>NC_140123.1:153353256-155753256 GCF_964035555.1 Netta rufina | reverse complement strand
ACTTTTATGTTTCCTAACACAGTTTTATTACATGCTATCTCTTCACTGATTCTTTTGCAGGTAAAGTTTGATTATCTTAATCTGTTGTTAATTTAAATTGCCTCTCTCAGCCCCAGATAGCATAAAGATCTTTTGTGTGTTATACAATTACTGCTTAGGTTTATTATACCTTTATCACAGAAATAAGCAAAAACAAGATATGCAATAGCAATTGATCACTAGACAGTTGTTAAAATTAGCTCAGGATAAGACAAGTCCAGACAAATTCAGAGATGTCCCCACTCCCTGCTAGGTCAATAAAAAGTCTTTGGCTTGTACTAGTAAAGGGAGAAATCATATTTCCTTGGACATAGCCTTTCTGAAAAAAGACTCCATGCCCAAAAGATGACCAAAAAGCCATGTGCTTGCTACAAAGGAAGAAAAGATTACCAAAAGTGTGATTTCTTCTTATTATATACTGCAAAGTTAAGCCAGTCCTTCTGAGAAACGAACCATTTAAAGAATCATGTGAGCCAGAATATAATATTTAGGAGCTATTTCTAGTCATATATACTATATTCATCCCATTAACAGCTGCTGTGCAATAACTGTCTGGGCGTAATAGCCTGAAGAGCTTCCTGTATTAATGTCAGTATCTCCTTGGGTATTTTTTAAAATTAAATTTCATTTAATTAATCTGTAGCCTCATTGGTAGAAAGTTACACAGTTAATGAACTAAATGATTCAGTAAATTCTGTTCTTGAAATTAAAAAACAAACAACAACAAATGAATGAATGAATGAAGGCAAATCACACCACTGTCTATTGATCACATTTGTTCTAGGAACCTGTTATTTCCTCAAATGTAAGTTGCAGACAACCTTGTCTGGTCTGTACTTCAGCTGAGCTGCGGATATAAAAATATTTTTAAGGTGTTTTTCATGCTATTTTGTGGGACGATTAAAACAATATTTTAGATGCTGAAATTTCAGGTTCAGGTTTCATAAGTTTCCATATTTATGGAAGATGGTGTTTTTAGCAACACACAAGTCCATATTTGTCAATTTTTTTATTATTATTATTTTTTTTATTTATCATTGCTGCTAATTTTAGGATTGGAAGCAGATTTTGCTTTCCTTACAGTTGTTTCTAGCAATTTCTTAATGCATCATTTGTTTTCTATAAGCAACTGGTGATAATGATTTCAAATGTTGTAAAAAGCATTTTACAGAAAAGCAACCAAACACCTGTGGTTGTGCAATGAGATGGGACTTATGAATATTCTGTAGACACAAGGTGATTATTGAATAAATGGACTAGGGAAAAAATAACATTTTTCTCAACAGTGATTTTGCATGGGTGGTATTGAAGTCTTTTCAAACAGATTTTCTGTGGAGATTGTGGGTGGTACAGGGAATACAATGGAGGGAGCACTAAACATACTCTGTGTAGGTGTAGAGTACAGCTGGCTTGTTTTCTGTGTACATACAGAAGGACCAATAGAGAGGAAGCCATAAAGAAATGTAGAGTCAGGCAAGCTTATAAATGATTCTGTGTTTTAGGAGGAAGTCTTACAAATAAAATACCTGCAGTGGAGAGACAAGAACCTGCTAGATTTATGTACAGATTTATACATAGATTAACAATTATGAATACAAAGTTTGGGGCATCCTTACAAGTTATTGTCCTGCTTGAGGGTGACTCCTTTACATTTTATTCTACATTTGACAAGTTGATTTGGGTCCAAAACCAAATAAAACAAAATTTATTAAAGATAGATTAAGGGTTATTAAACCCAACTCTCTACCTCTTGCTAAATCATGACACAAAAACCAGCAAGATTATCAGAAAAGTGTCACAATATGTTTTCTTTCCTTTCTTAGGCTTGGAACCAGCTGAAGGGCACTAAATTTATGGTCTGAGCCATTACAGATGTTTTTATTTTCTTATAATTAACATATAAACATAAAATAAACATATAAACAAATAAACTTAACATGGCATCAAAATAAAATAAAATAAAACAAAATAAATCAGAGAAGACAAAGGTAACCACTATCAAATTACGATCTGTGAGTTTGGTGAGAGATATTTGTCCTGAGCAGGTTTCAAAATATAAGGCATTTTCTAGCTGTGGGAAAGGGAACCTTAGGAAAGTCATTTTGGCAGGTAAGGAGTTTCTACAGAATTTATGGAAAAAATCCTAAATCCACTCTATTCCTCTCAGGTTTAATCATAATTAAAAATAAAAATTTTACTAATTATCAAGTAAATGCTGCTTAGCTGTTTTCTGATAAACTTACACTGAGTAACTTTGCTGTATTAACTAATTCATCTGTCTACTACTAAGCAGATATATCTAGGTTAAATACCCACCAGTCTTTTTTTTTTTTTTTTTTTTTTCAACTTTGAATTGTCTTCTATGCTTGCTACCTTCTACCTCCACAAAAACAAACTGCAACTACCTTACTTTCAGTTTTTAAGAAAAAAAAATAAATTTTTTTTTTTGAACCATATAGATTGATGTTGTTCAGTCAAAAGTGCAGGGTTCAGTGACAAAAACATATTTATCTAGTTTGTAAAACTAGTTTCTACTGCACAAAAATATTGTTATTTTGAGATGCAAACAAGTATCATCTACACTGCACATTGTTGTCTTTAATGTCTAGCTAAAGAGTCTATCAGATTTCAAAAGAAGTAATCTTAACAACATGTGACCTGATGGATAATTGGTATGTATCAAATGAAGATCCTCTTCCAAAAAGCCCAACAACTTAGTCAGTTCTAAGCACTGATCAGGTTTCTGTTTGCTGGAAAATAAATGCATAAATAAAAAATTTTCATCCATTGTCTCACTTATTTTTAATATGAGAAAGTTGTGAAACCAAGTTGTAAAAACAGCATCTAACACACTAGACAATCTTAAAATTATAAAAGCTCTTTTGGGTCTATTTATTTTTCTTGCAGCTTATTTTGCATCTGGAACACAAGTCTCCTGTGAGGAGTGGCTGAGGGAACTGGGGTTGCTTAGTCTGAAGAAGAGGAGGCTCAGGGGAGACCTTATTGCTCTCTAGAACTGCCTGAAAGGAGTTCGGCCTCTTCTCTCAGGTAACTAGTGATAGGACTAGAGGGAATGGCCTCAAGTTACTCCAGGAGAGGTTCAGGCTGTAAATTAGGAGGCATTTCTTCTCAGAAAGAGTGATCAGGCATTGGGCCAGGTTGTCCAAGGAGGTGGTGGAGTCACCATCCCTGGGGCTGTTTAAGAAAAGTTTGGACTTGGTGTTTAGGGACATGGTTTAGTGGGTGACATTGGTGGTTGGGGGACAATTAGACCAGTTGATCTTTTCCACCCAGGAGGTCTTTTCCAACCTTAATGATTCTATGATTCTAAGTACTCAGTGTTTTTTTCAGTATGAATAAATAGAGCAATTCCTGAAGGACGTCAGTGCCATCAGTATCAAACTTAGTTTAGGAAATAAATCTTACCAACAGAAACATTCCAGAATTCAGTAGGAATACTATTTACACTGGCTAAGGTTGAAGCTTTGTTTATAGTGAACACTTAGGAATAACTAAACATATTATATATATTACTTATAAGTAATAACTAAATATTTTATATATATTACTAATATTTATTATTATATATACTTAGGAATAATTGAATGTATTTTATAATTATATAACTAAAGTGATGCATATTCAGTCAATATATTTATTATGTGTAATTGTTATAAGCTGGATCATATGTTGAGTTGTGGAAAGGAGAAAACTATCTCATGAAGTGGGAGATGCAGGTTGTGAAAAATCTTCCACAGTGGCAAAGGTCTAAACTGTTGGTTACTTAAGCCTCTCTGAGGGACAAAAAGAAGACCTGTAATGTAGTTTATTCAGAAAAAGAGCTGGAGGTTAACTGAGAACAAACTCCATGCAGACAAAGAAATTAAGTGATGAGAACACTTCTGTGAAGGTATATTGATATATTTTCCTTTATAAACGGAAAAAAAACTTTCTCTGTCAGTTGAAACCCATGTTCTGGTGAAGACTTCCCTCTATCAGATTCTTCCAGCATATTATTTATCAATGAAAGAAAATATAAATAGCATGCTAGAGAATGACATGCCTGGGCATTTGGTGTTGTAAAAGCAAAGCAAAGACAAACAAACCAAAAACTGAGATCCAAAGATATGTGTTTGACTGAAAGTCAGTTATTTTCCGATTGAATTGAAACATGAGAATCAAGGAAGAAAACCCTGACTTTGTGACACATTATAAATCACTTCATTTCTACCTTTCAGACTAAATAATGCATCAAGGGCATTATTCTGACTTATAAAAGTTCTAATCTAAGACATGAGGTTTAAGAACATATTTTAACAGCTGCTATATATATGTCAAGGGTATTTGAATAAAGATAGGTTCAAGAAGAAACTATCCAAATCTGGCCATATGTTCCTTTTCTTAAGGAACACTGTAACAGAATTGATCCATAAAATGTTGAAGGAATGGGAAAAAAAAAAAAAAGAAAAAAAAAAAAAGAAAAAAAAAGTTTCTAAAGCTTTTGTGTAATTCAGAGTTTGAACTTGCAAAACAACTCTTAGCAAGTAATTTTATCTACTTTGTGTATCTCCAAAATCTGAATAATATAAAGGACTTAGTATTACCTACAAAGTTCAGATGTTACAGAAACATGTCGATTCCCCAAACAGGACATTAGTAAGGTAAATCAGAGTTTGGACAACAAAAGTCCAGCAGAGGAGTTTAAATGAATATGTTACCAGACAGTGACAGCAAAAAAGGCACAGCATGTACATTCAGAGAAAACAGAAGCTTCGTGTCCAGAACTGGATGGAAATATCACTTTTTCCTCCCCTTTTCTTCTGGAAATACCTTTCATATAAATTTTAAAATTTTAACACTTTTATTCAGAAACTGATCTATCTTTACCAAGAACTTTGCCTTATTTAATGCACCAAGAACAGGTGTAGAAGTTAACTGAAGAAAGAAAAAAATTAGCTAATTATCTGATGGAAAGGAAGTACTGCAGCAAGTTTCTTAGAATATAATGGGAAGGAAGTTGCAGACAAAGAATTTCCAGTGTATTCTGAAAAGCCCGCTATACTGAAGTTTTAAACCAGAAGTCTGCTGGAACAGATATACTCCCCACAACAAGCAAAGCCTAGGTAATACATTTCTGTTGTTAATAAAAGTCACCGGTTTTGTGTAAACATTTAGTGCAGGGTCTCAGGACGTCCCTGGGCTTGCCTTGGCCTGACCTTATTTTATGTCATTGTGACAACTGTCCAACAGTTAGGTGACTATTGCCTAGCCTATTGTAACTGAAGCCCTGAGAATACCTTAGGATAATGTTCTGACAAAGCTGGACAGTCCTTGTGTAACAGACAGTAGCCCTTTGTGTTTAATGAGGATAGGGAATGTATTGTGCACCTTTGAAGTTTTACCAATGAGAAAGTGTCAGACCGTTATTTTTTACTGTAATTTAACATATTAAAATTTTGAAACACTGATAGTAAAATAAACCCTGATCTCCATTTCTGAAATCTGTTTTGTTCTGTCCATTGCATTATTTTGAACAAAACACAAATGATGATTGATGATATCAATCTGAATATCTCTGTATGGTGCCTTTCTAGTAAAATACAGAATGTTATGGGACAGATTAACACAGAGTCTTAGTTCCTGAGACCAACGGAAGTCACACAGTCTTTGTTTTAAGTCTTCTCAAATATTTTTAAAATATGTTGTAAGGAAGTTGGAACTATGGTGAACTAGTTTGGAAAGGAATTTAATTGTAGTTCACATGGCTTAGAGTCATTACATTCAATGTTCCAATATATAACATGTGTTTCTTTAAGCATATATCACAATATACAAAGAAATAGACTAGTTCTTTATATAAGCTAAGGGCTCTCCATTATCTAAATCAGTTTTTGTAAAGGAAACATTTAAAGTAATGATAGATTAGAGTTTATTGGTTCCTCATTTCAAATATTATATCTCATCAAGAGTTTCTTAACAACTAGAAAGTAAATGCATAGAAAAAAAGCTTATAAGAATCAACTTACTTTTCCCTCTCTTTTGAACTTGTTTGCTTTCTTTGCTGCTTAGTAGAACAAAAGTAGAACCATTTTCTTTGTGCTAAGCAGTTCTCTGTCCTGCTTAATGATTTCTTTAAGACCAAACTCTCCTATTTCCATGAAATTTCACAGAAACTAAATATTTCTTATAGGTCATGAAAAAGCTTAAAATCACTTCCACACTAAGTTTCTATTTGTAGAATACTTTGAAAGCTTTCATTTGGAAGCATAAGAGTGAAAACCACATTTCTTTCTCTCTTTCTACTGACAGAGGTAAAAGAGATGGGAAACATGTTGATACTTTAACTGCTAATCCAAAAGTTTGCTCATATCTTATGATTGCATTCTATCCTTTGGAGTGACTTTCATCATGCATAAAAAGGGTCAATCTTCTATTGTCAAAGAGTGTGGGAAAGATTTGTGTTTGACAACTCGGGGACGCAGAGAGAGATTTTAGTGTCATTGCACAGAGCATATCAGTGTTTAACTGAGACATTTAGATCTCATCCAGTGCATAAGAGGGATGAAAAATGTAAGAATTAAATGCAGAAGTTGCAAACTTGAGTAGGCAGCTCCACATCAAACAGTGCTACCACTATGGAGAGTGCTTTTGTTCTTACCACAAGGTGGTCTAAAAGTGCTGTCTACTAATGAAGGAAAAGCTGCCTCCTGAAGTTCAAATTTGCTATTCTCATCCCTGTTCAATAGTATTCTAATGGGGGTCCTGCTCTGAAAAGGAAAGCAGTGGTCAACCTCTTCTAAAACAGATGAAAAAGAAATTGCAACACTTTTAGCACTCATTATAATGGTTAGATGAGAATCTGGAAAATTGTTCAAAATCTTCATCATTCAGGATGGGGTGGAGGGAGACAAATGTTCTTTCATCATTAAAAACTTTTCTCTTTAATTAGCCGAGAATGTGAGCTCTTGCACTTCCTGCAGATAATGTTGCATTTCAAATGAATAATGAAATACTTTATTCATAAGGAGAATTCAAGTGTAAACATGTTTATGCCTGTCCTCAAGATTAAGCCATGTAAGTAAAAGGAAGAGAACTGTTTTCGTATTCTTGCTGTAAAGAATGATCTTATGAAGTATGTTAATAGTTGAAAGATTCAAAAGTGTTGTCATAATCATCCTTTTATTGTTTTGTTCATGCTTTCTCTACCACAAAGCCATTAAGTTTTTTTCCTTATAAACAGCTTTAATAAGAGGGATTAAAAACATCTTCACAGACACACACACACACACAAAGAAAAAAAAAAAAGGAGACCATAATTAAAGACTGAATGCTAGACATTTAATGTTCTCTGACATTCCCTTTAATAGCCTGACAAAAAAAAAAAAAAGCAATATTCAAACATGGTATGGAACTGACATTGTTTACTTCTCCTTAGTCATGCTTTGAAGAAAAGCCTTAGTCACCACTGATTTTTTATTTTTTTCTATCCTATACTTAAAATTCTGAAAACCTCATGCATTAAGCAGTAGAGGTGAAAAAATGCCTAACAGAATTTTTGAGTGAGATAAACAACCAGTCTTGCTTCATTAAGACAGTAACATCTCTCAGCAGTCACAGAAGCTGAGGTTTGTAGTGCCCTCAACAATTTTCATGTGCAAAAAAAAAAAAAAAAGGTGCTTAAAAATATATGTATTTGAAAATCTTACACTACCTGTGCATCAGTTTTGAAAATTGCAGTCTGTCTTGGAACTGGACTTAAGTGGGGTTTATCCATATGCTTTGTGTATCAGGAATTACATCCATCACTGGTCCTTGTTCCCTTCTGCCTTTCAGCTTTGCATGTTTCTTTGCACACAGATAGGCAGTATGCCCTAGAGATAGAACTACATCTATGCATAAAGCCATGACAGTTTATATTTTATATTTTTGTACCAAATGGGGAAAAGGCTCCTAAATTAATCATAATGAAGATTAACTATTTATCAAACATTCTCAAAGAAAGGTTCCAGATCCACAACTACTGCTATGAATTTAAGGAGAAATAAAAATCCCCTGAAACTTGTAATCTTTGCAGCAGAAATTCTGCAATATATTAAAAAGTTAAAAGGAGGCAAGGCAAGGAAGAAAGAAGCACTGAGTATTGATTTGAAATGCAAACTTTCTTATTTCCCTCAGTGGAGATTGCTGAGAAGAAGTTGCAAATCTTCATATCTATTTCAAAATTCTCTGGAACCTGTCATATTAAATAACAAACAAACAAACAAAAAATGTCTTTGAAGAAATAATGATAATAGTTTCTCTGGTTGTCTGTCACTTTATTTTGATGAGAAATGTAAGTCTTGCAGATTTGACAAACTGTACAGAGTTTCAAAAACTGCAATTTTAAACCTATCATGCATATGAAATCATTGGCACTGCCCAAAAACCAATATTTAAGTAGTGATGTAAGTGTTTGCTAGTGATTAAAGAGGAAGATAAATCAGAGTGAAGAATGTCTACCATACAATAATATCAGTTTCCGCAGTGATGAGTACCTCAGTGCCATTTCTGCAGGATCTAATAAATGCACAGTATTTTTATGTATGAATTACTTTGAACATTGTTGATTTACACATTGACATACTTTTCACAAAAGCTTAACAGCTAATGAGTGACAAGTGTTGCTTACTTTATACAGACTAATACATTGAGAAAACATAAAATCCAGAACATCACATTCAAAGGAAAACACTTAACAAGCGCAACCCAGCAGCCCAGCCCCAAATGACCAAAATTCTCACAGCATTCATTAAAATAAGCCCAATTATTTGATGGTTACATATGTATTGGCTTGTTCTGTGGTTATAGTACAGGCAATGTAGACAGAGATGTCTGAGAAACAGTACAGAATGATCAGTAAATGCTAGTACATAGAGAAAATTTCCTGCAGTTGCAATTGTACACTTCACATTAATAAACTAGTTGTCTTTAAACAGGAAAATTTCCCACAAAATGTTGTGTGCCATTTACAATTAAATATCAGAAGCTTTGTGAAAATAGTTATAACTATATTGGGCATACTCAGAGAATGCACTTTAAAAAAAATATTTGTTATTTTATGACAGTGATTTCATGCATCCTTGGTTTTTGTGGATAAACAACATCCATCATACTGTAGCAAGGGAGTAACTGTATTGAACAGATACTTCTTAATCTCTTTATTTGATTGTCCTGGGAGCTGGATACATCATCTGTGACAAATGCACCTTTAAGACCAGAAGAATTAGAACATTTAACGAAAGTTAAAATGCTGTGGTTTACTGCACTTATGTGCAACTTGCAATAAAGATAACACAGATGTGTCATTACTTGTTACATTTTAGAAATTGTAAGAAAATGGTTCTTAATATTACGTAAGTATTGGGAAATATTTAAATTGTTTCTAATCCCACATGTCACATTAAGGAGAATTCAAATTTTTGTTTTGCTGGACAGTTAAAATATTTCAGGATTTTTTTATTATTTTTTTTATCCTACATTGGAAAAAAAAATAAAAAATATATATGCAATGTCAATATAAAATTAGTCAATATATTCAATTTTTCTTAGTGAAGTCACCTAAAAACTTTCAGGTTAATGGCTGTTGAATCTTGTGGGCTTGTTGCATTTCTATTTTGGAGCTTTATTCCCTGTTCTCAATGAACTAGGATATCTTCCTAGACTATATCTTCCATACTACTTTAAGCAGATTCACTTCATTCAAGAAGGCTAACCCATGGGACTCTTTAAACCAGACACTATAATATAACAGGTAAGTATATACTACTGTGACTAAATAAATATTTTCTGTTTCTTTATTGAAAGTCAGACCAATATAGTCAGAAAAGGTTCAAAACAACATTTTAGTTTCTCGGACACAAAGGATATTTATTTTGACAAAACTGAAATGCTCACAACATTAAAAATCATTGATTAGATAAACCATATTTCAGTCAGAAAGGAGGGTGCAACAGGTTTTCAACTGGTTCCAAGCATGGAGGGAAGTTCCCTTACACATGGAAGTCTCAAGACAATACATTGTACTACAATGATGAACTACATCTTATGGAGGCAGCTTTTGTTCTGGGAGCAGAACATCTGCTGCCCCACACAGACCTGTACTTTAACTTGGGTGAAGATTATATGAGCCTGACCTGGCTCACTTAGGGCTGCTTTACTATATCTGTGTAGTGTTTCAATGTGCTGTGCAGGCCTACCATTGACTAGTAAATTTTTTGTAATTAATTTGATCCCTTTCCTTTGTGACCAACCTGAAAACATACTATGTTCCAAGATCATTTTGATTAGTTTTCCATATGAGTACTTATTGCAAAATTGCTCTTGCAAAATTCAAGCTTTGAAAATATTTATTTTTGGAACAGATTCTAATGAAAGCACATTCTAATTTTTCTTCACTGATTTGCAAAGGTATTCATGATCAAAGGGTGAGAATCCTAGTATAGCTTTTTGAACTGTAAGACATCTACCGGCAGAAGACAATTGAGCCAAAAATGAACTCAAACTTGCAAATCCTTCTGATGTCACATGCCTAGGTCCTGACCCAAAACCAGAAAATCAGTACAAAAACTCCCATCAATTTGGTAAGTTTGGAGGTCCAGTCATAACTAAGTGCATGTTCTGAATCACATAAGAGTGAGACATGCTTTTACTGCATCTTGATCAACTTTTGCCCCCCCAAAAAACAAACAAACAAACAAACAAAAACACAGAAACAAAGAAACAAACAAAACTAACAGGATTCTTTTTTTTTTTTTTTTTTTGTATCTTAGAAAATAATGGTATCAGTATGTATTCCAGCATTCTAAGGCAGAAATTTATATACATATCTTCAATCTAAATAAAAGATAGATTATGGATTACCATTATAGTGTTTGAAATCCTCATGAAGGGCAACAGAGATGGACATGCTGATGTCTCCTCTGTGGTGACCAGTGATAGGACCTGAGAATATGGCATAAAGCTCCATCAGAGAGGTTCAGATTGGATGTAGGGAAAAGACTCTTCACTGAGAGGGTTGTCAGGCACTGGAACAGGCTCCTCAGGGCAGTGGTCATGGCACTAAGCCTACTGAAGTTCAAGAAGCATTTGGACAACGCTCTCAGACACATGGTCTGATTTTTGGGTAATCTATGTGGAGCCAGGAGTTGGACTTTATGGCCTTTGTTATATTCCAATTCCAATTCCCTTTCCACTTATATTCTATGATTCTATCATAAATAAGTGCATTTAGTTCCTTTAGTTCCTTGTATGTATAGTTGACTAAGTCTCTCCCAGTTCCTGAATATTTAGTGACAAGCACAGTATTAAGAAGATACTAGAGATAGTCCTATTTTTTAAAAACTTTCTGAATATGTTATAGAGAATTTGCGAAATCTATCAATCCTGCAATCATAGGAGGGTGATTAAAACTGATAAGTACTTAATAGTAACTATAGAAAAGATTTTTTTTTTCACAGTAAATTAACAACAACAACAAAAGAATAAAAGCAAAAGATGCTATTGTTTTTAAAATCAGTACGGTTCACATCTGTAGGATTTGAATATTTTGTCTAAGTGACTTGAAACATTATTTTATTTTTAATATTTGTACTCATAAACAGATTCACAACTATAAAGAGACCACTAATTTTCAGTAATTCAGTAAAACAGCTCAAGCCCCATGCTTTTAATAATCAATTCTTAATTTTAATATACGGAGAAATGTTACTTGTTATGATCTTAATTGTGATACAACAAATCCTTTCAAACTTTAATGTGTGACATCTGAATGAAGGAAGATATTCAACTGATGCTGTGTGGATTCTCCTGTTTTACTATTTCGTGTAAGAGCAAAAATCCCTTTTGTTCATGAGGAAATTCAGTTTTGCTGGGAAAGTGACATCAAGAGTGATGTTCATTTGACATACATTTAGTCAGACCTACCCATCTTGAAAACAAATAGCTACTTTGCCCTTTTAGTTTGGTGGGAATATCTATTCTCTATATATTTCTATAACATTTGTGCTGAAGTATCAAATACATACAATGGGACAAAAGGTCATCTAGGATAAACAAGATAAATGTACACTTACTAAGTACTGGTCCAGGAAATCCTGTACTCACAAAGGAGATTAACTCTAGCTGTCTGATGCCTTTTAATAGGCAATATCAAACCTTGTACTTTTTATATATGGTCAACCTTTATACTGACATTTCCTTCCTCAAACAACCATGACAAAATACCCTGGGAACTCATATTATTGCCCGTGCAGATTCATCCTGGAAGTAGTAATAATTTATGCAGTCTTAGCTTCCATATACCATTATCATGAGATATGTATACATGATTATTATGCTTTATTTTAGATTTTCAAAGCCTAGTCCACCTTAAATTCTTCAATATTCCAGGAAGAAAAATCCTTAGATATGTACATGTAACTATACATGCATTACGTAGCACAGAATCGCTGAGTATCCTTTTGTCGTTCTGCGAGGTGATATGAGATGTCTGAAGCCATGGAGTTCATAAAGATGCTGGGACAAAACCTGCACATAAGATATCATACTCAATTTACAAGCACAAAACAAGCCTGTCTTTAATCAGATGGATTAAGAACATGCATGGTTTCCCTCTTTTAATAATGTCAGCATAAGAGTTAGGTCATGAGATATGTTTTTGCCTCCAGTGTCAGTTCAAACTATATAACTAAATATGACTATACTATAACCACTTCAGAAATTTACTTGTTTGTTTGTTTGTTTGTTTGTTTTAATGGCCAACTAAGATTGGCTTGTATCTATTTAACATTCAAAACTTGCTTTTAAGCTTAAATAAAGACTTTCTAGATTACAAGACAATGATTATTGCAGACACACAACATCATTTTCTTTTAGAATGACATTATGTGATTAGTACACAGTAGTACACAAATTGTTTTCCTGTTTAACAAGGAATCATATTTTTAATGGGACCTTTAAGGGATGATCTAGTCTTGCTTCTCATACCTTTTCCAATGGTGTCTACTAGAAAGGTACAAGGACTGAGATTCTTTCAACCACACTATTGCAATTCCAAGGAGATCAATCATGGCCCTTGCTCTATGACTAGACTAAGCATTCTGCAACAGCAGAGCAAATAGATTATAGCTCTACAGTGATTGCAATTGAAGCATGTTTATATGCATGTGTGCATGAAAGGTCTTGGAAGGGGACAAGAGGCACCAAATATACATGAAAAGATAAACAGGGAGACACTAAGGAAGTACTGGTTGGCCTGGCCAATGACCATGTATGGGAAGCATGAACTTATACCAAGCTAATCATTTTCAGATATCTTCTACTCCTAAAACAGAAAGGTTTTAACAAGGAATTTGAAAGGGAAATTGGGTGAGTTTTATGAATGTTTACAGGAAATTACTCCCAAGAGTAACAAGCAAAACAAAATCCAACAACAATGATGGAAACAAGGTTTAATGGCTAGCTGAAGGCATCTGTTGACTTATTAAAACTGAAAAAGCATCAACAAGAGTTAAAAGCTGTGTCTCACTTTAATAATGCAGACCAGCAAAATATATTGGAGGTCATATAGAGGGTGAGGACAATGACTGGATTCAGTGAGAAGAGTGATATGGGTAGGCAGCAGGCTAGCAAAAGGATATTCTACCTAAGGAATCTGTCCTATATTAGGAAGGCAGCAGATTCTGAGATAATAAAATGCTAGTGAAATACTAATGCATTTTCTCATCCTGGTTGTAGTTCTTTTTAGAATGATGCATTATAGAACATGAGCAAGGAAACTTACTTGAGATTTATGCATGTAGTACATTGGTTGTGCCATCTGCTCACCTTCTGTACTGCACTGAATCCCACAAAGCTCAATTTTCAATGAAGCGTAAGTGTCACTATTGGAATGCATAAAAACACCAGAGTAATGCACAATTTCATATCTGGAATTACGTGAAAAACCTGTCCCAAAAGCCCAGTTTATGTTCCAGAAAATATTTGATACATTTAAGCAAGGACATTTAAGAAGAGACTGAAAACAGGTCTTTTTTCTCCATTTATTTTTTTTTGTCCCCCGCAAGTCTCACTTCAAAACACCTCCCTCGTGCATATGAACACTGCCCAAAAGCTGAAGGGCTGAATCTAGGCCAGAAAACTGAGCCAATGCTTCTGCAGTAGAAGGGAGGTTTGCACAACAACACAGGAGCTGCAGGCCCCTTCAGACTTGCCTAGATCTTTCATTTAATGGAAAGAAAGTCAGAAGACTGGCTTGTTTGAAAAGATGTGGTTTGAGGTGCTCGAGTGAGTCCAGAGAAGGGTGAAGAAGCTGGTGAGGGGTCTGGAGAACAAGTCCTATGAGGAGTGACTGAGGGAGCTGGGTTTGTTCAGCCTGGAGAAGAGGAGGCTCAGCGGTGACCTTATCGCTCTCTCTCTATAGGTATATTAAAGGAGGCTGTAGCGAGGTGGGGTTGGTCTATTTTCCCATGTGCCTGGTGACAGGACGAGGGGGAACAGGTTAAAGTTGTGCCAATGGGTGTTTGAGGTTAGATATTAGGAAGAATTTCTTTGCTGAGAGGGTTGTTAGGCATTGGAATGGGCTGCCCAGGGATGTGGTGGAGTCACCATCCCTGGAGGTGTTTAAAAGACATTTAGATGTTGAACTTATTGATATGGTTTAGTGGAGGACTTGTTAGTGTTAGGTCAGAGGTTGGACTAGGTGATATTGAGGTTTTTTCCAACCTAGACAATTCTGTGATTCTGTGATTGGAGTGTAATAAGCAAGAAAACATCAAGCGAGGCATTAGGAAGATGTTGGGGGGGATGACAAAAAGTAGACTAGAGAATTTCAGGGAACATAAATACTGTGTGAAAATTTGTAGTGGTTTAACCACCGGCAGAAATCTAAGTACCACACAGCTGCTCATTCATTCTCCCAAGGTGTGATAAGGGAGAGAAACAGAAAGGTTAAAGTGGGAGAAGTCATCGGTTGACAACATTGAAACAACAGTTTAGTAAAGCAAAACCTGTGCCTGCAAGCAAAGTAAACCAAGTAATCCATTAACTACTTCCCATCGGCAGGCAGGTGCTCAGCCACTTCCAAGAAAACTGGGCTCATCATGCAGAGCAGTTTCTTGGGAAGACAAGTGCCATCACTCCCAACATCCCCCTTCCTCCTTCATTACCTCAGCTTTATTGCTGAGCATGATGCCGTACAATATGGGGCATCCCTTTGGTTAGTGTGGGTCAGCTGTCCTGGCTGTGTCTCCTCCCAGTAATTTGTGCTCCCCCTGCCTCCTCTCTGTCAGGGCAGCAAAAGAAGCTGGAAAAACCTCGGCTCATTGAAAGCATTGCTCTTCAACAACTTGAACATGGGTTTGTTATCACCACTGTTTTCATCAAAAATCCAAAACATGTCATTGTGTGAGACTCTGCAAAGAAAACTAACCCTATCCTGGCCAAAACCATGACAAAATTTGATAGTTGGCTGGGAGTATATTTATCTGGTGCTATCAAAATAATTTTTATTTATTTATTTTTTTATCATGGGGAGGTTTACTTGACACCTGGTCTGATAGCTGTTTATGGGTCCCACTTGTCTCAAACTGGGAAATAGATCCTACCCCAGGAGCTGGCAGGGCTCGTCGAGAGGGCTTTAAACTAGGTATGAAGGGGGACAGGGAGGAAATGAGGCTCAAGAGAGATGAGCCTGGGGGAGCAATGCCAAGGTTGGGGGTGAGGGTAACAACACAACTGAAGTGCATCCATACCAATGCATGTATCATGGGCAACAAACAGGAGGAGCTGGAAGCCATTGTGCACTAGGCAAATTATGACCTACTTGCCATCACAGAAACATGGTGGGACCACTCCCATGACAGGAGTGCTGCAATGGATGGCTACAAGCTCTTCAGAAGGGACAGGCAACTAAGAAGGTGCATTGGAGTGGCTCTCTATATTAAAGAGTGCTTCAATGTTGTTGAGCTCAGGGTTCAGAATGATAGGGTAGAATCCCTGTGGATTAGGATCAGGGGGATGGCCAATAACATGGACATCCTGGTGGGGGTCTCTTATAGATTGCCAAACCAGGAAAAAGAGATGGATGAAGCATCCTATAAGCAGCTGGCAGAAGTTGCTCAAATCTCTAGTGCTTGTTCTCATGGGAGACTTTAACTTCCCGGACATATGCTGGAAATACAATACAGCCCTCAGGAAGCAGTCTAAATTATTCCTGGAGTGCATGGAAGACAGTTTCCTAACTCAGCTGGTTAGTGAGCCTACCAGAGGGGCTGCTCCACTAGACCTGCTGTTTATGAATAGAGGAGGGTGGTGGGAGATGTGGTGGTCAGGAGCCATCTTGGGCAGGGTGACTACAAAATGCTCAAGTTCTCTATTCTTGGTGAAGTCAGGAGGGGGTCAGTAAAACTGCTACCTTGGAGTTCCGGACTGCAAAATTTGAGCTGTTCAGGGCACTGGTAGGGAGGGTCCTTTGGGAATCAGTCCTGAAGGGAAGAAGGGCCCAGGAAGGCTGGATGATCCTCAAGAAGGAAGTCTTAAAGGTGCAGGAGAAGTCTGTTACCATGTGCCATAAGATAAGCTGGCAGGGAAGAAGACTGTCATGGCCAAAGAGGGAAATTTTGCTGAGCGTTTGGAAGAAAAAGAAAGTTTATGTCCAGCAGAAGAAGGGATAGGCAACTTGGGGAGAGTACAAGGGAGTTGCCAGTGTATGCAGAGAAAAAATCAGGAAGGTCAAAGTCCAGCACAAGCTCAACCTAGCCATTATGCTTAAGAATAAAAAAATAAAATAAAATATGTTTTTACAAATATATTAATGGCAAGAGGCGGGCCAAGGAGATTCTCCACCCTATAATGGATGCAAGGGGGAACATGACTACTGAGGATAAGGAAAAGGCTGAGGTTGTCAATGCCTTCTTTACATCTGTCTTTACTAGCCAGACCACTTATCCTTAGAGTACTCAGATGCCTGACTGGGATGTCTGAGACAGGGAGCAGAAGAAATGCCCCACAGTTCAGGTGGAGACAGTTAGAAGCCAGCTGCTCCACCTGGACTGTCACAAGTCCATGGGAACACTGGAAGGTGCTGAGAGAGTTGGCAGATAGGATTGCTGGGCTTCTTTCCATCATCTCTAAGTAGTCATGGTCATCCAGAATGGTTCCAGACAACTGAAGACTTGTTTATGTGATGCCCATCTACTATATGGGTCATAAGGAGGACCCGAATAACTACAGACCTGTCAGCCTGATCTCGGTGATGGAACAGGTCATCTTGAATGTAGTCATGCACCATTTGTGGGACAACCAGGGGACCGGGCCCAATCAGCATGGGTTCATGAAAGGCAAGTCCTGTCTGACCAACCTCATGTTCTTCTATGTCCGGATGACCCACCTGGTGGATGAGGGAAAGCCTGTTGACGTAGTCTACCTAGACTTCAGGAAGAACTTTGATACAGTCTCCCATAGTATTCTCCTGGTGAAGCTGGCAGCCCATGGCTTGGACACGTACTCACTTTTCTGGGTTAAAAACTGACTGGACGGCCAGACCCAGAGAGTGGTGGTGAATGAGTTGAAATCCAGCAGGTGACTGGTCAGTCACCAGTGGTGTTCCCCAGGGGTCGGTGTTGGAGCCCATCCTCTTTAATATCTCCGTTGATTATTTGGATGAGGGAATCGAATATACCCTCAGTAAGTTTGCACATGACTCCAAGCTGGGGGGAAGAATTGATCTGCTGGAGGGTGGAAAGGCCCTGCAGAAGGACCTAGGCATGCTGGGTCAATGGACAGAGGGCAATGGGATGAGGTTCAACATGGATAAGTGCCAGGTCCTGCACTTTGGCCATGACAACCCCATGCAGCACTACAGGCTTGGGGGAGAGAGGCTTGAAAGCTGTGCAGAGGGAAAGGATCAGGGGGTGTTGGCCAGTGCTTACCTGAACATGAGCCGGCAGTGTGCCCAGGTGGCCAAGAAGGCCAATGGCATCCTGGTTTGTATCAAGAATAGTGCAGCTAGCAGGACCAGGGAGATCGTTCCCCTGTATTCTTTTCTGGTGAGGCCGCACTTCAAGTACTGTGTTCAGTTTTGGACCTCTCCAAAAGGGGTCCAAAAAAGAAGGACATTGAGGCCCTTGAGCATGTCCAGAGAAGGGCTATGAAGCTGGTGAAGGGCCTGGAACACAAGTCCTGTGAGGAGTGGCTGAGGGAACTGGGGTTGCTTAGTCTCAAGAAAAAGATTGCTCTCTCCATCTATCTGAAAGGAAGGTGTGGGGAGCTGGGGTTCAGCCTCTTCTCTCGGGTAACTAGTGATAGGACCAGAGGGAATGGCCTTAAGTTACACCAGGGGAGGTTCAGGTTGTAAATTAGGAGACATTTCTTCTCAGAAGGAGTGGTCAGGCATTGGGACGGTGTTCCTGGGGGATTGTTGGCATCACCATCCCTGGGGTGTTCAAAGAAAGTTTGGACCTAACACTTAGGAACATGGCTTAATGGGTGACATTGGCAGTAGGGGGATGGTTGGATCACATGATCTTGGAAATCTTTTCAAACCCTAATGAATCTATGATTCTATTAGTCTATGAAAAAAAAAGTCAGTGGCTGGCTCGTTAAGGACGAGGGAGGAGCAGTTTGGGAACAGCTTGTACAATTAGTCATAATATTATCCTGAATCATATCAAAATCAGGAGGTGATTAAAGACATCCTGAAAATTTCTGCTTGGCCACCAAAGCTAGATGACTTTTGTCTGTTCAGTCTCATGGATAAGCATGATATCTCATGGATGATTTATGGAGAGTAAGGGAACCCTAAGATTTTCCTTACTGAAGTTAAAGCTGTAGCATGGCCTCAGTAATATTAAAAACCTCAAAAGAGTCGCATGAAAGTAGCTGCTAGAAACAGGAAACACAAGCAACCAGTACAAAATAGAAGAGGATGAAACATGAAAACCTTGATTAAGTAGTTTTGAACTAAAACAAATGTAAAAATATATTAAACTTACTTATTATTACCTTCTATGAACATAACTACATTTGTATCCCTTGCAAATTTATATTTTAATCCCAGATGGGTTAAAGACGCAGAAGACTTTGCTCCTAGAGCAACTTTTCTGGAGAATTTTTCACATATTTAAATTTTACAAGATTTTTTTTTTTAAGTTCTAAAATATGAAAACAAGCTGTTATAATGACCTGGTTAAAAAAAATAAAAATAAAAATAAAAAAATCCCATTCTATTTTCTGAGACTTTTACTCAAAACCCTACTAACATACTATCTTATTTGTTTTACATGGCAGTTTAAGATACTATTATTTATACAGGAATGGGAAAGTCCACTTATTCAATTTTGCAACAAGTTCAGATTTTTGTTCGTTTGTTTGTTTTCTGGGAGAATATCATTACTAGCATCACTACTAGAAGGAGTTAGACTAATGTTGTTCATTTCCAGTTCAGATAGTTACAAGAAGAGCCTGTACATTTTAGCTGAAACCTAATGGTTATGTGCTATGCTTGAGATTTTATTTGGATAATGATTTTGAATTAACGGAGTCATAAATCAAGTTTCTTGAATTAAATGTAATTAGAGCAGGTATTATGGGAAAATATGTCATTTTTTGTTTTTCCCAAATTTTTATCTGTGGTCAAATTTATTGTACTTTTATTTTTATTTTTATTTTTATTTTTATTTTTATTTTTATTTTTATTTTTATTTTTATTTTTTCTGAGGCTACTTTATGTTCTTTTTCATCTCATTATTTTCATCTAATTATAGAGAAACTAATGTAATCTGGTAAATACAGTCACAAAAATATTATGTTTATAAGTTAAATGTTATACAAATAGGTCAATACTTCAACCAGGACAACCCAAACCAAACAATGGAAATTCTTGACATTACCGTTACTTCTTTCTTCTCATTTTTCTCCTATTTCAAATTGGAATAAGCCAATATACTAAATATGCTGAACTCTTTTGAGTTCAGTAAACTCACAGAAAACAACAGTTTGAGAGTTTTTCTTTCTGTCTAGCTAGTAGGATCCTTTCAAGGGTGACTCAGAACCAAGGCTATTCCTATGTAGTGATTCCTGCTTTACCACTGTGTGAGAGCAACCTGTATTAGAACATAGTATTGCAGACCAAAGTGCTAGGTCCTGTGAAAGTGCAAGGGTAAAGTTTGATGTTATTTTAAATTTAAGTATGGTGAAACCCATAGTTTTATTGTGGTTCTACAGTGCAGATCTTCAAGTACGTGTACAGTGCAGATTTTTCAAGTGTACAGGTATTAGTCCTTAGAGCTGCAGTTGCCATTTTAGAGCCAACTGTTTTAGCTAAAATATAAAGAACCTTGAGGTGTTTATATGCAGCTTGTCCAAACTGTTTACAGTCATCGTTAGTGACTAGATATACCACATTAGAGAATGAGATGACACACAACCTTTTTGTTTTGTCATTCCACATTTGTCTTATCTTAGGAAGGTTATAGGTATGCATTTGGAACATGAAACAGTTTTCTTTCCTGCAAATCGTCCTAAACAACTTCTTTTCACTGATATCAGCAAAAGAAAGGTCAAATCATTTCCTCCGTAATGCTTACTGTTACAGAAGATAAGAATTTCTGTCACCTAACTGAAGCTTTCTTCAAATCCATGCATAAAATACACATATTCATGTATAAATATTCATGTCATTCACGAATATTTATGTATTATGTTATGTATTCATAAACATGTTTTTGCTTTTTGCCTGGCTCCTCTTTGTCCATGCAATAAACAGAAATTATTTTTCTTGATTTTTAATAACAAGCACAACAGAACATCCTGCCAGTAGTCTGTCAGTAGGGTTAGTCTTCCTTTTTTTTTTTTTTTTTTTTTTTTTTTATCTTTCACTTCTAATTCCATTGTTCATGAGGCATGTTGTGTGAAAAATTGATAATCATGTCTGTCAACTCTCTTAAAAATGAGGACAGTGCTGATACCTATTTAAAATGATTATTAGTCATGTGATATTTTGTGATTGTTCTTGCAATATTAATCATATTATTCATTGTCTATCATCTTCAATCTTATGTTTTCATATCTGCCTGTTGTTTTCCATCATTTCATTCAAATGTCTAAGCTGTAATAGATATATTTGTCTGACCAGAGAGAATAAACTGTCCTAAATCTGTTCAACAGCAACAACAAAAAAAGAGAGACCCTGAAGAATAGTCCAGGCACCAAAGACCTCAGCCAAAGAGTCAAGCCACAGGAGAACTGAATACAGTATCTTTCTGTGAAGCAGAGTGGGCTCCATAAGAGCTCGTCTTGGTAGAAAAAGAAGATACAAGTGCAGAAGAGATGTGTGGTTTTTGCAGCATTCTCAACTTTCCTTAAGGGAAGTTCAGGAAACTTCTGGAAGCTTGTTCAGCAATCAGCATCTGTTAACTTCTGTTGGCTTATATACACAATGTATATGAAGGGACTGAAAGTGAAACATTCTCAGCCTACAGAGGGGAAGACTCAGGGGAAGACCTTCTTGCTGTCTTTGGCTACATAATGGAAGATATGGAGAAGATGGATACAGAGCCTTTTTAAAGGTACATTGATAAAACCTTTTTCATGGTGAAGGTGGAGTCTCTATCCTTGGAAATGCACAAAACTCACCTGGACAAGGGTTGAACAATCTCATCCAACTGGACATGCTTTGAGCTGAAGATCTCTCTTTCAATGTAAATGGTTTCATGATTCTAAAAGCAAGCTCTTCCCCTTCCCTCTCCTGCTCTGCCCTCCCCTGCCCTCCCCTCCCCTTCTCTCCCCTCTTCTCAGTTCTATACAAAATCACAGAATCACAGAATCACAGAATTTTCTAGGTTGGAAGAGACCTCAAGGTCATCGAATTCAACCTCTGACCTAACGCTAACAGTCCCCACTAAACCATTTCCCTAAGCTCTACATCTAAACGTCTTTTGAAGACTTCCAGGGATGGTGACTCCACCACTTCCCTGGGCAGCCTGTTCCAGTGCCTCACAACCCTTTCAGTGAAGAAGTTCTTCCTAACATCTAACCTAAAACTCCCCTGGCTCAACTTAAGCCCATTCCCCCTCGTCGTGTCACCAGGCACGTGGGAGAACAGGCCAACCCCCACCTCGCTACAGCCTCCCTTGAGGTACCTATAAAGAGCAATAAGGTCACCCCTGAGCCTCCTCTTCTCCAGGCTGAACAAGCCCAGCTCCCTCAGCCACTCCTCGTAGGACTTGTTCTCCAGGCCCCTCACCAGCTTCGTCGCCCTTCTCTGCACCCGCTCAAGCACCTCGATGTCCTTCTTGTAGCGAGGGGCCCAAAACTGAACACAGTACTCGAGGTGCGGCCTCACCAGAGCTGAGTACAGGGGGACGATCACCTCCCTAGCCCTGCTGGTCACACTGTTCCTGATACAAGCCAGGATGCCGTTGGCCTTCTTGGCCACCTGAGCACACTGCTGGCTCATATTCAGCCGACTATCCACCATCACTCCCAGGTCCTTCTCTGCCTGGCAGCTCTCCAACCATTCCTCTCCCAGCCTGTAGCTCTGACATAATAATGTCAGAGCTAATAAACATAATATTATTTGTTTATTATGCTCTGACATAATAATGTCAGAGCATAATAAACAATGTTAATACACACTAACACAGCTTGTCAGCTTCTTGGATTGACACAGCAGCTAAATGGTAAAACCAAAATGCACTAATAATAAACAAATGTCTATGACTTATCTTGGATTTTCTATTTATGGCAGAAAAAAGAAAAGTTATTAAAAAAGATTTGTGTAATTAGTGCTTTATCATATGTCTCAGTTTCATTACACAGAATTACACAGAATCACACAGAATTGTCTAGGTTGGAAGAGACCTCAAGATCATCGAGTCCAACCTCTGACCTAACACTAACAAGTCCTCCACTAGACCATATCAATAAGTTCAACATCTAAATGTCTTTTAAACACCTCCAGGGATGGTGACTCCACCACATCCCTGGGCAGCCCATTCCAATGCCTAACAACCCTCTCAGTAAAGTTCTTCCTAATATCCAACCTAAAACACCCCTGGCACAACTTTAGCCCGTTCCCCCTCATCCTGTCACCAGGCACGTGGGAAAATAGACCAACCTCACCTCGCTACAGCCTCCTTTAATGTACCTATAGAGAGAGAGCGATAAGGTCACCGCTGAGCCTCCTCTTCTCCAGGCTGAACAAGCCCAGCTCCCTCAGTCACTCCTCACAGGACTTGTTCTCCAGACCCCTCACCAGCTTCGTCGCCCTTCTCTGGACTCGCTTGAGCACCTCCATGTCCTTCTTGTACTGAGGGGCCCAAAACTGAACACAGTACTCGAGGTGAAGCTTCACCAGAGCAGAGTACAGGGGAACAATCACTTCCCTAGACCTGCTGGCCACACTGCTTCTTATACAAGCCAGGATGCTGTTGGCCTTCTTGGCCACCTGAGCACACTACTAGCTCATATTCAGCTGACTATCAACCAATATTCCCAGGTCCTTCTCCACCAGGCAGCATTCTAACCACTCATCTCCCAGCCTGTATCTCTGCTTGGGGTTGTTGTGCCCCAGGTGCAGGACCCAGCATTTGGCCTTGTTGAACTTCATACAGTTGACTTCAGCCCATCAGTCCAGCCTATCCAGATTCTGATTAACTCTACTGAAAAAAATGCAGCATCTCTGAACACTTGTTAGGTTTGAAATACATGTACTGAACCCAGTAATCAGTATTGAAGTACTGGTTTTTCAAATAGAGTATAATGTGAATTGCATTTTCAACTTGTGGACAGTTATCAAATATATTGTGTATATATATATATATATATTTGCTATCTCTAAAGAGTTAAAAATATACGTTCTCAAAAGTGAAATCTGTAGGAAAGAATTTACTAATTTTGCATGAAATCTGACATGACTTGATCAACTTGAAACCATTTGATAGAGCCAAAGTATCTGATGGTAAATGAATAAGCCATCTCTTCAGATAGTCAGAGAAGTTATAACTGATTGTACCCTAAGGATATTGCTTGTGAAAGGAATGCTTGTGGCTGCATCAAATTTTGTCTCATCAGCATTCATCACAATAGAAAAAAAACAGATTACTTCTTGTGGTTTATTGCAGAAGACTTGCAGAATAGAACCAAACAATAGCCAATGCACAACACTTCATTCATCATACCCCTCCTTCTTAGATAAAATATATGGAATGAATAGGCAAAAAATGTGCATTCCTATTTCCTTTTCTTCAAATGAGATCATCCTTCATGGTGTTATCCATCACATTCCACCTCACTTGCATTCCAAGCAGGTCTCCAAAAGCACACAGAATGCTGAAGTATTTCTCTACCCAGATAAAATATGTGTCTTTGACTGGTGCTGAGGCAGAAATTCTTCAGCATTCTACTTCTACGCAGAGCTTTCACAGACATGTTTTTCAGAAGTGAGATGTAATGTAGAATTGGTATATTTTCTCTGGGACAGCAAAAGGTTTTTTTTATTTGTTTGTTTGTTTCTCTTATAATTGAATAAGTTTACAGTGCGCTAAACACTAATATGGGTCTTTAGGAAAAACTGCAGATACTCACAGTAGGGCTGTCTGAATTTCCAAATCACAGAATACCCCAGTGCAGTCAGTCATCTAAGTCTGTTTTATGAAACAATTCTTATTCTTTCTGTATTGTTTCTTGAGAAACAATTCCATAAGGAGAAACAGTTCCATAAGGATACTGTTAACCATGAAGGATAACTTTAGAAGATAAGGCATATCGTTTCACCTTTTCAAGGATAGTAAGCATTCATTTCTAATTTTCATTTGCAGTTTATAGTTGTGATAGCAAGACTTCCTGTCTTCTTGTAAAATTTTGAATCCTCATACTTCATTCTTGCCTAAACTTGTGAGTGGAGGCATTCCATCCGTTTTCAGATGGAAAGCCTGGACCCAGCATTAGGTTAAATGATTTTTTCTGTGTTATGCAGATGATAATAATCATTCAATTTGTCTTAATAACTGTAACAATGGGGTTAAGAGAATACAATGAGATGGACTTCACACAGACGTATCATCAGAAGGTCAGAAGTTGTATTGTTTTAAATACCCTTTTTAGTGCTCTGAAAAAAACATGTGAATAATCTGTTTAATAGAAAACTTCTAACTCAGTGGCAAAATACACTTAAAATGCCATTTCAAGTCCACCAGAAATAGGTGTTTTATCCAATGAAACTTAAATGACTGCATTGAACTAATGACACATTTGTGCTAGGAAAGTATTCATAGTAATTACATGTTTATCTCACAGCATATTGCCATTAGAAAACTCTTTGTATAAAGGAATGGACAGAACAAAACTTTTTCAGTAGGTTAAATAATGGGGTAAGAGGGAACTGTAAAATGGAAGGTATTAACCACACATTCTTGGGTGACCTAACCAGAAAAAAATGGGGAATAGTTCAGCTCTACCCTACAGATTGTTGAACAGGTTGACCGCTAGTAATTACTTGTATCAACAGAAAGTTATTCATGATTTTGGAAAGCAAATTCTGGTTCTGGTGGGTACCAACATGTATTACTCTTTTCTGGGACATAAGAAATTAACTGAAAAGAAAATGGGGATTGAAATGCTGGCTGCATCTCCAGGCTGTTTTGCTTTTTGTGTTACTTTAGTGTTACAGAATTGGTGACAGAGCAAAATTCTCAGTATTCACTTTAGGTAGAGCTCAAAATAAATAAATAAGTAAAATAAAATTCTTGGTAGCTCTCTCTTTCGTGTCTTCCAGAGACTGCTTTTCTGTAACACCTGCAGAAATATTCGTGTGACCGTCTCCACCCAAAAGTCAGAAAACTGAATGCTGCAATCACATTTTAAGGCAGAGTCTGACATGCCCTCTCCCAGAACATTTCAATTGAAAACCACTGAAAGAAAGACATTGAATGAAGTAAAGAAGCCACTATTTTTACAATGAGACATTGTCATTGAGATTATCAGAGACTTTCTAAAATTTAATAACTAAAAACAATCACAGAATCATAAAATCATTCAGGTTGGAAAAGAATTCTAAGATCACTTGGTCCAACCTTTAACCTAGTACTGACAATTCCATCATTGAACCACACTACTAAGTTCCAAGTCTACACGTTTCTTGAAAACCTCCAGGAATGGTGACTCAACCACTTCCCTGGACAGCCCATTCCAATGCTGCACAACCCTTTCAGTAAAGAAATTTCTCATAATATTCAACCTAAAAATTCCCTGGCACTACTTGAGTCCATTTCCCCTTATCTTGTCTCTTGGTACTTGGGAGGAGAGCCTAATCCCTACTTCACTCTAGCCTCATTTAAGGCAATGGTAGAGGGTGATAAGGTCTCCCTTAAGCCTTCTTTTCTCCAGGCTAAACAACGCAGTTCCCTCAGCTGCTCCTAATAAGACTTCATCAGCTTTGTTGCCTTCTTTGGACACTCTCAACAACCTCAGTGTCCTTCTTATAGTGAGGGGCCCAAAACTGAGCGCAATAATTGAGATGCAGCCTCATCAGAGATGAGTACAGAGGACTACTTCCCTAGGCCTGGTGACCACACTATTTAATGACATAAATAAATAACTATGAGACTCTCTGGAAGTTTTCTGTGATTTAACACTAGATTGTAAAATAAAGAATAGGCAATTCTATATTTATAGTTCTGAAATGTTTTTAAATACTATATTTTTCATCTTACAACACACAGCAGTAACAGTGGCAATGTTAATAAATGATGATTATTATTTAGCCATGAGCAGTCAGATATGCAAATATGTGAAGATCCCATCATGCATTTTCACAGGGATTTAAATGGTTATGATTAAAGCAGTTTATGATAAGTGCAGAATGTCCAGCATACAACTTAACAAAAACATCATACGTTGGGTGAGCAATTGGCTGACAGGCAGGGCTCGAAGGCATGTGGTAAATGGAGCCACATCAGGCTGGTGGATCATCACTAGTGGGGTCCCCCAAGGCTCTATTTTAGTGCCAGTCCTCTTCAATGTTTTTTTAAAAATGATTTGGATGTAGGACTAGAAGGTGTTTTGAGCAAATTTGCTGATGGCACCAAACTTGGAGGAGTTGTTGACACTGTTGAGGGTAGAAAGGCCTTGCAGAGAGATCTGAACAGATTGGAGAGCTGGGTGATCACCAACCGCATGAAGATTAACAAGAGCAAGTGCCGGGTCCTGCACCTGGGATGGGGCCACCCTGGCTATACGTACAGACTGGGTGACGAGATACTGGAGAGCAGCCCTGCAGAGAGGGATCCAGGGGTGGTGGTTGACAGCAAGTTGAACATGAGCCAGCAGTGTGCCCTGGCAGCCAGGAGGGCCAACCATATCCTGGGATGCATCAAGCACGGCATTGCTAGTCGGTCGAGGGAGGTGATTGTTCTGTTCTACTCTGTGCTGGTGCGGCCTCACTTTGAGTACTGTGTGCAGTCCTGGGCACCACAGTACAAAAAGGACATTAAACTGCTAGAAAGTGTCTATGAAGATGGTGAAGGGCCTAGAGGGGAAGACGTATGAGGAGCAGATGAGGTCACTTGGCCTTTTCAGCCTGGAGAAGGAGAGGCTGAGGGGAGATCTCATCGCGACCTACAGCTTCCTCATGAGAGGGAATGGAGGGGCAGGCAACAACCTATGCTCTTTAGTGACCAGTGATAGGATCCTAGGGAATGGTGTCAAGCTGCAACAGGGGAGGTTCAGGCTGGACATCAGGAAGAGGTTCTTCACTGAGAGGGTGGTCGCGCACCGGAACAGGCTCCCCAGGGAACTAGTCACTGCACCAAGCCTGTCAGAGTTTAAGAAATGTTTGGACTGTGCGCTTAGTCACATGGTCTGAATTTTTTGGTAGACCTGTGTGGTGCCATGAGTTGGATTCGATGATCCTTATGGGTCCCTTCCAACTCGGGATATTCTATGATTCTATGAAATAGGTATATTTTTCTTAAAGATATGTGGAAAAACTTGCACACTGAATCCTGAAATAGAGTCCATTTAGTGGCAGAAACTATTGTTCATTGTCTAGTAGACTTTATCTTGATTCATTCATTCAAAATAAAACCAGTAGAGGATATATGAGAAATATTAGCTTGTTGTAATATGTTCAGACTGTTAAAACTGTCTCCAGCAACTGAGGTCAGGGTTATCCTGAACAGACAAAAGATGACACTTTCTGTTTTGTACTAAATCTTAAAAATCTGATGTTAAAAGATTATTGGTATGGAAAAAGTTGGGTACAATATAAACTTATGAAGCTACATATAAAGAATACCCCATATGATATATGTAAAGCACTTAAAAGGCTATATTCCCACCTCTGCTGAGTGGTACCAACTGTTGGCCACAAAGATTTGACATCTAAGCTTTCACACACAGTTTGTGACCTGCTACATTAAAATCTTACCTAAATTAAAAAAATGAAATGAAAAGAAAAATAAAAGAGAAAGGGAAGGGGAAAGGGAAGGGGGAGGGGAAAGGGGAGGGAAAGCGGGAGGAGAAGGGGGAGGGGAAGAGGAGGTGAAGGGAGAGGGGAAGGGGAAGGGGAAGGGGAAGGAAGAGGGGAAGAGAGAGGGGAAGAGAGAGGGGAAGGGAGAGGGGATGGGAGAGGGGATGGGAGAGGGGAAGGGAGAAGGGAAGGGGAAGGGGAAGGGGAAGGGGAAGGGGAAGGGGAAGGGGAAGGGGAAGGGGAAGGGGAAGGGGAAGAATCATTTTAAAAGTCCTTCAAAGTAAGTTTAAGCTCCAAAAGGTCATCTTCCAAAACAACACATTTTAGTCATACTGAAACTTCTAATTAGAGTTTTATGATTTTTATCTCAATTTTAGGTCTACAGATAAAGAATTTAATTTTAAAAATTAGTGTCAATAAAACAAACAACACAACATAGCCCATTTACAAAATATGAAATGATGAAAATTATATTGTTTGTGCAAGAAAACTGAAATATTTCTGATAATCTCTATCCTGATGTATTAGAATCAGCTACTTTTGTCAGTAGAACTGGCTGATTATTTTGTAGGTCAGCATACAGAGTCAGTATTTTTCCCACCTGGATTGAACCACACATGACAATATATTGAATATATTAGTGGACAATGTCCATACATGGTTTTAATAAAGAATTGATACACCTTCATTGTAGGTGCAATTAGAAGTGAGTGACTGATACAACAGACTAGGAAGACTAGGAGTTAGTCTTTTAAACACCTCCACCACTACATGCCTTTTTTTTTTCTTTTTTTTTTTTTTTTTTTCTCCTGCAGTGCCTTTCTTGCAAGGCTATCTGGTTTCACTAACATGAAATAACCATATGTGGCAAACCATATGTCACTTTTTCAAAGGAACAAACAGCTAAGATTAATATTAAAAAAAATGAATTAGTGGTTTAACTACATAAATTCAGCAATTATATGCTGCAATATCACTTCAGGTTCTGCCATTTCTTTTTAAAATCACTTTTAACCATATTGCAAACTGTGACATCAAAATGCCTGCAGCCTTGAAGTATATATTTCCGACAAAAGCTGGAATAAAGTAGTAAAAATGACAGTGAAGAAATAGATCTGACAGAAGTGCCAATCAACTCATCTAATCTTAAAGAGTCTTATGCGCTGTGAGGGCCCAGGAGTGCCTCCCCTTTCCTGAGGCAGGTGTACGGCTTATCTGTGACCTGACTGCATGTCAAACTAAGATCAAAGTGCATAGTCCTACAGTCCTATACTTCATTATCATGTCTGAGTTTCCATGGGAATAAAATCAAACTGTGCACACTAGAAAACTGGTCCTCTGACCCGAATAACATGGGGCACAGGATGGCCAAGCATGCTTGGACAGATCTGTGACATGGCACATTGTCATTGGGTTCTACTTCCAAATTTTATTTTCTTTGTCTTAAAAGTCATTAGTATGAGCTACAAAACTGACTGAATGACTTTGTATGTTTGAGAAAAATGGAACATTGTGGCCTGATTTCATCATAAGTATCTGCATCATGCTAGTTGTAGGGCAAATATAGTTCACAGGAGGTGTATATTGCTATGTGAAGATAATTATTGAAGTGATTTCATAGTTATTATTTCATAATGTGCCATATTTCAAAGTATCTCATTGATTATTTTTTTAAATCTTGGATAATGCCTTTAGAAATATTTTTACAGAAGTAAGGATTTGGAGTCTACTACTACAATTATGTAGTAGTGTAAGTAAATGAAATATGCTTAAGCAAGAAGCTTTGGCAGAAGACAATGCTGAAAATCTGTAAGTAAAATCCTGCCTTCTTTTGGATAAATCAAGTAACAAATTTTTAAGTATCCCTTACTCTCTTGTTGTCTTCATTGTGGTGGATTGTAGTTAGGTACTTCAGCCAGGTCTTTTGCATGTCTAGCTAACCATGTGGCAAAGAGTGAGAAGATGCTGCACATAACAAAGCAAAGCAAAGTATGCTTAACCCTCTCTTTTATTAACCTTGTTAACAGAAATAAAATAGAACCTAGTTTTTTTAGATCCAAGCTAGGATGTTGAAAACGAAAGCTCATTACAGCTACATTTATATTTATTTAGTTTTAATGTTTCTTTTTGGAAATTCTGAATCTCTGCTTTGATAAACATTTTTGTATCAAATCTGAGTTTTCAACAAGTATCACATGTAAAGCTGGCTTTTTATTCTGGTTTGCTCTTGGCTACCCAAATGATTTGTTCAATACTCACACTTCTAAAATATGTTCCTAAGATATTGCATGCCAAATTTCAACCCACAGGAAACTTGCTGTTGAATGTTAAAAGCAGATTGAAGATACAGTTATGCCTGGAACAACACTATGAATGTTGACACCATATTCTACTTGGAGGTGTTTGAGCCTAAAGTCTTTCAAGTATGATTGTGCAAGTTTCTACATGCAGAATTCCCAGGCAAGATGATGGGAAGTGATTACAGGACTGAGATTATGGCACGTGATGAGAAGATTTCTCAGGGATGAAGACAATGTGTTTGTTATGTTTTACTGAAACAAAACTAGCACAACTAGCATATTGTATTACAGCCCCTACATAGAAAAAGCCTTCTATATTGAAGCATTTGTTATTTTCTGGAGAGAGGAAAGAGAAGGGGAGATGGCTGGGCAGAGGAAAAAAAAAAAAAAACAACAACAACAAAAAAAGCTTAATGTACTTAAATGAGGCTGGGAGAAATACACAGTTGCCAACACATATGGAACTGCAATGTTATTGGCAAAAATAAACATCAAGCAAATTGCAGTATGAGTTTAATTTAGCGTTTTTATAAGGTACCATACAAACTGAAAAACAGAAAAGCAAAAAAATACTGTTCTTGTTTTATTTTTAAAAATTAATTTCTACCTTTAATTCTACTATACCACAGGTACATTTTGACTTTTAGCCCATTCACAATAATATCCTTAAATCTTTTCACTCATATTCTTGTAAAAATTTTTGTTTGCTTTTCAGTGTTCATTTATATTAGACTAATAACTCTTTGGCTGTTCTCAAACTATGATGCCTTCAGTGCCATCTGGTCCAATCATATTTTTCAGCCTTTCATTTTTGTACATGATGACTTAGTTTGGGCTTGACCCTATTTTTTATTTTTAGTTTTTAAAGTGAATTAACCCTCTAGTGTAATTAAAGAAGAGTGAAATTAATAGGGGATGGTTCAAATAGTCAACCATCTGCTGTATTTTTTGCTTCCTAAGCAATATAGAAGATCATTTGCACATTGGCCACAACAATTACATATATAAAACAGGAAACAAAAACATTTTTACAAATGTTCACACCTCTTTCAAAGCATTCTCTTAAACTCTTTCTGGTGCAATATTGGCTAAACAAAACATAAACTCCCTAAGTAACGATCAGGACATCTGGTGTGCTGTCACCACATCCTGCCACACCATAACACTGCCTAAGTGCACCTATTGAGATTGCATTACTGCTTTGAAAATTTCTACTTTCCACAGTCAGATGAATACTATAGTCCTAAGAAGGCAGGTTAAACTAAACTTATCTAAGTTTAGCCCTGTCTTGTAAACTAGGGATGTGGTAACTCAGTGGAAGCTTGTATTACTAGCTACACATATTTTCAATTAAAAAGGTTTGTCAGCTGTAGGAGTAAAGACTTCTGGCCCACACTCACTGCATGATTAAAAAAAAAAAAAGAAAAGTATATGTCTGTATATATATATTTATATATATATATAAAGAAATGATAAATATATATATATACATATATATATATACACACACATATACATATACATATATATATATATTTTTTTTTTTTCCAAAACTTGTCAGATTATCTCTGTTGAACTGCTAGATCAGGGTGGTCTAAACTCTTCTAAAAATGTCAAGTTTCTGAGTGGATTAGGAAAGGAGACAAAACACTCTACCTCTGCATTCTATACAGCTGGTCAGTGAACCCCCCTGTGGTGTGCAAATATCTAACCCATTCCCAAAAGAACAGAAATAAAAGCATTGTTTCTTTACACTTTTAGTATATTAAAAAAAGCCTGAGTTTATTGAAAACAACATTTAGCTACTAAAATTAAATATGTATTGTGTGAGGCTTCAGAGCTTTAGACCATAGCTCAGCGCTTTGGCAGTCCAAGTCTCTTCCTTAGTATGGGTCCTGGTTAGGTAATACCATCTCAGTTTCCATTTTCCTGGAACACTTCTAGCGCTACAAGTATTTCCTGAAACATGCTTAAAACTCTCATATGTAATGGATATCTAACTTAATAAAGCCCTGGATATTATCAGAAAACATAATAAAATGGAATTTAGTATCTCCATTCATGAGTTGCTTGCTTTTCTTGTCTCTGGAAGATGTGATATCAATACAAATACTGGCTAACCATGAAGGAGAACAGGGAGATGTTCACTCTTACTCTCATCTGGACCCACTTCCAATTTTGTCAAAAGTCTCACAGAGTTCCAGCTTTCAAAGTGATGAGATAGGTGATGGGTCTGCTGCAGAAAAGTCTTGGGAGTAGGAGGGAGACAAGGCTTAAACACCAAGTTGTCACTGCCTCCTGCTTTCATATTAACCTCATATCTGAGAAATAGAGGGAAGGCCTTGTTTGGGTTTCTGCCTCTGTAGTTCAGTTGGTTATGAGACGGATTAGCTGGCAAACCTCTAGGTGTACTTATAATGTTGAGCATTATAACCGCATGATATACTTCATGAGCATGATATACCACAACACACATATGGGTGGGGCAGGGGCAGGAGCAGGAAGTCTGGTCTTCATTTTTATAGATGAGTCTTCAAGGACCAGAGTGTTACTTAAAAAGGAATTCAAATTCATCACCTCCTTCTATGTATTAAGAACTTCCAGGAGAAGTTATAGGATTTTTCTTAAGTAACGTACTACAACTCTGAGTAAAGACCTGAAACTTGGGATTTATGTTTCAACTCTACCCCCATCTTCTCCATATTACTTAAGTCCATGATGCTTCCAGCAGAACTCTGTGAGTTTTATGGGTAATTTCAATTAATCTTGAGATACCATCTTCTCAGACACAGTAGGGCAAGTTTGTATGTAACATGGACTTGTAGGAATTGACTCTGATTTGATCTGATTGCTTCATAGCAATGGTATGTGACATGAGACATCTATCTATCATAGTCAACTATTTTTTATTTTATTTTATTTTATTTTATTTTATTTTATTTTATTTTATTTTATTTTATTTATTTTATTTCTCAAATTACAATGTTCTACATTGCTTCCTTCTACATCTAAACAGGGTAAAGGCACACAACTTTTTGTGCAGCCACTGACCATTCTCTACTATACATTTGTATAGTAGAGAATAATCTTGTATAATATATATAGTAATCTTGATTTGTATATAGATTTGTATATTGATTTGTAATATATATAATAATCTTGATTTGTATAATCTTGGACTTATTTCTATGCTATCATCCTGAGTGCTATGCTAGAGAAACAACATTTCCATTTCTCTTACAACTCCATCCCCAAAGGGTCCTTCACTGGGTCCCAAGTACTTTCTACATCAGCTTACATTTTAGATCATTTATAAAAAGTTATAAGCTATATCACACTGTTAAGTGCAACCTTCTGGATATAAATCACTGTAATTGTTATTTTTCTTGTTTGCAATAAATAAGAATCCTTATTAATAGATGATTACCCACATCAGCCAAAGTATCAAATTATTTAGTCAGGTCAGTGCTCGTGTGATTAGCGCCTAAACCAATACTAAACCTGATAAATATCTTCTAAAATGACATATTCCACCAAGAGACTTAATAAGCAAAATTATTTCAAAGTGCTTTATATATTTTCTGGCTGTTTTTTCCCTGTAATAAATAGGCAATTCAAACTTGCCTTCTTGTTTTATATTATGCAGAAGGAAAAAAAAAATCTAATTAATTTTAAAATTAATAAGGAGATAATTAGAGATTGTTCAAAACAACAAAGAGTAATGATTCAGAAAAATTTTGAAGTTTAAATTAAATAAGTGTTTTATAAGTTGGCAGTGATAAATATGTAAGCACAATACGTATAGAAATACATCATAGCCATTTGAAAAATATTTCCGTATATCAAATAAACATTTTGATTTGGATTAAAGCCCTATATTCAAAAATTTTTAAATTATTTACTTTTAGTACAATGTGTCTGCATTTCATCTTGGGATCCAGGTAAATAAATTGGACAAAATATGTGAGCAGTTATGGAAGATCTCTAACAGCTTTCAGGCAAATAATTTTATATAGGGAAAAAATGGAGAAAGGAGATTTGAGGTTTCCTTTAATAGGGTTTGAGGTTTACACTCTGGTATGTGGTTTTTAGGGTTCTCTTTTTTCACTCTGGTATGTGACGTTAGAGGTCAGAGACTGAAAGCCTAAAATTTATTTATTTATTTATTTATTTATTAATCTATTTATTTATTTTCCATTCTCCCATCTGCCAGAAGGAGAGGAAAAAACATATTCCTTCTGTCTTCCAGACTTTCTGTCATCTCAGAAATCTTATTTAGATTTTTTTAGACTCTCAATTGCAATCTAGAAACTTGTATTTCAATTCAAATGAGTTATAAATCTTGTCAAGTAACTGAGCTAAAAGGCTAGCTTGTAATTTATATATGTATAATATGTATAATGTAATATTATATATGTATATATGTATAAATGTGAAACATTTTGTCAAGTACAATAAATTAGAATGCATTTATTTAAGCTGGCAGAAAACTTCACAATGTAAATGAACATCTGGGGAATAGCATAGTACAAGGTCACCTTCCAGCAGAGGCTGACTGTGCCATTATGTGAAATGGGCTTCCATTTCCATTAATTTAGCAGGAAACCAAATGAACGCAAAGGTAAAAAAAAAAAAAAAAAAAAAAAAAAAAAAAAAAGTCATCAGCTTGTAGTACAGATTTACAATTTTTTAGAAATTTGAATTCACAAATAATTTTTCTTCTGATATTAAGAAGTAAAAAGTCATGACAGATTTTTTATTATTTCTTGTTTTAAATGCTAATTATTTTCTTTATGAAAAATTATGGGGGACTTATGTTGTCCTTCGAAATGATTTTCTTTCAGAATAAAATACACTGAGACTTGAATTTAGTTAAAACATACGAGGGCAAAAGTTAGGTTGAAGTTTCTGCAGTTGAGTGATGAGATTTTAACATGAACAAGTCTCTGAATTTTAAAACTAGTGATGTTTATAATAATAATAATACCAATAATGTTAATAATAATAAAAAAATTCCACATGAAGCTGTTGATTTTGAAAATCTCAGTTTCTGATTGTTAAATGTATACATTTGGCAAAATGGTCGTTCTGTGAAAAATCTATTTAAGTTCTTATCAGATTGCAAATTTTCAATGTTATGTTTTACTGAAGGAACAGGTAAGTAGAGATCTCCGATTTATTGTCTTTGAGTGTTTCTTATTTTTATTATCTGTTATGCCATTTAGCAAGTATTACTCATTTCTGCTCCAAGTTAAATTCAACAGTTTCTTTCTTAATCTCCTCAGTGATTACTGTTGTCTCTTGCCTCAGACTTTCTGTTTCTAATGGCCTCAAAAATACCAGCTTAATAAAGGACAACACATAATAAATTATTATTATTATTTTTAGCATGATATAAAACAAACAAACATAAAAACTGATACACATAATTGCAACATTATGCAAGGATGCATTTGTTGATTGGTTAAAGATTGGGCCAGAATAAGACAGAGTGGGAAAAAGAACTGTATGAAATGTTTGATGTAAATTGGGTGGACAGGAAAAGGAAAGACGTGTTTAAGTTTAGAAGCAAGAATAGAATAGGTCTACATTAGAGTGTCTAAGCTCATATGAGAGTCTCATATAGACTTAGACACTCATATAGAGTATCTAAGCTGAAATGGAAGCAGTCTAGCTGTTGCAGTATTGAGATATACAGATACTTTGATACTTTTGTTCCACATTCAATTAGTAAACCAAGGCTACAGGCAGAAGTTCAAGATAGTACAACCTCATTATTCTCACTCCGCCACTCTCACTAAAGAAACATCACACCAAAGCAGTGTTCCTGCCACTTGTTACTGTTGACTTCTACATGGAAAGCTGATAAATTCAGTCTCAAGTGAAATCTCTGCATTGTCTGAGTAAAAGATATTGAAGTTTTTCTTTGTCCTAAATGAAGAAATAAATCAATATTATACAGATGAATGTTTGCTATTCAGAACAGATTTACCGATAGCAGCACAATAATATCTCAATTTAAAGGCAAGCAGATCAGCTCTGCCCATTGAACACCACACAAGATTATTTCATTTCTCTAGGAAATATCACAGTTTTTTTTCTAACTCCGTAGCTTTTTCTGACCATCTTAAATAGTTGGCAATAAGAGTAATAACTCTCCCATATATATCCTATTACAGAACCAAAATAATCAAGATGTTCTAGTTAGGGGCAACTCTGTCATAATCTTCAGTGTATTAATTTAGGCAAGCTATTATTTTTCTGTTTGGTCTAAATTGGAGGAATTTTTCATATGTTATTGCATTTGGAATTCTGGCTTTGTAAATGAAATTTCATGGATCTGTTTTTGTACTGTATATGTTCCACTGCACCATGATTCCCGCACAATCACATTCATGTACATTAGAAAGGTTTGGTAGTACCACACCAGCCTTTTGACATAACCAATTGTTGTGGTTTAATCCAGCCTGCAGCGAAGTACCACACAGCTCTTCGCTCACCTTCCCCTCTCCTTCTCTGGGATGGGGGAGAGACTTAGAAAGAAATGAAAACCTGTAGGTTGAGATAAGGACAGTTTATTAGGACAGAAAAGAAAGGAAAATAATAATGATATTAGTATTATTAGTAATAATGTGTACAAAAAAGTGGTGCACAATGCAATTGCTCACCTCCCTCTGACTGAAGCCCAGCCTGTCTCCCAGCAGCTGGTCCTCCCACCCTGTCCAGCCCCCCCATATTAATTGCTCAACATGACTTCAGATGGCATGGATGGCAGTATTACTGACCCAAACTCTGGCCAGTTTGGGTCAGCTGTCCTGGGTCTGTCCCCTCCCAGCTCCTGCTGCACCTCCAGCCTGCCCACTTGCAGGACAGTGTGAGAAGCTGAAAAGTCCTTGGCTTTGTGTAAGCACTGCTCTGCAACAATTAAAACATCAGTGTATTTTTCTCATTATTCTCATCCTAAATCCCAAACACAGCATCATACCAGCTACTAGGAGGAAAACTAACTAGCTGAAACTAGGACACCAATTCAATTCCAGAACCAGATTTCTTAAGATATTGGGTGTTTGAAAGGGTCAATCTGTAACATTCAGTCATATCCCATTTTTGATTGTTTACAGTGTCAAACATCTGTGTGTATGCAACAGTACTTCAGTAAATTGTTCAGAGTCTGCAGGCTCTGACAGTTTCTAGTAGCTTTTCTTTTCATTTTAAACACTATCACAAAAAGAGAAGCTCTATTGTGCTATCTATCTATCTGCTTGATTGTTTCGTCAATCAAAGGCAACATTCTATATATTCAACCTGAAATAATAGAATGAATTAAATGCGATTTAATTTTTTAAAAAAATGAATTACTTAAAAATAAAGGAAATGAGATGAATGAAGTCAATTAAATAAACAAAGCATACTGTTAATTAACAAAATAAAATAAAATAAATACTTTAGTAATTTTCATTAGAAGAGTTCTCTTGTTCTGACTGCTTCGTGTTTACATCAGGGGAAGAGCTGTGAAGAATTTAATTTGAAAAGACATCATTATTTAATAATGATATTTGGGAAGAGATTCTCCAGAAACCTTGTACAATTTTTGGCATGTTTTTCATCTGTGTCCAGACACAATGGTATTCATGGCCCCTTTTAAATTTGCCTTTGGAAAGTATGCACACACCCAAGGCTTTCGAGGAAGATTTTCCAGACTCCCTTTTTGTTTTTAACTTCTGTTGCAGAAAGTCATTGGTGACTATTATTACAGAAACATTACCCCCATTACCTCTACTCACTCATTTCTCATTATTTCATGATACTTTCATGGCACTTTATGATCAAAAAGTCAACTCCTGGTCAGAAGCTGGTGAAGAAATTCATGTTTTGCACAATTCCATCTTGAGCAAAGGGAGAGAATGCAAGACATCTAATCTTACATCCAAGTCTGTTGAGTGAAAGGTAAACTGAGATGCTAAGATTGCTCTCTCTAGGTGTGTTCTGCATCTGAATCTTTTTTTTTTTTTTTTTAAATAATGGTATTTGGGGATTTTGCAAATGGATAAATGAATATTTCCTTCTTATGAACAGTAATATGAAAAAATGTTGACAACAACCCCAAAGTAGACGTAATTCTGCTTTCTTAATTACTCTACTTAAGTTCATTTTATAAGTACGTATCTGTAGAACTGGTAACTATGACTTACTGGAACAATTTGCATTTTAACAGTTAAGATTACTAAAAGGATTCATACCTTTTATTTCATGTGAAATATGTGCAGTAAAAAAATATTTTCTCTTGTGAGCATATATGGTTAACAATTTCACTGTTTAGTGTGAAATATAATGTTTCAATGACTCACTCTGACCCATGGAGCTGTGGTATGTTTTAGCAAAAACAGCAGTCTAGTTTGCGTCCAAGCTCCTAACCACCAAATGCACCTCAAAGCAACATTTAAAAGCTTAAGCAATAAAATTTTAGTTTACCGCAAGCAAACTACTTACAGTGAAATATATTGAATTAACAAGACAAAAAAACAGCCCTTTTTTGGAAAACAACTTAAATGATGATGTACAGTTGGGAAAATAATATTCAAGGTAGCCAATGCCTATTAAGAAAAAAAAAATAAATAAATTCTTCATGCATATGCCTTGCTGAATAATGAAAAGATGTTGCATGTTTGTCTCATTCTTACCATCATGCTAATAAAAGCTTAGTAAAAATTGATCTCTGTTAAAATCATAGAATCATAGAATATCCTGAGTTGGAAGGGACAGTTATAAATGAGGTCTCAACTCAATCTGAATTTTGTAATATTGATAAAACAAATATTTCTAAAAGGTATAAAAGGTATAAAAGGTATAAAAGGCAAGTAAACAGCGCTGGACGTGCGGGGAGTCTATGCTCCACCAACACGCACACACAAACATCAAACATTCTAAACATATAGAACATCACTTTTACATACTAAACCCAAGTATGCCTATACATACGTACAATCAGAAAAGGTAACAAACAATCCATTAAGTTCCATGACTTAACAGTCTCCATTTTCCATTCCTTTTCTTGACTACAAACAAGTCTCCATTTTCCATTCCTTTTGAACAATATGTCTTGCTTTAAGTTGTCAAGCAACTCGGCCTTCAGGCCTTATGTATCCTGATCTTCCCGGGTCGAAGAAAAACATAACCATCTCCTTTTCAAGGCCAATGAGGCCTGGGTCAAAAGGCACGTTCAGGTCAACAGGGGGCGTAACAGCAAAAGCCTTCGATGGCTGTAGCAGCAGAGGGGCCCATGGCATAGCAGTTGGATCAGTAAAGGAGCCCGCAGCTCCCTCACTATCTGGCAAGCCACACGTTTGTGATTGTGGTCCCACATGGCTCTTTAAGGCCTCAGAGACTGCTCTCCAGGTGCCGAGCAATCCCACTGCAACCTTGCCATTTTTAGTTGCAGAATCCCACACCTTGACCTCAGTTTGGTTCCATATTTCAGGATCATAAACTCTCCAATTGTTAAGAAGGAGAATAAGCTGTAAGGTTACCAGGACAGTCTTTGTTCCTAAGGACGTATGATTCCCCATAATGTGCAACTGCTTACCAGCGAGGGGCAGTTGTGTGCACAAGTCCGCTTCTCTCAGCTCGAGCTTCTCTCCAGCTCTGATGTGCTTATTTCCAGTGACTTTCTGTACGAGCTTCTTTGAGCAGTTTGCTGAGTCTGGCCGAACCTATCTTCATGAGGCAATCAAAGTGCCTGTTCCCGTCCTGGTCTCCATTCTGCTAGCCTGTTCCTTTTCATTCCTCTTTCCTGCTTCTTTATTGATGACATAACTTCATTGTGTTGCCTTTTTTTTATCTTGAGGGCAAGCTCCCCTCTTATACCCTTCTCTCCACAGCAGTTCTTTTCAAAACAACTTTTCATTGGTCAAACAACTTTGAATGTAACAACAACTGCAAACACCCAGAAACATCCATGCCTTAACCTCTGGAGAACAAGAAACCTGGAGACTGCATGGAGTCTCCTGAATCACCCTTCTTTGTTCCCTCTAAACTCTCTTACATTCCTGATGGCCTCATCGTTGAGAGTCTAATGTTATCTCAACCATGGGGCTTTCCAACCCCCATAGCCACATTCCCAAATCTCCCCCTTCTTTATTAATATCAACCATTTTCTCGACACGAATTACCACTCCATATATAACATCCACTGTTTTTTCTTAACTATACCTGACACACATGCAAGACATATTTTTCTACTGTAATGCCAATATTCTGTCTAACTCATGGCGCAGCCTCACTTCCAGTACTGCGTGCAGTTTTGGGCAGCAAGTATATAAAAAACAAAACAAACAAAAAAAAAACACATAAAACTATTATAGGGTTTCCAAAGGAGAGCTACAAAGTTGGTGAAGGGTCTAGAGGGGGAAATGTATGAAGAGCAGTTGAAGTCATTTGGTTTGTTCAGCCCAGAGAAGAGGAGTCTGAGGGGAGGCTTCATGGCAGCCTGCAGCTTTCTCACAAGGAGAGCAGAGGGGCAGGCACTGAGCTCTGCAACAGAATCTGAGAGAACACCATGGAGCTGTGACAAGGGAGGGTCAGGCTGGGTATTAGGAATAGTTTCTTGACTGAGAGGGTGGTATGGCACTGTGAACAGGTTTGCAGGGCACAGAACCAAGCCTGCTGGAGTTTGATTTAAAGATCAAAGCCGAAATTTCCTTAAGTGTCATATTCTTTATTGCAACGCTGGATGCACGGGGGATCTTTCCACCTATCGTGCATGTTCAAAGTGACAAACTATCTCATATTTTTACAGTGAAACAATGAATATTCTATTAGCGCCTATACATATTCATTACCTAACCCCGCCTACTCTCCCTTCATATGCTAATTAGTTTATCAGTCCTTGTGCTTGCGCAAAGCCTTCCAAGAATTGTGGGCCGGGGTCTTCGGGATGCGGGCAGTGGTCTTTGGGGGGAAGGCCGTAGGTCTTCCTCGTGATGCACCTTTCACCTTTTGCTTAATCAGTTGTTTTCCAAGCTGTAAAAATGCTGAGTTGGCTTTCAGTCTAACTGAGGGTCGGCAGATAACAGGATGTCTCAGTTAACAAGACATAACAGACAGTTGACTCAAGTTATCTCAAGTCTCAGCCTGACTGACGGTTAACAGATAACGGGATGTTTTCAAATAACAAGACGCTTCAACATAACAGAAGGACAACAGGTAACAAGATGTCATTTACTTTGTTCTCATTAATTTTTAACCACAAGATTTATTCTATTCTAAAGTGAGTCTATACAATATCAAGTTCAAGTGTTCAGACAATGCTCTCAGGCATAGGGTCAAATTTTTGGGTGGTCCTATGAAGATCCTGGAGATGGACACACGGATCCTTTTGGGTCCTGTTATATATGGCGAGGTAATTCGTGTCGAGAAAATGGTTGATATTAATAAAGAAGGGGGAGATTTGGGAGTGTGGCTATGGGGGTTGGAAAGCCCCATGGTTGAGATAACATTAGACTCTTAACGATGAGGCCATCAGGAATATAAAAGAGTTTAGAGGGAACAAAGAAGGGTGATTCAGGAGACTCCATGCAGTTTCCTGTTTCTTGTTCTCCAGATGGCTTCTTGTTCTCCAGAGGTTAAGGCATGGATGTTTCTGGGTGTTTGCAGTTGTTGTTACATTCAAAGTTGTTTGACCAATGAAAAGTTGTTTTGAAAAGAACTGCTGTGGAGAGAAGGGTATAAGAGGGGAGCTTGCCCTCAAGATAAAAAAAGGCAACACAATGAAGTTATGTCATCAATAAAGAAGCAGGAAAGAGGAATGAAAAGGAACAGGCTAGCAGAATGGAGACCAGGACGGGAACAGGCACTTTGATTGCCTCATGAAGATAGGTTCGGCCAGACTCAGCAAACTGCTCAAAGAAGCTCGTACAGAAAGTCACTGGAAATAAGCACATCAGAGCTGGAGAGAAGCTCGAGCTGAGAGAAGCGGACTTGTGCACACAACTGCCCCTCGCTGGTAAGCAGTTGCACATTATGGGGAATCATACGTCCTTAGGAACAAAGACTGTCCTGGTAACCTTACAGCTTATTCTCCTTCTTAACAATTGGAGAGTTTATGATCCTGAAATATGGAACCAAACTGAGGTCAAGGTGTGGGATTCTGCAACTAAAAATGGCAAGGTTGCAGTGGGATTGCTCGGCACCTGGAGAGCAGTCTCTGAGGCCTTAAAGAGCCATGTGGGACCACAATCACAAACGTGTGGCTTGCCAGATAGTGAGGGAGCTGCGGGCTCCTTTACTGATCCAACTGCTATGCCATGGGCCCCTCTGCTGCTACAGCCATCGAAGGCTTTTGCTGTTACGCCCCCTGTTGACCTGAACGTGCCTTTTGACCCAGGCCTCATTGGCCTTGAAAAGGAGATGGTTATGTTTTTCTTCGATCCTGGAAGATCAGGATACATAAGGCCTGAAGACCGAGTTACTTAGCAACTTAAAGCGAGACATATTGTTCCCATGACTAGCCCTGGAATTCTACAGTATTTGTAATCAAGAAAAGGTATGGAGAATGGAGACTCTTAAGTAAGTCATGGACTGTTAAGTCATGGAACTTAATGGATTGTTTGTTACCTTTTCTGATTGTACATATGTATAGGAGTACTCGAGTGTAGTAAACCATGGAACTTAAAGGATTTTTTTGTTACATTTTTTGATTGCACATATGTATAGGCATACTCGGTTTAGTATGTAAAGCAATATTCTGTATATTTAGAATGTTTGATGTTCGTGTGTGCATGTTGGTAGAGCATAGACTCCCCTCGCACCCAGTGCTGTTTACTTGTCTTTTATAAATATTACTAAATTCAGATTGAGTTGAGACTTCATTTATAACACTGGTACAGTGTGTCAAATCTCACATTAGCTTTTCTTAATCAATTCAACACATAAATGCTTCAGAGAATGTGAAGAAACATTTTGATGAAGGAGATCAGCTTTTGTCAGTATGATAATTTCTATTTGTTTGGTTAGGTTTGGGAAACTCCAAAATCTGTAGAAATCACCTAACCAAATAACTAATAACTGGCAAGTCTTTGGGACAAATGCTATCAGGGAAGGAAGGGAGGAATCCAGAGAAAAAAATCCTCATGCTTCTAAGGTATGTCATTTGTTAAAGGAGATGTAGTCTTTGTGGGCTACATAGAGATCTGAAACTAAAGGAAAAAGGTCTAACTCTCTCTGATACAGTTTTCCTAATAAGTGTAATTCCCTCTGCCACTTAAGTATTACCTCTTAATACTGCCCTTTCTTATTTGTAAGAATAGTTAAAAAATAAGAATCCCTACCTATTTCATAAAATTGGTCAGAATACACTTTCAAAATGTATGCATGCTGAATGGGGAAATGATCTGTACAAAAGTATTATAATTCTTTTACTTTAATATTCTTGATTCCTAAATGTACTTTATAAAAATGCTTCATTGTTTTGTTTGTTAGAAAGGAGTATTTTTCTGTCTTTACTGGAAGAAGTCTTATGGCTTTCTGCAGAGCTGGGGTTGCTCTTTTTCCATTCAGAAACTGGTATTATATGCTTTGTCTAGCTGAGGGCTTTGTGAAGCCTCCCCACGTTTGTGATTTATATCATCACAGTGCAGTTATGTACCACACAGCTTGTAAGAAAAACAATTGCCACAATGTAGGAATCAGCCATGAGAGACCTTATAGGAGAGTCTCTTTCTTTAAATTAAGTCTGAAACAAAACAGTGTCACTCTGTTAACTTCAGTCTCATAATCACAGGCACCAGGACACATGTTGTCCAAGAAACCTGTCCAGCAGTCAGATGTATTGATAAGTGAGGTCAGATTAATATCTGAGATACATTCTGATTAGGTAGTTGAAAAGGGACATGGACTATCAAATCCTCCTCATGTCTCCTGGGTTCTTCTTAAGTTGGTGACTGCAGGTTTCAAGAATGTATTTTTCAGCTGTGACCCTGCCAATGGATGGTGGATGGCTGATCTGGAACTATTAATTTTCAGAACTCAATTCATGTCTGTGGAATGGAAAAACGTGGATGGACAGATTACCTGGTTAATCTGGTAAGATGAACTCTTACCAGAGTCTATTCAGAGATATCTGCCCCAGTTAATGAGCCCTGAGCCTTGTCTTGCCCCTTCTGATGCGTTCACATCAAGACATCCCGATTCATTCTTCGTTCAGGCCTTTCTATTACAAATTCTATTATACACAGGTTCACAGAATCACAGAAGTATCAGTAAAACAATGTGACTTAGAACTTCGTTTTTTAGAAAATATTTTCTAGTCTTTCTTATCATACTGTAATATTCCTTTTGGCAATATATACTTCTATAGTCGTGTTTTAAATTATTTAAGGAAAATTATTAGTGAATATACATGTCATAGGCCAGAATATAGAAAAGCTGCAGATGTGGAATAGACTATCTGAATGAGAAGCACTAAACCTCTGAGACTTGTTTTCCCCCTGAAACAAACCTGACCTTTCTAAATAAAATCACTTGCGTACTGCTGTGTGTAGACCAATTTAAATTATTTTTGCAAGGAGATTTTATCTGTATCTGAACATCTCAATCCCTGTGTGGGTGCTTCCTTGAAAGTTTTGCTTCTTAAGATATGGAATACAGTATATCAGGTCACAGAAATAAATCCATCCTGAAAAATGTGGAAAGGCTATGGGATAACATTGGTTATCACCTCTGTTTATCAACTTTCTGATCTGCACTATTTCTTTTGTGGGGAAATGTGGGAGTGTGGTTATGGGGGTCGACAAGCCCCATGATTGGTGATAACATTGGACTTAACGATGAGGCTATAAGGAATGTAGAGAGTTTAGAGGGAACAAAGAAGGGTGATTCAGGAGACCCCTTGCTGTCTTGGACTGTTTGTTCTCGAGTCCTTAAGACATGGAAGTTGCTGGGTGTTTTCTGTTGCCGGGCAAATTTGTTTGACCAATGAATTAGTTAGTGGAAAAGTACTGCTGTAGAGAGAATGGTATAGGAAGGGAGCCTGTCCTCAATAAGAGTTAGTTTGAAGTTACGTTCTCAATGGAGTTGAAGTTATGTCATCAGTATAGTAGCAGTTACTGATCCTAAAAGAACCTTGGTTTCCGTGTGGTCCTTATGCCACAGGGAAAAAAAAAAAAAAATAATAATAATAATAAATCTAAATTATCTGTAGTAAATGGGAGCAGAAAAAAAAATCAAATAAGAAAAAAAAAAAAACCTCCTAGGAACATCTCTGGGGAAATATTTAGCTCTTACTTTCAAATCTGTAGCTCCCCATTTAAGGCTTGTGTAATTGCAGGAAATATTCGAGGAACTTGCAGGTCTCAGTAGCAGCTGGGTCAACAACTACTTGATTTCCTCTGGCCTGTTGATGAAATAGTTTCACACAGAATAAAATATTTCCTACACTCATTTTTTCTTACTTTATGACTGATGATTCATTCTTGAAGAAATTTCTTATGCTGGATAAAAAGAGTAGCAGATTAAATTCAAATTCTCATACACTTCTCCCCCTTCCTTTTTTTTTTTTTGTTTGTTTGTTATTATTGCCTTGAGATAATCTGTCCATCCACGTTTTTCCATTCCACAGACATGAACTGAGTTCTGAAAATTAATTGGCAGCTGAATCAAAATCAAAGCAAGTGTAAAGACAGGCCCCTCCCCCCTCCCCCCCCTCTTTTTTTTTTTTTCATTTTTTTTCCCCTCTACCTTCAAAGTGCAACTAGGGAAGAAGAAAGCTCTGTTCTCTTTAATGAAACTTTTTGATACTGAAGTTCTTTCTCACTATCTGACAAACTTGAGCTCGGTGCTTGTTCTGCCCGAGAGTCTCAAACTACCCCCCTCTTAGGAGAATAATTTGGCCACTGAATTTGGCTATGGATTATAGAGGACCACTTCTCTTTTTGTTGAATCTCTTCCATAATGCATTAAAAATCTATATTTCACTAGGCCAGAGACAAGGAACAAAAATAAAAGAGTTCATATGTTAGTAATTGGGGATTCAGTGTTCAGCTAGAGGTTCAGCTAAGAGTTTTCTAGGCTATGTTTCAAGGACTGTGTGTTTTCCATTAAAGAGTGATTGCAAAACCAACCAACCAACCAAAAAAACATATTCCTTCAAACAGGAAAGAGGACTTGCAGTGAAGTAGGTGAATGTCCCAGAGAAAGACCTGTAAGATCTCTGGTCATTCTAAGCAAAAAAGAATAGTTCCAAAAGAGGAACTAAAAACCCTGCTCTCCTTCGTGTTCTCCATAGACTGTAGCATAGAGCTATTAGCTCACAATCCTTCAAATAGGGTATTCGCTTGCAATACATTGTACTACTGGGTAAAACAAAACACCAGTGGGACTGGTAGCTTTTCCTTCAGAGGTCTTGTGAAAACTATTAACTGCTTTGAGAACACCTACTCTTCTTGGTAGGCTGGCTTTCAGACACTGAGAGAGGTTAAATAGAAGGGGGAAAAAATGAACCTGACATACCTGGAGTGTCTCTAGGATTAGGTAGTAACTGAGTGAGAACTTTGGATCATACAGTTTGTACATAAATAGAGTGAGTGGAAATTCCCCCCAGTTCATCCTGCATATAAATCCTGGCTGCTTTAAATGTTTCATGCTTTTAAACTCTTAACTCACATGGCTACACCTATTTTTTATCACTATTTATTTTATGTTTTTCCTGCTGCTGAGGTTTAATGGGTTTTCAGGATCAGAGATTGGTAATGATCAAAGAGTTTCCTTTGCAAAAGCATGTGAGAGACAGTGAAAGATTTTCAGCTTCGGCCTTTAACCTGAAATTGACAGTGAATTTCAGCTGAAAGTACAGACTGTTGGCTGTGGGGATGGTAGTTTATATAATACAGATTTGTTATCAAGATCACTAATTCTACTTCCTAAATACAGCCATAGTTGTCAGCTAGTAAACAAGCTGTGCTCTTTTAAGATAAATTTGAAAGCTTACCATACATTGTTTAAAGGCTATATCAGTGATAGTGTGAAGTAAATTTCTCAAATAAAATATGGTCATAGTACCACACAGAAGTTAGAGTGAATAGAGTTACCTGCATCTTTGTTCTGTTTGGCTTATTTATTTATATCAACAGTCAATCAACACTAAAATGAGTGGAATATCCTTCCTGTCTCACATATTTCATTTATCAACTGATGAATACTTGGATGAATTTTTAAATTTTGACAAGAAAACCTAGATTTGTTCATTTTAAATGGGCAGTAAAAACGTCCTTTAGGATGGAGGAGGCTTGGGGAGACATGCTTCTCCATTACATGCTGGTTTCTAGAAAAAAAAAAGTCAAAGGTAAGTTAGTATAAAATGATAATATTGAGACACATAAATACTCGTAGCAATCCTTATATTTTATATTAGTAATTTTCAATTATTCTGGAATATTTTTCTGTATGTAATTTGGGGTGAACAAGGTTGAAAATATAATCACGTATCATATTGATATGTCAGTCATAGTTAACAGGCACTGTCCGGAGGTAATCTCTTATTACTGTGCAAATGAACCTGCCTGCAGGAGATTGCAGGAGGTGACATGAGTTAAATACCTGGTTAAATGGGAGTACTAAGGGAGTATAAGCATCTCTTCAGGTAAAAATGGACACTAGAACATTAAAAATAGCTTCTGTGGTATTACCCCTTTGAAAACAAGATGGTGATGAATTAGAGGAAAAGGTTTTTTTTTTTTTTTTTTTTTTTTTTCTCTCTCAAGTATAGTTTTCTGTATCTTGGATTCCTTGAGACAAATGAAAACAAAACAAAATAGATAAATAAATAAATGAACAAAAACAACAACAAAAAAACCCACACTTTGTTAGGCATAAAAATATGTATTTCAGTTATTCCTCCCCTTCTTGTCTCCTTCCTTCCAGAGCTGAATAGTGGAATTTAATTCTTCAAGAGTTAAGGAATGTTTTCCTAAAGAAATATCCTATTTATTCTACAAGTGCTTAATGGAGATGCATACCGTATTGTACTATTAACCCTAACAACTAACTCAATGAAAGAAATACTCCCTGCTTTGAAATGCTGCCTTTTTTCCTTTGAATAGAAGGCCTCTTTCCCCACTAATCTAGAAGCTTTTTCTGATATATCAGAATATGGTTATATACCTTTATTGGCCTTCTTTTCCTGGGAAAGCCACGAAACAGATATAATTATCACACCATTTTATGTTTTGGCCATTGTAGTTTCTTGTGCTTGCTAAACCATTGAACCATTGTAACCAAAGTGATTGAATATAACAATCCCAGCATAATTATACTGGCAAAACTGTTGTCTGGTAGAAGCTAAATTCTATTTCTCTCTTTTATTTATTTATTTATTTATTTATTTATTTATTTATTTTTTATGGCTATTACATTTTGGAAAGACAGGGAGAAGAGAAGAAATGAGTTCCCCTGCACTTCACACAAATTATGAAGAGACAAGGAAGAGTGCTGTGCCCAAATCCAGGGAAGGGTAATTACTAACTGTGTTAACAGTTACAAAGGGTTCAGTGATACTAATAAGGTAAATTAAAAAGTGGTCAATCTTATAGGCTTGCGCTATGTGAAGAAGGGTTATATTTCTCAGACTAAAACTATATGTTTACCTTTGGCTTTAGCACAAGAGTCCTTCCTTCAAGCTGGTTATCAGAGGACAGTATTGTTTACTATTTTCTATCCTCCAGGAAAATTCTGTCTCAGAAAAAGTGAGGTATTTGCATTTTATCCACAAGGTTGAGCTGGGCTGCTATTCCACCTGTGCTGTGGTTTAACCCTGGCAGGTAGCTAAGTGCCACGTAGCCACACACTCATTCTTCCCACATGGGATGGGGGAAAGAATCAGAAAGGTAAAAGTGGGAGAACTCATGGGTTGAGGTAAGGACAGTTTACTAGGTAAAGCAAAAGCCATGCAAGCAGGCAAAGCAAAACAAGGAATCCATTTGCTACTTCCAGTCAGCAGACAGGTGTTCAGCCACTTCCAGAGGAGCAGGATTCATCATGTATAATTGTTTCTTGGCAAGACAAACACCATCACTCTGAATGTCTCCCCCAGTACTCTTTCTTTAACCCAGCTTTATTGCTAAGCATGACATGATATGGTATGGGATATCCCTTTGGTCAGTCTGAGTCAGCTGTCCTGGCTGTGTTCCTTCCCAGCTTCTTGGGAAGTCTACTCTCAGGCAGGGCAGCACAAGAAGCAAAAAAGTCCATGGCTCTGTGCAAGCACTGCTGCACAACAACTAAAACATCAATGTGTTATTGTGACTTTTTTTCACCAAAAATTCCAAACAGTATTGTGTGAACCTCTACAAAGAAAATTAATCTATCTAAGCCCAAACCATGACAAGCTGCAAGTGATACTATGTTGCATAACCAAGTCTTACAACACAAATGTTTCAATATATTTGTTGTTAATGCTAGTTGTTTCTTTATCATATTTCCACAAGAACAGATCTGTTCTCTTAGTAGAGTAGAAGTTTGTTAGCTTTCTCATTGAAATATATAAATGGAGTGAGATATAAATGGACATGTTCCAGAGTTACTTTGGGTAGTTGGGATTTTATTTTTCTGTAAGCATTCATATTCCTACTCATAATAAGCAAAAACATTTAATTTTCCATGAGTCAAATTCAATACAAAACCTACTTTTTATCCAAGGACTATGGATTCTTACAGGAAATTTCTGATCTTTCTCATGGGAACATCCTCACCGTAAGTGCAAGTGATAATGCCGTGAGGCTCAGAAACTGAAATAAAAAACAGTAAAACTATTAGAATACTTCATTTTCTAGGCATTCGCATAAGGAGGAGCAACATAGCCTAGAGCACTTATTTGCTTGATATAACCCTCCTGTGGTTTTGTGTAGTATTCTTTCTACCAAATTAAAACATTAAAGTTTCAACTCAAGTGGGCTGGAAAATGTTATTCCCTCCTTTCAAAACTTGCTGAAATTGAAAAAAAGCATGAGCAATACAAGAGAAAAGACTTCCAGTTGATCATTGACATTGCAACAGATTCAGAGAACTATTTTAGTTTGTAAATGATAAGATACATGAAATGATTAAATATTTTAATAACTCAGATATAATATTCAGCCCTGTAACTAGTCTAAGTTCATCCTAGTTGTCTGCTATAAATTTTTGCTAGGTTCTGAAATGTCTACCATGAAACCTTTATCTATTTGGTAATAACATCACTGTCACTGATCTAACCAGCAGCTGAGAATTAATTTTCAATGGGAAATACAAAACAATAGTACAAACAAGCAGAGAAATAATTTGATCATTTATATGATAGGACAGACAGAGTTAGACTTTATATAATATCCTCAGTTTAACCTTAGATTAAGGTTAAGTTGATTAAATGTAATCTTAAGGATGAAATTTATTGCACTGTAGATTCAGTTGATTACATTGATGATATCTCCATAGACTGTCAAAAATAGCTAGGAGGACAATTTCAAATGTAGAAATACTCATATGAGAAACCCACAATATATCAGATAAATCCCAGCAGTTGTCTATGGTGTATAAGATCTATTTCAAGGCTGAAAGACTTGCTCTGAAGTCAATGAAGCAATATCAGCAGTTTGAGTGGGTTGTTCATCTCTAAAACTTGACAACCCATGTTCATAAGATAAATTAGACACCTTTAAGGCTTTATACTGTATATTCCTGTGTTTGATCAAATGATTCCTAAGCCTGATGTAACTATAATAATTATAAATTAATATTTATATGGCAAATTAAATGTGGCTGCCCAGGGAAGTGGCTGAGTCACCATCCCTGGAGGTCTTTAAAAGACATTTATATGCAGAGCTTAGTGATATGGTTTAGTGGAGGACTTGTTACTGTTAGGTCAGAGGTTGGACTAGGTGATCTTGGAGGTCTCTTCCAATCTAGATGATTCTGTGATTCTGTTGTGAATATTTTTATAAATGAAACAACAAGAAAAGATTTAAAAGAAGAAGCAGCTGTAGAGTAAATGATAACAGTAGAGTAGAATATTAAAATTATTTTATAAAATTACCTCTATCTAAAAGCTTTTCTAGAAATACAAATAGAAGTTTAAACAAATGAAATAAAATAAACCATTTTAAATCTAAACCAATTTTTGGGTGAGACAGAAAAAACATATTACAAAGAAGAAGTATTACAAAAAAATACTTGTAACATAAGTATTGCAGAAAAAACTTATTACAAAGAACAAAGCTTTTTAAAAAAAGGTACTACATAAGCAAAATTAACATTCAGTAATCATTAAGTCTTAAGAATGTTAACTCCATAATTATACTTATCTGTGAAACCTTGAATATCTTAAGTCATATACCTGTGTAATATAATACAATATTTGCTTACATATTCAGAGAGATGGTACAACATTTTCACAAAGAGAAAGAGACCTCCCCCCCCCCCCCCCCCCCATAACGACAAAAGCAATACATTTTTATTCTCTGATCTTGCTCTTAGAAACATGTGAACTGTTTTATATGATGTTTTCAATGTCATTTAATACTTCTGGATGGAAAATATCAACCTGAGATCAACCTGAGTGGTTCAAGTTCAGCAAAGTGAATTAAAACAGTGTTTTGGGGAAGAGTTGGTTAATATTAACCTTAGCTGATGTTAATTATGACTCTGACCCCATGTGAACAAAAGGTATATAATACTGATATTTGAATTCCTCCAGTGTTTGTCTCATTGTCCAAAGGACAGTTTAGAGCAATCTTGAAACTGAAAACATCTGATGTACTTGTATATGTACACTACCAAGGTAATGATGTTCTCTTTCTCTCATACTTAATCAAAAATTTTCACAACAGTTAAACTACTAATATTAATGTCAGATAAATGTAAAAAAAATCAAAACTTAAGCTGCATATTGCCTACAGTGTTCAGTTACTTTCTTCGTGAGTCCTGTCAGTCTCATTCAGCAAGATGACAGCTTGATTTATTCCTCTTTATTATCCAAATTCTGAAAACTTTCAACACAAAAATAAATCAACTAAAAAGAATATATAGAGATAGTTCAGTATGGAACTTAAACAATCAGGGAATTAATCCTTGTGTGAGAGACCAAGTTAAATCTGGGATTTAGCTGTTCTGTAATGACAATTAGGATATACTTCTACAATGTACATGAATGAAAATATTTCAAAATTCAGCTGCAGCTTTACTCAGCATAAGATCTGGGTCTGACTACATACCTACACAAACCCACACCAAAGGATGCTGCCCAGCTGTGGTCTTTTTCTAACTTTCCTATGCTGTACAGACTTCTACCTGAATCATTCTTTCCATTCTCTCCAGGTAGTGCAATTGCAAGGAGAATGTTTGAAAGTTTCCTCAAATAGTTACCAGGAGCCTGCAGCTCTTCACACTATGTCCTTTTACTGTGATGACCTTCACTGGTACAGGAATAACCAGAGAACTGCCCAGCCCCACAAATACTGTTGCTAACACAGTCATGTTATGTTCTGGACAGAAACTTCAGAAATTATTATTTATTTTAGGAACTGCCTGATAAATTGGCTGATAAAACATCTTCTGATGAAAAGTGGTATTTTAACTCAGTAAGACATATATGTCTTGTCTGTGTAACTGAGGGATAAGAAGGAAGTTCTAAGAAGGAAGTGATGACATGTTTAAAAGAATAAACATCTTCCTTAAAATAATGCATCTTATTTGTTCAAAAAAACAACAAACAAAACAACAACAAAAGCCTACTTCTATGACAACAACTTAATTAGTAAAGTTTGCTCTCATTTCTCATGAAGGTTATAGTTATCCATAATCTCTTCTGCATGATGTCTTTTACTGAAAATTAACATTTCTTCTAAAGCATCATGGCTGGAGTCTGTGGAGAGAAGTGGTAGATGATGACAAAAGTATGCATCTACAGCACAATGGTGGCATGTCATGAAAATAGCAAACAGTGCTAAGTATTCTTAGCTAGAATTCTGCATGGCTTTTTTCCCCAGAAGTTAAAAGCTATGATTCAAAACATCCCTGACTCAAGGAAAAGTCACACACTGGTTTTAATAAATACCTTTCATCCACACAAGTTGCTTGCCATCACAAGTTTGGACTGTTGCTATGAAATCTCAATGAAATCTGCAACAATTTTCTTGCTTTTACTCTCTAGACCATACTCTTTCTCAGGGCCTAGAGTGCAGCTGGATCTAATTGCCCTGATGAATTTGTGACCAGTTTTCTCTGTACTCATCTTTTGCAACTTCATAATAGTCCCCTCAGGAATTTAGCCAACCCTGTTCAAACTCAGCTCTGATAAGGTGCAGCTGCCTTGGATCAGAGGTCTGACCCTACCTTGGGGTCACAGCAGAGCTGTGAGGAGCCTCCCTTTGCTTAGGAGCCAATTTGCTCTCAGGCCCTCACAGTTGTTCCCTGCCCTAACTATGCTACAGTTGCACCTGAGTCCATGTCTATGCTCACTCCTGGGCATGGGCATGGGCATGGGCTTCTGACTGTGCCCCAGCCTTAATCCCTGATGACTTGGCTCCTTGGTGCAACCGGCTCGCTGGCCCTGACTCTTCACCTACCTGGTCTGCTGGACTGTAGGTCATCCTGGTCATCCTCACCAGGCTTGCTCTACTTGTGTAGGTACAGTGGGACTTTGTCCATTGTCAGGAAGGCCTTGTTGTCACCCCCCTTGGCTCCCCTTCCCTTTTGGAAGCACCCCTTCCTTACTTGATAGATGTAAAAATTATTTTTCTCAAAAGTTGTTTCAGAAAGCAAGTGTAGAAAATAAGACTCATATTCCAGAATTCTACTTGTTGTTTTCTATTTAATTGCTGGCAAAAAAGAGATGTATCTCTTTGATTTGCTACAATGAACTCTGTTAATACTTTTTCACGTAATTATTAATTTAGTCTTAGTATAAAGAAAAAATAATTATTTTTTGAGCATAGAAGAAATTAGGTATGAATTACGTATTAAAGATGTACCAATTTATTTATTTATTTATTTATTTATTTATTTTTAACTTTTCTCCTCCAAGTTTTCCTGAACTTTACATGACTTTTGAAGGTTGTCATTTGAGGTCTGTGAATCTAAATATGAATGTTTTCCATTAACAAATGTATAGGCACATCAACTTTGTGTGCCAAGCTCATCTGACAATTATTTTATATTCCTTTTGTGTACAGAATCATGTATATACATATAAAAAATGTTGCCTTAACATCTTTCTTATTTAATTGTGTTAGTCACCTATCTTTTCACACCTACATGATTCAACAAGTATTAAAAGTAGGCATCTGTAAGAATGTATACCTTTGATGTTCACTATGACATACTAAGGAGAAATGAGGGTTTCACCATCTTGAAATGAAACTTTACAACTGTATGTTATGTTGTTAATTCACGTTAAAAATATGTAACATGGTTGCTTTGTGAAATCATTTCTCCTACAATTGACCTTAAAAACAGCATGTTCTCTTTTGTATGGGAAGATTTCCCCAGCTATTATAAAAGGAAGATAAAGCAAGAGTCTGCTTGTTTAGATTATTTAATAAAATATTCTCCAATGTTTTTATAATAACAATGTACTTTCTGAGGTGCGTAAGAAAGAAATATGAACTAAGTAATCAGAATGAATTAACAGAACATTTGCCATATATTTTATTGATTGTTTACACATTAACAAAGGATAGTAATTTATTATTATTATTATTAACAGTGGGTGGAAATCATGCCCTTCTTGAAGTCTCTCACTAATGTTAGTGGACAGGTCATGGTTCCATACAAATTTGGAAAAATTGCCATTCTGCATTACGTTAAATATTCTGAATTAAAGTAAACAGGGGGAACTCTCATTTCATTTTTACAAAATGTATGTGATCAGACAGTTATTAATGGCTTCATACTGAAGAACTTCCACCAAAAAATGAACAAGTAGGTATCAATTTGACTTGCTTACATGAGTACATAGTTATGTTTTTTGGCATAGGAGTGATTAAGCTGCCACTAACTGGAAGTCCTTAATTTCCATGAGAAACCACCAAAATAGTTTTCTTTTCAATCGCTCTACATCTTTGTTTACTTAAAAGCTAAAGGATACTGAAAAGATTTCCTTCCCATATTTTTGTATTCTTTTTGCTACATAAAGTATTTTGCAGTTGTTGTCTGACATAGTATCTACAAAGAAGAAATGGTAAAACTGATGGTTCCCCTGGGAATTTTCTATCAGGTCTTGTAATAGATCTGGTAATTTTCAGAGACAGTTTGTTGCACAGCATTTTGCAAGGAAATTATTTGTGTTATAGCAGTTATTATACTGCATGCATGTGTGTATTCATTTAACATGTAGGTACACTCCATAAAAATCTTTGTTGATATCAGATCTTCTGTAAATGATGATAAATAGCTACTAGAGTAGATTTACAAAGCACTGTTGATCAGTCATTCCTGTGGAATCTAACATGCTCTTTCATCACTTCATTAAGAAGTGATGTCAAGTGAAGTCATTTTCATCATTTCATCACTATCATTAAGAGATATAAATGATAATTCTGTTTGCGTTAAGTGGAGAAACAGAATGAAATAAGATTGCAGATGCTTAAGAGATATGAGACAATTCTGAAGTAGAGTACAGAGAAGAATCTAGTTGATACACAGTGGCATTTTAACTACAGAAAACAAACTTAAATGAGTGGGGAAAGGAAAAGATTTCCCATGCTTTAAAATCATTCTACTTTTATGGCTCACTACATTCTCAGTGACCAAATGTGCCTGTGCTTTCTTTATTACTTTAAATGATCACTAGTGCACTCTAGGTAACTTCTAGCTTGACAGAAACACAACACTAGAAAAATCTCCTGAGATGTGTTACCAATGAGCAGACTGAAAGCAGATTTTTGTAGAAGCTTGTATTAAAAAAAGACATATATATATATAACATATATATATATATATATATGACACATATAAATATATATGTGTGTGTTATATATAACATATATATTACATATATATAATATATACATGTAAGAGTACTGATAGTGTTTGACCCTATCCTCTCTGTGAATGCAGATGAGAAGATGATACACCATTTATACTGAACACTACAGGTTAGTGATGGGCAGGACTACTTTTCTAGATGTGGTCATTTAATATATGCCATTAAATCCTACCTACATTGCATTAGATGCTGACATATAGGAGAACAAGGTGGTGATGATCTTAAATCAGAGTAATTTTAATAGTGATAATATTGTCTTTACAGCTTTATTTTTTTATTTTTTGGGTATAAAATGGGATGCATTTCTCCTGTGATTCAAAACTCTGGCAGCTGTTCAAATGTATCTCTCTGCTGATACACAGGCCCTAAATAGCAAATTTATTTTTCAGTGTAATAATATTTGACACCTATTCCTCACCATTTACACAGATAAACACCTCTCTTGAAAAATATTTTTCATGGAAATATCTTTTAGTCTTTGTTTCTTGAAAGTTTTCAGTTTCACAAACCTGCTTGGGTTGGACACTTCTAACTCTAAAGTTGTTTTCAGTCATTTTTCTTAATTATTCAGGATTTCCAATACTTTTGCTATTGGGAATTCACAGTGTAGGTGCTTGTATTCCCCCCCTCTCCCCCTCCCCCCACTATATTTGACTGGAATAACTGAACTGTAATCAGAGACTTTGACTATGTTTAAACTAGAAACGTTCACAAGTGTAACTGGTTAGGGGCCTGGTATTTTCCTGGAAGCAACTGAATACTTGTAAGGTTATTTATAATGCATAAATGGCTTCTGCTTTCTTCATCTATGGAGGCAGAATAAATAACACCAGGAAATCTAATCTGTTTACAATATAAATTATACATACATTAGCAAGACTTACTTAAATATCCTCAAATCTTGTCATGTTTGAATTTTATGGGATTTGATTACTGTTATCTTCATATATAATCCATAATCCAGAAAGCAAAGGAATAATTAGTTGAATACAAAGAATAAGAAATTATCCATGCTTCAGTAGCACACAAATGAAAGCTTGGTTTGGGTTTACTATTAAGCTTAAATAATTTTGTAGTTCTTTATAGCAATTGTCTAATTACATAAGAGAAAGATTTTCTTCAGTACTACCCAGTGTTAAATTATTACATGCATATATCAGCAGCTTGCACTAAAGATGAATTGGGATAATCAGTACAGGCATCCCACTAGATTGACTTTTTGGAACATTACTGCATCTGACTGAGGCCTCACAAGGATCTATATCTCAAAGGTAACAAGGAGGCAGCCAAATAGAGATTGTATTTAGCTAAAGAACAAATGGTGTGTTTGTGCCTGGTTGCCCCCAGTGTTTATTTTTGTTTCTGAGTCCCTGACATACTGGAGATAATGATAAAAGACTGAAAGTAATTACAATGGATCTACTTTGTTTAAAATACATAGTACTGCAGTGCTTAGTTTTGCAATAACAGTACTAATTTCTCAGTATAAATCTTTAGTAAACCATATTGCTTACACTAAAACACAACAACAAAAAATGTTATGGTTTGTTATTTAAATCACTATGCTAATACCAAGTAACTGTTGTTAGTTATCCTGTGAATTTTAACCTGACAAAACAAGTAACATTTTATTACTTTTTAAAATTTATACCATAGGTCTACTGAAATATTTCATTGTAAGTCTTCAGATAATGCTTTTTTTATAGATGAGGTTGTGCCTGACCAATCTGGTGACCTTCTATGATTAGGACAGTTAAATTGTTACTATCAAGAGTAGCTCTCTGTGCATCTGTGGAAAGCAATTCTGTGAGGAATATAGGAATTGGTTCTATTCTCTACACAGTTATTTTCAGTAGTTCCTTCTTTTAAAAGTAAATTGTTAAAAGTCTTCATACTGATTCCTTTTTATAATAAAGATTTCAACAGCGTAAGAAATTGGTAAATAGGGTTTAAGTGTAATCCCTGACAGAACTATTGGAAACTTACAGAAGCTCAGCAGAATGGTGAAAACAAAAATAAACAGAAAACTAGTACTGAAAAACAGCCAGGAGCTGAGGAGGAGAAATAATGGTTTTAAGGGAAAGGACATCATTGAAGTTGTTTGGACCTTCTTCATCCAGGGGAAAAAAAGAACTAACAAACAAATGAAGAACTTCTTGACAAAATTCTTGTTATCCTTTCTCATTTTAATTCTTATTGACATTTTTTTTTATTTTATTTTTTTTTAGAAGAAAGTGATTTATATTTTTTATTTTTTTCCCCAGTAAATTAAATTCACTGGTGAGTAGATGTCACTACTGCGGCTGGACAAGGCAAGGAAAACAAACAGGCTGTTGTGTCCACAGTGCGTACATGTTTTCTTCTTGAGTCTGCATGGCACCCAATCCCTGCTTTGTCACCTTTAATGAAATGGTATAACTCTGAGATGAGAAAGATTCTTCGTCCATATAAACAAATTATAGGCCAGAATAGCTAGAGGCAGCTTCTTTCAGTAACCTCTTTCCCTTTTGTGTCTTCTAGAATTAGCTTTTTAATAGAGAACTATCTTAATGACTTTCCTTCCTGAGCACTTCAAGCAATATTTCAGAAAACATTTTATGTTAATCTCCATTGGAAGGTCCTCAAATGTGTGTCCTGTACGATAGACATTTATGGACAGATGCTTCCAACTGTAGCTATAACTTTCATCAAGAAATCCAGAACTTTGCAAAATTTTCATTGCAATTATCACTTTGCTTTCTGTGTGAAAACCCAACATTATTAAACAGCCAGCTGTTGATGCTAGTTTTTGCTCTTATTGGGACCTCTCTCACCTGGCAAGTGTATGTTATGTGTTGGTGCTAGGCTTTGGCAAGAATATTGACAATTTCAAGGGCATCAAAGACTTCCTTCATTTCTCCTCTTCCTATCTGGGTGTCTTAACTCTTGATTCTTGCATGAACCAGAGTGGACACAACTGTAAAGTCATAAGGAGAATTAGAAATCTATTATTTCAAAGATTTTAACAGAGAGTTTAAACACAATTATTTTTAGTGACATTATGAAGAAATTCATAAGACATCTAAGTACAAAGAAATTGTGAAATCTTTTGTCTGTTTTTACTTGGTATGGAAGGAAAAATGTTTTTAGAGATTAGCATAGTGCATGCAACAAGTATTCTATTGCCATTTCTATCTCAATTTGAATTGCATATCAGTATACATTTGTCCTTTCTTTTGTTTTCAGCTCCACCTTTTCATTTTGTTTTGTTTTCTTTTCTAATTTTAATCTTGTCAGGCTTTATTTTAATCTTGTCAGGTTTAAAATCAATTCTGACTGGAAATTTTACAGTCCTTTATGATACCAGCAAATAAGTTTCTATAGATCTTAAAATTTCAATGACTGGTTTGTTCTAGTAGGTGCTACAATAACGCCTTTGAAAATGGTAGGTAACCAATAAATGCATTATCTGTTCTTGACTTTGTTATATATGGTACTTGACTGACTGTGTAGGCATTCGTTTTTCCCCACTCAAAGTCAGTCTGTAATTTATAAGAAAATCCATTCAGCTTAATATTATTCTTAAATAGTTTTTTTTTTCTCCTTTATTTTCTTTTTGTTTTGTTTATTTTTATTGTAAAGAGGAATAGATTTTATATAATCAGCCCTTTCCTGACTATCTTTACATCAAGTAATTACAATGCTGTCTCTGTCATATTTTAGATCATGTAATTGTCAAATTATTTAATTTTATGGATGTAGAAATGCCAGGAAGAGGAAGTGTAGTGATTTGTCCAAGGTAACTAAGCAATTTAGAGCAGTAGATTCAGAATAGTAAAAAAAAGCTGAGACACGTTACTTCTCTGTTTACTGGTGTGTTCAGCCTCTTGGCTAGAGCAAATTGAAGTTACTTGTGACTTTTGTTACACTTCAGAGCCAATATAGCTCTCAGTGAGTGAACAGGGCTTGGTTCTAGCTGGCACATCATCAACCAAATTCCTAACAACAGTTAGATTTCAGGATCTTTGTAGGAGATGTGTGAGCCAGAGAAAATCCAGCTTCGCTTTCAGACTCTAGGGTGAGTTTGAGAAATGGAGTTCTACATACCACAGCTTTTTCACATTTAAACTGAGAGCTGAGCAGATGTAATATGGAAATCATTGCAAGAGAACAAACTAGAAACTCACAATTATTTTTTTTTCTTTTTATTTTTTTTCCCAACATATTTTTTTTGGTAATTTTTTATTTATTTGTCTTGGTTTAACCACACACAGGGCAAAGCCACACTTCAGACTGCCTTAGTCTGATTACATCTACGTATCTTTTTTTTTCATACTAACCAAAACGTGATAAATTAAATCCTCAAAATGTCAGGGGATACTTGCTAAAAACAACAACAACAACAACAACAACAAAAACAAACAAACAAAAAAAAAGCAAACAAAAAAACTCTAAAACCTCTAAAGCTCTTTATTTCTAATAATATTTCAGAAAATCAAAGAAAAATGTAAAACTACAATCTACTTTTCCTTACTTCTAAAGTTTGCTTAAAGCCAAGCCAAATATTTTTCAGAACAGTTTATCTGACAAATTTAGCTCTTGTGTATCATTCATGGAAAGATTATGCATCTTTTTAATTATTTGTTCATCATCTATAATTGTTTGAACATTCTGTAGAACTGAAAAACTGTGGATTATGACAGCTGCCAAGACCAAAGGTTCAATAATCTCCTAAATCATAAAGCTTTAAGGAGATGAGAGCAAAGAACAAAGCATATTTGTTATATTTTTTCCTTTTAGTTTGACCTTTAAGGGTTGGCCAATATAATGTTTGTTAAGGTTCTCCAAAACTATAGAGATTAGATTTAAAAATATATTATTTTTATATACACACAGTTATGCATGGGTGTAAGACATGTTGTATTTTTAATTTATATATAAATATGTTAGAATAAAAGATGTGATGAAACATGAGATTGCTTAATTGTTACTTATTTTCAAGGTAGGGAATTTAAAAATATTCATCACTGAGTTGTGAAAAATAACAGATTTTTCTTAACTTAGAGACCATCATAAACACTTATGTTTATTATTCTCTGATCAGTCATGTTAGTCATTCATCAGGTTGGTGATATCACGTTTCTGTTTCCAGATGTATATAACAGTAATAAAGGGCAGTTGCAAGAAATCAAATGTATTCTAATTAAGGAAAGAAATGTTGTGCAGATCTTTTGTTCATTTGTTTGTTTGTATCCTTTGTGCCTATATTTTGCATTGAACATCTGGTACTGTAAGGAATGAAGAATGAGTTTAATCTTGATGAGCTTGGGCAAACATTTCCATTTGGTCAAATTAGCCAGAATACATGAAATCAAATTTATGCTAGCTTCTACATTTTTATATTCCATGCAGAAGAACAGACAAAGCCTGATCTGGCGTAGAGCTGCTGATAAAACCTTAATCCATCAGGGTGCTTGAACATATCTGAAAGGGCAGAATAAAAGCGAACTGGACTTGCTCTTTGCATCATGTAGCCATGCTACTTTTGATCTGTCACCAGAAACCAAGAAATTAAACATATTGCCAAAGCATGGCCAAATACAGCTTTGACTGAGGTAGACATTGGAGGAGGCAGAGTTGCCAGCCTTGTGCAGCTGTACTACTATGCTTATAACACATCTCACCTTCTGAGCACTTAGTTTAGTATTTCAATGACACCTCACTGTGATATATGGACAGTGTTCTGGGACATGACTGAACAACTTGATTTTGGCTGTACGCTAGCAAAAGAAAATACATTTTTGCTTTAGTCTCAGACTGTCCTTCCTCATAACTGGAACACAGATTTTTATCATTCTTGGTTTAGGTTCTGTCTTCAGACAGAACATTTTAAGTATACAGAAGAAAGATTAGGACCAAATTTTTTTTTTTTTTTTTTTTTCTCCTCCCTCTAAATATACTCTTAAACCAGAAAGATTGGACACTGCAATGTTTTTTTTTTTTTTTAAAAAAAAGTCCTAAGATCATAAAAAGTTTTTCTACTAGCTTTTCTGAAATGGTTAGTGAAATGCCAATAATTATCTGTCATGATCATTAGTGGCATTGCTTACAGCTGATTGATATAACTAGTTTGGTACTTCAAATGATCCTCAGAAACAGCAGATAGAATAACTGAACCAAGATAAACACTGATTATACTTAAAAGCTACAATCATCCAGTGAGGGCAAGGAAATAATACTTGATTTTTCAATGATTTATCAAAATGTTAAATATTTAATACTTACTGGCCAAAAGTAAACAATCACTATCTAGTTTAAATTGCTTTAGGCAATATATTCCAGACATCTGTACACAACACAATGAACACTTTAATCAGAATTGGCTTGAAAATACTGTATGAACAGAAAACTCATTTTTTACTAGGTAATATATTCACTATTTATTTTTTTTATTTTTTTTCATCTGCTTCATGCTGTGGCTGCTGCTTTTATGTCTGTGAAAGTGTGGGTGAAATCATATCTTCTGCCTTATACTTAACTACTCATAGTCTCACAGACACAGAGTACTTAGTTGCTCATAAAGATCTCCGTAAATCTTTGTGTGCATTTTGTAAGACATATTAGAAGTAATTCTCTTGTTTAGAGCTGAAAAATAATAGGTAGAGCCATAAACACACACCGAAAAAGTACCGGATATTTAATCACTCATTCAGATAATCAGAGCCCTGCTTTTGACATGCAGATCATGTATAAAAAGTTATCAAAAATCTCTGCCTCATCCTTTTTCCCAATGACATTTACTTTCAGAAATACTAAAACACATCCTATGGAAACACTTCTTCTTCTAAACGGTGAAATGACCATTTATTTGTGTTAAAACATCTTATCTTTTTGATTGCATAGAATGACAAATATATGTCTGAAATATGTGCTGTGTGTATTATATAGAGGTTATTGCTTGTGATCAATATTTTTGCCTCCAGTATTGACTGCTGTGGAAAAGGTTAATTGGACAGATGCCTAGCCTCCCATTCTTTCTTCAATAATGGCACAGCATGTTCCCCCCCCCCCCCCCCCCCTTTTTTTTCTTTTTTTTAGTCACAGAATTTGATGAATCTTCAGCACCTGGCTTATTTCTCTTCTCTGTATACACCCAAAATATTCCAACAGTGTGTTCTGGTGACACAGCTATTCAGTAACCAGCAGACTGTTCATGCAACACCACCACCCTGCAGTTTCTAGAACTTATTTCTTCTCAGTTCAGTGCTTCTGCATCCATTGTAATGAAGTGTTTCAAAATATGAAACATTATCACTGTGATGGATTTTGTTTAGATGCTGACATTCTGCCAACATGCTGAAGATGGAAAATTATTTGGTGAAAACAATTGATCTTGAAAGGGGTCAAACTGCTCATTGCATTTGGATATTAGACTGATTTAGTTTGTTAATGCATTTGTACTGCATAAATAAATCTTTCAAATAAACTGTTTTGATTCATAGATGAACGTTTTAATAGTTACCCCAACAGTGGTTCTACAACACAAATTCTTTCATTTACTTTCTCAGTTTAAATACCACATGGCACTGTTTTCTCTGCCAGTTACAGGGTGTACAATATTACAAAAAATTGTAATATTGTACAAAACACATTCTATGTGTTTTGTACAATATTACAATTTAGAATCATGGGCTTATTCTGTTTTTCTGTAACCGAACCTCAATGCTTCCCAGCTGCGAATGGCTGAATCTACTCTAAGCAAATCTTCAAGGGCTGTGTCTGTTTATTTGGAGTGCTACCACCTGTTAAACAGGTCTCTAACAGGGACCTGCAGAGCATGTTAACAGCTCACAATACCAATAGGGACAGAGGTGATACATCTGTTTGTATGGCTAAAGTACAGGAAGGAGGGAAAATATTTAATGATATGTTTCATATTAGTGCTTAACAGGAGAGACAAAAGTGGTTTCTCTGTTGGAGAAGGAATACTAACGGCCAGACTGGTTCAGCTGTATAAACCTGAGCAAGTTTCAACATTTGGCCTGTTACATGATTCTTGCATAGTTTTCGCCAAGGGCTGTTGTTGCTTGCAGGAACAGTCTCTGTTCTGTGAGCACAGGGTAATATGGCAGAGTACAACCCTAACATATGGTGAGACACAGCAAACAGATTTGTTGCTAATTTTATAAAAACAGAAAAAAAAAAAAGAAAAAAAAAAGAAATTTGAACCTCATATAAACATATTCTAAGGAAGTGAGTAGCTTTGGGTGTGAAGTGCTTCATTTTCCATAAGGAGGTTCTGATATGGCTCTAGAAACCTAACTAAAAAAATCATTACTTTTTACTAGGGTGTGTCCTCCAAGAGTTACTTGCTTTATTAGGTTAGTTTACTTTTCTACTTGGTACAGCATATGGGCCTGTGGTGGTTTTACTCAGGTGGGCCGCCAAGCTCCACCACAACCACTCTCTCACTCCCCCTCCTCAGAGGGAAAGGGGGAGAAAATAAGATGCAAAGGGTTCAAGGTTGGAGATAAGGACAGGAAAAACAGTCAGCAATTACCACGACAGGCAAAACAGACTCAGAGTACAGAGACAAGTAACATTTATTGCCTATTACTAAAAAGCTAGAGAAGTGAGAAAACAAAGGAAAGAAACTAAAAATACCTTCTCCCCATCCACCCTCTTCCACCTCCTCTCCATGAGTGGTGCAGGGGAATGGGGGAAATGAGGGTTGTGGTCAGTCTATAGCGCTTTAACTCTGCCGCTCTCTCTCAGTCACTCTCTTCCTCTGTGCTGTGGGGTTCCTCCCACGAGATGCTGTCCTTCCCAAACTGATCTTATGGGGGCTTCCCACATGCAGCAGCTCTTCAAGAACTATTACAAATATGGATCTGTACCATGGGGTCTATCCATCAGGGTCCCCCAAGCTGGGTCCCCCATGGGCAGCCAGGTTACCTGCTCCCGTGTGCACTCCTCTCCACAGGCTACAGGTCTGGCAGGGGTACTCCACAGGCCATAGGTCCGGCAGGGGTTCTCCAGAGGCCACAGCCTCCTTCATGGCAGTTCCACCTGCCTGTGGTCTCCTCCATGGAAATCTGCTCCACTGTGGTACACGATAGGCTGCAGGGGGCACAACCTGCTTCACCATGGACCTCTGCAGAGGCTGCAGCGGAACTTCTGCTCTGGTGCCTGGAGCGCCTCCAGCCCCTCCTTCTTCACTGACCTTTGTGTCTGTAAGGCTGTTTCTCATTCCTCTCTCTCCCAGCTGCTGTTCCCCCCAGCATTTATTTTATTTTATTTTATTTTATTTTATTTTATTTTATTTTATTTTATTTTATTTTATTTTATTTTATTTTATTAAATATGCTCTTACAGAGGTGCAGACAATATCGCTTATTGACTCACCTCTGGCCAGCGGCAGGGCCTTTATCTAACGTGGGGCAGCTTCTGGATTCTTCTCACAGAAGCCACACTATGCTAACAAAACCTTGCCACGTAAACCCACTACAGAACCACAGATTCTGATGAGATGTATGCTTTTTCATGTGTCCCAAATTGATATACAGAAGCACTTAATTTGGTACTTTTTTAGCTCATATAGATCTATTTGCCTTGTGTGTAGGGCCAGAAGGCGCAGACTTAATAACTTTGTGTAAAGAAAAAAATCTCAAGGATAAGCAGAACAGGAAAACAATGTTTTCCTACAGTTACTCCATGTATTGCATATAGTGTATATCGTATATGCACAGAATATAATGCATATAATCAAATGCAAGTATGATGGTCTCATTTCATTATTATTTTGCAATAACATTGTAAACTACTTTACTGAAATTGTATTGGCCACTAGAAGTGTTTTTGAGAGGTGACTAGATAGCTTTAGGATATGGAAAGGAATCCGCATATGTACTTTTTAATGTCTAGAACCTCTAACACAGTTACTAGTAGCTCAGTTGTAACTACAACCACGGAACTGAAAATGCAGTCTTGTTGAGTGAAAGGTGTAATTTTTCTTGTTTTTAATAACTGTGATCTTATTTCTTCTGGTGGTGTGGAGAAGGATGAGACAATTGTATTCAAATTTCAAGTTAATTAGAATGTTTTTGATTTGGTAGTATTTGCCTACTTCTTAGGATCATGCAGAGTTCTGCAGATTTTATTGGACTCATGATAGCATGTTCTACATTAATTATACTTTCTGCAGTACAAACTGCTGTAAAGCATTTTGGAGGTAAAGGAAATTATTTTTATGTCAAATAGGTATGTGCAGTGGCCAATCAATACTGTTAATTGATTTGCTGTTGCACTGAAGAGAAGTAAGGAATATTTTAGCCATGTAAAAAGAGTAATACTTTCCAGTTGTTCCACAGAGATTTTTTATGCTTTATTAGATCTATGGGGTGAGTATAACATTTTTTTCCATCCACTATCTACAATTAATTAAATATTTAACTACAATTTAATTACATTCCTTTAGGTGACAGCTTTCCACTTTTTCATGAACCAAGTATTATTTTCCTATTTGTGGAAATTAGGTAAAAGCAAAATTCAAATCTTATTTCTGAGTCTGTTTAAAACTCTTCTTTTAAATAGAAAGACCACATTTATAATAGTTTATTTTTTATTCAGGAGGAATTGTGTGATATAGCTAAAATGCCAAAAAGATGTTTGATTCATGAGAATCAAGTCTCAGTTCATCATTAAGTCCTTTATGTAACCTCTAGGAATATATACCTGTGGTTAACTTGAAACATGCGTCTCTGATTTAAACCCAACTGTGAAACTCTAATTTAGAAAACTCTCTACTGAGAAACATTTTGTGATCAAACATTTGCATGTATACCTTGACATTTCTTAAAAGAATGGATATTAATCTGGGAAACAAACAAACCTTTCTACATAAATTGTTGTGGAATCTTGCATATTTAATAAAAATGAAGAAGCAGGCACACAAAAATAAATAAATAAATTATATATATATATATATATATATCAAAAGAATGTTGTCTTTTTCTGTTTGGTGAATATCTAGCTGCCATTGATACCACTGTAATTGGATTTTTTTTAATGTCATTATTTTTAAAATGGGTTGATATTATTTAGTATTAATTCTTTTGATTTTAGTGCAATGTGTTTTGATTAGTATGATCTATATTAAATTCACACACACACACACAGTCTAATGCATTAACTCCCCATGACAAATGGTTTAATACAGACGAAGTAGTCATTGAAATATTTCCTGCAGCCACAAGAAGGTACTAGTTTATCAACTGGAAACAAAGAAGCATCATAAAACATTTCTCAGCAAAGCCAAGGAAAACGATTTGATACCTAACCCCCCCAATAATTGAAAACATACAACCCATATACTACTGAATTATAGCTTGACTAATCTCTTATGAAGGAACCTTTTTTTTTTTTTTCTTTTTTTTTTCTCCCAAGTACTCTCTGTACTGCTACAAGAGCGTTTCTGAGTTAGTAGGGTGCTTTAATACAGAATCATAGAATCATTGGGGTTGGAAAAGACCTCCAGTATCATCTGGTCCAACCATCACCCTACTACCAATGTCACCCACTAAATCATGTCCCTAAACACCAAGTCCAACCTCTCCTTAAACATCCCAGGGGCGGTGACTCCACCTCTTCTGTGGGCAACCCATTGCAATGTCTGACCACTCTTTCTAATCTTGAAATGTCTCCTAATTTCCAACCTGAACCTTCCCTGGCACAACTTGAGGCCATTCTTTCTAGTCCTATCACTAGTTATCTGCGAGAAGAGGCTGACCTCCCAGCTCCCCACAATTTCCTTTTGGGTAGATGGAGAGAGCAACTAGGTCTCCCTTGAGCCTCCTCTTCTCAAGACTAAACAACCCCAGGTCCCTCAGCTGTTTCTCATAGGACCTGTGTTCCAGGCCTTTCACCAGCTTTTCAGCCCTTCTCTGGACACACTCCAGGGCCTTCTTGCAGTGAGGGGCCCAAAACTGAACACAGTACTTGAGGTGTGCCTCACCAGAGCAGAATACAGGGGGACAATCACCTCCCTGGTCCTGCTGGCTACACTATTCCTGATACAAGCTGGGATGCCATTGGTATCCTTTGTAGGGCCTTCCTACCCTCCAGCAGGTAGACACTTCCCCTCAGCTTGGTGTTGTCTGCACACTTACTGAGGGTACACTCAATTCCCTCATCCAAATAATCAACAGAAGTATTAAAGAGGATGGGCCCCAACACTGACCACTGGGGAACACCACTGGTGACCAGACACCAGTTGGATTTCACTGCATTCACCACCAATCTCTGGGCCTGGACCTTCCGGCCAGTTTTTAACCCAGCAAAGTATGTAGCCGTCCAAGCCTTGGGCTGCCAGCTTCTCCAGAAGAATATTATGGGAGACCATGTCAAAGGCCTTTCTGAAGTCTAGGTAGCCTACATCAACAGGCTTTCCCTCATCCACCAGGTGGGTCACCTGGTCATAGAAGGAGATGAGGTTGGTCAGACAGGACTTGCCTTTCATTGACCCATGCTGGCTGGGCCTGATCCCCTGGTTGTCCCACATATGCTTTTTTTTTTTTTTTTAATATGCTTATTTCATTCAAGATCACAGGATCACAGAATGTTGGAGATTGGAAGGGACTGTGAAAGATCATCTAGTCCAATCCCCCTGTTGGAGCAGGAACACTTAGATCGCATCACACAGGAATGTGTCCAGGCGGGTCTCCAGAGAAGGAAACTCCACAACTCCCCTGGGAAGCCTGTTCCAGTGTTCTGTCACTCTCACCATTAAAAAGTTTAATCTCATATTTAAGTGGAACCTCCTATGTTCCAGCTGCAACCATTGCCCCTTGTGCTATTATTGGATGTCACCCAGAAGATCCTGGCTCCGTCCTCCTGACACTCACCCTATACGTATTTATAAACATTAATAAGGCCACCCCTCAGTCCCCTCTTCTTCAAGCTAAAGAGTCCCAGCTCCCTCAGCCTTTCCTCGTAAGGGAGATGCTCCACTCCCTTCATCATCCCTGTGGCTTTGCACTGAACCTTCTCAAGCAGTTTCCTTTCCTTCTTGAACACAGGGGCCCAGAACTGGATGCAATACTCTAGATGTGCTCCCACCAGGGCACAGTAGAGGGGGAGAAGAACCTCTCTCAACCTACTAACCACACCCCTTCTAATACACCCCAGGATGCCATTGGCTTTCTTGGCCACAGTGCTGGCTCTTGAACATCTGGGTGCCCACCAGGACCCCCAGGTCCCTCTCACCTTCATTGCTCTCCAGCAGGGTAGTCCCCAACTTATACTGGTGTCTGGGGTTGTTCTTGCCCAGATGCAGGACTCTACACTTGCCCTTATTATATTTTATTAAATTTCTCCCTGTCCAGTTCTCCAGCCTGTCTAGGTCCTGCTGGATGGCAGCACAGCCTTCCAGCATGTCAGTCGCTCCTCCCAGTTTAGTGTCATCAGCAAACTTGCTGATGGCACACTCCATTCCCTCACCCAAGTCATTGATGAATATATTGAATAACAGTGGTCCCAGTACCAACCCTTAAGGGACTCCGCTAGTTACAGGACTCCAACTCGACTCCATCGCAGTAACCACAACCCTATGGTTTCTCCCCTTCAATCAGTTTACAGTCCACCTCACCACCTGATTGTCCAGACCACACTGCCTCAGTTTAGCTGCGAGGATGCTCTGGAAGACGGTGTCAAAGGCTTTACTGAAATTAAGATATACCATGTCCACTGCCTTTCCATCATCTATCCACCCAGTTATATCCTCATAAAAGGCTAAGATGACCTGTTCCATCACCTTTCCTGGCACCGAGGTCAGGCAGACAGGCCTGTAGTTCCTCGGGTCCTCCTAATCCTAATGACCCTTCTTATAGATGGGTGTCACATTAGCAAGTCTCCAGTCATCTGAGACCTCTTTGGATGACCATGACCGCTGATAGATGATGGGAAGCGGCACAGTAATCACATCTGCCAAGTCCCTCAGCACCCTCAGGTGGATCCCATCTAGTTTCATGGACTTATGACAATCCAGGCGGAGCAGCAGATCTCTAACTGTTTCCACCTGAACTGTGGGGGTTTCATTCTGCTCTCCATCCCAGACTTCCACGTCGGGAGTCTGAGTACTCCAAGGATAGGTGGTCTGACTATTAAAGACAGATGTAAAGAAGGCATTAAGAACCTCAGCCTTTTCCTTATCCTCGGCAGTCATGTTCCTCCTTGCATCCAGTATAGGATGGAGATTCTCTCTTACCATTAATATATTTATAAAAACATTTTTTTTTGTTTTGTTTTGTTATCCTTAAGCATAGTGGCCAGGTTGAGCTCATGCTGGGCTTTGGCCTTCCTGATTTTTGCTCTGCATATGCTGGCAACTCTCTTGTACTCTCCCCGAGTTGCCTATCCCTTCTTCTGCTGGACATAAACTTTCTTTTTCTCCTGGACACTCATCAAAAGTTCCCTGTTCGGCCACTCCTTTCTTCTTCCCTGCTGGCTCATTTTATGGCACATGGTGACACCCTGCTCCTATGCCTTTAAGACTTCCTTCTTGAGGAGCGTCCAGCCTTCCTGGGTCCCTCTGCCCTTCAGGACTGACTCCCAAGACCCTCCCTACCAGTGCCCTGAACAATTCAAATTTTGCCCTCCGGAACTCCAAGGTAGCAGTTTTACTGACCCCCTCCTGACTTCACCAAGAATAGAGAACTTGAGCATTTTGTAGTTACTCTGCCCAAGATGGCTCCTGACCACCACATCTCCCACCATCCTCCTCTGTTCATGAACAGCAGGTCTAGCAGGACACCCCCTGTGGTAGGCTCACCAACCAGCTGAGTCAGGAAGCTGTCTTCCACACGCTCCAGGAACCTCCTAAACTACTTCTTCAGGAATGTATTTTATTTCCAGCATATGTCTGGGAAGTTCAGGATAAGCAAAGTTAATTTCCCCAGTGCCAAGTCCTTCCCCTCACAGCAGTGCAATGTGAAAGCTAAATAGGTGGGAACTTTTTTTTTTTTTTTTTTTTTTTTTTTTTATCTTTCTTAAAGTCACATTAATATTTATTTGCAAGTTTACTCTTCAAGTGAAGTTAAATTTATGAATGAAATTATACAAAAGAGTACTAGTACAGTTACGAACATTTTGTCATTAATCATTACCCAATTTACATCAGATGGGGAACATGATCAATGAGGTAAAATATTAAAACTTGGTTTTAGCTAAATCATTTAAATTTGATGAGTCAGTAGCAGCAGAAAATTAGTGTCTAACCTATTCTTTAAGCTGCATGGTGTAAGTGGGTATGGGACTACCTAGGTCATAGAAAAATACTGTCACGGCTGAAAGGATCTGACAGTTGTGATGAATGAAATTCTGAAAACTCACTGTATAGTAGTGTAATACACAATAAATGTTTGTTCATTGTCTTTTGTATTATAAAAACAAGGAGTTCTGTTTGAGGAACGGGAGTTGTGAAAACTCCCTGCTGAAGTAAGGAGCTGTATAATGCTTTGCTAGACACTATGAAAATTCTTTTGCTTAATGTAACAAAATAGAGAACCCCCTCCCCTTCTCTCCTTCTGCATCTCAGTAGCCTCTTTTGTTAAAAAAACACTGCTGCAAAGTTCATGTAACCATCTCCTGATAAGTTGTTAAACTAGTGTATCAACATCTTGCCTTCCTGTCTCACGCTGGGCCAACATGACCAAATAAAGAAAGAAGTTGAGCCACAACGCGGAGGAAGACTACGGCCTTCATCTTCACGACCACCAGAGGGACAGAGACGACCCCCTAGCAACAGTGCGCGCAGTCGCAGAATATACCAGGATGTGCTGCGTAATCCCAGAATTACCAAGATATTAAAAGGGACCCTGGCGGGGGTGAGGTGCGCGCCGTTGGCGGAGCCGAGACTCCCCGGCCGCCCAGCGCTGTTTTGCTTGCTGTTGCTTACTCAATAAATTCCTTTCTATTATTAATGCAATGCTTTCTGAAAATTAATTAAGGGGGCAACTTATAACAGTAGCATCCAGATAATTAACTTTTTCAGAGCTTTATGTACATCTTAAAAACAGAGATTGGGATGCAAATCTTCTAAAAGGCAATTCTAGCCATTATTTCTTATTAGAACACAGAATGGCTGAGGTTGGAAGGGACCTCCAGAGATTGTCTAGTCCAACCTCCCTTCCAAGTAGGGTCACCTAGTGCACATTGTACAGGATTGCATCCAGGAGATATTTTGAATATCTCCAGAGGAAACTCCACAGCCTCTCAGGGCAACCTGTTCCAGTGCTCCGTCACCTGAACTGTAAATAAATGTTTTCTCATGTTCAGCCAGAACTTCCTGTATTTCAGTTTGTGCCCATTGCTTCTTGTCCAGTTGGCTAGGCACCAATGAAAAGAGTTGAGCTGCATGCTCTTGACACTCTCCTTTCAGGAGTGTGTCATTCCAAGTAGAATTTCCTACACTTATTACATAGGAAATTCTACTTAGAATGATTTTAGGAACATAGGACTAGCAAATGTATAATGGATCAAGCTTTTATCTCCTTGCTACAACAAGCAACAAACATATCCTTTATAGAGTAAAATTCTATTTCAGGTCATCTGTCTCTGTTCCAAGTCCTTCAAGAAAGTTTCGCTACTTCATTCTCTCAGTAGGAAACCACCCTATAATTTCCAGCACAATTTCCACTTTTATATATTACTGTGAAATAGGGCTTTATAAATTTGTACCAAGTATTGTTATTGATTAAGAATGGTTTTAAAACAGCAAACATTTATAGAGGATATTATGTCATTGTTCATATCAGGATTCTTCTAGTATTTTTTTATTAACACATTATCATCAGGAGAGATATTGTAGCATGGGAATTTTTGCTTTCAAATTCGTTTTGAATTCATTTTAGAAAAGACATGGCAGACACATTTTTGAAACTCAACTACAACTCAAAATAAAATATCAAACGACAGATAAAAATATTAATATAATTAGTAGATTTTTAAAATCCTCTCTTCTCTTATGCTTGGATTAATTTTTATTGTGATGTATCCAGCTCAGGATTTTATTGTGTTTAGTACTGATAACATTCATCTTACAAAAATTGTTTTATTCAGTAATTTGAATGCAAATAATTCATTTTGTTGAAAAGCAAGCATAATACATATATGAATGTATTAATATATTAATCCTTCAAATAAGGATGTGAAAATATATTGAATTCTGTCTAAAGTATTTCTTGAAATGACCCATGAAAATGCCAAAAACAAAACAAAACAAAACAACAACAACAACAAAGCAAACAACAACAAACACAAACAGATAACAACACAAGCTCTTTTAACACAACCCAAGAGAAGAATAGCAGAGAAACTTCACTCTTGTGGAAGATTTGGAGCAAAGTCTCCAAAGTCAGCAAAATTACAGGAGAGAAATAAAGTAACAGTTTTATTCCCCAGAATATACTGTTTAGATGTCAGAGAGTTTCCTCAAGGCAAATACTGTAGTAAGGAGTAGATTTCTAAATATTATATTTTGCAGTCAATTAAGAATCAAGAAAACTGAAAACCAACCAACCACCTAACAAACTAACCAACCACCAACAAAAAACAACAACATCAACAAAACAGCTTCCTTTCAGACTATAGTAACTGAAGTTAAATGAGTTCTTAGAGGACTAGAAATCAGGCTGTGGATGGAGAATATATATATATATATATAAATTTATTTTTTTTCCCCCACACTTTTTTTTCTGTTTCATATACTTTCTGTTTCCTGGTGCCTGCCTATGTTCTTGAATGAATAAATCCCATTCTTATTAAAACCTTTTTGAGAGTAGTGCTGAGGTAACTGGAATTTAATTGGTGTTGACAAAAAGGTTAAGAATGAAGAACAATCTTTGCTACCAGTTCAGTTATTTTTCTTGGAATTACATTCTACTTCAATATATTAAAAAAGTGTTTTTAGTGTTGCAAAAGCTCAGAAGCATATTCCTTGCTAGATATTGAACAGTATTTCTTCCCATCTTGTCTGTCTATCCTTACACTCAGAGTTCCAGACAGTTTATAAAAAACATACTACTAACTTCTATAGAGCATTAATGCTGTGGATGGCTAAGTAAGACAATTCTCAAGCTGAGGCTTCCCAATGCATAGAGAATGTGAAAGACTGAACTTTATAAGCAACCCCCGAAATAACATTTAGACAAACGCCAAAGTAAATGTTTAAAAAGAAAACCCAATTTTATCACAAAATACAACAAAACAGCTGTTTAAGGAGCAATACAGGAAGATAGACACTCTGTGTTTATGTAGCTAGAAATGTGTTGCACATTTTTTCCTGTGCTCTATTCAGTTTATGAGATTTTCAAATTGAGCTAACTCCCAAGATGTTTCACATGTCTCCCCAAAGGCTAGAATAAATTCTTTTGACAGCCCCTATCCTTGAGCTCATTTTACCCAAAATGAATATTGACTTGGGACATAGATCTTCCTTCCTGAGTAGAACTTCTGTTGAGTATAAATTCACCCTGGGGCTTCACACACCTCTTGTTCCTCTCCTGTACTACCAAATCCAATAACTTGGTGACTTGCCTCTTAAGACCTCAATATTCTATTTATGATGTATTTTCTTGATACAGATCCACAAATGTTAGATAACAGCTACTTTTGAATGATTTACTAATCATAAAATCAAATAAATAATTATTACTATTTCAATATTAAATGCAAAGAAAATGAAACTTTAAAAATGGAGATCGAAATATTAAGGGAATGGATACCTTTTCAGGACTTCGGTTCCTAGTTTTGGTAATCTTAAAGCACATCATATAAATGACTTACTGAACAATGAGGTAGAAATATCAGACAAACAGGTGAGTCTCTGGACCTCTGCAATAGGATTAAGGAGTCTTGTATAAAATTCCTATCTGTACCCTGTGGTGCAATTGCCCAGTGTAACTAGGAAAATAAAACTAACATTCACATTTTAAAGAAAATGTACAGCATTGAAGAGGCTTTCAGGGTACGGTGTAGCTGCATTACCTGAGTGTTCCCTAGGCTTCCAACCTTAGATGCTGTCATGCTGGGGGAACCTGGTGTGCTAGCTCTAAGGAACAGTACAGAGTGTAGAGTGGAGTGGAGACACCACGGCTAGGCTCTGTGACCAGGTGGGGACTTGATTATTTTTTTGCACACCGAGACCGATAAGCTGCACTCTTTGCTACCCTGAGCCAAGGACCTGTCATGTTTTGACAAATGCTGGACCCTAGTGTACTTTTGCTCATTATAATATCATTATAAGACCAAAACACACCTCCATCCCAAAAGCTACCCGCCTCCAAGGTGTTACCACCCCTCAGTGAGAATGCGCTCTGAATTTCTCTTGCTTTGAATTTTTTTATTACTTTAAACAGAGACGGGAAAACTTTTCACCAATCATAACTAAGACATGCTTGACTTGAGTCACTCAAGCTCCACCTAAAAGATAGAAAATAATATAAATTAGCCTAAGAGAGAGGGGATGTCAGGGAAGATACCATCTTTAGGGAAGATACCATTGTAAGAGAAGATACCACCATCAGGGGAGATACCATCCTGAGGGAATACACCATCCTGAGGACCTCCTGACTCCTGGGATCAGTCGACAGTCTGAGCCTCTCTTCCCCCGCATTGGGACACCTTTGGGTGAGATTTGAACACTTCGTTATACTGTGTGTCTCCGCGGAAACTTAGAAATCTCTATAGAGTCTTTGTGCCTTTTAACATGTTAATTTCCAGGCTGTGCACCTGTGTCAACCTGTGCATTTCATGCATGCTAGCTTGCTTTTGCAGACAGTAACTATTGCTGGCAATCCGAAGGACCTGTGTACCTGTTGCTGTAATAAATTGCACTTGATTGCATTCTTCCTAGCCGTGACAGTTCTCATTAAATACGACTAGAGTAAGGGTGGTTATACGTTATTGGTGAATCTGTGACCGTGGTAGTTCAGTGCTCTGAATCCGACCAGACCCCTAACGGTTAATGTGTTATTGGTGAATCTGTGATTGTGATAGTTCAGTACCCTGAATCTGACTGGACCCATAAAGGTTAATCAGTTACACCCCTTAATGCGATATAGCCTCATTAATAAGTGACTAAGTGATTAGTTCTACTTGTTATTGCATGCTTTTGAGGCCATTTTCTAGTCTCATGTTCCCTAGGGAATGTCAAATAAAACATCTTTGGAAATTTTTTAAGTGATTTTTGCAAGAAACCTTGAACACAGTTTTCAGGGATAATTTGCCTTCCTTATCATGAATAGTTTGCTCTTCTTTTGGAAGTTTTGTTTCATGTGAGTTTTCTCCAAGGAAGATATGTTAGCTACTAAGGTGCAAACAGAGAAATTCAGAGTGACTGGAATCTGGATTTTATACTGGTATTTGAGGGAGGAGCTATTGGAGCTATTTGGACCTCTAAGTTTTACCCAGACCTAGTAAGAGAGAGCATACCAGGAAAACAGTCAGTGATGAAAACTGAGTTTTCCATTTCTCCAACATTTTCTCCAGTTATCAGTTATCTTTGTTTTTGTAGCACCCCAAACTCAACTTCATTTAAACATATCACCATCTGTCGTGGTTCCGCTCGAGTGGGCAGACGAGCTCCACCACAGCCGCTCTCTCACTCCTCCTCCTCAAAGAGGAATGGGGAGAAAATATGTGAAAAGGGCTCAAGGATTGAGATAAGGACAAGAAAATCACGCAATAATTATTGTAACGGGCAAAACAGACTCGGCATAAGGAGATAGTAAGATTTATTGCCTACAACTAACAAGCGAGAGAAGTGAGAAAACAAAGGAAAAAAAAAAACAAAAGCACCTTCCCCCCCCATCCACCCTCTTCCACCTCCTCCCCCCGAGCGGCGCAGGGGAACGGGGAATGGGGGTTATGGTCAGTCTACAGCACTTCTTCTCTGCCGCTCCTTCTCGGTCACTCTCGTCCCCTGTGCTGTGGGGTCCCACCCACGGGATGCAGTCCCTGATGAACTGATCCGGCGTGGGCTTCCCACAGGCAGCAGCTCTTCCAGAACTGCTCCAGATATGGGTCCGTACCACGGGGTCCATCCCTCAGGAGAAAACTGCTCCAACCTGGCTCCCCTACGGGCAGCAGCTCCTGCCAGATCACCTGCTCCTGCGTGGGCTCCTCTCCACGGGCTACAGGTCCGGCCCGGAATCTGCTCCGGCAGGGGTCTTCCACAGGCGGCAGCCTCCGTCGGTGCAGGGCCACCTGCTCCACCGTGGTCTCCTCCACGGGCTGCAGCGTGGAACCCTGCTCCACCGTGGTACTCCATGGGCTGCAGGGGGACATCCTGCTTCACCATGGTCCTCACCACAGGCCACAGGGGACTTCTGCTCCGGCGCCTGGAGCACCTCTCCCCCTCCTTCTACACTGACCTTGGCGCAAGGCTGTTCCTCACTCCTCTGACTCTCCCGGCTGCTGTGTGGCGCAGCGTTTTTTCCCTGTCTTAAATATGCTCTCACAGAGGCGCAAAACAACATCGCTTATTGGCTCGGATCTGGAAAACAATGGGGCCCTTCCCAAACATGGGGCAGCTTCTAGATCTTTCTCACAGAAACCACCCCTATGGCTCCCTGCTACCAAAACCTTGCCACGTAAACCCACTACACCATCCCTGGAAGTCTTTAAAAGACATTTTAGATGTAGAGCTTAGGGATATGGTTTAGTGGGGACTGTTAGTGTTAGGTCAGAGGTTGGACTCGATGATCTTGAGGTCTCTTCCACCCTAGAAGTTCTGTGATTCTGTGATTCTGTGATATTTTGCTTGAGTGGACTGCATGGGAATAAGCAAGGACTGTTTGGTTAATTAAAATAAATAAACAAATAGTAAAAGTTAGGTTAGGTTTAACTGAATTGTCCCTCTTACCAAGGCCAAAAGGAATTACTTAGGCACTCTAAGTAAAGTAATTTTTAACCTTGCTTTTCCTCTCTTCAATTTTGCCTCGATGTTAAGAGTGAACAGAGAAAGACAGCACAAAATAAATTTAAAATAAACTTTTTTCCTCCCTGAGGCTTCAGTCACTGACCTCTTATTCTAGTATGATATAGTTCAGGTAGAAATACCTGAACTGGAAAGAATAGTCTGTTTTGGCAGTTTCTGTGCTCAGACAAATTTAGAATACAACTACCTTTTCTTCAGATATATTTGTCACACTTAAGTGGGGCACAGACCTGCTCACCACAAGACTACAAAGGCTAAAGCATATAGATGTACATTATATTCAAATTATGTTGTAAGTTTTATTCTTCAGAATCTCAGATTACTGTTATATTTAATTTACTTAGAAAACAATGTTTCTTTGTTCCTTTCAGTCTCAAAGGGCTGTTCTACTCTCTGGGATGTTGTCCATTGTGGTGGTTTTACCGTGCTGGGCAGCTAAACACCACAACTGCTCTCTCACTCCCCCTCCTTAGATAAGGAGGGGGAGAAGTAAAGCAAAGAACAACTCATGGGTTGAGATAAGGATAATTTAATTGAAGGGAAATAATAATAATAATTAAAGAAAGATTATTATGAACTAAACAATTTAACTAAAGGGAAATAAAAAGGGAAGGGGGAAAAGGGAGGGGGAAAGGGAAAAAAAAGGGAGGGAAACAAACAAAACAAATGAAGGCTATGTGGAAGTGCAGAGGAAAGAAATTACTCTCTACTTCCCACAAATGAGCGATGATTGACCATGTCCTTGAAGCAGGGCCTCAAAGCATGTAGCCAGTGTTTGGGAGGAGGACCGACATTTTCACAACGAGCGCCGACCCCTCCCCTCTTCTTCCTGTTTCCACCTTTTATTGCTGAGTGTGACATCATATGGTATGGTTGGTTTAGGTCAGCTGCCCTGGTGATGTTTCTCTTCTCACTTTTTGCCCACCCCCTAGGAGGGTTAGATAGAGGCCTGATGCTGCGGCAGCACTGTTCAGCAGTAGACACAACACTGGTGTGATAACACTGCTGTTCCAGCTACAAGTGCAGAGTACAGCACTGTACGGGCTGCTGCAGGGAAAGTTAACATTCCAGCCAGACCCAGTACATCCTCCACCCCTTATTCCATAACATCTGTGTCACACTCAGATCCCCATACTTTAGCATACAAGTATTCTCATCATTATTCCTTGTCCTTTAACAGGACAAGGATTTAACAGGACAGGATTAATAGGCAGGTGTATCTTTTCATTCCATAAGTCTTTCTTGGAAAATATTCATAAGAACTGTTGATGATTAGGTCTTCATCTGCCAAAGTGGCCACTCAGGGCAGGTGGAGTTGGATGTCTGGACGCCAGCACCAGCTTAGCTCAAGTCCTTGTTGTACTGCCCAGCTCCTTGCAAAGTTGACCTGTTGTTGATCCTGCAGTGTCTTCCTACAACATACATGTATAACTTAGATTACAGATTAGTTTTCTCTCAAGATCGAATCTCCTTGAGGCACACACTTGATATCCCCATTCTTTTGCATGACCCACCAGGTATACCCTGGTCCTTGGGCGAAGACAATCCCATGAGTGGGTTTGCCTTTTCCTGAGTCAGGAGCAACCCACACTGCCTTCCCCATCCACCTTCCTACATGCACTATGGGAACTTTAGCTCCTTTCACAGTGTGTAGGGGTTTTGTTTCAGCAGGACCAGCATGGCTGTCAGACCCCCTATTGTTAACTAGCCAAGTGGCTTCTGGTAGATTTATGTCCCATTGTTTCCATGTCCCAGCACCCAATGCTTGTAACACAGTCTTTAACAGTCCTTTGTACCTCTCAACCTTCCCAGAGGCTTGTGGGTGATAAGGGATGTGGTACACCCACTCAATAGCATGCCTCTTGGCCCAGGAGGTAACAAGATTGTTTCGGAAATGACTCCCATTGCCAGACTCAGTTCTCTCTGGTGTACCATGACACCACAATACTTGTCTTTCCAGGCCCAAGATAGTGTTTCGGGCCGTGGCATGGTTTACAGAGTATGTTTGCAGCTACCCAGTAGTTGCTTCTACCATGGTGAGTATGTAGCATTTGCCTTGGCGGATTTGTGGGAGTGGTCCGATATAGTCAATTTGCCAGGCCTCACCATATTGAAACCCTAGCCATCTCCCCCTGTTCCAGGGAGATTTTACCTTCATGACTTTCTTGATTGCAGCACAGGTCTCACACTCATGGGTAACCTGTGTGATGGCCTCAATTGTCAAGTCCACCCCTCAATCACAAGCCCTTCTGTAAGTGGCATCCCTCCCCTTATGTCCTGATGTTTCATGGGCCCATCGAGCTACAAACAGCTCACCATTATGTTCTCAGTCTAGGTCCACCTGAGCCACTTTGATTTTCGAAGCTCGATCCACTTCTTCGTTGTTCTGATGTTCTTCAGTAGCGCGACTCTTGGGTGTGTGGGCATCTACATGACGTACTTTTACATTCAGGTTTTCTACCCGGGCAGCAATATCTTGCCACAGGGTAGCAGCTCAGATAGGTTTACCTCTTCGCTGCCGGTTGCTCTGTTTCCATTGCTGCAGCTACCCCCACAGAGCATTTGCCACCATCCATGAGTCAGTGTAGAGATACAATGCTGGCCATTTTTCTCTTTCGGTGATCTCTACGGATAGTTGTATGGCTTTTACTTCTGCATACTGACTCGACTCGCCTTCCCCTTCCATGACCTCCACAACTCGTCGTGTGGGACTCCACACAGCAGCTTTCCATTCCCGATGGCTCCCTACCACACAGCAGGATCCGTCAGTAAACAACACATACTGCTTTCTGTCTTCTGGCAACTCATTGTATGGTGGTGCCTCTTCAGCATGGGTTACCTCTTCTGTTGGCACTCCGAAATCTCTGCCTTCAGGCCAGTCCATAATCTCGTCCAGGATTCCTGGGCGATTAGGTTTTCCCATTCGAGCCCGCTGTGTAATTAACGCTATCCACTTACTCCATGTAGTATCAGTTGCATGGTGTGTAGTGGGAATTTTCACTTTGAACATACAACGTAACACAGGTAGCCGCGGTGCCAAGAGGAGCAGTGCTTCTGTACCCACAACTTCTGAAGCAGCTCGAACACCCTCATATGCTGTGAGTATCTCTTTTTCAGTTGGGGTATAATTGGTTTCTGATCCTTGATAGCCCCAACTCCAGAAACCCAGAGGCTGACCTCGAGTTTCTTCTGGGCTTTTCTGCCAGAGGCTCCAGGTGAGGCCATGTTCCCCATCTGCAGTATAAAGTATGTTTTGCACAGCTGGTCCGGTACGGACAGGCCCAAGGGCTACTGCATGAGCTATTTCTTGTTTGATTTGTTCAAAGGCCTGTTGTTGCTCGGGGCCCCACTTGAAATAGTTTCTCTTTCAAGTCACTCGATATATAGGACTCACAAGCTGACTATAGCCTGGAACATGCATTCTCCAGAATCTCACAAGGCCTAGGAAAGCTTGCATTTCTTTTTTGCTAGTTGGCAGAGACATTGCCGTTATTTTATTGATCACATCCATTGGAATATGGTGACATCCATCCTGCCATTTTACCCTCAAGAACTGGATTTCCTGTGCAGGCCTCTTGACCTTACTCTGTTTAATGGCAAAACCAGCTTTCAGGAGAATTTGGATTACTTTCTTCCCTTTCTCAAAAACTTCTTCTGCTGTATTGCCCAACGCGAGGATGTCATCAATGTACTGCAGGTGCTCAGAAGCTCCCCTTGTTCCAGTGCAGATTGGATCAGTCCATGGCAAATGGTAGGGCTGTGTTTCTACCCCTGGGGCAGTCAATTCCAGGTGTATTGGGTGCCCCTCCAAGTGAAAGCAAATTGAGGCCTGCATGCTGCTGCCAAAGGGATGGAGAAAAATGCATTAGCAATATCAATTGTGGCATACCACTTGGCTGCCTTTGACTCTAGTTCGTACTAAAGTTCTAGCATGTCCAGCACTGCAGCACTCAACAGTGGCGTGACTTCATTCAGGCCTTGATAGTCCACTGTTAGCCTCCACTCGCCATTAGACTGTTGCACTGGCCATATAGGACTATTAAAGGGTGAGCGAGTCTTGCTGATCATTCCTTGACTCTCCAGACGGTGAACCAACTCATGGATGGGAATCAGGGAGTCTCGGTTGGTGCGATATTGCCGTCGGTGCACCGTTGTGGTAGCAATTGGTACCTGTCGTTCTTCAGCCTTCAGCAATCATACAACGGAAGGGACTTCTGAAAGGCCAGGCAGGGTAGACAGCTGCCTAATCTCTGTGCTCAAAGCAGCTATGCCAAAAGCCCTCCGGTATCCTTTTGGATCCTTGAAGTACCCTCTCTTGAGGTAGTCTATGCCAAGGATGCAAGGAGCCTCTGGGCCAGTCACAATGGGATGCTTTTGCCACTCATTCCCAGTTAGACTCACTTCATCTTCCAGTAGTTAGTTGTTGGGATCCCCCTGTCACTCCAGAGATACAGATGAGCTCTGTCCCTCGGTAGCCTGATGGCATTAAGGTACATTGTGCACCATAGCTTGAAGGAACCACTATCCCCAAGGGAACTGTCTGTCTCATATTGTCCTTCAAGTCAGGGTGCATACTGCAACTCGTGTTGTACATCCAAACAGCTCCATACTGCCTTCACCTTTTCTTAGAATTTAGGGAACAGAGACAGTGTAACCATGGTCTTGCATGGTTTACATGGAGAACATGATATTCAAGGAGTAATAGTAGTTATCAAACAGATGACTTTGTGCTCTCTCTTCCAGTAAAACTGATCTGACACCAAATCATAGATTTCATGAACACCTTCATTTAATGACTTAACAAATATTTGCAGAAATTAAGCACAGGAAAATGCTCACTAGAGTCAAAACAGAAATTTTAGCAGACACTAACAAGAAAAGCTTTTTTACACCTTGGATTTTTAAAATCAGGCTGGAGAAGGTGTTTATGCATTGGCAAACGGGTCAACAAAATGATATAATGTCCATGTTTATAATTTTTATTGTTCATATTAACTAGTATGATCCACTTGCTTTGCACTGCTGTTCTGGAAGTACAGAACAGCCATTAACAATATTTACTTTTAACATTAACATTAATTTACTTTTAATTAACAGCATTAGCCTGGATATAAGGATGAATTTCTTCATGGGGTTACACAGCACAAAGTACCAATTAATCTGCATAGAGTAATGGAAGGAGTATATAAAGCTGGAATTTAAGATGAATTTAAGATGGATTTAAGATGAATTTCTCTCTATCCTAGTCAGCACTGATTATACATCTGAGTATCTCAGACACACTGAATTGGTTTAAGTTCCTGACTATTATTTTTTATTCTACTTTGTTCTCATTTTATCTGCTGGAGACAACTGAGGCTTTGTTGAGGCTCTAAACAGGTTTCTACAGATTTGCTTGTCAAGAAATAATCCACATAAAATTATGATATTAATTGAAGAATAAAACATAAATTAAATATATCCAAATCTATCTTCCATAGGTTTTACACACTGATTTTAGTTGAGTTACTCCACAGGTGCATCGCTGGACATCACTAAATCCACAGAATTCAATGCAGAGCTAGCAAAGCTCCCACAGAGCTTTGACTCTCACATGTCAAAACTAGAAGGATTATATAAGTCTGTTAGCCTTCCAGTTTCTGAAAGCAACCATGCTGCTCAGCAGAACTGTACACATACTCTCAAATTAAAAAGTTTTTATTAAAGAAAATACTTCTATGCTATTGGAAGCACATACATAAAGATAGAAGGAGAAAAAAAAGAACATGAATTTGAGACTAATTGTAAGTAACTCTCAGTTAATTTACATTTGAGGTAGTGTGTTGGGTCTGTCTGAGCTGGAGTCACCTTTTCCCTGCAGCAGCCCACACAGTGCTGTGCTCTGCACTCATCGCTGGAACAGCACTGATATCACTCCAGTGTTGTGTCTGTTGCTGCATAGTGCTGGCACATCATCAGGACTACTTCCAAGCCCCCAAGAACCAGCAGGCTGGGGGTGGGCAAGTGATGGGGAGGGGACATTGCCGGGACAGCTGACCTAAACCAACCAAAGGGATATTCCATAACACCTGATGTCACACTCAGCAATAAAAGGGGGGGCTCTCGTGGGGGAGGGGGCTGTTCCTCCTGAACAACCACTATGCATTTTGAGGCCCTGCTTCCCAGGACGTGGCCAAACATCGCTCGTTGATGGGAAGTAGAGAATAATTTTTTTTTCCCTCTCTCTGTGCTTCCGCGCGGACATACTGTTTCTTTTGTTTAATTTTTTCCTCCCCATTCCCTTTCCCTTTAATTAAACCTTTCTCATCTCAAACCTCGAGTTCTTTGTGTTGTATTTTCTCCCTCTTCCTCTTTGAGGAGAGGGGGAGTGAGAGAGCGGTTGTGGTGGTTCTCGGCTGCCCACCTGAGTAAAACATATTTGCGATGTTTACTTAAAATGTAGTGTATAATATGATTCTTGTAACATTTTTCTCTAAAGATCTTTCAAAACATTGTGGAATTTTCTCAGTACTGCTGTGGAAACTTTCAGTGGAAACTTCCTTTTATGAACACTTATTCAAGATTACCACATGAAAGTCTTTCGTGCTGGTATTTCTGTCCAGGACTGGAATAAAATGTGTCAATATAACATGAGAAATTACATTCATATTTCTAGTTAATTCTCAAAGGCTAGAAATACTGTTTGCAATGCTCTATTAAAAGCTACAGAAATGGGACATACCAACAGAACCAGAACACATTTTCCAGAAATTAGTATCTAGAATGGTTTCCCTTGTCTCATTTGTCATATTTCTTTTAATGCAGTCATGCTTGGAATAAGGGCTGTAACCTCCAAAATTGCATTTCCAGCATGAATCCAAATCATTCTGTCTTTCTAGTTTTCCACTTGTGTGGGGAAAAAACAAAACAAAACAAAACAAAACAAAAGTAACTAACTGCCAGGGTGTGGGGGGAAGATCCTAATGTCATTTGTTTAAAGAAAAGAATACCCCACTATGCTGATTCCAAACCGTCAGAGCAAAACCACTGTCAGTTCCTTCTACAGAGCACCTGTGAGCAGCCTTAAGTGGGAGGCCAAAAGCACAAGAGTTGCAATTCCATGTTAATGAAGACTTTTATATATATAATAATAGAATACTTGATTTAACATATGCTTTTACACTATAGGGCAAAACTCTCGGGCATTATAGGCACCTTCCCATTTCTGTACACATTAGGGGCTCAAGTATTTTGCTACTTTAGCAGCATGTAAAAGCAACATTGTTTAGTCAAATTACTGTGTGATATTACCATTGTTACCGCATGGGGATCATGTTATTTCTTTAGCACATAGTATGGTATTTCCTGATAATACCACAAATGGTACCTGTCACCACTGAGTTATTAAGAGCTTTTGTGATATTTAGATTTTTATTTTTATTTTTTTTATTTTACATTCTGTTTACACTTTGATAGCTTTTCTAAAGTAAATAATAAACAGAGATGTCTTTTGTGCTATGTACATAAAAGGAAAGGCTTTGCCTGCTGTATGTTCTAGCTTCCCAGGACTCAGATCAGAGAGTTGGCCTAATCCACAGTCACTTAAAACCAGATGTTTTCTTCTGGCACACAGGCTTGTAAAAGCAACAATGATATCTATCAGATGGTACTCAGGGAAGCTTTAGTGAGTTAAGTTAAACACCACAAATAAGTAGGAAAAATGAACTGAAAATAAAACTTAAAAAGGAACCTTGATAATTAATATATATAAATATATATATATATATAATATATAAATAAATAAATAAATATATGTATATGTTCCCAAACATCTAATAGATGTTCTGAGCTTAAAGAGGTTAATACAACTTTGGCAACAAGACAGAGAGTTGTTGCACATGTAAGAATGAAAAAAAAAAAAAAACAAGCAAGCAAACAAACAACAAATAGCAACCAACTAACCAACCAACCAAAAAAGTACTGCTACCTTACAATCATAGAATAGCCGGTGTTTGAAGGGACCTTAAAGATCACCTAGTTCCAACCTCCCTACTATAGGCAGGGCTGTCACCCTCTAGATCAGGTTGTCCAGGGCCTTGTCCAACCTGGCCTTGAACACCTGCAGGGATGGAGCATGCACAACTCTGAACACCCTGTTCCACTACCTCACCACTCTGAGTAAAGATTTTCCTCCTAATATCCTCTTTTAGTTTAAAACAATTCACCTTTACCCTATCACATGGACAGATGCCCATGTAGAAAGCTACATCTCCATCTAGACATGCAATGAGGTCTACCTGGAGCCTTTTCCTCTCCAGGTAATGAACTTTGCATTGAACATTGATTCAGTGTAGCTTCTGATATAGTGAACTTAGAACAGCATGCCCCAGAATCAGCCTCTGGCCCCTTGTATTCCATATGTATAAAATAGGATAAAGTGAAGGAAACTGGCATGCAAGTAATATTTTTTCCTCTCCATGTTCTCTTAAATCCTTTTGCACAGCTAGTTCCAAGTCATACTGAAAAAAATAAGACACAAAACACAACTTACACTGGGTAGATATGCTCACCGTTTACTTGATAAAACTCAGCTTGAAGTAACCTCAAACTAAAAAAATCCAATTTAAAGACCAAGCTAATTTAAAGACCTAAACCAAGGAACTCTAATAATTAATGAAAACTGAAGCTCTACATGCAGAAGTTTTAGACCTTTGAATTGTGTCATTCATTAAAACATTGCTTAAAAAAAAAAAAAAAAAAAAAAAAAGAGAGAGAGAGAGAGAATGCAAACCCTTTATACTTGAACCGTTGAACAAAAGAAAGCTCTAAATTTCAGGATGAGGGAAATATACTTTTATTATTTAAATACTACACACATCAGCAGAATGCTTTTATTCAGAAAGAAAGTCGAACTAAACAAAAGGACGCTGAAAATCAGATGAGTAGCTGTGAATAATTTTAAGAAAATTAATAACAGAGCTTGGAAAAAATGTTTTAAGAGGAAAATTCTAAAAAAAAAAAAATCCTCAAATAAATCAAAATTAAGAAAGAGAATAATTAAAAAAAGGCTATCAAAACTCCTTTTGCAAGCGACATTTTAAACTCAAAATAGAAAAATGTAAGAATCGATTAAAAGATTTTTTGCTAATGTTGGTATAAAATCCAAAAGAAAAAATATATGCAGGGCTCAACACAGCACACAGTTTGACAAAACTTACAAATATTTGAAAGCAAAATTTGTAATACTAATTCAAAGCAAAAATGGAAAATATGATTAAATGGGACTTCCCCCCTCCTTCCCTGCATACAATCTGTTAATCCTCAAGTGGTCAATAATAGAACTAGGAGCTGCGAGTGGATAGGGATAGGGAAGGAAAAGTCTGCAGGGGAAAATGCCTCTGAGCATCACTGAACTTGGTTGTAGAACTGGAACCTCTCCCATACATCTTGATTAATTATGGACATGGCAGGAGTTAAGCATTCCTCTCATTATTGTTTATCCCAACATTTTAACTGTCTTTGTTTTGAGGACGTTTCCCCCTCCCCTCCCCCCCCCCCCATCCTCCCCTTTCTTTTACATTGAGTCTGTTTCTTACCCATATTTTTCTAATCTGTAGTAGTCCAGCTTTGCTTCCCCTCACTCTCTGATCCTCACCCAAAAAATCCTAAAATACGTACATTTATTGGTCTTATCCTTCAGACATCATGTGAACAGCATGAAAGAAAGCTGCAACAATTTAAACCCATGCTTGTGGCACTATTAATGGTGCAATATTTTCACTCCCAGATGCTGGGGTGCCAGCAGATACACACCAAATCATTTGTTCATGTTTCTTGGACACCTCTCAACTCTCCTATAGAGACTACCACTTTCGAGACATTGCATACAGAAGTCTAAAGGTAAATGTGCCAAGACCTGTGTCATCCAAAAACCCATACATGGGGCACAGTGGCTCTTAAATGTGTATACATGTGGGTACCACACTCGTGGTGTTGAGTGTACGCAGCATGTATGCTGCATAATTACTGCTGTGCCCCCTGTCCTATCTGGATGTTGTTCAGATCCAGGTAAATATTCAGTTTGTTTATGTGGTACATATTAGGATCTGGTGGATTTGGAAAAAAAAAAAATAAATAATTGAAATTGTAGCACAGTAGAGGGCACTAGAATCTCTGAGACAGCCTTGTGCAAAATTTTGCTATATAAGAAACTTAGAAAAAATATTATAAAACCTTCCATGAATTTTGATATATTTAAACAGTCAAGAGAAAAAGTCTAAGAGTGACTATCACTAATCTAAGTAAAACAGATCTTTTTCTTCTTTATCTGAAGATTCATACGTAGTTAGCCTAATCCTTGTTAGTGGACATTTGAAAAACTAGAAGAGATATTTTTAGATGACAAGATAAAAGAAGTGGGAAAAGAACATACACGCACACACACAAAAGGCAGAAGAAGGATAGATGAGGAGAAAAATCACAGAAAATTTTAGTGTGATATTTCATTTGAAATACATGGTAAAATAGCCCCCTCAAGAAATTTGATTTGTCCTGTTCACAAATACCACCACTGGACTGAAAATCCATTGGAAAACAATAAGCAAAGATTTGTAACAAAAAGCAAAGTAGTTATCTTGTAAGAGAATAATGTACTATGACACTTTAGGCTATGACACTTGCTAAGATACTTTATGATTTATATAAAATCATCTTGATTTTGAGAGCATCAAGACTCTAATGACAATTTCAAATTACCAATTGGAAACAGTTTATAGAGCATTAAGTACATATAAAGGAAATTATGTAAATCTGAACCATAATAAAAAATGGCAAATTATTTTTTTTATAGGAAAATAAAATAGGTTTTATATAGGAAATATGCAGGAAAAGTAAATGTTTATAACTCTGAAAATGAGGAAAGTAGTGATGCAAAAAATGAACACACACAAATCACACACACACAAAATGTTTATGGGAAGAATCCCATAGCACCTGAATAAGAACTTATTAAAAAAAATAATGATATAGAATTATTGATATTTCACTGAACAGAAAACAAGTATTTCCTTTGTATAATTCCAAAGCACACTATGTAGTTTACACACATATATTTGAATTATTTCAGTGACATTAATGATATGTTTTCATATGCCTAAGATGATTTACGCACTCAAAAACTTTTTGACTCTCTCCAGGAGCTCCACATACCTCTTGTACTAGGAAGCCCAGTACTGGACACAGTACTCCAGTTCTAGCCTCACCAATGCTTAGTAAAGGGAAAGGATCACCTCCCTCAGCCCAATGGCAACACTCTTCCAAAGGTAACCCCAAAATATCATTGGCCTTCTTGGGCAGTAGAGCACATTCCTGACTCATGATTAACGTGCTTTCATCTGCTTCATCATCTGGGTTGGGTAGTCTATAACATAATCCATCCACAGTATCTTGTTGGCCTTTCCCCTGACTCTTACCCAGAGACAATTGACCCTTTCATCACTAAGCTCTATATAAAGACCTACAACACAGAAGGCTACCTTGCGTCCTCTCCTTCCCTGCCTCTCTTGAAAACCTGTTGCTATACATCTCAGTACTCCAAATATTAAAGCCATCCCACCATGTCTCACTGAGGCCTATGATGTTTGAGACCTGAGACTGGGCTAAAAATTCCAGTTCCCATTGCTTATTTGCCATGTTACATGCATTTTTCTAAAGACATTTAATTTGGGCTTCTACTGAAACTGTTTTATAGTATGGCATTCCTTCATGCTGCTCTTCAGGTGCTGTTCTGCTAACCTGTGCTTATCTTCCTGTATCTAAACAGCCACTGCTGATGCTGCCTTCAATGCTCACCTCTGCTAGCAGCTTTAGTTTAAAGCTCTCTTCACCAGCTTGGCAAGATGGTAGAAGAAACAGTGAAACAAACAATCCTCAAGCAAATTAGTTAATAAAGACTGATAACAACTCTTTATTCTGCAGAGTATTCATCCCACTCAATTTCACCTGTACTCAATATAGTGAAAAAGGTTAACCCTGAGATTCTGTGACAGAGCCTGATTATGATGCTCCCACTCACTCTCTGTAGCATCATTTCTTCACAGATTATAAGCAGAACCTAAAGAAGCATCCAGTGCACTTAACAAAAGATATTGGTCTGAGAATAGTTGAGTGAAACATAACTTACCTTTTGAAAGAAAGTTGTGAGTCAAAGAAGAAATAAGAAAGTATTGTGTGGTAACAAATTTAGCTACTCAGCAGCTGTGACTGAATAGACCTGACAGATGACAGTAAGGGGAACTAAGCATTTTCCTGTTAATAGAAGATGCCAAAGCATCCTCAGAGATTTCATTAGTTGGAGTGACAGCACAGCTAAATGTTTAGGATTGTAGCATTTGACTGTATGATTTCTGAGTAATGAAACCAGAAACACCAAAAGTATGTGTACTCTAGAAACTGTAGTCTTCCACAAAATTCAGAGATTAAGAAAATAAATTAACAAATGCCTAATAAACACTAATAACCGAATTTGAAACAATTTGAAATTGTTACTAAACAATGAACTATTTAAACTCCTAGCCAAAATGTAGCCAAAAAGGGCAAGAAAATTTCCAACTTTTATCCATGTACATTGCAATTTCTCCACTGAAGGGGGTGTGCATTCTCAGTTCTTGCCCATTTCCCGTATTGGAAAAAAAAATCACGATGTTTAATACATATATATATATTAAATTATACATATATATATATATTTTTGTCAGTAATAGTTCTTCTTCAAATTCTGGACAGTGCATTTTAAGAGTCCTTGGCATTTCTAGATCATAGGAAAAATAGTCCACTCAAAGTCCTGTGAGCAAGCAACAGAGAAGACCTGCAGATTTCATAAAATTCTATGCAGAATTTGTGTTCTAGCTAAAAAATTTCAGTTTTCAGGTAATTGATGAGAAATGTTTGCCTGTAAAACAAATTCTCTTCCCCACCAAAACAAAACAAAACAAAACAAGCAAAAACATAAACAAAAAATATGTTATTTCCTTTAAATCTGCAATGAAACGCTTTGAGCACAAATAACATTATTTTCATTTCAGATTTTATATGGGCCATTTTTCTGTTACTATTCTATAAATGTAATAGATATAATCAATGTGAAAATCCTTGGGACAGATTGAATATCGTTTATTAAGCTGTTTAATATAAATATTAATAATATTTGGAATGAGATCGGCATGAAGGAGATGTAGCTGCTTGCCAAGTCTCGGTATCTTCAACCACCAGTTCTGGAAGAAGGGGAGATTGCCCCTTCCTTGAGCAAATTTAGCTTCTGTACAGTTGGGCAGATGTGAAGAGGAAGATAGACAAACCAGGAAGGATGCTGTAACCATGGTGGAGATAGAGTTTCCTGAAAAGGGGAGAAAGGGACCAAAGTTAACTCTTAAAAGTAAAGTTATTTTTAAATGATCTTGAGATGGAAGGTTCTTTGTATTTAACTTTTTAAATTATTATTATTTTTATTATTATTATTATTATTATTTTTAATGCTGATGTTCATTCTGACTTCAGTAGAAATCAGGGGAAAACAGAAAACTGACTTCTTAATATGCTTTATGAAATAATCATGCTTATATATATATAAATGTATATATATATTAGAGAGAGAGAGAGAGAGAGAAATTTTATAAAAATGTGACTCTGCTTAACCGTTTAGATCTTTGGCTACAAAGTCATTCCTGCTATATATCATTATGTTATTATACTTCTGTTTTAAAAGCGCAAAATAGTTACTATTTTTTCAATTAATTAATGGAATCGCACTACGTTATGTAGAAGCATGATAAATGTTGATATTAAAATAATTGGCTGCTCTGGCATTACATGTATTCATGTAAGCTTTAGTACTTTCAAAGTGTTTACTTGACTGTAAAGTCATAAAATATAATTTTCTGTTGATCCCAGCAACTGTTCTTTTGGCTTTTTAGTCCAATGTGCCTATTTTGTTTGTTTATTTGTTTGTTTGTTTGTTTGTTTTTCTGTTTCTTTCTTGTTCTCTATGTTCTAAAACCTTATATGATGGGGATTGATTTCTGATTTTATCTGAGTAATATCTTCAGTCACTGTGACAAAGAATAACACTACAATGTTACATACTAACATATACAGAAAGCAGAGCTATGTCAGAAAAGTAGAAGTACAAAGCTGAATAGATACTTACATAAGAACTACCACTCCCATGACTGGAGTGATGAAATGACTGGCTATAGACTCTTCAGAAAGGACAGGCAGCACAGAAGGGGTGGTGGTGTGGCTCTCTATATTAGAGAGTGTTTTGCTGTTGTGGAACTCAAGACTGAGTCTGGGAATGATAAGGTTGAGTCCCTATGGGTTAGGATCGGTGGGAAGTCCAAAAAGGCAAGCATCCTGGCTGGGGTCTGTTACAGACCGCCAAACCAGGATGAGGAGACGGGTGAGGAATACTACAGGCAGCTGGCAAACCAGTTGACTGGTCCCTCCTCAGGGGAGGTCCCAGTCAACTGGTGGCTAGCAAACGTGACACCCATCTACAAGAAGGGCCGGAAGATTGACCTGGGAAACTATAGGCATTTTACTTTGACCTCAGTGCCAGAGAAGCCCACGGAGCAGATTATCTTGAGTGTCATCATGTGACATTTGCAGGGCAAGCAGCTGATCAGGCCCAGTCAGCATGGGTTTATGAAAGGCAGGTCCTGCTTGACGAACCTGATCTCCTTCTATGACAAAGTGATGTGCTGGGTGGATGAGGGAAAGGCTGTGGATGTGGTCTACCTTGACTTCAGTAAGGCTTTTGACACCATTTCCCACAGCATTCTCCTCAGGAAACTGGCTGCTCTTGGCTTGGACTGGCATACACTTTGTTGGGTTAAAAACTGGCTAGATAGCCAGGTCCAAGGAGTTGTGGTGAATGGAATCAAATCCACCTGGAGTCCCCCAGGGCTCAGTATTAGGGCCAGTTCTCTTTAATATCTTTATCGATGGTCTGGATGAGGGGATTGAGTAAGTTTGCAGTAAGTTTGCAGACGCCACCAAGTTAGGTGCGTGTGTCAGTCTGCTGGAGGGTAGGAAGGCTCTGCAGGAAGATCTGGATAGGCTGGACTGATGAGCTGAGGCCAACGGTATGAGGTTTGACAAGGCCAAGTGCCAGATCCTGCACCTGGGGCACAAGAACCCCAAGCAACACTACAGGCTGGGAGATGGGTGGTTGATATACAGCTTTCTGATATTTGTGTCCTGAAACAGAAAAATATTTTATTGGAAGCTTTCACCAGTACTAAGTAGAACAGGAAGATTACTTCACGAGTTTAGCACACGTTTGACTATAATGCAGGAAGACCTTGACACTTTCTCGATGAGCTTCAGTCAAATTCAGCCTTTATGATTAGTCCACAGTTGAATGGAATTACTCTAGAAGATGTAAAAAACTGCTGGGATATTAGTAAGGAGGTCATTGGTTTACCTTCTAAGTTACAGGTGAAAGAAGGCACAAAGAGGTGGTAGTTCAAAAATTAAGGAACTGTTGCCAATATTACAGATGGATGAGCCGTCAGTAATTCAAGACATGATGTTGACTGGGAAAGGTGAAGTGTTACTTGTTTCTAAATGGGCTGAGCAATATATCAGATTTTCTTGCAATGGTACCTAGTGAATTTTGAAGCCATTCTGGTTAAATGCATGTCAGTTTACCAAGATGTTATGTGTATCGCATATCATAACAGAGATAAGGCTTTGTACTTCTCATAATGTTAAAAAGCATTCTGGATCTTTCTCAGACACAAAAGGCAGTTTCTGCATGATTTCAGTTTTAGCTGTGTAGAGCTACTGAGGAGCTGAGAGACTGCCTTATCTTTATTGCTTTTAAAAGAAAGGAACCACACAACGAACTTTATTGATTGATTGCAAACTCTCTCTTTCTTTGTCAGTCTAAGGTACCAATATTTTCTGAAATTTGAAATGCTGAGAATTTTGTTTTAATTTCAGCTTCTTATACTTATGAAACCTCCTCCCTTCTATATTTCCAGCTCATTCTGGTTTAATGAGAATTGAGTTCATCAGGCATTTAAGAAGTGACCACAAAAAGCTTCTTGCAAGTTATTTTTCTTTCAATGTCATTTAGATATATTATATTCATCTTTGTTTTTTAAAAGAACAATAAGATATGTAAGCAGGGGTGTTAAAAAGGAATATTAAGGCTTGATATATCCTGAAATTACACTGAAATAGAATACATGGTAACAGAATGGAGAATGAGATTCATAGGGTATTAGCTTTGGAAGCTGTGCAAACCAGATAACTATTTCTTGGTTTGAAGAGAGTAATAATGATTTTCTTCATACAGACCAATGAACAAAACAAATATCATGCAAATCGTTTCATGCTATGTAGCCTGAAGCTGCAAGTCTGTAAGGCAATATTTTCAAAACTTTCATTAGGAGGACTCTAAACCTAGGAACTATGGGGCAGAATAAGTTGCATTGTGCTGCAACAACGTGATATTCCTCTATTACTAACATCAAGAAACTCCTAGAGCTAAAGAAGACCACCATTATTAGTAGTGCTATATTTGTAAAATGGATTCACCCAGCTACCTGCATACCACGTTCTGCGTACTCCTTTCCTGGTACTACACACAAATCAGCAGATTGTGTGTGTGTGTGAGAGAGAGAGAGAGAGACAGAGAGAGAGAGAGAGTTAAAAGTCAAATAATAAAAGTTAATAGATATTGAGGTGGTAGAAACTCTTTGAAAAAGAAACATAAGATATAAATTCTTAAACCTTAACCCTATGAAACCCACCAAATTTTCACTATTTCTGCAGCAGAGAGAAGAAAGATTTTTAGTTGTGAATGAGGAATAAGAAATGTTTGAAAGTTCCAATCTGAGCCATTCAATTATATGATATTGCAAGAAGTTTTTTGAGCTAATTTCTAGTTAATCCAAACCTTATGCTGCTTTTGGGAAAAGATTTCTCAATGATACACTTCTGAAGACAGAACAACGTAGTTGTAAACTCAGTGAGGAAGTGGACAATTGAATACTTAGAAAAATCAGAAAGATTGGAAGATTGATGTAGTGATTTAGCAAAACTAAGCACAAATTGTAAACCCTTAAATTCTGAGCTATCTGGATGTTATAACATTTCCACTATAAGCTATCCCCTAGGACTGCTTTTAATCCAGATCATTGCAGCTCTTTATTTTACACAGCTATACAAACAGTTTTGGTAGGATGTAAAGCATATGTGAAAATGGCCAGAATGAAGTGGCTCCAGAACTTCTCTACTTTTCTCCATTACAGAAGCCAACATATTAAGAAACTGTGGTAGGATTGGTCTCTTTAAGTAGTACTAGGCTCATTCTTCATATGCATAGTGGGACTAAGGAAACACAATGACAAGAACCATTGCTACACAAATGGATCTAACTTTGATGACAAAGTATTAAAGGGGTTGCTCATCATTCTCCTTCTTTAAGCTCATTAAAATATACTATTTCCACATAAAGGAACTCTTAATTAACAGTGGCCTTACCAGTAATTTAATCCAGTATATAGCAGAGAGTCAGCAGTTTAATAATAACATGTATGTGATCCTTTGATATTTTTGTGAATAGCAAATAAAAATTCTAAGTGTTTTCATTTTGTTCCCTGCAATAATTATTGCTAACATTTCTGTTTAGTGGGATGTATACTCCTGTGACTAAGTGGTAAAATCATATTCACAAACTCCATATGCTCAAACAATAGATACAGTTGTCTTATGGACAGAATCACTATTATGAATGTTATTTTTTTTTCCTGTTAATATGTCTGCCACATTGGCAATATTTTTCATTTGATATTTCCTTGTTAGCAGAATTTCATTTGCGTTACAGTTCTTACTATTTACCAGTAAATATTCTGCCAGAAATTGTGTTCTCTATGTTAACTTTTTTTCAGTTTTATATTTGTTAATGACATCCATCTGCAGATGTAGAATGCCTCCCTTTTCATCTCCTTTTCTTCTATCCTCACTTATCCAGAAAAAAGTACCCACAGCTGGTGTCCAGACAGGGAATTTTGTGTTTGGTTTTGTCTTTGCTCTCATCCTCCTACCAGGACCCAAATACTGCAACATTAAGGGACTAATACATGGAGATTAACTTAGAGCAGCTCATGAAGTCCCCTTCAGTTACAGAACATCAGCTGAATAAAACAGGGCAACATCAATTTCCAAGCACACTGCATGTCTAGATCTGCATTTTCTGTTAGCATTAGATAGGAAATTTGGCACATCCATATATAATCTAATTTAGACAAAAAACTCCATAGAGAGCAGAGGGTTGTTGTAGAAAGAAATCGTTAATACATATGCCAGAATAGCAAGTTAAATGAAGTTATGAAATATGTGAAAACATCGAGCAGCTGAGGTGTTGAGCACAGCTGTTGTTGCTTAGTTACACTCAAACTCTCTTGAGCCATTTATTTTTGCTATCTATTTGGCCACCTTATTTAGCTATTATTTACCTATTTTTTACCTTTATTTACCTATTTTATTACACAGACAGACAGACTCACTGAAGTGTAGTCTTTGAAATGTACATTTTTTGTACAATACTGTCCAGAACAATCAGAGAATCTCTAGTGTATAAGGTTCAGATTCAAGACTAAATAACAGTAACTCTTCCTGTTTAGAGTAATTTATGTATCTGACATTTTAAACAGTGTATTTCATAATGCTTTATATCTATATATTTTATCTCATCACATCCTTAAAGATATATTTTATGAAAAATAAATAGATTAAGAGGATTTTTTAATGGTTTTAAAATGTGTTTAATATAGTTCCTGTCAGTTTTTATTGCTTTTGAATAGAAGAACAAATTCTGTGTGATTATCAATCTATGTTGTTATTGTCTAGTATTAGGTAGTCATAATTTACAAGCTAAATACTGTGGTAAGGAATTGTGAATAACTAAGGAACATTTTATATGCTAACTGTAGTCCTAGTTATTCCAGATACATGATTTCTATATTTCCCTGAAAGTTCTCAATAGTGCATTGTATATATTGTGCATACATTCAAAAGAAATAGGAATGAAGGAAAAAAAAACTTTTACCATATCACATTGTATGTGCCACCTCTGATAGATGGGCATTTAGTGAACCAAAATACCTTTATTCAAGATTTAGACTTAGTGTTTTGTTAAATATACACAACCCCCAAAAGCATAAATTCTTATAATTTATTTTACATTACTTGAGAAAATGCTTACACTTTTGGTATTTATTGGAAGAAGAATTTGAACTGGAAATAAGGTTTTGAGACTACCATTATCAAAGCAACAAAATGGACAAAGCAAATGAAAGGGAAAATGTGGCCCAAAATCAAGTAATTCTCTTCACATAGTTAAGGAATATAAAAAGGAACAGCTCAGAAGCAAGGGAGAGGTTTCAAATTTCTAACAGTACCAATATTAATGACTGAAGAATGGGTTAAAAAAAAAAAAAAAAAAAAGAGAAAAATAGAATTTCATGGTATTTCAGGAATTTCAGGAATATGATGGGAAGGGGAAAGAGTGAACGTGAATCATATTTATCCTAGAACTATAAAAAATGGTGGAAGCCTACAGCTTCTGACAGTTTCTCAAACACATGGAAATGAATAAGGGCATGGTGACTACGGAAGGACTGAAGATATGACCAAATATTTTCATCACATCAGCTAGAACTGAGGAGGTGAATAACCAATTCTTTGCACCTTTGACCATCCCTTCGAATCTATCTAGCTTAAGACTTTGAACTAGAAACAACGTTCCTAACTAGCAACTGCTGTTTTACTGTTCAAAGCCTGAGAGCTCTATTACTTATCAGATTACATACCACAGCTACAACAATCCAATAGTTCACCACTGCCAAAAGACATCTTGCCTGACCAGATCCCTTTTTACTGACTTCCCTTCTTACCTTCAGATACATGTTCCTGACACTTTTGTGCTGGATTAAATGCATGTTGGATTTTCAGCGAGCTGATTCGCCACCATGACTAGAAAAACAATCTGACAGTCATCAGGATTTTGTATGGCATGCTGAGTTATTGAATTCATAGAATCATGGAGTGGTTTGGGTTGGAAGAGACTTTGAAGATAATCTAATTCCAAGCCCCCTGCCTTGGGCAGGCACACCTCCCACTAGACCCTGTTGCTCAACCCCCTTCCCAACCCAATCTTGAGCACTTCAAAGGGTTAGACATCCATAATCTCTGCGCAACCTGTTCCAGTGCCTCACCACACTCATAGCAAAGAATTTCTTCATAATACCTAATCTAAATCTGCCCTCTTTTAGTTTAAAACTAAAAAAGTTACTTGTTATTCTATCACAACACTCCCTGACAAATAGTGTGTAGTGTGTCATCCCATTCCACCCCCCACCTCCCTTCTTTCCCCCCAGCTTTCCTGTAGGCCCCTTTTAGGTACTGGAAGGTTGCAGTGGGGTGCCTACAAAGTATACTCTTCCCCAGGCTGAGCAACCCCAACTTTATCAGCCTGTCTTCATAGAAGTGCTCTAGCCCCCTGATCATCTTTGTGGCCCTCCACAGGACTCGTTCTAATACAGCCTTGTCCTTCTTGGTCTGGGGGCCCCAGAGCTGAAGGCTGTACTCCAGGTGGTGTCTCACAAGAGCAGAGGAGAGAATGACCTCCCTTAACCTGCTAGTTATTCTTCTTTTGATGACACCCAGGATGGAGTTTACTTCCTGGGCTGCAAGTGCATGTTGACGGCTAAAGGATATTTTTTCTTCAACCAACACCTCCTGGTTCTTCTCCTTAGGGTTGCTTTCAATCCATTTTTCCACCCAGCCTGTATTTGTGTTTAGGATTGCCCCAATTCAGTTGCAGGACTTTGCACTTAGTCTTGTTGATCTTCATGAGTTTCACGTGTGCCTGCTTTTCAAGTCTGTCCAGGTCCCTCTGGATGGCATCCCTTCCATCCTGTGTGTCAACCATGCCACACAGCTTAGTGTAATTGTCAAACTTTCTCAGGGTACATTCAATCCCACTGCCACTGACAAAGGAGTTAAACAGTGCCAATCCCAAGAGTCAAGAATGTATATATTATTTGTATCTGTTAAAGAAATGAAATATGCTAGATATGTTAACTCATTTTACTGAGAGGGTTGTTAGGCACTGGAATGGGCTGCACAGGGAAGTGGTGGAGTCACCATCCCTGGAGGTCTTTAAAAGACGTTTAGATATTGAATTTAGTGATGTGGTTAGAGTACAGTTTTATTAAGATTGACATCTTTGAAACTGAGTTTCTTAGTGCTGCTAGAAAAATTCTGTCAGGGTTGTGGAAATAGTATTGCTTTACATTTGAAGTCTCTGATTTCTGTCTTTTTAAAAACCTGAATGATACCAAGACATTTACTACTATTGTATGATGCGTTCAACTGACTATCTGATCTGGATTAAACAGCTTTGGTAGAGTTTTAGGATTATATATAAGAATAAAAAAGTATGATCTTAAAGACATTGCAGTGTAAGATAAGGATAGAACATTTATAGGGTCAGTGAGGCAATAAAGAGGAATCAACAAATATATGAAGGCATAAAAACAAGTGACAAGGTTGGTAGTATCGGTCACTATGAAGGACAAGAATTCAGTAGAGACTGGTCTTCAATCCCAAAACACAATTTTCACTTCTTAAAAAGTCTGTCTGAACATTCTGAATTAATCATTCTGAATCAGTGAGTTTCTCTTGATTGTTCTGAAAAAGATATACTGATTTCAAAACTAATCAAAAATACCTGTTTTCCACAGATCATTTCAGGCCGACATTAAATCTTCTCAGTTGCATTTTTTTGAATTTCTGTCCTAAGTCTTTAAAGTCTGAACTTCAAATACAACACCAGAATTAGGAATATAATGAGCAAAGGAATTTGATCCTATTGTACATGGTATCATTTAAATGAAGATTTTACAATTTCTAGTCATTTTTCTTTTTCATGTGAAAGGCAACCACTAAGCAGAGAAGGTTCAATTAAAAGCATGTCACGGTCAAAGTGGTGGTGCACATTCCGACCAGAAAACTTGAGCTACTTTCCCATTAGTGTGCCCAGTGTGATATGTGTTTCTCTAAAACAGTACAGGGTTAAACTGGTGAAAGTTCTTAGCCAGTGAATAGGAAAATATTGAATTTAACTCAAATTTTCTTTTAAAGCACTCTATATTTCAATTCAACTATATCTATTTCTATTGTTCTGGTGGCCATATTATCTTCCACGGAATCAATTTCTGCAGAAAGTGAACACCCTCTGACAATTAGTGGCTCTCCAGTTGGATTAATAATTCAGTAATCTGCTAAAATATTATAACTGACATTTAGATACTATGCAAATTAATTATTTATTGAATGTCAAAAGTGTTTTGGAAAACTGACCTCACACAAATCAAAAAATCATCAAAAATATTCCAATACATAAACCTAGCACAAAAGAACTTGAATTCTTGCTTACGCACTGGCAGACTTTCCTTCATATGATCTGGGATACCAGCCCGAATGCACATGGTCATTGAGAAACATGGCTTGGAATTAGGGAGAATGCTTTCTCTAAAACACTAACTAACTGGTATTCAAGTTTCCAGATATATTTATTAAAATAAGGCTATAAATATTACTTATTTCAGGGTACTGGAAAATATGGAAGCTGTTTGTTTCTGTCCCTAGAGGAAAAAAACAAAACTGTAAAGAACGGTTATCAATTTTATACACAAGTAAAATCTTTTTGCTGCATCCTGTATTACTATATAGCCAATGAGATGTAATGTCAGTTTATTCTGGTAAATATCCAATGTGCAACAGTGAACAGTGAACATGATTGTCTGTCTTTCCTTTTTCCTGTTGTGATGCTCATGTATCCTTATAGACTGCTCTTCTCACTCAGTTATAAATACTGTTGGCTGAAAGCTCTCAAACATTTTCTTTTTTTTTAATAAGATTATTTCCTAGGATTATTGGACCACATTTTTTTTTTCTTCAGAAATTTCTGTGTAGCTGTAATGTTCTCTACATTATAAGTATTTAAAATGTTTTATCAGGATATGCTCTAAAAGCTCTAGTTGAATCTAATGTCTTTGTCTTTGTAACTGTTGCTCCTCTATGCAGAAGGCATACTTTTATCATTTCTTTTGAAAAAACTGTAACTGTCTTTCCTCCTAGCCAATATCGGTAAGAAGTAATGTCTCATACAAAATTCTGCCTATCCACCGTCAATTAGAAAAGACTCTGCAAGGCTTACTTAATTGAATATAACTCTGCAGGATTACTCTGAGAACAATGATATATTTTTGCCCCAAGTTCTTGTTAATTAGTGGATCATAAAACACCTCTTACTCACCATAAACTTTTTGAAGTTCAAATCACTAAGATAAATTTCATTCATCTAATTGTTCTTTCAAGTTTTAATCAGCTAAAAAATGCTACTTATTATTTTTCTTACCACAATGCATCCTTATTTCTAACACGTATTCATATAACAATTTGCATATCAGAAAGACCTGTTTGACCAATGCTTTATCTTCCTTTTACAAATATTCTGCTTCTGTTAGCAGGCAATAAATCACAGTAAAAGATGTACATTTTTTTTATACAATTCTTTTGCAGGAAACAAACAAACAAACAAACACAAAACAAACAAAGAAACAAAACAAAACAAAACAAAACAAAACAAAAACGCTATGAAGCATCCTGCCAGTGGTATGCAGAAACCTCTCACTTAGCACTCCATATAAATTTGAAACTCATTCTCTTTATTATTTTATCAAAAAAAAAAATCCTTTTGTTTAAATCATTGCTTTAAATTCAGCATTTAAACCTTAAGGCATCACAGCCTGGTACTGTCTAATACATGGTGGCAATATTTTTATGTCTCCGGGGGCTTTAGTAGAATTGCCACTGAACTTAGAATGCAGTCTGAACTGAATGATTTTCTGATTTCTCAGCAGAGAGTTTTAAGGCATCAATATATTATTTATTTTAATGCTAAAGGACTTGGTCTCCACCTCTACCTCATAGAGAACAACAGATTTTTGAAAAGATAACACTATTGAATGGCTCATGCTTTCAGAAAGGGTGTTCAAATTTTTGTGGGGGGCAAAATTAAATATATTAAGTAGCTTCAGCCAGTAAAATAGAGGAGGTAGTGTGGAATTATCACCTCAGCTACATGATTGATAACCTGACCAGTTGCCAAAGGAAGCACAGAGGGTGACAGTAGTACCAATACCATCTATACTTACTATGGAGATTCAAATAGTTGTGTTCAGAAGTAGATTTTTCCAATACAGGCAATATCCTGATTAATCTAACTATAAATCTTACAAAAGGTCTCTATGCTTCACCCATATGTTTGCTTACATGTCTTCAAAAGACAGAAAACATCTAGAGAAATTCTTAATAGTTAATTGAGAAAATTAACTAGTCTTCCTCTAGAGAGGAACTTAGAGTTTTAATATTCATAATTCAGTATGATCACATTAGCAGAACATTTAGCACAGACTTTATCTCACCCTATTGAAATATCAACAGTATTAACACCTGCTCAGCCAGGAAGAAAACAGTGTACTAATACAGGAATGCCCACTGATACTCTGTTTTCTTCCTCTGACCAGTCCCAGTTCTTTGGTTAGGATTTTCATTATCCTGTCGGAGTTAGGATAAGCAAGTTATATGGGGTAAGGTAGCATGTGCGTGTGTTGAGAGGACAGCAAGAATAGCAATGAAGACTCCCAGGTCTCTTTGCCTAAGGCTTCATTTTAACACCTTCATAGAGTTTGATTTTTTTTTCTTAGCCTTTCCAACTCCTTTTCCTCATTTACCCACCACTGAAGCAGAACACAAGGAGACACAGTGTTTCATGAAACAAATATTAGGAACAGTCCATGTGCCCTTTTGGTTGGGACATCTCTGTTTTTCCAGGATTCTCACATCTGTCACAAGCTGAATCATCATCCTCTGGCTGCATTTGCTGTGCAGGCACCTTGTAAATTATGTCAATAAAACTTTTCAATGAGATTCTCATAGGCCTCCCAAAAAATGGCCTCACCTTGGCTGAGGTGGTAAGAAATCTGTACATTTTGCCAAATTCCACAATCTGCAGTTTAGGAACTGAAGTTTAAGTAAGGCCTTTGTATCCTTCTGATCTCTGTCCACCTGGCTTCAGGGTGTTTCCTTGTGTGACCTTGAGGTTGTTACCAGTTGAGCCAGCTGGCAATGGTCTAAGAGACGTTATTCACTTCAGTTTAGATCTGCATAAAACCCTTACATTTCAAAATATATTTGAAAACCCAGCTTAACAGCTGAACAAGACAGAGCAGTGATAGAAGAGGCTTCCATCAACAGAAGTTTCCATTAGAAAATTTCTTCCTGTCTGTAGATCAGAGGAAATACTTTCTCCATGTTCATGCCAGTGGATATTCACTTATCCCAGCTCATTCCCCAAATTTTAGCCAGCAGCAGAAGTTGTTTAGTATTTTACAACACTCAATTTTTTTTCACTGCCTATACTTGATTCAATAGAAAGGTATGTGTCTTGTTTATGTGTCTGTTTCCTGTGACTATATGTTTTTGTTTAATGATAGATTTGGTACAAGAATATGTGTCTATTTGTGGAACTTAATTTAGATCTTAGAGGTTCCAACAAATCTTGAGATAAATATCCAGATAGTATAAAGGTACAAAATATATTCAATATATGAATTCAATATGAACATGTAATGGTCCATAAGCAATGGTCAATAATGAAACATAATGCTCCATAAACTTTTCTTCAACCAGCAGATTCTTTCTATCACCTCAAATACTTTTTGAGTAGGTCTCTTGCCATGTCTCTACCCTTCTCATAGGTCCTGTCACATATTCACATTTAATTATTTTCATGCTGGTCAGCTTTGGCTGTGGGAGGCCCTAAACAGTGGGAAGTCAATAGGAAGCAGCAGCTGAACACATTTCTGCTGTACGGCCTGTTCCAGTGATGTGCTATTGATTGGCTGTTGCTTGGCAGTGGTAATGTAAACAGTGTCGCTCCAGCTGGAATTGTTAGTGCATTTTGCATCCCATGAAAATAAGTCTTTAAAAAAGTTATGCTTTCTTTGATAAAATTGCAACTGTAGCTGACTAAGATAATAGAACTTAAGCAATGAACTTGAACTTCCCTAAAGTATTTTACTTAATACAGGACAACAGTTGGGTTAAAAACACTAGTAAGAGGGAAAAACAACAAAACAAAACAAAACAAAAACAAAACAAACAAACAAACAACAACAACAACAACAACAAATCAATAAATGGACACATGAAAGTTGATTAGAGGATGAAACAGTCTGCAAAACATGACAGATCCACTAGAAAACATCAGTTAGGAGCTTTGGTGTGTTTTTCTGAGAGCACGCCTCACCTCAGTCTTATTTAATCTTTTAATCAGCAGACTGAAAAAAAATCTGAAATCAAAATAAAGACTGAAGTCCTGGATAGTGGGCTTGTAAATTATTGTAGAGAAATGTTATAGAAGATAGAAAAGTAATAAGCCTTTCTTCTTACAGTCTTGCATTAGGTCAGACATTGGAGAGAGATGGATTTGAAGCGTGGACCATTCAGTGGAAAACTAAGTAGCTTGAAGGTCACAACCAGAGAATTGCTGTTAATGGCTCTGTGTCCAGTTGGAGGCTGGCAATGAGTGGTGTCCCTCAGGTGTCTGTCCTGGGATCAATACTGTTTAATATCTTTATCTATGATATAGACAGTGGTATCAAGTGCACCCTCAGAGAGATTTCAGATCACACCAAACTGAGTGGTGCAGTTGGTGCAACAGAAGGAAGAGATACCATCCAAAGGGACTTGGACAAGCTTGAAAAGTAGCCCATGTGAACCTAACGAGGTTCAACAAGTCCAAGTGCAAGGTGCTGCTCCTGGGTCAGGGCAATCCCAGACATTAATACACACTTGGAAAAGAATGCACCGAGAGCAGTACTGTGGAGAAGAACTTGGGGATTCTCATGGATGAAAAGCTTGACAAAAGCTGGCAGGGCATCCTTTAAGCCCAGAAGGCCACCTGCATCCCGGGCTGTATCAACAGAGGAGTGTCCAGATCAAGGGAGGTGATTGTCCCCTCTGCTCTGCTCATATGGATCTATTTGATGTGAATCTGTACAGAGGGCTGTAGCACGTCTCCTATGAAGAAAGACTGAGACAGCTCTGGACGTTCAGCCTGGAGAAGAAAAAGGTCTCAGGTGCATATTATATGCATTGAAGCATAAAATATATAGAAGGGCTTATAAAAAAGATGGAGAGCAAATATTTAAACTTGGGCAGATAGGACAAGGGGAAATGGTTTTAAGCTAAAAATGGGAGATTTAGATTAGGTATTAGGAGGAAGTTCTTTGCTATGAGGGTGGTGAGGCACTGAAACAGGTTTCCCAGATAATTTGTGGATGTTCCATCGCTGGACGTGTTCAAGACCAGGTTGGATGAGGCCCTGGTCAACCTGATCTACTGGGTGGCATCCTTGACTATGGACTATGGAACTAGATTTAAGTCCCTTCTTTAAGGTCCCTTCCAAACCAAGCCTTTCTGGGATTCTGTGATATGTGTTGACCAGAGATGGGTTATAGGTTATAAAAGAGAGAAAAAAATTATCTTGTTTTGTTTCTTATTTTCAGCTTAGTAGAATTTTTCAAAAAGCTAATGTAAAATTCTTTTAAGTGGATGAATATTATCTGTTTAAAAATGTAACAACTTACATCTTGTAGAAATGTTCAACATTAGTTATTTTTAGATATATTTTAGAATAAAATGAATGGAATTTCAACCCCATGAGTGATTTCTTAAAAATATTTTTTTTTCCATAATATCAAAATTAGTATTCCTTTTTGCACATGAATCAAACTAACAACAAATAAATTATGAAATCTCCGTGCTTTCATAATGTATTTTATTATTGTAAAATCTAATTTTCCTAGGTTTAAAATTATATCTATTTTCACACATTGGAAAGAACATAAAACAGAGTTTTTAGCAGAAAAAACAAAAACAAAACACCATTGAAGAACTACCTGCAATCACTAACACATCAGATATGTACTAATACATGATACATGTATATGAAAACAGATAGCAACTATTAAGCAGGTAAAAAAAATCTTAATAAAAGAAATAGTTATACAATTAAAAAAAAAAATCTTCATAAAATAAATTGTTATACTCTTAACCTTAAAAGTTTGTGGAAAGGCAGTTAACTTTTTGGAGCTCTTAATTTTGAGCCCAACAGGTTATACAACTGACACCTACTCTGAGAATCTTTATCTTTTTTTTTTTTTTTTTTTTTTTCCATTCAATTACTTAACTTACAGGCTAAGCACTTTTAGTTACATAGATGTTACTGGCAAATCATCTGTTCAGTAAGGGACAGAGCAGACAGAGCTGAAGCAGACCTCAGTGGGTCACTAAAACCTTCCTCCTGCTCCCGTGCACAGGATCAGCTTATGCCATCCTTAACATATATCTATATGTCTAGCCTACACTTAAAAACTCTGTAACCACCATAGAAAATCTATCATGGTTTTTACTTAATTTCCTGATAGTTTAATTTTCCTATTGCTTAATTTAGATTGTCCTTACTGCAATTGTATGACCATTACTTGTTGTTTCATACAGCAGACACAGAGAAAAGACTTTCTATATTTTCTGTAACAGCTCACTAAATGTAGAGACAGGTAATACTTCTTCTTCATTTGGAGGGGGGTGGGGAGGAGGGAGGAAGAAGTCTTGAACTGAAACCTATGCTATGTTTATAGTCCTTTATAGTCCTTTTTAATACATGTTATTTTCCCTGCCTGAATAGAATTATGTTATAAAACTGATAGTTGACTAAACAGTTATATTCTTATGTCTTCAAATATTACTCATTACTGTGCATACCTATATAGCCATTGACATGAAAGTAAATATTTATACTGTACTTCTTTTAGAATCGTCAATGTTATACAATAATGTACCCATTTAAATGCCCTATTAATACTATATTGTAATTAATGGTGGATTTGTAATATCTTACTTTATTTACTTTTTTTTTTCTTTTTTTTTTAGTGTGATTAATTATTAGAGTTACTCATAAATATAAATGAAACTGAAATTATTGTCCTCAATTGCTGACTTAGGAAGAGCTCAGTTCTACATTACCTAATATACCTTCATATATATATATATATAATATTATATATATTGTATTATTATACATAGTATTATATATACATATACCCTACAATATGTCAAAATATGTATCAAAATATAAGTGATATCAATATTCCAGATTTGGACTTGGTATTAATATTTGTAAATATACTTTTAATACACCTTTATAAATGCATTTTATTTTAGCCTTCACTAAAAAACAGAAACACAGGCATGCTGAAATATATGGAAATTTATGCTGAAATATTAATTTAGAATTTAGATAATCTTCATATGTATAGCAGCATCTGTTTTGATAAAACAGTTTTCAAAGAATTTGGCACAAGTTTTGTAGATCTGTGAAAGAATACTGTCTTAAAAAAAAAAAAAAAGGATTAAAGTAGTAATCATGAGTATGTGTATTCCCCTTCTTTTTTTCCAAATCCTCTATAGTGTAAACATGAGGATTATAGTGTAAACATGAGAGCAAAATGTTATAAGTACAGTAGAAATTATTTATTAATATAAGTGAAATGTTTTTAGTTACAGAGAGACAATGTAATTACACTGTAGGAAGAATATGACTTTACAACTTTATATGACTAAGGAAACAGTAAGAAGCACATAAAAGTATGTGCAATATCTTCCCAGATAAAAACGTAAAAGTACAGACGAATAAACAGATAAAACCTGTCTGTTAACTAGTTATCTTACTACAGATCTTCTCTTCTAAAAGTGAAACCCATTAGATATACAGGATAAAATAAATCTTAATTTTTATTTATTTATTTATTATTATTATTTTTTATTGAAAGGTATATAAATTTGGATAGATCTTAAGGAATTTGCATTGAGGGGAATCTAACATGTTTTTGGGATGTGCAAGGTGAAGACTAAGCATCTAGGAAATGCTCAGAACAAGCAGGGGTGTATGTGACACATTAGGTGTCTTCAGAGAAGTTATTCTGAGGTTCCTGGGTTATAAAGGTTCCTGGGTTTCTATTTGAAAGTTAATGTAGCTGATTAGGTAATTACCTCCAAGTCCATTCATTCTAGTAGTCATATGAATACTAACATTTGATTTGTTCAATTAAATACACCATTCAAAAAGGGAATATATTGCACCTGCAATCATTTAATTAGACCATACTTTCTCTAAAACACTATATTTTCTACTATGAACAAAAGGTACTGTATTGACTTTTAGCTCCAGCACAATGTGTCCTGTTTTTAATGCACTTGTCTTATCCTTGTTGAATGTGAACTAAAAAGACAGAAACCAGTAACTAAAAAATACTCTTGGCTTCAGCTTTCAATACATGGCCTCTTCCTTCTCTTATAAATCAAATGAGCTTTTACCAACACCTCACTGTAAAATTAAGCAGATATTGAAGAAGCAGATATATTTAAGTGCAGCAACTCGCTTCCATCTGTTAGGGTAATTGAGCTGAATCTGTCAGCCAGAGACAGGTATGGGTGGCACAGCTCCATTTCCCAGGTCCAACTGTTAGGCTGAGCATGGATTTCTGGCAAGTATACATGTACATATGCAAGTGCACACACACATGTATACAACAAATATATACACAGCTGACTACACAAACAGACGGGAACACAGACCTTTTACATGAATGCTGACAACACCAATGGTGACATCCTCTTCCCCTCTTTGTCTGAAGAGGAGAAGAGAATATGTATGTGCAGATGTGGGTTCAGGCACTCAGTCTGCCCAGTAGCTGCCCCTGGATTGCAGTCTCCCCAGTTGATGGTGCCTGGACATATGAGCTCTTAAGACAATATCTCCCCTCCAGCTGATGAATTTTTACTCATGTGTGCACATGTGCACTTACACGCAAACACATCCAAAGTTGACTGGGACTCCCCTACTCCCATACTTACTCCCCTGAGTGCTCTTGATATCAAGAAAAACGGCAGTCAATTCCATAGCTGTCCTTAAGAGGCTCCCTCATACCTTTAGGTACCAGGCCACTTCACCCGCCTGCTGTCTGGTCTGGCTTGTTCTTTTCTAGCAATCCCATAGTCAGCAGAACCCCTACATTTGCTGGCACTACAGATCCCCATACACACATGTACACTTATGGTAAAGAGTCCGTTATTGGAAAATAAACAGATAGGACAGATTGTAGTTATCAGATGTAGGGCATTGCCAGATGATCCTATTCACCAGCCTCTGATTCTATATGAATGGATCATTTTATTCCCTTAAAGCTCTGTTTCCCACACTTGTTCTTTCCTAAATCAACCAAAGTCCTTCGTTTTCTTTTCTTTGGTTCCTTCCATAAATATCCCATAATACATCCTGTGAAAATCCCAAACCGCTCTTCCCCTGCCTCCCATGTCTCCCTCATGTTCTACATACTTGGGTAACAACCTCCCTTTAGTCCAAAAGATAATCCAGAGAACTGTTCTCAATGATTCATGAGTAACTTGGATGTCGTAGCTGAGGACTTACTGAGACAGCCCTGAGAGGAGCCTGTACAGGGTGTCTGATGGGTTTCCTTCCTGATATAGTGTCCCTGTGCTCTTCTGGGCTTCTGAGGATGTCTTTGATTTTCCAGTGTCTCTTGGGGTGGGCCTGGGAGAAGCTGGTACAGGTAACTGTTTGAGTTACTCTTCCTGTCACTGTCCCTCTGTGCCTTCTTTGTGTGCAGATAACCAGAGTCACTTAAAGTTCTTCCAAACACTAGGAGTTCTATCATATTTTCACCTTAAAAAGCGAGTGAACATAAATGCTTAATTTTTCATGCATAACTCAGCTATCAGATTTTAAAGAAGAGAACTGTTTATAATTATCTCATTAGGTTTTTAATAATTCATCCAACTGTAAAATGGGTGGAAGAAAAAAAAAAAAAAAGTTTATGAAGAGCAGTGAGAGATATTTCAGGACATATCTGCAAAATGAATAAATAAATGAAACAAAACAGAAACCAGCAACCTATTTTCAAGATAATCTTCTGGATATATACTTGTGTTTCAAGAGTTTTAACCAAGATTCAAAATAGTAAGATGAATTAACACAATAAGCAAGCGAGTGTAAAAAGCATTCAGATGGAAAGGGGGAAAGACAAAGGAAGAGGGAGGATATATATAAATATAGGTCAATAACTATATTATGAGTAGCCCCAATATCTTAATTTGTCCCTATATATCTATATCCCTATCTTCCGTGTTATTCTATCAAATTACTATCATTTGCAAAATTTAAGTTTCAAACACTGTGGAGAAAGTGAATTATGGAAGTGAGCTTGAGGAGAGAAATTATTCTGAGATCTCCTCATCAAATGTTTTAAAATATTTCATATGCTTAATTAGATTTTTCTTCTCCGTTTCTTTCTCTTTTGATAAAGTATAAGTATGAATTCACTGGCACAAATGCACTTCCCCCACAAGAATTATCTCTTGAGGATTATTTGTAAAGAACTTCTGTTTGAATTCTTACTTTCTTCCTGTGTATCATTAGTGAACTCTAGGAAACATTTTGAGCCCTTAAATTAAGAAGCAATACAATATTGCATTATCTCCTGTTAAAATGTGTATACTCAAAGTTGGCTTATTCACAGAACTGAAATAATAAAGAATAAAAACTAAGACACTTCATTTGTAAAGAGGGAAGGAAGGAAGGAAGGAAGGAAGGAAGGAAGGAAGGAAGGAAGGAAGGAAGGAAGGAAGGAAGGAAGGAAGGAAGGAAGGAAGGAAGGAAGGAAGGAAGGAAGGAAGGAAGGATGAAAGGAGAAAGAAAGATTGTTTTACAGAAAAGGGAAGAAAAGAGAAGATATTTAACCATCAAAAGATGTTTAGGGAAAATATTATCTTGTATTTTGGTGTTATTAATTGTTAATATTGATTTTTCAACAGTTACTCTTAAATATACAAAATGTCTGTACAGTATGTATAATACTACAGAGTTTTTTAGTTTGTTAGGTAAATATGCAGAGTAAGCAAATGGTAAGATATTTAGCAGTCTTGATATAGGGTCACGAGAATATTAGATTAAATAAGAACAACTTTTATTTTATTTTTTTTTAAAGTTAATTTGCAAAGTTCTATTATAAATTCAGTCATCTGCATTTATCTATGTTTTGTCTCCAATAAAAATATATCTGTTGTCAATAAAAAGTGAAAAGTACAGGAAAAAAAAGTACTAACATAAAATATTTCAAAATAGAGCAAAAACACAACTGTAAATGAGCAGATTTAAATTTTCTAAAAAAGATTTGGAAAATTAATTCTGCATTTTACAAGAACTGGTCTTCCAATTTTTTTTTTTTTTTCAGTAGAGAAAGCACAGTATGGCTCCTTTTAGAACTTCTTTTGCCAGCTGAACCCTTGCCTGTTTAATATGAAGTTACACAAAAGCAATTCACTTTGTGGAATAAAAAGGAATCAGAATAGCCCAGACAGAGAAATCCAATTTCATCTTCAGCCAGCCACAGCACAATACGCCTTCCATTTTAATGACTGACAGATTTTATTTCTCCTTTTCTGGCATCACAGGAGAAATTGGCTTTCCTGTCTAGTGAAAAGTCAGTTAAAAATATCAGAGGTTTTTGGTTATTTATTTCTTTTGTTTTGATTGGTTGGTTTTGTTTTGTTTTGTTTTATTTCGTTGGTTTGGATTGTTTTTTGTACCATGCTTGCAACAGATGCACATACATTTATTACTGTGTCTTCTTTCTACAATTAATTCAGCTAAAATACCACTGCCATGTTAATGAACTCATATAAATTCTGTCTGTTGTTCCATCAGCTTTTTCTGATACCACACAATCAAGTGTGAGCTGATTACAGATTTCTAAAAAGTAACACTTCCCCTTACTTTAAAACTAAAACTATATTTGATCCTCTGAAACACCCACGAGTTTCTTTACCAAACTATAATACTTTTAGAAAAAATAATATATTTTTTTATTTTCCTCTTCTTGTCATAGAATAGCAAATTCAGTTTATTAAGGTTGATCCAGTTCATTCATCAGAATAATTACTCCAGTTTTACACTCCAGTCCCAATGAAATACTGACTTGACCCAATTCTTATAGGCTTTCCTGTAGAAAAATTTCACACGTTTAGGAGGTAAAACATATTCTATTTACATAGAGTAAAATCTTTTATTATAAATATAACATTATTTCATTGTATTATTGCAAAATATTTGAGGAATTTTATTATTTTTAAAGGTGACATTCAACTTTACCAACATTAAAGTTTTTATTTTGTTATATACTTTATAAATTTGAATACATATTTGTCATGTTCAGACCAGAAATAATTGAACACAAAATTTCCATTACAGAGGAAATGCAATGGAAAAAAATGCATAAAAAATGTTTTAATGAAACAGAGCCTGAAAATCAAATTTCTTAGGCTTTGATCTGTGATTTAAAAAAAAAAAAAAAAAAAAAAAAAAAAAAAGGACCCTAAAGTTTTAGCTCCCGTTAAACTGTGTGAGAAATATTATCGATAAACCTGTGGATCCCCACTGGGACTTCCAGCTCAAACGGCACCCAGCACCATTTGGTATTTGGAAAGGAAAGCCCTAGGATTTTGTGACAATGAACCTGGAGCCTCCAGGTTCTGAGCCCCAGCATGAGAAACTGGATGCTCAGGTGATGAATCCAGAGGTGATGTGCCCAGAAAGCAGGTAATGGAAAATTTTTACGTTTCTTGGATCTATGTTCCACTGAAAATGATTCTTTCAAAAATTTAAAGGAAATATGGTTTTGTATGTAAAATACGAACTTGGGTATAGAAGATGAATAATGTGATTTTAATTATTAATTATTTGTTTTAGTTGTGAATAAAGTTGAAGTTTTTTTGGTCAATTCAGTATTTCCTTTCATCTTTCTCAAACTACTCAAAAATAATTCATCATGTTTCTTGACTGCAGAAATTATCTTTCAACTTGTATAGTCACTATTTTTCTTTCCAGATAAATTAAATAAAACTGGTGTGATATTTTAGAAGAACAGTTAATATATTTCAGTCCTGCATCTTTTCTTAACCTAGTAGTAATGATAACTGTTTTGCTAACATTTTATTTATTTATCACTGAAACAAACAAACAAACAAACACTTTTTTAGGGATATCATGAAACCCTTTTTCTTTCTGCAATACACTTTTTATTATATTTATCTTATTAGTTAGTGCCATATTTGACAGGAAGAAAAATGTATGAACCAAAAAGACTGTCAAATATCTAGTTAAATGCTGACATTGTCAGAAATTCATGTTTTACTTGCTTCACTCCCTTATATGCACTTCTTTGAATATTCCAATATGAAAAATATTTTTATTAGCATTATCTGCTTTGGCAAAATATATTTTGAACTGTTTATTTTATTTATTTTTATTTATCTTTCTGACCATCATCTGAAATAATGTTTAATCATAACAGTTTTATGTTAGTGCCAAAGTCTAGTTTTAGTGGAACCAATTGAGATTTTCTTCTTTTAGTATACTGGGACTGAAAATTGACTCTTATTTGAAGAATTTTGGCAAAAGTAGAGGCACAAGAATAGACTCCCAAGTTAGTGCAAGTTTTTCTAACATAGCAACTTAGGCTTTAGATTCAAAGTTCAACAACTAGATAAGTCTTAGGACTAATCAGGCTTACTATGACTTTCTGAGACTTTGTGACTCTTAACACAATATTTTTTTTTTTTATAAATTTTAAGCATTGTCATTGATCACCATAACATGTTCTAATAAAAGTCAAGAAGTAGGGGGCTGACTACACATACACCAATTTCAGTTCTTGTAGTCAGTATTATATCCACCTTTTGGATGTTAAAATTTTGAAATGGGCACAGTGATACACAGTGTATATATATATGGAGCTAAGAATTATTTTTATAATTAATAGACTGCTTGAAGTGCTAGTAATTAATAAACTGCTGGTCCAAATTACCTAGTACAAAGAAGCTTATATATAATGCTGCTAAAATACCATTAACATTGCTATATAAAACATCTGAGATATTAAACCCCTAATATGTTTAAATGTATGACTCCTTGATAATAGTGGAATGATAGACTTGCAACAGCTGAAAATCCTATCTATCGTCTACTGTGTCTTTTAAATTTCAGCCCCGTGTTTCTTTCTAAGTCTGAGATCACTGAGATCACTGAGATCACTGAGATCAATGAAATGGCATTACGTGTCCAGCTCTGCTTGTTGCAAGTGTAGTCTTGCACTTTAGCCTCATCAACCCCATGCAGCACTACAAGCTTGGGACAGACTGGCTCGAAATCTGTGCAAAGGAAATCTGTGGGTGTCAGCCGATGCTTACCTGAATGAGCCAGCAGTGTGCCCAGGTGGCCAAGAAGGCCAACAGCTTCCTGGCTTGTATCAGGAATACTGCTGGTAGATGGACCAGGGAAGATTCTGTATTCTGCTCTGGTGAGGCACACCTGAAGTATTGTGTTCAGTTTGGGGCCCCTCAGTAGAAGAAGGACATTGAGGTCCTGGAACATGTCCAGAGAAGGGCTACACAGCTGGTGAAGGGCCTGGAACACAAGTCCTATGAGAAACAGCTGAGGGACCTGGGGTGTTTAGTCTGAAGAAAAGGAGGCTCAGGGGAGACCTTATTGCTCTATCTACCCAAAAGGAAGTTGTGGGGAGCTGGGGGTCAGCCTCTTCTCACAGATAACTAGTGATAGGAGTAGAGGGAATGGCCTCAAGATGTGCCAGAGGAGGTTCAGGTTGGAAATTAGGAGATGTTTCCCCTCAGAAGGAGTTGCTAGGCATTGGAATGGGTTGCCCAGGGAAGTGGTGGAATCACCTGCCAGTGCTCAAGGAGAGGTTGGACGTGGTGCTTAGGGACATGGTTTAGTGGGTGACACTGGTAGTAGGGTGATGGTTAGACAAGATGATCCTGAAAGTATTTTTCAACCCTAATGATTGTATGATTCTATATTAAAGCACCCTACTAACTCACAAATGCCCTTGTAGCAGTATAGAGAGTACTTGGGAGAAAAAAAGTTCCTTCATAAGAGATTAGTCAAACTATAATTCAGAAGTATAGGGGAAGGTATTGGTGATAGGAGGATGGTTGGACCAGATGATCTTGGAGGTCTTTTCCAACCTTAATGATTTTATGATTCTATGAACAAAATGTCATCCCTATATTTAGTGACTGACTGGCAAACTTCTAAAACATTTTAGCATTTTGAACTTCAAAAAGTGATATTTTCTGATTTGCCTGAAAACCAAAGCAAAGCAAAGCAAAACAAAGCAAAGCAAAGTAAAGCAAACCAAACCAAACCAAAAAAAACCCAAACAAACAAAAAAGCAGACTATTGCAAACCACAAAACAAACAAACATACAAACAGACAGACAGATCTGCCCTCATCCACATAATGTTGCTAAAAATTTGATAAAAGTGTTTCAGAAGTTGAGGAAATGAGTTTCTGAAAACTTTCTTTTGATTTCTTCCTCTTTGGAAGTTTGATGAGATATTTTTTTTCTTAAAATTTAGTGAATGCTTTTAGACACTATCCCGTGTCTATGCAAGTATAATAATGGAAAATTAAAAGTGGATACCTTTTAAAATTTTAACTTTTAAAAGTTTTGATTATAACAATTCCTCTACAAATGACTATTCCTATGAAATTCTGATCACTCTGTTCAGTTCCAAAGTGAGCTCCAACTGACTAGTGATAGTGGTTATATTTATAGATAACATCATTTAAAAACTATATACTTTAGAGCTCCTAGGAAGTAAATTTCATGTTGGCATCAGTCTGAATTATTTTAAAGATTATATGAAATTTCACTTTTTTTTTTTTTTTAAATTCTTGTTTATTTAGTATGATTTCATAAGGAATGTATTTATAGAAATGGGACAAACAGAATACCTTCACATCGTCTTACACCATAGTAAGTATACCTGTAAAATATAAACTCTTGAGTTCTCCAGGATCTTGTCAAGTGTACATAGCAGAGGATGCTTTATTTCTATCATATACAGAGTAACAGCTACCTCATAAAGTAAGAGAGTGAATTTACAGATAATTCCCAAAATAGGCTGAGCACACCTTAGTTTGCAAATTAAATTTTGTATGAGCAATTTGTGAAATGTTCATGTGCCCTATACACAGGTTAGGTCTGTTCCTTTCAAAGAACAATTTTCACTTGAGCTCCCTACAGCCAGTTACGACTTGAAAATATGTGCTTTGGTTTGAATGTCTGACCCTGACCCAGCTAGAACAGCTTGAAAATGATTCATTTGAAGGAATGCAAACCAATTCTAAAAAATAAAATTAGTCCAATAACCTCATTGTCCACTGTGCTGTGATTCAGAAATTTAACACTGATAACCTCTCAAGATTTCAAAAAGCAAAGGTTGACAATAAATACAATTTAACTTTCAGATTCCTTCATAGTTATTTTTCTTCTGCCCAGCTTGATCTCACCTAGTAGAGCCTCCAGGTGATTGAGCTTTACACAAAACAGAAATGAACATCTGTTTTGTGTATAAAAAATGTAACACTGTTTCTAATAACAGAGCTATAAAGCAAACAAAAAACTTCAAAACAAACAAAAAGATAGTTAAATAGATTATAAGATTTTTCTCATAAAATTCTCATTTCTTTCCATCTTCCAAGAGAATCTCAGAATGTTGATCCTAATTATGCAGGCCATATTATTATATGTATAATTGGCCCTAAGTACTGAGTGGTCCTGCTCAAATCTCTATAACTAACCAGTGTGCTAATTCTCCTGAAAGAAAACATTCAGCAAAAATCAATGTTTCCTTTTTATTATTATTATTTTTAAACTGGAGTGAGTCTAATTACTGTAAAATCTTTCTATTGATGTAGCTTCCAGCTTTTAGTTCTGAGGGATAGATTTTTGCTAAGTAAATATAGTATAGGAAGTACTTCTCTTTATCTTGGATGTTATGAATTTCATGCTATAGCTGTCAGTTCTATTAATTTCAGTTCCATATACCTGAGGCTTGAAACTGTGTATAATCCAATGTCTGTGTATGTGACGAATTACTCCCCTGAAGGAAAGATTTTCATTTTTTATTTTTTCTTAAAAAAAAAAAAAGAAGGAAAAAAAAAGAAAAGGATGGTTTTTATCTTGGATATGATGAGATTTCTGTTACACTGATACTGTCTTGGCCTCTCTAGTGTAACTAATTACAAACAGGAGAAAATCAAGCACAAGTCTTCTGTGAAATGGGAGAAAACATACATTACTGATCAACAAAGTCAATCTCTATAGTTTGAAGAGCCTCTGGTAAATGCTAATATTTACCATGCTAATGTACATGTACATTACATTACATTTGTACATGTACATGTACAGATGCTAATATACATACATACATATATATATATTTATTTATTGAATACTAATTTAATAAATAGTGTTTCCAGAGTAACAAAGGTGATTTTTTTGTTTGCTTGTTTTTAGTTACCTGTGCTTACAAATCACAGATATTTTTCTAAAGGGATGCCATACATGTAGCTGGGTATACTGCTATAAATCATATATTTTTTTGAAACTGTTGGTTCTATGTAGTATATTCCAAGATAGGAACAAATAGAGAATGTCATTATTTGAGTTAGTGATTTAAAAAAAAAAAAATAAAAAAAAATAAAGAAAAAGCCAGTCAAAATGAAGTGTTAGGCTAATGTGTTCACTTGTTTGTTATTTCACATTTCTGAGTTTTAAAGAAATGAATGCTTTTTGCAAAATCTGGATCATAAAGTTGTCAGCATTCTGTTATTAAGCAGTTTCTTTTTGGTAAAAGCTGATTTGGTAAAACCAAACTTTTTTTTTTTTTTTTTTTTTTTTTTTTTTTTAATGGGAATCTGCTAGTTTTGATAGATCTTCATCTAGAAAACATTTCCCAGATACAGGATTAGATTTATCTCCAGAATCAGAGACCATAAAACCAAATCTGTTGTGAAACTCTTCTGACTTTGGCAATCTCAGCTACATCTGTCTCCCTATCTTCATTCTGGTTCCTCTTAGCTTTTTGGTTCACAGCTGAGTCTAGAAGAATGTTTGGGCTAACTCTACAGGAATGCCTTTATAAGAACAGTTAAGTTTCTAGAAATGGAGATGGTTAAAGAAGGAACAAAAGAAAGTTTATTTCTGTTTAAAATTTTGAAATATTTGAGAGTCTCATGGGTTCACAAGTCTGTTTTCCAACTATTTTCAATTATCATATTTGAGACTCTCATGGATTCACAAATCTGTTTTCCAACTATTTTTAATTATGTTTTTGCATTAAACTTTGTTTAGCCACAAATAGGGATAAACAGTAGGGCAGCTGATCATATGACCATGTCAAGTAATTAATTTATTTTTGCAAACTTGTGACAATAATGTCAAGAGCTATGATAACATGGTAACGTTCTTAACATTTTTTTTTTCTATGTTAGGAAGAATACAGAAAATCAACTACCTGCTCAACAGAGTGAGTATCATATATCTGTAGGGTGGATGCTGAGCCTTAATGTTTTAAAATATTTTAAGAAATTCTTTCAACTCAGTAATTCTCTTCCTCATAGTAATGTCAAAAAATGTTTTGACATTAAAAAAATATTAATAATAAAAATGTGGTAGGAAGAAAGAGCTATAATACAGTGTCTTGATGTTTGTTGTTGTTGTTAGTTTTGTTTTTGTTTTTGTTTTTGTTTTTTGTGGTGTTTCTCTCCCCCCCCCCCCCCTTTTTCTTTCTCTCTTTTTCCTTGACAATCTGTATATCTCTGAACAATTTTGAAACTGTTACAATCCAACATTTCTTCAAGCCACAGATGACTCAGATGAGCTACAGTGAAAAATACCTTAAGACCCCTTCAAGGCCCTGCTGCAAAGAAATCTACTCAGAGAAATAGTGAATTCTTGACTGTCCTGCAAGATCGTTAATCTGTGGGGAAAAATGGGACAATGCTGGAAAGGAAAAGAAAAATGTTATAGAGAGAGACACAGAGAAAGAAAAGCAAGATGAACACCTTTATTTAGATTTTTCCTTTAGAAAGAGTGAATCTATTATTTACAGAATGAAAGCCTTATTAAGCCATTCAGAGCTTCAGGGCAGTTCCTGATACAAGTCAATTAAGACGCTACTTAAAGTTTCATTTGTGATGACATCATTAAGACCTCTGCTGAACATATAATGTTGCTACATTTAGCTGTACTTGGAGTAGAGAAGCTAGAATGGTCTTTGAATACACTTACATGTCTCTGCAAGAAATAAATTGTTAACATAATAGACAGTAATGAAAGATACCTATCTAAGTAGAAATATGAAATCTTTTCAGGAATTGACAGTTAGGGGACTGGTCACTCAAGACCCCTTGAATGTCCTGCTGCAAAGAAATATGCTCAGAGAAAAAGTTTTCTTATATTTATAAGTTAAAATGTAAAAGTAACTAATTGTGAGGTAGTATCTGCTTGCTATCCGAAAACGGAAAGTGACTGTTGCTAATGTAATCAGTCATATGATTAATAATAGAAATACATGATTAAAAAGTGTGTTTTAGAGACCTGGGTTTGGATTTCTAAGGTACCCTCTGGTGTTTTCAAGCATAAGAAGTCTAATTACTCAACAATTTTGATATATATAAGCAAAATATTACTTGGTAGAAGAATTTTTGTTTGAACTGTGTAGTAATAGGAAATTACAACTTTTGGAAACAAGAAGAAAGCTGAGAAAAATATAGATTAAATTACAGGAAATAAACATATGCAAAGCATATTAACCTGTTAAGAAAAGTCTTATGTGGTATAATGATGAAACAGTGACAGGAAATATTACAGGTGAATATAATTTCTGTTATTTCCCCTGAATAGATCTACAGAACAGAATTAATTTGCTAAGAAACAACAAAGAAAACTATATCAAGGTAATAGGTTTTCTTCAGGAATCTGAACTGTTATGAAAAAAATCATGTTTTTGTAGAGGAAACTATGTGTTGAGTACTTAAATCAACACTTGAGGTGTTGTGAACCTCAAATAAAGGCATAGATGGTCCCAGAAGACTTAACTCTGGTTTGAAGACACGTGCCCTTTTGAATCATGATAATCATGAAGTCCTATAACAAAAATCAGGGTTAGAAAAAACATTGTTTCAATTTCTAAGCTCTCAGACTATGTATTCTGTATTTACAGAGACACTGAGCTAATGTCTGTTAACATTTGAGCAGAGTGGTCATGGAACCTCATCCTACTTTAGTTAAATGGAGTGAACAATAAAGGTAAGATTAAGAGTCTTGAAATATTAAGAGACCTCAAAAAAAGTCTGCTAAGAAAATTCTGTAAACTCGTCTTCTGCAAGTCACAATGGTTAGAAAAATTTTGTTCTGTATGTTTACACATCTCTGAGTTTTCTCTTCTACAGTGGAACTTCCCACTGATACAATGTTTTTTAAATGCCACCATTCTGACTGACACTTTTGCTAAGCTGAATAGTTATGAATAGTCATCATTTCTTGTAAAGGAAAAGGACAGGATGATTAGGTATTTCAATATCGTGAAATTTCACATCACATTTACCTAAAAAAAAAAATTAATAATCCTCTCTTTTAAGATACTGCAAGTCAGAAACAGATACCAAAAATAAATAAATAAAAATCATTCTTTTTCTTTCCATATCTTATTTTGATAAATTACTAGCAGTAAAAACAATGGGAAGGTATGATTTGCAATTTACTTTTCACTTCCTAGTCCTAAATTTTTCTGCATTTTCTGAATGGCATACAGGACATAGAATATTCAGTTGTTCAAACTCAAAAGGAGACACTTTTTAAAATATACAGGATTTTAATATATTATAATGCAAGAAATGTCTTGATAGAAATGTTACAACATTTCCCATATTAAAATGGGAAATATTCATCATATAGTCTGTGTAACAAGGAAGATATTCTATAATACTGTTTTGCAAACACATCTTCAGTAAATTAGTTTATCATAAACAGTGCTACAGAGTTTAGAAAATGACTGTAATGTCTGACTAATCTCATATATCTAGGTGTTATATAATTACACTAAATTATGAGTGTAATTATGTCATAAATTATGACAGAGTGACGCGCTGGGTGGATGAGGGAAAGGCTGTGGATGTGGTCTACCTTGACTTCAGCAAGGCTTTTGACACCGTCGCCCACAGCGTTCTCCTCAAGAAACTGGCTGCTCTTGGCTTGGACTGGCGCACGCTTCGTTGGGTTAGAAACTGGCTGGATAGCCGGGCCCAAAGAGTCGTGGTGAATGGAGCCAAGTCCAGTTGGAGGCCAGTCACTAGTGGCGTCCCCCAGGGCTCGGTGCTGGGGCCGGTCCTCTTTAATATCTTCATCGATGATCTGGACAAGGGCATCGAGTGCACCCTCAGTAAGTTCGCAGATGACACCAAGTTAGGTGCGTGTGTCGATCTGCTTGAGGGTAGGAAAGCTCTGCAGGAGGATCTGGATAGGCTGCACCGATGGGCTGAGGTCAACTGCATGAAGTTCAACAAGGCCAAGTGCCGGGTCCTGCACCTGGGGCGCAATAACCCCAAGCAGAGCTACAGGCTGGGAGAGGAATGGTTGGAGAGCTGCCAGGCAGAGAAGGACCTGGGAGTGATGGTGGATAGTCGGCTGAATATGAGCCAGCAGTGTGCTCAGTTGGCCAAGAAGGCCAACGGCATCCTGGCTTGTATCAGAAACAGTGTGACCAGCAGGGCTAGGGAGGTGATCGTCCCCCTGTACTCAGCTCTGGTGAGGCCGCACCTCGAGTACTGTGTTCAGTTTTGGGCCCCTCGCTACAAGAAGGACATCGAGGTGCTTGAGCGGGTGCAGAGAAGGGCGACGAAGCTGGTGAGGAGCCTGGAGAACAAGTCCTACGAGGAGCGGCTGAGGGAGCTGGGCTTGTTCAGCCTGGAGAAGAGGAGGCTCAGGGGCGACCTTATCGCTCTTTTTAGGTACCTCAAGGGAGGCTGTAGCGAGGTGGGGGTTGGCCTGTTCTCCCACGTGCCTGGTGACAGGACGAGGGGGAATGGGCTTAAGTTGAGCCAGGGGAGTTTTAGGTTAGATGTTAGGAAGAACTTCTTCACTGAAAGGGTTGTGAGGCACTGGAACAGGCTGCCCAGGGAAGTGGTGGAGTCACCATCCCTGGAAGTCTTCAAAAGACGTTTAGATGTAGAGCTTAGGGATATGGTTTAGTGGAGGGCTGTTAGCGTTAGGTTGGAGGTTGGACTCGATGACCTTGAGGTCTCTTCCAACCTAGAAAATTCTGTGATTCTGTGATATGAGCTTTTTAGTGCATTTTTACACAACAGTAGTTGAGTTAGTGCCTCACAGTGTAAGTCAACAAGGATTAGGTAATTTCAAGAATTTATAGTTTAGTGATGTCTTCTTTCACTCTGTTTCTCACCAGATTTGAAATTTTGAATTAGTGCCCTCTCTTCCTAAGTCCAGGACACACACATTTGTTCTCTTTTATTTTATTTTGTTTTCTTTTCTTTTGTTTACCACAAGCTAACCAACAGTCTCTTCCTTTTTTGCAATTTTGTAAATCGAACTTTCTTTTCATAAGGTATAGTGGGTAGACTTTACAATATTGTATCAACTGGCTTTTATCTCTTTTCATCCAACTGGCTGCTCTCTCAGCATCTTTAAACCATAGCTGTGTAGGATGCACACAAATATTCGTATTTATTATTTGTCTTATGTTCAGGCAATTGTGTTATTAGGTGGCTTGTGCAGTACTTCAGCTTCCAGAATAAATGCCAACACATTTCTTCACTCAAAACTCAGCAATGTAAATTTTCTGTAGTAGATGCTCTTCTGAGTAACATTTAAAAATTGAGTGGAGCATTATTGTATTTTATGACCATGCAGTATATAATTTGGCAGTGTTTATGGACTTAGCATTTTTATTTGATGAGCTTCCAAAAACTTTTATAAGAGTAGATTCTCTTCATTATCTCTTTGATCAGCTTTGCTATAGCATTCACCAGCATCTTCCTCTACCACATTAAGTAACATTGCTAATATCTGTCACATGTTGCTTATTCTTTCTCAAGACAGAGAAGGATGAACAGCATGGATATTTGTCACATATGTACACGTATGTACACTTATGTACCTGTGTGTTCATACAAACCATCTATTTATGTGTAAATATGTGCTGCTGAATTTTATCTTTTAACAGTGCTGGAGAAATGTGTCTTCACCTTGATGTGCACGTGTGTGTTGGCTGTGAGTGACAGTGGTAAAAACAGTGCATGTGTGAGATGGAGAGGGAATGGAACATTTATTTTACACTCAGTTAAACCTGGAACAGATGTTTATCACAGACAACCATGATCCATATCACAGAATTCCATTTTCCATAGAAATCAAATCACCTATTTCAGTTTTCACTTCCAAACTCTTTAAAAAGGTGTTTTAATGTGCCATGGAGAATATAAAGACCATAGGACTTTAGTTTTATATTCTACGGATAGCCAGTGTGTAGAGCAGAACAGAGTCCTGATAAGTTTATTATATCCTAGACTACTGGAGTAAGACATTAACATGTTCTGTTTATTCTCAAAAGTTTCAGTCAGGCTCCCATCTTGGCATTTCCAAGTTCTACAAGTACTTCTGTGTTGTAGACTTCACCAATTAACTTAATCTTCCCTGTAGAGTTAAAATGACATTGCTAACTATATATTTTTATATACTTCTGTACATTTTTTTTTTACTGTTTTACTATAAAAACAGGCATGTATGATTGATAATAGTAAGGTACAATCAAGTACCAAAGAATGACATAATGCAAAGAGGTCAAAAGAACAGTTGGTTTATATGCTATATAGAACTCTTCAAAATGTTTTTCATATAAAGCCACATTAAATTAATGTGTTTAAAATTTGCATTTAGGTACTTATTTTTGATATGTGGGAGCAGATTTAAGAAAAGTAAAAATCCGTTGCACCACAGCAGCTGGGAAAGAGGAATGAGAAATAAGAGAGAAACAGCCTTGTAAACATAAAGGATCATTGAAGGATGAGAGGAGGTGCTCCGCTCCAGGCACCAGAGCTGGAGTTTCTCTGCAGCCCTTAGAGAAGATCACATTGGAGCAAGCTGCCTTCCTGCAACCCACAGTGTACCATGGCAGAGCACATGCTACAGCCCATGAAGGGCTCCATTCTTGAGACATTCTTGAAGAACTGTAGCAAAGAACTACTCTCTGGAACAGAATGGAATGATGATGAAGGAGATGATGTGTTGTGACCTGACCACAACACCCATTCCCCATTTTCCTGTGCAACTCAGGGGAGGAGGTAGAAGAGAGTAGCTGGGGGGAAAGTGCTTTTGTTTGCTTGCAGTTTTCACTGCTCACATATGTTTTAAATAGTTACTAAGTTATATTAACTATTAAGTTATATTATAAGTTATATAAGTTATATTCATCTGATTTATGCCAAGACTATTTTGCTTGTGATTGTAACTGGTCAGTGACCGCTCTGTCCTTAAGCCTTATCTCAACGCCCAAGTTGTTTTATTTATTTATTTATTTATTTATTTAATATATATTTTTTTTATTTTTTATTTTCATTGTATTTTCTCCTCCTGTTCTGTTGAGGAGGTAGAGAGAGAACATTGTGGTGAGCACCTGGTAGTCACCCAAAGTTAACCCACCACATTTAGTAATATTGGAAAGCTACTACAGAGGCCAACCCTTCCCTGTGGTTTAACCTATTACTTGGTATAAACCTAAATTAACCTATATATACCTATAGGTATATAAACCTATAAACCTATATATAAACCTATATTAACTTATTACTTGGATCTTTCATGTATGTTTGCATCATCGTCATTGTTATTATTATTATTATTATTATTATTATTATTATTATTATTATTATTATTTAAAATGTTTTCCAGTTTTAATCTACACAGAGTGTCTTTGTGCTTGGCCAAAGGTCCCAAAAGAGATTCAGAGGAGAATGATATCAGTGCAAAAAGTATTATTTTGTTTAGAAAACTGATATTTTTGATGGATAGAACTTGTACTTTAATAATACCTAAAACAGTACAAATATATATATATTTATACATATATATATCCTTTTTCGAGGGAAGACAAACATGTTACTTCTACTTAAATTTGGCATTGCAGAAAATATAAACTTTTCCACTCCGTTGAAAATATTAAATTCCCTCTTTAAAAAAGATCTCTAGGGTTACTAAGGAACATACTAATCAATACTGTCCAAAATCTGTCCATGTTATTGGATGCTATGAAGCCTTTCTATTAATCCAGAGAACTAGTTTGACAGAGATTTATATCAAGAGCTCCATACAATAAAGTGTAAATCTCTGCTTTGTACATAACTAATTGGAACTGTATTACGCTACATACACATTTTAGCAGTACAATTTTCCAACTAACAGCCTACTAATAGCCATTGTTAGTGTAATACTGAATGTCAATTAATAGGATTCTTTCTCATAATAATACATTAACTACAGAGTATTATGCTCTAAGATTCAACAGACTCCAATTTCTATGGTTATTTCCTGGTTTTAGGCAAAACTTGCAACTCATTTTAGTGAAAACAGCATTCATGGTTTTTTATTCTGCTGTGATTTGCCTGTTCTTCACAGAACTGAACAATTTGAGTTTGTATGAATATGTAGCTACCTACCTACCATACTAGCAGTGTTGTTGACTATAGATACATTATAGATATGCATTCTCATTATAGATACGCATGTTATGCAAGACCATTTTAATTAAAAGATTTTTATTTTTTTTTATTTTTTTTTTTTTTTCTAAAACACTAGCTCATAAGTACTTTTATTTTTCCTAAGACATAAGACATTGGGATAAATGGACCTCTTGACTTTTTTTTTTTTTCTCTTAAATTTCCAATAAACTTGTGATTTGGGGATAATAGTCTTATATATCTAAACTGATATTTTAATACATACAGCTTAAAATGTGGTCTTACGCTTTACAAAATCTTATGCTTTTATAAAAAACATGGTCATTTTTGGGATTTTTTTTTTCTGATTGTCTCAAAATATTTATGAGAATATTACACAGATGTAATTATCTGAAATAAAAGCAGAAATCAATATAATTTAGTATTTAGTTTTAGGATTTAATAATCCTAATGATGGACTTATAGAAATAAGTGTCTTCCCCCCATGGTCTGCCTTGAACTATTTATGCAGATGCTTGGAGTATCTCAGATGAAAAAGAGAGGGAAAGGGAGGGAGAGAATGTTCCTAATGCTTTTAATTAAAGTGCTCACTTCATTGATGACTGTCTGATCATGATATATCATGATATATCAAGATGCTGTAAATGGTGTGTAAAGTCATAGTGAATATTTTCAACTCCCTTTTCCTAGCTGGCTATGTATAAAATTTGGTTTAAACTTCATTAGACTGCTATTTATACCGAGTTAAGACTGTAATTTAATTAAATATTGCATGCATTTTTATTGATTTGGTTACTACTGTGATCTTGGCATATGGTTATTTAAGCAACCTTTGCAAGCTTGCTTATTTAATAAATTCATTAAAATTCAGCAAAAGTATGAAAGTATTTAAAGTTTTCTTCTTGGGCTAGAGAAATTAAGGGGAACAGCTTGGAAAAGGTATTGTAAATTCTCTTCAGTTTCATTTTAGAATAATACTTTACACCTCATTACACATCTAGAACAAATTCTATCACTACCACTGAAACCTGGTATAGGGAGGAAAGATAAATAAAAATCTTTTATTTTTTAATGGTGTCTTACAAGTAGAACACTCATGCCATAATTACAGTCAGGAAGAATAGAAATCAAACTTGTAAATCTCATTCAATCAATAACTTGTAAATATGCTTTCTTATAATAATGATATTTTAAGGCTAGAAAACAAAAAATGAGGGTTTAACATTAAATTTAGAGATGGAGTAGATGTGAAAATCAAATGACCAAACTGAAAAATTATGAGATTTTACCACAGATTTCAAATTACTATTACTAATGAATCTGTTATTGGAATACATTTACCACTTATCCGTTCAATGTAATTTATTTTACTGACTCTTTAGATATCTAGACTATTTCTTTTCTGTTTTGTTTGTTTGTTTGTTTTGTTTTGTTTTGTTTTGTGCAGCAAAGTTCAAAGATATATATTTGAAATTTTAGATGGCAGGATAAAAGTTAACAAAATCATTGGTAAGACTTTACTGTATATAAAATAAATATTTTCTCTTTCAAAAAGGATGTTCTTGTCTTTAAAATGTACTGTAAAATTGTAATATATTAATACTTATCATAGATTCACAGAATTATAGAATATACATATGAGTTGGAAGGGACCCACAAGGGCTGCTGAGTCCAATGACTCTACAAAGGACCAACCAAAAATCAGACCCTATGTCTGGGAACATTGTCTAAATGCTTCTTGAACTCCAGCAGGCTTGGTGCCATAACCACTTCCCTGAGAAGCCTGTTCCAGTGCCTGACCACCCTCTCAGTGAGGAATCTTTTCTTAGCATCTAATCTGAATCTCCCCTGATACAGCTTCATGCCATTCCCTTGGGACCTATCTCTGAGTAGAGGAAAAAGGTCACCTCCCTCAGCCTATTTTAACTTCATAAACTTCAGTCTGTGGGACGTCCATGTGTGGTGGTTTTTACCTTGCTGGGCAGCTGAATTCTACTCTCTCACTTTCCCTCCCTAGAAGAAGAGGGGAAGAAGAAAGCATGTTGGAAAGGAAAAAAAAAACAACAACAAACAACTCACATGTTGAGATAAGGATAATTTAATTAAAGGGAAAAAGAAGAGGGGAAAAAATAATAATAATAAAAAAAAAACCTCCGTGCAGAAGCACAGAGAAAGAGAAAATAAATTACTCTCTACTTCCAATCAATGAGTGAAGTTTGGCCACATCCCAGGAACCAGGGCCTCAATACACGTAGCAGTTGTTTGGGAGGATGGACATTTTCATAATGAGAGCCCCCCCCTCTCCTTCCCCTTTCCCGTCTTTTATTGATGAGTGTGATATCAAATGGCATGGAATACCTCTCTGGTCAGTTTAGGTCAGCTGTCCTGGTGATGTCCCCTCCCTTTCTCTTGGCCACCCCCAGCCTCCTGGCTCTTGAGAGGGTTGGAGAGAGTCCTGATGCTGTGTCAGTATTGTTCAGCAATAGACAAAACACTGGTGTGTTTTGGTATCACTGGTGTGATACCAATGCTGTTCTAGCTACAAGTGCAGAGCATAGCACTGTATGGGCAGCTGCAGGGAAAATTAACTCCATCTCAGCCAGACCCAGTACACCATGTAGGATTAGTTCAGGAAGGATGACACCCTATGCTGGAGCAGGGGAAGAATGTGACTGTGAAGAAGCAGTGGCTGCTAAGTGTTATGGACTGACCATGGCTCTCATTCCCCATTCCCCTGTGCGCTGCTCAGGAGGAGGAAGTAGAAGAGGGTACAAGTTTTTAGTTCTCACTACTCTAGTCTGTTTTCAATAGGCAATAAGTTATATTAATCTGCTTTATGTTGAGACTGTTTTGCTTGTGATAGTAACTGGTGAGTGATCTCCCTGTACTTATCTCAACCCATGAGCTTTTTTTCTTTTATCATATTTTCTCCTCCTGTTCTGTTGAAAAGGGGGACTGAGAGAGCAATGTAGTGGTGCTTAGCCACTTACCAGTGTTAAACCACTATATCCTGCCAGCCCATTTCTGCAGCCTGTCAAGGTACATCTGGATGACAGGACGACCCTCTGGCAAAACTTCTAGCCCTCCTGGTTTTGTATCATCAGCAAACTTGCTCAATGTGCACTCTGTCCCATCAACCAGATTAATGAGGATGTTACATAGAATTAGACAGTATTGATCATGGAGTTACACCGCTAATTACTGGCCTCCAAATGGAAATTGTGCCACCAATCATGATCCTCTGGGCCCAGTCATTCAGGCAGTTTTCAGTAAGTTAGGTAACTCCTGACCCTCTCAGTCTACTTTGCTATGATGTCTCATTGCTCTTCAAATGTAGGCTGATCTTCAGATTTGGATTCTGTATGGCAGATGATTTGGGAATTTGAGACTGTCTTGGATCTTCCTCTAGCACAAAACATAGGTATATTCAGTGAGATTTCAGCTTTGGTCACCATGAGAAGGCAGCTTAGAAATGCTTACCTATAGTTTCTGCATTAGTGTTCAGTTTGAATAAGTAAGTAGTTATATTTTCAATTACTGAAATTCACCTATCTACCACTTTCCCCAAAATACATTGCTATCCCTGCAAGTGAGCTCCATATAAAAGGATTTTATAGTAGTTGAAGTTCTTGTTCCTTAAAATCTCTTTCAAAAAAAGAAAAGTTCTAGGAAAAGTGCCCCACACTCTAATACTTAAAGCTTTCAGAGAGTGTGTTCATTGCTCATTTCATCCTTTAGTAAATGATACTTTCCTGAAATTTCCTTATCTTCACTGGCTGTCGCAAGTCCTTATTTCTGCTGAAATCTATTTCAGTGACTGGAATAATAGCCAGAACCCTGCTGCTAGTGTTCTGCGAGGGTCTTTGGGAGGCCGCCTCTGTAGTTTTCTATCATCCATTTCTTCTTGTTAATCCTTTTTTTTACACTGGAGCACAGAAAGCAAGTGAAGGGCAAATCCCTGTTGTGGCATGTAGTGAGACTTTGACAGTCACTTTCCTCATTTCATAGTGACAAAACCTGCTGAGTACTTCTGTGTCTGCTGTTTTTGGCCCTGTAAAACCTTAAGGCTCTCTGAAACATTTTAAAATCTCCATTCTCGTACAAGACATTAACTAATATATGTAGCTAACAGAAAAAATGCAGGACTTGATTATTAATTTTGGAACACTTCTTCACTTAATGAAAAAAAAAAACAACAAAAACAGTGTTTTATAATAAAACTTTAAATATCTTAAATAGACATTTTAAAATATAATGCAATACTGGAAAACAGTTCACTTGACAGATGATGTTGTATTAGGGCTTCTCAAAAACATATGACAAAAATTGCAAAAATGTTCAGACAGTGTTTTGCCGTTGCTATTGGTTTAAAACCAGATTGGCTTAATTCCAGTTGCATTGTGTTATATTTGCTATTTCTATGGATTTAACAGAATATTTTCATTAAGGCAGTAAGTAAGGGACCAACATTAGAATTAGTATCACAAATGTATGAAGCCTGACTCAAATATCTAAGATATAACTTTTACATACATTAAAAAAAAAAAAAAAAATGAAATGTAACCCTGTAAGGAACAATTGACTTCCTATACATATGAGACAGGCCACAAATGAAAGGGATTTTTATTGTCAGTAGGAGAATTAATACCCTAAAAAGATGGTTTCACTCATCTTTTTCCATTCTTTATTTTGATTATAAATCAGTTCTATCTTAAATGGGATTAAAAAGAATCTGTGGCTGCTGGAGAAGGCATAATCAAAAACAAGAGTAATTTAAAAAAAAAAAAGTGAATTTCTTAGTCTGTTATATTTCATATAACATTCTTATTAGTTTCTATGTGCTATAACCAGTACATAAAAAGGTCACCTCTACCTTTTTTTTTAAACCAGAATCAAAAATATTATATTTCTTGTAGTACTGGATACACACTCCAGATACATCCTGAAATTTATAGAAAGTTCATCTTAAACCCCAAGGATATATAATTTTCATATAAAATATTTCAAATAATATATTACCAATGAGCTTAAAACAATTTAACTAAGACAAGGAATGGCTGGATGTCTGAGGAAACCATTAAGTTATGTTATGTTTCCTTAATGTTCTCATTAAGGAAATGAGAAGGAAGGATCTTTGAATCTGATGTAAGGAGTAAGAAGATCTCCAGGTTATGAAGAAATATTTCAATATCAGATTATTATTATCTACTCTATTAAATTGCTGGCTGTAGTTGGCATGATAGCACAGTTCCATAATTACTCACTTTTGTATGATGTAACACTGTAAATAATATGTAGCTAATCCATGTGCCTGACTGGAAACACAACCTGGCTATTGAATTCAACATCAAGCTCAGTTGAACATGCATAGATATTTCCTGGGCTACAGTCTCTGCTAATGTAATTCTTGATTAGTACCAAGATTTTTTTGTTTAAGAGAGATTTTCTAGCTAAAAATCAGTGGAGTGTGCATTTCATTGTTTAGTTGTTATGTTCTATTTATTTAATTTACCTATGTGTATATTTGCAACAGGAAAGAAAATGAAAGAAGAAATACAAAATTGCTTTTTTTGGATATACTTGATATGCTATGTTCTTAAGCAGGTGCTTAGCTTTTGACAATATAGAAACTAGGAGAGAATTTCCATTAACTATATTTGTTTGCTAGAGTACTTTCATTGACTTTTTCTCACAGAGGTGATTTTATTAATTTTATACATAAATCTGAAAAATGTCAGAGGGGCTTCTGGAAGTAATTGCAAATATCTATGGAAATTATACTAAAACATCTACAAATAAGTTGATATGGTGTTGGAAATGGTGCCCAATAAATTTGGATTATATTTGGATTATAAAATTTCGTTATATTTTATTTATCAGCTCATGCTTTCTGAATCCTTAAGACCATATTTCAATCAGAAGTAAATCTGGAATGAGTGCCTGATTGACTTCCACTTGGAATAGGCAAGTTTTCTTGATTGCTAAATAAGTAAATATCAAAGTTTTATTATGAGTCCACAAATTTGAACTTAGGACAGAAAAGAAAAATACAAATACACACCTCCCTCAGGCACATGTAACTATATCTACTAAAATGTTATTCACACTAAAAATTACAGTATTTCTTGTGTTTCTGGTTAACTTCTGATGTAAACATTGCATTGAGAATTATGTCATCACATATAATAATAATGCAAGGTATTAAAGCAGAAAAAAGCCTACTTGTTCACTATTCAAAGAGGGATAATTGCTGTTTTCAAGGTTGTTTAAGTTTTGTTAAGGATAAACTATTTTACTGAATGAGAAATTCTCTCTTCTCTTTCCTACATAGAACACTGTTTCGGATGGTGATTTCCCCCCCCCCCCCCCCCCCGTATTTGGTTTTGCCTGTTCAATGAAAAGTAAACAGGGGTTCTGTAACTGGCTTGAAGTTACCATTGTTACCTGCTCACTTGTTATAAATGCAGTTTCTAAACGTGTTCTACATTGAAATGTTATTTTTGCTCTTCTGGACAAAGAGAGCAGATGTTGCAAGTGTCAGCTTGTTTCATGTAATTAAAAAAAAAATAAATCAAAAACAAACAACAACAAGAACAACAGAGTTGCTTCTATAATCTTGAATTAGAGATAGCTACTTCAAGACAGACTAAGGCACCCACCTTATCCACCTAATAGTACCCACCTAAGTATCTTATTCTGTCTTGAAGTAGCCATCTCACAATTAGGATTGCCATTTGGAAATAATGTTTCCAGAGGCTAAACAAATATACCAGAAGGAAATAAGTAGAAAATAAGTAGAAGACTGAAATAAGATCTTTGAACTGAGTTGCTGAGTGTTTCTGTAGGTAGGTAATGGGTTACAGGGAAAATAGAAACACAGACTTCCCTATAACTACGCTGATAAAGCAGTGCTTTAAGAAATAAGGCAGACATGTAACCAAAGTTCAGCCAGGAAACATACACAGAAGCATACGCCATCACAAGAAGAATGAGTTCAGTGGTTTGCTGAAGATTTTATTCACTTAAACAAAATCCGTGTTTGGATATAGAGAGCAAGATCGATTTCTCATTTTGTATCCTGCTGAATATTTGTCTACATATAGAATGTGCTATCCCTTTTGCACTAGAGGAGAATGCTCTTGAGACTTCATTGGCAAATCCAGGGACAAATGGCCATGGAAATTATTTCCCTGTATAGAGACGTACTGATGAAATAGTGTGGTCTCTTTCCTGTAGTTTGGGAACCCTACACTGCTTGCAATCTTCCTGTATTTGTCATTGCTCAACTGTTTAAAAGTTACTGGCGCTGGTGATGCAGTTTAATGTGGAAAGCAGAATGTTATGTTTCTTTCTCAGTACTATTGTCCCATGAAAAATAAATTGTTGGCCTGGAGTTTATCTCATTAAATTTTAGGTGCTTAAAATATACCTATAGGATTCAGAGCAAGTTCTATCACCTTAAAGTAATATTTATCAGCATGACAGATAAGCTGTAGTCACTATATTGACTATATATACCAAAATGCAAAGGGATTTGGGATCCCCAGCCCTCATATCACAGAATCACAGAATCACAGAATTTTCTAGGTTGGAAGAGACCTCAAGGTCATCGAGTCCAACCTCCAACCTAACGCTAACAGCCCTCCACTAAACCATATCCCTAAGCTCTACATCTAAACGTCTTTTGAAGACTTCCAGGGATGGTGACTCCACCACTTCCCTGGGCAGCCTGTTCCAGTGCCTCACAACCCTTTCAGTGAAGAAGTTCTTCCTAACATCTAACCTAACATCTAACCTGGCTCAACTTAAGCCCATTCCCCCTCGTCCTGTCACCAGGCACGTGGGAGAACAGGCCAACCCCCACCTCGCTACAGCCTCCCTTGAGGTACCTAAAAAGAGCGATAAGGTCGCCCCTGAGCCTCCTCTTCTCCAGGCTGAACAAGCCCAGCTCCCTCAGAGGCTCCTCGTAGGACTTGTTCTCCAGGCCCCTCACCAGCTTCGTCGCCCTTCTCTGCACCCGCTCAAGCACCTTGATGTCCTTCTTGTAGCGAGGGGCCCAAAACTGAACACAGTACTCGAGGTGCGGCCTCACCAGAGCTGAGTACAGGGGGACGATCACCTCCCTAGCCCTGCTGGTCACGCTGTTCCTGATACAAGCCAGGATGCCGTTGGCCTTCTTGGCCAACTGAGCACACTGCTGGCTCATATTCAGCCGACTATCCACCATCACTCCCAGGTCCTTCTCTGCCTGGCAGCTCTCCAACCATTCCTCTCCCAGCCTGTAGCTCTGCTTGGGGTTATTGCGCCCCAGGTGCAGGACCCGGCACTTGGCCTTGTTGAACTTCATGCAGTTGACCTCAGCCCATCGGTGCAGCCTATCCAGATCCTCCTGCAGAGCTTTCCTACCCTCAAGCAGATCGACACACGCACCTAACTTGGTGTCATCTGCGAACTTACTGAGGGTGCACTCGATGCCCTCGTCCAGATCATCGATGAAGATATTAAAGAGGACCGGCCCCAGCACTGAGCCCTGGGGGACGCCACTAGTGACTGGCCTCCAACTGGACTTGGCTCCATTCACCACGACTCTTTGGGCCCGGCTATCCAGCCAGTTTCTAACCCAACGAAGCGTGCGCCAGTCCAAGCCAAGAGCAGCCAGTTTCTTGAGGAGAATGCTGTGGGCGACGGTGTCAAAAGCCTTGCTGAAGTCAAGGTAGACCACATCCACAGCCTTTCCCTCATCCACCCAGCGCGTCACTCTGTCATAGAAGGAGATCAGGTTCGTCAGGCATGACCTGCCTTTCATAAAGCCATGCTGCCTGGGCCTGATCGCCTGCTTCCCCTGCAAGTGCTGCATGATGACTCTCAGGAGGATCTGCTCCATGAGCTTTCCTGGCACTGAGGTCAAACTGGCCGGCCTGTAGTTTCCCGGGTCTGCCCTCCAGCCCTTCTTGTAGATGGGCGTCACGTTTGCTAGCCGCCAGTCAATTGGAACCTCCCCTGATAGCCAGGACTGTTGATAAATGATGGATAGTGGCTTGGCCAGCTCCTCTGCCAGTTCCCTCAGTACCCTTGGGTGGATCCCATCCGGCCCCATCGACTTGTGCACGTCTAAGTGCCGTAGCAGGTCACCAACCAGTTCTTCATGGATAATGAGGGCCACATCCTGCTCCCCATCCCCTTCCACCAGCTCAGGGTACTGAGTATCCAGAGAACATCCGGTATTGCCGCTAAAGACTGAGGCAAAGAAGGCATTGAGCACCTCCGCCTTTTCCTCATCTCTTGTAACTAAGTTTCCCCCCGCATCCAGTAAAGGATGGAGATTCTCCTTAGTCCTCCTTTTTGTGTTGATGTATTTATAGAAACGTTTTTTGTTATCTTTAACGGCAGTAGCCAGATTGAGCTCCAGATGAGCTTTGGCCTTCCTAATTTTGTCCCTGCACAGCCTCGCTACTTCTTTAAAGTCCTCCTTAGTGGCCTGCCCACTTTTCCAAAGCTTATAAACCCTCTTTTTCCTCCTAAGATCAAGCCACAATTCTCTGTTGAGCCAGGCCGGTCTTCTTCCCCGCCAGCTCGTCTTTGGGCACGTGGGGACAGACTGTTCCTGTGCCATTAAGACTTCCCTCTTGAAGAGCGCCCAGCCTTCCTGGACCCCTCTGCCCTTCAGAACCACCTCCCAAGGGACTCCACCAACTAGTGTCCTGAGCAGCTCAAAGTCAGCCCTTCGAAAGTCCAATACAGCGGTTTTACTGGTCCCCTTCCTGGCCTCGCCAAGAATAGTGAACTCCACCATTGCGTGGTCACTCTGCCCAAGACAGCTCCCGACGATCACGTCCTCCACCAGTCCTTCTCTGTTTGTGAAGAGAAGGTCTAGCGGGGCACCACCCCTGGTAGGTTCACTAACCAGCTGCGTCAGGAAGCTATCTTCCACGCTCTCCAGAAAAACCTCTATATGAACCTCTATAATCAGTTTTTTATACTTAGAATCATAGAATCATAGAATATTCTGAGTTGGAAGGGACCCTTAAGGATCATCAAGTCCAACTCTTGACACTGCACAGGTCTACCCAAAAGCTCAGACCACGTGACTAAGTGCACTGTCCAATCTCTTCTTAAATTCAGACAGGCTCAGTGCAGTGACCACTTCCCTGGGGAGCCTGTTCCAGTGTGCAACCACCCTCTCTGTGAAGAACCCCCTCCTGATGTCAAGCCCAAATTTCCCCTGCCTCAGCTTAACCCCGTTCCCACGGGTCCTGTCACTGGTGTTAATGGAGAAAAGGTCTCCTGCCTCTCGACACCCCCTTACGAGGAAGTTGTAGACTGTGATGAGGTCTCCCCTCAGCCTCCTCTTCTCCAGGCTGAACAGGCCCAGTGACCTCAGCCATTCTTCGTACGTCTTCCCCTCCAGGCCTTTCACCATCTTCGTAGCCCTCCTCTGGACACTCTCCAACAGTTTCATGTCCTTTTTATACTGTGGTGCCCAGAACTGCACACAGTACTCGAGGTGAGGCCGCACCAGCGCAGAGTAGAGCGGGACAATCACCTCCCTTTACCTACTAGCGATGCCATGCTTGATGCACCCCAGGACACGGTTGGCCCTCCTGGCTGCCAGGGCACACTGCTGGCTCATATTCAACTTGCTGTCTACCACGACCCCCAGATCCCTCTCTTCTAGGCTGCTCTCCAGCGTCTCATTGCCCAGTCTGTACGTGCAGCCAGGGTTTCCCCGTCCCAGGTGCAGGACCCGGTACTTGCTCTTATTGAACTTCATGCGGTTGGTGATCGCCCAGCTCTCCAACCTATCCAGATCCCTCTGCAAGGCCTTTACACCCTCATTCGAGTCCACAACTCCTCCAAGTTTGGTGTCATCAGCAAACTTGCTCAAAATACCTTCTATTCCTACATCCAGATCGTGTATAAAAATATTGAAAAGTACTGGCCCTAAAATGGAGCCTTGAGGGACCCCACTGGTGACCGCCCGCCAGCCTGACGCAGCCCCATTTACCATAACCCTTTGGGCCCTGCCCGTTAGCCAATTGCTCACCCATCGTATGATGTTTTTATTTAGCTGTATGGTGGACATTTTGTCCAGTAGGATCCTATGGGAAACCGTGTCAAAAGCCTTGCTGAAGTCCAAATAAATCACATCAGCTGGTTTCCCTTGGTCCACCATACGGGTGATCTTATCATAAAAGGAAATCAGGTTAGTTAGGCAGGACCTACCCTTCACAAACCCATGCTGGCTGGGACCAATGACTGCTTTGTCCCCCAGGTGCGCCTCAATAAATTCGAGAACCATCTTCTCCATGATTTTACCAGGCACTGACGTGAGACTGACAGGCCTGTTATTGCTAGGGTCTTCTTTCTGACCCTTCTTGAAAATCGGCACAACATTTGCCAGCTTCCAGTCTACCGGGACCTCTCCAAATTCCCAGGATCGTTGAAAAATAATTGAGAGAGGTTCCGCGATGACGTCCGCCAGCTCCTTCAGCACCCAGGGATGAATCCCATCTGGACCCATGGACTTGTAGGGATCCAGGTGGAGTAGCAAATCCCGCACACGTTCAGGGTCGGTTGGGAGTTTGTCATCCCCACCGTCCCGGTCCTCCAGCTCAGGGCACCCTGGGTCCCGAAGCCCATCATCGGCATTGAAGACAGAGGCAAAGAAGGCGTTAAGCGTCTCTGCTTTGCCTATGTCATCGTCTGTGAGGAGACCTTCCCTATCAAGGAGCGGCCCTATGTATTCTTTAGTTCTCATTTTTCCATTCATATATCTAAAAAAACCCTTTTTATTTTCTCTCACAGACACAGCCAGCTTCAACTCTAGGTGTGCTTTGGCCACACGAACTTTCTCCCTACAAACACGAACAGCATCCCTGTATTCTTTCCATGACACCTGGCCCTCCTTCCAGTAGTGAAACACTCTCTGTTTCCGCCTAATCTCCATTAGAATGTTCCTGGTCAGCCACGCCGGCCTCCTGCCCCGCCTGCCTGACTTGCGATATTTAGGAATTGTCTGATCTTGTGCTTCTAGGAGGCATCGCTTAAAGAATGACCAGCACTGGTGGACATCGAGGCCTTCAAGAGCAGTTTCCCAGGGGACCTTGCTGACTAGTTACCTGAGCAGCCTGAAGTCCACTTTCCCCATATCTAGGGATGAGGTTTTGGTGGCACTTTTCCTTCTGTCACCGTAAATTTTGAACTCAACCACTTCATGGTCGCTATGACCGAGGCGGCCACCAATCACCACATCTCCCACCAGACCCTCTCTGTTTTCTAGCAATAGTTCTAGGAGGGCACCTTTCCTAGTTGGCTCCGTTAGCACCTGCACCAAGAAGTTATCATCTAGGTGCTTCATGAACCTCCTGGACTTGCTCGTGTCAGCCGTGTGGCACTCCCAGTTAACGTCTGGCAAGTTGAAGTCCCCCATAAGGACAAGGGGAGTTAATCTCGAGGCCTCTCTTAGTTCTGTAAAGAATAATTTATCGGCGCTATCGTCCTGGCCAGGCGGTCTGTAATAGACTCCCACAACGACATCCCCTTTATTCGTTCGTCCCTTGATCCTTACCCAGAGGCTCTCAACTTTGCCATTGCCGACCTGAAGTTCCACACAGTCCAGCCCCTGCTTCACATACATCACCACCCCACCACCTCGCCTACCCTGCCTGTCTCTCCTGAAGAGCCTGTAACCATCTATCGCAACACCCCAGTCACAGGACCCATCCCACCAGGTTTCGCTTATGCCGATGATGTTGTAGTTGCGGGACTGGGCCAGGACTTCTAGCTCATCCATTTTATTCCTCATACTGCGTGCATTCGTGTAAAAGCACTTCAGGTGCGTCTCCTTACACTCAGCACCTTGTGGATCTGACCGAAGGACCTCACTGGCACACAGCCCCTCTGATTCTAGCGTACCATCCCTTAGGTCTTCACTGGCGTGCCTTGTTTTAGCCCCTTCCCCCTTCGACTCTAGTTTAAAGCCCTATCTATCAGCCCTGCCAACTCCTGACCAAAGATCCTTACCCCTCTCTGAGAGAGGCGCATCCCATCCGGTGCCATCAGGCCCGGTGTAGTATAGACCTTCCCGTGATCAAAGAACCCAAAATTCTGCCGGTCACACCAGTCTCGAAGCCACGAGTTTATGTGAACAGCACGCCTTTCAGCTTCGATCCCCCCTATCGGAAGGACAGAGGCAAACACAACCTGCGCCCCTGATCCTCTAAGTAGTCGCCCCAAATCCCTAAAGTCTCTTTTGATCGCCTTCGGACTTCTTGTTGCTACTTCATCGCTACCAGCCTGAAAGACCAGTAGTGGGTAGTAGTCAGTGGGCCGTACGAGGCGCTTGACTTTCTTGGCAAAGTCTCTCACCCGAGCCCCAGGGAGGCAACAGACTTCTCTGCGGGTTGGGTCCGGTCGGCATATCGGTCCCTCTGTCCCTTTCAGAAGGGAGCCCCCCATAACAATAGCCCTTCTTTCTTTTTTGAAGGATGATGTGGCAATGTGATGTGTAGGTTGCCTCGTCTTAGGCGCCCCCTCCAACTGGGACGGGTTTTTATCTACTTTGTCATTCAGATTGTCTTGTTCTAGTCCTTCATATCGATTATTTAAGGGTAGATGAGAAGGTGAGGTGGGCAGAGAGAGGGCTCGCCTACCACCCCAAATAGGCACCTGCCTCCATTCCCCCCCTTGATCTAGGTCTCCTCCCACTGCCTGGCAGGAGGAGGGAACCTCCGTCTTCTGCATAACAGGAGACGCCTGTGCTGTGGCAGGCTCGTGAGCCTGCCTCAGAGAGGGTAGAGTGCACCTCCACCAGTCAATTTCCCTCTCCGATTCCCTGATGCTCCTGAGCCTGTTCACCTCCTCCCGGAGCTCCGCTACCTGGCTGAGCAGTTCTTCAACCTGGGCACACCTCCCACAGGCATACCCACCACTGCTGTCGGAGACCGACAGGAGACCGACAGAAGGCTGGGGCACACTCTGCAGCCCAGGACCTGGACGGCTGCGTGTTTCCCCGAGCCCTCCGTCTGAGTAGCCACACTGGTGACCGTGGCTGGAGATGCCGCACGAGATGCGGAGGCCACGTTTTTCTGCCTGGTTGATACCATGGTCAGGTTCTACGCAAGCAGGTTACAAGCACCGAAGGGAGAGGCAGCTGCAACAGAGCGATGATGGGCCCCCCGCTCACCCTGCCCACGCGAACTGCCACGCCACACCCTGTTTGCCCATCCTGTTCGCTGCGCTCCTGGTCGCTCGCACTCCCTAGGGGCAACTTTTTTTTTTGAATTGATTCCCACAGTAGATGTACTAGATTTTATGTGTCATCTTCAATTTTCATTAGAGTTAATTGAAGGAAAAACCACCATCTATACTGATAGGCCTGTAGTCCAAAAATGTCAGTTGTGGTTTCTACTTGACAGGGTCTATACCGCACAGCATTCATCTGTTTACTCTGGACATTCCATGGTACCTGTGGCCTGCAACATAATTGTTTTCATTTTTTTTCAGTTCCAAAGGCTGAAAATAATAAAATTTAATCAGGGGAAAACAAATCAAAACAGAACCAAAAAAGGCACCCCGTAACATTGTACTGTGAGGTTGAGGGAAAAAGCTTCAAACACTGAGTCAAGGCATGAAAACTAGAGATATCTGAGAGAGAAAAGGCTTTATGAGATAATGATGAAAGTACACATAAGATGGAATGAACAAAACATTTTCCTATAGAGATAAGTATTGCTTGCAAATGATTTTTGAAAAAAAAAATTAAAAATGAAGAGACTGTTGTGCTTTGCAATATATAAATACTGCTAGAAAGTAATACTGGGTAGGGAAGAATTCCTTCCTTAAAGAAGTGTTTTTTTTTTTTTTTTTTTTTTAAATATTCTAGGAACACCCATTTGAAGCCAGTTGCTATCCCTTAAGGCTTGTGTGCACCAAAATATCAGTTTTCACAGGATCATAGAACAGTTTGGCTTGGAAAGAACCTTAGAGATCATCTAATTCTTACCCTCCTGCCATGGGCAAGGACACCTCCCAGTAGATCAGGTTGCCCAAATCCTACCTGGTCTTGAACACTTCCAAAGGTAGGGCAACCACAACTTCTTTAGGAAACCTATTCTATTGCCTCACCATCATCATAGTAAAGAATTTCTTCCTTCTATCTAACATAAATCTACAGCCTTTTTGTTTAAAAACATTCCCCCTTATCCTATCACTCCAAGATACAGCCCCTCTTATTTTCCTGTACTTCCTCCAACTTTCTCAGCCTGTCTTCAGAGAAGAGGTGCTCTAGCCCATTGGTAATCTTTGTGATCCTCCTCTGGATTTGCTCTAAGAGTTCCACGATCTTCTTGCGCTGGGAGTCCCAGAGCTGAATGCAGTACTCTGGGTGTAGCCTTATGATAACAGCATAGAGGCTGGGGATCACCTCCCTTAACTATCTACCCCTTGCATCCCAGGATACACTTGGCTTTCTGTGCTGTAAGTGCAGCATATTCAGTTCACATTCAGTTTTTTGTCCACCAGTGTCTCTAAGTTCTTCTCTGCAGGGCTGCTTTCAATCCACTCATTGCTCAATCTGTATTCATGTTTGGGTTGCTGTAGGTCAGGTGCAGGACCTTGCACTTGGCCTTGTTGACCTGCATTTTGTTTGCACAGTCCCACTTCTTGAGCCTGTCAAGGTCTCTCTGGATGGCATCCCCTCCTTCCAGAATGTTGACCACACAACTCAGCTTGGTGTTATCAGCAAATTTGCTGAGGGTGCACTCAATCCCATTGTCCATGTTGCTGACACAGTTGTTAAATTGTACTACTACAATCTCAGTACAGACTTCTGTGGAACACCAGTCTTCACTGGTCTCAACTTGGATATTTGATTTGATTACTATCAAATCAATTGATTTGAATCCTTTGATTGTAATCAAACCATTGATTACACAATTCTTTGAGTACTACCATCAAGCCAATTCCTTACCCACTGAGTGGTCCATCCATCAAATCCACATCTCTACTACTTAGAGACAAGGATATTGTGCATGGTAGTGCCAATGTTTTATACAAGTGCAGATGGATGATGCCAGTTGCTCTTCCCATATTCATCAATGCTCTAATCCCATTATATAAATCCAACAGATTTGTCAGTCATAAATGGCCTTTAATGAAGTAATGTTGATTGTCAGCAGTCACCTCTCCATTTTGTGTGTACCTTAGCATAGCTTCTTGGATTATCTGCTCCATGATCTTGCTAGACGCAGAGGTGAAACTAACTGGTTTGTTAACCAGGTCTTCCTTTTCTTCCCCCCTTTTAAAAGACAGGGGTTATGTTTCCCATTTTCCAGCCACTGGGAACTTCACCAGACTGCTATAACTCCTTAATTATGATGGACAGTGGCTTAACAGCTACAACCATCAGTTCCTTCAAGACTCTCAAATGCATCTCATCAGGTCTCATGAACCTGTGCACCTTCAGATTCCTTAGATGGTCTCATACCTTATCCTCTCAGTTCTTCATTCTTCCAGTCCCTGCCTTTAACTTGGGAGGTGTAGTTAGATTCTTGTTGGTGAAGATTGAAGCAAAAAAGTGGTTGGGTACCTCAGCCTTCTCTACATCCCAGGGAACCAGGTCTCCCATTTCCTTCTAAAGAGTGATCACATTTTCCCTAGTCTTCTTTTTATCATTGACAAACTTATAGAAGCCCTTCTTGTTGCCCTTGACATCCCTGGCCAGATTCAATTCTATCTTGGCTTCAGCTGTCCTAACTTGATCCCTGGCTGCTTAGACAGCATCTGTGTTCCTCTAAAGTTACCTCTTCTTGCTTTCACCCGTTGTGGGCTTCCTTTTGTTCCTTGTTCATCTGAGGACTCCTGGTAGTTTTTCCTGACTTCCTCTCTCCTCCCTGTCCTTCCTGAAGAGCCTGTATCCTTCCATTGCAGAAATTTTAAGTCATTGGAGCCATCCTATCATGTCTCCATGATGTCAATAAATTTCCCAAGGATTGTTTTGTAGACTGTAATTTCAGGTTTGTTCTTTAAGGAAAATTAAATTACCCCAAAGTGGCACAATATATTCATTTTAAGATAGGAAACTTTTTCAATACTGACTAAAATTCTAAAAAAGCAAGCAAACATTCAGTCATATATGCCATATCTTCTGACCAGACTTTTCTCAAGAACTTTTGTTCTACCAGAGGTTAGAGGAAACCTACAGGCTACATTTTCACTTAACCTGCAAAATCAACTAAGTTCACAGTTTGAGGTGATAGTTCCACTTAATTGTATTTGATACATTGTTATCTTTTAGAACTATACATTTTCCAATATAAATTTCAAGGTAGAACTGTAACATGTTTCTACTGTATAAAGATGTGAGGAGGGAATCAAGAGAGTTGTAGAAAGGTGTAGACTTCATCTGTCTCAGATCAAATTATCTAGCTAGGACTAAGACATAATGGAAGAAAAAACAGAGTTTCAGATATACAGTGAAGTCCTAGACATGTGGAAAAACACACATGGTAATTCTTGAAGACTTCATTGGTCTTAATTAGTGTTCACAAATAGGACAGGCATAGTACAGCTGTCCTGCTTTTGTCCTGAAGGATGTAGTATTCCAAGTGCTTCTGAGTGGCAATGTTACTAAGGAACATTTTAACAAAGCAGAAATTGTAGAGATTTAAAAGTAGCTTCTAAAAATCATTTGGAAAAATAGAATGTTATCCTTAAGATGTTCTTCGATGCAGTACTATTATCAAGACCTACCATCATATGCACACAAAGAACTTTGTTTTTATTTAATTCTGGGACAGTCCTGGCAAAATAAATCAACACCAAAAATTATCAATCTATAATTCTAGAAGAGTTGTTTTGCTGTACACAAAGCAAAGCCATAGCTAAAGAAAAAAAAAAAAAGAGAAAAGAAAAGAGGAGAGAAGAACCTCAACATGTGAAAGACAAAGTTCTTTCTTGGTTCCACATGAATTTTCAAAATTGATTGATGTCTTTTCATTTTTCATCTGTCTTTTCACTATCTAAGGCTTTTTTCAGGAGTTTATTTTCTTATTAATGATTAACTAAACTATACTAGCTATTCTAATTATGTATTTTTGTTATAGTTACAGCAAAATATAATATCATTTTATTCCATGGAACTTTCTTGTTTGTCCCACTTCTAACTCTTCCTGTAACATCACAGAATTTTCACACTGTATTTACTTTTAGAATTATTATTTTTTTTTCCATTTCAGTACTGCATAAGACACAGTAAACCTTAATACATTAAGATATTTATCTTTCATCTAAAAAAGTTTCAAATTCAGCAATCAGTAAATCTTCTACTGAACTGCTCTTAAAAAAAAAAGATAAATAAAAGGAACTTCATGAAACAAAAATATTAAGAGTAACATATTTAATGCAATAAAGGTATTAACTATGCTTTAAATTTGGATTTTTATGTTCTCTCATACCACTTCTGGAAAAAAAAAAAAGAAAAATCATTTCCAGACAACATTAATGTAAAGTCTATGGTAATGAATACCATATTGTGCATACAGACAATATGGACACACTTCTGAAATTGCTAAAAAAATAACTTTGATTGTTATTCGTTACATCTGAGTATTTATTTTTCCACTAAGTTGAAAAAGACGTAATCTGAAATGCTTTTATAATCATTTTAACTGCTATCTATAATAATGAAATTCATCCTGAATTGGTTGTAAAAGGTGTTCTAAAAGCTCTCTATATATCCTTTCTCAGAAATTGTCAGCTTTTATGTAAGTTTCAAGAACTAGCATATGGGGCAGCACCTACTTCAACTAGTGAAGTTCTACTAAAAAAGTGATATGGTGACAAAAACACAAAATATCCATATGCTAATTTCCTCTGCAATGGACATTTTGTATTGTGGCAAAACCCACAATCTTTCAGAAAAATGCTTACTGTATTACACATATGATAAATGTCTCTACTTAAGCACTTTTCCACTTTAACAAGCACTAACAAACAAACAAAAAGCACTCTTGCTCTGACATTTAGTATGGCATTCTTACTGGCAGGTTCCAGGTTCTTTGAAAGGTCATAAAGTGAAGTGATTTGCACACACAGACACACACCCTCCTTCTCTGCCCTCCTCCCCCTTCCAAAGGAGCCTTTTCCTGCAAAAGGCAGCTTAAGAAATCAAGATGTGTGAGTAGACTTTAAGGATACATAGTAAAAAATATAAATTTATATGTCCACCAATTTAAAACACAAGAGGAGAAGCCTTGTGCAATAAATCCTTTCAATTTACTTCATTTGTGTATGAAAAATAAGAACTTTGGTTACCTTTCTCTTTTTTTCTTTTCCTTTCTTTTACCTTTTCCTTCTTATGTATTAAATCACACTGTCTTTATCCAGAACATTTTCAACCACTGATATTGACTAGAAACAGTTTATAACCATAAATAGGCAAAAACAAATGTCCAGAACTGGTCCAGGACAGATCCCAGACAGAGAACTGCTCATTTCAAGCAGCAAGTTTCTCAGAGAACACCTTTTTCCTCAATTGTTTTTCCTTGCAACTCACATACCTGTGGCCTTACTGTCCAGGTTGGATTTCCATCCCATTTTCTTATGTCTTCTCCATGGTCATGTAAGTAAAACAACAGGGTGGCAGAGTGTGTATGTTGTTGACGGAAGGAAGACAGTGACACTCAATATGAGTCATCAGCAAGCTCCATTTTATTGCCCGAATAGCCTAACTCTCATAGTGAACTTAACAGGGGCACACAAGATTATTGGTCAAAAGCACTCAGACAAAAAACCACAAGAAAACAACCCCCTTGTGATTAGCAGTCACATAGACCTTGTCCTTGAAGCCAGCTACTGGTAACAATATTTTTCTGAATTCCTCAGTTGGGCAATGTGGGAACACTGTCATGGGAACTTCTCATAGTTGCCCTGGTAGCTTGGTTTGCTCAGCTACAGCAAGCCATGGGATTTTTGCTGTTTCAAGAAATCCCTCAACATGTGTACACACTATATAATCCTCCTTGCACAGAGGGATGCTTACACCTGATAGCTGAGACACTGGTTTGTACAAGTGAGAAGGAAAATAAATTCTCTTTAACTTGGTGAACCTCTTCAGAAAGTTTCTCCACAGATGAGATACAGGCATGTAGGGAAGACAAGAGACTTCGTACTGTCAGAGTTGTTTAGCCAATTCATGCTCTGTGAGTTCCTCATGGTCTTCTCAGGTCATTACTGCCAATGAACTGGCTTGCCCTTCTTGAAAATTGGTACGACATTTGCCAGCTTCCAGTCCACTGGAACCTCTCCAGATTCACAAGATCGTTGAAAAATAATTGAGAGAGGTCTCACGATGGTGTCAGCCAGCTCCTTAAACACCCTGGGATGAATCCCATCCAGACCCACGGACTTCTATAGATTCAGGTGGAGCAGCAGATCCTGCACAAGTTACAATCTATGTAACGTGAATGATGAAACACTATTTTCATACTGCTTTTGACCTGCATATTGTGGAAACTCTATTTCTGTTACGAACAACAGCACATTCTCACGATTTCCACTTAGCCAAAGTAGCAGTCATTCGACCAGTATCCATCCCAACCTGTTTCTACTTAACACAAGGCAAAATCTGCATTCACATTAAGGCACTTTTTTCACACAGCCCGTTTCTCCATCTTCCAACTACTTAAGAACATTCTTCAAAGTCAGGCTTACCTGTGTGCACCTGGGCTTCTGAGGCCTTTCACTCCCCCTCCTCAGTGCTTCGAAGGGAGCTTAGAATCCACGTAAATAATTTCACTGAAAACAGACAAGGTGAAGGAAGTACTCAAACTCCTCAACAGTAACAGCCACAGAACCCAGGAACGCTTACCTGTAGTCTTCTGAACTCGAGTCACTTCCAAAGCGCTTCGCTGTGAAATAGTGCCACCAAGGTTTTACTGAAGAAGGCACCACCAATGTAACTAGCTCACAGAGCCTCTAAAACTATCTCACAGAGAGGGCAGAAAACAGGAAGGAAAAGCAGCCTACTGGGAAACGCTGAGCCCAATTCACCACAAGAGAAAAACGCCCTAGGCAACCCAAGCCTCATTCTCTCCAGGGGAGGCAATTCCCCTGCAAGTCCTCAGGCTTCCTATATAGCAAAGGTCAAATGACCCACACCTGGCCGATTTCACTTCACAAGGGTGGAGCCAAGATACCTCCTGGAATAAGCTCCTCTACCTGGCTTCAAAGTTTTAAGGTCAATTGCTCCTTATCACTAGTAGAAAGAACCTGACAAGGGGCTTAGTGGTTAGAGTTGACCTAATGAATTAACTACAAAAGGTGCACAAGGGTCGTATTTCTGTTAGTCATTCTGTGAGGAAAATTAGTACAGAGCCTGTTAAAAAAAAAAAAATACAAATAAATAAAAGATATGAATAAAAAAGAAAATGACCTTAAAGGCAAACTTGCCATCATAGATTTTCATCTGTCTAGTCATGACAGATAAAGAATTTAGCAATCAGAATTCCTTTTCTTGATATTAATGTTATTTAAATGTTCTTTTCTGAGATCCCTTCTTTATGCAGGACTTTTCTAAATCTAGCCCCATGACCTCTGACTCCACTATTTATAGAATCATCGAATATCCCGAGTTGGAAGGGACCCATAAGGATCTTCAAGTCCAACTCCTGGCACCGCACAGGTCTATCCAAAAGTTTAGACCACGTGACTAAGTGCACAGTCCAATCGCTTCTTAAATTCAGACAGGCTTGGTGCAGTGACTAGTTCCCTGAGGAGCCTGTTCCAGTGTGCAACCACCCTCCTCTCGGTGAAGAACCCATTCCTGACGTCCAGCCTAAACCTTCCCTGCCTCAGCTTAACACCATGCCCGTGGGTCCTATCACTGGTGATTACAGAGAATAGGTCAGCACCTGCCTCTGCACTCCCCCTTGCGAGGAAGTTGTATGCTGCAATGAGGTCCCCCCTCAGCCTCCCCTTCTCCAGGCTGAACAGGCCCAGTGACCTCAGCCGCTCCTCATACGGCTTCCCCTCTAGGCCCTTCACCATCTTCGTCGCCCTCCTCTGGACACTCTCCAGCAGTTCACTGTCCTTTTTTGTACTGTGAACTGCAGTACAGCAGAACTGCACGCAGTACTCGAAGTGAGGCCGCACCAGCACAGAGTAGAGCGGGACAATCACCTCCCTTTACCTACTAGCGATGCTGTGCTTGATGCACCCCAGGATATGGTTGGCCCTCCTGGCTGCCAGGGCACACTGCTGGCTCACGTTCAACTTGCTGTCAACCACCACCCCCGGATCCCTCTCTGCGGGGCTGCTCTCCAGCATCTCGTCACCCAGTCTGTACGTATAGCCAGGGTGGCCCTGTCCTGTCCCAGGTGCAGGACCCGGCACTTGCTCTTGTTAATCTTCATGAGGTTGGTGATCGCCCAGCTCTCCAATCTGTCCAGATCTCTCTGCAAGGCCTTTCCACCCTCAGCCCCTCATCTGAGTCTACAACTCCTCCAAGTTTGGTGCCATCAGCAAATTTGCTCAAAACACAGTCTAGTCCTACATCCAAATCGTTTATAAAAACATTGAAGAGGACTGGCCCTAAAATGGAGCCTTGAGGGTCCCCACTAGTGACCATGTGCCAGCCTGATGTGGCCCCATTTACCACAAGCCCTTGAGCCCTGCCTGTCAGCCAATTGCTCACCCATCGCATGATGTTTTTGTTAGGTTGTATGCCGGACGTTTTGTCCAGTAGGATCCCACGGGAAACCGTGTCAAAAGCTTTGCTCAGGTCCAAAAAGGTCACGTCAGCTGGTTTCCCTTGATCAACCAGATGGGTGATCTTATCATAAAAGGAATTCAGATTTGTTAGGCAGGACCTACCCCTCATGAACCCATGTTGGCTGGGACCAATGACTGCATTGTCCCCCAGGTGCGCTTCAAGAACTTCAAGGATCATCTTCTCCAAGATTTTACCAGGTGCTGATGTGAGACTAACAGGCCTGTAGTTGCCACGGTCTATTTTCTTGCCCTTCTTGAAAATTGGTACGACATTTGCCAGCTTCCAGTCCACAGGGACCTCTCCAGATTCACAAGACCGTTGAAAAATAATTGAGAGAGGTCCCGCGATGGCATCAGCCAGCTCCTTAAGCACCCTGGGATGAATCCCATCCGGACCCACGGACTTGTATAGATCCAGGTGGAGCAGCAAATCCCGCACACGTTCAGGGTCGGTTGGGAGCTTATCGTTCCCACCGTCGTGGTCCTCCAGCTCAGGGCACCCGGGGTGTATTTACTTCGGCTGCGTAGAAGCTATCGCGCATAAATGCCAGGATCCGGATCCTCACTCACTATTCAGGTCAAGGACTGGGCTGCAAGTTTTGGCTTTAATTTGGTTACCTGCCTACATTGCTGTTTCCTGGCAGGTCATGGGAAGAAGATTAGCTGGCTTGCGGCAGCTTACATACACGTGGCTTTTAGGCCGCAGTCAAAGCGTTCCTCTAGATCTGGAAGTTTGAAGATGGTTGGAAAAGCCATCTGAGTGGTTAGAAAGCTGCCTGGCAGAGAAGGACCTGGGAGTACTGGTGGCTAGTCGACTCAATATGAGGCAGCAGTGTGCTCAGGTGGCCAAGAAGGCCAACAGCATCCTGACTCGTATAAGAAACAGCGTGGCCAGCAGGACTAAGGAAGCGATTGTCCCCCTGTACTTGGCTCTGGTGAGGCCGCAGCCCAAGTACTGTGTTCAGTTCTGGGACCCTCGCTACAAGAAGGATATTGAGGGGCTCCAGTGAGTCCAGGGAAGGGCAACAAAGCTGGTGAGGGATCTGGAGAACAAGGCTTACGAGGAGCGGCTGAGGGAGCTGGGATTGTTCGGTCTGGAGAAGAGGAGGCTCAGGGGTGACCTTATCGCACTCTACAGATACCTTAAAGGAGGCTGTAGCGAGGTGGGGGTTGCTCTATTCTCATATGTGCCTGGTGATAGGACGAGGGGGAATGGGCTAAAGTTGCACCAGGGGAGGTTTAGGTTGGGTGTCAGGAAGAACTTCTTCACCAAAAGGGTTGTTAGGCATTGGAACGGGCTGCCCAGGGGACTGGTTGAGTCACCATCCCTGGAGGTCTTTAAAAGATGTTTAGGTGTCGAGCTTAGGGCTACGGCTTAGTGGAGGACTTGTTAGTGTTACACCAGAGGTTGGACTACGTGATCTTGGAGGTCTCTTCCAAACTAGGTGATTCTGTGTTGTGGTCTCCAAGCTGGGATACAACCACCTGTTAGTTCGGCAGAACTGAATTTTGCGTTCCTTGCACTAGCTGTTCCTTCGCCTCCTCTTCAGAGACAAGGACATGCATCTCTTTCATGCTCCTTCATTAGTAAACAAACCAGGATAGATAAAGCCCCTTTCTTCACGTCAGTAAGATACCTGCCTTTGGTTTCAGTGAAAATTCAGGCTCTAGCACCTGAAATTTCTCATGGATGTTGTTTCTTTTGTATAGGGTAATTTCATTTCCCTGTTGAAGACTTACAAGGATGTAGTAACAAAAGCAAAGGCATAAAACAGTCCAGGAAGCATAGGCTGCTTTTGAGCCTGCAGCAGACTATAGGTATGATATTATCATTTCAGACAAATACAGTCTACGTAACGTGAATGGTTCCAGCATGCTTGCAATCTGCCAAAAGCCAGAAAATGGGACCTTCATTTTATGACCAGATGGAAAAGAAAAACAACAACGACAAAAATTAAGAGAAGGAACTTTTCCTTCACCTAAATTTTATTATTTTGCAACCCCTTCAGGTGTCCACAAGGAATTATCAACACCCTCCTCTCCCCTCCCCCCCCCCAAAAATAAAAAAAATAAAAAATAAATAAATAGAGGGACATTGTGGCAGAGAGGTGTAATTTCAGTTCACACCAGAAGACATTCTTCTCACTGAAGTACAGCTAAGCCCCACAAAGCGTCAAAACAAAACAAAACAAAACAAAAGAATGCCAACAAGGGATGTATCTACAAGTTAGTTTTACGTGCCGGCATTATTTCCTTGTCTGGTGTCACATTCAGGGCAAGATCTATCTGGGGGGGAACGTGTAATGCCGTGCAAGGTTGTTTGGTGGTATCACTGACAACCTGACTTTAAAATTTTGAGCTGTTTGTATAGAAGCAAAGTACGGAAGAGTACACTATCCCCGAGGGCAACGTAGAAACTACCTGTTGCTTCTCAGGTTTAAAAGTTAAAAGGTGTAAGCAGCTGTTTGAGTACAATACTGACGTATACATGAACATTTTCCTCTCCGATGTCCAAGTTGGTGTGCAACATTTTTCATCGTGCTCTCAGATCAGGATTCTGATTCTAACAGTGGTTCCTAGTGCAAACTTCCAGAAAAGAGGGAAGCAAACCAGTCCTGACTGCTTTGAATGAGATGGAGAGAGCAAGCAAACGTAAATGAAGAAGATAAACCTGTAGGAATGTTTTCAGATAATTGCCACTGTCCAAAAGCTTTAAAGTGGTTGAATCCTTGAAAGTTCATTCCTGAAAACTCTGGCTGCATCACTGAATTTGAAGGAGTCAGATAGACTTGCACCATCGCAGAGCCTCAGTCACAGTTTAAATGGGCACTGCCTCTAACTTCACAAGAATGAAAGAGAAAAGGTCATCTTTCTACCTTGTCAGCTACTGGCAGACCTAGAGAAAGAAAAAACAAGAGTTGTTAACATTAAGATGTAATTTTTTTTTTTTTTTTTTAGGACTTCTCACCAAAGGTGTAATATTGAGTAGTAACCTGACAACAAATGAAAGGGAAGATGAAAGAGTAGAAGGTACTTGCATGGCCTTAGTTTACGTGGCAATTGACAACAACCACAATCCGCAATGATTTCTAAATGCCTTACACCATTGACCCTTGAGGCACAAAAACAGGATTCCCATATTAGGTAAGGGGAGTACAATCCCTCTCAAAACACGGGAGTCTGGTGTACACGACTGAGTACTGAAAATCTTAAGACTAGGATGTTCACGTACCAGAAAGGAAACTCACATTTTAGCACTAAACAACGATCTTTAGAGACAGGCTGGGAACCGGTTCTTTTGAACCCAGGGTCCATTTCAGCATCTTCAAAGCTAAAGAAATGGTTGACTGCTCTGTTGAATTGTGTTCCAGGCAGAAAGACTCACGTTCCTATTAACATAAAGAGCTTAATACCTTGTGTAATAAATAGCTCAGTCTTCAAAATAGGACTATAGTCAAAGTTTACAATTTATTAAAGGAATAGAGGTAAGCAAACAGCGCTGGGTGCACCGGGAGTCTCTGCTCCACCAAGACGCACACCAGTTACATCAAGCAGCTGATTTTTATGCTCCTAGGCTAATACATATTCATTACTGCTTCTAAAAAAAACAGGGTTATTATAATTAGATTCCGGAATCCAAACCCTCCTACTGGAGCATGCGTATCAGTCTCCGGTGGTCCCTCTGGGGGTCTCTCGTGCTGAAGGCTCATGGTCTTCTTCTCTCTTGTCCAGCTTGGCTGTATGGCAGAGACTTGTGCAACACCCCCTGCAAGCTTTGTCTTTTAGTTGTTCTTCAGCTCTCCCCGTCTCCTTGATCTCCTGCCCAGATATCAGAGACTTGCGTAGTGTCCCACGCAATAGTCATCATAGTTAGCATTTATTCTGAACCCCCCCAGATACCAGAGACTTCAAGGAAAAGTCTACAAATACATTTCCCTTCAAGCTCTCTATTGACACGAATTGCTAAAACATTCCTTTGCAAGATACAAGAACTATATACATCAACCACTCTGTTTTTCTTAGACTTGTGGTTATACAAGGGTGTGGAGGGATTTCTTGAAACAGCAAAAGTCCCATGGCTTGCTGTAGCTGAGCAAACCAAGCTACCAGGGCAACTATGAGAAGTTCCCATGACAGTGTTCCCACATCGCCCAATTGAGGAATTCAGAAAAATATTGTTACCAGTAGCTGGCTTCAAGGACAAGGTCTATGTGACTGCTAATCACAAGGGGGTTGTTTTCTTGCAGGTGGGGTTGTTTTCTTGTAGTTGTTTGTCCGAGTGCTTTTGACCAATAATCTTGTGTGAAACACTGTCCGCCCCTGTTAAGTTCACTAGAAAAGTTAGGCTATTCGAGCAATAAAATGGAGCATGATCCGACTCTACTGGTGTCTGTTGTGCTTTGGCCGTGCTTCCTGCAACATATGGCGCCCAAACAGGCTGAGACCCGAACAGGCTGAGACCCACACAGGCAGAGGGATCGCAGCAGCGCCGGGACATCGGAGCGGCACCGGGAGACCCGAGGCACACGGCAAGCCTACCACCGCACGGAGAGAGCACTGACTGACGCTGCAGGGCTACGGCCAACTACGAGAGACAAGGACAGACCTGGCGGACGCCGGAACACCTGAGAGACATTGAAACACTCTACACACCGACCTGAACAATGGAACTGTGGAGGGATGCGGGAAACGGAACCGCGCAGGGACGCGGGAAACGGAACCGCAGAAAATGCGGGAAATTGAAGTAATCGCGGTGCGATGCGGGACATCCGAGATCGAGTTGCTACGGGAGACCAGAGGCGTCAGTGGACAACGGCAGCCGACCCTCACCGTGTGGCGAATCGGCACAGAGCAGAGGGGCGGAGATCAGGACCCTGCAGCCTGTCTGACGTAACCATGGAGGCAGCGGCGGCTGCGCTGCTTCTCTCTGGCATTCTTTTTATAAGAGGTTTATCTTGCAATGCAAAAAAGACTATTCATCCCCAGATCAGTGTTATAACTATGTTTCTGGATAACATTCCGTGGGGTTGCCACATTCTACGGATTACTAATGACGACTTAGCTCTATTGCGGGGCAGGAGTGCAGAGACGCAGATTACACCGCCAAATGACCACCGGCAGGCTCTTTCACAAACCGCTTCTAAGGTTGCAGCTGGCACTGCCTGCAGCCGTATAGCAGACGTTACACTCTCTTTCCTAACTAGTAATGATGTGTCTCATCCATTTGTGGTGAATGGTCAGTGGCAAAAAGAAAAGGGGGAGAGTAAGGGGCGACAAAGACAGAAACGGTACCAGGAGGATGCCACTGACACTAACAGCACGGGTAATAGGAGTAGTATAAGTGACACAGGTGCGGAGCAGCGGTGGGCGCTGCCGCGCTGCGGGGCACTCTGCCTGCTGCTCGCCCTCGCCTGCCTGTGCACTGCTGCCGACGGTGCTAGAGCAAAATGTGAAGATTGCTCAGATGGCAGTGATGAGAGTGCTTGTGTGAAGATGTGTGCTGAATCTGACTTTGTGTGCAACAGTGGTCAGTGTGTGCCAAACAGATGGCAGTGTGATGGGGATCCGGACTGTGAAAATGGGTCTGATGAGAGTGCTGAGCTGCGTCATATGAGAACATGCCAGGTAAACAAAATCAGCTGTGGCCCTCAGTCAACCCAGTGTATCCCAGTGTCCTGGAAATGTGATGGTGAAAAAGACTGTGACAGAGATCCTGATTGCAAGGATGGAAGTGATGAAATTAACTGCCCTTCTCGGACCTGCAGGCCAGACCAGTTCAGATGTGAAGATGGGAACTGTGCCCATGGGAGTAGGCAGTGCAGTGGTGTGAGAGACTGTCTGGACGGCACTGATGAAGCAAACTGTAACAATGTTATTCAGTGCTCTGGACCTGGCAAATTCAAGTGCAGAAGTGGAGAATGCATAGATACCAATAAAGCGTGTAACCAGCAGAGAGACTGCAAGGACTGGGGTGATGAGCCCCTAAAAGAATGCAACATAAATGAATGTGACTGTCCAGCTGGGTTTGAGTTTGTAGACAAGAGAAACTGTGGAGATATTGATGAATGCCAAAACCCTGGTATTTGTAGTCAAATCTGTACCAACCTGAAAGGTGGCTACAAATGTGAATGTAGCCGTGGCTATCAGATGAATCCTGCTACAGGAACCTGGAAAGGGCCATACGAGTACAGAAATACAAATAACACCCGTGTTTACAATGACACTGCTAAGCAGGGTTTAGGGGCTTATAGCATGGAGACAAGGGGTAACAACTACAGTGTTTGGAACAATTGTACAGCTTTGGCCTTACCGTCGTGGTCCTCCAGCTCAGGGTACCCGGGGTTTATTTACTTCGGCTGCTATCGCGCATACATGTAAATGCCAGGATCCGGATCCTCACTCACTATTCAGGTCAAGGACTGGGCTGCAAGTTTTGGCTTTAATTTGGTTACCTGCCTAAATTGCTGTTTCCTGGCAGGTCATGGGAAGAAGATTGGCTGGCTTGCGGCAGCTTATGTACACGTGTCAAATCACTTTTAAGCTGCCTCTCAATTTAATCTTTTTTTTTTGTTGTTGTTCTTGTGTTATTAGAAAGGGCAAATAAAAGTCCCATATATCCCAAGAGATATCCTAAACCTAGCCTTCCCAGTCATGCCTAACAATGACAAATCATTGATAAAACTATATTTGTGTACCTGCTGAGGTGAGTTAGCTGTGTTAGCTCTGTCTTTCAGCTAGGAGATAACCCTGAGAAGACACACAGCAACTTGTTCTCTGAGTCCTAAATTGTGCTTTGTCTGGTTGATAGATATCCTCTGGTATACTGGCATCACATTTTAAAACACCAGAGAATTAAAGGACACATTTTTCATGGACAATAGAGGATAACCTGCTGCACCATTTAAAGTTGCTTTTTTAATTGTTTGTTTTTAGTAACTATACAAACCATGAAAACAATAATAAACTCCTATAACAACAATTATATTTGCATGGAATACAATACTGTTAACTCCTTTAAAAAAATAAAAAAATCCTGTGCCTTTATAATATATATACACTGTGATAATTTGAGGACTATTTTATTTATTTTATTTTATTTTATTTTATTTTATTTTATTTTATTTTATTTTATTTTATTTTATTTTATTTTATTTTATTTTATTTTATTTTATTTTTGTGATTAATTTTTGAATTTATCTGATGCAGGTATTTAAATAATATTCCTGAAGTGTGAAACACAGTTCTTTTAAAAACTCTTACATCAGGAAAACAAAAACCAAGCAAACAAACCAACTGTAGTTAAGTTCAATCCTCTGCTGGTCAAAGGTTATGGATTATTTGAAAGCACTTGCAGGAAAAGTTCTCATTTCTATTTTATGAATTTTTAAGCCAGAATCTTTACTACTACCAACAAGAACAAAAATAAGAAAACAAAGAATTACTCTTTAGAAGTGAGATACAAAAATAATTTAGATATCAAAATTTAAGGGAATCAAATTAGAAGTTTTTCACTGAACTGAGTATAAAACACTGTAAATCAATTCCTTTTCTGGAATTGCAGCAGTTTCATCAGAAATGCCTATTTTGATTATCTAAAGACCTATCATCTCATCCAGAAAAGAGGCTTATCTATGCTTTACTCTTCTCAATGTTATGATACAACAGGAATACTCTGAGACACATGTGCTAACAGCACTGAAATGGTCTCTAAGTATGACCTAAGAAGAATGATTTTCCCTAAGGTTTTCATGTGACTGTCCTCAAGCACCATGCTGAGTAAACTTGGTTTGTGTGGGTTGGAGGAAAACCTTTCTGCTGCCTGCTAAAATGTGGCCAGTATAGAGTGAGGAATGAAATGCCCATGAGAAGAGGGAAAAGGTCTCGAAGCACTCACAAGAGTGCTTTGGCCACTTCTAATTGTGATGATGCAGCTGACAAAACTTATTGACTTTAATGGTAGGGGTGACTTTAGGGAAAAAGAAATTAAAGGAAAGAGAGAGAAAGAAGAGGGAAAAAGAAAATTATCCACAGCAGCCAGGCATGAAAACAGGCAATAAGGCAGGAGATATGTCCCTTTGAGGAGTATTCTCTCCTGGAGTCTTCTCTAGAACAGTGTACGATCCTGCAAAATACTTTTCCCACATATAGGATTCATCTGGATCTGCTCAAAATCCCTATTATCTATTCCAACATATGATGCTGCTAATACTGTTTGGAGCCCATTTTTGATAAGAAATAGGTGTTGCTTGCTGATTATTTGTTGCATGCAAGTTTTTGTATGCATATGATTGGGTAATATTTGTTAGATATTTAAATAGCTTATATACTTTATTATATTCTTAGTCTTGTTTCTTCTTTAACATAGCCTGAAAGCTACTAAACAAGGTGTTAAAAGGAAGAGGACAGGAAGAAAAGGTTAATCACAATCAGAAAATGAACAATAAAAGAAAGAAAAAAAAAAAAGAAAGAAAGAAAAATAACAACCCCTCCAGGTCACACTTCTAGTATTACTATATGTTCCAGTTCTCTAAAATCAGCAATTGGATCCATGCAATATTTCTAAGAATCAGCTGTACATATCAAAGGAAGAATAAAATTCAGAGTTCTTGAGCACTCAAATGTAACAATCTGGTGATAGACTCTTGATCTTGAACTCAGACGAGCTCTAGTTCAGATATCATTAATGACCCCAAGTATAGGAGTATGACACAGAAAAAGGGGAAACCCCTTAAATTTACTGGTTCTGAGTTGCATGCAGAAGAAAACTAACATTCAAAGAGCTTAGGGCAATATTCTACTTGCAAATCAGCCACCATTTACCTTCAATAGTTTATCAAGTGTTTCTTCAAGTGCGTCCTACAGAAGCAACCAAATATTGAATTATTTATATCAGATTAGCAATCGCATAGCCATTTTTAAGAGAGATCATTCCTGCTTTCTTGATCATGATGCAGCTCTGAGGACAGTGAACAAACCTTTTGAACAAGGGTCCAGATAACCTACTGGCTATGACTGCTATCATGGAGACAGATAAAAACACTTCATATCTCTGCCACTAGCTTAATTGTAACCATGAAAAAAGTTCCAGAAGTAGATTTAAGTTCATCCACAGCGAACAGCTTCAGTGACTTTATCAAAAGAAACTGAGACAGAAATAAACCCCATGGCAAAATTCCTACTGACCTAACTGGGGTTGAGATGTGAGGCCTGCAAGTGAGGCCAGACATTTAGTAACCTGTAAATCCTCTTTAAACATCTTATTGGCAGCATCAGGAGTATTATATATGGAGTGCATGTGATGCACATGCAAATGGAATGTGGAAACCTGTGCTGGCCTTTCTTCTGCTATTTTTTTTTTTCTCTCTCTTTGAGGCTGTTTTTTTTTTTTCTCATCCTAGGTCTTTGTATATATATATATATTTATTTATTTATTTATCTATTTATTTATTTTTTTTTTTCCCACAAAACCGTCATCTGGACTACAACAGACAAAATATGGAATTCAAAGGCTAAATGCCATAATTATTTACTATTATGAAATATGATATAGGCAATTTATAGTTTTCCTAGTGTCAAGAGAGAGGAGAAAGGAGAAGGAAGAAAAGGGGAATACCCTTACTTCTATGAGGAAAAATCTTGCTGAGGAATGACTCGATGACTCGTATCTCTTCTGTTAGAAGTTTTCTTAAATTTGACAGAGATGGTTATTGATTTTTGCACAGCTTTATTAGTTCCACCACCCTTCCCCCACCCCCCCCCTCCTCTGCCCCTTGGATTGATTTATAGGATATGCTTGAACTATGACCTGTCTCTGGTTAGAGAAAGAGAAATGGCACATTTATCACATCTCTTAGAAAAGAAGCCATGTGTCTGAGAAAGTTCTGTCATAGCTCAAAATTGCCCTATGGCAACGACATGAAAAGGGAATAATGTGAGTGGTAGAGGGAACAACAAGCAAGAGGCTTATTTCATAGGCTAAAGTAACAGTTCCAGGAAATCGTCCCTTTCCAACTTGCCACACGTTACAGCTTCCAGGAAATGATAGAGAGCTAACCTGTCTACTGCAATCATGTTTCAGTATCACCCTCAGCTTCTCTAGAAGGCATGCTGTAATATCCAATATCTACTTTCTTGAGCAAATCAGCTTGCTTTATGATCTTCAACATATCAGTGTATGTGTATATCTTACGTGCACTATATGATAGAGATCCAAATCACTCTAGGAAAACAGTTCTATTGTATTGAACAGTGCAGAGAGGCCATCCATGTATTGGTCTATTGGGACTGACTACTAATGGTTATAGTACCTTTCCCTATCCCTCAGGTTTTTATTCCTCTTCTGTCTTGGATTTCATATCACGTTGAGTCTTCAAACCATCACTACTCTCTTTATTTTGATCATAGATTCCTAGGGTTGCTATAGGAATCAGTTGATGAAACTATATGGCCTGTGCTTTATTTCAGGGTCAAAAGATCATTAAAGTAGTTCCTTTTGGCCTCAGAAATCTGAGAAAGTCAGAATAATTAACAGGGTGCTTAGGTGTGATGTGAAGCTCAGGTTAAGGGACAGGCATAAGTCTTGGGTTTTAGCTCAAGTTCACATTACCACGGAATACAAACTCTCATTCCTGATATCTGGGATAATTTCCCAGAAGAAGTAAAGGTTAGAGAAGAGCCACCAGCCTACTGTGGCTCTGATGATACAGGAATACTGATTCAGGATGAAAAGGTAAGCCAGGAGAGCATCACACAGATCATGGGAATACACAAATGAGCTATAAACTGCCTTCATCCAATTCTTCCTCTGGTTTATGAATTATCCTATAAAGCTATAGGATTAGATCGATATGTGTAATAAGTATTATTAAAATTATAAACAAATAATGAATCACTTTGCAGATTTTACCAATTTTACCAGATTTTACCAGAATTTACCAACATTACATTACTGATCAGTATATATATATATATATATATTTTTTTTTTTTTCCTGAAATTTTATGTTTACCAAACCTGAGTTTCAGTTATGATTTCTATATAAAAGGCCAAAGCTCTTTTTGGCCAAAAGTACTGCAGAAGTATAAAAAATTGTACATGGAATTTGCAGAATCGAGTGTTGAAGTTCTTCAAGTATACTGAAAAAACTTTTTTTTATTTTTTCATATTTGTTTAGTTTTAAAACACATCCATACCTATATCTTGGATGGATAAAATCACTTGGGAATCAATGAAATCAGTAAGATTTAGACACATGCCAAATGGGGCTTCTTCTTACTTCAACTACCTTCTTTGATATGCGGAGATATTTTTTTTATGGATTTTATCCTTCTACAGCAATTCCTAGTAGAACGTGATGTTTCTGACCCCACTTCAGGAAGTTGTATTCCAGATTTTATTGCACTGTCTTATTCAGTTCCAAGACTCATATGAGTTTTATTTGGCATACATTGTTATATCAATATGTGAATGTACTCAAAATGAGGTATCTACCACTTATTGTGTAAGTTCACATGCTTTCATATGCTAAAGGGTATGTTTTTATACATATTTGATTTTACTGTTCCCTGGTGGAGATAATAAAACAGTTTATTGTTTGATATGAGTCCAGGTTTATCATTTTGTCTGGTTTAAAATCAATGAGGAAGAGATGGGAAGTCATATTTATCAAAGATTCTATTTTCCCCAAACATTAAATATAACTCATCCTATAGGACGTCATGACAGAGTGAGAACACTTAATGGGACAACAAATTCCCCTTAACTATTCAGAAATATTTGCTCTTCGCATCAGATTACTTCAGAGGAGTAAGAAGTGTAAAATATTTGTCCCCCTCAAAAAAAAAAAAAAAAAAAAAATGGTGGTGGTGGTGGTACCACTGCTTTAATCCTGGGAAAGGTACCCTCCCTACCCATGTTCCACTTTTAACATGCTTCATAAGCTAATATTTGTTCTCTATTAGATGTGAAGTTAGAGTTATCTTACTTTTATTATGTGTATATTTATAACCTTTAGAAGTAAAACTGATCCATTCATATGACAATGGTTTATTGTTATATGTTCAGCATTCAATGCTGCTTTTCTTAATAATCTGAACCAGCTGGCATAAGCACAGCAATGATGCCAATGGGTCATGCATGCCTGAATTAGGTGCATTGTAAGCCAAGAAAGGCTAACACTTTAATACTGTCTCACTTTTTCATGACTAATGTCTTCTGCAAAGAAAGATTGCACAATTCTGTATACTTGAAATTCTGCACTGACATTTAACAGATGCTGAAATGAAATACTCCATTGTACTCTTATTAGGAAGCTGTATTTTGTACCATCAGCAATTATGGTGGTGAATAAATGTTTTCATATTGGTAGAACCTATGTGGGAAAGCAAAGTAAAAATGGAATTTAACAGATTTGAACTATTAGAACATTATTAAATATACTCAGACAGTCACACATTTTATGTAGTAAAAATGTATGCCCTTCCCACTGTATGAAAGTTTGACAACTATACTACAAAGGGCAAAACAGAAATAATAAATCTTTACAGATAACTAATTGATCTTCCTGAAACAATTTCACAGCCTGATGAGTGTATGTATAAAATATAAAACTATAAATTTTGCTAAAAATTGAGAATCTCAGAACACCTCCTTTGAAGGACTGTATTTTTGAAGGTTTTTAAAAAACAACATTTATATTACACTCTATTCTCTTCAAGTGCTGGTAAATTTTAGAGGATAAATCCCCTCAGACCTCATGGCAAAGTCAGAAAGATCTTTTTGCATAAGTGATATACCTAAAGTCACAGAGAAAAATGCAATATCAGGGACACTTTCAAAGCATTAGGTCCCATTCTGGAATTCACATACTTGTACATTTAAATCTGACAGTAGTATAGTAGTATAGTTAATAGTTATAGTTAGCAATAGTTAAAACTATAGTAATCTTTAATATCAGTTTTACTAAAACTATGATTTTGCTTCCTAAAGAGTAAAATATGCATCAGTACTGTTAATCTCCTGTTCATCTAAACTTGATCTTGGTTAAATTTACTAATTTCACAGGTTTTTATAACCTTTCAAAGCTTATCCATACTCACCAATCCAGCACACCATATAATGGAAGCTTTTGCTTCTCTTCTGAGTGTAGCCTAAACCTGGGAAATAGGCATTAAGGTGGTAAAGCGTATTTGAAACTACCCAATTTCCCAGCAGGAAATCTTAATTTTGTGAACTAAGTAAATTGCATTTAAGGCCAAGAACCCATTCCAAAACACACATTTACAATAACTTAAATAGGTCTCAGGCCAAACCACAATAGCATAGTTGCATAAAATATAGATTTGCTGTGGTGTCATAGGGAGAATTTATCACTTATAATCATTACTTGTGTTTATTTCTAAAAACTTGAAATCAAACACTATTCAAAGCCTAGCATTTAATATCACACTATGTCAGTCATAAGTGATAAAAAACCCTGATACCACTTTGTATAGGAGAGGTGAATAATATGGAAGGGATTAAAAAAAAAAAAAAAAAAAAAAAGAACGAGAGAGGGAATATAAAAGGAATGCATGAAATATCTCACATTAGACTTATTTAATCATAAGTCTTCTAAATATCCTGAATTTATGTGTATGTCATAGTAGTGAAGCACATAGATTTTTAAAGTATTGTCTAGACTTGGAAAACCTCAGTCCTCAAAGATTTCTAAAAAATAAATATCAACTTCATCAGTATAAACAGAGTGGAACTTCAATTTCACATTTTATAAAATAGAATCATAGAATCATCTAGGTTTGAAAGACCTTAAATCATTAAGTGCAACTGCCAACCTGACCTACCAAATCCCATCACTAACCATGTACCTTAGTGCTATGACCACAAAAGTCTTAAATACTTCCAAGGATGAGGACCCTACCATTTCTCTGGGCAGCCCATTGCAATGCCTGACCACCCTCTACATGAATAAATTCTTCCTCATATCCAATGTAAACCTCCCATGGTGTAACTTAACACTGTTTCCTTTTTTCCTATCACTTGTCACCTGAGACTGACACCCTCCTCACTAAGACTTTCTTTCAGCTAGTAGTAGAGAGTGATGAAGTCTCCCCCTCAGCCTCCTCTTCTCCAGAATAAATAACTCCATTTCCCTAGTCTGCCTCTTATAAGTCTTGCTTTCTAGTTCTTTCATCAGTTTCATTACTCTTCTCTACACACTCTTCAGTAACTCACTATCCTTCTTGCAGTAAGGGGTCCAAAGCTGAACTCAGTATTCCACAGGGAAAATCCCTTCCCTTGTCCTATTGGCCATACTATTTCTGATGCTGGTCAAGAAGCCTTTGGCTTTCTTGGCCACCTGGGCATGCTGCTGGCTCATGTTCAGCTGGCTGTCAACCAGCACCACCTGTTCCTTTTCAAACAGGAAACATTTCAACCTTTCTTGCCCAAGCCTGTACCACTGCATGGGGTTGTTATGACCAATATGCAGCATCTGACATTTATCCCTGTTGAATGACATGCAGTTGGACTTGGCCAATTGATCCAGTCTATACAGATCCATCTGGAAAACCTTCCTACCTTCAAGCATACCATCAGTTGTGATTAACTTGATATCTGTGAATTTACTAAGGGCACATTCAATCCCCCCATCCAGATCAGTGATAAAAATATTAAACAAAACTGGTCCCAAGACCAAGCCTTGGGGAACACCACTGGACTGGAACAGTGAACTGGACTTCATTCACTATGACTCTTTGAGCCCCATCATCCAACCAGTTTTCATGCAGCAAACTCTACACCTGTCCAAGCCATGAACAGACAGTTTCTCTAGGCAAACACTCTGGGAAATGGTGTCAAATACTTTACTAAAATCCAGGTAAATGGCATCCACAGTCCTCACCTACCAAGCATGTCATGTTGTCATAGGAGGAGATTAGGTTAGTCAGGCAGGACCTGCCTTTCATAAACCCATGCTGATTTCTGATCACTTGATTGTCCACATCACATGTGTGTGCCATGTGATGGCACTCAAGATGATCTGCTCCATGACCTTCCCTGACACTGAGGTTAGAGTGACAGACCTGTAATTCCCTGGATACCCCTCTCGGGCATTCTTGTAGATTGGAGTCGCACTTGCTAACTTCCAGTCAACTGGGACTTCTCCAGTTAGCCATAACCAATGTTAAATTACTGAGAATGGCTTGGCTAGCACTTTCACTAGATCCTTCAGAACTCTTGGATGAATGTTGTCTGGTCACATAGACTTCTGAACGTTCAAAATATGTAGGAGAGGAGAGATATGCAGGGAGCTGGAGAACAATTGGCCTTGCTAATAAAGGCTGAGGCAGAAAGGTGTTTTATTTCTTCCCAGCAGAAGACTGTGTATGTCTTTAACCTGTGTTGGAGCAAAAACAAACCCTAAGACATGCTGATTGAACAGGACTATATTCTCAGACTTGAGATTTAGAAAATTTAAAAAGAATCTGTTTCACAAGATAATCCTTATGTCTATAGCTTCATATGAATCCTAAGCTAATTCATCTTATTTAATTTGCTTAATTTATTAATTTAATGTTACTTCCTACTTCATGAGTAGTCTCATTCTCTGTAGAGGAGAATTCACTATGGATGACAAAGAAAATGAATCTCTTGCATTGTAACAAGCTGAGGTCAACCACTGGCAAAACATTTATTTTGGGATCATATATGTATGTAGATGTATATACATATGGCATTCACTGAAACACTACTCCTTGTCTTAAATGTAAAGGTATTGATAAACTTATCTTAAGTAGGGGGAATGGCTCTCTTGAAGTATATTCCACATCTGGACTTCTATGCATCCTCTGAAGACAAATACGGTTGAAATCCACAATTATGGTTTGTTTAAAAATTCTTTTATATTATCATAGATTAAAAAGTACAAGTTTAAAAGTGTAAATATATTTCTGCCAAAACAGTGTTGGTGTTATTCCCTTAAAAAAATATACACATAAGTTTTAAGAGAAAAATGAACTTTATATTTCAGTCTTAATTATACTCATGTGTGGAAATGCTTCTTTAATTAAAGCTGAGATCAGGTTTTTAGTAACACCTTGCCATGTGAGTGGAAGGCTGCCCCTAATAAACATTAATATCTTGCATATAGTATGTGTTATTGCTTGATGGTGAAAGAAGTTCTGTGTGAATATGCTGAGACCTTCTCTACTAGTGGAAACTTGTTGCATGGGTTTTAATAGTTAATAGTTAATAGTTTTTCTTCGGCATGTTTTCCTTTGCTTTCCTTGCATTGGGCGGATGTCACACCAGTCTTAATCCTTTTTAAATTCCATTTCTTATTATGGAACAGCATAGCATGCAGTTCTCCTATTGTACCATTAAGATATAATCTGTGACCTTAGTTCCAAAACGTGGTTTTGGTAACTATCTTTCTTCACAAGTTTATATAATAAAAGTAATTTTAAAACTAATTTTATATGTTAACCTTGCTATTTTATTCTCTCCAATTTTATTCTGTTAAAAGAGTAGAAGTATAAATGTAACATAAAGCTAAACACAAAGCCGCACTTAGTGCAAATAATTCCTTAGTGCAAATTCCTTAGTGCAAATAATTCCTGACAAAACTGTTAACTAGAACTCAGAAATTTTCTGTACAACGTAAAGTAACCTATAATTACCCATTCCTGTGGTGAATCACCATGAATAACTACTAGAGCATTAAATTAAAATACACATCAAACATTTATAGAGAATTTTGATTGCAAACAGGACAGTCCGTAACTAGTTTATTTTCCCTTCTTACTTTATTTTGGAAAGAATATAAAACTTTATAATATTATTATTATTATTTGCTATAACTTTCAATGCTAATCTTGTTAATAACCGGCTAGGAACACAGTAGGTCTCATCCCAAGAGATACCAAAACCCACACCTTGCCTACACAACATTTTCTTTTTACTTCCGTCATTCTGGCACTTGAGCATCCTTGATTGTAATAACAGTTGAGACTTGGGATCTGTGACACTCATAATTTTATGAGTACTATCCACTAGTTTTTGATATACTTTTTGTTTATCTAATGATTGTAGAGATGCTATTGTAGACAGACTATAATCTTTAAGGATAAATCTGAACATCCTCTGTCAAATTGCTCTCCCTACTATGGACATCTAGTATAGAATAAACAGAGAAATATTGCTTTGTGAGACAGGAGAATGTAATCAAAGTCTCTGAGTAGTAATTATTTAATGATGAGATTATGAGATGCTTTTTTATTCTTCTGGACCATCCTGCTGAGAATCATCATGGATTAAATCATCAGGAAAGTATCTTCTCAAATGAAAATCAGAAAGAAATAAATTATTCCAGGCCCAAGACTGGATCTGAAAGCACTTTCCACCCTCATTTTGACAGAAATGGTCAGATTTAAAATCAGTTTTGTGATGACCAGAATACAAAACTTGCACATATAATTATTCAAAGCCAAAAGGTACAGGTACTACTGCATTTATATTGCAAGTTTTATTACCTTTTGACACAATGATACACAATACAAGAAGTATGTGGAGACATGAAGATTAATATACACTGCTGTTTTATTTTAGTGACATTAGTTACAATCTAGAATTTATGTGGTTGACCTTTGCAACTGAAAATGTCAAAATCAGTTTTTTCCAACGTATGATGGAAAATGTAGTCTTCATAAAGAGTTACATTTCCCCTTGTAAAAAATCTAACATTGAATTTCAAGAGTAAAAGAGTGTTCTTGATTGCACTTAATCATGATTAATCTCTACCTATGAACTGGTTACTCTGCTATGACTAGATTTTCTATCTTTTGTTAAAACTAATCCATAAGCACTTATAGCATTTAAATCACTGCTAAAGACTTCCTTTCTTCCACTCTTTAAAATTGTTTGTAATCTGAATGAGCAATGCTACCCAGCTTCTAGTAGAGAAAAACAATATGCCTGCAAATCCTTTAACTGGAAAGCAGGAAGATGTTATTCTTCTGTGAAAGGTACATGTATGTCCTAAACTAATGGTTAGAATGACATCGAGAGAAACTGAGAAATTCAACTGAAGACAACAAAGAGATAAATATATCTGAATGCAAGCTATGGAGCTGTGAAGCAGCCCACTAGAAACTTGTATATGGATCAAGGTGAGTGAATTTATACATTTTTTACAGTGGGAAGGTGTCTAATAAAAATAAATGTGGGTGTCCATTTATTTGGGAGTAAATTTGCTCATTAATTCCACCCTCCCATCCTTCTTCTCCCCTCCCCTCCTCTAGTTTTGATGTAGTTCACATCTGTACTTTCTCAAGCAAGTGGGGACAGGAGGGAAATGATTCCATTTCTTACTCTGGGCTAAACTACATGTTCTGCTGTTTTTCACATTTAACATGTGGAACGTTCCCCTCTGCTTTCAAACACATGTATTTGACTGAACTTCCATCAACCCCAACAGTGCATCTGCACTGTAACTCTTTGTGCAGACACAAGAAAGCTGTTACTTGTCAATGTACACCTTGATGTATTCAAGTTTCATAAATAATCAAAAAAATGGCCAAAAAAAAAAAAAAAGGAGCCTGAAAGAGTAATTTTAAAAGACTCCCTCCTCCTTCACTTAATTTCTTAATAAAATAAGGCAGGACTGGTCAAATGGAAGAAAATGTCTTAGGATAACAGGCATTTTTCAAGTATACTCTATAATAGCCTGAGACAGGGAATTACCACAACCACAAATTATACTATTCCTCTAAACAGAATGACTTGTGGTAAGGGACAATCAAATTCTGTCCTAACTTTTTGTCTCCTGAACTTAGGCTTAGTTAATACAGGTTGATTTTCATATCCTCTCCTGCATCCTCTCCCACGCATTAAATATGTAGTGTGCTATTCTGCTCCAGTGGCATCAAAGTTATTTAAAACCTTCCTGTGTGTCAAAAGGAAACCACTCAGTTATTTTTTTCATTTCAGGATCAAGGTGTAAGTAGCGGGTCAGAAAACTGATAAAGGCAAGGATTTCTCATAACTTTATGATTTTAGATGAGTTAAGGTTAAAATTTTACTTTCATTTATTTGTCAGTGTTACAAAACACTAAACATAATTTAAAGATACATCCTTCTTGTCTTTAATTAGAAGAAAAAAATAGAGTTCCTACAAAACAAAAAAACCCGTGCTCCCCTAAGATCCTTCCTAGTATAATGGCACATTGCTAGTGTGACCTACAAATTATTTGAAGACTATTGCATAAACCCTTATGTACAGATACAAGAGTTTTTTTGCTTTGCTCACTTTACTTCATTTGTTACAGGAATGTCTGTAGATCAGTCTTGCGGCCCCTTGACTTTGACATGTAAGCAAGTTAGAAATTTTTGGCTTTTTGTTTCTTCCCCTGGATATCATTTTATATTTCACAGATGAGCAAACACACTCCTAAATGTTGTTAGAATACAACATTTTCTGCTTTTGTGCTTTTATGGGCTTGGCAACTGTTTTGGAAAGTTACTCCTTAATAATATGGTAAGGTGATTTAAAAAGTTAAAACAGCTATTTCTGTGTCAAGCAAGGGCATTAACTAAAATTATATATTTTATAATAATATATGTTTTATATATATATATACATATACATATATATATATATATAACTACATACATGCAATGCATGTAAATATCTAAAAGAAGGATGTCAAGAAGATGGAACCAGACTCTTTTCAGTTGTGCCTAGCGGCAGGATGAGAGGCAATGGGCACAAACTGAATCACAGGAAGCTGCGGCTCAATATTAGAGGGCAATTCTTTGCTGTGATGGTAAAAGAGCAGTGGAACAGGTTGCCCAGAGAGGTTGTGGAGTGTTCATCTCTGTATGTGTTCAAGAGCCACATGGAGGATGCCATCCTGTGCAATGTGCTCTAGGTGATCCTAACTAGAATTTATCATTCAACACTGTTACTAATAGCATTTTTCCAGACCATTTTTTCCAGTAAACCTATTTAAATACATCAATAAGTCAGATAGCATTCTATAATATTTAAATAAAACCAAGCAAGAACCTTGAAAATGCTATCTCACCTATGAACTGATAATAATTGATCACATAAAGGAATTATTTAAAAACTTTGCATGAGTATTCAGAGAATGCTGACTGATCTTTATGGTAGTCATACAGGTAAGACTCTTGTGTGGTACCTTGAAAGTGTAATCTCTCTCTTAGAAAAGTATCTTGTAAGAAAGAAAGTAACCTTTCTTTGACACACGTCAAAGTCAATGACATGTGTGATGTTAAGTCAATTTATTACTGTGTAAATAATACTCCATGGTTTAGAGACTATTTCCAGTTGCATGGGAAAGATAAATTAATTGGATTTATTTTGTTATTTTAGCTACATTTTATTAAATATATAACAGAATAAAAGGAAAGTTTAAAGGAAATATAAAGCTCTAACAGCAATGTGACAAAAAAAAAAAAAGTAAATGTAAGTCACCATCTCTCTTTCTCCCTCCCTCCCTCTCCTCCCTCTCTCTCTCTCTCTTTTTTTTTTTTTTTTTTTTTAAGTGGGAATCCAAAACAAGTATTGATCAGTTGTGGCCTCAGTCAATCAGTCAATCATTTATCTTAAGATAGGTCACAAAGAACAATGGCTAGTGAACATGGAGAATATACTTCCCTTAGTTGATGTGATGTGCATGTAACAAGAATGTTAAGACAGTAACATTCAGTCACAACATTATTGTGTTCAAGATTCAAAATTCAAGAATTCCCTTCTGTTTAGAAAAGTATTAAGTGCTTAAGTGCTTCCATTTGAAATACTGTGCTTCCCCACCCCTGCCCCCCAAGTTTGAGTCAAGAATGTTGGATAGTCACTGGCCTTGGTGGTTATTTTTACAAGGCTACTGCACTCTTAGATCTGCTAAAATATAAGCGATGTATACTTTTAGTTTTCTTTAAATTTTATTTGGTCCTATGTAGCTTTATTTTGTACTAATTTCACCATCTTCATATACAAGAAAAAGACTTTATTAAACAAGTGTATTCCCTAAACTGATGAGAATAAAAAACAGAACAAAATGGCAATAAGAATTTTTTTCCTGAGTAGGACATTTACAAAATACTCACATGGATGATTAATATTTTTAATTGTTTGAAATGTACACTGATTAATATTTGGTTAAGTAAAATTCAAGTGAGGCTAAAGAAGTTAGAATCAGAATCATCATATGTCTAGAGTAAATGACTGACATCATATCTTGACATGAAAAATGCATGAAAAATGACATCATGAAAAATGACAACACATCTTGATATGAAAAATAGTGATTTGCTTAGTCTATTCTGTAATAACTAATTTATCTGGAAATCTTGAAGAAGTATTGAACAGTGGAGAGAGTTCTGTTAGTACAAGAGAAAATTTTTACAAAAAAAAAAAAACAACTGCAAAGAACAGATTTATCATTGTTTGTACTGTTTTATAGGTGTTATGGCGGTTATGGTGCTGACACTTTTTTTTTTTTTTTTTTTTTTTGAGTGTAGGTAAAAGACCTTAAAAAAGACTTCATTTTCATTGGAAGAAATATCTGTAAGGTTGTTTGAGGGTCGTCCATGTAGTTGATTTATTGTCAGAAAATATGAGCAAAAATAAACAATTCACAATGCACATTCTAGTCTTTTTTCTTTTTTTTTTTCTTTTTTTTTTTTTTTTTCCTCAGGTTTGTGTTACAAGCACATTGCTCTGTGCTTTTAAAAAATGTTTTGCTTTTTATGTTCTACATATTATATAGTTAACATAAATCATTGTGGCAATACACTTCTATGTTTTGATCTTCATGGATCCTTCCACTGGGTTTGTACACCCCAAAACTAAAATATCACTCTTATCATTATCATCATCATTATCATTATCATTATCATTATCATTATCATTATCATTATCATTATCATTATCATTATCATTACCATTATTATTTTCTTCTGCAACTGGCAGAAGTTCCAAGTGAATTGGTTTCAGTTTTCAGGCAAAATTTCTTGGAGATCTCAAATGAGAACATATGCTGTGAAAACCACTTGAAAAGTATCTATGCACATGTAAGGAAGATATCTCTGCAGCATGACCACCAGGAAAGATTCAGAAAAAGAACAGCTAAACAAGAAAAAGAATAGGAAGACTTTCTTCCCAAATATCTGCATTGATTGCTCATAGAATCATAGAATCATTAAGGTTGGGAAAAAAATAAAAAAGAATAAAAGAATAATAATAATAAAATGTCAAAAGTTGTCATGACCAAGAGCCATACTATTCTCAGTACCACTCTCATTCTCCATATTGTCCCTAAATTTAATTATTTATCACTATTAACTCTCAGGAGGAGATTTATTTATATATTTATTTATATTCATTTATATAATATATTAGATATATATCTATTTATAAAGCACTATTTAATGAACAGATAAGGCAGATGTCCATTCATGATGGAAAAATCTCAGAAGTTTCCCTATATATTTTCAAGTATACTTGAAAAATCTGTTGAATGCATAAGCACAGGCTTAAACATATTGGGAAGATCACATTTTTGTGCAAAATTTTCAACAGGATCTTTTTTATGCTAAAAGCAAACCAAAGGCATTTTAATGGCATTTTAGTGTCTAGGAAAAACGGTAATTTTATGAATCAGTGGCATATCTAAATTTTTACAAGCAGGAAAATTTGGGTCTCTAGTGCTTCTTTGGCTGAGTCACCACTAGAACATAATTTGGAGAGTGGAAAAAAATATATAGCACTTAATTCCCTCACACACCCATTCAATTCGCAATATAAACCAAAGGTTTTTAATACAGTAATGTCTGTTGTTTGTTTGCTTCTTGTTGTTGTTGTTGTTTTTAATTATTCTACATATGATTATCTTTTTCATTTGTCGTTATTTTGATATCAGTCTCTCTGATTAACTTGATGGTAGTTTTTTATGGGAGAACTTTTCAGTTCTCTACTACATATTTCTCTATTGAGCAATCTTAAATCCCAGAGTAGTGCATGATGTTTATTTACCATACATATGGTGCTCTATATTTACTACCCATTTTTCAGTATTTAGGAAATGTTTACACAGACTGAATGGAAGTAATATGTTATGAAAAAATAAAAGAAATGAGTATTCATTTATTTTGTTAGATATAAGGCAGAAGTACACTTTAAAATTAGCCTGCTTTGAAAGATGTTTTAATATATCAGGCAAAAGAATAAGAAATGTTTTGGATGTTAAAAAAATAAAATAAAATAAAATAAAATAAAATAAATTAAAGAGCAATATTAAGATATTTGGTTTGTGTGTTTTTGTTGTTATTGTCCTTTCCCTTCCCTTCCCTTCCCTTCCCTTCCCTTCCCTTCCCTTCCCTTCCCTTCCCTTCCCTTCCCTTCCCTTCCCTTCCCTTCCCTTCCCTTCCCTTCCCTTCCCTTCCCTTCCCTTCCCTTCCCTTCCCTTCCCTTCCCTTCCCTTCCCTTCCCTTCCCTTCCCTTCCCTTCCCTTCCTTTCCCTTTTTTATCATATTTTACCCTCCTGTATTTTAAATGAGGTAAAGCACACAGTTGCTTCCTCCAGCCGTAGACTGCTCCTCTCCAGTTGTTGGAAGTCAGCCCAGTGCCTTGGGCAAGGTCTCAGCCCAGACCAGGGTATGAGGCTACTGATGCTAGGACCCCTACTTGCTCCAGTATCTGGCGCACAGGCCAGGGGGCACCCACAGCCCCCATCTGACTCCAGTAGCTGGCATCAGATGATCCACTAATCACTAAATCCACTTATATCGATCCCCCAAATAGCTGGCATTTAATCATTTCAAGTCACATGCACACACAAATATTTCATTACTTCTTATCATTTTGGTCCAGAGGTCTCCTCTCAGACAACCATGCATGAAGTCTGAAGTCAAACAGCACCTCATTTATACCTGGAAATAAAATTTCAACAAATGACATTGATAAAGTTCACAAGATCTACAGTCTCAGGTTCCGCCGCTCAGTGTTATTTTCCTCTAGAAATCTGGCAAACATATCCTGTTGCTCTGTTACATTCCATAGTTTCTTGTCATGAGGCATCACACAATCTAAAGAAATATATTGATCATGTTTCTAGTTTCTCATGAAAATTTCACACTTACTAACACAGTGATTTAATAGCTAAGACCTTTGTACTCAAGGAAGATATGTTGTGAAAAAATATCTAAGATCAGGTCTGTTTTCGGACTTTGGCATTTTCTAAAGTTCCCTACATTAACAAGGAAACAAAATAATGTATAATCTTAACAGAGCAGCCAGAGTCATTCAGAACATTTTAATTACACATAAGCTGCAGATGTATTAACTTCAGGCTACCACACATAGGTGGAATTGGGAATCTGAGATTTATTTAATGTTACTGATTTCCTCTATGTATATTTAATTAGGAAAAACAAACCAACCAACCAACCAACAACAACAAAAAATCTTTTGCACTTAATATCATCTCCCTTATTCATTGAGATATTTCAAAATCATTTATATCCTTATACATTAATTTAAATTCTGACTTGTGGTAGCATGTGTTTTTAACACTGAAGTGTAGTTAAAAAATATGTGAGAAAAAAAAAATCATTTTCTTTCATCCAAAGTACACCTGGGTTTCAGCTCTTTATACCTTTGCTGTTCTTACTAACTTTAGTGTAAACAGGATTGGGTTAGATTTATTTTGATGCCTGACTGTGTTCACAGTATATTTAACATTAAGCTACAAAGATTTAAAAAAGTCACTATCAAAACATGCAGTAATGATTTTAAAAATATTAAGAAAAGAATTCCAAGCGTTTCTTGAGGAACAAAGAAAAGAAAGATTTTTTTTTTCTCCAAAATTTGCAGAAGTCTAATGTAGTTCTAAAGTGTTCGGTGAATTTTATATAAACATAGGCAATAAAAAAAATAAAATCTGAATTCTGTGATTGGCACTAACTGATATCTGTGGACTGGGACAACATTTTATATGCTATGCTACACTTCATTTTATGGTTTATATATACTTTAAATAGTAAACCAACAACCACTACAATAAGAAAATTTTCATTTTTTTTTTTCTTGATCTTCTTTTACAAAGTGTCAAAGTAGTTATTTACACATATATAAAGTTACATCATGTCTTCTAATTAATGAAAAGTTATATTTTGAAACTTTATCTTCTCCAAGATTCTGTGTATGTCTTTGTCTGTGTGTGATTTGGGCAATTATGTTACTCAGTGGAATTCAGTGGGATTGTTTCTATGCACAAAGTTTTTATCTAATCATTTTCCTTGTGAAAGTTAGCATATCTGTAATAGCAAAATATATCTAAACATTTCTGCTGTTCAAGATCTAGGCATTCTTTAAACATAGTCTCAAGTACTGCAAATGAAAAATACGGAAATAAGAATTTCCTTTAACTAGCAACAGTATTAGTATGGAAAGATTCTTAAAATTCTTATGTGAAAGGTTTTGTCTGAGAAAGAAAACATTTCGTGGAGATATTGTTAAAAATGTCACAAGGCTCTAGCATATAGAAATTTGTATTTTTAACACACCGATTAAACTGTTTAGTGGTATTAGGTACCTTGATTAAGTACAGAAATTTTTAATGGAGGTATAAAGAAATATCAGGATTTTAAAAAGTGTTAAAAATGAAGAAAAGAAAACCAGTTTCCATGTAGAAAAAAAAATAAAAATAAAAAATTAACTATTTCCCATTTCCTAGGAAGCAAACAGTGAAGTCACTTGACCTTTTTTGCGGGTGTTCAGTATCAATTAGGGAGACAAATAAATTTTCGTTGTGTTCTCCTGTGTGGCAAGGTTTTGGTAGTGGGGGGCTGTAGGAGTGGCCTCTTTGAGAAGAGTCCAGAAGCTGCCCCATGTTAGTTAAGGGCCAGTTTCAGCCAGAAACAAAGGGACCCACTGCTGCTCAGAGCCAAGCCATGCTGTTTGTGCCCCTGTGAGAGCATATTTAAGAAAGGGGAAAAAAAAAAAAAAAAAAAAGTATCAAACAACCAAACAATAAATAAACAAAAAAGAAAACAAACAAACAAACAACAAAAAAACTTCTGCAAAAAACCTGCTGCACCACAGCAGCTAGGAGAAAGTGGAGTGAGATGCAGCCCTGCAGCCCCAAAGGCCAGTGCAGGAGGGCAGGAAACACTCCAGGCTGTGCAGCAGGAGAGGCCACAGTAAAGCAGGTTTTTCCCCTGCAGCCCATGGGTCCCACGGCAGAGCAGATCTCCATGCTGCAGCCCATGGAGGTGAAGCAGGTGGATGTGGCCTGGAGGAGGCTGCGGCCCATGGAGATTCCCTGCAGGAGCAGGCCAGTTGTGGTGGAACTCAGCTGCCCAGCTGCGTAAAACCAACACAGCTTGATATCATTAAGATTCAGTATAATTTTTTTTTTTTTCTTTTTTTGTCTTCTGATCATGTCAACTTTGCTCTGGCATCTATGTTTGCTTAAAGTTATTATAAACTGACTTTAACTTTCCTTTTAAAAATATTTTTCCTTTTAACCTGGTAGAATGAGAAAGACCTTTCAAAGGCAATCTGGAAAAAAATATGAAAAACATGATTTTAAAAAACAAACTCGTATGATTGATTTACCATGCTTTAAAAACTGTGCAGAGATGGGGACAAAAGAGCAATATTTTTTTTCTCTTCTTTTTCCAAAAGAAATATCTATTAAAATAAAACTAAAGTATAGAATAAACATTGAAAAGAAAAAAAACAAAACACTATGCATGAATAATTATAATATTTCATTATTAAAAATGAAATCTCATCATGAAATGTCCTGAAAATTATATTTATTGTTCATCTATGAAGGTGATTTTTTCAACCTTCTGCATGATATAGACCCTTGTAATCTATACCAATTACCTCCAAACTTTTTTTCTTTTTTTGTTCTTCGCGATGGGTAAGATAAGTCTCTAAGATTTCTGAATGTTTTTTCTAAATGTATTTTCCATCCCTCTCACATCACTTCTATGTACATTCTGATTGTCCATACTGACATTCCAACTGTGAACACTTTCTCTAACTCCAGGCAAGACACTAAAACTCTTTGTCCTAAATCAGACTTATTCCTTGGTGTTAAGAGAATTGCTTCATTAACCTTTTATGGAAGTCGTAAAGCACTACTATAATATTGTTCAAATCTCTTTGTTGCCTTAATTGCATGTATGAGACTCACAGTTTGGATAATGTTTAGAAGCATTTGGATGGGCTGGGATTTTGATGCAGAGGGTTTCACCACACAGAAAATATTTTATTTCAGCAGATTCTTTCTTTTGGATTGGAGACCTGTACAACTAGGTCAAACCAGAACATTATTTTAGGTAAAAAAGATTCCCAGGAATCTGAGAAGCTTGATTCCAGAATGGGTATCCTGTGGCTCATTGACTCAATTCCTCTTAAAACAAAACTCTCAGATTTTTTTTTCGCATTAAAAAAGAAATATATATATATATATATATTTCAGGTCTTTATGTTTTTTAACAACATGTAACTTCATTTATTAAATCTTACCTTGGCCATAAATGACTTGATGCTATAAATCATCAATATTTCCTGTTTTTGAATGAGAAGCCAGAAATACTGATTAAGGTCATACTCAGTTCAGGTTGAACAAATAAATGGGAGAACTGTAGGTTTGATGTTTCACAGTATTTCCACAGTATTTCAGCTAGTACCGGGAGATATATGATGCTGAAGTCCTTATGCTACCTTCCAGTTAGAAAATAAAATAAATGATACATTGGAAAAACATTGTCATAAAGTGATACACTTTAGATAGTTTCCAATTATTTGCAGTATTTGTGCATTTATTGATTTAGCTTTGAATTAATAAAATTATTTATTTATTTTTGAGTTTCTGGGAATCCCTGGATTGGAAATAAGAAGTGGGATTACAAAATCATCTGTAATACCCTTAATATACACATACACAAAGACATAAAGCACTCTATTTCAATGCATACCTGCTCCTTACTAACCTGGTCCTGATGTAATTTGCATTTTTAGGTACTTTTCTGTACATTCTGTACATTTTCTGTATAGTCACTACTTAATTCAATGCAAATACTGCAATTTATTGGAACATGAAAATATTTCATTTCCACTAATGAAAAACTCAATTTTAATTGGAACAAGATATAAGTTTGCTGGCCATTCATTGTATGATTATATCATACATTGCAACAATGCATGACCTTGCAATAATTTCTCTAATTCCTAGTGATGTAGATTAAATTATTCTCTGAATTCTGCTTATAGTTTAGAGGAATGGTAAACATGTCAGACTGGTATAAATCCTGAAAAACTAACAATTTCTGCCAAGGGAATAGAATACTTAAAAAGAGAAGGGAAATTAATAATATCTGCACAAGATACTGGAAGTTGAAATACTAACAGGTGACATAAGTGCCACCTTAAATCTAAAATTTACACTCAGCTGTATCTGTTACCTTTGTTACCTGAGAACACCCTATACTGACTCACCACTGTTTGATCCAACTTTTAAGATAGTTCATTTAATGAGGTATTACTACATGAATTTGAAATTTGTGCATAAGCGAATCTGCTTCAGTAATTATATTGGTAAAATAACATCATTTGTTGTGAATGCACAGGGCATTGATTTCCATTTTCCTGCGAAAATTTACAGCTTCATAACTGTTATCTTGTCTTCTCTTCCAACTCCATCTGCATTTAAGTATCACATCCATGAATTCCCCTCACTGTTGCTTTCTCATACCACATCTCACCTTTTCTCTGGGAATAGCTTAGACCCAGAGATGGGAAGTACCCAAGGTAAACAGAGGAATGGCAACAGCAAATACTGTTGAGGGAACCTGACAAAATAGATTTATTTTATTTTATTTTGTTTTGTTTTGTTTTGTTTTATTTTATTTTATTTTATTTTATTTTATTTTATTTTATTTTATTTTATTTTATTTTATTTTACTTTTGTTTGTTTGAAATCACTGCTTTAGATCAGATCATATCTTTGTAGTACCATAAAGTAGTTGGCTAGCTCTTGATATTTTTCATATTACAGACAATACTTGATTAATACTATTTCTTCATTTTTAGAAGGTGGGTTTTGTTACACACAAACCAGGCATTTAAAAATATTTACCGTATTTCAGACGTCTCAAAGTTGTATGTAACCATTTCTATGGAATAGAAATGTAGACTAACTTCCTTCTTAAATTGAAAATTTTTACTTTCTTAACCACCTTAGTCTCCCGAACAGCATAGTTTTCCACTTTTTCAAATGTTACTGTCTTTAAATGTAAAAGAAGCAAGATGACAAAATATCAAAATCCTCCACATAGTTCTATGAAATCAAAAAGTTAACTAAAATTGATTTTAATGGATGTATCGGTATTTCAGCAATAAGATAAAATAATGAGAAGAATGATCTCTATTCTTCTGTCGATCCATCCACCATACATATGAAAACATCTAAAAATATTTTTTTTCTTCTCTATTTTTTCAGCAAAACCTTACTCAAGAATAGATTTTATGCAGCTTTAATTTAGCAGCAATTTAATATTTATTCATACTTTTATGGAAAATCGGAAAATTAAATTATATGACTCTTAATGGCACTTCATCAGTATTTAATCATCAGACAATTTAACACCATGATTTCAACAGAAATTGCTAGATTAGAAACAGCGACTTAGTTGAAGTTTCTAGAATATCAAGGTTCACGTTACTGTAGGGTATTGGGTGGGAGGGTGCCTAAACTCAGTCACACAGTTACAAGATTTTCCCCCTTTTGATGAATTACTCACCCTCCTCCATCACTGTTGTTGGTCCATGGATGAGCTTTGATCCTCAAGTGTCAGACCTGAGAGATGTTCCATGTCAGTGATACCCTGAGAAGTGTTGAAGCCCAGTGGATAACAGCTCACTGCAATCCCTGGGAAACTCAAATAACCTTTCTCTGCCTGCTATATTTATAAGATAAAGTGAATGGTTTGTAGCCAGACTCCTTACCTATTGTTCTTGAATTCTGATGCGATCCGTTTTTCCCCCATTGATGGGTTCCTATGGGTACCTGCTTTAAGACCATAACCCACTTTGTTCACAGTCATGGTTTTGAGCATCCACCTGGCACTCTATTATTAATGAGCTGTCCAGTTCAAGGAATGGTCACATCAAGGCCTGCTGTAGTTCATAAACCTGAGCAAGACCTAACTCAAGTGCAGGAGTAGAGTATGCCCAGCATAATCCTACACAAATCACAAATATGTGGAATGAAAGGGATAGTGGAAAACAAAACAAATGAACAACAGCAACAACAACTAACTCCTTTAGGTTGTTTTCTTTTTGTTTGTTTTACAGAGTTTATTATATTTCAAATTACATTAATGAATTTTATACATATTCTTATTCATATAAGAATATACATATTCTCATTCATAACTTTTATACTCCTCTTACATTTTTTTTTACCCAAAGATTTTGTTTAATTTCAGTGAATGAAAATTAAATATTCTTCTTACATAAGTATTCATTCATTTTTTTTCTTTGCTATACTTGAACTGTTAATGTTAACAAACAAACAAAATCATGAGATGAAGCCTGATTTAGTAAAATTACACCTAATTTACACCATTGTAACAGAATTATTCCTGCATAGCCTGTTTCCAAATCCATACATGAGGCAATTAATTGTTGAGTTGAAAGCCCAATATAATGTGCATCATCCCATTGTGACAAATGAAAAATGTTATTCAAAGCAGGGTAAAAAAAAAGAAAAATATCTTTGCCAGAAACATAGTCTCCCACTTACAACTTCTGTTCCATTACACAAGTATGGAAGTGTCCAGGAACTAATATATATATACTATTTACCCAGCTGTTTTTTGGTTGGATGCTTACATTGGCAGCCTCAGCAGTGGTAATGAGACTCACCATCTGCAGCAGTCATGGAGGGAAATGCTGTTATCAACATCATTAACTTTGGGGACTGTCATGAGATATGTGCTATTTTGAAGAATGTTATATACTCATAGTGGTACTCATGCCAGTGTATGAGAAACACTGAGATCTTATGTCTGTTTTACAAGCCAATACAATCTAAAAATAACCTTAAAAATATAGACATTAAATTTAAATACATTACTATATTGGAATTAAAAATAAAAAGTAAATGATTCAAAAAAAAAAAAAAAACTATAGTTGTGTTTTCATTAATTTTACTACTTTACTGGATGTTTTTTTTACTGTTATTGTTTGTTTTCATGTTAGCAGAACCTGTGAAATGGCCTAGTTCACTACCTCTGTGTTAGTGATCCTGCAAGTTAGTCAAACTGTAAAATATAGCTGGAGTGTTCTCATCTGTTTATGTAGGTATGAACTGTTGTGACATTACAGACAGCTACAATGGATTAGAGGAGAAGAGGCAGTGGAGCAGAAGGATTTTTTTCTAATCTCTTCCAGATGTTTCCACTTTACATGTAAAGTTACAAAATTTAATAAGCCTTCTGAAAGTATTGCTCCAGTATGTTGGAAAAAATATTATTATTATTTTTTTTTTCCCCAGAAGGACAAAAAAGGGAGAGTCCTAAACTATGTTCACTTTCTCTTCATATACCATCGGACTCCAGCTGGTATGATTTTTGAAAGTCTGCTGAAATTGAATGACTTCAAAAAAAAGACTTCATTTTGGATAAATGAAAATGAAATCATTAGAATTTTAGTGATAAGACAAAATTTTGATCAAAAATATAACTTAGGTAATGCTTCATACAGAAACATACATTTTAGTTAAGGTTTCATTTATACACATTCCTCCAGGGGGATCTATTTTTTTAAGATTTCCATTACTTTTTAGTCATTATACCTTAAAGTAATAATAATAATAGTAAATTAGACATTGGTAATGAGGAACTGATAGTTTTGGTTTGAGTTTGTTTGTTTTTTATAAACTAACTCATAGTTCTTGAATTTAAGAGAAGTTTGTGTATAAACTATGTATGGTCTTCCTTATGCATGTGTTGTAACAACAGGCCTGTGGATTAGTCCGCTTTGTGTGATCCAGGGAAACATTCAAATTTACATATTAGAGTGTACATTTTGGCCACATCATGATACCATCTTGAGACAAAGCCCTCCATGGGCTGAAGTTTCCCTGCAGCAAAAGCAAAATGTACACCAGATGCAAAGCATACTTTCTTTAAGTGATGTCCATTAGACCTGAAAAATGAACCAACATCCTGGGGTCTTCTATAGCATTTCCCATCCTTTAGCAAACAGACAGAATTATACCCTGTCTGTGGTTTTAAACTGAATTTGTTAGCAATTTTGCTGTTATAGGTTTAAAACTACCACTTTACCAAGCTGAATATAACCTATATTTAAGATAGTATAGTCTCAAGCAAAATAAATGGGAAATAAAAACCATCTCTGAGTATATTTTAGTACAAATTCTGAGGGAAGAAGATGAGTCAGGGATAAGCGAAAAGAAGAGTGGATCTCCACTCTCCTTTTTTTTTTTTTTTTTTTTTTTTATTTTATTTTTATTTCCTCTCTTCCTTTAGAGAGAATTGAAGTTTTCTTCTATTAGGTTTAACTCCAGAAATACTCTCACAGAGGCAGTGAGATAAGATATTATAATATACAGGTTTCAACTTCCATCTGAAGGGCTTTGACCTGCATCTTTCTCTAGACAGAATTAAGAATTTGTAATCATTGTATTCACTACTTTTGCTTCATCCTCTATAAATAAAACAGTAAAACACAGATTTTGAGAAACAGAGGGCAGTTTATAGTTATCTTAACTTTCTGATATGTCAGAATGATCAGAGTATGTATGTTTAAATGGTAGCACACCAAATATGTGAATCCTAATGTCATAACTCCACTCATTTCATATAATTACTTCAGCATTCATTGTGTCAAAAAGCAATTATGTGAGAAAGACAGTGAGATAGTCTGGTAGTTAGGATAGTCATCAAAAAAATGAATCATCTGTTTTTAATCAGTGCTTCTATTAGTATTGTTTACTCATGTGGATAAAAGCAGTAGTAAGATCAGAGAGTGAGAGATGTTAGATTTTGGAGCATATGCTGACCTGACTGGAGTAGCTCCTTGGAAGTAGGAGATAGAGTTAAATAAAAGACTGGGTTAGCGTTCTGCTGAACACCAAAAGCACTGGACCATTGTGTGAAAGAAGAAAGTTCTTTCTCTAACAGTTGTGCAAATCTAGTGAACAAAAGGGAGAAAATGGCTCCCAAATTTTGTTAAATTCTATCACAGTTCAATAAGAGAGACAAGTTAATTTAGAGGGGTAAAATAATTGTTAAATACTTTGTTAACACTGTGCAGGATTCCTGGATTCAGTTTTTATGCCAATATAATTTTGATGAACTTCATGAATATTATCGTATTTCTTATCATTCCTAAATGTTGATTTTATGATATTCACTGTTATAGAGCATACCTACTTGTTAGGCTAGATTCTGTTTTATTTTAATTCTTTCACTGTAAGAAAATCATTTAAATTTATTCTGAGGGAATAATAAAACAAAGAAACACAATTAAATTAATTGTTACTCTTTTCTTCACAAAATGTTGAAGTAAACTCTGTACAGCTAGAGAGACTTATGATTTGAAGTTAAATGAATGCAACGTGGAACCTGATATCCCAGTGCTAAAAAGCTTTGAAGTAATTCAGGATATGAATCAGGAGGACAAAACTGTCTAACCAATTCACATTTTCACATGACTTTGTGCAAGTGCTTTTATTGATTTAAATGTCTGAGTAATTTGAAGACAGCATGCTGATAATGTTGGAAAGAAAGATATGTGTTAAATATGTATATATGTATATCATTCTGACCAGTCTCTAACCCGTATAATTTTAAATTAATACCTTCTCAAACAAAGAACAGAAATTCACTTCCTTTGTCACTCATCTCTGCCTACATGAAAGAAAAAAGTCTGACATGTCTTTATAATGGTTGATTCACTACCATCACTATAGCAGTGAAGAAGGTGAAGTTATCTAAATTGGTGTACTGGTTAGTGCTGTGGTCTTAACAATCAAGGGAAAAGTACAAAGCCCTACATTTAGATTTTGAAACCTTTGTAATTCACATTTAATCTCTACTTTATAAAAGCAATCAAAACAAAGAGTCTTATTGATGAACTGTGAGATTTTAAAAGATTTAAGTATGTTTATATTAGATTATTTTTATAGTTATACATTTATAGTATATTATTTTAATAGATTAAAGTACAATTAACTTGTAAGAATATGTATGTATAGGTCTGAGGAGGCTTTTTGTTTGTTTGTTTGTTTGTTTGTTTTGTTCTGTATATGAGGGATGTAGAACGAGACAGCAAACTTTCAGTTAAAAATATATATTCTTAGTCTGTGAAGTCTAATATGAACATTTATCCTTGAATAAATTATTATTATTGTATTTCCAGCCCCTGCAGATGGAAAGACCAAATACTTTAAAAGTACTGTTACAACTGCAAATTTAATATCATTAACTAGTCTAACCCACATTACACTTCCAATATATACTGACAAGTGGAAGGAAGCTAAAATGTAAGGTCTACTGTGCAGCTACTTCATCTAACAGCATAAACAATTCCTGTCTGCATTAAAGTTCACTGATGGAGAATACACAGAAAACAAAACAAAACAAAACAAAACAAACAACAAGGAAAAACAAAAAAAGGTACAAGTCTGGAGAAATTATTGAGTTCTCTACCTCAGCATTTCTTAACAATTGCTTAAAATACACTCTGAAATCTCTACAACTAATTCTGATTAGATATATTATGTGAGGGATACCAGTATTTTTAACCTAATGTCCTTGCCAGACATTAATAATAATAATAATAATAATAATAATAATAATAATAATAATAATAATAATAATAATAATCTTCCTTGTTTTAAATAAATGTGCTAGGAATTTTTTTTTTTTTTTTTTGTATTTCAGATTAGTGCAGATTTCTACAATCTTCACTAAACTTTTGAATTTTACAATGCACTGTAACCCTCCACAGGGCAAAATGCTATGGAGACCTTATTAAAGTACTTTAAAATGGTGGATGCTTCTCTTCTGCAATCCAACATTTCTAATATGATGTAACAACAAAGATAATGTAATTCATCAAGCAGACTGTGAAATTCACTGTACTCCGTTCAAGCCAGAACTCTGATAATAAATTAATATACTATTTAGTAGGACAGAGTGAGGTTATTTAATTACTTGGACTAACAAATCCAATGTAGAATTGCTTGAGTCTATGATGGATCATTCTAAAAATTATTCTTTAAAAGGAAGAAGTTACCTAGCAGTTTAAACAGATGAGAAATTTTAATAAATTAAGGTCACAGATTTAGATCTGTTCCTCTAGTGCCCTAAATGATATTCTGTGGCTTTTAGAGATACAAGATAGTATTTCTCTCATTGGAGCAAAATGGTAAAGTTCAGATATTCTGCTTAAATATCAGTATAATGCCCTTTGACTCTGACATGCAGAACAGTCTATTTATTTCTCATCACCCAATCTGTAGTTTCAGTGTTTCAAATCCACATTGAAACTTCATCATTCTCTGCCAGTTTTATAGTCAGAAAGCAAACACTGGCAACCAAGAATATGATCATAGGCACTCACTTCCTGGATTCCACAAGATTTATCTGGAAACAGGCTGGTGTAATCAGTGTTTCCTGTATCTTAGTCAACTGCAAAGAGAGACTCTCATATTCCTATGCCAACATTTTGAAATGTTCTGGTATACATATCACTTCATCAGATCAAAATGACTGTTCATCAGAATTAAAATATCACACCTCAATAAGGAGCCAGGATGAGTTGCAATATTTGAACAATTTATGAGAAAGCTGGATATTATGACAAATATCACCAACAGTTTGAACATTTCTTGCAGTCTTTGAAACAATTATCATAGAAGTTACTGATCAGAATAAGGAAGACCCATGATGGAATTGTCTCTTTCCAGTTCTACATTTACCGTTCCTAAATTATCTCATAAGTTAAACCAAACTGACATGTCACAGCCACACCTCTGATAAGTCAATGTATTGAGTCACAAAAATCTATGTAATATTCCAGAAATTTGTACAGTATTATATTGCTTCCTTTTGGAAAATAATTGATCAATATAAATATTAATGATCTTCGTATTGTATTATTAAATATATCTGTTAAATACATTTTATAAAAAAAATATGTGTTAGAACATTGAAAATTAGTTACCCCTATTTTAACATGATGTACTTCATAATATTATTCATGTTTTAGCATTTACTTTATATATCTGCAGATGGAGATACTGCAGAGAAAAGAAGCACCTGTATGTAGCTCAGTGACATTCACTTAAGCAAATGACACATGAAATCTCTGCAGTAAATTGTTTAATGCAGTAAACAATTCAATGGGACAATCTCTTCAAAACGGGTAGTGCATCAGCAACTAGAAATATATAAGACAACACATATGATTCTAAACAAGAAATGGCTTATATGTGACAGTAAAAGACAAATTTAAATTCTTCAAAAGTCTTAGAAAAGATTGGTAAGTCTATGAAAGACAATACAAATGGTGAACAGAGTTCAAAGTTAAAGTTAAAGATACTCTAATCATAGCTTCACATGTGAACTCAGTAATTTTTTAACTGACAGTAGAAAATAAAACAAAATAAAAAAAAAGCTACTAAACCTTTTTTAAGTAATTTTTTAAGCCGTGTGTAACTATTTAATTCATTGTCATACGATATAGATGAAGGTAGAAGAATAATGTTTTTTAAATTGATTAGATAGATTCATTGAGCTTAGTATTATCAGTGGTTTTATGACCTATAGATGAAAGAATCTCGAACTACTCATACTTAGCAGCTGAGAGACATGAAGGGAAGCATAATTCTTTACACGCCTGACACTCAACATCTTCCTTGAACTTCTGTTACTAATTTCTATTACTCTTGGAGGCAGGATACTGAATGATAATTATTTTTGTTTGATCAACTGCACCTTGTCTCATATTTTCATAGAGAAATAAATGCTGATTGAGATTAAGTGCTATGGATAAACAGAATTTAGGCTGAATACTCTAAATCCTCTAAATCTTTATGTCCATCCACACTAAATGCTCATTTTAAAGTCAAAGGAGATTAACCCATACTGTCTGACACCTCTTGCTAAGTTATTGTTTAAATGTCATAGAACAGTCAACAGAAAAAACACAAGAAAATGTAGAACAAAAATCTCAGTAATAAGTCATATACTGATTTTTACCATATTATATCAATTCTCTTACTACCTGTCTCTGTCACCATTATTTCACTTAGAAATAAGAACCTGCTTGTTAATATACCATTAGAAATTTCTTATGAAAATATGTTGTATTGCAATCATTTTAATAAAATCAATATTTTAGATACATGTAAGGAATCTCAGTCTGGACCTTGTTTAAAAACCCATCACACCTTACTAGAAATAATTAATCAAAAATTATTAAAGCTTAAAAAATTATCTGACAATATATTGACATATTTTGCCATCTTGTTCTTTAATGTATTTAACCTCTATGTATACAGTTCTATGATAATTTTCACTTTTTTTTTTTTTTTAAACATTAATGAGGATCTGATTGATCCTGCTGTCTTTCAGGATGCAATCTTTTGCAGCAAATGATATAATAAAAAGTTATTTTTATATAAATCCAAATGGCAAGCTAATCTGTCTCAGATTCATGAGTTATATTATTAATTACTGTTTAACACCATTTAACAAAGCAATTTTCTGAAATTTCACACACACACACACACAGATATTAAAAGGTCTGTATAAGGTCATCTTTATAAGCACGATTTTTCTTTTTTAGATACAGAACAAAGGCACAACATCCTAAAACTGGGGATATTTGAAAGCAGTTTTGACCTGCCTAAAGAACTGTTGTAGATAAAAAGAATCCTTTTATGACACTTCAAAAAAATCCTTGCTGAAAATTCTTGCTCAGCAAATGAATGTAAATGTTATCTGATCTGTAAATCATTATCTGATGAGTAACAGAGATTATCGAATCATAGAATATCCTGAGTTGGAAGGGACCCGCAAAGATCATCAAGTCCAATTCATGGGTCCCCAAAGGACCACCCAAAAAATCAGATCATGTGTCTAAGAACATTGTCAAAACACATCTCAAACTGTGGCAGGCTTGCTGCCATAGCCACTTGTGTAGCAAGCACAGCAGATGAAGACCGTAACCTGGAAAATGAACAAGTTACCCAGGTAACTAGTTCAGGTACTAGGTGATCCTAGTGCTAATACGTATTATGTAGTGAAGATGATGGCAGAAATGTTCTAAGATTTCATCTGCCTCATCTGGATGTAAATTTTTTACCTTTTATATGTGCATATGAATAAGCACATGAATAAGAGAGCAAAAAAGAGTTATTTTTACAATCACAGTATATAATTCTATTTTTGTATGCCAGCTTCTCCTGTAGACAGTTTACAGTACATCAAGAAAAACATATTAATTAATAAAACAAATACATAATATAAAAAAGCGTATGTATAATGTTAATTGTGCAGTAAAAATTCCACTCTTCATTAGAAAAACATTAATGATCAGTGAATGAAAATAATATATTGGTAAAGAATGTAAAAGCAAAAAAAGAGTACCACATAAAACAAAACAAAACAAAACAAACAAAAAACACTTAAAGATATGGATTTATTCTTTCACTAATGAACAAAAATTTCCTTATTCAGTCATTCTTGACACATCCATCTTGAAAATATGTATACCATTCAGCCAGATTTTATCAGTGAAAGTTATCTGAAAGGATTCAAATCTAGAATAAAAATGTCTGTTTAAACAAACATTGTTTTATTATGTTAATGATTTACCATAATGTTCTACTATTTTATAAAAAAATATATATATTTATATATATACACATGTCCCATCCTTGACTTTACATTTTTCATTTTTTATATATATTTTATTTTATTTTATTTTATTTTATTTTATTTTATTTTATTTTATTTTATTTTATTTTATTTTACTTTATTTTATTTTTATTTTTATTTTATTTTATTTTATTTATTTTCTGGAATTCATTCTAAAATCCACCATACTGAAGTTTATAATGACAATATTATTTGTCTTTTGAAATCCATATGGATATGTCAATAAATTTTCAAAATCTATTCTAATCCTTCACTTTAAAGTCAAAACTTTTCTTTGGAGTATCTCTCAAGAATATTTCTTGTTTTACTGCCTTTTGTAGAAGCTGTTTAGAAATCCATCTAAACAGCTACATGTCTGTTTCCCATTGAAAAGTTATTTACTTTTCCCATTCCTTTGTCTTCAGCATCTCTTCTACAAGTCATATGATCATCAGCCCCATAGACAATGTCCTCAATTCCATATTACATTCAATGTCTTCTCTGAAGAAAAAGACTTTTTCACACACTTTGGTTACATGTAGCTTTCTCTATGTAACTATCTTTAAATGTTTCATTTAATTTACATCTTTTTTTTTTTTTTTCTTTTTTCTTCAAGCTTGCACTATTCACGGAATAAACAAAAATCAAAAACAATAGGATGTGGGACCTCATTTTTGTCTCGCCTACACCAACCTACAATTATTTTTTAACTGGATAGCTATACCATAATCATATTAAAAAGAAAGTTCAGGCTCCTTCATTAGTTTTCCACCAGGTTCATTCCTTCATTAAGCAAAAGTGGTACTAGATAAGCACAGCTGCTAAAATAATCATTATTTCAGGAGCAAACTCAGAACAGTTTTAATATTCATGATAATGTTGAATTACCTAGCAGTAGGTCATTAGTATGTAAATATATGTATATATATATTTATATAAAAATACATTTAAATTGTTAAGTTTATAACATGTATGAATTTTTCTTTTCTTTTGAAAAAAAAAAAAAAAAGCTGTATTCCAGAAGCAAAATATATTTTTTAATTTTATTATTGGTTCTTGCCAAATTCTTTCCACCTACTTAAAAGTATGTTAGTTGAAAGACATAGTTACATACCTCTCTACATATCAGAAAATAATTTATTTTACAGTCTGAATTTATGACAGGACTGGCTGCTTATTTTTTGGACAACACTCAGTGGCTTTAACACCTTTTTTGTTTTAAAACACTTCACGACACTCCCAGAAGCTGCTATGATCAAGTATATCTTGTCCTACATCTTCTTTATGTGTTTTGACACATCTGTTCTTACTATAATGCATCTCCTCAGGAAATTAAGTATTTCAGTAGAGGGATCTAATTCAGGTTTTCAGAGTACTTATTTCCTGGAAACTGTTGTGATGTTGTTGCATCTTCACCTCATTAGACTAAATTTCAGTCATCATTAAAGGAGGGTTCTTTTCCTTCCATCCAGACTTTCATGCTTTGAAAGCATTAGAGTCTCCTAAAATGGAAAAACCTTCATTCCTGGGGGAATTTCATTCAGAACTGTGATATTTGCAACAAGTACAGTGTAGAAACTTTCTTAGGCTTTATATTCTGATGAATTGGCTAACTCTTGATAGCTAAAAGCTTTCAATTTTGCAAAATAAGTATATTCATAAATCTGTTGTCAACAAATATTCTTGTGTAACCATGGTTCTTATGACTGTAGTGGGTTTACATTGTAAGGTTTTGATAGTAGGGAGTTGAAGGGGTGGCTTCAGTTAGAAGAATCCAGAAGATGCCCCATGTTGGATAAGGGCCAGTTTCAGCCAGCTCCAAAGGGACACACTGCTGCTCAGAGCGTAGCCAACACTTGGATGTTCTTTGTGCCTCTGAGATCAGAAGTAAGAACAGGATAGTACCCCACTGCACAACAGCAGCTGGGAGAGTGAGGAGTGAGAAACAACCTTGCAGACACCACGTCCAGTGCAGAGGGAGGGCAGGAGGTGCTCCAGGCGCTGGAGCTGAAGTTCCCTTGTGGCTTGTGGAGAGTCCTGTACTGGGTCTGGCTGGAATGTTAACTTTCCCTGCAGCAGCCCATTCAGTGCCGTACTCTGTACTTGTAGCTGGAACAGCAGTGTTATCACACCAGTGTTGTGTCTACTGCTGAGCAGCAGTGGCACAGCATTGGGCCTTTCTCTAACCCTCCTAGGGGGTGGGCAAAAAGGTGAGGAGAGACACATCACTAGGGCAGCTGACCTAAACCAATCAAAGGGATATTCCATACCATGTGGTGTCACACTCAGCAATAAAAGGTGGAAACAGGAAGAAGAGGGGAGGGGTGGGCTCTCGTTGAGAAGACGTCGGTCCTCCTCTCGAACACCGGCTGCGTGTGTTGAGGCCTTGCTTCAAGGACGTGGTCAACCATTGCTCATTTGTGGGAAGTAGAGAGTAATTTCTTTCCTCTGCACTTCCATATCGCTTTCATTTATTTTGTTTGTTTGTTTTCCTCCCTTTTTCCCCTTTCCCTTTTATTTCCCCTTAGTTAAATTGTTTAGTTCATGGTAGTCTTTATTTAATTATTATAATTATTTCCCTTTAATTAAATTATCCTTATCTCAACCCGTGAGTTGTTCTTTGCTTTACTTCTCCCCCTCCTTATCTAAAGGAGGGGGAGTGAGAGAGCGGTTGTGGGGTTTAGCTGCCCAGCACGGTAAAACCACCACAGTCCTTTTTGGCGCCCAACGTGGGGCTCGAAGGGTTGAGATAACAATAGAATTGATTAAACGCATACAACTAACACGCTTGCTTGCTAGTAACCATGTTCCTTGCCCTGTTAATAATAATGGCTTTGTTCATATGTCATGCAATTCGTGTCATATTCTCCTTTCTCCTATATATCCGATCCGACAAAGTGCTACAATCTGTGTTCACCTTTTTTAATTCGTTGTGCTGCCAAGCACTGACCTTGGTTTTACTCTGGAATTCAGGCTCTGCGCTGTTATCATTTGGGTCCCATGGAAACTATCTTTCAGAGAATATTCAGAACTACACTGCCTTCCTTTTCTCATCTGGACACCAGTTTATTAATAATATCAGGAATGGTACCTTTCCCTTCTTTCACAGTGGGATAATTACAACAGTTTGGGAGTATTTTGAAGATCCATCTGTAACCCATGTATTGCTATTTCTAATTCTGAATAACAGGTTTCATTTTCTCTCTAAGATTAGTCGATTGTTTAGAAAACTTATTTGGGAATCTGTCCCGAAACAGTCTCGTGGTGAGTGGCACGGTGTGTGGGATGATGTTAGCAGATACCTGTCACGAGTGTCTCCTCCAATAGTTTTGAACTTCACCCCTGAGCAAGTGCTAAATCCTAAAAACTTGGTAGAATGTTTGAGAGTTGTATGTCCTGATCCTGATAATGCCGGAGAACAACAGCTTGCAGCATTGTGCTGGGTCCTGGTTTATTCCTATCAAACACTGTTTAACATCATCCAGCAACTTGAAGAGAGGGAGGAAGTCTCTGAATCTGATGACCAAGTAACACATGCTGTGGCTGACCCAGAGGACCAACCAACTATGGTATCAGTCGCCCCCATAGTCAAGTCAAAACAATGGAAACGGAGGTCAGCTCGTTTAGTAAGGGAAGAAGGCTCTCCTAAGAAGGAGGGAGAAGGGGAATTGGCAGGCACCTCTAAAGCAGAGCCATCACAAAAACAGCAGGAAGACGAGACGGAAATCATAAAGGAATCAGAAATCACTCGATCCTTATCCCTGAGTGAGATGCGAGAAATACGAAAGGATTATGGTCGACGCCCAGGTGAACACATCCTCACTTGGCTGCTCCGATGCTGGGATGCTGGGGCCAGTAGCCTACAATTAGAAGGCAATGAAGCCAAGCAGCTGGGATCCCTCTCTAGAGAAAGGGTAATCGACAAAGTAATCGGGAGAGGAGCACAGGCCCTCAGCCTCTGGAGACGACTCCTGGCAGCTATCAAAGAAAGATATCCCCATAAGGAAGATATTGTATATCACATAGGCAAGTGGACCACTGTGGATAAAGGTCTCCAACATCTGCGGGAATTAGCTGTGCAGGAGATGATTTATAGTGATTTGGACAATGCCCAGACACCTCAAGACCCCGATGAAGTCCAGTGCACAACATCCATGTGGCGTAAATTTGTGCGGAGTGCACCAGCAGCACATGCCAGTACCCTGGCAGCAATTCACTGGGATGAGGGGATGGGACCAACAATGTATGATGTCTCCTGCCAACTTCAAAAATATGAAGACAATCTCTCTGCTCCGCTACAGTCCTGTGTCTCAGCTGTGGAGAAATTGTCTAAAGGACTTGACAAGCTTGTGGAGAAAGTATATTCCCCCTCATCTAGACAGAGTGATACTTCAGCCACTAAGAATCAGCATTCGCCTGCTCAAGAGAGAGAGTACCCAAGACGTACACCACGTGGCACCTTGTGGTTTTATCTGCGTGACCATGGGGAAGATATGAGGAAATGGGATGGTGTACCTACTTCAACCCTAGCTGCTCGGGTACGTGAACTGAAAGGAAATACAGCAGCAAGAAGAGGGGCTCCTAAGAGAAATGCTGCTCCAGTTTCTATTGGGCAGTACCCCAGAGGCAGTAGAAGAGCTGATGTTATTCTTGACCACGATGAAGGGACCTCTACCTCTCATTTGCCAGAATTTGTGCATTTGCAAGAATTAAGTGGCAGACGCTCCAGCCAGGACTAGAGGGGCCCTGCCTCTGGCCAGGTAGAGGAGAGGGATAACCGGATTTATTGGACTGTGTGGATCCGATGGCCTGGAACATCAGAACCACAGGAATACAAAGCTTTAGTGGACACTGGCGCACAATGTACCATAATGCCATCAGGCTACCAAGGGACAGAACTCACCTGTATCTCTGGAGTGACAGGGGGATCCCAACAACTATCTGTACTGGAAGCTGAAGTGAGTCTAACTGGGAATGAGTGGCAAAAGCATCCCATTGTGACTGGCCCAGAGGCTCCGTGCATCCTTGGCATAGACTATCTCAAGAGAGGGTACTTCAAGGATCCAAAAGGATACCGGTGGGCTTTTGGCATAGCTGCTTTGAGCACAGAGAAGATTAGGCAGCTGTCTACCCTGCCTGGCCTTTCAGAAGACCCTTCTGTTGTAGGATTGCTGAAGGTTGAAGAACAACAGGTACCAATTGCTACCACAACGGTGCACCGACGGCAATATCGCACCAACCGAGACTCCCTGATTCCCATCCATGAGTTGGTTCACCGACTGGAGAGTCAGGGAGTAATCAGCAAGACTCGCTCACCCTTTAATAGTCCTATATGGCCAGTACGAAAGTCTAATGGCGAGTGGAGGCTAACAGTGGACTATCGAGGCCTGAATGAAGTCACGCCACCACTGAGTGCTGCAGTGCCAGACGTGCTAGAACTTCAGTACGAACTAGAGTCAAAGGCAGCCAAGTGGTATGCCACAATTGATATTGCTAATGCATTTTTCTCCATCCCCTTAGCAGCAGCATGCAGGCCGCAGTTTGCTTTCACTTGGAGGGGCATCCAATACACCTGGAATCGGCTGCCCCAGGGGTGGAAACACAGCCCTACCATTTGCCATGGACTGATCCAGTCTGCACTGGAGCAAGGGGGAGCTCCTGAGCATCTTCAGTACATTGACGACATCCTCGTGTGGGGCAACACAGCAGAAGAAGTTTTTGAGAAAGGGAAGAAAATAATCCAAATTCTCCTGAAAGCTGGTTTTGCCATTAAAAAGAGCAAGGTCAAGGGGCCTACACAGGAAATCCAGTTCTTGGGGGTAAAATGGCAGGATGGACGTCGCCATATTCCAATGGATGTGATCAATAAAATAACAGCAATGTCTCCGCCAACTAGCAAAAAGGAAACGCAAGCTTTCCTAGGCCTCGTGGGATTCTGGAGAATGCATGTGCCAGGCTATAGTCAGCTTGTGAGTCCTCTATATCGAGTGACTCGAAAGAGAAACTATTTTGAGTGGGGCCCTGAGCAACAACAGGCATTTGAACAAATCAAACAAGAAATAGCTCGTGCAGTAGCCCTTGGGCCTGTCCGTACTGGACCAGCTGTGCAAAATATACTGTACACTGCAGCTGGGGAGCATGGGCTCACCTGGAGCCTTTGGCAGAAAACCCCAGAAGAAACTCGAGGTCGACCTCTGGGCTTCTGGAGTCGGGGCTATCGAGGATCAGAAGCCAATTACACCCCAACTGAAAAGGAAATACTCACAGCATATGAGGGTGTTCGAGCTGCTTCAGAAGTTGTGGGTACAGAGGCACAGCTCCTCTTGGCACCGCGGCTACCTGTGTTACATTGGATGTTCAAAGAGAAAATTCCCACTACACACCATGCAACTGATGCTACATGGAGTAAGTGGATAGCGTTAATTACACAGCGGGCTCGAATGGGAAAACCCAATCGCCCAGGAATCCTGGAAGAGATTATGGACTGGCCGGAAGGCAGAGATTTCGGAGTGCCAACAGAAGAGGTAACCCGTGCTGAAGAGGCACCACCATACAATGAGTTGCCAGAAGACAGAAAGCAGTATGCGTTGTTTACTGACGGATCCTGCCGTGTGATAGGGAGCCATCGGAAATGGAAAGCTGCTGTGTGGAATCCCATACGACGAATTGTGGAAGCCATGGAAGGGGAAGGTGAGTCGAGTCAGTATGCAGAAGTAAAAGCCATACAACTAGCCCTAGATATCGCCGAAAGAGAAAATTGGCCAGTATTGTATCTTTATACTGACTCATGGATGGTGGCAAATGCTCTGTGGGGGTGGCTGCAGCAATGGAAAGAGAGCAACTGGCAGCGCAGAGGTAAGCCTATCTGGGCTGCTACCCTGTGGCAAGATATTGCTGCCCGGGTAGAAAACCTGGATGTTAAAGTACGTCATGTAGATGCCCACATGCCCAAGAGTCGCACTACTGAAGAACATCAGAACAACAAAGAAGTGGATCGAGCTTCGAAAATTGAAGTGGCTCAGGTGGACCTAGACTGGGAACGTAAGGGTGAGCTGTTTGTAGCTCGATGGGCCCATGAAACATCAGGACATCTGGGGAGAGATGCCACTTACAGATGGGCTCGTGATCGAGGGGTGGACTTGACTATTGAGGCCATCACACAGGTTACCCATGAGTGTGAGACCTGTGCTGCAATCAAGAAAGCCATGAAGGTAAAATCTCCCTGGAACAGGGGGAGATGGTTAGGGTTTCAATATGGTGAGGCCTGGCAAATTGACTATATCGGACCACTCCCAAAAACTCGCCAAGGCAAACGGTACATACTCACCATGGTAGAAGCAACTACTGGGTGGCTGGAAACATACCCTGTAAACCATGCCACAGCCCGAAACACTATCTTGGGCCTGGAAAGACAAGTATTGTGGCGTCATGGTACACCAGAGAGAATTGAGTCTGACAATGGGAGTCATTTCCGAAACAATCTTGTTACCTCCTGGGCAAAGAGGCATGGTATTGAGTGGGTGTACCACATCCCTTACCACCCACAAGCCTCTGGGAAGGTTGAGAGGTACAATGGACTGTTAAAGACTATGTTACGAGCATTAGGTGCTGGGACGTGGAAACAATGGGACACAAATCTACCAGAAGCCACTTGGCTAGTTAACAATAGGGGGTCTGACAGCCGTGCTGGTCCTGCCGAAACAAAACCCCTACACACTGTGAAAGGAGCTAAGGTTCCCGTAGTGCATATAGGAAGGTGGATGGGGAAGGCAGTGTGGGTTGCTCCTGCCTCGGGAAAAGGCAAACCCACTCGTGGGATTGTCTTCGCCCAAGGACCAGGGTATACCTGGTGGGTCATGCAAAAGAATGGGGATATCAAGTGTGTGCCTCAAGGAGATTTGACATTGAGAGAAAACTAATCTATAATCTAAGTTATATGTTGTAGGAAGATGCTGTAGGATCAACGACAGGTCAACTTTACAAGGAGCCGGGCAGTGCAACAAGGACTTGAGCTAAGCTGGTGCTGGTGTCCAGACATCCAACTGCGCCTGCCTTGAGTGGCCACTTTGGCAGATGAAGACCTAATCATCAACAGTTCTTATGAACATTTTCCAAGAAAGACCTATGGAATGAAAAGATACATCTGCCTATTAATCCTGTCCTGTTAAATCCTTGTCCTGTTAAAGGACAAGGGATAATGATGAGAATGCTTGTATGCTAAAGTATGGGGATCTGAGTGTGACACAAATGTTATGGAATAAGGGGTGGAGGTTGTACTGGGTCTGGCTGGAATGTTAACTTTCCCTGCAGCAGCCCATTCAGTGCCGTACTCTGTACTTGTAGCTGGAACAGCAGTGTTATCACACCAGTGTTGTGTCTACTGCTGAGCAGTAGACACAACTGCCTTTCTCTAGGCCTTTCTCTAACCCTCCTAGGGGGTGGGCAAAAAAGTGAGGAGAGACACATCACTAGGGCAGCTGACCTAAACCAATCAAAGGGATATTCCATACCATGTGGTGTCACACTCAGCAATAAAAGGTGGAAACAGGAAGAAGAGGGGAGGGGTGGGCTCTCATTGAGAAGACGTCGGTCCTCCTCTCGAACACCGGCTGCGTGTGTTGAGGCCTTGCTTCAAGGACGTGGTCAACCATTGCTCATTTGTGGGAAGTAGAGAGTAATTTCTTTCCTCTGCACTTCCATATCGCTTTCATTTATTTTGTTTGTTTGTTTTCCTCCCTTTTTCCCCTTTCCCTTTTATTTCCCCTTAGTTAAATTGTTTAGTTCATGGTAGTCTTTATTTAATTATTATAATTATTTCCCTTTAATTAAATTATCCTTATCTCAACCCGTGAGTTGTTCTTTGCTTTACTTCTCCCCCTCCTTATCTAAAGGAGGGGGAGTGAGAGAGCGGTTGTGGGGTTTAGCTGCCCAGCACGGTAAAACCACCACAAGTCCCATGGTGGAGCAGGCCCTGCCCCTGCAATCTATGGGTCCCATGGTAGAGCAGATCTCGATGCTGCAGCCCATGAAGGGGCCTCCAGTGGAGCAGGTGGATATGGCCTGAAGGAGGCTGAGGCCCATGGAGAGCCCCTCACAGGAAGAGGTTTCAGGGCCAGAGCTTTAGCCCACAGAGGGGCCCATGCAGGAGCAGGGAATGTGGGGGGAGCTGCCGCTCATGGGGGACCCATGTTGGAGCAGTTTTCTCCTGACGGATGGATCCTGTGATACGGACCTGTATTGGAGCAGTTCTTGAAGAGCTGCTGCCTGTGGGAAGCCCCCGTAGGATCAGTTCAGGAAGGACAGCATCTTGTAGGAGGGACCCCTTGCTGGAGCAGGGACAGAGAGTAAATGAGGAGTGATGGAGGAGAAGCACTATAGACTGACCACAGAACCCCATTCCCCCATTCACCTGCACTGCTCGGGAGAAGGAGGTGGAAGAGGGTAGATGGGGGGAAGGTGTTTTTGGTTTCTTTTATTTGTTTCACACTTCTCTAACTTGTAATAGGTAATAAAATTTACTAATCTCCCTACTATTTACTATTTGGAAAATTATGTACAAGCTGTTAAGCTGCTGCAGAACATTTAAATGTTTTGATGACATCCATTGTACCGATGGTTATTTCTTATCAGGTGCAAATTCAGTCTGGCAGCTAGTTGAAAGTTTAGTGAAGTATCAGTTTCATCACAAAGCTTTATAATTTGTTTGATTGATCACAGCTAAAGCCATTATTTTCTTAAAGACAAAACTAATTCCACTAGATGGCAGATAACATTTAAAATGTGCAGTAATAAGATTCTGTGAAATAAAATAGTACTGTTCTGCCAGTTAAAATATAGTCTCTCAGGGGCATCTTCTAGTAGTTATGCAGTGATAGCAAGCAATAGGACCATACAGATATTTATTTACAGTTACATCTTTTCTTACTTGTCAGTCACTTTGGTACAAATGTAGAATTTCCTTAGAAGTTTAATTTGTACTTTTTGCAGAAGTTCAAACAGTTAAATTTAAGAGAGAAGACAGTACTGCAGTTGTGTGTGAGATAAGATATGCAGAACTAAGTGTTAATGGTGCTCTGCTGAAATATTATGCTTTTTAATGTAATAAAAAACATTGCAAAACTGAAGAATAAAAAGTATGGAAAATAGATAATTGAGTTTGATTCCGTAATGTATATTTGAACAGTCACCCATGCAGTTATCTAGCTATTGGAGAGGCAAGAGGAAAAAAAAAAAAAAAAAAAAAAAAGGAAGCAACCACTGTTACATACTGTGGTGTTCCTAATACCACTTCTTCCTCAAAAAGTAAGAACAGTAGGAGCCAAAGAGCTTTTCAGTTCAAAGGCTGGGGCCCTGATTTACATGGAAGCGTAAATCGGTCTTGTTTACTTCAAGAGGATTTAGTTTTGAGTGTTTTGAGTGAATATTGAGTGTTTTGCTGGTTCAGTATTGCTTTATATATTAAATTGTCCTTACCTTGACCCATAAGTTTTCTTAGTTTTATTGTTTCAGTTCTCTGAAAGAGAACTTTCCCACCTGGGAAGAGTGTGAAAACAGGTTTGTGGTGCTTAGCTGACTCCTGGCATTAAACCACAACACATCCAATACGTGACCATAAAGCTAGGCACCTGGAACTGCAGATAAGGTCATTTCAGCTATTTTTGATGACTAGAGAAGTCTTTGGGAGTTAAACAGTGAGGAAGAAATTTTAAAAGTTTGAAACTCTACAGTCCCCACAAGGAGAAGAAGCAACATTCTAACTGGGGAAACAAACAAACAAACAGAAACCAAGCCCCAGCAATAATAAAGTTTATATTTTTGATTTTATATCTTTTTGTTCACAAATAATTATTTTATTTTAAAATTTTGTGGCTAAAGTAACAAATTCAGTACAGTATTTTCTTCTATCAGGCCACCCAGCTAGAAAACAGCTTGGCAGAAAAGGACCTGGGTGTTCCGGTGTATGCCAAGCTCAACAAAAACTAGAAATGTACCCTATCTAGTAAGAAGGCCAATTGTATCCTGAATTGCATTAGGCAAAGGATTGCCAGTGGGCCAAAAAAGAAAAAAAGTGATTATTTTGCTCTACTCAGCTCTGGTGAGGCTATTGCTGGAGTACTCTGTCCGGTTCTGAACTCCCTAGTACAAGAGAGACATGGGCCAACTTAAGAGAGTCCAGCCACTAAGATGATAAAGGGCATCTCTCCTATGAGAAATGGCTGACAGCTGTCACTGTTCACAGCTTCGAGAAGGGTGGGATCTTATCAACATATACCTGACGGGACAGTATGAAGAGGATGGAGCCAAATCTTTTTCAGTGGTGTCCAGTGCCAGAACAAGGCACATGGGCACAAACTGGAACACAGAAGGTTCCAACAGAATACCAGGAAACACTGTTTTACTATGAGAGTAACCAAGCATTGGAACAGTTTGCCCAGAGTGATTGTAGAGTCTTTCTCCTTGGAGATATTCAAAACCCAGGTGGACGTAATCCTGAAGAGTAGGTGGCTCTGCCTGAGAAAGGTGTTCAACAAGATTATCCCCAGAGGTTCATTTCAACCTCAGCTATTCTATGATTCTGTAAGCTTTGATTTTGAATAGAATAATCTCCACAAACACTAGGTATTTAGATGACTTAAGATGGGGTGGAGGGTAGGGGAAGAAGTTTTCTATTTTTTTCTTATAATTTCAAGTATTCTTTCAGTAAAACCTACACAACTTCTAAATTTTAAAATTGATTTTAATTGATTTTGTTGATTTATTTATCTTCATTTATAGATAAATAGTATATGACATTAATAATTACTTAAGGGATCATGTAATACATTCTATGTTTGAGCAGAGATATGTTTTAACTAAACAAATTTCCACTGGCAAATGCAAATGAAGGACTGGGCTGAACAGTTACTGCCTCTTATTGCATTATGTAGAAATTCTTTAATTTGATCATTGAACAATCCAATGAACAATCCAATATCCATTTACATTTTCAGTTATGAATATATATATATATTTTTAATTATTGTCTCTAATTTAAAGTTCACTTTCTCATCACAGTCTCTAGGTTAAAGCACATGCTAAGTATTTAACCATAAGAATCTTACTGTTTATCATTTGGAAACTGCTGCTGACACCGAGCTTCATTTCAATTTTATTATTTTAAAATTGTAAGTCCTAAATATTAATTTTGATTTTCCTTAACACCTTGATTATTTCATTTGTTCTACTTTGTTGTTATAACATAATGCTTAAAGTTTGCTTCAGGTCATTGCACATCACATCATATGGGCAACATATAACATCAGAATATTTGCATTGAAAAATCCTTACACTAATATTTTTAACACAAGTACTGCAGGCTTATCACCCAGGTTTTTTTTTGCTGTATTACACCTATGGTATATTAAAATGAGTCAAAGATTTAACTAAACCTCTATGGTGTTTTGACCTTTATGTTGCATAGTTGTGCAAAAGTAACATTTATATTTTAATAGGAATGACATAGTACATTAATTTCTTCATGTATATATTTTAGAATTACAAGTATTTAAGAGTTCCTGAACTTTACATATACATGAAATTACTTATACTAAGTTTCAGAGGATATTCAGGATAATAGGCAACTAGGCTTGAAAAGAGTTTAAACTAAATATTCACGTGTATATCTGTTTTTCAAGCCCTTTCTTATGTGGCTCTTCTTCCAAAGATATACTTATTTTCCTTTCTTTTAATGGTTTTAATGTTCTAAATGTTTTAAATGTTATTTTTTTAAATGTTTTAATGTTAATTTAATCTTCTGTCTTTGTATTCTTGGTCTAAGATTCACCTTTTTTTACCACTTAGTCATCAACTTCCTCACATCACGATACTTCCACTGTGTGCTATTCTAAAAGTTGGCATGCTGGCACCTGGGAGAAAATAGGAACCAGGCAAGCAGATGGCTTGACAACTTGAAAACCTAAGCTGATTCATGGCAGCAGCTGAGCTTCCTGCAGGGAAATAGAGATTTGGCAGCTTTGCCAGTCTCCAGTTGTTGGTTTTATTCTCATTATGTGGAAGTCAATGTTTCTTTTGAACCAGGCTGATATAAGAAAAGGTGCATTACCAGAAAGCAGTTATTCATATTTCATGTGTTGGTAGATCACCAGATAATGATGAATAGGAATTATACTTGTTGGTGGGTGATGATAAGATTATGGAAGACTGATTGATGTTTATAATTGAATTTGCTGACACTTGAGGTCAGTGTTCAGTTTCCCCTTTAGGATGAACTTTTGCTGATAATGATATGCAAAATGATATGCACTGGATAAGGTTTCAGTAGGTAGAAAGAGAATGGTGGGCAGTCTGAAACAAGGTTGGAGAGAACACCTCATTGGTTACCTATGCCTTCCATTTTCAGCGATATACACTGTGTGAAAACTTTTCAACATATGCTCTCCTGTGAAGCTTTCTGGAACTTTCCTTCCTCCTACCTGCTGATTACTACTGTGCCTTTCCTCTTATTGATTATAGATTGTTCTACAGCTCTTCTAGTATTGTACAGGAAGAGATGTATGCTGAGAAATAGCATTCAGGACCTGCCTTCAACCTTAAGGAGGGCAGAGAAAGTATAAGCTGTATACAAGTGGGTACAAGACTGTATAAAAATAAAGAGTTTCCTGCTTTCCATAGGAAAAGAAAAGCAAACAACAAACAAACAAAGTCTGTGCCTGGTACTGAAATGTAGAATAAAAATGTGATGACTGTAACTGTAGCTTTTAAAAATCAGAGTTCACTATTCTAAGTGCTTTAATGAGTGCTTTAATGGACTAAACTGAAAAAGGTGTGAGTATGCAGCTTTCAACATTTCCTGCTTGACATAAAGATAGGTCCTCTAAAGTTGCTCTGTTTTGTAGCATATGATCTGAACCACCTCCCAGAGGGCCATAGATGAGGAAGTAAAACCTTGCAATAGTCTGCACACATACTTATGTATAAAATAGCTAGAGATGAACAGTAGGACAGCAAGACTGTCCTATCAATATATATACTTTTTTATATGTATATATAAAATCCTGTTGAGAACGATTATTGACCCAGTCAATTAAACAAATACTTTATTTTTATTTTTGCTGCTAAATTAAATTAGAGAGATCAGCGTTGGGACTGCTGGTAGTTTATAAAAAATATTTTTATTTATTTTAAACTCATAAAAATTCCCAAATTTCACTTGTAATTCACAAGAAACAAAGCAAAACAAAAGGTTATGAACTCATTTTATAGTTTAATTGATTTGGACTGGAGTCCGTCACAAAAATGTTTCATTTTCTATTTGGAATACTGTTGTAATATAAACCTAACTGTATGGTGGTGTGTATTTTTTGTTCCATTGTGAAGATACCTCCTCTTACACAATATTTGAGGTTCCTCATTTGGCTTACAACAATTTTACAGTATTCATAGCTGCCATGTTCTCCTTTCTCTTGCACACATTCCCCTTGATGTTGCATTAGACTTTGTTTCTTTTCCTACTTTTTCTCTTTATATTTTAGTTGTAGATAATGACTGACATTATCACTGAAAGAGAATTATTATGAAATAACAGTAGTAATACAGCAATAGAGATACAATCTAATTTATTTAGAATTCTCAATGCTAGATAATCAATGTGTACAAGTAAAAGTACATTTTGGACAATTAAACCACAAAGACAATTGTGTTTCTTTAATAATAAAGACAAATTTATTAGCAACAATCCGTTCTTTTTGCCATTAAGAAACAGGGAAACTATACTGTTTGACAAATTTATTCTGATAGCTTCCACTTAGTAAAGGCTAACATGTAATTTCCTTTAAATTAAGGCTTAAAGTTAATTTACATTGTGTACATATACTTCTCTCTCAATTTACTGGTTAAAGTAAACATGAATATAAACTTGATGTTAACATTTGTCAACAAAGGTATTCTCATTGTAATTGCTAAATAAACAAGTATTACCTACATAAGACTCCCTAGCTTTGGAAGGGATGAGTTTCCCACAAGTTCTTTCGATTTCCCTGTTCAGTGGCGTGGGTCAGCACTGTAAATACAGCTGTTCAGCAACTGTTTTGTTGACTATAATTGCTCTTGCTCCTTTACACATTGATCTTTTGATTTTGTAACTAAAATGGTGTTTGCTAAAAAATTAATGACACCCTGAAATCCCACCTCTGCTCCAGATCCTCTTTCCCCTTCCTGTCCTCTGAATAGGGGAAGTGAATGGGATTTCTAGGAGACTAGTTCTTTGACTCCTTCTATGTGATAAAGATTTCAGTTTTCACTGACTAAAATCTATATTATAACATCACTTGATATAAGGTCTGCAACTCATATACCTGTATAGATATAATATAGATATATTGCATCTTAGCTGCAATAACAACACAATCATAGAATCATAGAACTTCTTGGGTTGGAAGAGACCTTAAAGATCATAGAATGCCTTGGGTTAGAAGGGACCTTAAAGACCATTTATTTCCAATCCCCCTGCCATGGGCAGGGATTCCACCCACTAGATCAGGTTGCACAGGACCTTGTCTTGAACACCTCCAGGGATGGGGCATCCACAACTTCTCTGGGAGACCTGTTGTAGTGCCTCATCACCCTCTGAGTGAAGAAGGTCTAATCTAACACCTAATCTAAATATCCACTCTTTTAGCTTAAAACCATTCCCCCTTGTCCTATCATTATCTGCCCAAGAAAAAACAAAACAGCAACAACAACAACAAAACAAACCATGTTTAATCCCAAAAGCACATGCCACATAACACCATAGATATCAGGTTACTACTTTGCTTCTGCAGCCACCACTCCTTAACATCCACACGGGAGGTTCCAGGTTGTGAATTTCCTTTAGATGTTGGGGCAGGGGAGGTATGGGAAGGGGGATGTTCTTTGAAGTTTTACAAGTTGAATGACAAATCAGAGAGAAGTCAGGACTGAAACCATCCCTGCTGAGCCATATCAGACACACCCAACAGAGGTTTTCTGCTTCAATACTGACCCAACCCAAATAAGCCAACCTCATTACCTTTTGAAAACCATATGAATTTCACTGGACCAGAAGAATAGACTGGAGACCCCAAACACAAGCCTACTTTTTCACCCTGCCTCTGCATTAACTCCATGACTGGTTGCAACAACAGAAAACATAGGTTCCTTCTGAAAATATGTGTATTCTCCTATCTGTCTAATTTCACTCAACAGTGTTCCAGGTAAGCGGGGGTAACACACCTAACAAAAGCTTTGTAAGGGGATCACAAGGGTACTCCAAAAATTAGGGTGGGACTGCTTTACAAAAATATAAGCCAAATTCCATATCTGAAAGGATGTTTGTATACAGTCAGACACAGGGATTATCTAAACTCTCCCTAGTGCTAAAGGACACATTTGAGAAATCGGAAGATGTTATAATTATTAATTTCAGCTGGTAATTAAGGCCAAGTAACTAAGGCCAGCTGATAACTAAGGCCAAAATGATTTAAAAATTAATAATAAGTTTAGCAGAAGTATCGCCTGAAGTAGAACAGGTTAACTTAATATAACTAAGCAATTGGAAAGCTACTTTTTGTGGTTGACTATATTATGTGAAATTTATTGCTTTAAAGTTAACTGCTGATAGTGCTGCATTATCATAGGCCACCACACTATTATATATAAGAAAAAATTAAAACAACACGGTCGTTTAAGCTGCATAATTACATTCAAAACATACAGATGAAAACATAAGGAAGGAAAATAGACTGTCTCTTGCTGGAAATTCTTTTAGGCAACTCTGTATGTTGATAACAGTGAAATTTGCATGCAAGATTTTATACTATTACATTTAAGAAAAGAAAGAAACTGAAGGAAGAAAGAAATGGAAGGGAAAAAAAAAAAAAGAAAAGGAAAATAAGAGAAGAAAGGTAATTGTGTTCTCACAAATGATCACTAAACTAAAACATAGCATCATTAGTCAGCACAGTATGAAGAAAGGGGTCATGAGGGTGTTCCTAAATCAGCCAGTATTGTCCTGTCCACAGCATGAGTCCTTATAAGGATTTTATTTTGTTATATTGCATAGCCATTAAACAAAGATCATTTAGTAGAGTGACTTAGTGGAAAGCAACCTTTGCAGACTCTTAGATGAATTTATTGTGAAGCCTAGGAAGGAAAGGACACTGGTGACTTTATTTTTAGCTTTTATTTTTTATTTATTTTATGTGAACAATGTGAACAAAGTGGTTTCTATGCTGCCATCAATGTCAGCCTCAAGATCTGACCTCTTGGTCTTGACATAACAGGTGACTGACATAAGCAAACAGTGGTACATTAAATGCTAATATTAAAAAAGACATTGCTAGGCAGCCCAACATTGTCTCATACAGTGTTACAAAAATGTTACATCTGAATTTCAAATGAGTCCTTTGTCCATTTTGTAGTTCAAACATAGCTAGACAGGCTCCATTACAGCCAGCCTTTTTTCAGTTAATATTATGGTGTGTATCAAGTCATGATTTCTGACTGGCAATAAATAATAATGAGGAAGTGGATAAACCCTTCTGCTTAGGGAGAAAAAAAAAAAAAAAAAAAAAAAAAAAGAGAGAGAGAGAGAGAGAGATTCTCCAAAATGAAAATCTGCAAGCCAAATAAAGTATTATGAAGAAAGATAGGTGTGTAGGTGTGTATAGGATAGAAACTTGGTTCCTTCCCATTCACTAGCATCTTTTTGTCTTCCTTTTTGTAAACATATTTCTACCGCAGTACTGATAAATGACATTTTTGTTTTGTCAAATCATGATGATAATGATATGATAGGGTTAAGAATACTAACACTAAGCTGATTTTAAGAACAAAATTTTAATCTTATAAAATTTTTCAGAGTTCATAAGTTTAGGGATGACTAATAAGAAAAGGGTTCTGAAAAAATAATCCCAAATAAAAAAACAAATGAAACACATTTTATTGTAGAAGCAATTTACAAATATATAATACTGTCTAAATGTTTTCCTTCAATTTTAGCCTTTTGATTTTCTATTACAGTGAAATATTGCATAATATAATATAATTTATTTAAAAAAGAAAATGATTGAAAAATCGGCTTTGTCAGCTATGCATGGAAGCATGATTTACCCCAAAAGTGAATATGTTTCTGACAGCTGTCAATGGAAATTGTTCTCCAAACAGCTCATTTCTCTGAAACGTTAGAAACTATTTCTGAAAATTTACTCTTTTTTTGAAAATTTACTCTATTTGGAAAACCGTGATAACATAAGGTTTCATAAAGCCTTGTGATAACAGTCATTCACATTTAAAAACACTTTCTGTAACAGCAATTCAAACAGCAGTTAAATTGAGGTTAGTTTCATACAGAAAGTGTTTTTAACAACTTGTCAACAATTCACTTTCCTAGTGAAGAGAGGACTATCAAGTTTTAAACTACAGCTTAGGTATCTGCATTTATGTTAATATTATTATTTCCATATTCTAAATTTTAACTGAAAAAGCAATGTTTCCTTCATCATATCTTTAGTCAGAAGAAGTTACAGTACGATCCTGAGAATTTCTTAAACCTGCAGGCTTTCTGCTGGGGCTGAACTTGATGTGTTATTTTCAAAACATAATAAAAAGTGAATAAATATTTATGTCTATATATTCTAAAGAAAGAGAAAAAGGAGGGAAAATTCATATGCTACCCTATATGTTCTATATGTCTACATCATTATATTCTATCCCATTGCAAAATAACATAATTTCTGTGAAGAAAATTCTGTCTCTAAAAAAACTTTGAATTGTCCAGCTTTTTATTTGACATCATGAGTTATCTATGAAATTACTTACTTTGAAAATCTGAAACTACCAAATAACTCAAGTGGTTGCCTTTCCCCAGGACCTCAAACAAAGCACTTGGGCCATAACTGAACTGAGAGGCCTTGCTCTGAAAAAGGCTGTCATGAACATTTACCAATTTGGAGAGCTGTGTCATTTTAATTACTGCATGGTGATATAAGCCTTACTCAGGACAAAAAGAAATAGTGAATACTTGACTATTGGTCATGACTTTGAAATGATACCCTTTCTTTTTTGATAGTCTTTCAAGGTATATGTGAGAAGATCAAAATATCTGCCAATCTCACTAGACCTAAAGGGCATGTTTTGAAAGATGTGAAAGAGTGACATTTTCAGAGGAAAGGTTGATCTTCTTTGTCTTCTTTCCTAAAATAAGTATGTGTAATAAATGGCTATAATAATATATAGATATAAATGTAATAAATATGTATGCAAAATCATGCAGGAAGTCTGAAATCTCTTAAATTGTATTTGTGTTTGTATTTCATCTTCTTACCTCTCTCTCTCTTTTTTTTTTTTTTTCTCAACCTCTTTTCTCCCTTTTCTCTTTTTCTTTTTTTTCTCTCGTCTTTTTTTTTTTTTTTTTTTCTCTCCTTTATTTTTTTTTCTTTTCTCGTCTCTTGAATTATATTTGTAGATAGCAAGAGGAATATTGCTTTAGAATTTTGGTCAATATAAAAATGTTATGTCTAAACAAGGTGTGAAGCCTTGTCAGACTGCCAGTCTCAACTCCCAGTACTGCGCTTTTACCATATTTTTTCTATTATTTATTCAATCACCATAGCTACATGCATACAATGTTTCACACCTGCAAGTGACAAAAAAATCTAACTTTCTAATTATTTTTATTTTATTTTATTTATTTATTTATTTTATTTTTTTAACCATATGTATCTTCAGGAAAAGTCTGGGGCAAAATCTGACCCCTATCCTTATATTGTTTAAGGCAAGAGACCAGATGTTTACAGCACTAATGAGATTCTGTTTTAAGATTTTAAAAGTTTCTTGATACAGCCAACCACAAGTTAAAAATAAATGTGTTTAGAAATCATTATTTACCTCTGTGCATTTATACGTAAAAGCAAATGATTTTATAGTGTGTCAAGACATTTGACATTTTAATATTGCTTAGTATTGCCAAGGTCCCTGCAACAGTCATCAGTAGCTAGCCAACTTGCTTATTATCTCTTTTCAGCTGTTCAGGGTAATACTATATAAATAGTGATAGCTGATTCTATAGGACTTCCTTGCAGCTAATGAACCACAGATTAATTATCATTTTCATAACTGCTCATGCATGAAGACTAAGTTCATCACACAGATTTTATTGAAGACAATTGCATGAGACTACTATGTATGAAAAATATTTTATCTATTAAACTATTAGGTATTTTATTTCTGTTTTGCAAGATGGGTATTTCCTACCATGATCCCCATTTTTTGCTATAAATTTTAATAAAAATTTTGAATATATCAACAAGAAAAGGGAAATTTAAAAACATAGGAAAAGTTTTCAATAAAAATCTCTTTAATAACTTCCAAACTGTCTGGAAGTTATACTTACTTGTTTCTTGTTGATTTACTAGATTGCTCTGTTTGTTTGTTTCTTTCTTTCTTTTAGAGGAAAGCTTTTACTGAAATTATCACTATTCAAAACTCAGACTGAGTACTTTGTGGAGCTCAGGAACACTTTAAGGAACGCTAAAAAGGGCTTGCTAAAAATGCTGCTTAGTTTAAAGGCATCTGTTTTACTAACTGTACAGTAGGATGAGGTAAAAATGGACAAAAATATCTGATTCCCATCAGACTAGGTTTCACAAATGAAGGTCATACATTCACTATGTCTGACCACTTGGATGACCTTCTCCAGGCTGTCTAGAGAGTGTTTTTTAACTGTCTGTAAAATACATAGGGAAAGACAAAAAGGAGATCTCTAGGGGCTCAATCAAACCTGCTAACTAGTATTTTTTTCCTGAAGTAAAAAGACTTTCTGACTGCAAATAAGAGAGGTTCTCTTGTTAGAGAAGGGACTTGTAAACACTGGGAAGGGAAACACACTAGTAGTGAATAAAGCTACTCTCTGTGAAAGTACTTTCCAGGTAATACTTTGCAATTTTAACCTATGCAGGAGGATACCTCTGAGCGTGTCACTGGAAAACACTCTCTGAAAAAGTATTAAAAGTGTAAGACAATGTACAGTGTGCTAAGGGGTAATGCATTATTTAAATGCACTACTAAAACCACACTCATCACTGAATCTTACTGAAATGAAAATGACTAGAAATGGTGGGGAGTTAGAAAATGTGTCTAATTATATGGCTTTGCTAGTCATTGAAAATATATCTGTAGCACTAAGTAAGCAGTTCTGAGCATTTCTAATGAACACTGTGTGGGGTGTAGAGGGTCATATCAGATATTGCATTAGAAGAAGCTCAGAAAAAAAAAAAAAATCAGTCAAGACTACCAAGAAGATTCACATCATTATCCATTTCCACTAATATACAATATATTATGTCCCAGTTGCTACTGTTATAAGATGATATTTTCTTGCCTACATTGTTGAGAAAAAAGATTTCAGCTGTTCCCAGGAGGCTCAAAATATAAGTCCCAACAGTGTATATTTTATTTATTTTCTACTATATTTCCTTTCACTTTTGTACTCCTTGGTATCTGCTGCTTCCCTGAAATATTTCAGATCAGCAATCCTTTTTAAAATAAATACCAGTTTCTCTCTGCCCAAGAGTATAAACATGTTCACAATAAGTATGGGAACTGTAGCTTTCAAATGCATCTTCTTTCTTGCTTTTATTTTGGGAGGAAATACATGTATATAATGTAAGGAAATTGTCTAACCTTTTATGGCATGGTAGTCTACAAGCTAAAAGCAAATGAGAATAATACAAAGAAATGCGAATACAAATAACATTGGATCTTCTAATCTCTCTGTCTCTCTCTGTCTCTCTCTCTCTTTTTTTTTTTTTTTTTTTTTTTAAGCGTCGTTCATTTAAGCATTTTTAAGGTTTAGGCATTGGTCATTGCCTTTCTTTTCTCAAGTTCTTTTGGTTTCTGTTGAGGAAAGTCAGCTGGGCTACCTCGGCAAAAAGCCCAGGAAGAAAGAGGTTAAACATTTCACTTACTATTGGATGCCAACATGAAGAGATTTAGATCTATGTCTTCATAGGTAGGGACAGATAAAACAATTTTAAAGAGTTTGGAAGAAGGGTACCCTGGAAGAAATAGGAAAAAATCTCTTGGTTTTCAATGTTATACATTTAAAAACAAGAATACTGATCCAAGCTGGCTTTGAATCAGAGCCAACACTTGACATTTTGAGACAAACAGTATACTTTCCCTGCATTTTGCACTTGTGGGCTGAAACATTTTAGTCATATATTGTATTTAGCTCATTTCACCTGATATCAGGTCATGTTGAGTATAGCTTGTAATGAACTGTATTTTTCTGTGCAGAAATTAACACAGGCCAGAGCTTTGTATTAAAATTCTCTATTAGTTACAGAAAGCATCATAATAAGTGCTATGAGTATATGTAATATTAGCTTTATAAAGTAAAATATTCTAAATTTTCCATAATATTTCTGTGGATGTGTTTAAAAATAAATTATTGACCCACACCCCTTTTCGCATTTCTTCATTCACATGGAAAAATAAAAAAGTATCTATAAACCTCAGTTTGATTTTTTTTATTTTGTTCTCAAAATCATGTATTTTTATGAAAATAAAACTTTACACATAGAAGGATTTAGTTTTTACAAGTCAGTGAGTTATGTATGTATGTAAACTTTCAAAAGTTTATTTCCGCAGCATTTGAAGACACAGCCCAATTAAAATCCCTCCTATGAAATTAGCTTTCCTTGCTGCACTGATGCACTTTATTATCTGTTTATTTTACATCATTTTTCTAAGGAACAAATTTTGCCCTTGGATTGCATGAATGTGGCTCCTATTAGCATAATGAATGTTGCATGTGTGCATCCAAGGGTCAAATCTTTCCTTAAAAGTGAGATTTATCTTCAAATTAGCTGTTCTAACAACTCTGCATGGGGCTTCAACTACATGAATCAATTTTATTAAGAAAAGATGAACTGTACTGGAATTCTTTTTAAATCCTCCTAGTTGAAATTTGCAGAGATGAGATTTAGATACCAGCAGAAGTCTAACTCTATACACATTTTCTCTGGTGTAAATCTGGATCATTTCCAGTTATTCCTTCTGACACTTTGGCTCCAATCACATGTAGGTTGACAGTCCTGGAAAACAAACAACTTCTTTGAGACTGTGCAACATCGCTTTGAAGTTAATGAGAATCCATATGCATGAACTTTCCTTTGCAAGGTTGGAGTTAAATAACCAAAGAATTTGGCTTGATGCCAAGGACAGTGTGTTAAAAGGAGATTTCAGGTTCTTCTCTAGACATTTCAGTTAGTTCAATTTGTATTTCTCAGAGAAAACCTAGAAGTCTTTGTTTTTGAGTCAAGAAGTGTGACTAGTTGTTAGTTTAGGTAAATTCATGAATGTATTTAAATAAATGTAATATGTACCTATATAACAGACAGTTCAGGCTACTGGAAGTGGCTAATATCACTGAATTATAATAATTTTAGTTAGAAGAGTAGTAATTACATTACAAGTGGAGAATATTTTTCAAAACTGTGTGCAGCATCTACTATTATCTGTAATGGCCAGAACAGTTAATTCTGGGCTTACTATACTAAAATATAAATAACTTCTAAATTGTCACAGTAACCAGATGGTTTGAATTTAGAAAATCCTTTCATAAGCATTACATCTTTTAAATAAAAGTCCTTTAAAAATAATTTCTTTACAACTATTCCCTACCTACTGTAGATACTTTAAGCTATTTTTAATTCTTTTTCAGAATAGTTATACATTATTATACACAAATATGCACAAATTACAAAGAATTTAGGGATAGGTAATCTTTTATATGTATCTTACTGACACAGTAAAATGGTAGTCTTCTGTTTCCAGCCTTAAGATCATAATTTACTTCTAGCTTATTCCAAACAACTTGTTCTCTTGTATTTATTTATCTTTTCCTCCACAGGAATATCACTCTCAGTCAGCTAAATTATAAAGCCTGCATATTATTTCCCCTTTCAATATATGAGTTTATTTCATATCCCAGTGTTTTATGGGCTAAATATTTGACCTGTATGAACAAATTCAGTGGATAGAATCTGGATTTCTTTCTACTAGGTGCTGGAAAAATACAGGCAGATTCAGTCTTCATCCCCTATTGGATGCTAAGCTACATAAAAAGAGATACAAACAGGAACACTGGATAAACTCATGATAGAGACACAGTTTATTAACGAGGAAAATAAAAGACTGACTTTTTTACAACTCTTTTCATTGTTAGGTCCTTACGATTCGTTTAAATTATGAAACTTAAATGGAATGGCTGTACATATGAATAAAATGTATATATCCTGCGTTTCATATTAGGTGTTACATATCCAGCAGAAGTCTTATTCCTTTCTTGGACACATGATAGGTTCAGCAAAACACTTAAAAATCTTTCTTTTGAAAAAATAAATAAATAAATAATAATAATAATAATAATAATAAAGTGGTTTCAAAGGATACAAACACATTTAGATACTTGGTACTGGAACTAAATACTGGGACTAATACTTCACAGTATTCCTGTGGTTATCATTAAACATAAAATATATTAAACATAAATATTAAAATATAAAATATTATATAAAATATAAATATTAAATAAATTTATAAATATAAATTTATAAAGTTAATATTATATACATATTAAAATATAAAATATAAATATTATATTAAACATAAATATATGTTTATCTTTTGGAAGTGGATTGGAAGGAAAGCTTCTCCAACCTAAAACAGTTGATAAATGAAAGGGGAAAATAGACTAGAACAGCCTGCTGAAAAGTCTCCTGAGGCCCCTTATAGTCTCTTCAAGTGTCTATACCAAACTAATGTCCGTATTAAAATTAATGTAAAATGAAGCCACTGCACAGCAAGCTGACACAGAGTTTCTGAGTGTTCTGAGACATCATTAAAAAGACAGCAACAGCATGAGAGCAGTACAATGTGAAAAAGTAGCCTATGCAGCAGCTTTAAACTTGTATGAAGTCTGTGCAAAATTCTTCATACCAAAATCATAATGTTAATTCCTTTATATGTATGCAAGAGAAAATAAATCAGGTTTTCTTAATTGTGTATATTATCTCCCTATCAAGAGATTTGAAGCAGTTGATATTAACTTAGAACTTAAAGTGAAACCTTTGGATATATATTTATCTATTTATTTAATTATCTGTTTAAGATGTTAAGAATTTAGGATTTTAAAGTGGAAGGCACAAGCAAAACTCTTACACTTATTTTTCAGTATGGTTTATTAAGGGTTAATTCTTATGGATATTTAATGTATGCAATATATCTAATGTAAATATCTTTTTATAGAACAGTGACAGACTGTAATAATTTTGTGGTGGCTAAAAGCCACTGTCTGTGAAGAATTAAAAGTAGTTTTATAACCATTCTCAAGGGATTAAAAGAATATGTGGTAATTCTCAAACAACAAAGGACAACCTCACTAAAAAGAATTTCAACAGGAAGCTTCTTAGGTAAGGTTTTTTTTTCTAGGACTGAAACAAACAAACAAAAGCAACCAAAGCAACCAACAAACACACACACACACATACAGAAACAAACAAACAAACAAAAAGTAGAGGGTAGTGGAATTCACAATAATATTAATCTGGATAGGAAGACTCAGAGCAGGAAGTGATCCAGCTCTAACCTTGTGTCCATCAATAGCCATAAGCATATGCCTCTAGATGAGTAAGAACACCCCAGATATGTTACTTGCCCTTAGTTACTTGCCCTCAGTGCTTATTTCCAAAACTAGACAATAATTTTATTTCACAGTCCAGAGTTAAGTAAAGTCTTTTGCTTAGATTCCCCTTGGACCTGTGTAAATCGCAGCATCTTTTATAAAATGGTTATATGTTGTCTACCAACTTTTCTACTTCCACATTATCTGCTAGCCATTGCAGAAAATTTTGTAAAATCAGATAAAGCAATATTGATTCTGCTGGTCATCTTTTACCTTATCTTGTTCAAAAGGAAACATTCTCAGTCTTTCTAACCAGTGTTTGATCTATGATTCTTAGCCAACTTATCAAGCCAACCATCTCCAACATTGTACAGACATTCCAGAACAAGTGCAGGAGCACTAACTTCTGAAAAGCACTGCTACTGTTCCTTCATATTTGGTGAAAAACCAAGGAGCTCTATATTTCTCATTCTGGCATAGTTTAGGACTATGGGAAGTAACCTTACTGTAGCCATGTCTGCAGCTATTAGAACGTGTGCTTGTCCACAAACAAATCATCACTCCCAAGATAGATGATGAGCTATCTCAACGGGGGCATTGTTTGTTTCCAATAGTAGTAACATCAGTACAGCATGACAGAAAACAAAACAAAACAAAACAAAACAAAACAAAACCAAAAAAAAAAAACAACCTCTAAGTTAAATTCTATGTAATACACAAGCAAGTAGCTTAGTGCATCATCCTTTAGCAGAATGGTTCATGTCCCACAGCCTTCAAACTAATAGAATACTGACTATTAGGAACAATGAGAAAGGTTTTTCACAGAATCACAGAATTATCTAGGTTGGAAGAGACCTCAAGATCATCGAGTCCAACCTCTGACCTAACACTAACAAGTCCTCCACTAAACCATATTGCTATGTTCAACATCTAAACGTCTTTTAAAGACCTCCAGGGATGGTGACTCCACCACTTCCCTGGGCAGCCCATTCCTGTTGGTGGTGGTTTTCTGTTTCTTTGGTTGGCTGTTTTTTGTGAAAATAATTGTTCAGCAGAATTGTTCTTTCAGAAAATGATCATTTTCCAAAGAGGAGAAGGGGGAGAGAAATCTGCTGCATTTTTGGGTGATTTTTGTTTGTTTGTTTGGTTAGTTGGTTGGTTCTGTTTCTTTCCATTTTACTTTTGGTTTTGAATTGAGAGAACCTGAGATCAAAATATTTTTGAAATTTCAACTGTCTCAAAAATACTACGTTGAGGTTAGTTCAGAAATAAATCTCATTTCACTCTTGTGTCTTACTACAACATAGTAATCATAGACAAAACTGCCATTTTATCTGGAAGAATAGGCTTCGTGATTTGACTATATGTTATGTCCCACAGAAGACTTTTCTTCTGACTGAATGGCCTGTGGTATTTTGGGAATCACACGGCTGTTAGTATAGGAAGAGATGAAGAAGAGAACACCAGCAATGAGAAGTGACATTTTCATATGGTACAATGTGAACATTTACTCTATTTCAGTACTATTTCAGTGCATGCATTCCAATGGACTCAATATCCCCAAAAAGTTGTAAAAGTTGTAAATCCAGACTCACCTCTTATAACTAAAAATACAAGGAAAAAAGTCTGATCTATTTGAAGGAAGATAATATTTGTCAGACAGTGGGCTGTGAGTGAATGTTGAATTGTGAAAGCTAAATGATGTGTGTCTGCAGAAATGTGTCTATGAGGCAGATTCTTAAGCAGATTCTTCACTGGTTCACAATACAATTAATGTAGCCCAGTGAACCATCCAGTGGTATGGTAGGATAAAATTAACTGCTCTGAATGCTTTTACTGGGTCTGGCTGGAATGTTAACTTTCCCAGCAGCAACCCATACAGTGCTGTACTCTGCACTTGTAACTGGAACAGCAGTGTTATCACACCAGTGTTGTGTCTACTGCTGAGCAGCAGTGGCGCAGCATCAGGCCTCTCTCTAACCCTCTTAGGGGGTGGGCAAAAAGTGAGAAGAGAAACATCACCAGGGCAGCTGACCTAAACCAATTGAAGGGATATTCCATACCATATGATGTCACACTCAGCAATAAAAGGTGGAAACAGGAAGAAGAGGGGAGGGGTGGGCTCTCGTTGGGAAAACGTTGGTCCTCCTCCCGAACAACGGCTACGTGTATTGAGGTCTTGCTTCAAGGACATAGTCAATCATCGCTCATTTGTGGGAAGTAGAGAGTAATTTCTTTCCTCTGCACTTCCACATAGCCTTCATTTGTTTTATTTGTTTATTTTCATCCTTTTCCTTCCTTTCCCCCTCCCTTTTCCCCTTTCCTTTTTTTTTTTCCCTTTAGTTAAATTGTTTAGTTCATAATAATATTTCTTTAATTATTGTTATTATTTCCCTTTAATTAAATTATCCTTGTCTCAGCCTGTGAGTTGTTCTTTGCTTTACTTCTCTCCCTCCTCATCTAAGGAGGGGGAGTGAGAGAGCAGTTGTGGTGTTTAGCCGCCCAGCACGGTAAACCACCACAATGCTCCATTAATTGTATTTATAAGGGGCTTGAATTATTAGTATACATGTAGTGCCATGTGAGGCACACTAAAGTGTGTGAGAAATCTGTAAAGGAATGGCAGGAGTAGCAGAGTAACCCTGAAAATCTCTCTTAGAATTCCATATGTAAACTAAGTAGATTACCTAGTAACATCATTAAAAATATTAGACACCTGCATATAGAAAATTGAACTCAAAGATGTTTGTTTTATCTGAGATGCCACAGACTCCATGAAATCTCTGCATGGGATTAGACTGGACAGAGGACCAGCAGAAGACAGCTGTCTGGAGCAGCAGGACAAGAACAAGTGATACACCTTAGGGCACCTCATCTGGTCCTAGAGACTGTGTGGCAGCTGAATTGAACCATTTATCTCAGGGCAGCTTCGCTAGACAAAGTCATGGAAATCATGGCCAAGAGCAGGTACCAAAATGCTAGACAATAAAGTAGTCTTTAATATCCCTGATATAGAACTAGTGAATTATAGGAGAATAGGATAAACTTCAAAGAAAAATCAACAAGACTACCGTGCTGCAGGATGTAACGTATTCCATTATTAACCCGCACGATCGAAGTTAGAGTGCTGAGATAGGTGGGTTATTGTTGTGGCCCTTTAGGAAGTTTCTTTTGTTAGTACAGTCATTCTGCAGGATCTATCAGCTACACCAACTAAATCCCTCTTGACTATCTGCGAAACCCTGGTACCTACTTCACATACAGCTGTGAACTTCACACCATATATGAACAAATGTTTTTAAATATTTTCATCTGAAAGTGAATCCCATAGATGGTGGCAATCAGTGGCTTCAAGAATAGAAATAGAAATACCACATGCTGTAGAAGAATCCAGAAGCTGCTCCATGTTAGATAAGGGTCCTGCTGCTGCTCAGGAAAACAAAACAAAACAAAACAAAAACAAACAAACAAACAAAAAACCTTCTACGGGGAACGGCACCTGGGAGAGTGAGGAGTGACAGAGATGAAGTACTGTGGACTGACTACTACCCCCATTCCCAGTTCCCCTGCACCACTTGGGAGAAGGAGGTAGAGGAGGGTAGATGGGAGGGGGAAGAAAGTGTTTTTGGTTTCTTTCCTTTGTTTCTCACTTCTCTAGCTTGCGAGTAGTAGGCAATAAATTTTACTGTCTCTCTACTCCAAGTCTGTTTTGCCCATCACAATAATTGTTGAGATATCTGCCCATCCTTATCTCAAGCCTTGAGCCCTTTTCATTGTATTTTCTTCCCCTTTCCTTTTGAGGAGGGAGAGGGAGAGAGCAGTTGTGGTGAACCTTGGCTGCCCACCCGAGTAAAACCACCAAACATACACCCTGCACTTCATAGATGGGATTTCCCCATTTGCTGGAAATTTTACAGAATTCGTTAGAGACATTCATCGGGCAGTCACTAGTAGCAACCTTCCTATAGGACAGACTCTAGCTGGCAAGTATTACATAATATGTTTCAACTGAGGCAGACAATGTGTCCTGTGTTATATCTAAAATAGAAAGGATTTACAATTTTTCTGTCCCTCTCACTTTTTATACCTAAATAATTACAAGTTGTTCCCTATTTTTTGCAAATATTGCTTAGGCACGATAAAATAAAATAAAATAAAATAAAATAAAATAAAATAAAATAAAATAAAATAAAATAAAATAAAATAAAATAAAATAAAATAAAATAAAATTCTGAAGTATTAATGCAAATTAAAATTCCTTTCCCTTTTCCAGCTTTCCAGAGACATAGACTAGGAAATTAAACCAGAGACATCTTTTTTTTTTTTTTTTTTTTTTTTTCTGAAGCTATGTAATTCCAACCCTAAACTCCTAGTGTTGATGTTTACAGAAAATTTCCTGGTACATTTGTGACTCATTTGTCTCAGATCTCTTTTGCATTTAATTGTGACCTGTAGTTTTTATTCCTTAAAGCCATGTAGTCAAAGACTTTCATTCTTTGCCTTCTGAATTCTCTCTCTGGTACTTAAATCTTTTTTAGCCTCATTATGATATAATTCACGTGCACATTTTATTGGACAGGAATTTGATAGCTAGATTCTTGCATTAATATCCCTTTTTAGAGAAAAATGAGATGCTAGTAATTTACTGAAGAAAAATGTATTGAAGGACTGCTATTATGTATCTGATTCACAAGATACATAAGCAAGTGATTTTAAAAAATAAAACAACACAGAAAGCCTATTTGAAAAGTTCCAAAACAGTTCAATCCTGGGTCTGAATGTCAATGAGGATAAATCATTATTCAGGAGTTCGAGGATTTCTATATAGTAGGAAACTATATATATCTATAAATATAAATAGATAGATAGATAGATAGATAGGTAGACAGATAGATAGATAGATAGATGGATGGATATCTGTCTATCTATGGCTTAGGCTTCTATTGTTAACTATGGAATTTATGAAGTGTGATTGCAACAAATCTAATAAAGATAATGTCTTCAGGAGAGTTTCAACAAAAACTCCATATGCTTTCTGCATTGTGGAAACTTATGCTAAGTCTAGAATTTTGATGGGACTTGGAGGAGGAATTAGTTTGTTCAGCCTTGTGCCAGTTTCCACAATGTGAGAGCCAGAGTTTTATTTAGTCTAGCTGGTAGCTATTACATATCAAGATAAATTGATTGACAAGCACAGAAACCATCTGTCATCTTTGCTCCATGCTTTAAGCATCTGAAGAAGATTGTAGTTTAAACAAGAAAATGAAAGTGTCTGTTCTATAAATGTGTTGGAAACCATTGGTTTGATCATTTAACTACAACTTCGTTAGCAACTAACTTTCTTTCTTTCTTTCTTTCTTTCTTTCTTTCTTTCTTTCTTTCTTTCTTTCTTTCTTTCTTTCTTTCTTTCTTTCTTTCTTTCTTTCTTTGCTAGATACTTTATTGTCTCTATTATTTCTTGATTAGATTGCATTAAGGTCATATGTGACCATCAGACTATTAATAGCTGGGGCAGTGGATAAAAATGAAGGAGGGAATTTTTGTTCAAATTTTAAATTACAAATAGATCTCACTGGTGATCATATAAAAACTTCTTGCAAAGGCAAAAACAAACATAAAAACCACCAAAAGTAATATTAAATGGTGTGAATTGCTGTTTTCATGTAACTACACATGCACACAAATAAACCTCTTGACTTTTCTCAGGGTTAAAACTTTACAAGAGGAAAAGAAGTTTGGTACTCAAACAGTTTTTCACCTTGTCTTTCAGAAACATTTGATATTTTTGTCTTTTTTTTTTTTTTGTAAAACAAACAAGAATTGCTGTGAGATTGTTACTAAATGATTATTTACTCATTAGCATGAGAATATTCTTGCTAAATCACATAACTCTAAGGAAAATGAGTGAGATATGGACTGAAGGCCAAACACATACACAAAAAAAGCATCAAGTTCTGAATCTATACTGTCTCACAGAACTTTAACTTTAGTTAAAAAAAAAAAAAAAAAAAAAAAAAAGCAACACTCCTGAAAATGAAGGCTGAAATCACAACTTCATTCTTAGTTTACTACTCTAACTACAACATTGTTTCTGACTGGATGTATTTTCGAGTTTCTGCTCAGATCTCTGTTCTCCCTTCCATCCTGCATATCTAGAATTTTCCAATCAATCTATTTTCTGGAAAATTCATCATCTCCTACATGATAGATGAATACTTGTTCAGCCTGAAGAGATAAGACTCAGGGAGGCTGATCCATAATGACTGTAAATGCCCAATGAGACACAGATGGAGTCAGATTCTTCTCAGAGGTGCCTAGTAAATGAACAAAAGGCAATGAGAACAAAGTGAAATGCATGATTTAAATATAAGAAAGCTCGTTACTTTGAAGACAGTCAAACTGTAGAACTGGTTGTCTGGGAAGGTAGTGGAGTCTACTTCCTTGGAGATACTCAAAATCTCACTGGACTCACAGCAACTTGCTGTAACTGACCTCTGGGTTGGATTTCCAGGGGTCCCTGACAATTTCAACTCTTCTGTGATTCTGTAATTTCAAGATTATACAAAGAATGGAGTACAGCCTGATCAATGTCATATTTAAAATTATTATTATTATTTATTTATTTTTAATCTGAAAAAAGAAATAAAAGTAAACTGTTCTCAGGAGGTGAGGACTGAGCTTCGCATATAGAGTGAAGTAGGATTTCAGATATACATTTCCTGTTGTCCAGATCTATGATTTAGTTTTAATAAAGCTCAGCTATTATTACTAAGAAATAAAGTGAGATCATTCTTTCAACATTGTATCCAGGGCCAAGGACTGACAGGACTCTTTTCAAGGAAAATCTTGAATGTACTGTGCAAAGAAAAGACAAAGAAGTGTTCATTACATGAATCTTTCTCCATCTATCCCAGCTTTACTATTACAATATTTTTTTAATTTAGCAAGTGCATCAAACCTCAAAAGTTTAAATTAAATAATCTGAGATACAAGCCTGTTTCAATGACTGTGTAATAAAACATGCTTTCCAAAGTACATTTGGGAAACCTCTTTGTATCAAAACCTTAGAAATAGCAATAAACATCTTAAAGATACTGTATATCCCAGTGAGAACATATTTTCCTGTTAACTCTTTTCAGCTTTAGAAACCCAGAATAACCCCCAAAATGTGTTAATCTGGAAATGCCGTCAAGGTGATGTTTGCCAATATCTTTGCCAAATCTTATATAACCTGCATTCATTTTCACAAATGATTCCCAGTAAGATCCACATTGAAGAACATAGCATAATTTGAAATTGTTCAATATATATGAGGGACATTCTTAAATGCCAGAGTAATTAGGGAAAGAAGAAGAAGAAGGAGGAGCAGGAGGAGGAGGAGGAGGAGGAGGAGGAGGAGGAGGAGGAGAAGGGGAAGGGGAAGGAGAAGGAGAAGGAGAAGGAGAAGGAGAAGGAGAAGGAGAAGGAGAAGGAGAAGGAGAAGGAGAAGGAGAAGGAGAAGGAGAAGGAGAAGGAGAAGGAGAAGGAGAAGGAGAAGGAGAAGGAGAAGGAGAAGGAGAAGGAGAAGGAGAAGGAGAAGAAAGAGGAGGAGGAGGAGTAGGAGGAGGAGAGAAAGAAGAACCCATATTAGGAAAGGCTGAATGACTCAAAAGATGCAAAAATAATATATATATATATATATATATATATATAATATCTTTCTGATAAGGAGCATGTTTTTTGTCAAGTTTTAACATTTTCATATTTAATAATGAAGATATAATCAAACATGAATATAAAATGTATTTCAATTTCATATAGACTGTGACAGTCTATACATTTATATACAGTCTATATATGTGACATATTTCTGAAGAAAATAAAACTTGAGACTTTCTAGAATTATATCTAAGCTACTGATCTAGATCTAGATCTATCTATTTACCTATGTCTATTTACCTATCTACACTATATTCATCATGATGTTCTGAAAATACAATAATTATCTTCAAAGAGTACTAAAAAAAAAAAAAAGATAAATATTGTATCAGTCATGTGATTTACTAATTTCTTCTGACAGAAAATTTCATCAAATAACAAAATGAAAATTGAAATTTTCAAAGAAAACGCAAAAATTAGTAGGTGAATGCAAGACACATTCCAGAACTGTCATGCTGTTCTAACTTATTTAATACTCTTCCAAAATCAACATTCTGACCTACTTTTTTTCAAGGAGGCAGAGTAATTTGATTTAATCCAGAACAAATTCATGAGATTTATAAAAATGATTACAATTCATATTGCAATCTACTTCCAAAAATAATTATAAAAATAAATCATTTTGGAATATTCCTTCAATCTTTCTGTCTATATTCTTTCTCCAGTTTTAATTCATATTTTCATTTTAATAGCCTTCTTGATAGACTCCCAGCTAAAAAGAAACAGACAAACAAAAAGACCTTTATAAAACCCATTGCAATAGTTTGATACTAATTTTTTCCACTTTTACTTGGAACATTTTTTTTTTTTCCAGAGATAACAATTTTCTGATCTATTTTCACCTTATTCCCTAACCCTTGCAGCCCTTGGGCCAAGAGAGTCAGTTTTAATCTCCAAAGATGTAATAGTAAACAATGAAGTTACTAAGGTTACTTCTTCATTTTCTAATGGCAGTGACCCAATTTAGGCTGCTTGCACACTGATTGTTGAGAAAGTCTCAGATGTGGAATTTTAGGAAACACTGTTGCTTTTCCCTGTCAGTTCCCAACTCTGTCTTGGATTCCTTTCCTGATGGAAAAAAGATGTGTTTTCTTTCCTCTTCCTTCCCATTTTGGTGTCATGTTTATGAAAATCTTCGAGCTGCTCCTTTTGAATAAACAACATCCCACCAGGACAAAATCAGGAGGGTAATTAAAACACAAAAGGATTTAAATAGATCTAGGCACACAAACATTTCCCTTAGAATGACATAGTTGCAGTTATACAGCAAATATGATATAGAGAAATGAGCACCCCCTTCTGCTGTGTTTTAACCTTTAGATATACAAAATTAAAGAATAAAGAATTCACACTTGAGAAAAACCAGCAGAAATAATCTGAACTGGCATCCCAGGAACAAATATCATCCATAAAACAGTTAAATGTTGTGAGGTTCCAACCACCCTCAGGAGATTTTATATTTTCCAGTGTCAGTTCTAAGCCCTTACAAAACCATGTAACTTTTGTATATACCTGTAGTTCTTTCTCATATTCAGGGTCTTCAGGGGTTGCACTTTCCTTTTGATCTTAGTGGAATTATTCATATGTCAGGATTTCAGGACTTAAACTCTGATATTATAGTAAGGTAATTAAAGAGTATAATGCATTTGAAATGAAGAAATATGGAGGCTTCTATTAGCTAGAAATTTATAAAGGCTTAATGCCTTGTCATAGAATAGATAGTAACTGACAGAAATTGCAGAAGTTATTGAAATACCTAATAATTAATATCACTATTAATTTCAATATTTAATTAATGTTTCAGTGCAGTTTCATAAATTTCAAATTTCTATCACACTTTCAGAATACACTATTCAGTCAAATTTCGTCATCCATGTCCATATATCAGGTATCTGGAGCTTTGCAAGGGCCAGCCATGTACACACATGGCTGTGTGTACTACCCCCCACCTTATATATTTAATAAGCAGTGTTACAGGCTGTACCCTGTATTTCCCAGTATAGCAGGAAATATAATAATTTCCACATTTTTTCACTTTCTTTTAATGCACCTAATCAACAATCTGATAAGCAGTATTGTAAAGGTCTGTGGGCATTTAGTCTGTATTTTTAAATACAATAAGGAACCAGGACTGAAAAGACCATCTTGTATCACTTAGGTCAATCTGATTAATTTAATGTATTCAATTGAGTAAATAAAAGGTGGATTATTTTAGTCTAATCATGAGACTAGAGTTAAGTTGTAGATTTATATGAAATCAACTCATCTTTTCAACACTTAGTTAAATTTCTAATATAAAATGATAGAAACACAATCCTGAACCTGGTCCTTAACTACCATAGATTTAGATTGGATTTATACAAGTCCATTCTAATAGTAGTTTCCCACCTTCCCATTTCAGTGATTATCTTAGAGTCCCACTCTATGAAACATTCTTTTGCTTTGTAGCCTGATTATTATCAGGCTATCTTATTACTGTAGATTCAATACCTGCTTGATCTTCCAATCCTGCCACATACAAACTTTTCATTGAATAGTGTGAATGGCTTTGTATGAACAATGAACATAGAAGTTTTGCCTTTGCAAATAAACTTTCTTATTTTTATGTTGTGGGGAAATGGTTATGATGACAAAGAAAAACATAAATATGAAGATTTTCTGCATATTATTCTCATTCACCTATGGAAAAGACTGTACATGCATACAAGACTGGAGGTTGTCAACAGGCAGAGCTCTCCTTCATCTATATCAAAATGAAAGTCAGAGGGCCATATGGGTTATTCAGATACAAACTGTGTACACTTTCCCAGTGTACTAATACCATTCAAATGAGAGGATCTGAAAAAAAAATTAAAAAAATGAAAAATGTGATATTTATAACACTGGTCTACTAAAGTATTGGATTATTTTACATTGCTTTGTTAATGTCATTCAATGCTAAGTTTTGTGAAACAAAGTATTCTTCCAAGGACTCTATTAGCCATGTTACACAATTGTCATCAGGTTGACTAGTCAAGTGGAAAAGAGAACCAAAGTCAGAAGAATTTGATAATAAATCAAATGAACATACGAGTACCATTTTTATTTATTTTATTTTATTTTATTTTATTTTATTTTATTTTATTTTATTTTATTTTATTTTATTTTATTTATTAAAAAATCTCTTAAATACCTCCAGGCATGGTGATTCTGCCACTTCCTTTATCAGCCTGTTCCAATTCCTAAACACCCTTTCAATGAAGAAATTATTGCTAATGTCTAATCCAAACCTCCCATGGCACAACTTCAGGCCATTTCTTCATATCTTAATAAATACATAGAACATACATATATATATATATATATATATATATATATTTCATATATAATATATATTTCATATATATATTTCATATATATATATATATATATATATGAAAAATGACAAGTGATTAATAAGCTTCTGTTGTGTCCCTACTCAAGTCACAACAGTGTTGATAGAACAGATGATAAGGCAATGCTTTCTTCATGGAGTCTTCATGGGCTTGTATTTCGAGATGTATTAATCTTCAGGACATTAAAAAGAATTATCTGAAATTTCTGCTTTAAGTTACTTACTGTCCATAGTTTACATAATTCAATTTTTGAAACATTAATTAACACTTTATGTTAAAATACATTTGTAAATACTGTTGAGTAGTAGCAGACTGTGCCTTTTATATTCCTCTACATATTCAGGGAAGAGGATTACTTCTCCTGCAGAGGGAACAGCAGGTATCAGTAAAGGGAGCAGCTTTGCACAAATCTGCCATGACCCCTCCTAAATTAAGCAGGACTAAGCAGAGACAAAATGGAGCCTATAGAGTACTGGAGGCAAAATCTGACACAGCGTTACCAGGCTGGTTTCTGTTGCCATACACAGCAAAATAAGCATGACCAAAATGCATAAACATTATTCAATTTTATGCAAATAGATTATTTGTAGACGTTATCCTATAAACAAAATAGGCTAGTCATGAAAAATAACACTTTAATTTTATTTAGGCATATAGAAAACTTACCACATCCTGATCCTATGTAGAAAGGAAGAAAAGTGCTGATCTAAAACAGGTACCTCATATTTTTGCTCGCATAAGAGAACTGACTTGTTTGTTTTGCTATGAAAACTGTATGAGACATACAATTCTGTATTTTCATAGCTATATCAGTATAATGTCTCTTCCTCCTAAAAATTCACAGAATATTTTGTACCACAATTATGATTTTAAACCCCGCTAAGCAATGTTGTACTACAGACTAACTGAAAATGCTCTTGGAGGATTGCTATTATGAATTATAAGTCACAACATATTAACTTGTAAGCAAAGATTCAAGTGAAAATAAGGTCACAAATTTCATGGACTTATAATAAAGCTTATATAAAATGAATGATGTTAGAGAAAGTGAAAATTATTGAAATCTTTCTATAAATGGATTATATTTCCTCTTTTCTTCTCATTTCTACTCCTCTTTCTCTCTCACTTACTTTTATTTATTTATTTATTTTTAATTCCCTCATATTTCATTTCATTTTATTTCTATTTATTTATTTATTTATTTATTAACCTCAGAGTATAAACCTCTGGTATAAAACATATACCAGAGCAATGAGCAAAAAGAGACATAGATAAGAGAAATAGTCCTTATGGTTTGATCTGTTATGATCACCACATTCTGCTTCAAAAACACTTTAAGTGAAAAAGAGAATGTAGTTTGGTTTGCTTTGTCTTATCTGAAATTATCAGTTAATTCTAAGCTTAATAACAGCTTTATAGACTGCACAGTTGTCCAGCAGAGTTGCAATCACCAAGTTACTGCACAGAGGGCACAGTGCAGCCATCAAAGGGACTACCAACCAAATCAACTTCCAAGTCATCACCTCTATCACAACTCTATCTCCAGTTGTGATCTCCTCAAACATTAACTACATGTTTATGAATGCTTTGTCTGAGCATCTCATTAAATGTCAAGGCTGTCATTTGATTTCTGGAAGAAAATATGAATATAAAGTTTTGCAATTTAAATACAACTGCTGCATAGACAGTAGTGATGCTCACTGCTTCATTATAAGCAGCTGTGAAATTCACTACACTGCCAGTGATGCTCCCCTCAGGATACTTCTAACACAGGATGTTGCTTCTCAGTGAGGCTGTCACATTAAGAAATTTGCAATAAGAACAAATGTCAGACAAATGTCCCAAGTGGACTTGGGCTTTATATATTTTTCGTTCTGTCAGATAGTAACTAGTATCAAGGTCACTTTCATGAGAATGTTGATACAATTTAAAACAAAATAGGAATAGTGGAATTTGAGAACAGATTTGGCTTCTGCACAACTGTTCATTTCATTGGATTTAGTAACTGAGTGGGTAAAAGAAGAAAGAATTATGTTTAATGTAGGCACACATAAAGCATGATACAATACATAAGATATAGTGTAGGGGATAATACAAATATATTATAGTTTATTTCATACTTGCATTTTCAAATACTATCCTGCAAAATTTACAGCATAAAGTAGTCTTCATAATCACATTCTTCTTCAAAGAGAAATGAGTAGTTTGCAGACATACAGTATCTATTTTTCTTTTTCTATTTTTTCTTTCCATTTTTCTTTCTCCTTTTCTGTACAAGACTGTTAGTCAAGGCATTCAGAATTTATAAATCAGAAATAAGGTGTTGAAATATATTGTGGTGTGCACATATCAAATAACATGAAAAGCTCAAATAATGGATTTTCCTTTGTAATTGAACCATCAGTTAAAATAAACAAATAAATAAAATTCTGACATCCATAGAGGTATGAAGTTCAAACAACAGTTTACATTATTCTGTAGGTCTTCTGCTCATGTAATTTCCCGTTAGGTTGGAAGTCAAGTCTGTTTTGCTCTAATTCCACTCCATTTTTTTTTTTTCCTTCAGGAGATGAAACATTTTAATTGTCAACTTCTTTGTATGTTAATATAAATATTGTCTCTCAAAATCTCATTTTGTCTTCATTTGAAAGGCATATTTGGAATATTTTTAATCATTTAAAAATATTATTATCCAAAGAATTATCAGTACTTTAAATTAAATAGAAATTATGACAGACTAGAAAATAAACTTTTTAGGCTTCAGTCCCCTGAGAAACAATTCAAATCACTTGCATGCTTTCCAATGAGTATTTTTCCTAAGCTTGTCACAGATCAATAATCTGAAAATTTTCTTCTGGAAATATAGAAGGGCAAATAGGACAAAGCATAAGGTAAAAGTATTTTATTTTTGTGAAACTATTATAAATAAATATAAGCAATCTAGATCCATAAGTATTAATTTTACTGATTTAAAGTTGTGCCTTGAAAGTAGTTTTATGTTTAAGGTCGTGCTAAACAGCACAGTAAAAGTAGTGTTTATGTCTAAGATTGTGCAAAACAGCAGGAGAAATCCTTCCTGCAAAAAGAATAAATAAATAAATAAATACATTGCCTGACTTGCAATTCAGATTACAGATAGGGAGGAAAATTTGCAAGTCTGAAATTTATTTGGAAGAAAAAACAAACAAACAAACAAAAAAACAAAGCCTGACCTACATGATGATGACCAAGTTTATAAGCAATAAAGTATTGGAAGAAGAATAAGAAAGAAAGAGAGAAAGAAAGAGAGAAGGAAAGAGAGAAAGAAAGAAAGAAAGAAAATTAAAATTCCATGAATTAATTATCATATGGCATAACATACTCCACACAATGCTGCTATTGTATGATATGATTTTGGACAAATAAAATAGAAATGAAAAACTTTATTGCAGAAGCATTTTTAGACAATCATAAAGCTCAGGGATAGCTACAATAGAATATATAATTTGGATTTTAAGTTTCAAAATAAACATTATTAAATCAAAATGACCAGCACAACACTAGGCTTACAAGGTTTCAGCCATTAGCTAGCAACAAAGAGGGAAGGGAGGGGAGGGGAGTGGAGGGGAGGGGAGGGAAAAAGAAAAGATTTAAAAATCTTAACCCAGAAGTGAGTCTGAGTCTTTCTCTTTTATCTTTTCTGCTGTAAGCAGCTGATAGTCTATAAGACTAATAAATTGCACATCTCTTCTCTAGCTACTGTTTTTTAAAGAAGTTACCAAAACAAATCCCAAATCTACTAAACATGTTCACCACTTGAGATTCACTATATAGAAAGAAATGGAAAGAAGGAGAGTTTTTCTATGGGTAAAAACTGTGTTGATGATATATGGAAATTTTTGGCATGGTGTATGAGCAGACTGCTTCTATGTGGACTCAGATGAGGGTGGAAAGGCCTTGCAGAGAGATCTGGACAGATCGGAGAGCTGGGCGATCACCAACCTCATGAAGATTAACAAGAGCAAGTGCCGGGTCCTGCACCTGGGACGGGACCACCCTGGCTATACATACAGACTGGGTGACGAGATACTGGAGAGCAGCCCTGCAGAGAGGCATCCGGGGGTAGCGGTTGACAGCAAGTTGAACATGAGCCAGCAGTGTGCCCTGGCAGCCAGGAGGGCCAACCATATCCTGGGGTGCATCAAGCATGGCATTGCTAGTCGATCGAGGGAAGTGATTGTCCCGCTCTACTCTGTGCTGGTGCGGCCTCACTTCGAGTACTGCGTGCAGTTCTGCTGTACTGCAGTTCACAGTACAAAAAAGGACAGTGAACTGCTGGAGAGTGTCCAGAGGAGGGCGACGAAGATGGTGAAGGGCCTAGAGAGGAAGCCGTATGAGGAGCGGCTGAGGTCACTGGGCCTGTTCAGCCTGGAGAAGGGGAGGCTGAGGGGGGACCTCATCGCAGGGTACAACTTCCTCGCGAGTGGGAGTGCAGAGGCAGGTGCTGACCCATTCTCTGTAATCAGCAGTGATAGGACCCAGGGCATGGTGTTAAGCTGAGGCAGGGAAGGTTTAGGCTGGACGTCAGGAAGAGGTTCTTCACCGGGAGGAGGGTGGTCGCACGCTGAAACAGGCTGCCCAGGGAACTAGTCACTGCACCAAGCCTGTCTGAATTGAAGAAGCGATTGGACTGTGCACTTAGTCACGTGGTCTAAACTTTTGGGTAGACCTGTGCGGTGCCAGGAGTTGGACTTGATGATCCTTATGTGTCCCTTCCAACTCAGGATATTCTATGATTCTATTATTCTGTGCTTCATCTTCACTCCTCTTAAAGTTTGGCATGTTAGTGGAAGTTTGTGTCATACTAAGTTCCAGTTTGATGGTTATATTCTATCAAGTAAATTTTTTTTACGAGCATTTGAATACTTGAATATAAATTCACATACCAAGCAGTATAGATAATTAGATAAAATTATAAAAAAATATTAATTTAATTAATACATTTTAAATAATAAATATTAATAAAAAGTATTAATTAGATAACATTACAAACAAAAACAAACAAAAAATAAGTGTAATACTGATTTCCAGTATGGACCAATGGAAATATAATAAAATATCCTATAATAAAATACATTTTTTTTTCCATAGTTGAAAATACAAATACAGAACTGCCTCCTAAAGATCACTAAACTTACAATAAAAAAGTAAATAGATACAAACATATATATATAGTAAGTATTACCAACGTGGGTACCTCCACAAAAGCTATGATTTAAATTTATGATTTGCCTACTAGAACTATTCAGAGAATAACCAAGCTTATATATAATTTTTGACTACTTCCAGTTGGTTATGCTGTACATTTATATATGCAATTAAGTTCTACTTTTTTGTGTGTGTGTGTGTCTTTTTTTTTTGTTTGTTTGCTCGTTTGTTTGTTGTTGTTTTCTGAATTTAAATGTACATATTGCTTTGAGACTATATGTGTTTTTATTTATTTATTTATTTATTTTATTTTGCAAGGATATTTAGAAATATTTGTGAGAAAACTAGATACCCATTCACTTTTCTGCCTCAAGATCCCTTTAACAGTGTCTTAGGGTACCTTCAGCAGGTTTCTGAAGATGCAAATGCAGAATGAAGAGGGTTTGTACTGCTGATTCTGCTGCAACTTGATGTAAAGCCCATTGGTACTAACAGAGATCAGTATTATCACCCAGATCAAGCTAGACATCTGATAACAGGACATAAACTCTGCAAAGCATGGTTCTGAGATATTTGGGGTAAAGAATTTCTGTCTGAATTCTTGGGGTAAAGAATTTCTGTCTGTCCTCTCTTTCAGATTTAGATCTGTTTTCTAGTCCAAATGAGAACTTGAGTGTTCATCCTTTTCTTTATCCTGTTTGGGATGGAATTTCAAGACAGCTTCCTCAGAGAAAATGGAATTCCTAGTATTTCTTCAACATTTAAACATGTCTTGACTGTAGAGACTGATGCAATTTCTTGGATATTGACAACTGCATTGGTTAAGGTTAATTAGTACGTAAACAATAACTCACATTACAAAACCTTGATTTGTGTGTATAGATGCACCCTACTGAGGATAATCTATACAATCTCTAGTTGTATATTTTATAAGAACACTTTTAAATAAATTGATATAATCTAATTTCAAGAGGCATAAAGCAGTGATTTTAATTAGCTATTTAGCAACACAACATAAAGCAGCTGCATATCCATATATTTTGTGTATATATATATAATATAATATATATATAATATATATATTTTCTCACCCCAGTTCCTATTAATTATTGCCCTTTGTTAATAGACATTTATCCCATGTCTTTCAGTTTTTTGTTTATTGGAATAAATGTATTGTAACTGACAGAAAAGTGAAGTCATAACTTCCTACCTGTGGTTTATATTCCCTAAATGCTATGACATTTAAAGTTAGAATGTAAGCTGAACACATATGTAGATGTAGATGATGTATATATAGATGAATATGTATATGTATATGTATATATGTACTTTTCTAAGACATTTTGAGTAGATCATTAATTGCAAATGGTGTGAAAATGAATTACTTTCTCTAAAATATTTGACATGCCAATAGATCTGGATGATTTTCACTAGCAGACTGTATTACTCTATCTGAGAGACTGGCCTTATGGCAAGGTAATTTCAGATTTGTAGTCATTCCAACATACTTTCTTCTTTTAAATTTTCAGAGGTTGCTGCGGTTAGACAGATTTTCTCCTCATCTATGTCATGAAGAGGCATATTTGACAGTGCCTCTAAGAAACACCATACTTGGCCAAAACATGAAGATAAAAATGAAGGCAGGCACTGAATTTTATAACCTTTTAACTTCACTGGACTACTTCCAGAAACAACATACAAAGTCTTTCAGATGCTTTTGTCCAAATGTATCCATTGCTGAGGACACAATCTTTTTTATTTTTTTCTTATTTTGTAGCATGAAAGGACAGTACCATGAGGAAATTATTTTGCAAAATAACAGTGTGCAAAATCCTGACAAAACCTCTTAACCAAGGTTTTAGGAGATCAGTGATTTACCTGTAATCATTAGGTCAGGACCCAAGAACTTTAACAGTCCATGCTTCCTCCATGGCTGCCAGAAACCATGGCCCCTCCTCCAGCATAACTTTTACCCATTTTCAGCCCAAACCTTAGAAATGGCAATCTGGCACTGAGTTAAAAGATCACTGCAATCAAGGGCTGAAATCTGATAGCCAGAGAGACTCAGTAATGCACTTTATTAACTTCAAAAGCAGATTTTCATACTTCATTCCACACAAAAGAAGTTGATGATCCTTTGTTACTAATTTGGTGTCCTTAAGAAAAATATGTTGTATTTCAGGTTTAAGATACCTGTTTTCCTTTCACAAGTTCAACTGTCTCTCCCACAGTTATTTCTAAGCAGTGATAAAAGACCTGATTAATATAATTTTGAAGTCTTCAAAAAGGATTTTTTGTTAATGTATTTTGTATATAGTCATCAAACTGCTTTTTAGAGCTAAAGAGAATGTGAAATAGGCATATATATTTTATGAATGTTAGTACAAATTCAGGTCTTAAAATCATGTCATCATGTAAGAACATATCATAATAGCTCATATTCCACTTTTTCAAATTTTGACATGATCCTTCTCTCAATATCAACAGAAAAGCAAACATTTCCTGAGTGCAGCTGTGCAATTAGAAAAGAAAAGATGTAGATCTGTGGTCTGAAGGTAGTTTTATCATTTCTGTTAATTTACAACATAAGTGCCTTATTAATGCATTATTTTTTATTGTTGATAACATTATTTAATCATCTTAATCTACTCATTCCAGCAAAAACATGATCTCTTACAGCAAGACTATTAAGAAATTACCATTATCTTCATTAGATAATACTTTTAATTAAAGGAAGTAAAATTTCCTCTAACCTTTCCAGTATTAGCTCAAGCAAGTTTCCTTTTCTAATAATCTACCAGTTAAAGAAGGACAGAAACAACTGTTTTTCTTATAGACCTTTTTATAACGATAAATTATTTTCACTCCCCTACCCCCCTGCCCCCCAAAATAAACAAGGTAAAGGAATTATTAGTTTCCGAACTTGATCTTCTATCGTAGAAACAAACATTAAAAAAAATGTATCAGAACAGAACTTTTCCTTCTTCCTGCTCCACGGTAAATCTGAACTCAGTTTTGCTTCTTAATAACCAGCAGTTAAAACCATCACCCTATTTCCTTGTAGAAATGGCATGCAAAATATTCTTTTGGACCTAATTCATTTTAGAAGAGAGAAGTAGTCCTGCCAGTTTCTACACACACAAACCTAAGATCTGAGCTCATGGGAATTTCATTCTTGGAAGGATGTTAAAGTTTCCATCCATATAGTAGAATCTGTCCCAGCTAGCCCTTTAGTTCATATGTTGTTTCACTGGTAACAGCAAGATCTGCTGTAGGTGAGTTATTATAAAGTATTTCCTCAACTGTCTCCCCATCTTAATGCAAAGAATATAGACTTTTACTAATTTCTTCATCATTTCTTACAGCAAAAGTTAATGAAAAATAAGGTTATTTTATTAAAATCAACTGAAGCAGAACTTATAAGAGCTGTCACTTAGAGAGAACAAGATGTATAACATACATAAACATTGCATACACATTTAAATTCCATTATATTAGTAGTTAAATATGTAATCTTTACTTGTATACATGCAGTTAATATAAAACAGTCTTGTATACTAAAGAAGGGTTAGAATAAGAAGTGTCAACACATTAAATTTTTGTTATTATTATTACAATCACTTTATTTCTGAAGTTAAGGAGTTTTTTCAGCTAAGAAAATTCAATAAAACACCAATAAGAACAACAAAAAATATTATGGAGCTATCATCTAGGAATATAGTTTATATAAGAATAAGAGCTATCCATTATATTAAAGAATGTACATTTGTTTGTACTTGATCTCAAGGAGAGAAATAGTATGTAGAATTATCCAGACTTGAGAAAAACAAAAAAGCAATATTCATGTCCAAAGACATGATAATGCATCTATATGAATGCTCTTACAAAGAAAACTATCAATTCAAAAAATGTAGTATTTACTGTATGTAGTATCAAAGAAAATATGCAGATTTTGGACTTCATTCCTGTAACGCTTAAAGACTGCCCAATTTTATTAAAATATATTTATTTGCAAATGCTTTTCTGTCACACTGCAACATTGCAACAATATGATCTTACTGCAACAATAAGATCCATTCATGTCCAAACGTAAGTAATTCATTACTTCCAAACATAAGTAATTCATTACTCAATAAGTATGGGATGTTTGGATAAGATGTAGAATTTATTATTCAACTAGAGATTTATATTTATATAATTTATATTTATATAGAGATGTATATTCTATGGAATCATATATATAATCCCGAGTTGGAGGGAACCCACAAGGATCATCAAGTCCATCTCCTGGCTCCACACAGAACCACCTAAAAATCAGACAATACATCTGAGAGCATTGTCCAAATGCTTCTTGAACTCCAGCAGGCTCAGCACTGTGACCACTTCCATGCAGAGCCTGTTCCAGTGCGCAATCACCCTCTCAGTGAAGAATCTAATATCCAGTCTGAACCTCCCCTGCCACAGTTTTGTGTTGTTCCCTCAGGTCCTATCACTGTCACTAGAGAGAAGAGATCAGTGCCTAACCCTCCACTCCCCTTGTGAGGATGTTGTAGGCCACCATGAGGCCTCCTCTCAGTCTCCTATTCTCTAGGCTGATCAAAGCAAGTGACCTCAGCTGCTCCTCATATGTCTTGCCTTCTAGACCCTTTACCATTTTTGTAGCCCTCTTTTGGATGCTCTCTAATAGTTTTATGTCTTTCATATATTGTGGCACCCAAAACTACACACAGTACTTAAGGTGGGGATTCACCAGAAAATAGTAGCATAAAACAATCCCTTCCCTTGACTGGCTAGCAAGGTTGTGCTTGTTGCAAGTCAGTATAAGGCAGGCCCTTCTGGATGCCAGGCATACTATTAACTCATATTCAACATACTGTCAAACAAAACCTCTAGATTCCATTCTGTGGGGCTGTTCTCAAGCCTTTCATCTCGTCTCTTTATGTACAGACAGAGTTGCTTTATCCCAGCTGCAGAATCCAGAATTTGCTCTTGTTAAAATTCACGTTGCTTGTGATCACAAAGCTCTCAGCTCTCAGTTTTGTCAATATCTCTCTGAAAGGCCTCTCCGCCTTGGTTGGAGTCAACTGATCCTCCTAATGTAGTGTCATCTGAAAACTCACTGAGTATGTCTTCAAGGCCTACATGCAAGTCATTTACAGACTTGAGAACATTGTAAAAAGTAAAAGAGAACACTGAAGAGAATTGGCACTACAATAGAGCCCTGGGGAACTACACTAGTGACTAGCCACAGCCTGATGTAACACCATTTACTATCACCCTTTGAGCTTGACCCTTAAGCTGATCATCAACCCATCATATTATGCTTATCTAGCTGTATGTTGGACATTATGTCTAGAAGGATTTTGTCTAGAAGGATGTTGTGAGAAACAGTACTGAAGTCTTTGCTGAAATTGAAAAAGATGATCAACGGGTTTCTCTTGATCAACTAGATTGGTGACCTTGTCAAAAAAGGAAATTTAATTAATTACTGAATCATACTCAATAATTCATATTCAATAAAACTAATGAAGGGATATAAAATCAAGCAGATGACTGGCATGTTTAGAGGGAAATATTCTGCCAGCTGAAGTTGGGAATATTGGCATTATATATATATATATATACACAAGAACCTGAGTACTCATATATAGAGGGGTTCACAACAACCCCATGCAATGTTATAGGCTGGAAGAAAAGTGGCTGGAAAGCTGCCTGATGGAAAGGAACCTGGGGGTATTGATCCATAGCTGCCTGAATATGAACAAGCAGTGTGTTCAGGTGGCAAAGAAAGCCATAAGCATTGGCTTGTATCAGAAGTAGTGCAGCCAGCAGGACTAGGGAAATGATTGCCCTTCAGTACTTGGTTCAGGTGAGGCCGCATCTCAAAAACTGTACTCAGTTTTGAGCCTGTCATTACAAGTACGACATTGAGGTGCTGGGGCATATCCAAAGAAAAGTAAAGAAGATGGTGAAGGGTCTAGAGAACAACTCTTACAAGGAACAGCTGAGGGATCTGAGGATGTTTATCTTGGAGAAAAGAACACTCATGGAAGACCTTATTGTACTCTACAATTACCTTAAATGAGATTGTATTGAGGTAGTGATCAGACTCTTCTCCCAAGTACCAAGTAATAATACAAGGGAAAATGGCCTCAAATCACGTCAGGGGTCAGTTAGGTTAGGTATTAGGAGAAATTTCTTTACTGAAAGGGTTGTGTGACATTGGAATAGACTTCCCAGGGAAGTGGTTTAGTCAAAATCCCTGAAGGTCTTCAAGAAATGTGTAGATTTGGAACTCAGTAGCATGGTTTAGTGGTGGACTTTAGCACTATGTTAAAAGTTGGACTAGATGATCTTAGACGTCTTTTCCAATCTGAATGATTGTATGAATAGCTTTAAATTTTTATTACAGTAAAAAGAAGGCCTGTAAGTAAGCCTGTAAGGTGAACACACTTAGGACCATAGAATAGCATTTAGCAAACACTCGAATAATACTGTAACTTATTACAGAAACTGTAGCATATTTTTATAATCTAAATTGAATTCTTGATTAAAAAAATCAAAGATACTGTGACCCATATATGACAAAAGTCACAAGTCTTCCCTAAAATCTGAACCATTGACTCTTAATACTTAAACATTATGTAACCCTGTGCACTTCATCAGCTTCTGGCACCTTTGGGGAATTTCAAAATTCACAATTCAGCCTGTAGAAAAACAATTATTTTAAGCGTAGCGAAAATTATAGCACTACATTACAAACTCACTTGTCGAAGGAGTTAGTATATTTCTCACACATTCTGCACTAGACAGTGGCTATCTGTGCTATTTGTAGGTGGTTTTGCACTATTTTTGTTGTTGTTTTTCAGTGGGTTTCTTGTATACCTACATATTGTATAAATGCAAGGATGATAACAACATCTATGAACATAGCAGCTGTTTCTGCATTTGTGTTAATTCCACCTGCTTGTTAGAACAATTCACCCACTGAGATCTGAAGAGTGTTGTTCTGTTTTGTTTTGGTTTTAAACAAATGTCCATATTATGACTGTCAGAATTAGAAATACCACTTTAATACAAAACTATAGTTTGCTTGCCAGTATAGCATCCAAGAAATATTTGGTAATAATTTGTTCACGGGGTAGTTTTTGCATTTGGAACTCTTATTTCAAGTTTACCTTTAAAAAAAGAAAACAAAAACAAACAAACAAACAAAAAAGAAACAACCAACACAAAAATGGTGATAAAAAAAAAAAAAAGCAACCTCTAAAAAGCATAGTTATTGAACTCCAAAAAGATATATTGTTTATATTTCAGAGAGGACTCATAGTGCTTACAAATTGAAAATCAAAAAATATGTATTATTGCATTTTCCTTGAGGTAATTTTTAACTGTCTGCACCTGTCAGGTTTCAAACTTACCTTGAATGCAGAAATCAAGACAAGAGCCAGAAAAAAAAAAAAAGATCCTAATAATATAAATGTCTTGTTATTTTGGTTACTACTTTGAAACACCAGTAATTTAATACATTATTTTAGAGAAGTTATGCTTAATTTGTATCAACATTTTGTTAAACCTCATATAAATTCATGTTCTTTAAAAATATTAATTATAGAAGAATAAAGAGAAAAGTCCTTATCATGTTCTATAGACCTTTATTGGGTTGGACACAACATTTATATAATGTCAGATGTCAAATGTAGACAAATATACATTTCAAATATTTTGAAGGATATAGTGGTTATGAAGTTCTCTTATTGCACGAGAAATTGTTATTTCTATCATCTAAGTTGTTCATATGGTTTCTGACTCACCTTTGTCAATATCAAATTGCAGTGTGTCAAATAGTCCCTGGAAGAGCTGGTTAGCAATTACAGGCCAAAGACCTGTAAATGAAGATGCCATATAGCCACATGAGAGAGGTATAAAGAGTTCCTATCCTCTGTGTATCTTCCAAACATTTTTTGGTTATGCAGGGTTGTTAACTTTATATCAGCAATAACCATACCAGACTTAGTTCAGCTCCTGCAGAGTTATTTGTGTTTCTGCTGTACTTTCCTCTAATTTGTATGAAGTGAATCATCAAAGTAAGACTGTGGCCTTGCCAGCGCTGAGTCTCAGCTGATGCCTAGGGTTGCACCGGAACGCCCTCTGGGAAGTGCCACAGCGCTATGTCCACTCTAATGGGCACAAGGGACCTGTTAAGACTGATTCTGGGAGCTGGCTTCAGCGAAACCACTTGAGCAAGGTCCATGTTTCATTATTCTGCCTCTCAGGCTTAGATCTGAAACCTCATCGTTCAATAGGCTGTCTCTATGTGATGTGTGTATAATTCTATGATGTCATAGAATTACTAAATATTTATGTAGTCTGGAAGTTTTGGAAGCAACATAGTTGCCTACATGCAGCACTACACCTCAACTAACCTGGGTAGGTCTGAGCTGTTTCTATGCACAAAAACATGATAAATTTTCTAGCTAGCGAGATACTGTGCCTAGATTCAATAAGGCATTTAAGAGATAGAGGTGTTAGATAAATCTGTATGCCCTGAAAATGTATTCAAAGGTCCTAAATAAAAAGTCTGCCTCTTTTTATCGTTATTTAAGCACAGAACTGCAGAACAGGGAGTGACTTTGTAGATGTGCAAACTGAATTGAAAATTTTCCAGGGTCAACAAATGCCAAACTCTAGACAAAGGAATATCTTAATACTAACTCTTATTCCAGGTTTTATTGTAGTTACTTGTTCCTAGATCATTTAGTACTAAAAAAAATCTGTCAGAATGTGTGACAGTTCATAAATGATCTGGAGCTTGTACAGGTTATTGCCCATTAACTAGACAAAGTCTCAATGTAGTAATATGGTTTGTTCTACAAAGAGCTCTGCTGGTCTGTATGAAGTTTTTCAAATATACTGTGTTGGGTTTGTCTGGGATGGAGTCACCTTTCCCTGCAGCAGCCCACACAGTGCTGTGGTCTGCACTCATAGCTGGAACAGTACCGATATCACTCCAGTGTTGTATCTATTGCTGCATGGTGCTGGCACTGCATCAGGACTCCTTCCAAGCCCCCAAGAGTCAGCAGGCTGGGGGTGGGCAAGTGATGGGGAGGGGACATCGCCAGGGCAGCTGACCTAAACCAACCAAAGGGATATTCCATAACACCTGATGTCACACTCAGCAATAAAAAGGGGGGCTCTCGTGGGGGAGGGGGCTGTTCCTCCTGAACAACCACTACGCGTTTTGAGGCCCTGCTTCCCAGGACGTGGCCGAACATCGCTCGTTGACGGGAAGTAGAGATTTATTTTTTTTTGTTCCTTTTCTCTGTGCTTCTGTGTGGACTTACTGTTTCTTTTGTTTCTTTTTCTCCCCATTCCCTTCCCCTTTAATTAAACCTTTCTCATCTCAAACCTTGAGTTCTCTGTGTTGTATTTTCTCCCCCTTTCTCTTTGAGGAGAGGGGGAGTAAGACAGCGGTTTTGGTGGAGCTCAGCTGCCCAACTGAGTAAAACCACCACTTATACAAACAACCAAAGCCAAAGAGTAGGGTTGGGTAATAATATTTATTTATTTATTTATCTTGTCACTGCCTGTCACAAAACAAAAGATCAGACATTTCTCAGGAAAACAAACAAACAAACAAAAATACAACAATAGAAAATTGACATTTCCCTGTAAAGGTAATATTTTTACTAGTGCACAGCATGGTAAACATAGTACATTTTAACATATTTTTACATATGCACAGAAAGATACCTTTGGATATCTATGCATTTTGTAGTATGGCATTAGTCTCAGTATAGTTGCCTCACAAGATACATGAAATTGGAATGCCAGCAAACTGCAACAGAACAGTCAGATGACTTCTGTACCCTTTTTTTCTGCTCTGCAAGGATTTGTGAAGGGCAAAGCTCCCAAAGCAATGATTTACAACTAATGGTAAGTGATACTGCTTTGTGCTGGAATTAGGGTGTTACACAGGATGTTTCCAGCTGCATAAGGTGGGAGAAGACACTTGGAGAAACTCAGAAATATTAAACATCATTGGAGGGAGGAAAGAGCATAAACAGGCTCATTAATAATATCCATTTAACTGTTTTGCCAGTTATTTCCTCTGTATATAGAGCATCGCTGAGTTATAATCTTATCTAGGAATAAATATTATTTTCACTTGGTTTCAGTTGTTATTGAATGTCTGTAATTTGAGAAAGAAACACAACAAAAATAAGTTTCAAAATACATTATTGATTGAAGAAAGAAAGAAAAAAAGAAAAACAACAACAACAACAAAACTTTTCCAGTCCTATTATACGCATAAAGCCAAAGTTATTCATCTTCTTATTTATACATTTCCTTTCAACTCACTTCTAGAGGTTTCTTGGTCTTCTCGTATATCTTTGCATGTATAAGTCAAAGGAAATATTTCCAGTTACAAGGTTGTATGGCCATAAGATGTGTGTTTGAAAGAGTTTGCCAATCTTTCTTCCTCGGGTTATTTCTTTTAAAAATTCAAGGTCTTTGTGGTGTTTGGTTGGTTGGTTTTAGCTTTTCAGATTAAAAGTCATTGCTGTCTTCAGTTTTACTGTAACCGGTTATCTCACAATAATTTTGTTTTGAAATAAAACATTAGCATAAAGCAGAAAAGCAGTTTTCTCTGGCATATTCTGCATGTGTGGATTGTGAAAGAGTTAGCCAAACTAGTGGGTCCTTAAAAGTTCCTCATATCTCAACTCCAATGAATTTGGACAAGCTCCTTTATACCATAATGGGGCCTTACATGTAGAAGAAATCATGAGAAATTCAAACAGGATTTTATTTTTCAGTATATAAACCTGAACAAATTCTTGACAATGACAGACCTATCAAAGGACTATGGCCTCCAGCTGGGCAGTGTATCCCAGCCAGCCCCACAGCAGAATGATCCTTAAGCAATTTCTTGGATGCCAATACAAGCAGTTTCAGAGCTAGTTGCTTTCCACAATGCAACCAGGCAAGTCTCCAGATGTTGTTGCTAGAAAAAATGTGTATCACAACCAAGCACCTGGATCTTGCAGCTGTGTTCAGTGTGTAAAATGAATTTAAACCTTCTCAAAGCATCTGAGATGAAGATTGAGAATAAGGAAGATAAAATAACTTATTTTAGAGCAGCAGCAGAAAGTAAATGTCAGGAAAGGAAGTAAAGGAATGCAGGTGTCAAGCACTGCCATATTGCAAAACTTTTATACTTCTATCTTTCCATCCTCAACTCCTTTTCATTTGTATATTCCTTCAGCCCAAGTATTTAATCTGTCTTTTATTTCATCTGGGATTAGAGTTAATTTTCTTCCTAGTAGCTGGTATGATGCTGTGTTTTTGATTTAAGATGAGAATAATTCCCATAACACTCTGATGGGTTTAGCTGTTGATGAGCAATGCTTACACAGATCCAAGGACTTCCCAGCTCCTCATGCTGTGCTCTCAGTGACGAAGCTGGGAGTGCACCAGGAGCTGGGGACACAGCCAGGGCAGCTGACCCAAAATGACCAAAGGGATGTCCCATATCATATGACATCATGCTCAGCAATAAAATTGTGGGGAGTTGGATGGATCATTGCTATTGATCAGGACTAGTTGAACATCAATCAGCAGGTGGTGAGCAATTGGGTATTGCATTACTTGTTTTGTTTCTTTGTTTTACTTTTATTCTTATTTCTTTCCCTTACTTATTAAACTGTCCTTACTTCAACCCACGATTTCTCACACTTAACTTCTTTCTTTGCTCTCCCCATCCCACTGATACCACTAGGGAGTGCAGTGGGGGTGGGTACTGAATGGTTGTGTGATGTTTAGCTGCCTGCCAGGTTAAACCGCAAAAACCAGGAACAGAAAGCCCAAAGTACCTAGATATAATGGCAAAGCTATATTTTCCAGATGAAGTCAGATCTCACAATCAGTAAAGAGATTAACATTGCAGGTTACAAAGCAGAATGTGTATGTGTGCGTGCTGTAAATTTAAATTTAAATCCCTTACTAAAGTAACTTGTTAGACTTTTTCTACTGTAGGAAAACATATCTCTGATAGTGTTGCTGTTGTTGTTAATTAAATAAATTAACAATTTTATTTAACAATGATTTACATTGACATTAAACATTGTGTTGTTTTTTTCATAAAACATCATGCTTTTCATTTTAAATGTAGTTTATTCTCATAAGTTTTAAATATAAAAGCTGTTTATGGATTTAAGTCTTAGTAAAATGACTTTACAGATTTCTCACAAACTGCTAAGTGAAGCCACTGGAACAAGACTCTTTTTTTTCACCTCATTGCTATAGTCCTGGAAACAGAAATAATGTGAGATGAGAATATGATTATATAATATGCAGTAGCACTTACCTAACAATTGTTGCACTTACCCAATCACTGTTCCTGGGGAAATGACATCAGTGTAATGTGAGCTGGAAGAAGATGAATTAGTCAAAGCTCTCTGCATAATACCTAATCACATTGTAGCTTACATTTTCTCTTACATTCACAGAGTTCCAGGATATTGAACAGATATTAAAGAAAGCAGAATTTGTTGTCTTGTGGCTGAAGCTATTAAAATTAACTTTTACAATTGTAATGGAGTGCAACCAAAATTCATACAACAAAGATATCAGACACATAGAAAGTATTCAGATTTTCAGACAAGCCGCTATTCAGAGTAACTGCTATTCAGAGAAACAGCCTACTTATCAATTGGTTTACCTTATTATACCAAGGTTTTTCAATGGAATATTCGTGCATTGTGCAATAGCATGGAACACAAAAACCTTTTGTTTCAGTTTTAGTTTATTATATGCTTAAGAGCTTTTGACGTAAACAGATATAGAAATCTAAAATCTCTTTCTAAAATAATTTAAACATTTTTCATCTCTATTCAGGATAAAAAGTAAAACCACATCTTTTATGATTAAAGGGATTCCCAGGAAATTTTGGTTTTGAGAAAACATAAAGAAAAATTTTTGGCTTGTTTCTGCCTAAAATTCCTGTTAGTTTTACTGGTGGCAAGTGAAATTGCTGAATGCCTCACAAGCAGAGACCAAATAATTTTGCTCTCCAGTATTTCATTAGCTCCATGCAACTTATACATATATTTATGACAAGAAAAAGAAAAAAAAATAATAATCAAAATTCCAGGTATAAAATAATTACTTTGTGAACATTTCCCAAGGAAATGTATTCCAACAGAAATTTTCTAACTAGTTTTAGTCCTGACAGTGTAAATATCAGACAAACACTTTTGATTTTACACTAATGTAATTGACATAGAAAACTATATACAGCCATGACATCTGTATACATCTCATTCTGTATTCATTCACATCTCAGTTTTATATAAATGATGAAGTAATACATTAAATAATAAAACATCTTGTATACAAAAATATCAATATTCTTGGTAAGCATGATTAGACAGCTTCATAATTTTCTGTTTACATAGATAAATACAATTAATATTTTTACAGATGTGGAAATAAACTCAGAAGTGGTCCTCAACTCAACAAGATCACATAGAAGATGACTCAACCTAAGCTCCCTTTGTTTTTTAGTCTTGCGTGTTATATACTACACAGTGCTTCCTATTGTTTGTGTGTTTTACATTTCTTTTAATAGCTTCCGGTAGGACATGCAGCATGAGTGTTTTACAGGTTATGCTGGAATGCACCTAATAGAACGATGACAGTTTTTATTGTCATCCAGTAAAATCTGCATAATGTAATGAATGAAAGTTATGAGCAACAGTGGTCTTCTGACAAAACTCTTTTGTTTTATGCTTAGACACAGTTTTACCAAAAAAAAAAAAAAGGCAAAAAAAAAAAAGGCACCAAAATATGGGTTTTAAATGACTTCTTCCTTCCCAGAAGAGTAGCCTTTTCTTCAGCTAATAAGGAAAGGAATCCAATAATAATTCCCTCTTTGACTAAAAATTTATGTTTTGTGTCTCTTTTTGCCATTATTTACTCATACTTGCAAGTTTATGTTTACTGGAGTAGTTTTATTGACTTTAGTGTGATTTGAATACAGTAAAGAACTTTGCTTGTTGAATGGTGGGACAGTTATAGCCAGATGTAACTGTTCACATACTGTGAGTAAAAAAGAACAATCTCTCTGGAAAAGGAAAGGAATTGTTCCACTCTTCTGATTACTTTATTTCCATTATGCAGTTCTAGTGACATCAGCATGGCTATGAGTGGATGAAAAGACAATTTAGAATTAAAACATTAAACAGTCTGGGTTGCTGGTCCATGGTGCAAGCTGGACTTGCACCATGTAAGGAAAATGCTGCATGAAGTCAAAATGAATCTGTCCCATCTAGAAGCAGTGATGGAGACACATGGAACATGTGTCATACATATGTGTCATACATATGTCATACATACGAACAACATTCTGGATCTTCTGAAATATCCTAGGACTGCAAAACATCCTCACTTTCCTGTATTCCGTGTTCTTTTGTCACACAGGTAAGTGGCTTCATCAAACACCATAAATAATTTGTTACGTGTCCATAGTTTGTACTCTGAGTCACCTATCACCTGCTGGGTAGTACAGGTTTGGGATGATCATTGCGCATGACTTGTAGGCAGGCAGAAATTAGAAAGAAATTAAGAGTGTTATAGAAGTAAAATTATTTTTGGAAAAAAAATAAAAATAAAAAAGTAAAAAGTGTTGATAGCTTGTCTTATTAGGCATTTCAGTAATGGTTTTTCATGGCAAAAGAGCAGGAAGTTCAAAGAAAATAAATTTCAAGATTAGAATAAAGAAGCATGTAATCTATTTATGTCACTGTGTACATTGTAGAGGATTTGGGTAATCTTGAGAATTTTCTTTCACTTAGTTTCTGTAGTGTATACCAGGTTATATATATTATGCCCAAGGCAGGTATTTTTCAGTTGCTGCAGTGATTTTAGAAGTTGCAGAACTGTATTCTGCACTCGTATTTTTCCAAAATCCCTAACCAATTGTTAGGCTTCTTCCTCAAGATAGATATCTTTCATTTGTTTTTTGTAGCATATAGAAAAAGTGGGACATCTATGCTGCTCAGCAAGGCTCAGCAAGGATGCGGCTCAGCAAGGATGTAGCTCAGCAAGGATGCTTAGCTCTGTGAATGACGTTATTCACTTCACCAACTCAATTGTTTAAACACAGTGGGCTTCTTGGATAGGGATTTAATTTTGCTGCTGCACCACCAACTATCATTGCAACTTTGTCATTACAATTTTTTATGCTTCTGGTTTAGAACAAAGCACAGTCGAGGTATAATTATGAAATTTAAGGCCTCAGTAAGCCCCAAGAAATTTAATCACCATAACAACTAGTATCTGTCCTGCTCTTACGAGCTTTGCAGTGGCTAAGGTAGCAAAAGAGCACAGTTAAAGATGATATTTATGAAAAATCATTGCTAATAACATTTAGGCACTGTTCTAGAAAGATACAATCATTTAATGAGCAATATCAGGTCTGCCAAAACTATAGAACCATTCAGATCTTTATGTGTTACAACAAAATTAACTCACACTTCTCATATTACCATTGCTTGACTTCATTCACTTTCGTGTATCCAACCTATATCCAGCTGGCTAGTTCTTCTGGCTGGACTGAAGGCTAAGTGTGTTATCTATCCATAAATAATACTATTACATGGGGCTGTTGTTGAGGACAGCTCAGAGAAACCTCTCTTGTTGTCACAGGGACAAAATAGAATTTTATACCTAGCTTTAGACAGTATATATGAGCTCTTTCTCTCTGGATTAGGCAGAAAAAATGGAAAGGTATTGTCTCTTAGACAAGACAAATAAAAGGCATTCTGTCAGGACAAAATCTGACTGCTTAAATGGAAAATGAATAGAAGATATTAAAACCTCAAAAACAGTGTAAATATAATAGTCCTCTATATTATATGTACATAAAGCCCTCTATAGACAGATAGAAACAGCCTCATGTTCACAAGCCTTAGTTCTCACTGGGGTCTTCTACCACTCCAATATATGTTGGAGTGACAGCATACCAGAACACAGACAATCCAGAAGGTTCCAGGAATGCACTGATGATAACTTCTTTTTCTAAGTTATACAGGAGCCAATGAGGAGAGGTGCTATGCTGGATCTCATTCTCACCAACAAAGAGGGGCTGGTGGAGAATGCGAAACTCCAGAACAGCCTTGATTGCATTGATCATGAAATGGTAAAATTTTGCATTCGGAGGGCAGCTAGAAAGGAGAACAGCAAGCTCACTACTCTGGATTTTGGGAGAACAGACTCTGTTCTCTTCAAGAATCTGCTTTGTAGAGTACCATAGGAAAAAGCCCTGGGGGGAAGAGGGGTCCAAGGAAGCTGGTTAATATTCAAGTATTACCACCTTCAAACTCAGGAGAGATGCATCCCAACAAAGAGGAAGTTGGGCAAAAATGCCAGGAGACTTGCATTGATGAACAAGGGGCTCCTGACCAAGCTTAAACAAAAAAAAAAAAGAAGGCATACAGTGTGTGGAAGCAAAGGCAATGTTGTGGTTTAAACCGTTCAGCAGCTAAACACCACACAGCCATTCACTCACCCTCCTCCCTCCCTCTCTGGGATGGGGGAGAGAAACAGGAAAGTGAAGCCTGTGAGCTGAGATAAATACAGTTTATGAAGACAAAAAAATAATAATAACAACAATAATAACAGTAATAATAACAGTAATAACAGTAATAATAATAATAATAATAATAATAATAATAATAATAATAATAATAATAATAATAATAATAATATAATGTGTACGAAACAAATGATGCACAATGCAATTGCTCACCATCCGCTCACCAGCCTATCCCCAAGCAGCTGGCCTTCCACCCTGGCTAGCCACCCCCATCTATTGTTTAACATGACGTCAGATGGTATGGAATACCCCTTTGACCAGTTTGGGTCAGCTGTCCCGGATTTGTCCCCTCCCAGCTCCTGCTGCACTCCCAGCCTTCTCTGCAGCAATTAAAACATCAGCATGTTATCAGCACTCTTCTCATCCTAAGCCAAAACATAGCATTCTACAACCTACTAGGAGGAAAATTAACTCTATCGTAACTGAACCCAGGACAGGCAGGTAACCTGAGAGGGATACAGAGACATTCTCCAAGCCAGGGATCAGGTTAGGAAAGCCAAAGCCCTGTTAGAATTAAATTTGGCCAGGGACATTAAGGGCAATAAGAAAGTGTCCTATAGGTACATTGGTCATAAAAGGAAGACTAGGAAAATTGTGGGCCCTAAAGTTGTGGTTTTCCAGAAAGAAACAGGACACCTGGTCACCTGGGATATGGATAAGGCTGAGGTACTCAATGACTATTTTGTCTCAGTCTTCACAAAAGCTCTAGACACATGGTCTGGGTCTGAAATGGCAAAGGCAGGGACTGAAAGGATGAGTAATCACCCACTGTAAGAGAAGATCAGGTTTGGGACCATCTAAAGAACCTGAAGGTGTGCAAGTCAACAGGAGCTGATGAGATATACTCATGGGTCCTGAAGGAACTGGTGAATGTAGTTGCTAAGCCACTGCCCATTATATTTGAGAAGTCATGGCAGTCCACCAAAGTTCGTGGTGACTGGAAGAAAGGAAAAATAACCCCCATTTTTAAAAAGAGAAAAAAGGAAGACCCAAAGAACTGCACTCCAGTCAGTCTCACCTTCATGCTAGGCAAGATCATGGAGAAACTATGCTAAGGTACATGGAAAATAAGGAGGTGACTGCTGAGAGCCAGCATGGTTTCATTAAGGGTAGATTGTGCCTGACAGATCTAGTGGCCTTCTACAATGAGAAGTGATTGTCCTGCTCTACTGGTCATTGGTCACTGGTCCTGCACCTGCTCACTGGTGCAGCCTCACCACAAGTATTGTGTGCAGTTTGGGACACCATAATAAAAGAAGAATATCAAGTTATTAGAGAACATCCAAAGGAAGGCAACAAAGATCATGAAAGTTCTGCAGGGGAAGATTTATGAGGAGCAGCTTAGGTGTTTGAACAATGCTCTCCGACATATGGTTTAGTATTTATGTAGTCCTTTGTGGAGCCTGGAGTTGGACCTGATTATCCTCATTGGATCCATTCCAACTCAGTATATTCTATGATTCTATTATATGATTCTGGGGAAAATTTCTCTTTCCTGACAAATAATATATATATATATATATATATATATATATACACAGACTATATATATATATGTATATATATATATACACACACAATTATATATATATATATAATATAGAGAGGGAGTATACTATATATAATATAGTATATATTATATATAAATATATATGAATATAGATATACTAGTAAGTCAGTTTTTCATAAGAATAATAGAAGATACTTCTTTGCACATCTTCACAAACCAAACGAATACTCCAAAAAGCTCCCGTCTCATGAAGGCAGAAGCAAGAAGACAAAAAGATTGGAGAAGTAATTGTGATTGAACACTTCAGAAATTTCTCAAGAGACTTTCTCAGAAGTCTGAGTTTCCTCTCTCTTTACCTTCTTTGCCTATGACAAACATGGTTAATGTTTAATGCAATGCACTGAATATAAATTAGTAGAGAAAATTCAATTCACATCTTCCTTTGAGATAACCTGGAGGTGTTTTGATTCTACAAACACACTTGCCTGCTGATTGCAACAACCTTAAATACTGGATTAAGGTTCTATAAAATGAAAAGGGATAAATGTTCACATCAGGGAAGAAAAGATTTGTATTTAAAATGTATACATTAAAAGATGCTTTTCTCTGTCTACTTCATAAACTGAGAAGTATGAAGAAAAAGATGGTATTAATAATGTTTCAGATTTTCAGAGCTTTCACTTGAGAAATCTCCATCTAAAACAAAAGCTAATTTCAGTAAGTACCTGCAGTGCAAATAAAGTTTAACAGGATTAAGGAATTGAAGCTGAAAAGTGCCTAAAGTGCCTGGTCTGTGTGTGCAGATTGTTCTTTCTCATATTTCAGAGCCTTTCAGAACAGAAATAAGAACAAAATATGAAAATGTTAGACTTTTTCATCTTAGATTCCTATCTTGAATGGAACTTCTTTATGCATTGTGTATATAAAGAAGTATTTCTCAAAAGGTGTCCATGATCATTTGTACAAGCCAAAACAATTTTGCAATATTGACAGATGATTACAAAAATGAAAGAAGTTCAGGAAAATACAGAACCATTAATTTTGCTGAAGATGTTCCTCACAAAGACATTCCTGATACAGACTGTAGAAACTATATTTTAAAATTTCAACTCATTAAATCATTATGCTTTAGAAATAATGCTACTATAATGAAACACACTTCAGCTTTCACCAAAGTTTTGCGAAATATATATGCTTTTCCTATTCACCAGAACAGCTATGAAAAATCTGTATTTCATATAGTTTAATACAGAATCTTAAATTACTTTAGATCCTGTTACAAGTCAGAATGTGTTCTGCCTTTATGCCTTTCTCTGTGAGAAGGCAATGGAAAGATGTCTCTTCAGTCTAATTTTCAAAATTATATTTTCATACAAATGTTATAATTAGATCATCAACAGCTGAGCATTTTACCAAAAAAAAAAAAAAAAACACAAAAACAAACAAACAAAAACAAAACAAAACAAAACAAAACAAAAAAAACACAGAATGAGTAATTTTCTTAGATATAGGATGTTAGGATTATAAGTCAAGGTGCAGGCAGGGGCTGCAGGGCTCCTCCGAGGTGAAGCCAGGGCTACCATGTTCTGGTCAAAGGTTGTAACAACCAGCTCCAACAGCCCCACTGTAGTGTATGGCTGGCCCAGGCTTGAGGAAAGTGTATTTAAGGAAGGGAAATAAATAAAATAAAATAAAATAAAATAAAATAAAATAAAATAAAATAAAATAAAATAAAATAAAATAAAATAAAATAAAATAAAATAAAATAAAATAAAATAAAATAAAATAAATAAAAGGGAAGGGAAGGGAAGGAAGGGAAGGGAAGGGGAAGGGAAGCGGAAGGGAAAGGGAAGGGAAGGGAAGGGAGGGAAGGAAGGAAGGAGGGAAGGGAAGGGAAGGGAAGGAAGGGAAGGGAAGGGAAGGAGGAAGGGAAGGGAAGGGAAAAGAAAAAGAAAAGAAAAGAAAAGAAAAGAAAAGAAAAGAAAAGAAAAGAAAAGAAAAGAAAAGAAAAGAAAAGAAAGAAAAGAAAAGAAAAGAAAAGAAAAGAAAAGAAAAGAAAGAAAAGAAAAAAAAAAAAAGGAGACAGGAAGAGGGAGCAAAAACCAACCAATCAACCAAACAAAAACAACCAACAGTGAGAAACAGCAAAAGGCTCCAAGTACTAGAACAGAGTTCACACTGCAGCCCATAGAGGACCGATGGATGTAGATGGATGTTTCTGAAGGATCTGTGACCTTTGGAGCCCGAGCAGAGGAAAAGTAGGAGAAATAAGGAATAGCAGAAATAAACCATTATGAATCGACCAAATTCATAAGTAATAAGTAAATGCAAAATTTATATATGTTGTGATTATAATTAAAATCTTACATGACACTCAGAACTTTTGGAGACACATTTTTTAATCTATCCACTCCAGAGATGATGCTTCTTCAATCATCGTGTGGATATTAAATCATCACATGGTAGGCAGTCCTCATTTTTATGCATCAGTGATAACACAGATCTCAACTTTTACTGAAACAGGGAGATAAAATAATTTATAATAGTCAAATAAGAAAATGATATCCAGAAAGAAAGTTGCTTTGAAATGTCTGATTAAAGGTAAGGCAAATATTTTAATAACAGGCTTAAAGAGTGTAAGATTTTTCATGGTCAGGAATGAAATATCTGAAAACTGAAGACTGACTGGTACAGAGGACCACACAATACAAAATAGTTGGCGAGATAAAGGCCTACCACTCATCTTTATTATTTAGTCGCTTCAGATGTTTTAGTGTTCAGTTGTTTATCTGATTAATATTTTGCTATGGCTTAGTTCTTATATATATATACATATATATATTTATATTTTTTTTCTGAAAATTTAAATAAACTTTTAAAGTGTTGCTGTCTGTACTTTATTGTTACAATCAGTTTTGCACTTTTAAGAATGCTAAATGAGAAAAGCTGGATTAAGCCCTGCAGATGCATTCTATAATGTTTGCTGAATGGTTTAAATTTACTGTGTGAGTTAGCAATAGATACATCACAGCACACAGGAGACACTTTAAAGAATCGTTATTATTGCTTTTTATTGGTAGGTTTTGTTTGTTGCTGTTGTTTCCCAGTGCAATGTGCTGCATGATAGGGTAATTGATTTCAAAAGAGAAAGAAGTATCACTCCCCAGTGAGGCTGTTTTATGGAAAAATATGTTGTTTAAAATTAACAGGCAGTGATAAATTTTTCCTTTAGGTTCACCTAGCTAATTTAGTTTTATATCATTTTTTACTTTATGTGCTTGAAGAAATGTTTTGCATTAACTTTGCTACTTGAACAGGGCCAAGTCATAAACTCAGGTAGATTTATTACTTCCTTCTCCAGTATATTTATCTGGCTTTTGTTATAGTGAAGAGCAAATATACATAAATATCTCATTACCATACTTCCAAGAGGTGCAAGTGCATAAAACGGAACTCTTATCATATAATGAAATAAATATGGGTGCAATTTAAAAAACATTTAGGCATTTCAGCAGGAAACACTACTGTGTTTTCTGGAGCACTTCTATCCAATGAATGTGTAAGTGGCTTACAGAGTGCTTTAGAAATACTGTTTTTTGATAATCAATAGTATATAGGGGAAAAGGATGTCTTGCAGCATATTATGATGTTTTTAACTTGATAACCAAAAACACATGCCAACTGGATCAATTGAGAACAAGGCTAAGGTTGAAATCATTCACAGCAGATCCACCTTAAGTTCTCTGCCAAACATCCTCAGGGAATGGTTACTGCCTAAAATTATTCATTGGATTAATCCCTCATGGATTATGAGGGCCACAATCTGCTCCCTGTCCTTTTCCACCAGCTCAGGGTATCCAGAGAACAACTGCTTTTGCCTCTAAAGACTGAGGCAAAGAAGGCATTAAGCACCTCAGCCTTTTCATCTCTTGTTACTACATTTTCCCTCATATCCAGTAAAGGATGGAGATTCTCCTTAGTCCTCCTTTTTGTGTTTATGTACATTTTTTGTTACCTTTAACAGCAGTAGCCAGATTGAGCTCCAGATGAGCTTTAGCCTTTTTAATTTTGTCCCTGAACAGCCTCACAACATCCTTCCATTCCCTGTGTGGCTTGCCCTCTTTTCCAAAGGTCATAAACACTCTTTTTTTCCCTGAGGTCTAGCCACAGCTCTCTGTTCAGCCAGGCCGGTCTTCTCTGTCAGCTTGTCTTTGGGCATGTGGGATAGTCTGCTCCTGAGCCTTTAAGATTTCCTTCCTGAAGACTGCCCAGCCTTCCTGGACTCTGCCCTTCAGAACTGCCTCCCAAGGGACTCTGCTAACCAGTGTCCTGAACAGCGCAAAGTCTGCCTTCTGGATGTCTAAGATAGCAGTTTTACTGATTCCCCCTCCTGACTTCACCAAGAATAGAAAATTCTACCATTTCATGGTCACTCTGCCCAGGACAGCTCCTGACCACCACATCTCCCACCAGTCCTTCTCTGTGAATAGAAGGTCTATCAGGGCACCTCCCCTGGTAGGCTCACTAACCAGCTGCATCAGGAAGCTATCTTCTACACTCTCCAGGAACCTCCCAGACTGCTTCCTCTGAGCTGTATTGTATTTCCAGTATGTGTCTGGAAAGTTGAAGTCCCCCATGAGAACAAGTGCTGGTGATTGTGTGACTTCTGCCAGCTGCTTGTAGAATTCCTCATCCATCTCTTCAGCCTGGTTTGGCGGTCTTTAACAGACCCCCACCAGGATGCTTGCCTCGTTGGCTTTCCCGCTGCTCCATAGGGACTCAACCTTATCATTCCCAGCTTTGAGTTCCAAAACATCAAAACACTCTCTAATTCAGAGAGCCACACCACCACCCCTTCTGTGCTGCCTGTCTCTTCTGAAGAGCCTATAGTCAGTCATTGCAGTACTCCAGTCATGGGAGTGGCCCCACCACGTTTCAGTGATGGCAACAAAGTCATAGCTTTTCTCCCGCACAATGGCTTCCAGCTCCTGCTGCTTGTTGCTGATTCTGTGTACATAAGTGTAGATGCACATCAGTTGGGCCACTGCCCTCTCCCCTAGCCCTGACACCATTCCCCCAGGCTCATCTCTAATGAGCCTCCTTTCATCCCCATCCCCCTCCTTCCCAGTTTCTTTCCTGGTGGAGGCAGTCTTGAGATGTGGAGTTGACTTCCTCACCCTAGGAAACCTCTTGGGTGGACTTTCAACCACATCCTCACCCACCAGTCTCTCAAGCTCTAAGGCCTGGCAGGGAGTTGCTCCACCAGTCTAACTTCTGCTCACACTCCCTGACAGCCCTTAACCTCTCCTCCTCCTCCTTGAGCTCTGCCACCAGGCTGACCAGGTCATATACATGCTCACACCTCACACAGTATCTCTGCCACCTTCTGATGGCAACGACAGGCTCAGGCACTCCCTGCATCCAGAGACCTGAACTGCTGCATTTTTGAGTGGGCACTCAGTCAGAGTCGCCACAGACTTTCCAGAGCAAGCTTTCTGCCCAGTGCAGACCATGGTGGTTTAGCTATAGGTAGCCAGTAGATTAGCATCTGGTAGATGAGCTATTCTCCTGAGTGGGGAGGGATGCTTTGCCTTGTCTGAGTGCACAAAGCCCGCACAAAGTGCCGTGCCCCACAGTTTGCCCTTCCTGGTCGCCATGGTCCCTAGGGGCTGCCTTTGAACGGCAGGGAAGGGGGGCACTGCAGGCTCCGCCCACGCCTCATCAGCCTCCCTCCCGAGGCTGCCAGGCCCTGGCAGCCTTAATGCTGGAAAAAATCCATGCCTGCCTCGATCCCCTGCTCTGCTGCAGAATGCGTCTCTCCTGGAGCCAATCGCCTCACAGCATACAACCAGAAGGAGGATTTAATACACTATTACCGTGTCCCATTCACTCTTTCCCTATAAAGACTAGCAACTATAAATATTTTCTCAACTTCAATTCATTATTAGTGTTATTCTCTGGACTTTCCACAAATATCTTGAAACTCTTGACTCTTTAAAACAAAAGTCTGGGAAGCCTTACCAAAGAAAAAAATATATGACAGCTATTGCTCATCCTCAATCTACAAGGCCTACAGTCCTGTAATAGATAGAAATGAGATTAATTTAACATTTTTTAATGTTAATAAATAACAATAATTAAAAAAAAATAAATCAGTGTGACTGTTACTTCTTAATTTGTTCTTCCCATGAAAGAACAGATAGTTATTTGATTTAGTCTTTCTTCAAATATATTTTTTTTCTATTACACTTAGATACTACAAAAATTTTTCTTATGGGCAAAAGGGAATGCACACATGGAGCTAAAGAATAATTATCAGACCAATTGTTTCATTAATATTTTAAATTATTTAATAAATATAGAAGGCTCATAGAGCTAAAATTGTTGTGTAAAACTCCAGTTGCATACTCCCTTTCACTGGTATTACACTCAACCTTCACTTACTAATATTTAACCACCAGAGACATGAAGAAATATTTAGGTTTATGAAACAAATTTTAAGTAAGGAAATAGCAGTAAACATCTCTATACAGTTGGATTCACTCATGTGTAGAACAACCACTCAATGACTCCTTCAGGAACATTCACATTTTCAGGCACTTAAAATCAGACTGGACAAAGCATTATAAAATGCACTTAGAGAAAATTCTTCATTAGTTGGAAGATTATCTGCATAATAACTTAAAAAGACTCATTCATATATGATTTAAATTACCTAAAAGTACAACGTACAGATATTAAATAGTTGTAAAGAATCACCACGTCTTGAAAGCATATTTGTATATGTTATGCAGAATCTTAGTCTCTCATTTTACCTTTTATTCTGTTTTATATAAACAGACTCCTTATTTTACGGTATATATATCAAGCCAAAAGTGCAGCATTTTTTTCAAGTGCAGTCCAATAAATTCTTCTTTCCTTGTCAGATCATTAATTTTTATTTCAAATTATCCAATAAACTTTCTTCTTAGAACATAGAATCTAAGTTAAAAACTAAGGTAAATTATGACCTGAGATAACAATACTCACTTTTCCAATAGAGTACAACATTCGTGTTTTTATTAAACTTTCCAAGTGTTTGGCAACAGACCAGGGAGCATTTTTATCTAAATGATCATTTCTGGAATTCAGATAATATTTCTCGTCATCTTTTAAGCAGTGATTATAAGCAGAGTTAAAAGAACATAGGAAGAAAGCCATTTAGCTCTTTGAAATAGCTACCAACTTATATTTGCAAATCAAAGATTATATTTTTCATTCTGAACCACACCAGTGATCCACAGCATAATAGAGGGTTTTTTTGAGTTGATTTATTCAGATGAAATGTGGGTTTAATTGACTCTTAATCTTTTTGTAAAGCATTTTACAAACGGCATTTCACTCAAGAATCTCTAAGTAATATTATCAGTAGCACAGAATGCAGCAATGCACATATGAGGTTACCATAATAAAGTAGGCTGACTTTATCAGAGGAAAGAAATATTGTTTTAGCACTGGTCACTGAAACATTCACTCGTACATATCATGACATATTTGCAGTCAGCTGGACAGCCTCTCTTATTACCCTTTGTGTTAGCTAGTAATAAATTTTCCTTCTCTTAGCTAAACCTTGCCACACAGGAAAAGATTATGGCTATTGATTACTTACAGCCTGAGTTTAAAATAAAATAAAATAAAATAAAATAAAATAAAATAAAATAAAATAAAATTAAATTAAATTAAATTAAATTAAATTAAATTAAATTAAAATAAAACCATAGAGCAACAAAAATTTACCTATTAGGATAAAATAATTTTTAAAAAGGTGTGTATTTTTAACTGCTTGATCTGGTATTCTATTATACAGTACTGAAATGAATGGAATACATTTTAATATTGTTTTCTGGAAGTGGACTTCTGAACTTCCAAAGACCCCTTTCTCAACTGAGGGATTTTTAATCCTTATGCCCCTCTTTCCATAAAAAAAAAAATAATAATAATAATAATAATAAAAAAATAAAATAATAATTAAAAATATTGCAAACAATAAACCATTATGCAGAGAAAAGAGAGCAAATTTTCAGCTGCCCCCCTGACTTCTGTTTACTGTGTAGTATGCAACCTAAGGATGGAGGGATACTGCTGTATAAATGGGAAATATAGAAAGTTCTGCAGTTTCTGCTACCACTGAGTGTGTTTTCCATCTAGAAATGTTGTCTTGTGCACATCAGAAACTGAAAGTGGCCTCATTAAATATGCAGCAGAGCCATGCTTGCTCCTCATGGAGGTTGCTTTTCCACAGATAACTACTGACTTTATCAGTGTGTTAAGTCTGTCCTTCTGTTTTTCATTGCAGTCTAGTGTCTGTTATTCATGGCAAGCAACTCTCACTTTCCACTCTATAAGCAATCGTAACAGACTTCAAGATCTACTGATCTAGCAGTGCCAGAAAAGGGTCCATTTATTTCTCATCTTTATTGGCAACTCAGTCTTCTCATCTCTCCAGGGACTATCAGAGGAAGATTCCCAAATTATGTGCTCAGATTCCCAAACGGCAACAATTCAGTTCTGCCTCAGTGTATTGTGGCTGCTACCAAGTACATTTTACAGAAACATCAGCACTGACTTCCAGAAAGCATTCTCATTGAATTCTTCAGAGCTTGAAAAATACAATTTCAGTGTCTGTCATAGCTTTTTCATGTATGGTTCCTGATACCTTCACTTCCTTGAATTCATATATGTATCTACTGTGACTCCATAACACCTAGCATTAGATGTGAATTGGCTGATACTTTTTAAGCATGATATTAACATTCCACAAGATTTTTTTTTTTTTTCCCACTGCTAAACAGTATTCTCTTTGCAGCTTTTTTTCCAAAACATGTTTTATACCAGGCATTCAAGCTGGGACAGTTGTTCCTCGGTTTTCATTTGCTCTGTCCTTTCTGCAGCAGCCTGTGACATTTTTACTTTCTAAATTTATATATTAGTTCAAGATGTCAAAAAATATATTCCAGTATAGAATGGGCAAAAAAATAGATTTTTTCCATTGTTTTCTTAATTATTTTCAATGAAACAAACATTTTTAAGAGAATAATAATACAAAAAGAACATTATTTTTGACATGAATTTCTACTTATGAGAATTTAGTAAAATCAAGAGAAACTGTGAACAGAAATTATGTCCTTCATGTATGAAACAAGTACTGTTACTCTCATCCTAGTTTCATATTGAAGATAAATAAGAAAGGAAACAAAAGCTTAGGTCTGTTTTCAATGTTTTACTGTGTTCTTCATCAAATACACACAGTTTCTTGAATATAATTCTAAACTATCTATATAAACAGCACAACCCCTTCTGTGCTGTTGTCTGAACTATAGCTTGTTCAGCATACCTACTATCCATCTAGCAATGGGAACATGGCTCCACGCAGGGACCTCTTCAGGACTTTGCAAAGCATCCTAGAATTAATTCTGTAGCTCAGTTACTTCTTAAACGGGCAATGATAGGTTTTCTCTCTGTCTCTTCCCTCTCCTGGCAAGTATTTCCTGTTAAATTCAAAGAACGTCTTTCTTCAAGGTGGTAGAATATGATAACCAGGGACTATTTTATGCTAATCATTTGGACTTACTGTCTGTTTTTTATTGCAACAATTTATTTTCTGCAGTGTCTGTCAGTCTACAAAAAGAAGTCACACAACCTATGAGTCCTCATCAGAGAACCCTGAAATGTATTTTCTCATCCTTTATGTTGATGGATCATTTATATTTTACTCTTTCATAAGATTTATCTTTAAGAAATAAAGGTATTTTTTCTCCTTCTCAGAGAGAGACCAACACCCTCTTCACTGCAACCCCCCTTCAAGTAGTTGTGTAAAGTGATTAACCTCCTTTCTCCAGACTAAACACCAATTCCCTCAGTTACTCCTTATAAATCTTGTTTTCTGTTCAAATCACCTCTTCGTTACTCTTTTCTGCATATACTCAAGGAACTCAACGTCTTTCTTGTTTTTAGTGTCTGTGATGTTAATTCTTTTTCAGACATAAGGTATTGGATATCACAGTTAGTTAATTATAGTTAACTATAGTTAACTATATATACAGTTAGTTAATATCATAGTTAATTAAATACTTATCTGTTGATCGGTAGCTGAGGTGTTCCTTCCTTCCTATCTTGATTCTGTGTGTGTGTGTATGTGTGTGTATGATCGCATGACTGTGTTATTTATTATCGGTGGCCTGCACTTGCCTATTTGGTTGTACCATACAACTAAAGGCCAGATAGGTTAGGTTAGGTTAGGTTAGGTTAGGCCAGGTTAGGCCAGATATTGCTGTGCATCATTACTGCTAGGAGGAGATTGCACATAGCTCCAAGACACTATTAGAATTAAACTACTCTTTGTTTCTGTTGTATAAGGTATGTATATGATATATATTATATATCATATATATATAATATATATATATATAGGATATAGTATCATATAGCCATATATATATCATATATAATATGATATATGGTTGGACCAGATGATCTTGGAGGTCTTTTCCAACCTTAATGATTCTGTGATTCTCTAGTTACATATAGCATAGTTGAATACATAACTCTCCATCTTCAATCAGTCTGTGCACTGTCAGTGTTTAGGTCACCAAAAGGTAAGATTTGGCAATGTTTTCCTTTCTGAAAATCCATGATTTCAGTCATTACATGTAGTACTGTTCATCACATGAATCTGGGAAAATATCTATTTACATTTGTCTGTACTGCTGGCTATATCTTAGGAAATATTTATTTCTATTTTTTAAGCTTCCAAATGTTCTTCCATAAAACAAATACCAGTACATACAAAGGAAAGTAATACCTGAGCTTTGGAGAGTCCATATCTGCTGTCTGTTATTTTCTTTAATGATAATCTTGTGTCCGTACTCTTTCACAATTGTTACTATAAACAGATTGTATACAGTGGTCCTTGTTAACCTGTAGAATTATATCTGTTTCTCTCATGCCAGGGAGAATCACACATCCCACATAAAACACGGTCATGAATTAAGAAGATATTTGTATGGTATCTACGTTATGTAGGGATACTATTCAGTTCAGTACATTTTCCTGCTTCTTATTTTTGAGTAGAAACAAAGACAATGACAGTAACAAACATGTGGAGTCTCTTCAGTCTCGTTCCAACTGATATCACAGTGACATGATATGCTTAGATGTATGAAGCTAAGCTGAAAGGAAAAAAAATTATCTCTTGCCTTGTTATACTTGTGTCTTTCCCATAGAAAAATAATAATAATAATAATAAAATAATTTAAATTGCACTGAAATGATTTTTATTACCTCATCTTCATCCCTCTGATCAGTCTTGTAAATTGCTCCAAAGTCTTTGCAGTCTGAGGATTTTGCTCTCTGTAGTAGCCCTAAACCTGTTATACTATACCCTCTTAAAAAGCTTGTCCTCACAGAAGTGGAAACAGAAGGAGTTAACTGGAGAAGAATGTCAATAGACAGAAGCTAGAGTATTATTCCACATATGACCTCAACAATGCCTTGTACAATAATATGGACATTTCCTTATCTCTGCTCAAAACCCAACCAACCAACCACCTAAACAACAACAACAACAAAAACAACAACAAGTGGTTGATATATGTTAAGATCAAATTTGCATCTTTTACAGACATAGCACATTGGTGGCTCATGGACATCTTGTGATCAAATAATATTCTCAGGTTTCTAACCTCTTCTGTCTCCAAATGATAAGCTCCGGAGCTCTACTAGAAACTGTTTTTAGTCCCCAAGTGTGCAACCCTGGCCTTTGTGATATTGAATTACATACTATTTCTGCTATTTCTAGCCTCATTTATATCAATGGAAATGCACTAAAAATAGTTCCATATGGAGATTTGGTTTGCTTTTGTGTAATTGGTTTTGATCAAACACAAGGTAATACTTAAGATGTATGCTTTGTTTATATATCTAAATTAATCTGATAGTACATTTATTTTTTTTTCTATGGTAACATAATTCCCAATTTTGTGAGGTTATTAGAGGAACCATAATCTTTTAATTTTGATACTCTTTATTTACATAATTGTGTTTAAATCCAGATGCATGTATATAACAAAGTGGTTGCATTGAACTACGTTGTAGGATTAATTTTTTATTAACAGAGCATTTGATCCCTAACTTGGAAGGTAACAATGTTTATGAATTCTGTCCATCATGTTTTATTTCTTGAAATAGCTGACTCCATATATAACTCCCATGTATGGTACCTTGCTTTAGATGAGTGTCAAAATGTCCATAAAATTTGTAGTCAGTCTGAACAATATATATATATATATATATATATATATATATACATATATATATATATATGAAGGGATAATGTTATCTGCAGTTTATGTTACATTCAAACCAGGGAATAATAAAATAAATAAAGCTCAGCACAAGTAAAACTCCTGAATTAAATGATATTCTTTTGAACAGTGCTACAAGGGGGTCAAAAACATTTAATTTAATTTTGATAAGGATATTATAGTTTGAAATATCATAAGATATCTTAAATGATGGTTTAATTTCACCACCTTTAAGTACCAAAATCAATGTAATGTGTGGTAAGGCTGAACTACGCAGTATGAGGAAGACTTAAGGAACTGAGCAGAGACCAGAGCCTTGTTTAATATTTTTAATTTGCTGATCTTTGTCTAGTGAGAAATATTTACTTAAAACTTAGTCTAGTCATAATTAATGTTTTCCTTTCTTTTCCTGACAAGAAAAATGCACGTGAATTCTCCAAGGTGAAAAAATAGAAATAAAAATTCCACACTCATCCCCAGAAAACCCAGAACTTTCATCACACACAAAAACGTATATAAAGTTTTAGGATACCAAAAGCATTCAAATCTAATGTTCCAATTCATACATGTTGTTTTCCTTGTTCTATGCATATTAACTTAGCATATTTAAAGCTGGAACCTGTGCTCTATCACTTTTCCTGTTCATACAGTTGCACAATAAAGTCTGGTTCCTGATGCAGTATCCAGAGATTGTCTTTGACCCTTTTTCTGTAGGCTGAACTGATAATGAACAACATGCCAAGAGATATGGAATTTTTACTGTAAATGTAGCAGAAGGATTAAATTAAAAGTTTGTCCTGTAGCTGTGACTGTGGTGTGGTACTAGGGCTGTCTGTGCCTTATTCCTTGTTGGCTCTTAAATAATCACATGGTCAGGAGATGCTTTATAAGTAGTTTAAGACACTCAGTAGCAGGAATCATGCATGCATGTGAGCCATCTGGGTGTAGGAATTTGTCTGTACAGAGGTTTAGGGTGTCCCATCCTATCCAGCTGGAGAGAACTGCAAGTCTCCTTGGACACATGGACAGCAAACCACCATTCAGTTTAAAAGATTCTATTCCATACATGGGCATGGTCTTGATATAAAAGATCCCATTAAATTGGGGTGCTTTGTGTGTGTGTGTTTTACCAAGTATTCTCTTAGAGTGTCTGTACAGTAATGTTGGTACACCTAGATGGTATCTCTGATCCAGTTTTGAGGAAACTTATCCTGGCTTCCAATGTAGTATAGAGTCAAATAAGTATAGCTGTAAGTACTTAATACAGATTTTGAACTGAAACAGAGAAGACTCTAGTCTTGTGGCCTGGATTTGGGCTGGGCCACTTAAAAGCTGTTTTTGCCAATATTTATTATATATCTCTATCTATAAGAATCTTTTTTTTTTTTTTTTTAATCTGGACACAGTTAAGGCAGTACAGCAGAGATTCTGGAAGGTTTAGTACATGCATACTTACCAAGTGTATACATATTCCCATATATATACCATTGGTAAATAACCAGGAAATGACATATTCTGCACATTTAATTAAGAACATATCTGGAATAAGATTTCTATGTCTCAGTTTTATTACAGACTTTGTAAGAGAACAAACTATTTTTTCTCTTTTCAAAACACTATTTTTGTCATTATGGTAGATTTCTTCCAAAGAAACTAACAAAAAAAAAAGTTAAAGGACTCTGTGAAGTGGCAGAGTCATTTTATTATTATTATTATTAATAATAATTATTATTATTATTAATTTCTGTGTGAACTAGTTTCAGAAATGCTTCTTTGAGAAGGTGTTAAAAGAAGGTAGTTTAACTTACATGATGTTGAGAATTGTGTCAGCAGCTGTTAGGACTAGTCCAGTGTAAATAAGAGTAGGTTGCAGTTTGTGGAAGAATTGTGCCAGAGATTTAAAACTGATTTCATACTACCAATTATGATCCATAATAGCCCCTATAAACTTCTAAAATGAAGTGTTTGGTTGGCTTTTACAATCAGGATGAATCAACATTGTTTTTAAGAAGCTCCTTCACTTGCTATGAGATGGTAATGATTTGTAACTGCTTTTTAAGGGATGTGGGTGACTTGCTAGCATTATCTGTAGCATTGAAGTTATACATTTAATTTTCCTTAAGTTCCAAAGCCATATAGTTTTCACTAAAAAATAATGGTTTAATATATTGTTTATTTACAACTATTTATTATTTACAACTAGAAAAGATGCAAACGGGGAAAACCTACACCAGGACATAAATACATACATAGAAGTTACAGCCAGACAAGCTTTGGAAACTCTTTAATTTTTAGTGATTCTTCAGAAATCCTTAAACTTTGTTTGACCCATGATTTCACACAATTTTTAGAAAGAAAATATAAAATATGAGAGAAAGGGAGAGAGCGAGATCTACTACACATGTAGTTTAAGTTTTTGATACATACACTTTCTCTGCTACGTACATTGGGAAATAGCTCTAGGACAGTGAGCCAAAAGAGGAAGCAATTAGTGTGATAAGCAAAGAATCTGTGTCCTTTAAAACATATTCTTTTGCATTGCCAAAACACTATATAGACAAGTTTAATAACTGCCTCATCTGTTGATTTAATGTAATTAATTGTGTCAATGTAAAATACTGTAAATGTAAATATTTCCAGTCTAAGACACATTTTAGATGATGTTTTGTAGTTATTGTAGCATACAGCTCATTGTAAGCAGCATTTCACAATACATTACTGCTTGTTAATAAAGCTGAGTTATGAAAGAAAATCATAAAAAGTTCATCTCTCTCTACTGTATTTCTCTTTCTACATTTCTTATATTAAATATTCTGTCTCTTCACCCTGTGTCAGCTCAGACATTGCAGAGTGAGCTGCTACACATAAATAAGAAAAGAAAATCCATCTTTGTCTAATTGCTACTTCTTAGGTTGGAACACCCAACAGTTAATTTCATCATAGTGTGTTTTCAGATTTCAGCCATGCTTAGTAATGTGAAAAATGCTGAATACTTATTTTATGCATAGTTCAGCTATATACTTCTCTGTTAGTTATTGTATTTTTAATATTCATCAGTCCAAAGCAAATACATTATTGCTATGATTTTTTATTACTTTTTTTTTTAATCCTTACTATTGTGGTATGTGTTATTCAATGGTTATTTGCTTCTATAAAGTGATCAGTAAGCCATCTACCAGTTCAGTTCCCTTAATCTTTCTGCATTGTAAAAGGTCGTCAGGCCTCAAACTTAGAAGAGAACATAAGTGTGCTTTCTATATAAGATAGAATTTAGGCACCCAGTCTTGTTTGTTTCTTCCTAAAGAATGTAAGAACATGAAAATACACCTTCCATATTATTTATAAATGTGTATTTTCTGTAAAGTATGTGACTTCTTCAGTGCCTTCTGATGTAATTGTCAATACAATACAATACAATACAATAAGGAAATTAAGTATCTAATCTTAGAGGAAAGGTGGCTAATAATAAAAAAAAAAATAATGAAAAAAAAAAAAGAGTAGATCATATGTAATATGTTAGATATGTTAGATGAAGCCGTTTAGATATAGGTTCAGTAGTAGACTTTGTATAGGGATTTATTTGCAAATATGCATTTATTTTCATGTATAAAGCCATGTAAAACTTCTTCAGATATGACTTAAAAGAAAAATCATTCAGAATGATATAAGGAAGCCTTGCCAGCCCCTTATCTACCTGGCTCCAGGATGGTCCCAAAAACTGTTCTACTGCCAGCACTGTGGCAAATTCATCATCCAGTTTCTAAACAAGCCAAGGAATGAGAAGTGATGCTTGAAAAATATAAAAGGCTTATAAGAATTTATGACCTGGAAAGCCTGTTTCTTATAATGATTAACAGTGTACCGCTGTTTAAACCTTGATCACTCATAAGTTCTTGTGCCATATGTCAGGTGTTGAAAGACTCTGAATAAATTTCTGCTTGTAGGAAAAGGCACTGCAATGAAATGGCAGTCAATGGGAATATGAGCACTGAAGATATTTATAACAAGGAAAATTTTATAAAGACTTATGCAAAGTCAGCACCAACAGAAGTCTTCTCCAATGAGAGACTGAAGGTTAATGAATACATGCATGGACCTTGGAAAAAGGTTTCAGTAGAAAAAGTAAAACAATAACAAATTAAAATTACAGCAACAAGGAATCCCTGTAAGAATAACAGAGGCATGGCCAACTAGTGACTATGAACACGGCTAGAGAGCAAAATTCAGTAGGGTCTTTTCATTTAGCCTTTAACATGACCATTTCATGTAAAAGAAATAATTGAAATCTGAACATTCTATGCCCACCACCACCACCAATTGAACCTAGAATTTAAAAAAAGTTATTATGAAGGAAAAATAAATTAAAAAAAAAAAAAACACCTAGAAAGATCATCACTTAAAACAAACAAACAAAAACCAACCAACCAAAACCTAATTCCCCAAAAAATTCTGTACGGATTGTCAAGGATGAAACATTTCAGTGCATTTGAATGTAAAAATAAAATAACAAACTTGAGGCTGGAATGTCCATAAGCACCTTTGGAGACCTATCAACACCACACAAAGTTCAGCAGAGACTGTAAATAGTGGGCATCCAGCATCCATGAATGTACCTTTAAAGGTACCTGTGCATTAGTGTCACTCAGGAAAATAAATCCCTAGTTCCTTTTTTTTTTAAATATACATATATTACTAATATACATATATATTAGTATATATATAATATATACATATTAGTATATATATATATCATATATATTATATATATTATAGTATATAATATACTATACTATATATATAGTATATATATAGTATATATATACTATATATACTATAATATATATATAATATATATATTACTAATATGTATATATTAAAGGAGTCATTATATTTTAAAAGGACACTGATTAGTAGAAAGCTATTTCTTCCTTTGAAAATACAATAATGATATGAGTATATTAAACTGAGTACTCTTGAATGTTTTAATTGTATTTAACAGTACCAATTTCATTGAACTAATATTTTACATGGTATTAGGTGCATAAAAAGTTATGTATTAATAAGACAAAAAATCAGAGTAAGTGTCTTGATTGATATAGGCAAATATAATAGTGTTCACAATCACCTGGATAGCACATTTCTCGAATTCTGGTGTAAAGATAATAGATTCTTAATATAATACTCCTTATTAGCTAAACAGATTAAAAATAATGAAAATAAGATAACCTAGGCAATCAAATTCAAAATTCAAATTCAAATAGTGCTACCAGAACTTTTAGTTGTTAGTAGACAACCTGTACTGATTACAGACCATCTATGTCAGTAAGAAGAATTCAGAAATCCTAGTTCTTTCATTTACCTTTTTATCGCCTCTCAGCGCCTCTCTGTATCTTCATGGCCTTCTCCTACTCTTTTTTTCTTCCTGATATTTTCTAAAAATGTTACAAAATCTCATATAAATCCCATACTTGTTTGTATCAAGCTCCTTTTAGAGGTCAGAAAATTTATTAAGCTGACCCAATTGCATTGCAATTTAAGTTTGTGTATTTAAAACACTTAAAAACCAAGCAAGCAAACAATCCAATCCAATCACAAGCATGTTGCCACAATCAATGTCCTGAATACTGAAAATGTACAGTATCGAGAGACTTTGTCCCCTCGTAATTCTATTGACTTCTACAGTGCTTTGCCTCCACAGAACTGTATGGAGGATTGGGGAAATCATGACATCAAATGAAACAGAAAAATACATATTTTTAAGCTTTCAGTGACTGGAAGAACACTTTCAAATTTTAAAGAAGAAATAGGAACATAATATTTACATCCTCCCAACAGATGGAAGTACAGAGCAATCAGCAGGAGAGCAAAGCTGAAATGATTTTGCAAAGGATATTTGTCTGGTATTACACTGTAAATGAAAGCATGTCTTCGACTGCAGATAGTAGGAAAAAAATTATTGAATTAATTCTAGGGACAAGAAGTCACAGATCTTCAGTATCTCTAAAATCCCGATCCAATCAGTCTTTCTGCAGTTCATCTTCTCTTCTTGTAAAGCAACATAAAGCAAAGTTATCCAGCAGATGTTCACTTCTCATTGAATCACATCCTGGAAGAGTATACTTACTTAAAGTTGCACATGAACCAAAACAGTAAAAATTAGGCTTAAATGGAAAAATCTTTAAAGAGTTACTCTCATTTAAAATGTTGCTAGCATGTTACAAGACGATTAAAATTTAACTCCCCCACAGTGGGGATGGCAAAAATCAAGATTGTTGACCTCGCCATGTTAGTACATTTTAAGTGGGACAAAATATGCAAATTCCCTATTTTCATTTAGTAGAATCTCTGTAAATTATTCAACTCTAACTACATTAACAGAGTAACTAACCAGAGGGGATTATTTGAAAAAAAAAAAAAATAATAATAAAAAACTATGTTTTGATTACAGTGTTTCAACTTAAAATGTAATTGTTCAAATAATGTATGTTGACTTATTTTTGAAACAGGTAGATATGGTTTATGAGGGCAGTCTGCCAAAAATTATTGTCTCTTGCTTATGCAACTAAATGCTGCTGTTAAGATGCACCTGAAAGCTCCTTAAGAATTCTAAGAAAACAGCATTAACCATAAAGTTTGATAACCATGTTAATGCAAAATAGACTGGAATTCCTAAGGAGACATTTAAAGAGTTGGAAATTTAACCATAAAGGGTGCTAAAAGGGCAGAAAAATGCCAAAAACTCCTTATTCCCTACAAAATAAACAGAAGTATATATGTTTGCATTAAAAATATTAGTGGTAATACATAATAATATATATAGAGAGAATAATAATAACAGAGAGAATGTATAGATACACTCATACATACAGAAAAAATACACCATGTAAAAATGACAGGTAACACATTTAGAGATTTCTGAGTTTGGTAATGATTTGGGGGATTTCTGGTTTTGATTTTATTTTTTTAATGGTGATTTTACAAGCATTGCTTTACTATGGAGGAGTACATATCAATGGAAAAAAAGAAAAAAGTTAATAGACAATCTAGTATAATTTACATACCAGAGAAAATTAGAAATATGAACATGTTGAAGAGATTTTTCAATGAATTATAACTATTTCATGTGACTATATTAAACAGAATTGTTTCTTTTGTACAGATTTTTTTACAAAACCCACAGATATGTGAGGCTGTAGAATCGTAGACTGGTTTGCATTAGAAGGGACCTTAAAAGGTCATCTAGTTGTGGTGGTTTTACCGTGCTGGGCAGCTAAACCCCACAACCGCTCTCTCACTCCCCCTCTTTTAGATGAGGAGGGGGAGAAGTAAAGCAAAGAACAACTCACAGGCTGAGACAAGGATAATTTAATTAAAGGGAAATAATAATAATAATTAAATAAAGATTATTATGAACTAAACAATTTAACTAAAGGGAAATAAAAAGGGAAAGGGGAAAAGGGAGGGGGAAAGGGAAAAATAAAAAGAAGGGAGGAAAACAAAATAAATGAAGGCTATATGGAAGTGCAGAGGAAAGAAATTACTCTCTACTTCCCACAAATGAGCGATGATTGACCACGTCCTTGAAGCAAGGCCTCAACGCACTCAGCCGGTGTTCGAGAGGAGGACCGACGTTTTCCCAATGAGAGCCCACCCCTCCCCTCTTCTTCCTGTTTCCACCTTTTATTGCTGAGTGTGACATCACATGGTATGGAATATCCCTTTGATTGGTTTAGGTCAGCTGCCCTAGTGATGTTTCTCTCCTCACTTTTTGCCCACCCCCTAGGAGGGTTAGAGAAAGGCCCGATGCTGTGCCACTGTTGCTCAGCAGTAGACACAATACTGGTGTGATAACACTGCTGTTTCAGCTACAAGTGCAGAGTACGGCACTGTATGGGCTGCTGCCAGGAAAGTTAACATTCCAGCCAGACCCAGTACACTAGTTCCAATTCCCCTTCTATGAGCATGGACATCTCCCATTAGATCAGGCTGCTTAAAGCTTACTGGTTGAAATAAAGACAGGAATATCTTAGGAATTTCCATCATGGGGAAAATAGACTAAACTTGGGGAAAAATAATTTATTTTATTATCCATTAAAATAAGCTTAGATGGTGACGGACAAAGACAAAAGCATCTTCCCCTACACCTCCCTTTTTTCCAGACTGTTTCACTCCTTCATCCCCATCCTACCTATTGTCCACTGAGCAGCACAGGGGTTGGAGAAATGGTAAGTGTGTCCATAACAGTCCTTCTCTGCCACTCTTAATCCTCACACTTTTCCCTGCTCTAGCATGCAGTCCATGGACTGCAGTCCTTTATGAAGTATCTGCTCCAGCATGGTTCTCTCCACGGGGTGCAGTAAATAGCTGTTATGCTGTGGTCTCTTCCATGCGCTTCCATTTCTCTTTCCCTTCCTTCTTCTCTTACCTTGGTATCCGTAGGGCTGTTTCTCATACATTTATTTTTCCTTGATCAGCATGGTCTGGGTGGTACAGTCTGTCCGGGTATTGCTTCCATGTTCTCCATTAGTCAATGTCTTCTTGCCTGGAACAGAGCCGAAGAAGCTGAATGTTGTATATAACTTACATGAGTTTATAAAACTGCTGATTCTCACCTTTCATTATCACAAAAACAAACAAACAAACAAACAAAATATATTTTTGCTCAATTCATACATGGACCCTGTTCCCTTATTTTATGTGATTATTGGAAAGATTTTGGTGTAAACTGAGCTTTACTTCTTTCTCTCAAACATAACTCTCTTTTTTTTTTTTTTTTTTTTTTTTTAATGAAATGATACATCTGTTAAAGTAACCAGTTCTTTATGTATTCTAAAGAAATTCACTCTCTCAAACTGACCCACCCTTGAGACTTCGTTGGCATGAAATATTTTATGCTAGTAATTTTTCCCTGAAAAGGAAGTAGTTGTGCTCCCTAATCCCAGGATCTTCAAGTAGCTATTTTATTCACTTTTAGCTATAAGTCATAGCTTATAGGACTTGTGTCTTAAAATCACACTGTTGGACATGTCTGCACCACACAATATAGTGCTATGTTAAAGGTTATCTGGTGAGTTGGTATATTTACCTAGGGAAGTCAAGGACATGAGTACTGCTGTGGGTCAGAGTTAAACTGTGTTAGCATAGTAGTTTGTGTCCAGGTTCTACCTCAAGGTGATACTTATTAGCTGTTTCTCATCAATGTGCTGACTTCTACTTTCTGTTTCTGAACAACTTCAGTGTTTTTGTCCAGAAACACACACATATCCTGAGGCCAATGTATAGGGTCATATGGACTCTAGAGTTGCTTAATAGCCATACTCTTTCTCTGTCAAACAACCAGCTATTTCAACATATGGCAACCGATTAGATAAATACAGATTGAGGAACCTTCTTTCAGGCAGGATTCCTTTCCTAACTCTTGGCTGCTCTGAACTGCCAATTTTGAAATTATCCTTATGAATCTTTCTAAAACTCAATAAAAGTAAAACATATGTCATTTAAAGATGAAGGACAGCTTAATTCTACTAGTGAAGAAAACCATTTTATCTATATTCTTCATTCAATCAGCCATATTTAACAAATACATTGATATTCATCTACTTAAGGGCCTAATAAATGATCACATAAATATAAACAAATATTAAGCTGTCCAGTTTATATACTCTCGAGTGACATTTTGTCGTGATTTATTTTATTTACAGTAAGATATTCCGCATACATGTAATGTGCCATGATGATACTTTAACCTAAAAGTGAAGAAAAAGAAGGAGAGAGGAGAGGAGAGGAGAGGAGAGGAGAGGAGAGGAGAGGAGAGGAGAGGAGAGGAGAGGAGAGGAGAGGAGAGGAGAGGAGAGGAGAGGAGAGGAGAGGAGAGGAGAGGAGAGGAGAGGAGAGGAGAGGAGAGGAGAGGAGAGGAGAGGAGAGGAGAGGAGAGGAGAGGAGAGGAGAGGAGAGGAGAGGAGAGGAGAGGAGAGGAGAGGAGACCTTCAAGATCATCTAGTCCTACCAATATCACCCAATAAACCATGTCCCTAACTGCCAGGTCCAACCTTTCCTCGAACACTTCCAGGGGCAGTGACGCCATCACTTCCCTGAGCAACTTGTTCCAATACCTGACTACTCTTTCTGAGAATAAATGTCTCCTAATTTCTAATTTAAACCTTGGAAGAGTCCTCTAGTTTTTATGCTGAAATCAGAATAATACTGATTAATTATTAAAATTTATACAACGTCTATGACATTACACTCCAGAAAAGGAGATGGACCAAATTTGTAAAGTTCTTCCCGTATTTTATTATTAAGCTGATAGACTGAGGATAAAGTGTAGGATTTGGAGTTGCCAGTTTCTGGAAGGAAGGAAGGAAGGAAGGAAGGAAGGAAGGAAGGAAGGAAGGAAGGAAGGAAGGAAGGAAGGAAGACAAATCTGAAAACATGGAAATGTATAACTTTCAAAAAAATGTATTTTGGTCCAACTTCTATGACCAAGAGCAATATTCTGATGTGTCAAATAGTTATTTTTTAGTTTAGTGATAAAGGCGATGGGCACTTGTTCCAAAGTATGTCAGCATCAATGGGAAAACTTTCACTGACCTCGACAAATTTTCATTTATATAGGAAATTTATAAAGGAGAATTAGCCACAATTTCTTACATTCTGAGATGCAAAATATTACTTTGCATAGGACAGATGTCTAAATAAAGGCAGCCATTTCCTCATAGATGAAGCTAGAAATAAGCCTGTTTTTTGTTTGTTTGTTTGTTTGTTTTTGTTTGTTTTTTCTTTAGAAAGATAAGAACAACATAATATGTCCAATTCTTTCCATCCAACTTAGTACATTGGAAGCAGTGGGAGGTGAGATGAAAAAAAGTTAAATTCCCAGTTCCTTTTCATTATAACCATGTGTGTTTTCACAGAATCACAGAATTTCTAGGTTCGAAGAGACCTCAAGATCATCGAGTCCAGCCTCTGACCTAATGCTAGCAGTCCCCACTAAACCATATCCCTAAGCTCTACATCTAAACGTCTTTTGAAGACTTCCAGGGATGGTGACTCCACCACTTCCCTGGGCAGCCTGTTCCAATGCCTCACAACCCTTTCAGTAAAGAAGTTCTTCCTAACATCTAACCTAAAACTCCCCTGGCTCAACTTAAGCCCATTCCCCCTCGTCCTGTCACCAGGCACGTGGGAGAACAGACCAACCCCCACCTCACTACAGCCTCCCTTGAGGTACCTATAGAGAGCGATAAGGTCGCCCCTGAGCCTCCTTTTCTCCAGGCTGAACAAGCCCAGCTCCCTCAGCCGCTCCTCGTAGGACTTGTTCTCCAGGCCCCTCACCAGCTTCGTCGCCCTTCTCTGCACCCACTCAAGCACCTCGATGTCCTTCTTGTAGCGAGGGGCCCAAAACTGAACACAGTACTCGAGGTGCGGCCTCACCAGAGCTGAGTACAGGGGGACAATTTGTCCATGATTGTTTATTTGCTTGAACTAGTGCTTTCTATTGAGATAGAAATTATGTTTACAGGGCTTCAAAACAGATTATTCATGTTATCTGCATATTCAAAGAGGAATCTAGAGATCAAAAATCATTAAAGTATGTGGCTGGATGGCACAAGCACATTGAAGAAGCCTAACTTTCACCTTCTTATCCCAATATTGATGTGCAGCCTGAGCTCACCCCAGTGTGACCATCCAGGCTACATAGTTGTTCATCTACCCTCTTTCTTCCATATTACAAATCCACTGAGCAATTTGGCACAATTTCACCCACCTGGCAACTGCTGTTCATGACAGACTGAAGCCAGGTCCTCCAGGGAAGGGAGGAAGCACATCAACGTTTGACAGAGCTGCTGAGGAAACAGAACACTTCCTTGCACAGTGCCTGGCTGTAGCTGGTTTCATCTCATTTTCAAGAATATTAATTTCACTCACAGAATAAAAAGAAAGAAAGAAAGAAAGAAAGAAAGAAAGAAAGAAAGAAAGAAAGAAAGAAAGAAAGAAAGAAAGAAAGAAAGAAAGAAAGAAAGAAAGAAAGAAAGAAAGAAAGAAAGCAAAATACTTAAAACTTCAATTCTGCTAAAACAATTCTTAATAATTCCCCTTTTTTACTTTTTCATGCTGTGCCCCCGCTTCAGGGATTCAAGATACCCCTGCAACTACTGCTCAAGAAAAAAATCTCTCAAACTAATTTCCTCTGTACATGTCACTTCCCACTGTCGTCCTTCTTTTTGGCTTGAGAAGCTCATAACATAATGTCTTTGGCAGTTGTTCAGGCATCATAAGCAAAGCAGCTCTTTCAGTTCTGTCCCTTGTTATTTCAAATTTACATGTAATCCCCAATCTTTCTATTACTGCTCAGAACACTTGCCAAAATAAGAGTCATGTGTAAATCATCAAAATAAAAGATAAGCCAAAAGTGATACAAAACAACCTTCTTTTGTCCCCAGTTTTGTGGCTGAAACTTTTAAAATCACAGCTTTAGCTGATTCCTCAGAGCTCAGCACTTCACTAAGTATAACTAGGACTAGGAGTCTTATGTATAGAACTTATCTAGGGATTAAAGACCCCTAATTTTATACGCATAGAAGATTGGATGTAAATCCTGTGGAAGATACTACACTTCTTATTGATACCTTTTTAAAATTAGAAATCAGAAAGAGGACTAATGGCAAAGAGTGGGAGTTGTGAATGATCAGACAAGATGACCTTCAGAGGTCCTTTTTAATAGTGTGTTCTTGAAGCTATGATTTTTATGTGTAGGATTTGCCAGTGAATGTTCTAAATGCTGCTTCTAACCCTATTAATTTTATACAACAGAAGTGTTGCATAAACAGAGACGTGTACAACAGCATCTTTCCTGTTATGTAAAAGAAATAATCATAGACAGACTCTCATAGGTATCTTAACTGTAACTCATAAAATTTGTCAAATTCTATAATTAAAAAATAATTTTAAAAAAGTGCTAGGTGTCAAGTAGATCTAATTCTTAATGAACTTCAAAATACCTCCCACTGATCCCACTATTGTACATTTGCGCTTTATTCCCATCAAAATGATATAGGTGAAACGTACATTTTGAAGGAGCTCTTTGATACATCGTGAAAAAATTGATATGACATTAAGACATGAAGCATGTCCTAATGAGCAAGACAAAAGAGAACTATCCAGTGTGAAATTATGTATGTTTTTATCTGCAAAAATCAATTTTGTGTCCACATCACCAATTTATGCCATTTTTACAATTTACTTTCCATTATTTTAATGACCATGGATGTAACCACAACTTGTTTTTAACTAAAATCTCAGTGAAAGAACTTATGCAGGCAAGTTTTCCTCAGGTCTTAGACAAACTCATGAGTTACATTGGCTTAGCTAATTGTCCAAGTTTTCTTGATTGAATCTGTTGAGTTGCATGTTCCTACTTCAGACTGACACAGCAGAATTGCTTTTGTTTGAATGTGGTGTCAAAAAGCCCTGAATTTTTTCCCTTACCTTTAAGGGAAGAGGAGGAGAGTGGAGGTGAGGGCAGGGGAGGAAAAAGTGTTGGCAACAAAGAACAGTTTAGGATATCCAGTCTATGTATAATTTTCTCATAGTTAATACCTGTAGGTCTGCTTCACAAGACTGACAAGGCAGGAACCCTGCACATGCTCTGGCCTCACCAACAGGATGTGTTCCCACAAGGTCTGAGCTTTGTAAGAAGAGCTTAATGTTGGTCACAGGGTCCATTGAGAGACCAAGAAAATGTGAAGTCCAGCATCCCTCCAGGGTCCAGCCAGGGACCCTGACAAGGAGACAAAGTCATAACAAAGACTCAAAGCAGGTTCAAGATCCATGCAAGAAACAAGGATGGATTTAAGTATAACACTGGCATGTCTCATGGTTGTTCAAGCATGAGATGAAAGGAGTCTTCTGTGTCCATGGGCAGAGGAGTGGATGCTCAGAGCAATTAAGGCTGTGAACTGAAGGCCCTGAGATAGATCTGCTAAATAGATAGATCTTCTAAAAATCTGTTCTCTTCTATTTGTTGCATCCAGTATAAAAGAATATTCTTGGCTTCTACAGGAGTTTACATTTAAATACAGAGAAAAAAATATTTTATACACAAACTATAGTTGCAAGCATTACTGCAGATTCCCAAGATAATACTTAAGTTCCTTTCTTAATTGTCTTTGTAGCTTGCTTAACTCCTGTCTCTCTCACGTCTGCTTGCACCATTTCAACAATAGCTGCTCAACAGAATGACAGTTTCCTGCATTCTGTTTACCTTTGACTCGGTCTAGAGAAAAGTACTAAGAGAAAAGTACTTTTGCAGAAAGAAAGAATTGTTAAAAACATTTCAGATATTTTCTGTACATACTGTAGATTATAAATATGTTTATTCACATAGAAATGATAAGACCTGAAGACCTCACTTTTATGGAAAACACACTAGTATACGCTTCTTGGTTACTGGTTCAAATCAGAGCCAAGTAATTATTTCATTAGATGTCAAGCAGTATATCACATAGTGACATAAAGTACTACTATAAATTTGCTCCGAATACTGCAAAGCTTCAACTAATTTACTTGTAATCAGTTATAGATATAAGCCACCCTTGATACACTAACACAATTACTTAAATTAAACAAAAAAAGAAAAATAAAGTAACTTTTCAAATTCTTTGTTACAACGATTTTGTTAGCCTATAAAATTTCCCAAAAGCTTTATATCTTATTTAGCTCGAACCAATTACATTTTAGTTTTAAATCATAGAATCATCGAATGGCTTGGGTTAGAAGGGACCTTAAAGATCATCTAACTCCAACACTATAACCCCCTTGTCATAGGCAGGGATGCCACCAATTAGATCAGGTTGGCCAAGGCCTGATAGCCTGACTTTGAACACCTCCAGGGATGGGGCATCCTCCACCTCTCTTGGTAATTGGTTTCAGTGCCTCACTACCCTTACAGTAAAGAATTTCCTTGTAATGTCTAGTCTAAAACAGTCTTCTTTTAGTTTAAGACCATTCTCTCTTGTCTTGTCATTATCTACCTGAGTAGAGTCCTTTTCAAACTCTTTTCCAAAGATATTTATCATTACTAGTATTTAAAAAAGAAAATAAGGAAGTCATGTTAGCCTGGACAGAAAGCCAAGATGCATCTGGAAGTGGCTATCCATTTGCAAATATAGGATAGCCAAACTTATTGGAAAGCAATGAGGAGTATAAGGGGATCTAAGTTACACAGTAGATATCTTCACAATTTTGATGAAAAGCTTAAAAAAAATAAAGAAAGAAGACAACAACAATAACAAAAAAAACACACCTCTGTAAGTTCTAAACACATATATTTATACTTGCTAGTGTTCAGGGGTCCATATTAGAATTAATCTGCTTTTTAGAGCTGCTGCAGCTGAACCCCTTTCTTCACTGCCAAATGTTCTGACACACTCCACCTTCCCTAAAATCCATTGCAATTTTCTGTGAGAGTAGAGGAAAAATGTGTTTTCTATTAGACTAAATATTAGACTATTGTGTTTGTCTATTTAAACTTCCATTGCTTGCCAGATGAAATTCTTGAGCTTACTGTAAATCAGAAGTGTATATTTTTGGGAAGCTGAAACTTACCAATGACAAGTTGGAGAAATGCACTACATCAACAAGCTGTTCACCCTAAATGTTGTATTTAATTTAAATAAATCCTCTGCTTTTCATCATCTATTGTGTTGTAACTGCTATTTTTCTGTGGGATACAATGCCACAACAATGAAGAAGCATGGTCATAAAATAAATGTCCAAGCTGCTTGGAAAGTAATCTGGTCAGCTTAGAGCAGGCAGAATTAGAGCAGGCAAAACCCTTTTGTAACTTATGTTCAACTGCAAAAGACTTGCAGCAGGCAGGAACACCTGGGGCATAGGCACCATGCTGGACCTTTTCCACTGGCCATATCTCAGTACCCCTCGGGCTGAGCCAGGAGTATGTTTAAAGCAGGCTTTGCCCCATCAGCCCTATGTCACAAGCAATCTTCCACAGAGGCCAACCCTAGTTGATTTATGGTTTCTTTGTATCTGTAAAGCTGATGTAAAGTGGGTCAGAGACAAAGTTAAGGAGTTTTGTTGGGCATATTGTTGGGCATAATTTGAACATATTCATGTTCAAATATTAAAAAAAAAAAAAAAAAAAAAAAAAAAAAAAAAAAAAAAAAAAAGCAGATGTTAGTAGATGTTTACATGTGCTGGGCAAGTTTCTAGGTTCCACCCCTCCCCCTTCCCCCCCCCCCCCCCAATAATCTTTTAAATAATGTCCTGGTGAAACTTATGAAGACTTCTCCTGTGAACAAAGAAGCCTAAGGAGATAATTATCATACTGTTTTCATATTTCTTATCAATAGAAAATTTATTTTTGAAACTTCACAAAGTAATATAGATGGAGTACTGATGGAGTTGAATGTAAATATATGTAAAAATACAGAAATGGATTCTTAGCACATTTTTCAGTGTTCATCTCATGCTAGGCTTCACTTTTCCAAATACAAATCTTCCACAAGACAACAGAAGGTTGGTGTTCGAGTGAGGAAAATGGTTGGTGTTCAAGTAAGGAAATAGTAAAGATAAGGATTTTCTCAGAGGAACTAAGTAGCATTAGACATAAATCACCTGCACCAATAAAATACATGAAGCAAAGAAAAACCTTTCTTTTGATAGGACTATTCCTTCTGTATTAGAGTATTATGCACAGAGATTCAGTTGGAATAATTTATTTAAACTTACTAAAAGATTATGTGAAAGTCAATCACAGAGATTTATTATAGACACTTGATATCCACAATGAGAAAGAAATATTTGTCGTGTTTGAAATTTTTTTTGACACAAAACTAGGAGTAAGAATAAAATGGTTGATTCACAGCATACCGAAACATTAACAGCTATTAGGTTAAAATTTGAGTTGGTGTCATTCAAAGTTCCTAACACATCTTATATAAAATTTACCAATAAATGCAAAATGATATTGTAGTTTTGTATATGTTGCAAATAAAATTAAAATCAAGATAATTTATCTGGAAACAAAAGAAATAAAAGTTAAATTGTTGAGAAAAATAACAGCTAGAGATTCTGACAGTATATTTTCAGTCTTCTGAAAGGTAAAATAAAATCTTGTCACTGGTGAATATCCTGGAATTATTTGCTTAGGTTTGGTTCAATAAAAATTGAAATAACACATTCTAACTTGACCAAAATATTTTGAAAACAAGAAGTAGGAAAAAAAAGAATCATATTTCACAAGACGAAAACAAAATATGAATTTGCTCCAAGAGCATTTTATGGGAAAAACAATTTCATGAGGAAGTTTATAGCTAGGTTAAATGAAAATAGATGTAAGGAAGAATAACAAAGGCCTGTCAGCTATAGTGGAAAATTTAACTTTTTTTTTTTTTGGATGGTGGAAAATTTAACAAAATGTAACAAAATTTAACAAAATATGTAAGTACAGAAAGATTTCTCTTTTCTTCCCTCTGCTGTTTCACAAACCAAATGATATATCACAATTTACATGTAAATAAGTAGTGGCTTCATTTTCATAAGAGTTGGTAGAGTACAACAAAAAGACATTTAGTATACTATACTAAAGGTCGAAGTGTATCCTGTCTGAGATGGAAAGCAATATGCATTTTTTTATTAAAAGGGGATACAAATGAGCTATTAATTCTGCCATTTCAAACGTATTACTTATTAGAATTAATACATTTTAGGTCTTTTAGAACTGCTTTTGTTAGTGGTGTTTTTTTCCCTATGTATTATGAGATTTACATCACTGGCAGCAATTAAACCTTCACAGACACCGACTCTCTTTTAATACTTTCAGTTCTTAGTCAGCCGAGTTTGTACTCCACTTCGAAGTAGCTATTCCTCTCCAGCATTCTAGTTTGAATGTCTTTTTGACAAGACAGTATCCATGTGAAGAATAGATAAGATAGACAATCAGGTATAGTAACCTTACATTAGACCTGGATAGAATGGTAAAATGGATAAAACTTTCACAGAAAGGAAAATATGTTTTTCTCTAAATAGCACATAGTTCAGCTAATTATTAGGCCTGTTCTGGAGGGATATGGAAAAGAAGACTTTTAATGACATTAAATAATAATTTTAATGAAAAGATATTACAGAAACTGTTCTAAATCTGTTAATAGTTACTTCACACACAGAATGAAGGCATGTTTGAATTACTTTTATTTCTAGTTTCTCAGTTCTCTACTGCTAATTGTAGAGATCTCAGAGACAACTAAAAGTCCCCATATAGCTTCAATTTTAAATTAAACTGTATCAAAATAAGTGCTAATATTTACTTCTATTTCTTCATTAAAAGTGAATCATCCTGAATTCCCTCCAAGCAGCTTTAAAGCGTGTTTTATTGGAATTTTGACCATAGCCCCTAGCTAACACTAGGAATGGTCACAGATTCTTTTTGGATCTATAGCTCCTGAGTGCAGATTCTTAGGACTTGTCTTTACTTGACCTGTTTTTGCCTTATTTTAGCGGTTGTTCCTTTGCCAATTGACAATCTCCTAGACTGTTTTAGCTAAAGTCATGTGAATATCTTATTGTGAGGTTCTGGACAGAGTGACTGCACAGAAAATATATTTCCTTTTGCACTCCCATACTTGTGGGAAAGATATTCCAGGCTTTGTAGTGAGCAGATGAAAAGGAAAGAACCTGTGTAAAGGAAATATATAGAAGGAAACCCAGGCAGACCCCTAGAGAGGAAGGAAGCTTCTATTTCATGCTGCCCAACAGAGAAGAGGGAGAAACCTCCATTATGATCAAAGACCTGAATTTCATTATGCCTATAGTGAGATTTGGAGTCAAGCACATTTCTTCATTCACAAAATGGTGAGGCACTGGAACTGGTTGCCCAGAGAGGCTGTTGGTGCCCCATCCCTGGAGGTGTTCAAGACCAGGTTAGATGAGGCTCTGAACAACCTAATCTAGTGGGTGGTATCCCTGTCCATGGCAGTGGGGTTGGAGTTAGATGAACTTTAAGGTCCCTTTTAACACGAGACATTCTATGATTCTATGATTCTATGGTTCTGTTATGCTACAGTAAGACTGTCTTATCACTCCCTAGTAATTTCCTGAAGCATGTACATTATAGTGACAGAGCAGGTTTTAGCTTTCTATGTCTCACCACCAACATGTCAGTACAGTCAGTTTTCAGTCATGTGGCAGATTTTTTTCCTCATTATTTTTATTTGCTTGATTCATAAAAGCAGTAGCAATATCTTCCTTGCAACTGTACTTTTATAATATTGGCTTTGGTGTAATTACTAATTTTTAACACTATTTTTTTTTAATAAAAAATAAAAATAAAAAGAAATCTTTTTAACCAAAATTTATTTTTGTTAGTCATGCATCTTCAAACATATGTTTGCTTTTTGCTCTCAGCCTTGTCTTCAGACTTTGTTATGGACAACCCTCTTCCTTCAAGGTCACAAAGTGCGTTTTCACAATCAGCTAATATTCTTCTTCCTTCTATAGTCACTTTTCATTAATGACATATGACAACATAATTAAAGACATATAATCAAAGTTTTAAATGATTGTAATATTTTTTGATTTAAATTGATTTTGAAAATTACAATAGACTATTATTATTTTTTTTGTTCCTCATCTTGTCTTCAAATACCAAAGCTAGGAAGCAATATTTATTTAATATGTGACAAATGTATCTGTTTATACATTTTAAAATGTAGGTATATTTTTCTCCAATCATCAATCAACAAATGCAATACTTCCTAAAAGAATAAAAATATACCCTGTATATTTTCAGAAATCCAGACTCTCAGTTAGGTGTATGACTAAGTATATGCCAAAGATTATCAGGATAATAAAGAATGCCAAATAGGCATGAGAAACCTCTCTGGGACTTTCATCCCTCTCTTGAAAATTCTCTGCATATTTGTATGAAATTTATATAAAAATCTTCCTTGTTTTCATTAAGATGTCAGTGATTTTTTTTGTATAAGGAAAATATCTGTTTTCTATGAAACTATAAAAATAATATGCTGTAACTTCTTCTGATGTTTACATTAAAAGCTACTAGGGAACTCAATTTTAGTAAGCATTCCATGTTGTTTATTAAATGAAAATTATAGTTTCATGAAAAGCATTAAATAAATAAATAAAGGATGGTTTCTGCTATTTTAAAACAATGAAAGCAACAACAAAAACTCTAGGAATAGCATCCTTCATATGCGTACAACAGCTGTCACTTGGTGGTATTTTTTTTTCAGTCATCAAAGTTGAATGTTTTTTTCAGTCATGTAGGACTTTTGGGGTCACCTTGTCCTGCCTCTGTAGTCAAAGCAGGGGCAACTTCAAAGGTAGTTTCAACTTTGAATTCTAATCAGGCTATTCAGTGCCTTGACCAGTTAAATATGTTTTTTCCACTTCTCACAGTTAATCGTAAGTTATCACTACATCCATGTCAGTATTTTCTCCCCTTCTTCTAATTTCTGCTTATATAACCTTTGAAAACAGACTTTCCAGTAAGGTTAAACAAGGCACAAGCTTATGTTTTAAGATCGATGAACACATAAAGTCTTTATCATCCTCAAAGTATTCATCAATATTTAATTAAGATTATTATGCTGCTTTTTCTGTACAAAAGACTGAGATGACTTTCTAATAAGCAAAAATATTTTCAAAGTCTATTTGAAAATATAGATCTTTTTCAGAGATATTTTCTGATCACAAAAAAAAAAAAAAAAAAAAAAAAAAAGTGGGTAGGGAAAGTGGGGGTTGCTATTGGGAAAGGAATTCTGCTGTGGGTGGAATTGAAGCTGTGTGGTATTTTCACCTGACAGCTTTGTCACTTTCCAGTTTGCAGCTACATGGAAGGTAACATAGTAGAATTAAATGTCTCCTTGCCTTCTTTTTCAAATGATGTCCCTTATGAAAATATTCCTCTCCAAGGGACAGCTTCCCCCCCCGCCTTTTTTTTTTTTTCCCATTTGAAGGAGATGGCATCTTCCAGGCTACTGTCTTACATAAATGAGAAATATAATTATGAGTAAAAATAAACCACTATGCTATCTGTGACTATGTTTTTTAGATGTCTTTTCAGAGTAACAATTAAATAGAGAGGATTGTCTGAGGAATACTGTGAAATTATTTTTATTTACATATTTTGTGTTTTATTGTAAGAGTTAAAGATATGTCATGATTTCCTTTCTACTCTCTTATTAAGCTGTATAAGATATATTGTTGCTTATGTATTTAATCCACCTCTCTCCATTTAATAATTATTTTCACAGCATCAATATGATTGATACAAATGAGTATCACTTAGTCAAAAAGCATTAAAAATATTGTTTTTTAAAACTTCTCCATCTGATTAGATTCACATTAGTACCAGTAAACTACCTTTTTTTATGGCCTAAAATATTTGCTTACAAATACTAAATACTAACTCAAAGCTTCCTGATTTGACTGTGTCTTTCAGACTTCATCCCAAAAGACCTTCTAACTGAATTATTTAATATTTTGTACATGGATCATGAACATTTTCCTACTGCACAATGAAGATTTATCAAAAATGGTTTCACTTCAACGTTTTATTTTCCTTCTCATTTTCCCCCTTTTTTTCTCTTTTCTTGTCCTTTTTCCTGAACAAAACATTAAAACAACAACATTAAAAGCAAATAGCAATCTGTGGGAAATGTACATTAAAAAAAAAAAAAAAAAAAAAAAAAAAGAAACTTACTAAACCGGAAAAATGTTTGGATGATTACCACATTTTTTTCACTCCATACCTTCAAATCAGAATCTACCTTCAAAACAGGTGTTTCAAAGCCCATTTAATCTTCACAAGGCTAGGAATTCTTTACAGATTTCAATACCTGTATGATAAAATTTATTTCTTTTAATCCACATTATATCTTTCAGGAAGCCTAATCCTTAAAAGATACTTTTAATTTCCAAACACAGTTCTGTTTTGCATATTTGTAGTCATTTTGAAATTTTGAGTTCTCAGAGATTTTTTCACAGTCCACATTGTTTCACATTGACCTTCCAAATGTAGCCATGGAGCAAAAAAGCTCAATAGACTTCATTGTACAACAGGGTTGTTTTGTTGTAGCATTACTGTGCCACCATTTGCTAACATGAATTCACAATCTCAAAAGGATTTGTTATGCTCCTCATATGTGGCAACTCCAGATTTCTGTGGTGTCTCCATGACTCAGTGTCTTGGTTTCATGCATTACAAGTAACTTCCTAGTTGCCTATTATGATTTATTACAGTGTGAGGTGTTGAAAGTTGAGTCATGAAATCTGACGTCTGAATACAGACCAAAAACACCACAGGCATATATTTTACACTAGGGATGTTATGAAAATAGACATTTCTGTTGCCAAAAAAACCATATATTAAGAAGTCCCCAAAATGGTAACTGTCTTAATTTCATATTCCAAAGCTTAAGAACTTCTACACTATTAAGAGATGTTTAGCTTGGAGCTTGCTCTGTTCCTTATTTTACATAGTGTTGTGGTACTCTGATCTCTCTTCCTTACTCTGACATATTTCTATTGTGCAAAATGATAGAACTATAATGACAGAGTGAAAAAAAAAAAAAAAAAAAAAAAGAAGATAATAAAAGCACGAAAATATTTGGAAATACCACAATTACTAATGCCTTCATGTATCTCTGTTCTGTTGGAACCACAGAATATTATTTTACAAACATCCAGAATAATGTATCAGCCATATATTAAAATTTATTAGCACACTACACTATGATAATTGTATGGATTTGTATGGAGTCACACTTCAGCTTGCACATTAAGACATTTTGTAAAAACCAACGTATGTTAAAATTTGGATAATCACTTTCCTCACACAAGCCAATTTAAGACCGTTGAAAACTCTGTACTGTATTGTAACTATTTTATTAGCCAATGCAACACACATCACAAAGTCAAAAATGTCTAATAGATTTTATAGATAAGAAAGCATTCCAAATACTAATGTCAACCAAACACTGGATTGCATCCTTTATGTAGGTGAAGAAACAGAAAGCTGTGTTATTCATCCAAAATCCTGTTGTCACATTTAAATACACAAGGAAGTAAGATCTACAGCACTGTTGTAATTTTATGCTGTTTTATTTTGATTTGTTGTTGTTTTCTGTAAACATCACAAAAAATCTGGTTTTATATTGGAAAGATGTTATATGTTATTAATAATTTTATCGCTGTATAGATTTATATTGCTGTATAGATTTTAAAAATGTTTTACAATTTTATTTCTAATGTTATTTGAGATTTCCTACAATCACTATTACATTTGCTGTTTCTAAAATTAAATAAATTTATTTTACTGTTTACAAATGTGTGATTGACTTAGAATACAATTTATCAAAGTACAGTACAATTTAAATAGTTAATCTCCATGACAAAATTAAAGATTATGGAAAAAGATCCCTCAAGATATGCAGTAAACTCCTGTAATGGTGGTTGCATGGGAGTGTGGATTAGAAAGCAACTGAAGAGTAAATGTTTTGTCACAGTTCCAATTTTAAGGAGAAAAAGAATAGAGAAAAGGAGAAAAAGATACAGGGATACAAAAACTCTCAACATTGTTGGCAGTATTGGAAGGTACTTTTTACTTAGACACTGTACATGTATGTGTGTATGTGTTGGTCCATGCTTGCTTGCATTTAATATTTCACATGCATATTTGTGCATATATGTGTGTTTTATGTAGACACTTGTTTTCCAGTATTGAAAGGGTATTTGGAAAAAAATAAAAATGAAAATTTTTAGAAGGAAAAAAAAAAAAAAAGATATGAAAAAGTATAAGCTGGGAAAACAAAGGTATAGTAAGTTTTGCAGGTACAGTGGAGTGTCCAGATATATTATTTACTGAAAAAAAAAAAAAGGGTTCTGAACGGTAGACATCATCATGTTCTTGTGATTTTCCAAGACAAATATTGTTTTACAGACATAACCTTATGAACCTTGAGTCTCTTCTGCATGGCTGTTCTTATGGAAGATTCCTATACTATTTAAGAGTAGTGCATTGTGAGTAGGAACCTGGAGGTTAGACTTATAGTAATAAGTTAAATAGTGACCAGAAACGTCATCTAGCACTGGAGTCTGGTTGTCTACAATTTTAGATTTATAACATAGTCCTTTGCAGACTTCTGGCCCATTTCAGCTAGTATTGTACCAACAGTTTCCAAGTACAGGTACAACATTGCAAAGGTCATTCCCAGCAGGTAGTTTGAATGCAGTAACACTGTTTTAAAGACCAAGATAGTTTACTAACACCATCACAGTCAGGCCATCTGGCCTGAGCACTAGAGAATTTTCATGGTTGAGAACTAACATCATGCCTGCTAGCATAGGCGTAGCCACATAGTCCAAGGTGACATCCCTTTCAGGCCTTTTTATCTATTCTTACTAGTGCACAAAATGTTTCTTCAACAATTAAAAACTTGCAATAAATTAGGGCAGATAGAAGCTTTTTATTTTATTTTATTTTATTTTATTTTATTTTATTTTATTTTATTTTATTTTATTTTATTATTATTATTATTATTATTATTATTATTATTAATTATTTTTTTCCCCACTACATTCTGTGTCCTCTTCACAGAATCAAGTTTCATCTTGTTAAACACATTAATTCTGGTAAAGCCTTTTCTCTCTTTGGAAGAATCTATTTAAACAGCAATTATTTGGAACACAAAATCATAGACTCATTTAGGTTGGGAAAGACCTCTAAGATCACCAAGCCCAACCACTAGCCTAGCACTTGCCAAGTCCACCATTAAACCATATCTGTAAGTACCACATCTCCATGTCTTTTGAATACCTGCAAGGATGGTGATTCAGCTGTTTCCTTGGGCAGTCTTTTTCAATATTTCACAACCATTTCAGTGGAGAAATGTTTCCTAAATCCAAATTTAATTTTTACATTTCTCTCACAAGTGAGTCCTATAGCTCTAGACTAAGGGGTTCATAGAGGAACACAACACCACATGTATCATTTTTCAGGGTTAATCAGCTCTTGAGTTTAGTAGAAGTGATTCTCATTGCCTGGTGTTTTGGTGTTGGTTGGAATAATGATGTTTGCCTTTCTCTGGATTATGTTCTCACTGAGTGGGAAGTATCTTTTTTCCTAGTTTCAGTATCATATGCAGTCACTTCTATTTGTTTCCCCTTGGTGTATTAGCTGTTATTATGTATAGACAAGGCTGCTGTGATCAAAGTGGAGATCAAATGCTCTGAGTCTGGTCATTGTAGAAAGACATTTCCACTTGAAGCAATAAAACAATCAGAAAAAATTGCAACTGCAAATACCTGTAACATCTTTATGCAGGTGCACATGCAAAATATCTTCTTCAAGTACAGTCTGTTAAAGGATAGGAGTTAATATGTAACCCGTCTTTTTGCAAGAGTAAACCTTTCCAGACAACAGCTGAATCAGCCACCTGTACAATTCATGTACCACAGGCTTATAAATCACATTCCTAGTGAATCACCATATTGTCACCACTGACTTCACCCTCAGTTCTTCAAAAAAAGGTCACTTTCACTGTATGTGTGTGTTCCATTAGCTAGATACAGTGATTCTTCAATGTTATTCAAATTAAATATGTATATATGTATATATGATGATAAAGAACATTCTTTGACATTCTTAAAAGCCTAAATACACTTTAGCAGCTTTTCAGTATATATAAAACAAAACAAATAATTTCCATAATATTCTTCTTCTAACATCATTATTTATTTGGGATTAAATGCTTTGTTTCCATGTCACTCCAGAAAAAAAAAGATAAAGCTGGTATTTCAGGAAGGGATTTCCTCCCTCCCTCCCTCCCTTCTTCCCTCCCTCCTTTCCTTCCTTCCTTCCTTCCTTCCTTCCTTCCTTCCTTCCTTCCTTCCTTCCTTCCTTTCTAGGACCAACATAATTTTTTTTTTCTCCAGAATTTTAGATGTTTATTTTTATGGGATATATATAGAAAGACCTTTCAAGTTGTCATCTTTTAAAAATCAGAACCATAAAATTGTTTCAAATTGGACAATTCCTAGGAACACTTTCTTAATCTTGACCTGAAAACTTTGTCTTCAAAAATATAGCAAATCTCTCAAATGTTGAATACATTACGTCTAGTGGCTATGTAGACATGTATTACATGTTATGCAGTATAAACTTAGGCTGATGTAGATCCAATTATAATATAATCAAGTACCCTATATTATTCCTGATAAGGTTTCAGGAGACACGTTCTGAGCAAGGAATGTCATACTTCAGACACGTCTGCTCTGTCTTTGGAGTAAAAGCAAGAATGTCTCCCAGTTAGAATGCTAATATTTAAGCTATTTTCTACTCAGTAAAAGGGATTAAAACTACTATGTGCAGTATTTATCCTGTGTTAACAAGTATATGATCTCAAGGGTCAAAAGAAGAAAAAGTGTTCTAACACAGTACATACTTGGCAAACACACCAAAGCAGCACACACAAACCTACATCAAATTCAATACGTGGAAGGCCTATAGCCACTAACTGGGTATCCTTATATAGGCTATACCCCATCTGTATTTGGATACAGAGCTTTGAATCCAACAGCACTTGTAGGTCATTGGAATCATTGGAAATCCTTAAATGAAATCAAGCTATATAGGAGAGTGCCTACAAATTCTTCTCAAATTCTTATATAAATAGTTGATTTATATATATATATTATTTTTTTTTTCCTACAATGTAAAACCATTCTAAAATTGATTCTGTCCAGGGATCTCTTTGAACATGTACCTGAAACAATACTTTCAGTGATCACAATCATCACAGATTTTTTTTAACAAAATCACAGTTCAGACCCCCTTCTCCTGCCTTTTCCCCATGTTATATTATAGTTAATACCAGACATGACTGCCATGAACCTTGTTATTGATCTGGCTGTGGCTCAGTGGCTTAATTGGGGATTAAGATCAAAAGTTTGCAGTGCCACCATTTCTAAATGTTACAGACCATAACATTTGCCACTGTGGACCAGAGAAGATAAAACTAAAATATTTCTGTAATAATGCTACAAATTTGACTTGATGGAAAAAAAAAAAAAAATATATATATATATATATATGTATTTTTGAGTTAAAAACAATAATTTGTAGATAAATGTAATCTTTTTTACTTGAAGACAGAAAAAGAAATCCCTGGAAGATTTATATTTTTAAAAGCTGTTCTACGTTTTAAGGGGAATAATGAAGATGTACAGTGTGCTTTAAATTCAGGCTGAGAAAGAATTGGGCCACATTCCCATTGAACCTTACAGTTCAAGCATTATTCCAACAATTATCTGTATAAGAGGGAGTCTTGCTAACTACCACTGTTCTCTGCATGACACATCCCTCCTGACAGGAGATATATCTGAGATAGCAGCTCCTTGTTTGAGACGTAAAAGCTGAAGCAGAGACGTGATTTGTTCTTCAGAATCTCTGAAAAATATGCTAAGGATCTTTACCTGCTGAAGTGTTCTTAAATCCCAACTCATCAATTCTTCACATCTCTGAGCTGTCCTGTTCTGTCACGCTTAACTCAAGTTGAGTTGAAGCAAAGCTGTCATCATTAGAAATTCACTCTCTTTACTCATTGTACCACAGGCTGCCTCCATGCCACCAGACAGCCTGCAAGTTCTCTTGAAAGATAATGTTAGCTTGTTAGCCATATAGCCTTTCAATACTCTTTAGTTTAAGACAAATTACTTCTCTTCACAATGACCATTTCTGTTGACCATAATTTTGCAGAACTTAAGTCGAACAAGCCACTTATTTTTTATTTTATTTTTTCCACTCTGCTTTGGAAAAATGAATGTCTCCTTGTTAGTTCGTGTTAGCTCATGCTTCCTCCTCTAACTGAGCAGATAAATGGCAATTCCTCAAGAGTCAGACGTAAAGCTATCCTTCCTGTCTTTTGGCATTATTCCTTAGAGCTACAATGAAGTCCTGAAATTAAAATTAAAACAAATATGAAAAAAAAAAAAAAAAAAAAAAAAAAAAAACAGAAGAAAAAATTTAAATAGTTATTAGGTTATATTAGTTAGCTGAAATATGGCTGGTTCATTGCTGGTTCTTGGCTGAAATTAAACAAAATTGTAATTAGCTTCTGTGGTATGGCAACAGGTGATTTGTGCTGACTAAATCCCAATAACTTTTTTCTAGCCTAGCAGAATAACTTTGTTAATGAGACCTGTCATCTCACAGGAAAAGCAATTTAGTATGTTAAACTGTTCTTGTTTTGTTTTGTTTTTAATCTTTAGGACACACTTTCAAATGAGATATAAACTTGTCACTTTTTCAAGATCTACCTTAATAATCCAAACTACCTGGTCAGAAGACTAATATAGAATAATATGTTATCAAATGTCACTGGAGATACAGCACTTATAACATAATTTTAAAAATGTATACATCTAATATCCAGTATCCACGTGTAATGAACTCAGAAATGTTCTAGTGTATTGCTGAGAACCTGAAAAGCTTTTTTGTCATATTTATTTAAATATTTAAAGATATATATGAAATTCAATATGAATTCTCAGAAAGTTGAGCTGGCCTCTTTTCCCCTTCTGTGTTTTACTTACATTTTCTTTTTGTTGATACTCAATTTTCTAATTTCTTTAGAAATTACTTATTTTGGAGTTTTTTAGCTGAAACACTTCCAATACATACATATTATGTTCTATGTTATAAAAGGCAGTCTATCAATACCAGAATTGCATAGTAAAATGCATATGTGATTATTACACATGTATACTCAAAGCATACTTTCATTGCCATAAAACATAATAGTGGAGTGAAACAAATTTTAGACTCTCATATCTTTTGAAAGTGTAGGTGTTGCACAGCTTCTTTATTTTTGCAGAAATCTTGATCTGTTTCACACTTGTCTAGAAGGTTTTTTTCCACTTCATTAAGATTGTACCAAACCACAACACTTCAGGGGAATATCTATGCAGGAAGATATGACAAAATAGTTTTGTATTGCACTCAGAAACTTTGTTGGACACTGGTGACACAATACCAAATATATGGCTCATGTTCCTTTGCTTTCTTCAAATATGGGACATCTAACTGTGGTACGCTAGTAAGTTATCCTTGATGGAAGAGGTATCAGGCAGCTACTGAAGTGGAATACCCTTTCTCAAACTCCAATGAGTTGTCTGGAATGAAGTTTTGTAGTAGACAGACATACACATCAATGAGTACATTTTGAATTCATAACTCCTTGCTAGACTAGGTCACAGACTTGGAAGGGAAAAAAATAAAAATAAAAATAAATAAATAAACAAGTACATACGGAGTTTGCATAGAATTGTAGCTTGGAATTTAACATACTGTCTAGTAAAGGTATCTGATTACTTTGTTAGTCAGTGGGATATTTCAGAGAGAGAGGTGATCAGAATAAAGATTTTCAATAGGAGAGAGCAATATAGTAGTCTACTTGTCTGTGTTTCATGAACTGATTACATATGCTATTTCAGCACTTACCCCATGAAGTTTTAACTCCTCACTGCACTGTGGATTTAATTTTTAACAGTTATAAAGATTTTTTTTTCTTGCTTCCAAAGTAGCTGTCCATAGCATATGTGTAGAGCTGGCAGCACAGAAAGCAGGTTTTCATTATTAGTACCTTAACAGCTGCTTAAAAGATCCCACAGACATGATTTGGGCTGATGTGATAATAGGAAAATATATCAATCTTCATAAAATATATATACGTATATGGCACTCATGTGAGACAGTTCATATGTTAATAATCACATTAGCTTTATTCCAGGTGAGAAAATGTGTTTTATAGATGTCCAGCATGAAACTGTGCTAAAATCACTAAATCCAAGATTGAACAATTAATGTTTAGTTAGTGACAATTTCCATCAGCCAATTTAAAAACTACAATATGTAGAACTGAGGTAATCTGAGAATTTCATACAAAGGAGGATATTCAAAAAAATAATCTGAATAGGAACTAGAGAAATAAAATGTGATATTGATGGTAATGAGATCCTTAAACAATAATGTCAAGCCATTAAAGAATGAAAATATGAAGTCTGTAGAGCTACTTTGCAAGACAAACTGGTTACTATGGAAAAATGTATAAGATCAGGATAAAGAGAAAATTTCCTGCATTTTCTTAAAAGGTAATTTATCAGTTTGATGTTTTTTCTCATTTTCAAAACAGTTATTTGTGCAGTCTTCTCTTTCCTTTTTATTTTCATTCTTTTTGTTGTTGTTGTTGCTTTGTTTTGTTTTGTTTTGTTTTGTTTCTGACCTCTGTTGCAAGAGACAGTACCTAAAAGATTAGAACTACTTCTAATGAGCTTCTTTGAGCACAGTGTTGGTGTCCGGTCCCTGAGTGCAATGAATCCTTGTATGTGTGCCATTGGATTAGCAGGATCAAGCTTGAAGGTATACCTGAATGTAAACGAACTTCTGATCTTCAAGATCAGTCCTGCTCTCGTGAGTAGGAGTACAGATATACACATCTGGTACTACAGACCAGATCCAGAATTTGAATAAAGCGGCACCATAGTATCAGCATAAGCAAAAATGTTTGTCAGATGGTTCCTACTATACTTCCCTTACTGGAAGCATCTGTCTTTAGATATCATTAGATGGAAATATATATTTTTTTTCTTACAATACAATCATCCAGTTTAAGTAGGAGTTTAGAATAGTTCTGAAATCCTACCAAAAAGCATAATTACATACATATATAGTTTAAATTGTCCACACTTAAACTAATCATTGAAATATTCAACAGACATTAACGGCATTCTTACACTAAGAATGAAAGACCCAGACAGGTCTGTTTCATGTCATCCCACTGAAACATTTATAAATATATCTTCCATCTTCCCTCCCCTCCCCTCCTCTCCCTTGATGCAGATAAGCACATCATTTTCGGTAGCTTTTATGAGCAAAGTGAAGTTCAAATTTTGGGGTTTGATTATTACTTCTCGGGATTCCCTTCAGTAAATCTTCTCTCTTCAGAGGGAGAATTTATTCTAGTTAAGGGTACTTCTGAAAGCTATTAGGCAGCACTGTGATAATGGATCCTAATATTCAAGAGGAGAGCTAGGAAAAAAATTTCCCTCCATGGAAATTTTTTAGAAGTCCAAGCACTCACAACCAAGACTTTTGTCTAAATACTTGCTATTTTCTTCATCTATGTTGCAGATAATCTTTCTAAATTGTAGAGTCAACTATCCATCTAATAGGCAGAAGGCAAGGAAGTTAAAAGTATGAGGTCCATCTTCAAATCTGTGTTTCACTGGATTCTGTAGCTTTAGAATCAGTAATCCAAGTCCCCAGATTCCAAGTTGATTTTCCAATATAGACTGTCATTAGAAGGTCTTTCTCCTTTTCACTAGTTATTATAGCACAGACATGAGCATCTTTCTCATTTAGACTAACAGACTAGCTCTGTCAGTCAAAAACATATTTTCTGTGAGATATAACCAGGTTTATTCTGGAGTTATTCAGTACAGTTTACATACACTGAGGGTTTACCAGTTCCTAATCTCTGTCTATGGAACAGCTGAATAAATGTGTCTGAAGTCACTGCAGTGAATGAAAAGACAAAGAATGACTTTACTGTAATCTTGGTATAAGTATTGTGGTTTGCATGTTCTCATGAATTTCATCAAACATAGTTATCACAGAACTTAAGTAAAGAAAATATATCTACTTAAAATATTCTGATATAAAACTATTTAATACTAAGTCAGTGTTTGGTAAAAATCAACAAAAGCCACAGACTGAATCCAAATGTCAACTAAATTTCAGTAGTTATGTGTCTTCTACCTGAATGAATTCACAAGATTTGTCAGGCAGAAAATTAAAGGTTTCCTCCAATGAGAAGTTAAAATAGCTTCATATATCCCTAAGAACTCTTGTACACCTGGCTAAGTGTTCTCTGATGGCCATTTTTACCAAGGTGCATGCCAACTGCCTCTTACTTTGCTGCAAGAAAAGCTCTGGACAACAAATACATCCAAATTAATTCATTGCAACACATTCATATTTTCTAATTCATAATCCTTTGTAATAAAATTATGCTTACTCTTTATTTGTTCAAAAATCTTTGCAAAATTTTATTTAAATGTTAATTAACTGGCATTTATATTTACTGATACACTTATATCTAGAGCACATGCTAGTAGGACAAATGTTTCCAAACCTTATATTTTTGATACTGATACTGTTTGTGAGGGAGCAGTGTTACAAGTAGCCAACTCTAGACAGTTATTTTTGCATGTTTTTATGTAAAACTCTTCTGCTTTGCAAAGTTCTGCTGCTGTGGACAACATGATAGTAAACATGAAAGTAACTCATGCACCTTCCTAGAACTTCACAGAAGACTAGAACGAGGCCTCACTATAGCATTACATAGGGAAAGTAAATAATAAAACTTCCCCTGGGAAAAAATAAACAATAAAAATAAAAATAAATAAATAAATAAAATAAAACGTCATAATTTTCTGCAGCAAAGCTTGTAATTATATGTCATCATTAATAAAACTTTTCACTGGGTGATGGAGAAATTAGTCAGAAGTATTTGTAATAATAGTTTCCATTTAATGTCTCTAATGCAGGTGCCTGTAAATTCATATCAACTAAGTTTCTGGGTACTACAGATGTTGTCTTATATGAATCAGTTCCTGACCATTGACACACATGAAAACTACAGTAAATATTTATTAGTTGAGGTATATATTTCATTCAGTGCAAGCTATTTGAATGATATTTCCCCTCCAGTAACAGATTTCTCCACAGAAAAAAATTGCCACCCCAATTTTTATAAAATAAGTTTAAAAGGCTCAGCTGCCAAACCCCACCATGCTTTTGGTTAGACTTGAAACTACTTGCAACAACTGAGATAGGTAAGAATACAGTCAAAATAGAAAACATGTAATACTGGAACTGCCAGGTTAGGTTAACAATTCTTGTAGTTCCTGAATTATTACATCATTCCCAATTCAGAATTATGGAATACATAATAGTTTCTAGTTTCCACCAAAAACTGAAAAAAAAAAAAAAAAAAAAAAAAAGACAAAGAAATGGACAAACCCCTAAGCTACATTCCAATCCTAATATTCAGTAGACATCACAGATATGGAAAAAAATAAAATAAAACAAAACATTCAACATAAGCCCCTCTCACTAAAAATATATTCTCACCTCAGTAATCAAGTATGTTGATGGCCTTTTAAAGCCAGGGTTGTAACAACTATAATTGCATTAGTGAGAAACAGTTTTCAGTTGATAATCCAAAGTAGAAGAATTTACAGTTTTGCGTTATATATGGAGTTGTTACAGACTGATTTTTAAAATGAATACTTGGAGCCTTGATGCAAATAACTTTTCAACAACTAAAGCTCTGCAAGTTTTTGGCAAGGGCAACATTAAACTAGTATGTCATAAATTTTGGCTCCCATCATGACTCAAACAAATGCACAGCCTGCAATCATTTTAAAAGCTGCTGTTTTTAAAAACCTGTTCAACTGTGCTACTATCTGCAATTCCTCCTGCATCACTCACTGCATCAAATTAACAAAAAAATCATGAAAAATAGAACAACAACCAAGCATGTGTCTGGTCACAGCTAACAAGTCTGTTTCTATAAAAATTCTCCTAGATATGGAGAACAGTTTAACATAGGACCATCTGGACTGTTCTAGTCAGTGGACAGTTATATGTCTGAATACATTTGCTGCTTCCCAGTAGTCTCCCGACTTCATCCCTGCATATGCAAATTTTCATGGGAACCTAAACTCTACTAAACTCTAAACTCTACTAGTTTAAAGAAGGTTACAAAACAGACTGTGTTGTGGGGAGTTACTATTGCATATTTCTAATCATGGGTGCAGAAACAGTCGAGATCATCATCTGTTCTTGTGACAGGCAGGCATGATCCAGGCTGGTCTAGAAGCCATGGATTATACAGGGCAGTTCATACAAGAACTCCATGTTAGCCATCTCTCAAGTAAATTCCTTTGTGAAATAGTAAAGTTTAATCCTAAAAATAATTAGCTAGTTTGTTCCTGCTATTCCTGCTAGAACAATGTTGTTGAACATCACTCTAACTGGTTTGGAAATCTCTTAATTTTTTGGAAATCTCCTAATTTTTGTAAGAGTTTGCCAATACTGAGATCACAGTAAAATTTATAAGAAGAGGTAGTTCTTGAAAACAAACAAACAAACAAAAAAACAAAACACGTTGAGCCATCAATAATTTAGTCTCCAGGTACATTCTGCATCATTTTATTTCAACTATGCTAAATCTCACTAAATCTAATCCCTCAAATTATTCTCCTATGTTCCTTTTTCCACATTAGATTTTATTTGCTCTTCCTTAAAAATAACAATGCAAACCATTCTAGGATTCTATGATTTTTTTTTTAATTTATTTTTTTTAATATTGTTAAGTAATATTATATCAGATTGAGATGAGGCAAGTCTATTTATTCCTTTCAGTGCACTTTCCCCATCACTTCTTGCAAAGACACCATATCAGCTCCTTTATATTAAGATAAAATGAACTTTATTTTGAAATGTTTACTAAATCTATTTTCCATTTTGCATATTTCCAAATTTTTGTCACAGTTTTTGAGAATCCTGTGATGTAGCTTGATTTTACTATTGTTAGTACTAAAACTCTCTGAGTTTTCTCTTTGCTGTGTGTAATTTTCAATGTTTCACTCTTGTTTGCATTTATGATTAATATTTCCATTCAAAACTTCAGCAAGGTATTCATCTACTTTTGGGGCAGTAACTTTATCATACTTATCCATACTTCCCCTAATGTATTGCCCTCCCCTCCCCTCCCCTCCCTCATTTACGTTCTTGTGTAATTGCTCTTTGTCTTGATTTCATTGGTTCCAGGTACCAGCAAAACTGTGAATGAAATTAAGGAATAAACATTCAAGTGATTTAGAAATTTGTCTGCATCTAAACTTGTGAAAAGTATTGCTGGTCCTTTAGATATTACTGTGTGGTCAAAGTTGTAATAAGAAATCCCTTTCCCTAGTCAGAATCCATAACAAAATGAATGATGTCATTGCCCTTTTTTATTTATTTATTTTTTAATTTCTAAATTTTCTATAGATGACTAACTTAAAAAATAAATAAATGAATAAATATTGCAATGATGTATGAATAAGATTTTATTTATATTTATTTATTTATAAACTTTTGTTACTACACATAAAGGAAATGAAAAATACCACTAAAAATTCAAACTGAAATACTAAAGATTGTTTGTAACAAAAGAGAAAACTATGCCTCTCGTTTCCCAGGTTTTCAAAGGAAAATAATTTCAAATTATAAATCATGAACAGATCTTTGTCTTAACTCTACATCACAGTGCTCTGCATTTCCTATTGAAAACTAGGATCCTTGGGGACTATTTAACTGTGGACACTAACGAGAATATGTCAAAAGCCTGAATTACATAAACATTCTACCATCATATTTCTGGTTTGGGCCTTCTTGAAGGCTTATTCAATATTTCTATGATAGCATTCATAGTAAAGTATATGAATGTTTTCAGACACTTCTTATGTTGGAGACATTTCTTACATTGATTTGTAATTTTAGGTTAATTAGTCCCCCCCCCCAAAAAAAACAAAACAAAACAAAAAAAAAACAGCAAGAAAAAAGTAAGTCTTCTCTGCTAGAAAAAAAATACATCACCAGCTTTATTAACCTACTTGTAAAAAAAAAAAAAAAAAAGATAAACCAAATGAGTGTAGGCCAAGGTAGTTCTTACTATTAAGAGTACAGTTACAGTATGAACAGATCTTTGTCTTGCTTTGAACTGAATAGTAATTAGGTCATATTTTTTGTGTCTGTCTTTGGTTTTGGTTTAAAACTATCTCATGTTGTTTTATAGTTTAGCTAGGAACTTTAAAGTATGCACACAGTAAGCCATAACTTAATTTATTAATTTAAATTTAACAAATAACACTTGCTTTAAACAAAAGCACACAAAAAAAAAAAAAAAAAGATGGACTGATACCATTAGGAAATATATATGTATGTATATATATATTTACTTCCTTCTTTGGCTAAGTACAATATGATGTTATAGTTTATAGCTAAGACTCCCCAACAGTACAATACTAATAAACTTTAAGCCTTTCCTGCAGTGAAAGGTTGGTTCAGTATCCAAATATAATTATTCCTGGCATAGTCCTTGCAGATATTGCCAATGGTATCCAAAGATATGTTAGTTTTATTCTGTATTTCTTCTGTTCCCCTAGGACCCAGGGATGTCTCATGGGACACCAGGGATGTCGATGTCTCACTTTTAATTTATTCTTAAGGTAGAATGAAATCCTTTAAAAGGAGGAAAACTGGAGGAAAAGGAGGAAAAGACAAATCCGCTGAAGTACTTTGTACTATTGCTTCATTTAGCTTGCTTTCTGACCAGTTTCCAAAGTTGTGAACATTTAATCCTGTAATACTACTAAAAAATGGTCTGAATCTCGCTTTGTGGAAACAAAAACAAAAACAAACAAACAAAAAAAGCACACACACACACAAAACAAACAAACAAACAAAAAAACAGCCCATTCTGTGATTAACTTCCTACCACCCAAGATAGAGAAGAAATCTTTTAAAGGTTTTAAAATAAAAGGGTTTTCTTGAGTAGAAAAGAGAAACAGTGTAGAGAAATGCAGATGAAGGGAAGAGGACAGAAAATAAAAAGACAAGAATTCTGGTAAGAATTCTTAAATTATGCACAACTAATATTTGAGAAATACTGATAAGCTATTGTGGAGTTTTTAACCCTGCTGGACAGCTGAACTCCAACACAATGGCTCTCTTACTCCTCCTCAAAGTAAAAGGAGGACAAAATATGTTGGAAAAGATTCAACAGTTGACATAAGGGAGATCACTCAACAGTTATCATCACAGACAAAACAGTCTCAAAGTAGGGATCAATATGATCTTTATTGTCTCTTCCCAACCCAAACTCTTCTATGATTCTATGATCATGACAATTGTCATCACTGAACAGCTTTGCACTCTAACTCTTCAGAAAGCTCATTAACTATAGTAGGAAATTAACCACAGACCAATCAAGTCATCATTACATCAAGATTTTCTATAAATTTTTCCAAGTATTCAGTCATTCAGTCATTATTAAAGCCTTTAATTCAGGAGTTTCCTCTTGAAGTAACTATTTGGTCATGCCAACCACAGTAGCTGGTCTCACTAGTTTCTTAATGAAAAAATAAATAAATAAATCCATTTTTGCACATCATCGCAGATCCATAATAAGGACTTTTCTTGGTGCTATTCATTATTTTCAAGGCACATGGATAAAAAAGTCCTTTATGTTTCACTGAGCCAAGCAGGAAAAGTCTGATTCGCTTTTTTTCACAAGCCAGGTAGATTTTCTCAAGGTTTTTGTTTGTTTTTGTTTGTTTTCTAGGGCTTTATAAGAGTATTGTTTTCAGACCCTCTGACAATAGGGTCTGAAAATTTTTATAGAAAATATATTTTTATATATTTTTATAGAAATAAAAAATATTTCAATTTTTATAGAAAAATATAGAAAATAGAAAATTTCAATTTTTATAGAAATAAAAAGCTTTTTATATCTCTTTCCTCTTCTTGTAGTTTTAAATATATTTAAAGGGTCATGCTTCATTTGCCCATACCTTTTAGTTTTCCATTTCTTCTGCTATGCTTACTTCTGCAAATGTACTGCACAGATGAATGGTAGTAGCTGTCCATGGGAAAGTTGTTATATTCACCGTTTGCTTTTCTCACTTGTAATTGATTCCAGAGAGAAAACACCCACATTGATACATATTATTTTGTTTGCAGTACAGATGTCTAATCATGAAGCTATTCCTATGTGAAACTTCCATTAAGGTCAGTCAGAGTCACGCCTGCAAGTGGACAGCAAGGTCAAGAGCAGATTTATTTTCTTATAATTTTTATGCATTGAAAGAATATGTTTATTTTCTAATACATTACAAGGAGTGATGGGTAAACCACAAAGAGCCTGAATGCTTGGACAAACACCAAAAACTGTGGATGTTCTTTGAATTGTATTCCAACTGTACAAAGCCACTTGATTCTCCACAGCTGGGCTGGAAGTCTTACAAGATTAGATATTTCAGCACTTCTGCTTCCCATTCTAGCCAAGAAGAGATAGTTCAGATTTGAAAAAGGGAGACAGTGGGTGAGGGACATGAAAACAAGATCACAGCAAGCATTAAATATAATCTAGAATTTCAATATTTTTTTGGTTGTTGTTAATTTGAAATTCCAGTAAAATTCTGTTTTTACCATGGGTATCCCAGTGACGTTACCCCAGACTATGTAACAATTTCTTTATGTTCTCACTTACAAGGGTAGTAGAATACTCCATTCTAACCTGGGTGATGGATTTAGATTCCAGCCAAGTACTTTGGTGTGATACAGGTAACAGGATGTCTGAGTCAGTGATCCTGGAACCAAGGACAAACTCCTAATGATGCCATAACCATGATAGAAGCAAGACCTGATCTTGTTTTCATCTGAGTTTCCTTAAAACTAGAAGAGCAGAATGCTGAAAGTTTAATCACCTTTCTTATCGAGCATGACATTCTCCTACCTACAAGAAAACAATGTGGCTCCTGAGGGAATAGTTATTGAGTTTTTGACAGAATACACTGTATCAGTGATCTTGCACTCATTTCTACACTGCCATGTTAATTAACTGGAAGTTTAAATAAACCAAACAGCCATATCTAAATTCTAATATTTTAATATTTCTTCCTCTTGATGACAGACCTACGCATCAGCTGCCGTGTAAAAGTAAACTTCACTAGATTAGCACTTTCTAAATGATATTGAACAGAGTTTCTTGACCAGATGTTATGAGAAACCTAATATAAGACTTATTCTTACAAGTACTGATGATTTTGTTCAAAAAACTTATACAAGCAGTCTGGCTGGGTGCTTTAAAACTTCATTAAAAATACAGAGAAAGTTCATAGAACTGAGGAAAATCATAGTTTGAACAGCTGGGTTTTGCTCTATTGCAATCAAATAGAGTATTTCAATAATATAAGAAACTGAAATCTCACAATACATGCCCACTAATTTGTTCTTTTAATACCTAATAATAGCATTAAACATTTAAATGTAATAATCATATCAGTGTAACTGCTACTAGCATTAGCAGATGCTATATAATAATTATAATGATTTAAATTTAATAATATTAATTTAACAATAATAATTTAATTAAATAATTAAATAATAATTTTAATTATAATAATAATTTTAAAAGTATTTTTGTATTTCTAATTTATATATGTTTAACTTTAAAATATTTTTCTCAAAAAAATTATTCTTGCTGTCTTGCACTAGAAATAGCTCTATCTGGGACAGAAATTCCAGACTGGGCAGTGACACTCCCACGGACTGTGGTCCCAAAGAACCTGGTGTTAGCAACAGGTCCTAATGACCATTCCAGACAAGGCACAACAACAAATATGGTCCGCAGTCCAGACAGGAAGACCAGTCAAAAACAGCAGGAGACTGAGCCAGAGACAGGACTCAACATAAATTTTAATCATAATCTCAGTTCATCTATTAATCCCAGTCAGAAAGGCAGAATAGTAGGTAGTACAGGTCAGCATCACTTAGGCAAGTGGGAAGTGCCCATGCCTGAGCTTCAATGGAGTCCCCACATGAGGCTGGTCAGGGCAGGTAAATCTTCTTGGTACCTTCAGGGATCTAGTAATTTTCATTCCAATACACTGAAATAAGAAATAAAAAATAAATCTCATGCTTTTGAACCCCAGTATGAAGTATATCAATGGTGTTATTTTTTCAAGTGTGGATTTCTTCAGTGTTGTGGAGGTGAAATGCTCGGGACCCTACACTAAACAGAAAGGGAAGCCAAGTATTTCTGAAAAGACTTCTTGTGCAGTCTTTTCAGACTGTGTAATTCTACCAATGAAAAACTTGATAAGCCTTTTTTCGTGTCCTGTTTCCTCTTGCTCTCTCTCCAGACATTTGATTCTAAAGAGAGCCATTGAATACAGTAGGTCAGCTTCAAGTTATATAAGCAACCTACAAAATGGATCCTTGTAGCCCAGAGGGTGGGGGAGAATTTTCATACCTAGGGCAGCTAAAGCTGAAAAATTATGGGATAGAAATGAATAATAACAAAGGGAAATAAATAAATGAATAAATAAATATAATATACCCATATAATAAATTGATACAAGGTATGAAGAAATACATTCTGAGTCAAAAGCTTGTCTCAGCATATCATTCTATCAACGGATGAATAATTCCTTGGCTAAATTAGTTAGTTACCTTCGGATTTTTATTTTTTTTTAACTTTAATAAATTATTAATTTTACTTAAAACTTTTTCCACATAGATCTCTGTTATATCCAAAAACCACAGCCTCAGCTAATGCTACAGCCTTTCCCTACTATGGGGGTCTTACTAAGATCTCTTTCCTTTATGTAGTTAGCCAGTTTCCCCAAACCTGCAACAGTTTTTTTGTTTGTTTCTTTTCTTTGTTTTTTTTTTTTTTTTTTTCGTTTGTTTGTCTGTTTGTTGATGTTTTTTATGCTTGATATTTCAACTACTCTGTCATGTTTGAACTGAAACTGGCAAAAAAAGGTTCAAAATTTACTGGTGCATGCTTTAAAAAAACATAATTGCATGAACATTGTTTCTATAGGAAAACAGAGTTAAAGCAGATTAGTAAAAACAACTGGCAAGATCAGTTAACTATTATAAAAACAGCAATGTTTTGCTTCTATTTTCAGAGACATATCTTCATAGGACTGTTATTAAAGTGAAGAGAAGAAATATGTTTTCTGGAACTTTGACAGGTGGCACCTCACATGAACTGGTTGTCACTTAATAGCTGTACATCAAAGCACTCCTATATTTTAATTTTATAATAGGTGAAATAATTTCATCTAACTTACACATTTGTGTATATAAAACATATCTATATATTTATAGTCAGAAATGGGCATACATAAGAGTTGATCTTTAAGTATACAACCAGTAATATATCCCCAGAATGTTGCAAACTGTGATGTTTTGTGCCCTATATATTGAATATACCTTGGAAATAAACTAAATCTATTATTTCCTTTCATTTTTGTGGCTACATCATTTCACTCAAGCTCCTATATCAGTTTAGTTACATTACATTTCAGCCCCAGGAAGAACAAGGTCAACCATTTGATCCAGAGAAGACCCAAATACTAAGGAGCCTACATAAATCTTTGTTTCATTTAATACAAACAGAAACATACAAAACAACAGGATTGTACAAGGGAAAAAAATATACCAAAAAAAAAAAAAAAAAAAAAAAAGGAATGATAAAGTAAAAACTGTGGAAATTACAAGATTTATGTCAGCTATCACTATAATTTTTCATCACATCTTTTCATCTAATTAGAAATCTGTCTGATTTGCAATTAAGGCTTTTTAGGGTAAAGACTTTACTTTTTCTTGTTTTGCTCAAATATCCAATCAATGTGGGCTAGATTCTTATTCTTGCTATAACTGATGCCTATTTTGTGAAGGGCTGCAACTATTGGTGTGTTTAACCCTAACAACATAGGAAATACATAAACTCATAAAATAGGCAAAGATAGTCAAAACACCCATTTCTTGGAGAAAAGGGAGGAGAGAGAAACTAACTAACTAACAGTTTTTCTAAAGTCTGTGCTATCATAGGAACAGGGACACATGAAAGTCAAAGTATGAACAAAGCCTGGAATATGTTAGAAGCTACGTAACTGAAATGTGAGAACAACCTAAATTGTGGCTGCAGCCCATCTACCAATGGTATTGTATATGGTTCTTTCTTCTGAGATGTTTCAAGAATTATGTTCCATAAACATATATGGGATGTAGAAGAACCTATCTCTTATTAACTGTCAGGAGATTTACCTTCCTACTTGACTGTAAAAAGGAATGGCTACAATAAACATTGGGTTTTAAATTACAAGAAAAGAATATAGAATATAGCTGTGATCCTTAAGAAAGGATCACAGCACCACCTACAATACAAAACTCTGCAATTTCATCCCCTACAACCTCCCTCCTGTGGTGCAGCTGTGAAATACTATATCTGACTGCTGCATGAACAGCACTTTGACCCTTCTTTTAGGAACCGCATTTGTGTCTAAGATTAGGCTGTTACGTTACAGTTGGTCCAGACCTACAGCATGATCCTTAGCTTGGCTTGGCTGATCCAGTCCTGACCAGTGACTCTGACTTGACATATTGATTTAACCTTATACCTCTCTAAGCACCAAGGACTCATCTGGCACTCACTGGACTTGGCTGAAGTTTGTCTTTGTGATTGGGCCTCTTCTTGTTTAAGAACTGTGTGACAGTACTCCTGTCAGGGAGGTGTCTGCCCTGCCAATCCTACTGTTACCCTTGGTTCCAACTTCACCTTCTCTTGGGAAGCAGACTGCCCTTGCTGTCAGCTCAGAGAAAGAAACACAAACCAGCATGGACATTAAACTGTATAATGCAAGTTAAACCCATGTATGTTTATGGTCAAGATTTAGACTTACTGTCTCAGTAGGTCTGACACACTTTTCCCAAAACACAGCTAAAGGTGTTATTATTTTATATCCACTTCATGTGACTGAGCTGGTGTCATAATGACATAATTCTTTTAATTAAGCAAATGAATGCAAAGGTGTGAATACAAAAATGATTATGAAGGGGTAACAAGTTGTATTGCTCATATGTTGACTTCAAAAATGAGAAGGGGCTTGATATAACTGGAGAAAAGATGAGGCAGAGGTGAGCATGTAAATTTACAATCTCAATCTAATCCTTTCACTATAAACACTATTTTGTGCAGTTTTTTTTTCAGAAACTTCTAAGCATCATCATTTGTTTTACTTTGCCTACCACTTTCCAGCTCTCACTGCATATTCTTCCATAGCTTTTTGTCTGTCATTCCTCCTTTATCTCAGTCTTCCCTTAGAAGAGTACAAATCCAATCACTCAAGTCTGAGCTGACATTTCAAGCTCAGTATTTTCACGTGGGCTGAATATTAAAAATTAATTTACCTATATTTCTCTAGTAGAAACCTTTTCTTTAATATTCCAGTAGTTATTTCCCTTCACTCACAAATTTATTCCACTCTTAAATACTGTAGTACTTCCAAATGATATAATATACCAGACAGACATTAATACTCTGAAGTAGCTCAGCCCTGGCACTCATGGTTGCTAATTAGTCTCTTGCACATAATATTAAAACCTTTTTTGTACATATTCAGGTAAATTATGTTTTGCCCTGCATTTTGATTATTTTGTTACTTTATCATATTTCTTCAGGTTTATTGAGTATAACTTACTTGATTCAAATGACAGGAAGGATGTATGACATTAAGTTAAAATTATCTGTAAAAGTCATAGAGTTTTACTTTAAGAAGAAAAGTTTTATCTAGAATGGAATGTATAGAATTCCTATGTTTTAGTCTTTTTGTAACCTATTTTGATGCAAACTAGGTGTTTATTAGTATTTCATATACATCTGCCATTCATTCTTCACTAAAAATAATCCTATATCCGTATCGATTTAAGTATCTTCTCATCACCTAAATAGTTATATTCATAAAATTAAGGACTTCACAAGAAGTTGCAAGCATAACCAGCTATTTAAGTGTATTTATTTATTTATTTATTTTAGGAAAAAATATCCTTACTCATTCTGTTCTACACTGTAGAACACAGATGAAAGATTTCCTGTACGATGTTAATGGATCTTGAATGATGATTTTCTGATCCGCCTGTAATGATTGTCACCTCTTTGAATGTCTTTGATAGAAGTATTCAACAGTTCAGCTCAGGAGAAGTAGAGGAAAAATATAGTCTCAGTTTCAGTTTAAGAGTTAGCTTAATTTCTGCAATGGAAGGTAGCAAAAGTCCTACTAGGAAAAAATAAATCAAATTTACAAATATGTTAATGTTTGGATATTGTTAATATTAAACTGAAGTACTTTTCATCTTTAGCTATTCATCTCCCTTCCTGCAATTTGTGCTTAGCATATATGGAACAATTGTTTTCTTAGCATATGCCTGTTAATCTAAACAAGGCAAGGTCTTGCAGTGTCTTCTGCAAAGTGTTTTGGCATTTTGCTTAAATTACAGGGACCAGAATAGATTTCTGTAATGTGGTATACCCAGTGATGATGTATTAGTGCTTTCCTTGGTGCTCCTGGACATGCCTTCTTTTGACTATTGGTTCAATGCCTGTAACCTTTGTCAGGTATCATAAATCCTGCTAATAGTCATTGTATTCAGTACATTCCATTTCTCCATGGCTCCAGATGTTAACATAACAAACATTTTTATTTTTTTTAACATTTAATAATGATATTAATTTAGCATTTAATAATGTTGTTATTTAACATAACAAACAAAATTAAGTATGTAATCTGTGAATTCCTCCACTGTCTAAATAAAAATATATTTATTATAGCTTTCAAAGGCCTGTATGGCTCTGTTCCTCCTTATTTATTTGGCCCTATGTGACCACAACAGGTGTATCTGTGTCAGTGTATTAGTTTGAAACTTGTGCTCTTTGGACAAACTCTTTGGCTGCTCTTTAGATCATACTGCAGAGTAGTCTCAGAGTGCACAAGCTAAATTTCTGCTTGATGAAGTTAAATGTGAAGGTGCATCCCAGTGGATAATGGACTTTCAATTCACAAGACCAGATGTATAATTCTGTATTCCATTAGTTATGGAATACTATGGAGTATTATAACAAATATAGGAGTCTTATGGACCTTTGTTTTAGGTAAATATTCTTTCTTATTGCTAATTTTAAAGGATGGATTTAAATTGAAGCTGCAGACTTGAAAAACAAACAAACAAACAAACAAACAAAAAACACCAACAACAAAACTGTAGCTATGTAGAAAGAGGTAGGTCATTTGCATGTAGTATGAGATTTTAAGCATGAGATCCACATATTTTTTACCTGATTAACAGCACCTAGGAAAATACAGAAATCTCAACTTCTAAACTCACCAGTGATCAATTTATAGATTAACAGAATTTTCTGTATAGGTATAAAAACAGCTCATATCTTAGCTTGAAAAACCTTTAAACACCTATACTAATCCTAAATTCACCCTTTTGTTTGATTTGAACTAGAAATATGAGAAGTTTTTCAGAACTTAATATAATAATAGAAAATATATTATATATATATATATAATATAATTATATATTATGTTGAAGTATATATATATATATAATATTAAATAAGTGGGGTGAGAAGGAAGCATCTTTGTACCTAGCAGATACACAAATATTGGCATTCATAACCAGAAATAAAAGAATCTCCCAACTTTTTATATCAGATTGGGTTATATTACTATAAATCACTAGGTCAATCATATAGGATGGTCCCTTGTCCTACTTTAATAATAACAGAGAAAATAACAAAACTTAATACTAATTCTTGGTCACAAGTCACTGTAAAAGTATTGTGACTAATAATTTTTGACATTTTATAACATTTTATCTTCTGTGATCTTGAATCCATATCTATGAGTCTGATTTTCATGTATACAAATGAAATCTCAATACAGAAACAGAAAGGGCTGTGTTTAGGAAAAATATCAGCTATAATGATGGATACAATGAAAAAATACAGTTTGAGTGACTCTCTTGGTAATCCCTCTTTTTCATTATTGCCACTTCTATTTTATAGTAATATGTGCTACACAGGGTTTTAATTCTTTATAGATACTGTAAGTAATATCTTAAGACAGTAGAACAATGCATGCTCTTCAAATGATATTGATAACTTTTGCATTATTAATTCAAATGCACAGCCTATGTACACTAGGGAGAGAGTAAAACTCGTTACAAGAGAGAGCACATTTGTTATAATCTTCAAAATTCTACAACAAAGTTTAGTCTTCTCAGTTTTCAGTTTGTCCTTGTTTGATTTTTATTAATGCCTTCCATTAATTAATTCTATTCAGTTAACAGATAGCACTTTAAGCTTGAGCTGTCAGGTAGTAAAAGATAAAGAATAAAAAGCTAATCAAACATTATATTTATATAATAAAGCCTATGTTCATAACTAGTAATTAATTTTCTCAGCTTTCAGAGTTACATGCACAATGTATATATAATGTGAATTTCCAACAGCTCCAGAATTCGTTTTATGTTGCAGGCATTCTGTAGAAGAATCATGTGGTAAATAATTAGATGACCAACCCACCTGGATCACTCAGTTCCATGCAGATATAAGCATATCTGAAGTCCTGTGAGAATGCAGCTAAATCATAAGTAGCAATGATATTATCACTTGGAAACTCATGTTGAAAATACAATTACATTTTTAATGGACACAAAACAGTATAAACTTTTTCTCTAAAAAGCTTCTGAACATCTTTGGAGCATTTTTGTGGTAAATTACAGTGAAGTGTTTTCCTCAAAATGGAAATTACTTTAAGTGGAAAACCACAAGATTTCCTAAATTCTGTCTGGAAGAAGAAAATGATAGCTGAAACTTAACAATGAATTGAGATATTCATAGAAACTCAGTGTGGGTTTTGTTGTTGTTGTTGTTGTTTGTTTTTTCCATGTGTTCATTTATTTATTTACTTATTTATGTTTGTTTGTTTGTTTATTCTATTTACAGCTATTTACTTATTTTATTTTATTTATCTTAGGACTTGATATAATGTTGAATTAAACTACCCACAGCTGTCTGACATTCTGTATGGTACCAGTATGCTCTCTCCTGTAATTGGATTGCCCTTATCCTGTCCAGAGGAAGCTTTAAAGAATTCAAATAAGTTATTGAACCCTGGATTTGCCAGAACTTGGTCTCCCCTAATAAAATGTTAGATAAAATGCATTTCATGCTTGATGCTTTGGTTTCACAACTTCTTGCTTTCAAGAGGAAGTTCATTGTTGTCCCAAACCTCATCTTAGCTGACCACTTGCCATAGGCCAAAAATTGGTCACTTCTTGTCATGAGTTACTGTTTCTTAAGTTCTGGCTATACTTCTGTTTTTGCTCTTCTTTGCAGCATTCAGGGCCATGATATTATATACATGTATTAGTTAAACTGATTATTTATTACTAGTTATTTCTGCTGTTTATCAGCCTTTTTCAAACAAAGCCTTTTTGTTTTGGTAGTTCCTACTAAAGAACTAACACTCTGCTCTTTGAAATCAGATAGTTACTTGAAATTTCTTGAATTTCTAACTTGTTTATTGTCTCACATGAAATAAACAGAAGGAAAATAGAAGCATAAAAACTTCTTAATCTCTCCAACTGTAATTACTCCTGCATCTAGTCTTCCACTTCTGAAGTACACTGCAAACAAGGTGAAGTAGAACACACAGAATTAGTGCAGCTGTGAGTGCTTGGTCAACCTTTCAGACAGATCAGATCTTCCAGGTCTGCTTGAAGGGGAAATGTGATACAAGACACCTTATGCCCCTGTGTTCCACTTAGGAATGTGAAAATATCTTGTGGAACTTCTTATGTCACTTATTATTTACCCAATGAAATAATAAATTGTCCTGCATGTAATAATTTGTGTTTTATTTTTATATACATTTCTGAATGAAACTCCTTCAGAGATTATGTTCAGTTTAAAGACTGGTTTGATAACAACACATTCATTCAGGTGATGGAACTAAGTTTTGTATTTTCTCTGTTATCTGAGGAGGACTTATTTTGTTGAATTAATACCTAGTTCTGTGCATACAGTTACACTGCAAAATGAGGAAAAGAGGATAACTTGTTACAAGGCCTTGAGGGAAACTAAATAGACTGGAGTAATTTCATTCAGTTTTATTTTCCTTTTCAGTGCAGATACTTCAAGCAAGTAAGGCTAGGATCTGTTTATAGTCAGTGAAATGAAATAGGCTTCAGGGTGCAAACTGTCTGACTGCATAGAGATGTTTCACTAAAGATGTGCTGAATTACACCTTGAACTCCACAGACCATAGTGGCTAGAACTCTGAAGTGAAAAGAACCTAGGAGACTAACTCAGACTACAAATTGCTTACCCACTTGAGTGACTCACACATGACACTAGGAATTTGAAAATGAAACAACTATTCCCTTTCCTCCAGTCACTCCATGCACTGTCATTTCAGCTTCCTGGATCTAAGAAACATGTATTCTCCGCAATGATGTTGTGTAGCTTCAATAAAAAGTGTTTTCAAACTTGCCTACCATGGTTAATATCCTCCTAAGGCAGAAGCAGAGACATCTGTAGTAAGACGTTGTAGGAGCTGTCATAAATGCTTACTAAAATGTCATCAATAAATAAAAGCTATTTTTCTCCACAAAATTTCTCCCTGTGGTCACTCGGTATGCAGCAAAGTCAATAGTACTGGATTTAATCAGAAAAGAAGTAATACCCAATAGTTGTGGCTGTCTGGAAAGCAGCTTTGCAAAGAAGACCCTAGATGTTGTCTATTACAAAGTGACGCGCTGGGTGGATGAGGGAAAGGCTGTGGATGTGGTCTACCTTGACTTCAGCAAGGCTTTTGACACCGTCGCCCACAGCATTCTCCTCAAGAAACTGGCTGCTCTTGGCTTGGACTGGTGCTCGCTTCGTTGGGTTAGAAACTGGCTGGATAGCCGGGCCCAAAGAGTCGTGGTGAATGGAGTCAAGTCCAGTTGGAGGCCAGTCACTAGTGGCGTCCCCCAGGGCTTGGTGCTGGGGCCAGTCCTCTTTAATATCTTCATCGATGATCTGGACGAGGGCATCGAGTGCACCCTCAGTAAGTTCGCAGATGACACCAAGTTAGGTGCGTGTGTCGATCTGCTTGAGGGTAGGAAAGCTCTGCAGGAGGATCTGGATAGGCTGCACTGATGGGCTGAGGTCAACTGCATGAAGTTCAACAAGGCCAAGTGCCGGGTCCTGCACCTGGGGCGCAATAACCCCAAGCAGAGCTATAGGCTGGGAGATGAGTGGTTGGAGAGCTGCCAGGCAGAGAAGGACCTGGGAGTGATGGTTGATAGTCGGCTGAATATGAGCCAGCAGTGTGCTCAGGTGGCCAAGAAGGCCAACAGCATCCTGGCTTGTATCAGGAACAGTGTGACCAGCAGGACTAGGGAGGTGATCGACCCCCTGTACTCAGCTCTGGTGAGGCCGCACCTCAAGTACTGTGTTCAGTTTTGGGCCCCTCGCTACAAGAAGGACATCGAGGTGCTTGAGTGGGTCCAGAGAAGGGCAACGAAGCTGATGAGGGGCCTGGAGAACAAGTCCTACGAGGAGCGGCTGAGGGAGTTGGGCTTGTTCAGCCTGGAGAAAAGGAGGCTCAGGGGCGACCTTATCTCTCTCTATAGGTACCTCAAGGGAGGCTGTAGCGAGGTGGGGGTTGGTTTGTTCTCCCATGTGCCTGGTGACAGGACGAGGGGGAATGGGCTTAAGTTGAGCCAGGGGAGTTTTAGGTTGGATGTTAGGAAGAACTTCTTTACTGAAAGGGTTGTTAGGCATTGGAACAGGCTGCCCAGGGAAGTGGTGGAGTCACCATCCCTGGAAGTCTTCAAAAGACGTTTAGATGTAGAGCTTAGGGATATGGTTTAGTGGGGACTGCTAGCGTTAGGTCAGAGGTTGGACTCGATGATCTTGAGGTCTCTTCGAACCTAGAAATTCTGTGATTCTGTGATTCTGTGATTCTGTGATTCTGTGATATGTTTAGGTAGGTACCAGGTTGACCAAAAGCAAGCAACAAGCCCCCGTGCCCAAGGCTAATGGTATTCTGGGCTGCATTAAAAAGAGCATTGGCTGCAGATCAAGGGAGGTGATCCTTCCTCTCTGCTTAGCCCTAATAAGGTCACAGCTGGAGTTCTGGGCTCTCCAGCACGAGAGAGACATGACTAACTGGAGAGAATGGAGCACCTTTCCTTTGAGGAAAGGCTGAAAGAGCTGGGACTGTTTAGGCTGGAGACAAGAAACCTCAGGTGGATCTTAACCATGTGGATTAAGATCCACATGTGTGGATTCCATGTGTGGGACCAGGGGAAATAAGATGACAAATCCAGGCACTTCTCAGCAGTATCCAATGAGATGACCATTGCAGACATGGAAATTACTTGCCAATGACTGTCACGGGCAAAATAGACCCAACTTGGGAAATTTGATTTAATTTAAAACATATAATTAGTGATTCAGGCAGAAAAGAGGAAGACGAACAAAAAGCTTAGTGAGCACCCCATTCCTTACCCCTTTCCTTGTTTCAGATTCTCTCCAGACACCTCTCTTCCCCATTCCCAGACTCCACTCCCATTGTTACCACTGCAAAATATGCTCAATCCCATTGGTGGGGTGACAAGTGGTACAGCAGTTAGGACAAAGTGGTCTAATTCTCACTCTTTGTTTCTCACTGTTTGTTTGTTCCATTCATTTCCTCTGCCCAGGTGTGGGTCTTGCACAGGCCAAAGCCCCTTTGAGGTGTGACCTCAGCCACATCATGGAGCACATTCTTCCTCTCTGGTCTTGCTGTTCCATTTTCTTAGTGTTAACTTCCCTTTTTAAAATCTTTGTTGTTGTTTTGTTTTGTTTTGTTTGTTTGTTTGTTTGTTTGTTTTGTTTTGTTTTCCTAGAAGTGTGCACCCATGGCTGCTAGGCCTAGCTGTGTCCTGAGGTGGGGCCATTGGAACTGACTCGAACCAGCTGTGTCCAGCACAGTGCAGCCCTGGCCTTGCCTCACAGACGCTCTGGCCAGACAGTGGAACACTTGCACCCAGTACACAGTACACAGTGCTTTTGTCTATCTGCTTTTGATTACTGAAATTTTTAGAGAAACTGTATTCCTACAGAACATAAGGATCTAATTCTGTGCACTTACAACAGGAAAACCCTGTGCGAAGATAACCGCCAGTGTGTTATTTTAAGGGAAAGAATATTCACAATCTGTAACATGTCCTTCTCTTGAGATTGCATCTGAGAAGAAAAAGTATTTCATGAAAACATTTGCAAAAAGTTTGGAATATTATCAATATTACCTATAAAATAAAAACCAACACCTATATCCAGGCAGGACAGTTTTTGTCCACCTGTTGGTTAGTTGTCCTCAAGCTATTCTGCTCAGAAGCTGTTTTTATGACCTAATGTAATGTAATAATTACACATTTTAGAAGATTTTGTAATAATATTGTGCATCTTTCTTTTTGTCAGCCTTTTTGCCTACCACCAGAGTTGTTACTTCCATTTTATATATATATATATGTATATATATATAAAGTTTTGTCTTATAATAAAATCTAGGCAAGAAAACTGTTTGCCATTTATGATTATGGCTGAAAGTTGCTATTAGCTTATTAAATTTTAAATGATACAGAAGATATAACATGCCTTACTAATATATTACCACTTTAATCTAAATTTAACAGTGTTTGCTACAACATGTTTTGAAGCTATATTGTTTACTTCATGATGTATCAAATCATATCCTTAATATTTATAATATCCTGATAATTGTATATTTCCAAAACTTCTGACGTTTAAAATCCATTTGAGAGTAAAGGTTTCATAGTTATTTTTTTTCCAAGAATGTAGTGTAAAGATCCTTTTTTAAAAGTGACATCATTGAACATGAAGTTTCATATAGTGAAAACTACTTAATGTCACATATAGTTCAATCAAATTAAGTATAAACAGAGATGTTCTTTTCAATTGATGCAGTTTTTGCTGCAGAAAGCGAAATGAGATTAAACAGTTCAGTGTTCCTGTCCTCTATTTTCACTTTGTCATTCCCATTTTATGTAAAAAAATAAATAAAGATATAGCTGTGAAGAGTGTTCTGCTTAAAAGGGAGTTTCTAACTTTAATCTATCAATTGGAAAAAAAAAAAAAAGTCTGCTAACAATGATTTACTGTGGGAAATGAATACACAGGAAGTTGGTTAATGAGCTAATGAGCTTAACCATTTTTTTTATTTCCTCAAACATACATTATTTCTAGATTTTTTATAAAGCAATTTTCACTTTTTTTTTTTTTTTGGTAACAAAATATTTATTCTAAAAAGATTAATTAAATCAATGAAGTATTAAAAAACTTAATGTATAGATACATCTTTCTGCACATCCCTGCATGGAAGAGTTTTTCCTGATGCTATAAAAAGAACAAATTGACTGTCAATTGACTCTAATTAACAATGTAGACACTTTACAGGCATTTAGAAACAGTCATTAGTTCCCAGGCACAGTATGATAAAGCTGTGCTGTGAGGGTAAATTGGTGATCTGTTTCTGTAGTTAAAGAATAGGATAAACATGAAAGAAAAGGAAGCATTACAGGGTAACCTAAGTCCAAAGACCTATGCTTTGGTCAGCTATTAATTGTCTCAGACTGACTTTAAATATGGTCTTGCATTTAGCTACAAGCAAGCTCTTTCTAAGAATTTCATGCATTCTCTGAATATCCTGACATCTAGACCAGCAGTGATTTAAATTTATCTGTTTTATTTTGCTGTAAAATGTCTAGCTTCTTGACGAGGTCAAATTGTCTCCACCACGGTAACCATCACCACCACTGAACATAATAAGGCTGCTCCTCCCCACTGTTGACATGTTGCGCTTACCTTTCCCTTGAGACTTTTGGTATATCAAATACAGCAGGCAAAACAGAGCAGAAAGATGTCTCAGTTCTGACTTCTGTCCTGCATTTTCACAGAATCACAGAATCACAGAATTTCTAGGTTGGAAGAGACCTCAAGATCATCGAGTCCAACCTCTGACCTAACGCTAGCAGTCCCCACTAAACCATATCCCTAAGCTCTACATCTAAACGTCTTTTAAAGACCTCCAGGGAAGATGACTCCACCACTTCCCTGGGCAGCCTGTTCCAATGTCTAACAACCCTTTCAGTAAAGAAGTTCTTCCTAACATCCAACCTAAAACTCCCCTGGCTCAACTTAAGCCCATTCCCCCTCGTCCTGTCACCAGGCACGTGGGAGAACAGGCCAACCCCTCCTCTCTACAGCCTCCTTTAAGGTATCTGTAGAGAGCGATAAGGTCGCCCCTGAGCCTCCTTTTCTCCAGGCTGAACAAGCCCAACTCCCTCAGCCACTCCTCATAGGACTTGTTCTCCAGGCCCCTCACCAGCTTTGTCTCCCTTCTCTGGACTCGCTCAAACACCTCGATGTCCTTCTTGTAGCGAGGGGCCCAAAACTGAACACAGTACTCGAGGTGCGGCCTCACCAGAGCTGAGTACAGGGGGACGATCACCTCCCTAGTCCTGCTGGCCACACTGCTTCTTATACAAGCCAGGATGCTGTTGGCCTTCTTGGCCACCTGAGCACACTGCTGGCTCATATTCAGCCGACTATCAACCATCACTCCCAGGTCCTTCTCTGCCTGGCAGCTCTCCAACCACTCATCTCCCAGCCTATAGCTCTGCTTGGGGTTATTGCACCCCAGGTGCAGGACCCTGCACTTGGCCTTGTTGAACTTCATGCAGTTGACCTCAGCCCATCAGTGCAGCCTATCCAGATCCTCCTGCAGAGCCTTCCTACCCTTGAGCAGATCAACACACGCACCTAACTTGGTGTCATCTGCAAACTTACTGAGGGTGCACTCAATGCCCTTGTCCAGATCATCGATGAAGATATTAAAGAGGACCGGCCCCAGCACCGAGCCCTGGGGAACGCCACTAGTGACTGGCCTCCAACTGGATTTGACTCCATTCACCACGACTCTTTGGGCCCGGCTATCCAGCCAGTTTCTAACCCAATGAAGCGTGCACCTGTCCAATCCAAGAGCAGCCAGTTTCTTGAGTTTCTTGTTGCCATATATGTATATTTGTCACAGTGTTCTGTGATGGTTCTGATTAAGCTGTAATATATTTTCATCAAACTAAGGAAATCAGGGAGTATCAAGAAAAACAAGCAAACAAACAAACAAAAATATTTTATGTGATGGATAATTGGATGAATAATTTTTGCAAGGATAAAGTTCAGTTGGCCAAGGGATAATTTCAAAATCGTCAAGAAATTTTATGCAACCAAAAGTGCAGATGTTAAATGCATTTACAACAAGAGAGCATCTAAATCTTTAAAAATTCTTCAATTTTCACATTAAAGTAATGACAATCTATTAAGAAAAAAATACTTAGGAACACAGGTAGTATTACTTCTAAAAAAGTCTAATACTCTGACCATACAAAAAAAAACAATAATAAAAGAATCCATGGCATATTTCATTACTCTTTATGTACTGAAGTAGATAAAAAAATGAACATTTCTAATAAAGATAAAAACGTGCTGTCTGGGAGAATAGTTTAGAAAACAGACCATTACTTTTTAGACTGGAAATATTTCTGTCTTGGCATTTCTGACAATTTCAACCATCCAAAATCACAAGTCAAAGCCCAGATAATCATAGTATTGGCTTAAAAATATAAAAACAGAAACGTAATATATATATATATATGTGCAATATATATATATATCTTTTTACTAGTCCTTTTCCTTTCTGAGATCTTACAGAGTGCTTGTTTCATTTTGTCAAGGTTTTATAAACAAGCATTAAAACTTGAAGCTTATCTTCTGAAATAACTATCTCCTGCAATCTCTTAATTCCAGCTGTGGTGGCTTTATGAAAATACTAAATATCATGGGACTTTTGATATAATTAGGACTGTTGGGAATACAGTCAATTAACCAACAACATTTAAGACATTAATTAAAAAAATAAATTGCAAGAAAATGCATTTGTAAAACACCCATTATCTTCACATTTTTTTTTGGCACAAATTAGACTCAAGATTGGTGCAAATCTGACTCCCTTCACTAAAGTGTCAGAGGGCAGTAGACACCTTTGCCTGAAGCAAAGCATCCAGAGTGGGCCCAAAATCTTAATCTCTTGGTCTTGCACTACATTAATCTGCTGCAGCTCATGTCAGAAGGACCTGTAAGGTCTCTGGTACTAGCAGCTGCTGCACAGCCCTGCACTCCAGCCCCACTTCACCCCACATGCATTTCTCTTGTAGATTAAATACAACAAAAGTGATCAGTGGCAAATCAGGCAAACTCTCCTGTCTAACTCTCCTCCTACTTCTCCTTCCTCCAGCCTACCTTATTTAGGTCCTTTCTATGCATAAAGTTGTAGTGATGTAACAACAATGTAATTCTTAAATACAACTTTTCAGAAATAAACTAAACAGCAATAACTCAGTTTTATAACACTATGACAGAGTCCAGACAAAACCTAAATCCATTTAAATTAAAGCATTACAATGTTGGAAAAGGTAAGAATTTACACAATAAGCTCTCCAGAACAAAAGACAATTCCTCACCTTCAGACTGTGCAGAACTTTGAACTTTGCAAAACAAGGTCTTGAATGTATGTTTTTAGGTGGTATTTTAATACCAATACTAATAATCAAAAACATTACAAAGAGCCCACATCATTTTGTTATTCTTTTTCCATCCTATTAATGAAAAATCATTAAGACTTTTTTTTTTTTTTTTTTTTTTTTTCCCTAACAATCAAAATTTCATCAGTTAAAACTTTGGGAAAGCATTTGTTTATCAGTGTTGTCACTAAAACTGTTGAAAGTCCTTCAAACAGATAACAAGAATGTGACAGTCTTCAGTCAGTATAGATTATCATACTGATCCACAGTGCCTAATAACCTGTGTATTAGAAGCAGTGATAACTTATGATTACAGTCAATTCTGTCTCTTGGAAAGTTTCTTCCGTATGATTAGATATAAAACTTATTTATTACTATTTTCCATACTGCAGAAGATATTAAAGAATAAGACTTCTCCTTATGTCTCAACATACATAAATACAATGAGATTGTTGGTTCATTGACTTCCAGCACTTCTTCAAGGAAAATCTTGTTTTAAAAATAAATGAACAGCAAGTCAACAGTAAGAGCAACATAATGAAAGAGCAAGATCTTCTGCTCTGTGATTCTCACCGTCTTCAAATAAAGATTTTATTTTATCCTGTTTCTATTTCCATTTACATGCTCTTTCATGTTTCTGTCCTTTTTGCTATTTTCTGGAATATCATGGTCATTCTGTTTATCTCACCTTATCAAGTTTGAGAATCTCAACCTTGTCATTATTTATCATGCAAGTCATGTCTGCAATGTTTTAAAATGACAGACAGAAAAAAAAAATAAATGAGATTATTAATATTTTATCAAAGTCTGGAGAATACAGAACAATGACAACAATGGGGAGACACTTTAAATTAGTTTCACAGTTAAATACCAGCACAGAAGCTTTTGTCTGTGAAAAGGCTAATGTGGCAACCACGTAAAGGTTGATTAATGTCACACAGATGTTACAGTTACACAACATCTTAGGTCATAGAAGTCACAAGCTTCATTAGGTTTGGATGAGTTTTAAATTGATCAATACCTGTGGACACCAAAGCATTCTTTCAAATTCACATATATCATGCCAGCACACATGTAAAGACCCTCTGTTTCCAAGAGGCTTTGTATGAAAATCTCAGTATTAATAATCATAACTACCTCTTCAGTAATAAGAAATAATAGTGTTAATTTCACATATTTCAGAATATTTCCCTGGGACCAACAAATTAAAAAAGATGACATGCAACTATTTTGGTATACACAATATTTTAGAGAGTAAGATACTAGGATAATATTGTTGCAAAATATTTGTATGAAACCTTCTTAGATATTGAAGTATGTCTACTCCCTAGTCAAAGAATGAAGGTGTTCTTGGAAAAGACTGTGAAGTTATCAATTTAATCCAAAGGAAAAAAATAGGCATTATACCTATTATTTATCTATTATATATTATATAACTATATAATATATAATATATAATATATATCATATATCATATATTATATATATTATATAATATATTAATTATATTAATATATATAATATATATGATATATTATATATATCATATAATATATATAATATTATATAATATATAATTATATTATATATTATATATTATATATTATATAATATATTATATATTATATTATATATAATATATATATTATATATATTATATATCTATTATATATTATATAACTATACTAACATATATATATATGTATACGCGTATAATAGATGTACAAATGTTAGTCTTGTCAGATAATTTTCTAACCTGTTTTTAATACTTCTGGTGATGTAGACTTCATGACTTCCAGTAATTCATTATTCCCATGTTTTAAAACTCACTGCTACAAATAATAAAATAATAACAACAACAACAACAATAATAATAACAGTCTTATCTCTTGGACAGTTTATTCCTTGTGGTTTTTGTTAGTATGGGAAACTGAGAAGCCCAGTCTGAACATTTTTCCATTGTTCAATAAGGTCACTGAAATTCAGAAATTCAGAAGTTCACGTAGCAGGGCTAGGATGACGTGAGCAGTGGAGCAGACAACAACTAATGGCATATTTGTGCAGAGATCTGTGGTTTAATTCCCCAAACAACTGTTAGCCTCAGACTTACCTCCTCACATCTGAAACAGGTTATCTTGTAGCAGTCACAGGATATCAACTAAAATCAGACTGTGTTTATGAGTCCTTTTGAGGCTTTTACAAGGTTTTATCACATTCCTTTTATTAAGACACATAATGAAGAAGGAGTTTCTAAATGGGACTGGCTCATTTCTATTATGCTTCCAGCAATGTGTCAGCTTCCATCAAGGAGACATTAGGTAATGTAGTTCAAGTTAGTCTTTTCCTAATGAGCGAATGGTAGTGTCAGTTCCCTGTATTTTTCCAAAGTGTCTGTGATCATTTATGAAGGAAGTTGTCACGAATCTTCTTAGAGGCCAACAAAAAGAGACAATACTAAAATGATTTGCAAGAGTAGAAAATTTTCTGGTTTCACCCGTATTTTGCTATTGCTTTCAAAGTGTTAAAAAGGAGGTATTGATACCCATCTGTTATTGATGAGGAACCCAAGGTTTTAGCCTAGGACTTGAAAAGAAGTCATTTGGAGTAGAAATATAAAATAATAGAAATAAAATAAATAGTTTCATATGATAAGATCTTTCAGAATAAACTTTCTTACATCTAAATTGAAAGAAGACATGATCTCAGCAGACTTCTGTAGAATGCTAACTAGGTTTGTTGCATAAATAAAATCTTTGTCCTCAAAAGCAAGAATACACTTAGACTGTAACCAGTCTAATATTTTATAGACTGCATCCTCATCCAATAAACATAATTCCTTTCACTTACCCAGTACAATTTCTTACCTTCCTCCTATCTTAAAACTTCAACACATATGAGCTTACATTTGGCAGCTGCCAAATTTCTGATCATTTATTTATGAGAATATTTGATGACACTTCGTATCTTCCCTAACATATAATATTTTTTTTAATCATAAATGCCATCACAATTTCTTCAGAATAGAGCTGATAAAAACATATTCCAATGGATTTACGTTTCACTGTGAAAATATCGTAAAGAAATTTAATGTTCTGACTGCAGACATGACATGTTGGTCAGCAGTGGATTGCACTTACAAAAGCAAACTCACAAAAGTGGGTGTGGATATATATAAGAATGCACAGTTAAATACAGACACAAGTGTGATTGGTTTCAATTTATTTTGAATAACTATATCTGAGTTAGCCATGTAGAATCCTTTTATACCAATGGAATAAAACAGTAATTCCTCGGAGAGCTGCCCTTAAGAGAGGGATCTGGGGGTTTTGTTTGATAGCAAGTTGAATATGAGCCAGCAGTGAGCCCTGTCATCTAGTAGGTTCAACTGTATACTGGGATGCATCAAGCATGGTATTGCTAGTTGTTTGAGGGAAGGGATTGTCCTGCTCTACTCTACACTGGTGCATCCTCGTCTTGAGTACTATGTGTAGTTCTGGGCACCACAGTATAAAAAGGATCTTAAACTATTGGAGGGTGTCCAGAGAAGGGCTATTCAGATAGTAAAGGGCCTAGAGAGGAAGATGTATGAGGAGTAACTAACATCACTTGGCCTGTTCAGCCTGGAAAAGAGGAGGCTGAGGAGAGATGGTCTACAGCTTCCTCATGAGGGGGAGCAGAGGGGCCTGTGCCAATCTATTCTCTCTGGTAACCAGTGATCGGACCTGAGGGAATGGTGTCAAGCTGCAACAGGGGAGGTTCAAGTTGTATATGAGGAAAAGGTTCTTCACCGAGAGGGTTGTTGCACAATGAAACAGGCTCCCCAGGGATGTTGTCATGGCACCAAGCCTGTCAGAGTTTAAGAAGTGTTTGGACTGTGCTCTTAGCCATGTGGTCTGAGTTTTTGCTTGGACCTGTGTGGTGCTAGGAGTTGGACTTGATGATCCTTATGGGTCATCATCCTCAAAAGGATAGGGGGAGAAAATACAATGAGAAAAAAAAAAAAAAAAACATATATATATATATATATAATATATATTATATATATATGGATTGAGCTAAGGACAGGGAGATCACTCACCAATTGCTGACATGTGCAAAACAGACACAACTGATTAATAAAATTTATTGTCCATCGATAACAGGTTAGAGAAGTGAGAAATAAAAGCAAACTTTAAAAGGTGTTTAAAAACCACCTCCCCCACCCATCCACCCCTGCTACCTACTCTCAACTAGTAGTGCAGCGGAACGGGGAATGAGGACTGCAGTGAGTCCCTAACACTTTGTCCCCACTACTTCTTCAAAGTCACTCTCTGCCCCTGCTCCAACAGGGGGTCCCTCCCACAGGATGCTGTCCTTCCCAAACAGATCGTGTGTGGGCTTCCCAGGGGCAGCAGCTCTTCAAGAACTGCTCCAACATGGGTCCACACCTCATGTGCCATCCATCAGGAACAAACTCCTCCAAAATGGGTCCTCCATGGGTGGCAGCTCCCCCTGACCCTGTGCTCCTGCATGGGCTCCTCTCCATGGGCTGCAGCCCATGGTCCAGGGCCTGCGTATGCAGGGGCACTCCATGAGCTGCAGCCTCCTCCAGGCCACATGCATCTGCTGCACCAGGGGCTCCTCCATGGGCTGCAGCATGGAGATCTGCTCTGCTTTGGGACCCATGGGCTGCAGGGGGACAGCCTGCTCCATCAGGGGCCTCTCCACAGGCTACAGGGAAACTTCTGCTCTGGCACCTGGAGTACCTCCTGCCCACCTGCTGCACTGACCTTGGGTTCTGCAGGGCTGGTTCTCTCTACATTTTCTTACTCCTCTTGCTCCCAGCTGCTGTTCTGCAGTTGTATTTTCTTTCTTATGTATGTTCTACCAGAAACACACACAATCTCACTCTCTGGTTCAGCTCTGGCCAGCTCCATTTTGGAGACAGCTGGAGCTGTCTTTGGTCTTACGTGAGGCAGCTGCTGGGCTCTGCTCACAGAAGACACCCCTGCAGCCCCCTTGCCACTACCAAGCTTTTGCCACATAAACCTTATACATCAGCATCCCCCTATTTCCTTACATTTGTACTTTACACTCCATTTTAGATGGACAGGAGTAATTTAGACTAATTTTCTTCTCCCAAAAATTTTGTGATTAGTCAGGTATGATAATTTTATTATATTGTAATTAGAAAGCTCAATCAAGAGTAATTTGCCAAAGCAGAACAAGGGCTCAGAAAATGGCTTCATTTGCTTAAATAAAACCCACGTCTTTGCCAGTTTGCCAGAACTAAGAATTTGCCAGAACTAAGGTCCATCATTGATTGTCTGGTACAAAAACTTCAATACAAAAGCCTTCATGACCTGTTGTCGCACAGTGCAGTTGATTATGCAAGTACCTATATCTCAGATTTCATCCATCCTCGCTGCATCAGGTGATGGAGAGAACAGTGAGAGGGAGGGTCAGGAGGTTGAGGACAATCTCATCATGTCAAATGAGGAGCAGAAGCTGTGGAGTGCTGTCTGAAATCTTCTGTTTGATACCTTGCAGCCTAACACAGTGGGACAAGTGGGATCTCTCCACTGATCCACACCACATTAATTTTACTTGCCATATGGTCTTTTCAGTGGGACGGAGAGGCAGTGCATGCTGCTGCAGCTGTGCTAGGGACAGCTATGACCACAAAGGTACATGGAACAGGAGTCAGCTGAATCATTTCAATGTTCAGTAAATGAGATTTGACCTGATAATGAAATGCTTGCACAACTTTCTAAATTTCTGACTCCAGATTCTATTCAGCTTCCATCTCTCTCCACTTACTTCCGTGTTGATAAATAATTTAAAAATAATAATGGCAGCATTTAAAATCTGTATGCTTAAAAACTTGTTTTTTATTTTTCTGTTACTACTATTCTGTATAAAAACAGGTAGCAAAGACAGCATCTAACAAAGCATGCAGCTATGTGAGTTCAGTTCCAGTTGTAACTTATTATTCAAGTTGGTTTCATATATGTTACAGGAAGTTTTCATTTTCTCATGCCAGGAGGCTGTTTATGAAGCAATTCACACAGTTATTTCTAGTCTTAGTTTATCCTTTCACGTTGCACAATGTTACTTTTACCCTAAAGGAACAACTTACATCTAAACACATCCCCAGAGTATTGGTAAGTGAACTATTAGCTTTGCATAACTCTTTTAACTATTCGATGTGAAGACTGTTTTTGCGAATACAGTGACTGAGGTGAACAGTGTTCAAAACAGTCATACAAAGATAAGTCACTCTTGGGTGATTTAGGAAAAATATGACATAGAACTAGAAAAACTATCAAAACAAAGAATTTCAGTAAGTCTAAGTTCCAATACTCCCTCTTTGCAAGTGCCCACTACCACATAATTACTGAGAAAATCTAAGAATTGAATAATAACATTTCTTGAGAAGAAATGTATTTTTAAGGCTCGCTCTTGGGTGACTAGCTTGTGCTCAGAATCAATGAAACTATATCATTGCCATAATAAGAAGTACAAGAAAAGAATGACCTATGGTGAATTTTGTGGGTGGTAATATGGCTCATGTAAACGATTCATTTAAAGTCAAATACATTCTCTGCCTCACTGCTAGGCTGAGCTATTCTTCCAGTAGGAATGAATTCCAGAGGTTAATTATATCTTACAAAAGTATTCAATAATTATGTTATTGTTAAAAAAAATATATTTCACTTTTCATTTAGCTGAATTTTGCTTTGCAGTTGTGTTTTGCGTTTGAAGGTTTTGTTTATTTTGTTTTGTTTTCTTGGTTATTTGGTTGGTTGAGAGGGAGAGAGGGATGGGGTTGGTTTTTTTTTTTAAGTTTGATTTATTTCTTTTCTTTTTCCATTGACTTTTCTCCCTTTCACTGTTAGGTACTCCTCCTGCTATCATACCTTTCTCATTTCTTTTTACTTGTGCCCAGCCTTATTCCCCCTCTTAGTTTTTATTTTTCTTTATTGCTCATTTGTTTGTTCATTTTTATAGAAAGCTACAAGTAGGAAGACTAGAAGACTAGGGGCAGTTTATTCATTAAATTTGGAAATGCAGTTGCAAAATATTTTTATTTATTTATTTATTTATTAACAATACAATCTCATAAATTTGGAATAATGAAAATTAAGCACATCCAGGCAACCTATCTGCAGAGTCCATTCCAGCTCTGACAAACCCTGAAAGCAAATTTCCTGAATGAATAAATTCAGATAGACTTATGAGAAGATTTATGTTCCAAGTAATGCACAATTAAGTGATTACAGATATATCTGAGAGAATCCCTAATGACTTTTGTGTCTTGTAAGTACCAAACTCCTTTTTACTATACTGATAGTGATGCTATTTGAATTTTAGAACATGGAAATTGTATGCAATGCAAAATGTATCTCATTAAAATGTTTTCTGTATTAAGGTGAAATTCTTATAGAATCAAGGATATTAGCTTTGGGCAAGATCTAAATATGTTAACATTTGCATATGTTAGGCTTGCAAAAGCGTACAGTAAAATTCTGGTTCCATTTTGTAAACATATAAACTGCCTTTTTTTTTTACCCTCACCCTCACTCAGATTGAAATGAATGGAATTAATTCATGTTTTCAATACATTCCTGTTAGTAGATATGAGTCAAATAATTAGGGAAAAAGGAAAAGGAAAAGGAAGAGGAAAAGGGAAAGGGAAAGGGAAAGGGAAAGGAAAAGGAAAAGGAAAAGGAAAAGGAAAAGGAAAAGGAAAAGGAAAAGGAAAAGGAAAAGGAAAAGGAAAAGGAAAAGGAAAAGGAGGAAAAACGAAAAGAAGGAAAAAGGAAAAGGGAAAAAGGAAAAAGGAAAAAGGAAAAAGGAAAAAGGAAAAAGGAAAAAGGAAAAAGGAAAAGAAGGGGGGGAGGGGAGGGGAGGGGAGGGGAGGGGAGGGGAGGGGAGGGGAGGGGAGGGGAGGGGAGGGGAGGGGAGGGGAGGGGAGGGGAGGGAAGGGAAGGGAAGGGAAGGGAAGGGAAGGGAAGGGAAGGGAAGGGAAGGGAAGGGAAGGGAAGGGAAGGGAAGGGAAGGGAAGGGAAGGGAAGGGAAGGGAAGGGAAGGGAAGGGAAGGGAAGGGAAGGGAAGGGAAGGGAAGGGAAGGGAAGGGAAGGGAAGGGAAGGGAAGGGAAGGGAAGGGAAGGGAAGGGAAGGGAAGGGAAGGGAAGGGAAGGGAAGGGAAGGGAAGGGAAGGGAGTAAAAAACAAATAACCAAAGAAGGAAACAAATGTCTTTGTTTTCATGTTGAATATGGAACGCAATGATTACCTGCATGTTCTAAGGCTGTGTGAAGAAGCATTAGTTGGTTAATGTCAAAGACATGAACATTTCTCTCTAACCATAACTATCTTTCTCAAGTCAGATTGTTCAAAAGTAATGTTTGGGTGACATGGTTTACATGACTGAGAATTGAAGTCTTGTTTGGAATAATTATATATGTTTTCTTCAGAAAGAATATTTACTGAATGCCCTTAAGTCTATGTTGTTAATATGCTTGTAGTGTTCATTCACTCAAAAAAATAAAGAATTCAGGTTAGCATTGATTCTAACCAGTATTCTGAGTATTGATTAATTGATTCATGGTTACTTGGATAATTGTATCTCACATAATGATATACTTTCATGTGTGGCTCCTCATTCTGTTAAATGTGTATTCAGTATATGTTCTTCATCTGAGCAGTACACTCAGCTAGAGTAAAAATTTGAAAATAGCAGATGCTAGTCTATCTCTAACTGTGCTGACTGATAAACCACAAGTACTGTGAAAGCATAAAACATTACAGTAATTATGATAGCTTTTTTCTGTTTTTTTTTTTTTTTTTTTTTTTTTTTTTTATCATTTTCTGCTTTATATCATAGGTTTAAACTATTATTTGTTACAGAGGCATATCCCATGGAGCAGAATAGAAAAACAGAATTTTACCAAGAAGTAGAACTCATTCATACATACACATTCAAACAAACAAACAAACAAACAACAAAAAAACAGTATTATGGTTTTACAAAGTGTAAGCTCCCCATCCTCTAGGAAAACAACAACAAAAACAAAACAAAAAAGTATTAGTATTTCATGTGTGTTTAGTGATATTCAGTAGAACTGGCCTTCCAAGGAACACAATTTCTGTTACGAAACAGAATTTTCAGAATTTTCACTCTCAGGATTATATGTATAGTATGGTTTGAGATAACTGAAACTTCTAGATGAGCACATAAAATCACAGCTGGAAAAATCTAAAAACAAAGACACAAATAAAGAAGAGGTTCCTAAAATACTTTTTGGTCTTAAAAATAATCTTTTTTTCCCCTTACTACTGCAGCATGAGTAATTGAAACTTCGAGTTTTATTCAATAAATGTTTTTTTGTTTGTTTGTTTGTTTTGTTTTGTTTTGTTTTGTTTTGTTTTTATAATTTAAAACCTCAGAAAATTATTTGTAAGTAGGCTAGAAAGTATTCTTGGAGGTTATGCGATCCAAGGACCTGCTCAAAGCAGGGATAAGTTTGATGTTTAGTCAGTCTGCTCAGGGCTTTTCCGAGCCTTGTATTTTCTCTGGGTACTTCTGAGAAGAGTCTGTTTTTATCTTATTTGTACCAATTAATTGATAGTTGAGAACAGAAGTAAGACTTCTCTTACCTTTCTCCCTCAGACTGAGAAAAAAAATAAAAAATATAAGGGGGGTGGGTGTGGTTCTTAGACAATTCTAATAAAACATCATTGTCCATCCATCTTGGTAGATCTCTATTGGGCCTGATCCAATCTGACAATTTATTTCGTGTACTGCAGCGCCTAAAATTTGATGCAGAACTCAAAATGTGGTTTCAAGTGCCAAATAGATGGGGATAATCCCTTCTCCCATTTTACTGGCTATGCTCTTGCTAGTGCCGCTCAATATGCAGTTAGCCTTCACCACCGCAAGAGTTCACTGCTGACTCATGATCAATTTACTGGCCACGAGGCGTTCCAGCTGCCTTTCCCTCAAAACTGCTTCCAAAAAGGTTAGGCCTGTTCTCTTGCAAGGGATTGTTCAAGGGATTCTTCCAGCATCAAGGAATCCTTTTGCCCTGAGAAGATGATACTTGTGGATCAACAAACGTTGACCCTTCAGGGCTGTCTTCCAAAGTAGTCTGCAAAGTATTTCCATTAAGAAATCTTATGTGACACCTCTTGAAGACCATGGTTACAATTCTGCTGTTCACCTTCACAGCATGACAGAATAATTTGAGGCAGTCAAGGATCTCTCAAGATTGTCTAGTTTAAACTCCCTACTCAAGCAATATCAGCTAAAGCATGTTGCACCAAATCCTGTCCAGTCCTTCCCCTTCTCTCAGCATTTTAAAATCTAATATTATTTTTTCACAGTCATGGAGGTTGTCTTCACATCCATGACTAGGTCTTCCTTATTCATGTATAGTGGGCCCTGCAGAGTGTATCCCCTAGCTGTCTTGCCAAACTCCTATGTCTAAAAGTCCGTATCCAAAAATATATCCAAGGAATATTAGTCAAAATATTTTTGGTTGTTTTGAGGTTTTAAAGGTCAGATTTTTTTCCCTCTTACCCTTCTAAGAATTACATCTGAATGTTCAAAATTGGAAGTCACATGGATAACAATTTTCAGTAACATATAGTATCATTTTATTTTGACAGAAATTGGTACTTACTGTACAAGATGTTACTGCAAAAAAAAATAAATAAAAATGTTCTTGACTATGACTGATGTAATTTGGATTAGATGATGATGCTCATCATAATCTTCTTTGAATATAAAATAGGCTGATTATTATTGAATAGCAGATTTAAAGTAAACAAAAGGATGTGCAATACATTATTAAACTACTATCCTATTGCCAGAGGATACTGTAAATGCCAAAAACATAGATAGGTTTAAAAAGGGATTAAGAATATTTTTGGAAGAAAGTTCCATCAGTTACAGTTATAGAGAAAGATATTTTCTGTAGCTCAGGAAATGCTAAAACTGAAGATTACTGGAAGGATTTATCCAGGGAAGTATAACTAGGGGATTACAATGAATGTATCCACGACCTCTCTCCTTTTTTTTTTTTTTTTTAATTATTTTCATTTCTTTTTATTTTTTTTCTCAAGATAGAATACTGGACTAGACAAATCTTTGGCATGACCTAGTATGACTGTGTTTGTATAATTTGTGTTGACACAAACTCTTCTTGATCTATTGTGATTGTGAAGTCATGCTTGCTAATTTATCATTTCATCAACATTCCTCTACTCCAGTCCAAAGTACATAACTTTTCTAATGCAGACACAACATCTGACTACAACATTCTAAAGCAGTATTGGAAGCATTGATTTGAACTAAAACAAAACTGATTTAATAATTTGAACTAGGCCAAATAGAATTTCGTGTATACCCCATCCTTCTAGATCATTAATAAAATACCTTTGTCACAAAAATGCTTTTGAACTTGGTTGCAATGTCCATGAATGTGGCATAAAATAGATATCTCCTCAGTATGACCCATTGTATATAAACTAATCTCTCTTCTTCCTCACACACAAGGTTTATGTTGCACAACCCTATGATTCAGTTCCTGGCATTACATTTATGCATTTTTGTGGCCTGCAATGTGCTAAATCCTTTTAATCCTCTAACAAATTGCTGCTTAAACTAGGAAGCACAGCAATTAAAATTTTTTGTTAGCGTTCATCCTTGAACCAGAATAGACTTGCTTCCCAATAAACCAAAAAGCATTTTCTTCTCTCTAGCCCAAACCCATGCCATTAAAATCTGAAATGAATGATTTCTAGAACTGGATAAATAGTTGCACAGATACTCCTAGAAAGTGAATATTAAGCTTGCACACTTGATGGCTAATACCAGAAAGGTTATAATTTATGTGGAATGAGATAATGTTTGGGGCAGTAAGAATCCCAAATCCCTCAGGCTCTTGACACAGAGGTGATTAAGCAAGCCAGACAAGAGTCTGACTGCATCCTTTACAACTACAACCAGGCATGCACACACAATTACTTCACAGCACTCTGACAAATTAAACTCTGTACCCAGCAAATAAATCTTACAGAACTCTATTTTTTCCATCAGCACTGCCTCAGGCAAGGCTTATGTGACCTAGAAAGGAAAACCTGTAGCAGTTTATAAAATTTTCTAATGTTACTTACCTGATAACTTTCTTCAACTTTCTTCACTCCATAAAAGATTCATTGCCACAATAACTATTTCAAGGTCTCCTCTCAGAAACCATCTGGCCAACTACCATTAATGACACAAAATATGCAATTGTCTCTATTTCACATACCTGCAGATATTCTTCTATATGTGGCAAAAACATGGCCCTATTGAAAACATGGGAAAATTTGCCATTCAGTTCTGTTGAACTACAATTACAAACTTTACAGGTCTTTTTTAAGACCTGACTCCTGGAGTCAGAAACTATAGAAAGAAACTATAGAGTTTCTGTTTTTAAGAAACTATATTTCAATTATTCCTTAATAGGGTTATTCAAAGATTGCAACAGGAAATTTAAAAACAATTTTAAAAATAAAAGCTAAAAAAAAAAATAGTAAAAACATTTTTAAAAAGAAGTATTTAAGTTTTTGCATCTATCTAGTTTTTAGCAAGTCCTATTATTTTAGTGATTCTTTGTTCACAAGACTTGAACAGTCAGATAATTAATTTCTTCTACTGGCTGAACTTTAAAGTTGTATTTTAACAGATTTATACCAAACTATCACCCAGTTTAATTTATAAATAAGCTCTGCTTGCTCTCAGGATTTAAATTCTGTTCCCTGAACAAGTGGGAAGGGGGGGGAAGGAGATTCATGAGGACAGGTTAATCAAATTTATTAGTAAAAAACAGACAAACAATAAAACAACACAACAAACAACAATACAACAAGCAACAAGAAGAAGGACCAGTATTTTAATATGTCAGAGAACAATTACAGAATTATTAACTTCTAATTTTCCAGCACAGTATTATAGTTGTACTGTTTTCCATTTCCATTGGCAGTATTTCTAATTTGTTGTTTTACAATAATTTTCTTCTTTGACAATATCCTTAATTGTGTAGACACAGAGACAATCTAACTGAAGTTGCCAAAAATATATATCTGATGTAACAATTAAAAAATAAAATAAATAAAATAAAATAAAATAATTCAATAAATTAAAATAAAACTGAATAAAATGTGGTCATGAATATATATTTTGGTGTGGCAAAAAATGTATCTGATACATTTCATTAATTAAAATAAACAGCTCTGAAGGTAATTTTGAATATAAAAAGCAACTGCACTATTATTTTCTCATTTTCAATGTTTATGCAAATTTATACATACCATTCTTTAAAATTCAGTTAATTGATTCTGCAAATAGTTTTTCATTTTTTGAAATCTGTAGTGCCTTCCATGTGCTAATAAAAAGCTACACGATACATTACAGGCCAAGAAATACTTAAACAGACTAGATACCTTCAAATCCCTAGGGGGGGAAAAAAAAAAAAAAAGAGAGAGAGAGAGAGAGAGATGATATTTGCCCAAGAAGGCTGAAACATCTGGCAAAGCTGGCTGCTGAGATTTTGAATTCAACTTTCTGTAACGTGCAAAGATTATGCTGATGAGAGAAGGTGCCTGACTACTAGAAAAAAAATAAAATGTCCTTCTTGCTTGTAGAAAAGGCAAAGTAGCTCATGTGAGTCCAAGGAATTAATGACAAACTGGTTAGCATCACCCCAGCCCCTGAAAAGATCATGAAGTATTTACTCTTAGGTTCCTTTCCAAGTATGTGAAGGATAAATGTATCTGGAGTAGTCAGCACATATTTACAAAGGGCTTGATCAACATGAAAACTTCCTGCAAAAGAACAAATGCTTATGTGGATAGAGGGAGTACATAATCTACTTCATTTTTAGTAAAGATTTTGACACCATCTGTAGCAGCCTTCTCATTTGGATGTTGAGAAAGCACAGACATTGCTCTGGAAAAGTTGACTGACTGGTAGACTGAAAATTGGCTGGACTGTCAGGCACAAGTAGTAGTGAGCATTGGCTTGATGTTTTGGTGACAGCCAGCAGAGTGTTTCAGAGGCCAATCCTGTGTCCAGGTGTATTCAAAGTCATCAGCCACTTGGGTGATGACACAGTATACTCACAGGCAAATTTGTAGATAAGTCTAAAGTAAGAGGAAGTTGTGGCACAATTAATGACAGTTTCAGTCCAAAGGGACTTGGAAAATTTTGAGGACTGGGCCAACCAAAACCTCCTGAACTTTGTTAAAGTAAAGGAAAAAGTCAGAAGATAGTCAAATAGAAAATCTTTTGCATTGGTACAGATTTGGAACTGACAGCCAAATAGTAGCATTGCTGGTAAAAGCTTAAATATTGTGGTGGACTTCAGATGGAACAGTGCACTGCCATTGCAAATAAGCCTAACCAAGCATTGACCAGAAGGAGGATCTGGGAAACTACAGGCCTGTCAGTCTGACATCACTGCCAGGAAAGCTCATGGAGCAGGTTATCTTGAGTGCCATTGCACAGCACCTACAAGGGCAACCAGGTGATCAGGTTCAGTCATCATGGGTTTATGAAAGGTAGGTCCTACTTGATGAATTAACTTGATCTCCTACAACAAGATGACACACTCAGTGGATGAGGGAAATGCTGTGGATATGGTTTGCCTAGAAGTCAGTAAGGCTTATGACACCATTTCTAGCATTCTCCTGGAGAAACTTGCTTTCCAACCTATATGATTCTATGATTCTATGATCAATATTAAGATGAATATCTTAGCACAAGATTCCCTACAAGGGTTTCATCCCTGAGGAACTGGAAATCTTCATTGAACTGCACTAGGTTGCTAAAAGATAAGGAAAACCTGTTATTTTTCTCCTCTGTATCTGGCAATGATAGGATTACACCTAGAATATACCTACAGTTTTCATCCCACCCAGTTTCCAGAAGGATTTGGAGAAACCCTAGTTAAGGCCCGAGATCAAGATCACAAGAAATTACGAGAGATATTGTTCAGAAAAGCATCACAGCTTTCATTACAGAAAAAAAATAAAAATAAAAATAAAAAAAATAAATAAAATAAAATAAAATAAAATAAAATAAAATAAAATAAAATAAAATAAATAATAAATTAAATAAAGGAAACCAGCAACAACATCCAACAATATTCTTAGAAGAATATTAAAAGAAAATTAGAAGATTCTTAGTCTTAGAAGAAAAGAAAGAATAAGTCATTACATAAATCAAAACATAAATCTGCCACCTCATCAAGTGCATGATAAAAAGAAATTTTAAAATATGTGTATTACCTAAACAACAGTATACATTTAACTCATTTTTATAAAACTTATCTGTGATTTAAACATATTGAGTAAACATATTCTTTCATCTTTTAGGAGTGTATGAAGTAGGGCATGTAAACATATTGCACTGGAACTCAGATTTTGCCCCAAGTAGCTAAAAATACGAAGAAACGCTGTTCTTTCTTAAGGGCTGGATAGTAATTTACGTGAATCCTGGTATGGTTTGAGGTCATCAGATTTGCCCGAAACTATACAGTCTGCATTAAATAAAGCTACTGTTTTGTTTCATATGTACAAATAGAAATTCTGGTCCATTTTGGAAGATTAGCATAGTAGATGGCTTTGCCCTTGCTTCTGCTCGCTCCATTTCAAAAAATATGTTTCTTGGAATGACAAAGCACCAGGCTGTCTGTGCTTACAGGAAAAGACACCAATTGCCCAAGCAAAGGCTTGGCAAGGACGCTCTGATATGCCACTACACTTCTGTTTGCTAAAACTCCCTCTAGTAACTGGGGAGATGGGACAGCAGACTATAAAATTAGGGTTTTCACAACTTTCAATGCATTATGTAGAACTAGGTTGCAGTTAAAAAAAAAAATAAAATTTAAAAAAAAAAAAAAACACTTCTTCCATTTTCTCTCTTTTCCCTCTTTCCAATCTACATATCCCATTTTATGTATTACTTTGGATACCTTTCTAATGTATGTTTCTGGCAAAATGGCAAATGATGCAAATAGAAAATCAATTCCTGATGATTAATCTGAAGCCTTAAATTTCTTGTCCATAGAAACATCTGGTATAGGACTGCTTCCAGTGGTTTTGGCAAATTTTGGCTGTTACTGTAAATTTCTAAGTACAGTAATAAAGAAAATTGGAAACTGGCAGGGTGGTTGCTTGCTGTTTGGCTTCCTGTGAATGCAATCAGAAATAACTTTTTAAAGCAGCAGTTCAGACTCTGTTTTGCTATTTTAGGGTTTTCCATAAAGTAACAAGGTTATACTAGTCTGTCAAATTTCATTCATTCACCTGCTCCTTGACATAATTTGCATGCCCTCATTTCTTTAAGACACAAAATGGGAAGAGGATTATTGAAATTCAGAGGTAGTGTCAGTGCCAGATAAACATTAAGAAGTCTTATCACCTAGGGCATGATCTAACATGAACTAATTTTGCTGACTTCCACAAGCTTTGAAACAGGGCCATCCATACAACTGAGAAATTTGAGCTGTATGAGCAATAAAGGATTGCAAGAAACCTGGCCTACAAGCTAGGATTGCTGGTCTTTGACATTCTGTAGGTTCAACTGGTATTCTCTATTCACGAGGAGAAAAGATATGGCTCTTACACTATAAATATAAAATATTTATATTTATATTTATTTTTAAAATATTAATATTTGTTTTAAGTTATATAAATATGGCCTTTACACTGTAAGGCCAAAGTAATTTTTGAAAATGAATGAATAGCTTATGCTGAGTAATTGTTAACCAGCACAACCCTTTGGATTTTGCCTCACCCTTCCTGAGAAGCCTCAGGGACTTTGTTTTTGAAAATCTGAAAGATTATCTTTTATTTCCAAAGGACTACTTATCTTCATACTGATTTATGAATTTTTGAAAGCTCTGAAAGGCAATTATGGACTTGAACTGATCCAAAAGTCTACTGAGATCAATGAAAGTAACTCTGTAGACTGGTTAGGGCATTGTTTAGAATCATCAGTAAACAATAATTTGCTCTTAAATGCCTGTGTTTTTAGTTTCTGTAGTGGGTGTACATGACAAGGTTTGAGTAGTAGGGGGCTACATGGGGTGGCCTCTGTGAGAAGAGTCCAGAAGCTGCCCCATGTTAGATAAGGCCAGTTTCAGTCAGCTCAGACCTGCTGCTGCTCATAAGCAATGATGTTTGTTCCTAGTCGTGGTGTAACCTGGCCGACAGCTAAACACCACACAGCCATTCGCTCACCCTCCCCCCTCCCTCTCTCAGATGGGGGAGAGAAATGGGAAAGTGAAGCTAATGAGTTGAGATAAAGACAGTTTATTAAGACAGGAAAATAATAATAACAATAGTAATAATACAATGATGATGATAATAGTACTACTACTACTAATGTGTACAAACAAGTGATGCACAATGCAATTGCTCACCACCCGCTGACCGATGCCCAGCCTAACCCAAAGCAGTCCAGTCCCCCCTCCCCCGGCTAGACTCCCCTATCTATTGTTTAGTATGACGTCAGATGGTATGGAATACCCCTTTGGCTAGTTTGGGTCAGCTGTCCTGGGTCTGTCCCCTCCCAGCTCCTGCTGCACCCCCAGCCTGCCCATTGGCAGGACAGAGCAAGAAGCTGAGACATCCTTGGCTTAGTGTAAGCACTGCTCTGCAACAATTAAAACATTGGGGTGTTATCAGCACTCTCCTCATCCTAAGCCAAAACATAGCATTCTACCAGCTACTAGGAAGAAAATTAACTCTGTCCTAACTGAAACTAGGACATTCCTCTATAACAGTGGATTAAAATAAAATAAAATAAAATAAAATAAAATAAAATAAAATAAAATAAAATAAAATAAAATAAAATAAAATAAAATAAAATAAAATAAAATAAAATAAAACTACTGCTCAATAGCAGCTGGGAGAGTGGGGAGTGAGAAACAGCTTTGCAGACACCAAGGTCAGTGAACAAAGAGGGGGAGGAGGTGCTCCAGGCACTGCAGCAGAAGTTCCCCTGTGGCCTGTGGAGGGGCCCATGGTGGAGCAGGCTGTCTCCCTGCAGCCCATGGGTCCCACAGCAAAGCAGATCTCCACACTGCAGCCTATGGAGGAGCCCCCAGTGGAGCAGGTGGATGTAGCCTGAATGAGGCTGCGGACTCTGGAGAACCCCTTCTGGAGCAGATTCTGGGCTGGACCTGTAGCCCATGGAGGGGGTACTGTCCAGGAGCAGGGGATCTGGGAGGAGCTGCTGTCCATGGGGGACCCGTGCTGGAGCAATTTGCTCCTGACAGATGGATCTTGTGGACCTCGATCCATATTAGAACAGTTCTTGAAGAGCTGCTGCCTATGAGAAGCCCACTCAGGATGAGTTTGGGAAGGATCCCATGGGAGGGACCCCATGCGGAGCAGGGGAAGTGAGTGACCGTGAAGGAGTGGAGCAGGAGGAGTGCTGTAGACTGATCACAGCCCCTATTCCCCCGTTCCACTGCACTGCTTAGGGAGAGGAGTTGGAAGAGGGTTGTGTGGTGGTTTTACCTTGATAAGCAGTTGAACTCCACCACAACAACTCTCTCACTCCTCCTCCCCAGAAGAGAAGGGTAAGAAGAAAGGAAAAAACAACTCATGGGCTGAGATAAGGATAATTTAGTTGAAGGAAAAATAATTACTAAGGTAAAATTATAATTAATTAAATAATTTAGCTAAAGGGAAAAGGTAAAGGGGAAAAAATAATAAAATAAATAAATAATAATAAAACCACCACCACCTACAACAAAAAGCAAAGGCCATGTGGAAGCACAGAGGAAAGAAATTACTATCTACTTCCCACCAATGAGCAATGCTTAACCACCTCCTTGAAGCAAGGCCTCAATGCACATAGCCATTGTTTGGGAGGACAGACATTTTCACAATGAGAGCCTACCCCTCCCCTCTTCTAACTTTTTACACCTTTTATTGGTGGAAAATAAATCACCATCACTTTTACCTGCTCATTCACTCTTGCATGTACACTGATGTCTAGGACCTGCTTTTAGTAAAACACAGTAAAATATAGAACATCACTGTAGAACCTATAGGGCATCACTACTACAAGGAATTAGTCAAATCACTATAATGTAAGAAATGTCTGTAAGATCTGCCCTGTATGTCAGTGAAACCCCTCCCCTGCTGTCTACAAGTATGTTACCTCAGAATTCTCTTCATAAATACATTAAATCTCCATAATTCTGGTGAAATATAGTTTGACAGCAGTATTTCTATTTAAAAAGTTAAAAAAACATGTATCTTCATGAAACAAAGAAAATGTATCCAGTTTATAATATTTCGGGGGGAGGCAGAGATTGTCAGAAACATTTTCACAGCTTCTCTCGTACCATTTTGTACATTACAGGACCCTTCTGACACATTTATTAAAAGTTGCAATATTACAAGCCTAATCAGTACCTAGCTCTTCAACTTATATGTTTTTAAGCATTTTTATTATGTATTAGGTTGTTTGTTTGTTGTGATTTTTGTGTGTTTTTATTTATTTCCAATGATAGGCTTTTAGTTTTCTTAGAGGATATTGTGGCTGCACAATCTAAGTTTATGAAATTTTGTTCAGATTGGTCATTTATAAATATTTTTTTCCTGTTTTATTTGGTTGGTTGGGGGTTTTTAGTTTGTTTGCTTGTTTTTTTTTTCAGGGGGGGATGTTTATTAATATTTTGTTTTTGTTTTCAACTGGTAACATGTTAAGGGCTCTATAACATGGAAAAATGACAAGGATTATTCTAAAGTAACTGTCCATATGAACAAAGGTACAAAAAATAAATCTGAGGGTTTTTCTTCACTTTTTACTTATAAATTAGCTTTCTGAGGATGTTATCCTCCATTTAAAAAACAAAACAAAACAAAACAAAACAAAACAAAAAAACAGTCTGTTTTGTACTGGCTGGAGTAGATCTGTTTAAGTAATGGATATTAAAAACATGCATTCTAACCTAACCCTTTAGCTTTATTATTTCCTGAAATGCAATAGTTTCCAACAATTTTCAATATTTATGTGGAATCATGTTTCCACAGCAGGGATTTTATAATACTAGATAAACCACACACATATGCAAGCACACAAACACATTCACACATGCACATGCGCATTTAGTATTATGGCTTTGATCCTTTACAAAAGTGATTTCAGAAATGAAAGAATATGAACCTTTTCCCTTTTAATATAACTTGGTGTATTAGTGTAGTAGTGAATATATAAATTGCAAAAATCAGCACTTACAATTGGGCTGAGAAGATTAAAACTGTATCCCAGTTGTTCACGTTTCCTGGAGAAACATCATTAAAATTAGGCTTGCTTATTTTTTTCCCAAACTTTAAATATGTTTTTAAAACAAAGGTAGCTATCTTTCCTTATCTGTGGCTGAGAGCAACAAAAACATACAGTCACATACACACATCCATATTTCAGAAAGCTAACAGAAACGGTAATGGTTCTCCACCAGTGTTAAAGGGAAGCTTGGTGAAAGCAATCTCAGATAGGATTATTCTTCTGCTAACTCTTGAAGTAACTGTGATACTAAGATACTAGAAATCTATCAGTGTTGTCAATCCTGTAGGTAGATGGAAATACCCAGCTAAGAATGGAACTGGCTTCCACCTAGTTTAAGTTCATCATCTCAGAAATGTTGTACTACTGACTTCTGCATTTCAAATGCCAGTATACAAAACTCTTTCCTCGCCTTTTGCAACGTCCCAGTGCACTGTCCAATGTCATTTCTTGCAACATTTCCTCAATATTTTCCATGGAAATATACTATTCCAATGTTAGTTTGCTTTCACAAAATCATGCTGAATAATAATTAATAGATCTTCATGAGCAGTCCAGAGCCCAGTGCATTAACAGGCACTGCAGCACAAATTGTGCACAGAATCTAGGCAAAAGCAATCAAGCCAAAATCTTGAACCTTGAAGTAAAGCACTAAACTTTTGAAATATCTAGAAACATATTTTCATTCTTAAGATATGTTTGAAAAAACTATCTTCATATGCTATCTCCTATTGATATAACTGTAAAAGCAAAAAATCCTCAACACCTTCTGGAAATAGTTCTTACAAGATGAAGACAGTGATACATTGTATGATAGTAAGATGGTATATGACTAAATATCCACTATCTAAATATCCACTTTCAAATATTTTCAGTTATAAGTGTAGTAAACATTAAAGCTTCCTTTTACAACAGCTTTGGGAAGGAGAACCAAATACCTGAGAAAAATAATTTTGGATAAATGAGGAATAAAATACATAGCTGTACAATGCAACATATCTGTCACCACATTCTTTTTGTTTGTTTATTTATTTTTTTATTTCTCAGTTAAGTCAATCTCCAGGACTAAATTTAGTCATGCAATTCACAAAATACTAAACTTTGAACAGCTACCATGAATTATTGCAGGAGGTTGCTGAATGCTGAGTATTTTTAAATATCAAAACTCATATGTCAGCATCTAAACGGACATTTGGAGACCTAGCTTCAAATGTCTATTTTGAAAAACTGTATTCTTTATCTGAATGAATAATGGATGTTAAAGTGTTGATTTTATTCATTGTAAGGGAGAGAATAATTAAATAACTACTATCTGAGAAGTAAATGGAAATTATACTTTAGGAATGCATCAAGCATCTGCTTTCACGGGAAGATACAGTTTGTCTCTTTGTTCCTGAAAATGATCATTGAAATGGTGACACAAAGTAGAATTTTGAAATAATAAAATGTGATTCAGCTCAGTTATTAGTTTTTCAAGCACATACATGACATGTCTTTTATGAACCACTCAGAAAAACAGTGAGCATTTCTTAGAAATACATGGTTATTTTGTAAATAGCTTTGAATTAGGATATTCAGAATCCTCACTAATGCTTATTAAAAATAGAATATTTTTCATTTCAAATGTATATAATTTTTGATCTTACATCTTCCAATATACTACATTTCATTTTTCATACAAAGAGATAGAAACTCACCAACCCATCAAAGAAGACCTGCCTCTGTTGTCTGAATATTTATTTTCTAGATAAATAATGATTTTTGATGTAAGTTATGCAAAACTTGGGTTCTGTCAACTGCTGAATGACTTTACATCTGCAACCTTCAATATCTACAATTCTCAGCTTGAATAAATTCTATTTTATTTCTATTTACTGCCATTTCTACTATACAAAGCACAGCTCTCAGAAGATAAAGAAAACTACACAAAAATTGGACATCTAATCTTCAAGTGTCAACAAATTACGTTAACTGTATTCGTATGCAAGAGTTCATTACAAAATCATGAAATACATTTTATGTGGAGGGAAAGGAAAGGAAAGGAAAGGAAAGGAAAGGAAAGGAAAAGGAAAGGAAAGGAAAGGAAAGGAAAGGAAAGGAAAGGAAAAGGAAAGGAAAGGAAAGGAAAGGAAAGGAAAGGAAAGGAAAGGAAAGGAAAGGAAAGGAAAGGAAAGGAAAAGGAAAGGAAAGGGAAAGGAAAGGAAAGGAAAGGAAGGAAAGGAAAGGAAAGGAAAGGAAAGGAAAAGGACTTTGAAATTTTAAATGAGACACAGAACAATTCTAACTCAGACTGGTGTCCATGATATTAATCCTTCTACACTAACACATAAAATTCTGTTATTTCTCAGTTTTACTGACAACTCTTATTTGCCGTGTTCTGGTGCTAGCAATTAATCATTTTCTGTATTTTCACAATCATTTCTAATGCAATTATTCATGGTTATTCAAAGCCTGTAGATTTCCCCCATGTCTTCCTATCCAATCCTGATGGTATTACTACAGAATTAAGAGTGGTTTTCTCAGGGACCCATAACAGATATCTCTGGTATGGGTCATGAAACATGAAACATGAAACTTCTACCTTCTCCATTCTCCTTCTACTGGTGGCCTGGATCCATTTTCAACTTCTGTTCTATTTGTACTGTATTTTGGAAGAGGAAGATCATGACTGACTTCAGATACAGATCTCTAGGCATCATGGCATAACGTCTTCCACCAAGAAGGTCAGTTTATTGAACTAATATTAAAAATGTAGATTAAGGAATATATGATGATAGCTTATTTAGGTCATATGTCTAACATTTACATCCTCTAAGCTTCTGTCTGAATATCTCCTGAGAAGACTGTACACTTGGAAATACAGGATTTGCCAGGGAAAATGCTTTCAAAAATAATATAGAAAATATAAATGTTGGAAAATAACAGTTCAGTAGTCTTGTGACTGGTTTCCAAACTTGTTTAATTTATACTACCTGACTGAAAAAAAAATATAGAATTCTTTTCTTCCTTTTTCTTTGGATGATGTTATAAAATTACACTCCCTTTCAGAAAAGAGTCCCCTTTGGTAGAGTTTCATTTTGATGATCTCCCAGATGCTTATTACACAACTTAAGAAATAAGGGTTCATAAACTCCTACTCTTTTGTGATGAGCAATACTGAATTATGAGGATATGAATGATCTGCTAAGAGAATTTTCAGGAGTAATGTACTTTGATACTGTGAGAAAGTACTTGTATAAGAGGAATTGTGGCATATGAAAGAACAAAAAAAAAATAAATGAATGCTTTCTGTACAATTCAATGACTTTTATATTAGCTGAAGTATTAATTTCCCTTGAAAGTGTCTTAAGTCGAGTGACATGACTTTAAGCAAACAAACAGAATTTGATACTAAAGAAGTAAGTCAAAAATATTACTATTGCTAAAAATATTACAGTCTAATCTTCTTTATTGTTTATCTTTTCTTTCTGAACACCTATTTTTTTTTTCTTGGAATGAAGCAGTGAAGCAGACTGAATATAGCTGAACAGTCAACAGGTCAATAACTTTTAAAAGTAAAGAGGATGAAATAAATAAAATGAGATTTTCTAAATGTTGTTTTAGTTCATTTTAGCCAGGTATTTCATACATCTCCAAGGTGAAATGAACATGCAAGTCTTTGGAAGTATGTCCTTCACTATTACTTGTCAACACTAAAATGCACTCGAAGACCCAATTTGCTCTCATGCAAATTAGAGAGTCTGCTCTCATGGACCTTCACCATCTTCCTAGCCCTCCTCTGGACACTCTCCAGCAGTTTTACATCCTTTCTGTACTGTGGTGCCCAGAACTGCACGTAGTACTCAAAGTGAGGCAGCACCAGCGCAGAGTAGAACGGGACAATCACTTCCCTCGATCGACTAGCAATGCTGTGCTTGATGCAGCCCAGGATATGGTTGGCCCTCCTGGCTGCCAGGGTACACAGCTGGCTCATATTCAACTTGCTGTCAACCACAACCCCCAGATCCCTCTTTGTGGGGCTGCTCTCCAGCATCTCGTCGCCCAGTCTGTACGTAGAGCCAGGGTTGCCCTATCCCGGGTGCAGGACCTGGCACTTGCTATTGTTAAGCTTCATGAGGTTGGTGATCACCCAGCTCTCCAATCTGTCCAGATCTCTCTGCAAGGCCTTTCCACCCTCAACAGAGTAATTATGAAAAAAAAAGTTATAGTCAATAAGATTAAGTTGACTAAGAAAAGGAAATGTATTTTGACACAGATTTTTTATAGGAAGCTGTGGTGGTTTTACTCAGGTGGTCAGCCGAGTTCCACCACAACCACTCTCTCACTCCCCATCTCCTCAAAGAGGAAGGGGGATAAAATACAACACAGAGAACTTGATGTTTGAGATGAGAAAGGTTTAATTAAAGGGGAAGGGAATGGGGAGAAAAATAAACAAAAGAAACAGTAAGTCTGCATGGAAGCACAGAGAGAAGGAAAAAAATCATTCTCTGCTTCCCATCAATGAGCGATGTTTGGCCACGTCCTGGGAAGCAGGGCCTCAAAACGCGTAGTGGTTGTTCAGGAGGAACAACCCCCTCCCCCACAAGAGCCCCCTTTTTATTGCTGAGTGTGACATCAGGTGTTATGGAATATCCCTTTGATTGGTTTAGGTCAGCTGCCCTGGTGATGTCCCCTCCCCATCACTTGCCCACCCCCAGCCTGCTGGCTCTTGGGGGCTTGGAAGTAGTCCTGATGCTGTGCCAGCACTATGCAGCAACAGACACAACACTGGCGTGCTGTTCCAGCTATGAGTTGAGAGCACAGCACTGTGTGGGCTGCATCCATCCATGGATGGAGGTGACTCCATCCCAGACAGACCCAACACAGAAGCACTGATTGAGAGACTATTGTATATAGACCTACATCACCTACTATTTGTGATCCAGAATGAAAACAGCAACTACAAAAGCAATACTATCTCTTTGACTCACGAGGAGAATATAGAAGCAACACAGATTGCATTTGCAAGAATCTGTGTGAATATATTGAAGAAGGCTTCTAACAATATTTACAAGATTAAATCTACTGAAAAATAAATGGTAGGAAATCACTAACTGTTTATAGAGAGACAACAAGGACTAACTTAATTATATACATAATTTACGGTTAGTCACTCAACCATCTCTTCATATGTAGTGATTTTATTTTTTTATTTATTTTTTTTCTCCTCTGTAGTAGTTTAGACTGAACAGTCAGAGCTGTCTCTTCTTTTAGTACTAATAGAGAGGGAGCTTTTCTGGAGACCTGACCCATCATGATTCCTGACCCAAGCATGAATTCTTTATGGCCATGCAGGTAGCATGCTGTTTCTAAAAACACTGTAGTAAAGTCATAAGGCATTTGAAGGCAGAATGGGGTGTAGCAGTTGCTTGTGTTGTTGTTTCTTTGATATTTTAAGCTCTGGATTTTGGTGATGTATTTAATTTTGTCTGAATCATTATATGCTACTTTTTATTTTGAGAAAAGAAGCTTAGCTGGAAGGCATAACTGGTATTGGCTGTTATCTTCTTCCCTTAGTCTTTCTTTAATTAGGCTAATCCCCAAAGCATCTCAACACTTCCTCATTTTAGCTTGGTTCTTTTCTGTTTAAGTGTCACCAAAAAATGAATATGAAAATATAAACTGTTCCCTTTTTTTTCACCTTACATCAAAGAAAATACAATCACAGTCTGTGTTCCCATTAAAATAAAATTAAAAACAAAAATGTACAAGAAAAACTACAAGAAAAACTGTACAGCTTTCTTGAGGTAAAATGGGACAAGGTTTCCCCTTGAAGCTGGATACTCAGTTAAAAATCAGTATGAATTATCAGTAAACAAGAAAGCCTCAAGCATCAGAATTTATGTAGAATTTACATAGAATTTGACTGTACAGCAGTAAAACAGATTTTAAAAATTCAAACATATTTTGGAAGCTTATTCAATTTTGTTAACACATGCTATAAACTATATCCTGATATTTTCAGAGCATTTGAATAAAGATATATTAATTACCCTCACTTTAGATAAATTTTTCACTCAACTGGAGCATCAGTCATAAAACACAATCTTGCATACTGAAAAGAAGTTTTCATGTTGAATTGTAATGCATCAGCCTGACTCTCAGCTCTGTAGAGTGTTAAATGAAGTGCAAGTACAAATGCACAAGTGTTATTTTTGGAAGTTACATTGGTTTCTCTATTCACAGCTAAGTTTCAGAGCTCTATTTACACACACACACACACATATATATATATATATATGTATGTATGTATATTTGGGAGGGGGGGAGGGGTATACCAAAATTTCACCTAGTCTTCTCTGATCACTGTTTGTCCCTAATTGGATTCAAGGGAAAAAAAAAAAAAAAAAAAAAAAAAAAAAAAAAAAAAAAGATGGAATACAGGAAGTCTTATCTGAGAAATGCATAGTAATTTGAAGAAATAAAAGATGTTTTACCTTCACTGTTTATTGTGTAATTTGAGCAATCAACCTTTGTTCCATGAAAATTCTTAATTTAATTTAAACTTTAATCCATTTTGCAGTTAGTTTCCAGCTTTCTTGGAAGAAAAGATCTGAAGAGCTGATCTAATCTGAAGAGCTGCAGGAAAAAGAAAAAAAAAGGAAGGGAAAAAGAAGGGAAAAAAAAAAAAAAAAAAAGAAAAAAAGAAAAAAAAAGAAAACAGACAAGAGAAAAAGAGAAACTTCATAACTTTATTATATACAATTCAGATTTAATGCATTGTTTTTCCTAGGAAACCATACTCCAGTCATTTTAATATCATGGCAAACATTAATTTATTTTGGTCATTACAAATTTCACTCCTAGAAATTGGTACAGAGCCAATTTATTAATTTAATATTAAATATATTCTTACTCACTTATTGCTGTGCCCAATTGACATATATTTTATGTAATTAAGCATTCATCAGATTGTCTTTTAAAGGCTTTGAATTAAATAGAAGTTTATATGAGACAGATAATGTGTCATTTGGATTAATGTTCTTTTTAACCTGTCAGGTAGTACTATTTTAGCTAATAAGTTGTATAAACTGGTACACATCTAAAATAAGCCAGTGCATAAAACAGTAAACATAATTCATGATGCATTTTTTATATTTCTGATTTCTTTCTTATAACACTGTTGATACTCTTCCAAGACACATCTTACTCTCTTGGCAATCTTGTAATGAGACCTCATATTTATCTCATCCTTTAAGTATGAGATAAATAACATCCTTTAAGTATGTTAACCTCTTGGTTTAAAACTTCTGCCTCCACCAGAATTTCCAGGATTCAAAATCCCCTTACGGTAAATTATACCTGCTTGCTTTCCCTAGTGGTTGGTTATGCTAACACTTTGTCCTTGAGAGAGTCTTATTTCAACTCTGTTACACATTTTCTCTCCTTTTGGATCAAGATCAGTCCCATATGCTCATCTGGAGACTTTAGTACTCAGAACCAGGAAGATTTTTAGGTTGACTAAGTAACTTCTGTTGTGGAGGGTCTGTAGCATTTATAACTACCTGCATTCTCCTTCAGAAAGTCAGGTTCTACGAACATAATCATCACAAATTTATAATAGATCCCCAACTAAGCATATAGTTAATTATTTTAACTTATTAATTAATTAAAATTAATTAAAGTTAATTAAGTCAAATAAGTTATTAATTAATTCAATTGATTATACTAATTAAAGTTAAATATTTTTAACAAATTAATTTTAGTATTTCCAAATTCATCTTTATCTAGTGTTCCCTATATGTTTAGTCTAAATAGGTTTCAGCAGTAGTCCAGTAATACAGTAATCCTAGAGTACCAGGAGAACAGTAATCCACATGGATTCATATACTTCAGTTCACAACAGAGTTAGCTTAAATATAATGTTCTTTTAATGCTGCAATGGAGCTGCCTTTTGGCTCACTGACAGATAACACAGTGATTTCTATTCATTAGTGTACTTTATAGCATAGACATACCTAATAAGATAAGTATACTTATGAGAGAATTAAAGCACCTGTCATAAATCATTTTAACTGTTGACATATAAAGTAATAAGGCACTGTCCATCAATTACAAGTATCTATGAAGGGATTCTGTGATACAAAGTGAAAAATATTTTTTGAAGGTGTCACATGTTGAAGCTTTCCATAATATCATATTTACTTGGGAAGTTTCTATGAAGTTGAAATGCTCTGTAGAAAATGTTATCTTTCTAGCAAAAAAAAAAAAAAAAGGGGGGGGGGGGAAATAAAGAAACTTGAAACAATATATTTCAATTTATTGAACTGATTTTAACATTTTTCTTTTTATGTAATTCAAAATCAATCTATTTCCACTCTGACAAACTAACAAGGTGCCTCAATAGAATAGCATAATCATCTTTCATCAATGGATAGAAAAGGAGAACTAAGTACCAAAATGACAGTTTCCATGAAACAATGCTCCTTCTTAGATGAATGTTAGTATTGCTAGCCTTTCAGACACCTTACCAGTAGATGCAGCAATTTCTCAGCAAGGACAGAGTTCCCAAAGTCATGTAAGCTTTAGTTTTAATTCAGGTGGCCTAAACTTGACAAACCAGACAACACTGAATCACAATAATCCATACTATATTGAATCATGATAAATAACCACTGACATTGTCTAATAGCTAAAAACACTGAAAACACCAGCTCCCAAGTTCATCATGAACAGCAGTAGGACATTAGACTGCAAGGATTTATTGAAACAAATACTTTTATGAAAGCATCCTACAGAATCTGTATTTTCTGCATATGTTCTATGATAAAATTTCCAATTGTTTGAACATGAAATTTCAGACATAACTAATGTATTGATTTTATTTTGCTAAGCAAGTAAGATAAGGAAGTAAGCACACTCAGTATACTCCACTTACTAGATTCCAAATAACAGCCTGTAGTGTGCATCTCTTGCAAAATATTCAAATGATCAGAACTATGTCATTTATGAACAGTTGTGCAAAACACCGTTAGTTGATGACTTGGAAAAGTATCAGGTACAAATTTAATGTAGATTGAAGCATAGTGAATTACTTCATACTCTCATTAACCTTTAAATTCTTAACTGCCTAATGGCCAAGCTAGAATTTATTTATTTAAAGTTTTAGTAGAAAGCAATATTAAATAGAGAATATTAAAATTAAGTCTTATTTCTATCATCCATGTAGAGAAAAATGTACAAATGAAAGGTCCCTATTCACAATGGTGCTAAAGGTTTTTCCTATCTGTTAGCATATTATTTATTGTATTTGAAGCTAATATTCGTTCTTATAGGTAACAGAGACTGTATTCCTTGATCTGGTAAGTGTAAAGTGTTTAGCATGAGTTTTATTATCTCATGATTCCAAACAGAACAGCAATCCTGAAGTATTTTCTTGGTATAACCACATAACTATGTTTAAATGAACATTTCAAAGTCCCTTTTACCTGTCTTTTCTGAACTTGTAACAAGGAAAGAGAATATCTACCTCCCCCCACCCGAGAATATCTACCTCCCCCCCCTCTCCTCCCCCCCTTCCTTCCTTATTGGGCTGCATGGGTGGGGGAACAACTGATAAAACCATAGTTAAGTTTAAAAAACTGAAGCCAAGTCCTTCTATGTGAGTAATTAAAGCATAAATTTACAGAAAAGTAATGCTTCTGGAAAAAGAAGTAGTACTTAGCAAGAGAAGAGATTTAGATCCTTTCCCAGAAGAGAATACACCTGACGTTTCCTTAGTTAGCATACCAGATAGGAACCAATTAAAGCTTTCAACCTGAAATAGGAACAGCACAGGCTTAGAAATAGAAACAACCCCTAAAATCAGGCTACAATGAGATATCCTGCTTCTATCCTTGCAATCTGTTTATGGTTTAGATAAGTTTGATATATATTAAGTTGAAGCCAGGCAACATAATATCAGTAAGGAAATGAACCAAGGTATTTTGGTGGGTAAATTGCTGAGTATTGTAAACTGCCTTATAAAATATGATGAATTCCTGGATGTTTTTAAACTTCTGCTTTAAACAGAAACTTGCTTTTCAACTGCTCCTTCTTACTTTCACTGTTCAAGATGCTCTTTAGATCAAGGATTCTTCTTGTGTTGTATCTCCATGATTGTGTGTCCATTCCCTTTTAAAAAATAAGACAAGTAATTATATGTGGATAATTACTAAATACCTCACCAAATAGACTATCATCCATATTTGATGCCTTGTCTGTGCTACAGGTACACAAACAGTTATCGAAAAACATATCACTCTACAAAATCAAGTCATTAAGTGAGTTGATTTATTTCTATTCTGAGGGAATGCCACACTTGCAGTATTCATGGAAGAATGAAAAGGATCTAAGAGTTCACTCATTAAAGATCAAGGGCACCACACGCTTTCAATAATTGTGAATATAAACATGAGGTAAAGATTTCTTCATTTCTTACCAGAACCTAATTCTTAGGAATTCTGGCTATAATCAGGCCTTCATTTGGGTGTTGACCTGCAGAGGGTGGGTATGTGTGATGTGTGATGTACAGGTGATGTATGTGTGATTCATTCAAAAGAGACATGCCGTCTGGATTACTCAATAAATGTTGTTTCCATTTTCTTCTCAATGAGCTAAATAATAGAAGTAGAATAATAGAAGTAGAAAGGGATTTTACTGAACTGTAAAATAACTATTTCAAATTGATGTTGTTGGTTATGCTGACTCATTTAATCCAGGAAAGAAAGGGAAAAGGACTGGAACTAATTTGGGGCATTTATATTTCTCTCTGCAAATTCCTGAAGATGCGATGAAATTATTAAGTAATATAAAGTCTTCCAAGAAGTTAAAGAGGATGTGTATAGTTATCAGGTCACTTTTCCCTTCCACCAAAAATAAATAAATAAATACATAAATATGAATTGCTAGACCCAGAAGATCTGATGCAAAATATCCCAAATCTGAATAACAAATCTCCAGGATATTAAAGAGATGGTAGGAGAGAGCCTCTCAAAATAACAATAACTTAAATTTAATTCAAAGCAAATTATTGATTGTCACAGAACTCATTCTAGAAAATCCTAAAAATTCATACTGCATCACAAGTACTGTAACTATAACTACATTCCATGTAAAAATAGAGCATAGAAAATTCTACATACCCTATTATAACATGCTATTAGAAATTAGAATTGTATTACTCAATATTTTAATAGGAACAAGTAACAATTTTGGTGACAAACTACAAACAGGAAACATCTATGAATATATAGGAATATCAATCAAATGTTTTTCTTAAAATATTAGTATTTTAATACTGGTAATTACAATTCATTAAGACAAAGCCTTAAGATAGTGCCTTGAACCACCTGGTTTTATCGAAGGTGTCCCTGCCCATGGCAGAAGGCTTGGAACTAAAGATAATCATCCCTTCCAACTCAAACCTTTCTATTATTCTATGTTACACTTAATTATCTTAAAATGTCTGCTTAGAAGGAGTAACTTATGTTACAGGAGTTTGCTTACAAAAGTATGTGTAGTTCTGTACCTTCTACAGATTAGAATAATTGAAAACTGGAGGCAGTATGGGTAGGTTTGACCTTCTATCAGACCAGGCAAATATTTTTGTTTTAGTCCTCAATATACTTCAGTTTCTGCATTATAATAAGACCAAATTATGAATCACTTACCCCAGGTTCCACATTTTCCTAACAATTATGGTTTTACTACACATAGTTCAAAATCTAAATCAGGAAAGTCTAGACCAATCCTTGGTCTAGAATCTAAGAACTTTGGTCTTCTACACTGCTGACATAAAGCAACATATTTATAAATAAGAAATGATATCTGGTTGTCCTGGTTTCAGTTAGAAAATTAATTTCAGAAAATTAGTTTCAGAAAATTAATTCTGTTCTAACTGAAACCAGGACACTGGTCCACCTAGCCCAAATTTAATCAGTGTGGCAGACTTCTTTATATCTGTTGTCATGCATTTGTGCATACATTTATGCATTGTCAATGCTGAAAATAGCATTTTTATATAGTTTCTGCATTCAAAGCCATCTCTGTGTATTGACTCACAAAGTTCTACTCATTTTTTTCATTACAAATCTCATTACACTGACAGGTAACATCCCATAGTATGTGCTTTCTGCAAAATCCAGGCAGTTTCATAATGGTATGTTCTTATTCTGTGCTTTGCTTTATAGAAAACCAACTGTCAAGACAATATTTGTTGTTGTTGTTATTACTGATCTGTTATTTTCTTTGTGTTTTAGTCAGGGACATTTTTACATTTTTTTTTTAATTTTTTTTTTTTTTTTTGCAAAATATATATTTAAAATTTTGCACTAAGTTATTAATTAAGAAATTTCTCAAACAGATATTTTTGATAAATTGCAGTTAATGTTATGGTGTCTTGTGTTCCCACTGAGAGCTACTGTTAATGCATTGGAAACAAATAAATAATAAGAAGAATCTTTTAAAAATAATAATTTAAAAGAAAAACATTCAAATTTTAATACCTTAATAAAGATTCAGTAGACACTACAGAAAACATCTTCATATGACAACTTTTATATAGGCAAAATAAGATTGGTTTAACAGTGAGTTCAAGATAAAATTAGAACAAGGAAATGTAATTAAACACCCAAAGCCTGGTCATTTGCACAAATCCAATATAATCTCATTAACTTCATTGGAATTACTATATTATTTAGAAACTTAAGGTAAACTTAATTACTTCAATTCAATGTTTAGGAAATATTTCCTACAAAACATCTTGTGTATATACTTTAATTTAATTTTATAAAGAGAAAGAAAAAAAAAAAAAAAAGGGGGAGAGAGAGAGAGAACTGAATAGGTATCTTTCTCCTACCACAAAAATCAGTGGACAACTGTGGAGATAAATTTGCTTTTTTACTCTATCAGTTGAAGCTAATAATGAACTCAGATTTTGCAGAAACAATACATCTCCTAAGAAACTAAACTGTGAAAACATGATGTTTAGGATTCTAGTGTTGTCTCCTCATAAGGTCTAAAACAATAATTCATTTTTATGTACGGAGTCATCAGTCAGTTCCCTGAAGTGTAGTTCACCAGTTCCTAGAGGATTTTCAAAGACATTCTACATTGTGCATGATGACTCCCATATTTCTAGTTCAACAAATTGAATCAATCCATCACAATATCTAGAATGGCACTATATTAAATATTGCACATTAATCTCATACCCTGAAAAATCAGCTTCTTGTTTCCTATGTTCTGATTTTCATGTTGCATAAATGTTCTACTTTCTCAATTTCTGTTGTATATTTGTACAGTCTGTGTAGCATCAAAACAATATTTGTGAGCTACAAAAGTTCTTTAAAAAGAACATCTTTCTAGTCATTATATTCCTTTAACCATATGATTCCTCATTTGTCTGCTTACTCATACCTTCAGCTTTCCCATACCAGAAGCCACGAAGCAACGAGTTTCCTCTTAACTTTGCCTTAATGGTTTCAACAGCCTTTCCTGTCATGTTTGGAGCTCAGAGATTTCACTAGCAGATTGATAGCTTGGCAGTTTAGTGGCAGAATTTTCTGTTTGTTCTTGATTGCAAATTTTATAGTTCTGAGTGAGCTTGCAAGTTTGGGGAAGCAAATTACACAAGCTTTCTTGACAGCATTCAAACTGTTGTGAAAAGCTCATTGTGAGAGTAGTTGGAAGAAATTTACGGATATCTTCTGGGTATAGCTTATAATATATGAGGCCAATTTTTCTGAGATGAAGGTAAGGCAGCAAAAAGAATCACAAAAGTTAAACTATTAAACAGCAATTCTTTGGAATTGCCATTCTGAACAGGTTAGCATTTATTGTGATTCTGAGCTGAATGAGATAAATAAGGGCATGGAGGGCTTGAAAAGCAGATAATAGTTTTACATAAATCATTTAGTTTCTATGTCACAGAAATGGGATGACTGTCAACAAGGTGATTCATTTCCTGAGCTGCTGCTAATGATGTGAAATATTTCAAAATCTATGGTTTAATATACGATACCTGGAAGACATTGATTCTACTCTAACCATTAGAAATAATAATCCTCATGAAAACCTAACTTGTGATAGTAAAATTTTAGGGCTTTGCAAGCCTCTGTGTACTACAGATAGAAAACCAGAAAAGATAACTGAAATTTAAATGATACATAGTGCCAGGCTGTTTACAACTCATCAAAAATAAATAATTGTAGTCTTCAGTATGTGGCTTTAATTTTGAGTTTCATAGATACATTCTACATTTCAGACAGTTTATAAGGGTTGAAAAACAAATTACTTTTAAGATCACTCGTATCTGGGAAAGGTTAAGTAAAGGTTTTAAGGGAGGTGTTGCCAAAGCAAAAAGGGCTCCCCCTACGGAGAATTTTTTGAGCCAGCAAGTGTGCCCTGGTAGCCAAGAAGGCCAATAAGATCCTGGTGTGCATAAAAAGGAGCGTGGGCAGCAGGTCAAGGGAGGTGATCCTCCCTTTCTACTCTGCCCTGGTGAGGCCTCACCTGGAGCTCTGTGTCCAGTCCTGGGCTCCCTGGTACAAAAAAAAAAAAGACAGGGATCTGCTGGAAAGCGTCCAGCGGAGGGCCACAAAGATGATATGGGGCCTGGAGCATCTTCCTGTTCAGTCTTGAGAAAAGAAGACTGAGAGGGAATCTTATTAATGTGTACAAATATCGTAAGTGTGGGAGACAGAGGGATTTGGCCAACCTCTTTTCAGTGGTTTGTGGGGATAGGACAAGGGGCAGTGGCCACAAAACGTATCACAGGAAGTTCTGCACTAATGTGAGAAAGAACTTCTTCATGGTGAGGGTGACAGAGCATTGGAAAAGGCTGCCCAGGGAGGTTGTGGAGTCTCCTTCTCTGGAGATATTCAAGGGCCATCTCGACGCCTACCTGGGCAACCTGCTCTAGGGAGTCTGCATTGGCAGGGGGATTGGATCTGATGATCTCTTCAGGTCCCATCCATCCCCTACAATTCTGTGATTTTCTGATTCTGTGATCTCATTAAGTTGATATCTGATGGGAAAAATAAATAAATAAATAAATAAATGAAAATAAATAGAAATAGAAATAAAAATAATAATAACAATAAAATAAAATAAAGGTTAGAACAACTAATTCCAGACAGGAAACATCCACTGCAGATATTTGGGAGCTACAAATATCTACATGTGCACTAGCCAAACTCAGATGCTAATTATCTCTCAAAATGCTGCCAGGCAGAATTCCTGAAGACTGAATTCAGCCTTTCACATTCTTTTACTCAGCACTGATTTTCAAAAGCTTTCAGAAAATCATCTCTGATATTCTTAGCTTTTCATTAAATTTCCTCAAAATTGGCATAAAGTGGTCTTGCAGAAGCACACTCAGACAGTATATTCTTTTCCCTTAGAGAGCAAAAGAGATGGAAACTAAAACAAACAAACAAACAAACAAATAAATAAAACGGGGAAAGTTAAATGCTATTAAATATGTATTTAACATTTAACAAAATATTCATATAGCAAAAACTTTATGTAGATATCAGAGGCTTAGTGACAGACAGTGAAGATATATTCTGATGCATTCTCTAACCAAAACAAGCCACACAAAATTTCCTTTTACAACAGATATCCTAGGACATGCTTTAATTAAGGGAAAAAAAATGCTTAATGTCACATCTAAACTTATACAATGAAGTTCATTACACTTTTTCCTTAATAAATGCTTTTATTTGAAGAAAAGTTCAGGTTCAATAATTCATAGTGAAGTTACTTATTAACATTGTCATTTACATCCTCATTGTATTTTAAAGACCTTGAAATAGCTTAATAGAAATCATAGACAGTTTACAAGAAATAGATCAATGTGGAAAATGTTCTAGAAACCAATCAGAAGAGTGGTCTAGGCCACTGAAAACACCACTGAAACAGAATAATATTAGTCCTGTACTGTAGGCACACTGTCAACATTTGACAATGATTCTGAAGAAACATAGGGATCATAGGCAACATAGATTTTAACATAAATGTTTAGTTTCATAGAAAGATTGAAAAGACAAGGTTTAACTAACTTTGCAAAAAAAGAGTGTGAGGCTTTTCCAAAGCATAGGAATCAACAATAATAATAAATAAATAAATAAATAAATAAAATCTGTTTTTCTGCCTGAGGAAAAGGAAAGACCAAAGAACTTATCTTTCAGTTTCTCCTCACAAATAGTAAGAGAGAAAAAGAGTGAGAGAGAGAAACACTGAAGAAAAATAAGTAAATGAGAACTCAGTTGTTTAAAATCATAAAAATCAGCCTTGGAAAGTATGGGCTGCATATTTATTGCATATTTATTGCAAAAGAAGCTTTACTTCATTCATAATGAAAATATTTTAAAAATGTGAAGAATTATCCATTATCTGTGACAAACACTTGAAGTAAATGAAGTAAATCTGCATAGAGAACTCTGCTTAATAGAAACAGTTTACACATACTGTGTTTTCATACTGGACAAGTTTATCTTATTCCGAGTCAAAACTTTTACATAGCATAAAATATGAACATGTTGCAAACTTAGGTAACAAGGAGTTTAGTAAACCAGGCAAGATCTGGGCCATACTTTTCATTCCACACTTTTCCTCTGGTAAGAACTGCATTTGTCCTTTTTCTCTTAGTGAAAGATTAAAGACTATGTTTTTTTTTTTTCCCTATTCTTTTCCAATTTTCAGATTCTCATGTGTAATTTTCAAATACACTTTCAGACATTAATACAGTTCTACTTACAAGAAGCTTGTTTTTCTTAGGTATCTTTTTAGTAGCTTTTAGGAGCACTTCATTCGTTGTACTTAAATGTCCCTGAATTAAAAGACTTTAGTTAGTTTTTGATCCTAAACAAACGAATGGATAGTCAATGACTGTTTAAGTCACAGTTCTCTGGTAAAAGATAGATTTACAGGAAGGACAATAAACCACAAAGGTTTATTTATTATCATGTTACTTTTTGACTTGAAAAATCAGATAATTAATATATCTGAATATGTCTTGCAGTATTCCTCTATGATAATCTTTCAAGTCAGGCCATAAAGGATTAAAGTAAGAAGACACCATGACAGAATATCAGGTTTCAGTTTTTAAATACTTCAGACATTTAGCTTTATAACAAATGAAACTAACAGTGTTCTAGGTACAGGTCACCCCTTTGTAGTCCCCACACCTCCTGTTACAATTAATAAGGAATATTTGTTCACAGTTAATGATAGAAAACTGACAAATGTTAACAGACAGACACCCAGTGCATGTTAAAAAAAAAAGAAAGATATACAGCTATTCATTAGTCATATCACAGCTTTTAAACTAGGGAAAGTCTATGCCAAAAGCAAAAGGTTTCAAAAAATACTGAAAAATGCAATGTCAAACTTACCAAATGAGGCTGTCTTTATATTATAACAGAGATGTAATGAAGGTTAAATCAGCACTAAAGATATAAACTCCTCTTTCCAAGTCAGTCGTCATTCAACAACGTAAAACACAAATCAAAGACGGGTTAAAGCATTTCATTATAACTTTCAGTCTTACAAGCACTTTTACCCACTGCTTTTTTTTTTTTTTTCTTTCCTTTGAATTGAATATGAAGTTCAGATCCTAAAAAAAAATGTTTCCATTTCTCATGTACATTTGTATTTAACACTTTGACTTTCCTAAATATTTTTACTTTGAAAGTACTTATAGGACACTCTCTTTCTGCTTTCTGCTCAGAAGAAATAAATAAGGATACTAGCTAGTGAACTTTCTCCCCTAGCCCACCCCCCTTTATTTTAATTGCTTTTGGTAGGGATGCAAGTTTAGCATGACCAAGCTATGTGTCATTTCTCTGTGCAGTAAATGTAACATTCTAATGTCAACTCAATTATATGTATGTCTCATTAAAAGGAGGATTAAATGGAGTATATGATAGTTCTCATTTCCATGGAATGAGAATATTGGATTTCCTGTGTATTTACTATCTACAGGCAAGAGAGAATGTTGAAATAAGAAACCAAGCTTATTGGTCATTTCCCTGCTGGTCATCCCAAAGCTCATTATTGCTTCCCAAACCAAACATAGTCTAAGAAATAGTTTTCTAGCACAGCCTTGTGTGATTACGGATGCTCTCCTTCAATTTTCTTTTCCTATTGTGTCAAGAGAAGGCCTGCTTGCCCAGGTTCTTAATTTAAGAAGGCCACAAATGGCAGAAAGAAAGAGAAGTGGTACAAATACCATTAGACTTCAGGCAAGGATTTACTGCTGAAAGGATGGGAAAAGAGGAAAAAATGATCACACAGTTACTATTTGAATTTAGGCATTCCCAGATTGCCTGACCATATATTTTGTTCTATGAATAGTTTCTTGTCTGTACTACCTTCCAGGTAGCATGCAATCACTGTCACACATATGTGGAGGGCAAATATTGTACAATACTTAGCCACTGCCTGGAAATTGAATAGAGATCTATGTGTTCACCATATTTGGTTGTCACAGCAGAGGTATGTGAGCACACTGACATAGTTCAGAATTACAAAATGGGTAGAAAGGGAGTCTAGCTGTGCAGGAGTACTAAGGAAATCATTTAATATACTACACATCCTCATAGCCCAAAGGCATGAACTAGAATATGAGATTAATTTATGCTAACAAAGCTTTTTATTAGTATCTTCTGTCAAACCCTAACTACCAGGAAGAAAATATCATTAATTAGTATACAGTGATGAGGATCGTGCTGTATGAGAAAGACAGAAACTATAACAAAGCAAAAGAAAAAATCTGCAGGCAATATGCAACAACTCAGGAAATTCCCAGGCAATCATAAAAGATTTTGCTGTTTTTACAATGAAGGTTAGGATACACAGGTGTTTTAAATATTAGAAATCTATCTGCACAAACTTCTACATTATATTCAGAAGGAAGTTTATCTGCAAAAGGAAGGAAGGAAGGAGGGAAGGAAGGAGGGAAGAAAGGAAACAACAACAACACAACAACAAAACTATTATAAATAATAATAATAATAATAATAATAATAATAATAATAATAAATTATAATACATGTATTAGCAGCAGGTCTTTGTTAACTTTAAGGTCAAAATCATGGTTGCTGTGTATCATACTGGTTCAGCTTTAGGAGGAAAATAACCTTTGAACTTCAGATTTCCAGATGTTACTATTCTCTCTTTAATGGTCAAAATAGATCCACAACCGTAACCTACATTGAGAGCTGGCAGACATCCATAACCAAGCATATCATACTATTTTCAACTATATCATTATAGACAGCGTGTGTCATATATATGGAGAGAATTCTTCATAAATTTTTACAGTACAATAGTCTCCAAAGTAATCTATGAGAAATTAAATTAACTTTCTTGATATAGAGTGCTTATTTTTCATTTATTTTGGCTAATGTCTTGATAAAACAGTTCTCCCTTAGAGATTTAAGAAAAAATCAGTAAGCTATGTGAGATTCAGTGTTATTTTCATATATATATAATATATATATAAACATATATATACATGAATATATATATGAATATATATAAAAATATAATATATATGAATATATATAATAGACATATATTTTTATATTTACTTTTGAATTATATATGTGTATATTTACTTTTGAATGTATCTACAAATATATTTATTCATATAAAATTTAACATTTTTGTCTATCCTGTGTTTCAGTGCCTTACGTTTACATGAAAATGGACAAAAAATATATATATGTACCATGAAGTTAAATCATAACTGCCCAGAATACATTCTGTCTTCTCTCCCAAAACTTATAGAAAATTCAGGGTGCCCTGAAAATCTGGTCTCTGGAAAGTCTTGTGAGGAGATGAGGAAGATAGTGCCAGAATCCAGATGTGTTTAAGCTACCAGCCTTGGTACAGAAAAGATCACAGAAGCACAGTGTTAAAAACACTTCTATCACAGCACAGTGGAAAAAATTGTGCCTGTACATAACTTTGATAAAAATAGATGAAACCAGTAGGCAGATGATCTCCTAGAATGGATCCTGTTTAGCTGTTCCTGCATCCACACTTGTGTCCCTCTGCTTGTTTACCTCTGCGTGGGGGCTGCTTTGGGGATCTCCCGGCTAGCAATATAATGAGAACAAACCTACTATTGCATTTTAGGCCCCCATCTGTGTTTTTCCATGCTGCCTGCCTTTACTGATTCACACATATTTATTTGTTTGTTTGTTTGTTTTAAGACCAATGCTGACAGGACAAGTAAGATTTAAAAAGAATAAATCTGACAAAATTTGCACTGAATGCGTATATGTTGATAAGAAAGTAAGTATTTCAACTTCATGCCCATTTGAGGTTACAAATCAGAGTAAGAAACTGGTATCTGAAAAAATTTTGAGTACTCTTCAGGCACTAGCAACACATCATATTCAATTTATCTTTCTGAAGGAGTAAATCCAGTTAGAAATTTTTCATTATTAGTTTTTTTTTTCTTTATTTTTATCAGACCTATATAATACAGAAAGAGAAGATGTAACACAAGGCACAGTAACTCACATAAGGTAAAACAGACTCATAGGCAATCTTATGTGTTCAGACTTGCCCCAAACAACAAAAGAGTATTGAACCCACTTTATGGAAACCCTGTAAATGAATACAGTTTGTGTAATTTTTTATTTTTATTTTTTTAATGGGAGGACCGAGTTGTAAAAAAGCCATAACAGCCATTTTTCAGTGAAATTATACATATAATATCAGAAATATTAAAGAAGATTTCTATTTATGAGATTGAAATAAGAAAATCATAACGATGCCTCTTGCAAATGTAGGTTTGGACTGGGAAATGAAGGATCCCCTATGTCTCACATTTCAAATTACTAAAAATGTCTTCACTTCTTGATTATGTTTGGAAAAAAAAAAAAAAAAAAGAGAGAGAGAGAGAGATAAATACATCATCAATCTAAACATTACCTATCATAACTTTGTGCTGCCATTATGATCTAGAGATTTCTAAAGGAAATATGTTCCTATACACTCTATACTGTAAATAACATATTATATATAATGTGTTATTTGTAACCTATGAAATACATTTATACGTTACCTGAAGTTTGTTACATAAAGTATTGCCCCCAGTGCTGAAACAAGAATCCTTCTCTAAATGGAAGACAGATAGTTGTCTCTTGTCCACACTTGTAAAGAATCTTTCTGTTGTTGTTTTTGACATTTACTGAGATCTGAGATCTTTATGCATGTGGATCTGGTTGTATCTGAAGCTGCCTAGAAACAGTTTTCTAGTTTGGTCTTAAGTTAACTCTTCTTAGTGTCTATTCCTTTTACTGAGTGTTAACTTCCCTTGGATGTATATGGAAATGTAATACAAGAATAAATTGAAGAAAGAAAAATCTTCCTTATATGAACATTCAAAAGTGTTATGGGAAAAAAATCTGTTATGATGAACAGACTAATTACTTCCACAGTTCTGGTCTGCAATTTGTGTTGAGAAGAATTGCTTGAAGTTCTTGTTTGCATGGCAATACCAAGAACACCCTTCAAATCTATAGCTACTTTACAAGAGGTACCACGCCAATAAATAAATAAATAAATAAATAAATAAATAAATAAATAAATAAATGCATTCTTGTTTATTTAAATAGTGGTGAGCTGTGTGATTTGATATACATTTTCTGGAATTTACACATACCTCGTTTGCATAAATAATGTATTTCCTTCTTAAGCTAAACTACTCCCTTAACAACAGAGAAGGACCAACTTTTTTTCTTCTGCCTGTGTTTGGGTCACTGTGAATGTCACACTATTAATCAGGATGAAAAGTACTCAAGTGATGTTTGGTTAATACACAGAAATAAAGCATGTCACCAGCAGGATGTATAAGACATTATTCTATAATTCTGCAGTCTAATTCTAATCCATCCACTCATTTAATTTTATTGCAGTTAGCAACCTCTTTGATGATTTCAATCCTCTCAGTTGCTATAAAAACTATAAAGTCCTCCAAATTGTATAGTCTGATCCAAATGGCATTTGAATTTAAACTTCAAAAAGTAGCTAATTAGGTAATCCATGACATAACTGATCTTCTCCTAGAAAGGAATTCAATGAGTATCATTCTGAAACATTTGTTTAGACACACAATATAACTGAAACACATTATAAAGCAGAAGGAATTTCAGTCAGTCTTCATCTCCAAAATTATTGCTTTCATTTTACAAAAGATAAAGAAATACAGATTAGAACTTAATTTCTTCAATCACTTTGTTCCATTTCAGTAAATAGGCCGAAACAGCAGTAAAACTCTAAATGTAACTATACAGTATACCCCTTCTTTCTCCCTTTTGTCCTCACCAACCTTGCAGTTTAAATGTAGTCAGTAGACAATCATGTTACATATCTTCTGCAGTGCAAAATAGGAAGTACTGAAGAACAGACAAAACCCATGTAGATTTCAGGATAACTACTTACAGCAAGGAGTAGTCATCATGATTTTGTTAAAGAATACAGCTATTAAAAAAAAAAAAAAAAAAAAGTCTCTGTCAAGTCCATGCCTTATTGATTACACTTCCATTTAAAAAATCTGCATGTATGAATAATAGACACTTGTAGACAGGATTCATTTCACAAAGTTTAAACTACAATATTGATATCTGTAACTGAAATTTGCTATATTTTTACTCTTGTTGCACAACTAAACCTCTTTAGAAGGTCATTTGTTTTATCTTAAGATGAATATCTATAATGGGTGTCACGGAAAAAAAGAACAGCAGACAACATGACAATGCTGAGTACAATTAAGTGGACTAAGCAAAGGATAGACAGTATCATGAAAATCTACAGGCTAAACTGAGACCACACCAATTATGGCACCAGTGGGTTGGTAGAGCCAAGTCTTGGGGAAGCATGGCACTGACTCAGATAAGTCTCAGCCGTTCTGTTTGGTGGCTGGACCCTAATATGTAGTGGTCCCACTATGTGGTCTTCCCCTCTACATGGTGTTAGATGGAGGAAACCCATATAATAATGCTTCCCTTCAACCTCTTTTATGGAATGGAGGTGGTTATAAGCAAAGTCTGCCAATTATATCAGTACATAATGATACCATGATACAGCTTGTTAGCAGTTTCATATGTTTTTCTTCTGTTACTTGTCAATTCATAGGCTATACGATATTATTATTTCAGCTACAGAGAAACATCTTGCTCACAGACTCTCATCCTGATGGGGGTTTTCAACCACTTAGATGTCTGAGACATTGTTCTTAGGGACAGAAGAACTGATCAGAACTGGCAGCACTTTAAGGACACTTCTCTTAGAGCACAAGAGCTCTCCATTCCCATGTATAAGAAATCAAACAGGGAAGGCGGAAAATGGACATGACTGAACAAGGACCTGCTGGTCAAACCAGGGCGTAAGAATGAAATGCGCAGGCAGTGGAAGCAGGGACATGTGGTCTAGGAAGAATAAAGGGGTGCTGTCTGGATGTGTAGGGATAGGATCAAAAAAGCCAAGGCACAGATGGAACTGAACTTAGGTAGGTATATTGGCCAGAAAATAAAAGCCAATGAAAGTGTACCCCCCCTGAGAAATGAGAAGGAAGAACTGGTAATGACAGATATGGAGAAGGCTGAGGTACTCAACAACTTCTTTCCCTCAGTCTTCACTACTAGTCAGGACATGTCTCTTGAGTCCCTGAATTTCTATACAAGGGCTGGGGTAGCAGAGTTTCTCCCACTGTAAGCAAAGAGCAGGTTCAAGACCACCTGATGAAACTGAACAGGTACAAGATTATGGAACCTGGTGCCATGCATCCCAGGGTCATGAGGGAACTGTCTTTTGTGGTTGCCAAGCCTCTCTCCATTAAAGACAATTATAGCTTATGAGAATAATTAGGAACAGTATTTTTAATAAGCTATCTAATGTATCTTACCACACCACAGAACTGCTGAAACTATAAAGTCTTTATAATATGTGAGGTCTTGCTACTGTTCCCTTTAAGACTATTGAAAACTTTCCACTGTGATAAATTGATTCAGAATTTTGTACCAAACTACTTTGTTGGCACTTTTGCCTGCTATCAGTGCTATCAGTGAAGTATTTTGTATTGGAAATCTCTTTAAAATGGAATTAAGGAAAAAAAAAAAAAAAAAAAAAAGCACTTTTAAAGAGTTATTAAAAATAAATTATAATATATATATATTTACTGTTTGCTGTTCCCTCCAAAGTCTTGTATTTAAGAACATGTTCAATGCCATTCTTAGGAACATTCTTAGGAACACTGAAATATCTACAGACAATCAAGCTAGTCATTTCTCAAGAGTGTTCTCTCAGTGTTAAAAATATTACCTCATCTATATAGCAGGATTAATAGATGCTAAAATTTTCTAGTAGCACATTATTTCATTATTCTACCCCTCTAAATTTTTAATTTTTAACACAAATATATCATCAAGCTTGGAAAACATTTCTTGAAATGATATACTACACACAGAGATGTGAGTTCTGGCCTTTCTTTAGCCTAGAAGCAACCCTCAGATTGCCACAAGGAGAACTGCCATTCATGAGAATGCCCATGAATCACGAGCCAAGAGAGTGATGATACCACCTCAACACAGGGAATGCTCTACATGTGGTTCAGTGAAGCTACTGATATATCTTAACTTCATGATCCACTGAGATTTAGGTTGGACTGTTGGTTAGATAGAAACTCTTTGAGGATAGCTCTTGTTAGTCCTGTGTATCATAATAGTAAAAAGAAGTGGTGAAAGCAAAACCATACTTGTTGTTACAGCATTTTAGTCAGGACCTCAGGCCCAGACCTATAGCATGTCCTGTCTAAAATCATAGGTTGCCTTGGTGATCTCTGGAAGATGAGAAGGCTCGAGCTCTTTAGTGCAGACCTATGTGTTCTTCCACTTGTCTTGGCCACTATATGTTTCCAATATGCTTTCAGGCAGAATATAGTCAATTCCTTACTGGCAGAAAAGCTGGCTAGAGCTCCTACTTGGAAGCTGTATCACATGTAGCAAGGAACTAGGAAATAGGAAAGACTGCAGTTGCATGCTAAACATGGTAATAGAGGGAAGAAAATATTAACAAATATTATGCTTTAGACTACTTACTGTTTACTGGTTCATAGTCTATGAGTTATTATTTTAGTCAGACTCATAGTCTATGAGTTACTATTTTACAGATAAAAGTGCAGATTTTTAATTTTGGATAATGTCTGTGCCTGTGAAGGATGAATATATGCATGAAATGATTAGGAAATCAACTCTTCAGTCAAATATGTAATCAAAATATCAGAAAGTTGGAAGACAACTAGGCTACTTCTGACTGGGAAATGAAAGTTAACATTTAGGCTTTTATCTTGGAAGGGTAGCTAGCTATAGAGGCAGACTTCCAAGAGAAGTGGTGTAGTCATTTATTTAAATTTTGTTCCTAGGATGTTCTTTGTTCAGTAAAGAAGGTGCGCAGTTATCTGTTCATGTGCCTCCACATTATCCAAAATTTGATGCGAAGACCATAGGTTCACTATTGTCTTTATATATTCCTTCAAAATTTGATGCGAAGACCATAGGTTCACTATTGTCTTTATATATTACTTTATCTTTTTTAGATCAAGAAAGTGAACAGAGTCTATAGTCACTATGTCCAGAAATCAGTGACCACCACTCTAGAAAGAGCTATAGAAGATAAAATAATAGCTGGAAAAGTGCAGGAATAGCCCTCCCATTGCCATAGTTCCACAACCTGAGCAAGTTAAAACTGCACTATTAAAAAAATATATATAATAAATTTAAAAAAATAATAATAATAATTTTAAAAGTTATATGTGGATTAACAGTTTGCAGAGACTATCTTCAGTGCATTTTACCTGGGCAAAGAAAAAGAATGCTAAGGTCAGAGCTAATGCATTTAAGCCTAAGGCCTGAGGAGTGAGAAAAGGTGATGTGTTAATATACCAGAAAGCCTGGGTCTAGGATAAAAAACTACCTTCCTTCAGTTTAGAGTCTAACAAGCTCTTGGGAGAATTAAAAATAAAAAATAAAAGCAGAAAAGAGTTGCAGTGTGGGACAGGACTAGAGTTAGCTTCGTCTACTGCTCAGCTTAAAGATAATATACAGAGCCAAACCATCCACTGCTATATCTGCATACTAATTGGTCTGGTGTTTATTGTTTTATCTCTGGTAATTATGACTCCATTAATAGCTTGGAACATGGTCCTGGGCATGGTCCTGGGCAACCTACTCTAGGCAGCCCTGCTTGAGAAGGGAAGTTGGACCAGAGGATCTCCAGTGATTTCTTCCAGCCTAAACCATTCTGTCATTCTGAGCCTCTGTAGGTGTTATAAAGATTTAGCCATTCAGTGATATTGAAAAACATAATAATTTTTTTCCTGATTTCTAATCCAAAATAAAGACTTCTATCCTTTGATGCATAAGTCACTCTTTGCTGTCAGTCAGAGGTTTCCTTGAATGGTCAATGTAAGTTCAAACCTTATGGGGTGAAGCCTAAATCACCACCAGATAAAATAGACTTTGATTACACCTGCCCATCTCTACTCACCAGAGTAATCCAGTATGAGCTGGAAAAAAAATAAACAAACAAACAAACAAACAAAAAAGTAGTGATAGAGCAATAGACAGACTTATATAACTGTTACTCACTTCACATATGTGTAATACACTGGGGGCAGGCGACCAAAGGGTCACAAAAGTCCCATTGATTGCCTTTAAACATTTATTAAGAAAAAGAGAGAGAGAAAAAAAAAAATAAATAAAAATAAAAAAGGCTCCCAAGCTACATGACTGATACAGCCACTGGCGGTTTATACCCACAGTATAATTCAGAAAGCAATAGATAGCTAAAACGGTAGACCTTACAGATGGAAACATATACATCAACAAATGCTACATACAGTGCAGAAAACTGAGTCCAAAGTGGAACTACTCCATGTGGGTTCCAGGCTGCCAGCCAGGACCCAACTTGTCCCACATTCAAGGTGTCTTCTTCCCATCAGCCTGTGGAGCACCCCAGCTTTAACCAGACCATAGTTCTGATCTTTGAGTGTGTACTGAAAACATGTAGTAGAACAGAAACCCTGGGATGGAAGAGACTATCCATTTGTCATAAACATCTTGCTCAATAAATACATTGTAGATTACATGCCAGAGGGTAGTGTAGTTTTCATCTTGTGGCCACCCTACTATAATTCCCTGTGTGGTCTCTGTAAAAAATAAAAAACTATGATTAAATAAGTATATTTAATTAGTAATAAATGGTTCATCTTGTTAACTGCAGGTTGTAAATTTCTAGACTCACAGGAGGATAACCACAGAATTAAGGGAATTTCCTGAATTTCAGGCCCAATATTTTATGTATTTGTTGTGAAATGCAAAGCCCAGTTTCTTATTGCAAAGACTGAAATTCTCCGTAATTCCTGGAGAGTGCAGTATTCACCCTTACAAATTTAAGACAATTTCAAAGTGCAAAAGTTCCAAGGAGAGAGCAAAACCACTCACTCCAGTGCTGCTTATAAGATATTGTACAGATAGGCATGTAACTTCCTTACTACGTTATGGCCTTCTGCCTTATGGGACAGCAACAGCATGGTGGTCTTCAGGGTATGATTGTCAGGGAGCAGCAGAAGGATGGCAAGCTGAAGGTGACCACAAACTAGGTGGACTCTAACCAGAGCACTGTCCTACAGTGGCTAAGCCAAATGAGAAGTCATGTGGTGACAGCAATCAGTCCTACTGACAGTCCAGTAAACACTGGGCAAAAGGAAAGTAACAAGTCATGTTCAAGGTCAATAAAGGAGACCCAAACCATTCTTGAACAGGCCTGAAGACAAATACACCTACATCATAATTCAGGTTTGGATGGAGGACCCAGGTAAGTTTCATCAGAACTATTAAAGGCTTATTAAGGCCCACAAAATGATGATAGTGATTAAGGATTGTGAATCTTGACAGATAGTCACCTCATTTTTGGAGTTACTTAATTTTACTCTTATCAGCTTTTTCATGTGGGGATTGAGATGATTCTTGCTAATGATTTCTGACTTCTTTGTAAGTTTTTTTTAATTTACATTCTGTGAAAAATATAGGAATTTCCATTACACATGAGCATGCATCAGCAGTGAGCTTTGCTACATGTAGGTAGGTGCAGTCTGAGGTACGTATCTGCTCAAGACCCCTAACAGAGCCACCTATACACCAAGGATACCTAGTGCCTTTTAAATTGTGTTATAAATATATTTATGCACTGAAGCATCTGTATGTATGTTTGTATACCTATACATTGTACAGAGCTCGATCCTGCAAGATGCTGACTATTATGCATATGACCCATCATACCACATAAATGCATGTCTAATTTCTCTAAAACTTCAAAGGTACAATTTATGGTTAATGTCATGTGCAAACTTAAGTGCTCTGGTGGATCAGAGCCAGAGTATTCAGCACCTTGCAGGATCAACCCCTAATCACTGAACTTCAGAATGTACATTTTAATAGACTTTTAAATGGATTTGGGACCAAATGAAAAACTCAGATCTGAATACCTGTGGCTTAGTGAAAGCTGTGATGGGATTTGCATATTGAAACAAAATCCTATCCCAAACAGAGTTATGAGTCTAAAAAAGGAGCCATTAGCTAATTCATATGTTCGATAGGAACATACTGTTGAATTTATGTTGAAGGTTTTCAGGTATTATAACAAACAATACAGCTTCATGTGCAACAAATGTCTGGTGTTGAGGGCATGTTCCTGCAATGTGCCGTGACAGTACTCTTAAGAACAGTCTACTGAACATTACTGCAATTCTCCTTTTCCAGGAGTCAACTGTGTCAACTGTCAACTGTTGAAACTGAATTATGTGATTTAGCCACTTGGACTACTTGTAAAACAACAAACTTTATGCTTCATTACTGCTACCTTCTCATCATGTCCTTGTTGGTTTTAGCTGATGAAATTCAGCCTGAAAGTTCATCCTCAGGCCAAAAAAGTGTCCATTACAAACTAGGCAGAAATATTTCTTTGACTTATTTGGGAAACCAATTATCTGAGATTGGCTTCAAAGAGCTGGGAAGAGGCTGAGGTACTGACCACAGAGTTTGAATTTTTAGCATATGAATTTACAGCAATTCTGCAAAAAACTAGGATTAAAAATAAATGGGCAGGTTAGAGTAAACTCTTAGCTTTCTTCGTGACTGACCATAAACATGAAGAGTAGCATAAATCCCCGATAAACTATAGGGATGAGAGAAAAAAACTGTACTGTGTAATGGGACTCACTCTTGTCACAAGAGAATGCCCTAGGTAAACAGTTTACCCCAGACCCTACCATGTGTATGCTTCTCAGAAATGTAAAGTGAATAGAAGACTGGCTATTCTGACGTCAAGCCTGACAGTCACTGAAAAAATCCATGTATAAACGAGTAGTCCCTGTACAATTTCTTATTATTTTCATTGATGGTTATGGAGAATATAAAAAGTGTTTCTTGTCTATTAAGAGCAGATTACTATGTACTTATTTTATCAGACTCTGTAATGAAATCAAAATGAAGTACAATGAGCTTCCATGTCATAATACATGGTACAAAATGGACATGAAATATTCTCTATCTTCCTATTTCATTTACAGTTTTCACTATGAAAGATGTTTGTGGCCCATCAATTTCATTTCAGAATTAAGATTTTGTGTCTGCCTAGATAAACACGTAATTGTGATGATTTATTTCTTGATATAGGGCAAGCTATACATGGCTTGTTTAAGCATTTGTACAATGAACCCCCCTATTACCAGAAATATTCCACTGTCTACTAAATATATATTTTAAGAAAGGATGGTTTATACTGTAACCTTAAACTCCAATGTGAAAATAATTCCTGCTGAAACTTCACACCTTTGATTCCTAAATGGGGTGGTGGGGAGCTATTGCTCTTGTAAAGCTTATATTTAATTTATGCTCTATATTATTATAATATGACTCCTCTGGCTTTTTTTTTTTTTTTTTTTATATATACCTTTTTAAAATTTCATTTCTTTTATTTATTTTTTCATATATATTTTTTTTTCCCACTACCTACAGTAAGAGAGGAATCCTGCCTGCTTGACTACGTGAAACAGCTCAATAAATGCTTGCTCTGTACAGAAGTTTGGAGTTGCAGGTCTTTGTCTCAGAAAGTTTGCACTGCATGCCAGAATAAATGGTTCAGCTCTTTCCTAAGGTCATATATGAGGTGGACTGAGCAAATATTGAGAAGAATAAAGTCAATAAAAAGTATTTTTTTACAGAGCAAGGTTCTCTGAGTCACTTTTTCATACTAAATAGATTGATAGTGAAATACTCTGTTCTTCTATGTCTCTAGGAGGGCTGAAAGGTTCCAGATAACCACCAAGCATGGTTTGTTTTCCATTAATTAATGAAAGGGAAGAAAAATATATTTTCTTTCATGTTTTTCACTCAGCTCAACTTCTTGTTTCCATGATTTGCATGTCTCATATACTGCTTGATGCCTACTGTGAGATATGTGACATGATATTCTTGCCTTCTCATTAGTATGGAAGACATATCGTCTTAATTTTACTGTCTCTTCATGAATTTCAATCTTCAGCAGCCCCGTCAAAGCCTCAGTTCAATTCTGGGGTCATTTCTTTTCAGTTCTCCCTGCTGTCTCATATGTACAAGGAATGTTGAAGAGTTCATTCACCTGGAAATTATGAGTATATCCAATGACTGCCATAAACAAAAGGAAGGGCAACTGATCAAGGTACTATACACCTGAAACTACAGCAAATGCTCAGGTTTCACTTGAGTACATAGCCTTGGTATAACAATGCTGACTGAGGGCTCTCTATATCACGAAATGTAAGAAATTAAGCTTGACTGTGCACTGTTTGTCCTGACCTTTCTAAAAAGTGTTTTGTTTTGGTTGTTATTTTTATTTGTTTGTTTGTTTATTTTAATGCTACTCTGACTAGAAGTACCAAAACCTGGTCCCCACATCAAATGGGGAAAACCTGGAATAAGATTATTCAAATCAGATTATAATATCTAATTTTAGATATCTGTGCATATTGAATCCTAACTTTGATAAGCTTCTTCCTTATCAAGGAGACATGCACAATACAAGGACACAATGCCATTGACCAATTTCAGATAAGTTCAATTTCAGATAAGTTCAATAGGATTAAATTAATTACATTAATTACATACAGATGCTTTTTTTCTATCGTTGAATAAAAACAGCATTAAGAACGGTAACTCAGAATTAGATATGGACAAATTGTATTCTGTTGCCATACTGAGCTAACAAATAGTCAGTCTAACAGGACATTTGGGAAAGAAGTATTTACATTTCTTAATGGTAGTGTTACAGTGTCGTGGTTTAACCCGGCCGGCAGCTAAACACCACGCAGCCGTTCGCTCACCCTCCCCCTCCCTCTCTGGGACGGGGGAGAGAAATGGAAAGTGAAGCCCATGAGTTGAGATAAAGACAGTTTAATAAGACAGGAAAATAATAATAACAATAATAACAATAATAACAATAATAATAATAATAAATAATAATAATAATAATAATATTACAATGGTGATAATAGTACTACTAATAATAATATGTTCAAACAAGTGATGCACAATGCAATTGCTCACCACCCGCTGACCGATGCCCAGCCTAACCCCGAGCAGTCCGGCCCCTTCCCCCCGGCTAGCCACCCCTATATATTGTTTAGCATGACGTCAGATGGTATGGAATACCCCTTTGGCTAGTTTGGGTCACCTGTCCTGGGTCTGTTCCCTCCCAGCTCTTACTGCACCCCCAGCCTGCCTGTTGGCAGGACAGAGCAAAAGGCTGAGATGTCCTTGGCTTGGTATAAGCACTGCTCTGCAACAATTAAATCATCGGGGTGTTATCAGCACTCTTCTCATCCTAAGCCAAAACACAGCATTTCACCAGCTACTAGAAAGAAAATTAATTCTGTTCTAACTGAAACCAGGACATACAGTGAAGATGATGACAAGAGGGTAATGAGATTGGTAGGAAATTGTAATGTTTTTTAATTAAATCCATTTATTTGTTATTTTATTCATTTACTTTTAAGGACAGACCTTTGGGAGTAATGCCCCCTTGGTTGCATGCATGTTTGCTTTTATCTGGAATTGAGTTTGGAGTAAGAACCAATTTCCTCCAGAAAGGAAGATACCTGGATCATTCACCATTTAAGCCAAAATACTGACATTTGGGATACTCAAATCAAGTAGCCAAATAGATATGTCAATTTAAGCATTAGTTTTGGTACATGATGAACATACCTACAAGTTTATCAAGCTATATCAGCAGGAGAAACTTCCTCTTTATTGAAACTTCACTTCTCTTTTACTTATCTTACATTTTCTCTCATGATCAAGAGAGATGGGAGAAAAAAAAAAAAAAAAAGCCTAAGTCTAAGTCCATTATATTGAAGCTAATGATATAATTTTGGACAGATTAATTTATCTATTTATCTATTTATTTCTTGGAACAGTTTTCCATGCTTTTGTCTGCTTAAAACCCATTTTCAAATCCTTCCATAAGACATAGATCTTTCATAGATCTTTAAGGCTGAAGTAGGGTCTGAAACATGAGTCCTGTGAGGAGCGGCTGAAGGAACTGGGGTTGTTTAATCTGGAGAAGAGGGTGACCTCATTGCTCTCTGGAAGAAAGTTGTGGGGATCTTGGGGTCAGCCTATTCTCACAGATAGCTAGTGGTAAGGCAAGAGGAATGACCTCAAATTGCCTCAGGGGAGGTTTATATTGGAATTAGGAGAAATTTCTTCTCAGAAAGAGTGATTAGGCCAGGTTAGAATGGGTTGTCCAGGGAGGGGTGGAGTCACCATTTCTGTGGGTGTTTAAGGTCAGGTTGGAAGTGGTACTTAGGGACATGGTGTAGTGGGTGATAGTGGTGGTAGGGGGATAGTTGAACCAGATGATCTTGGAGGTCTTTTTCAACCTTAATGATTCTATGATTCATGGAGATCATCTAGAGAAGGTTTCCTCATCTTCTCTCTTTCCTTGTCTGCCTCATCACATTCATATTTCCACAGATTTGATTATGGACTCATTTAGGCAAGAAGTAAAGGGCAAAAAGTTGTTCTTAATTTCTCTTATTACTTTTTTAAACTCTATAGAAATCCTACAGATGGTCACAACAGTAAGTGCTCTAATTTTATTTATTTATTTATTTATTTATTGGTGCACATGAAAGGTATATAAAATCTTGTGTATGTGGAAATTCATCATGAACATTGAATCACTGAACAGATTTGAAAAAACAAAATGAGTTTATACTCAAACACCACTTTGTACCTTGTGATGTAATGGTTTTTGTCTTGTGCACAGAGACTATAGATAGATTTGTCGTACCATCAAACCAATTCATGAGCCTTTCATTTACTTGTAAATGCTCTCAGTGAAGTTGCTTATTTTTAATGAAAAAAAATATATTGCTTGGTTAGAGAACCAGAAATAAGAAATAATAATTTCACTACACCATCAGTATAATGAAGCTTCCCACTCACCAGGATGGCTACCCCACAACATAAAGTGAAGTTCTGCATCTGGCCAGTCACTCCACATACTTCTTTTGCACTTATTCTGATCTTCAACCATAAAGCGGTAGTCTAACCTTGCAGAAAACTGGTTAAATTGAATAGTCTTCCAGATTAACTTTCTTCATTAGTTTATTATGATGCCTGCTGTATCAACACTGTATCAACATGGCATAGTTTGCAGCAGAGTAGAAAAAGACATCCTACTCTCACATTCTTCTGGAAAAAAACGTCCAACTGTGAGATAATGGGTTCATGCTATGCTGGATGATGAACTAGCTCAACAGTAGAGCTCAAAATATTGTAGTGAATGGGGCTACATCTGGCTGGTGGCCAGTCACTAATGGTGTTCCCCAGGGGTCAGTTCTGCTCAACATTTTTAACAATGATCTGGATGCAGTAGTTGAACACATCCTTTGCAAGTTTGCTGATACTATACTGGGAGGTACTGTTGACACTCTGGAGGGACAAGAGGCCTTTCAGAAAGATCTAGATGTATTGTAACATAGGGCAATCATCAAGAACATGAAATTCAACAAAGGAGTATACCAGGCTCTGCACCTGGAGGTGCAGACTGAGAGATGAATGGCTAGAGAGCAGCTCAGAGGAAAGATATCTGGGGGTATTGGTTGACAGCAGGCTCAACATGAGCCAACACTGTACCTTGGCAGCCAAGAGAGCAAACTGCGTTTTGGGATACACTAAACACAGCATAGCCATCCGGTCAAAAGATGTATTTGTATTTATTATTGGTGCAGTTTCAGCTTGAATATTGAGTGCAGTTCTGCTCTCCACAATATGGAAAGGTTGTTAAGGTCCCTGAAAGCATTCTGACAAGGGCAGCAAAGCTGGGAAAGGGTCTGGAAGTTGTGTCTATGAGGAAAGGCTGAGGATATGTGGGTTGTCTAGTTTGGAGAGGAAGGCTAAGGGGCAAATTCATTGCTCTACAACTTCCTGAGATGGGGAGGTGGAAATGAAGGTGCTGGTCTCTTTTCCCCTGTAACTGGTAACACAAAGTAATGGTAGAAAGCTGCATTGGGGGAGGTTCAGATTTGATATTAGGAAAATATTTGTTATTGCAAGAGTGGTCAAACACTGTGTGGTGGTTTTACTCAGTTGGGCAGTTGAGCTCCACCACAACCACTCTCTCACTTCCCCATCTCCTCAAAGAGGAAGGGGGAGAAAATACAACACAGAGAACTTGATGTTTGAGATGAGAAAGGTTTAATTAAAGGGGAAGGGAATAGGGAGAAAAAGAAACAAAAGAAACAGAAAGTCTGCATGGAAGCACAGAGAGAAGAAAAAAAAAAAATTGTTCTCTACTTCCCATCAACGCACGATGTTTGGCCACGTCCTGGGAAGCAGGGCCTCAAAACGCGTAGTGGTTGTTCAGGAGGAACAACCCCCTCCCCCACGAGAGCCCCCTTTTTATTGCTGAGTGTGACATCAGGTGTTATGGAATATCCCTTTGATTGGTTTAGGTCAGCTGCCCTGGTGATGTCCCCTCCCCATCACTTGCCCACCCCCAGCCTGCTGGCTCTTGGGGGCTTGGAAGTAGTCCTGATGCTGTGCCAGCACTATGCAGCAACAGACACAACACTGGAGTGATACCAGTGCTGTTCCAGCTACGAGTGCAGAGCACAGCACTGTGTGGGCTGCTGCAGGGAAAGGTGACTCCATCCTAGACAGACCCAACACACACTGGAACAGGCTTCCTAGAGAGGCTGTTGATTCCCATGCCTGTCTGTGTTCTAGAGACATTTGGATGATTCCCTTAATAATAGGTTTTAATTTTTGCTTAGCCGTGAGGAAGTCAAGTAGTTGAACAAGATGATCTTTGTTGGTCCCTTTAAACTAAACTACTCTATTCTATTCTATCCGGTGGCAGTTAGCCTTCAGATTGTCTCATTTTTAATCTAAAATATCACCTCTTACCTTTAAGAGGAAGGAAAAAGAGTTACTACTGTTTGTACTGTATTAATGTTCTGTTAATGCTGAAGTAAGCAAACACCCAAGTAACTGACAAAGGACCCGACAAAAATAAGCAAACAAAACATATAAATAGGTAAACAAAAAAGCAATACCAATAAGAATTGTTGATACCAATAAAACTTTGTTGATGTTTTTCATTTTTTAAAGTCATAAATAAATGAAGAACAGATGGTTATAATGATTTGTCAATTTAAAAATAAATAAAATTGTCATAAACATATTATGAAGAGTAAAATTTTCAAAAAAAAAAAAAAAGAGAGATAAAAAAAAAGTCAATAGGTTCCAAAAACATTTTATTTTCTAACCTTTTTTCAATTAATAAAATTACTTGCAAATGAACTACTAATTCAATACTTCAATCAGGTATGCAAGAGTTATCTCCATTTTGAAAATTAAGAGAATAGGTTAAAAAAAAAAAAAAAAAAAGGAAAGAAAAAAAAAAGAAAGAAAGAAAAAAGTATTGATTCAACAGTGAAAACCTCTGAACATTAAATCCAAATCACTCGACTGCTTTCATATTAGGATATTAGCCCCATTTTAGCCCCATACTTTTTGTAAGACTTCTGTCTGGCTCTGTTCTGACTGCCAAGTGCCCCAGACTCAGCAGGTAAGTGGGAAGTATGCTTTCATTCAGGCTAACCTACTACACAGTATTTAGGCCACTCTCATGTGAACTGGGAGACTTCACAGAACATGGAGGTGGTAGATGGACAGGGCCTAGGTTTCTCCCTCCCTGAAAAAGAGAGAGCTCTCACCTATATTCTGATGGGAAAATGAGTATCAGGAGCTCATTGTTTTGCTTTGACCACTGTCTAATCAGTGAGTGTTAGTTTTAAAAGAGGTTTAGATAAATCTTTGAAGTCTTTGAATTTATAAGTATGTTTATGGATTCAGGAAAACCTCAGGAAGAAAAATGGTCATTTTTGAATATTCAGCACGCCAAAAAAATAAAAATAAAATAAAAACTTGCAAGAACACTTGCTCAGTGAACAACTTCTGACACCTAACTTAAATTTAAGCATGTAGACTACATTAGGTACTTACATGTACTAAAGACATTTTCTGACTTTCTCTGCTAAAAATACATACTGACTTTGTGATTTATGAAATTGAGTTTCCTTGTGTCTCAGCTTAACTGGTACCATCGAAGAGCCATGAACAAAATCTAGCTCCCTTTCCCAGTTCTTTCATTTGAAGAGCATTCTTTCTTTCTAAAGATTGCACATATTACCTAGCTCTAAAAAAAGTAGTTGGTGGAAATAGAAATGGCTAAGAGAACATTCCATGGAAGGCTTTATAATGAAAAAAAAAAACAAAACAACAACAACAAAATAAATAAAATAAATTAATAATAATAATAATAATAATAATAATGTGATAAATAAAACCTAAAATTCACAATTTGTTATATTCTCACTAGAAAGAAAACCCTGCAAGGCCTTTTTCACTTTCCATCTTGTTGAGTGTTGCTGTTGTTTGATGAACTTAAGGAGAATATGGACCAGCAGCCTGAAACAAGAACTTATTCTGATGCTTGCCAGGAACTGACAAAGATTAGCAAATGCCTTGGACTGCCAATGAGAAGGCCAATAGAAATACATATATGGAGAGAACGTGGTTTAGTGGCTGAATCACATCATACTGTGTTATGAAATAGCTTCATAGCATATCTCAGGTCGTTGTTTTCATAAAGTCAGAAAAGAAGTCTGCATATCAAGCAGACAGGTAGATTTACAGATAAAGCTCGGTAAAGCTTTATGTCAGTAAAATCTTTTTTATGTGAGTAGAACCTTTTCTGGTTCTTATTTCAGTCCGACAACTCACATAGTAACAGAGAGCATGAATATAGATGATATCATTTTCTTCTTACTGATAAAAAATTGACTGTAACATCTTTCATAAAACATAAGCAAAGTCATTATTTACTCTTTCTACATTAAGTTAATTATTTGAGGTTATTTGCTTGACTCAACCTCAATTAACTCCTAATGATGAAGTTTCATAGTTTCATACTATTTGAAGATCTCTGATCTATCTCTGAATATCCTTACTGTGAACACACCCAAAACAAATATTTTAAGAATTTTTGTAGGATTCATTTCTTTGTCAAATCTTTGTAGATAATGTATATACTTTCATCCAGTCTTCATGTAATTTGAACCTCTTTCTATTATCTTCCTGGAATACAGTATTTCTCCTTGCACACCTAGAAAAAAGTTTATTTTTTTTTCATTACCTCTGAGTCTTGGCTGCACATTTAATCCTCTTCTGAGGAGCCTGCTGCTGCTGCCTTCCTGCACCAATGTCCTCATTTCCGCCTGTCCTCTTCCTCACCCTGGTGTCTCCTCCCAGACCCATGTACCCACCCCAATTTGTGAAGGTGTAGTCACAGCCCTTCCAGAAAACTCGGTCTGGCTCTGTGAAACACATGTACCTCCTTTCTCTCTGCTACCCACAGATGTTTAACCGAACAATTAAATAGCTAGGGAACAAAGAAATGATACTATCCAAAAATATGCCATCCATCACATTCATTTTTGACTACATCTTACCCATTTGTCTACTTAATTTAACGTGGTATTGACTTTTTCAATATTAATTCCCTTTCTGTTTTGAGTAGTGCTGTTCTGTAAAACAATTTTTGTGTTCAGGAAACACTATTGTCACAAGGGCATTTTCCTTAATTTTAAAGTATTCACATAGCTTAACTGTATACACAAAGGAGAGTAAGGCTGAGAGCATCTGGTACAGATATTAGGATTGGTACCCGATTATAATTCTTCTAGCAGCATAATTAGGTCTTTACAGTTTTTAAACAATTACAGTTGTCATCAGTTTTAAAAACTTTGCCTTAAAGTTTAATGTTTTATTGCTAATTGTGTGATTTGATGTGAATGTAATTGGTTATGATGGCTGAATTAAAGAATCATTGCATCTTATAATATAGATATCTTTAACAGATTTTTGTTCCTCTTGGAACAGGGTAGAAACAACCACTGCAATGATAAATATATCACATTGAACTTAATGTTAATTGCATTTTATCTAAGTAATCAGAGAAAAAACAAAAAAAGCAATGATTGGTAACGAATCAATAACACCAGGAAAAAGATCTAGACAGTAATAGCATTTATGGAATATTATATGTAAGAGTTTAGCACTTCTCATCACTGACCCTCCAGATGAAACAACTAAAAAGAGATGAATAACAGGGAGTATTTTGGTCATGAAATACAAGAGAATTAATTTCTTAATCTTAAACATAACAAAAATCTCACGATAACCTTCACCTGTGTGGCAGGCTGACCTTGAACTGATGCCTGTTGCCTATCCAGCTGCTTTCTAGCTCCCCCTTTTCAACAAAACAAGGGAAAAATAGGATGAAAGATCTCTACCTCCTCCCTACACCTGAGTGGCACAGAAGGGACAAAGAAAAGAAGGGTTGCATGAAGAGGCTTGGAAGTATTTATTACCCGGGAAGAACAGGAAAGGAAGATGTTTGGCACACTCTGGATATTTTTATTTTCTAGGGCTTATATTCAGAAATGTATTATTGAAAGTAATGTACTTGTGCCAAGTTTAGACTGCTTAAAGGTGTCATTCCATTGAATTTTTCCCATAATGTGCAAAGTCTGCATTAACATTGACTTTCTGTTCACCTTATACATATTACATATTCCATGCGCAACTATGTGGATCACATCTAGATCAGCTAGATGTATTTGTCTTAAATGTTTTACTAAGCTTTCTATGCTATTTGACTACATAAAACTTCTACATAAAAGCTTAAAAGGGAAATCTGAGACCTTTGATATAGCAATATTCTTATGGACCATATCTTTACATTTGACCACAGACAATTCATTAAAGAACATAATGGTTAAATACATATGTCTATGAATGATAATTTTAGAAAAACAATGCACAGTTTGAGCAAAATTCTTAGTCATATAATCCTTACAATTCATGGACCTTAGCCAACAGTTCTACATTCTGCTGGCTTTGATAATATATTACTTAAAAGAAACAGAAGTCTAAAGAAGCTCTTTCTGTGAACTATACTAGCACTACTAGATTTAGTGGCTTGTATAAATTTAAATAAAATATATGGTGGCAAGTTATCACAATGATTCTTTAATTCAGTTAATTTAATGTCAGTTTGACATTTTTGTCCATCCCAGCAGTTCAAAAATAGTTATGACCTGATTATCTGGCCCTTATTAGAAGTTTTACTTGTTGATTTAACTGCATTGATTTCAGCTGAGCAGTTCAGGTCAAATCTTCAAGTTGGCAATTAATTGTGATACAGTGCAGTACTAAATTAATACAAATCTAGGATATGGATAGTCTGTACACCAGGTCAGAAAGGTATCATTGCTGAGCTGGACTTTATTTAGATATTTTGAAAGAATAGCCAGTATGAGGTTTCAGGAACTTTGAAAGATGACAGAAGTAATATAGGAATTTCATTCCAGGATGAGAGAAGAGTAAGACTTAGTCTTAGAGCCATTCTGTATTTTTATTCTGCAGTTGAAGAGGAAAGACGGAGCCTTTTTGAAAGTAAAGGATTACTGCATTAATAATATTGCAGTTCATACAATGATGGGATAATGTACTAAGACTGACATTACCTTTCACAAATATTTGAAAGAAAAAACCATTTCAGACAACTTAGCCATCAATTTAGTAGGCACCACACATTCAACAAAGTGCTTAAGCTTTTAACTTTAGACATATGTCTAAATGCCACAGTAAGCACTTTGCCGAACAGTGATGCACTAAGCATGAGTGTAAATGCTTTGCTCATCTGGGACTTTGGTCATCTGGGACTTTGCACATCTGGGAATACTCCCTGATAATCTTGACCTAATATAGAATGATCACTTTCTCTAGGGATTACTAGCAGTGCAGTTAAATTTTATTTCTCCTCAACTTCAGATGTGAAATAAAAGCCTTTAAAGATCAGTGTAAACCACAAATTATGCCTCAGAGACATAAGAATTCTGAGATAAGAAAAGTTTGGATTTTTATGCACTCAGGCACCCAAACTCAGGGAAAGCAATTTAATGCTGCTTATATTTTCAAAGTTCTAATGACTTATATGAAATTTCCTTTTGTGTTTACGACCCTATCTTCTTTGAGTAATTAGTTCCTTGGCATTAGGCCCATCTGTGACAATGAAAAGAGACTATCTGTTAGAATATTGTACCATAAAACAACTAAAAACATCATGCAGAGTTTTTGATATCAATATTTTTACATTTATTTGGACAAAAATGTACTCCTTGCTTTGCTTTATCAGATAGTATCCTGCAAGCATAGCTTGATGGAGGAAAAACCCATAGACCTAATAATGCACCTAAAAGCAGTTGGACTGTTTTCAAACAATACTTGTATACGGGCACACATGTACAGATTAGCAGTATTTCATATGGCATGGTCTATGCAACCACCAGTTCTAGAATTCAGCCAATGACTTTGAAAGAGACTCATATGAAGGAAAAATACAAAATGACATTATGACTTGTTTATTATTTATTTATTTATTTTCATAATCAATTAGTTGTTGTTTTGTATTTAATTAAAAAGGGGGGGGGGTGCTGGAAAGACATGTAGTATTTTTTTCATAAACCCTTTGGTTGTATTACTCTGTTTATATCTGTAACTTTTCAGAAATCAATTTTGAAGGAAAAACATTGCAAATATCCAGAGAGAATTAAATTAAATATCCAGAGAGAATGAAATTTTGAGGCAGAAGACCTATAAACTTTAAAGGAGCAAGGAGGTAAAATATAAGCAAAATATATCTGAATAGAAAACTTTGAAAGGATACAAGATAAAATTGATGTGGTTTTTTTTTTCTGGTCCTGTATCATCAATTAAGGTTTTATATATTGGCAGCAAAGTGTTTTGAAACTGTTACCTAATTGTATTTTGGCATTTTGCAACCTCACTTCACTCAATTTTGGAGTGACAATCTATAAAAGGACATGAAAAGAGGGGGAAAAAAATAACAAAACAAAACAAAAATAAAACAGGTCAACATAGTTTGTGATGAGCAGAATGTATAAGCATCTGCTGGTAGGCAGCTGTGCAGTTATTTACCTTGAAATTATATTATATTAGTCATAGTGAACAAGGACATACAATAATCCAGAATCATGCTACTGCATATATGTTTATGTATGTGTATGCATTCATCTGATGTGCCCATTCCTTTATAAATTATAATGACTATTTTGTGTGTGTGTGTGTTTAGTAACTGCCATAAGTATTCTAAGGTATTTTCAATTTAACCTATGTACCGGTTATGGATGAATCACACAGAATCACAGAATCACAGAATCACAGAACTGTAGGGGTTGGAAGGGACGTCGAAAGATCATCGGGTCTAACCCCCCTGCCAAAGCAGGTTCCTCAGAGCAGGCTGCCCAGGTAGGCATCCAGACAGGCCTTGAATATCTCCAGAGAAGGAGACTCCACAACTTCCCTAGGTAGCCTGTTCCAATGCTCCGACATCCTTACTGTGAAGAAGTTCTTTTGCATGTCAGTGTGGAACTCCCTGTGCTCTAACTTGCAGCCATTGCCCCTTCTCCTATCCCCACAAACCACTGAGAAGAGGTTGGCAACATCCTTCTGTCCCCCACCCCTCGGATATTTATATACACTGAGGAGATCCCCTCTCAGTCTTCTCTTCTCCAGGCTGAACAGACCCAGGTCTCTCAGCCTTTCTTCATAGGGAAGATGCTCCAGGCCCCATATCATCTTTGTGGCCCTCCGCTGGACTCTTTCCAGGAGATTCCTGTCTTTCTTGTACCGGGGAGCCCAGAACTGGACACAGTACTCCAGGTGAGGCTTGACCAGGGCAGAGTAGAGGGGGAGGATCATCTCTCTTGACATGCTGGCCACACTCCTTTTAGTGCATGCCAGGATCCCATTAGCCCTCTTGGCCACAAGGGCACAGCGCTGGCGCATGGTTGACCTGTCGTCCACCAGGACCCCCAAGGTCCTTCTCCTCAGAGCTCCTCTCCAGCAGGTCGTCCCCCAGCCTGTACTGATACTTTGGGTTGTTTCTTCCCATGTGCAGGACTCTACACTTGCTCTTATTAAATCTCATTTGGTTTCTTCCTGCCCATCTCTCCAGCCGGTCCAGGTCTCGCTGAATGGCAGCACAGCCTTCTGGCATGTCAGCCACTCCTCCCAGCTTCGTGTCATCGGTGTACTTGCTGAGGGCAGACACTATTCCCTCATCAAGATTGTCAATGAAGATGTTGACCAAGACTGGACCCAGCACTGACCCCTGGGGAACACCGCTAGTCACAGGCCTTCAGCCAGACTCTGCTCCTCCAATCACCACCCTCTGAGCTCAGATAGTCAGTCAGTTCTCAACGCACCTTGCTGTCCACTCATCTATCCCACACTTTCTCAGCTTTGCTAGTGGGATGTCATGGGAGACAGTATCAAAAGCCTTGCTAAAGTCAAGGTAGATGACATCCACCGCTCTCCCCCTATCTACCCAGCAGGTGATGCCATCATAGAAGGCAACGGGGTTGGTCGAGCACAACTTCCCCTTGTTGAATCCTTGCTGACTACTCCTCATAACCTTCTTCTCTTCCAATCGCTTGGAGATGGCATCCAGAACAAGCTGCTCCAATACATTTCCAGGTACAGAGGTGAGACTGACTGGCCTGTAGTTTCCCAGATCCTCCTTCCTGCCCTTCTTGAAGACCAGAGTGACATTGGCTATCCTCCAGTCTTCAGGTACCTCACCTGTTCTCCAGGACCTTTCAAAGATGATAGAGAGTGGTTCGGTGATCACATCTGCTAGCCACAAGGCCATCCCTGTTGGTAAGAACGAGGTCCAGGAGCACCCCCTGCTTCATCGGCTCCTCCACCACCTGCGTCAGAAAATTGTCCTCAACACACTGTAGGAACCGTTTAGACTGCTCGTGCCTGGCCGAGTTGTTTACCCAGCAGATGCCTGGGTAATTGAAGTCCCCCATGAGGGCCAGTGCTCATGATCGTGAGGCTACTAGCAGCTGCTTGTAGAAGGCCTCATTAACTTCCTCTTCCTGATCTGGAGACCTGTAGTAGACCCCCACCACCATGTGTCCCATACCAGTCCACCCCTTAACTCTTACCCACAAGCTTGTCCTTCACCCTCCCCCAGCTGGAGCTCGGTACACTCTAATTGCTCCCTCACATAAAGGGCAACCCCACCCCCTTGCTTCCCTAGCCTGTCTTTCCTAATGAGGACATAGCCCTCAATGACTGCGTTCCAGTCATGCGAGCTGTCCCACCATGTCTCAGTGATCACAATGAAATCGTGGCCCCACGACCGAGCACAGATCTCAAGCTCATCCTGTTTAGTTCTCATGCTCCATGCATTGGTGTACAGGCACTTTAGGGAAGCAGCAGGTACAGTTACCCCTGGGGGGATGCAAGAAGATACTGGCCAGGGGATTGGGAAGACTACCTTCTCTGAGGAGCCCTCAGACAATACTATGGGAGAGCTCAGAATATTTTCCCTGTTTTCAACAGTGACAGTAGTGACGACTTCCCCCAGCCCTTCTCTGTCAGCTTTAGCTCCCCTCCCTTCCCCCATCAAGCCTAGTTTAAAGCCCTGGTAATCAGCCCAGAGAGCTTGCTCCCCAGCACACTTGCGCCCCATTTGCTTAGTTGGTGTCTGTCCGTAGCCCACATACCCGGCCTCTCAAAGGACGGCCCAAGATCAAAATACCCAAATACCTGGTCCAGACACCACCCCCTCAGCCAGTCATTTACCTGTCCTCAGCCAGTCATTTACCTGAGATAGAGCTAATTTTGTTTGTAGAGGTTTGTTTTTGAATTTTTGTTGAAAACAGTGGTGATAACACACCCATGTTCTAGCTGTTAAAGAGTAGTGTTTGCACAGAGCCAACGACTTTTCTATTTTAATACTGCCTGGCCTCTGATGAGGATTGGGTGTGCACAAGAAGCCGGGAGGGGATGCAGCCAGGATGGCTGACACAGACTACCAAACAGACTAACCAAAGTGGTATTCCATACCATAAGGAATCGTGCTCAGCAATAAAAGCTGGAGGAAAGAAGAAGGAGGAGGAGGTATTTGGAGTGGTGGCATTCATCTCTGTGAGAAATCATTACACATGATAAACCATGATTTCCTGGAAATGGCTGAACACCTGCCTGCCAATGGGAGGTAGTGAATGAGTTCCTTGTTTTCCTTTGCTTGCAAACTTTTGCTTTACCTAGTAAACGGTCTTTATCTCAACCCACAAGTTTTCTCAGCTTTCTAATTCTTTTCCCTATCCCTCTGGGTGGAAAATGAGAAAGTGGCTGAATAGCATTTAGCTGACTACAGATGCTAAAACACACCACCTTGCCATATTGTCATATGCAAACACAAAGCCTAATGCTTTTCACTTCTCTGATTGGTTCATTCAGTTTTCAGATTTAATAGAAAGAGTGGTGTATGGAATGAAAGAAGAGAGGGAAAACAGTAACTGATAATTTTCCACTGATGCATCTGATTGCTCAGTGTATCTTTTGTAAAGTTGTGACATACAGTTTACAGATTTAACTCGTTTAATTTGCCATGCTAATAGTGATATATACTATACTTTTCATTGTTGAATGCATTATAATATGTATGTTTTTAATCCTGGGGCAGTGAACTTTTCAGTTTAATTGTCCAAAATTAAAATTAAAACTTTCTGGTTTAATGGGAAAACAGCGATAATAATAATGAAAAACAAACAAACAAACGGTATATATACAGAAAATCTCAGTTTATAAGGAAAGCTGCTAATTGCTTCGTCTACATTTGTGTCAAGTTTTTGGCTTTGCAGTGAATCTTGGCACCACATGGCAACACACATAGCTTGGAGGAGTCCAACTGGAGCTGAAATGCTATTTGGAGAGTAAAATCCTCTTTTCTGTACAGATGTAAAAATGCCACTACTTATGAAATGGAACCTAAAAGTTTTCAACATAAAGCAAAACTTAGTGGTGTTTGTTGTTGTTGTTTTGTGTATTTTGTTTGTTTGTTTTTGTTTTTAATCTGAATTTTAAATTTGCTCACCTCAAAAAATAAACTGATTAGGAAATTTCAGGTAAAGCAGACATATGCTAGAAAACACTAACAGTTTCATGAATATATATATATATAAAATAATATTATATATACATATATATTACAGGCAGGTAGAACACAGAAGTCCTGGCCTTGTTCCTGGCCAAAATTTAAAGACCACTCTGTGATCCCAGAGCCATCTCTCCAGGATATCTGACATTAGCAGAGGGACCTGCACGTGTTACATCATAAGTTATTATTTAGCCATGAATTGTAAAGGTTTATGATGCATTTTTGAGTCCGTGCCTTCAGGGTAATCCTATTGTACAGCTGGCTCAGGAAAATGGAAAAAAAATCGGTGTTTCATATCACTGATCTACCTCCTGTGAACTTTGGCAGAAACTAAGAACAGACTCTTGTCAGATTTACCACAGAGAGGGAAGTAAAATCAATGGTAATGTGTGCTTCAGGATGGAATTAGGACATTACAGTTCATATTTCAAACACTGTTTTCAAAATTCTTTTTCTTGTCTTTTTTTGACAGAAATTCTGGTTCACAGGGAGTTTCAGTATTTTTGGCTTAATTTATAAAAGAGTAAATTTTGAAGCATGCATTTTTCTTTACAAAACAGAAAGCCTGAATTAAAAAAAAAAAAAAAAAAAAAAACCTTTCACCAATTCAGAAATATTGCCTAAACAATGAGATGCGAGTTAATATCATCACTAATTAAACACTCTGACAATTCAAGGGAATTAAAAAGCTCTTTTTCTACTCCCTAACCATAAAAAATGGACAAAAATGGCTGAAAAATATTCCTTCTGTTGACATCCAGTAGTCCTTTACTAATTAACTAGAGTGATGTCCTTTTTAATGAGGCAAGACTTAATTCTTCATGAATGAATAACTCTGACCTGATTTGACAAAGCACTTGAACACACACTTAACATTTTATATGAGTAGTTCCTCTGAAGCAGACATGGAGATAAAGTTAATAGGACTCATTCTTAAATCTACTGCCAATTCAATATTATTTTACAATGTGTGTTTTCTGACAAAAGGACTTAATCCATTTTCTTTGGCTTATTCTCCAGTCCAGTTCTACACAGTAAGAAATATTTGTGATACTAAACCTGAGTTTACTGAATCCTATATTTAATCCCTTATTAATTCTTCTAACCTTTAACTCTATATACTTCAGATTCATATAACATCAGATAACTCTTTACTTGTTATGTAGTAATGCTTACCTGAAACATATTTAAGTTATTTGGTGATTAATTCAGGCACAATACATATATATTTTTCAGATTCCAAAACATCTTTATGGATATATCCAATTACAGGTAAACAAACATATTAGTTCCCTTATCCCAAGGACTAACAACAGGTTTATATGATTTGTATGCACTTTTTAATCCTGAATGAGGGGGATAGATGAATCCCACAGATTTACATATGTGTCACAAATAAATTATATGGCATATTCTTAAGACAACAACAAGGCTGATAACTTGATCACAAATTATTTTCAGGAATTCTGGGTTCGCCTCAATTTATAATTTGTTGTTGTTGTTGTTGTTGTTTTTATTGATAGAATTTTATTTTAACAGTCATGGAAATATTTTCAATGATTTTGTCAAAAAAGATGGGGATATATATAAAATAAAAGTAAACACACTTCTAGCTTTGAGCCAGCAGTGTGCTCAGGTGGCCAAGAAAGCTGACAGCATCCTGGCTTGTATCAGGAATAATGTGGTAAACAGGACTAGTGAAGTGATTGTCCCTCTGTACTCATCCCTGGTGAGGCTACACCTTGAGTATTGCATTCCAATCTGAGGCCCCCAGTATAAGGACATGGACCTATTAGATCTCTCCTATGAAGGCTGAGGAAGTTGGTGTTGTTCAGCCTGGAGAAGAGAAAGCTTACCTCATAGTGCCTTTCCAATACCTAACGGGAGCCTACAGGAAATCTGGGGAGGGACTGTTCATCAAAGAGCGTAGGCAGAGGACTAGGGGTAATGGATTTAAATTGACAGAAGGTAGATTTAGAGTAGTCATTAGAAAGAAGTTCTTTAGTGTGAGGGTGATGAGGCATTGAAACAGGTGTGGTGGTTTTGCCATGCTGGGCAGCTAAACCCCACAACCGCTCTCTCACTCCCCCTTTTAGATGAGGAGGGGGAGAAGCAAAGCAACGAAGAACTCACAGGTTGAGATAAGGATAATTTAATTAAAGGGAAATAATAATAATAATTAAATAAAGATTATTATGAACTAAACAATTTAACTAAAGGGAAATAAAAAGGGAAAGGGGAAAAGGAGGGGAAAAGGGAAAAATATATATAAAAAAAAAAAAAAGAGAAGAAAACAAACATAAAATAAATGAAGGCTATATGGAAGTGCAGAGGAAAGAAATTACTCTCTACTTCCCACAAATGAGCGATGATTGACCACGTCCTTGAAGCAGGGCCTCAACGCACGTAGCCGGTGTTCGAGAGGAGGACCAACATTTTCCCAACGAGAGCCCACCCCTCCCCTCTTCTTCCTGTTTCCACCTTTTATTGCTGAGTGTGATATCACATGGTATGGAATATCCCTTTGATTGGTTTAGGTCAGCTGCCCTAGTGATGTTTCTCTCCTCACTTTTTGTCCACCCCCTAGGAGGGTTAGAGAAAGGCCCGATGCTGTGCCACTGCTGCTCAGCAGTAGACACAACACTGGTGTGATAACACTGCTGTTCCAGCTACAAGTGCAGAGTGACAGCACTGTATGGGCTGCTGCCGGGAAAGTTAACATTCCAGCCAGACCCAGTACAACAGGTTGCCAGGGAAGTTGTGGATGGAATCCCTGGAAACTTTCAAGGTTGAGGCTTTGAGCAACCTGGTCTAGTGGAAGGCATCCCTGACTACAGGGGGGTTGAAATTATATGATCTTTAAGGTCCTTTCCAACACAAACTGTTCTGTGATTTCTGTGATTCTTTTCAGTAAAAAGTGAAAATATAAAAACATTGTGAACATTTAAGTCAAATATATATATATATATATATATATGTAAGTGTGTGTGTATTTCTGTCTTTTCTAGACCTTGTACTTTTCCTAGTCTTAATTTACTCTAAGGGACTATGTCTATTATAAATGAATAGAAAATTTTCTCACTCAAAGCAATGGCTTAAAATCAGAAGTCTGAACCTTCCTTTGTAAATGTATTCATGCTTATGTGGAAAAATAAATATAAAAGGTGTCTTCAATTGTTTGGAATTTATTCCTGTATGATTCATCTGGAGTTTCAGGCAAAAATTAGTTTGCAGAAGCAAAAAGGCTTTCTGGCAAGCTGATTTTTCTACCTTTTCAGTCATTTTTTGAGCATACCTCAAAAAAATTGATAGAGTGACAAGCTTTAGGGGACTTTTGGACCAGTGATTAAGCAAAGCAGGACACCTTTTCCTAATTAATATCACCGCTGTTAACAATTTTTTTCTTTCCAGAATTAAAATGTTGAAGTTCTTAATTGTATGTCAGTGCTGCATTAAGCTGACAAAATAATCAACTGTGAAAGACCCTAGATACATTGCAGAGGAGAAAAAAGGAAGCCTTTTATCAAAAGCCAGTTCCTGTTTCCAGAATTATGATATGGCTTCTAGATAATAGACCACAGTCAGCATTCAGAATATGGGAGAAGGGAAACAGACACATACATGTACGTATTCTAAAATAGAGTACAATTCACCTCACACAGAAACAGAGGTAGTAAGTGAGGTGCACTGAGTAAATACAAGCAAAGATAATTTCCCAGAATCTAGTAAAAAGTCTTCAGAACAGCAAGGTAATTGAATTGCTTCAAGAAACAATAATAGATTCTGTTTGAGTGAAGATGCCATAAAAAGGAGAAATATTTAAAGTCATAGGAGTATTTTACTTTGATACAATGATACTCTTGTTAAATTGGAAGGTCAAGAGATGAAAAAGAAAAACAAAAAAACAAAACAAAGCAAAAAAAAGGTACATAAGGTACATTAGGCTGAAAAATTGGTTTGTGCTTTTTGCCAGTTATTCCAATAGGGTTTGAATGAGTTTAACTACAGTACTGTCTAATTCCATCACATAAAATTCTACACACAGCAAATACTAAAGAAAAAGTGTGATTTTGTGTTATTTTTAGCTTTGCCTATTTTCCCTCCACTTTTATTCATTTCACCTCTGAGACTTAAGATAAACTCCAAGCAGAGACCAGAAAAGCAAATCATTTCCTTTTAATTACTCCTCCAGGAATCCAGGAAATCAGTTAATAGAGGTTCACCCTGTGTCATGTAAAACTGCTATCACAAATCTTTAAGCCACAAATAAACGAACAGAAGACATCAGTCTGCCACACATGGTGTTACTTTGGGTAATTTTCTGAGGTGCTTCTTTGCTTCTTTCACTTATTGATAATGAGTAAAAAATGCCCTATTTGTGGCCAAATATATATAAATATACATATATATATATATATATTCAGTCTTCTTCCTACATAATTCATAACCTGCACTTTTGCCATAATTATGTCATTTGATACAGAAACAAAGATTAAAAGGATTAAAACCTGTCTGATATGGTCCAAAAATCAACTGTTAACAGGGACTCATCGTGAACCAGATGCACTCCCTGTGGGTTCTTGAGGTATCCAATTATATACTCTGTTGTTAATTCCTGTACTAATGAAAAACCTGATATATTTTTGCTGCTAAAATGAGTAGATGACAAACGGATTGTAAAAGAGGCAGTTAAAGAGGAAGGCAAAGCAAAAAAACTAATCAATCAGATGACTTTGTAATGTGAGTACAAATATACAGCTATATAAAGTCTGAAATCCTTACTGAAGTCAAGACAGAAACATATCCACTGCTCTCTCCTCACCTACCAAGCCTATCGTTTCATCCTAGAAGATTATCAGGTTGGTCGGTCAAGCACGATTTCCCTTTTATGAATTTTGGATATGGACTAGAAGTTTGAGTAAGTTTGCTGATGATATTAAACTGGGAGGAGCTGTTGACTCTAAAAAGGCCTTGTAGAAAGACCTGGACAAATTGGACAGCTGGGCATTCACCAACTGTATGAAGTTTAACAAGAGCAAGTGCCAGGTCCTGCACCGAGGAAGGGGCAACCCTGGCTATACATACAGACTGGGCGATGAAAAGCTGAAGAGCAGCCCCGAAGAGAAGGATCTGGAAACGTTTTCCACGATCAGTTGTTTTATTGCCTTCTCAGGGATCTAGGTGAGGCTGAAAATAACTCAGTAAAATCTCAGAGCAAAATCTATCAGAGAATGGACTTCATCTGTAAAAACTAAATGGGGCAATGGAATTTATTGGAATCATTATCTCTGACTGTAAATCCTAGTGTTTAATTTTGCATTTGAAGTTATTGGACTAGCTAAAAAATGTTCCAATAGCTTCATGGTAAACTGATTTAAGTGTTTAAGAGATCTACTTTAGAGAAAAGCAAAAATTTTCAGGTTCCATCATGCTTCTAGGTTCATTTGTACTTTATGATCACAAAATTGATTCTCTTTCCACCTGTTACAAGTGGAAAGAAGCAATAGAATGTACTAAAGACTTCTATAAATTGAGCCAGAACATACCCTTTCAAATATGACATTTCCAATGTACTCAAAATAAGTTCTTGCAGGTGGGAGGCCAAATGAGAATTTGTTTTTGGAACCCAAAGTTTGCTGTCTGGAGACTGCTTATAATTCTGCTTGCTTCGGTTCTGTAAATGTATTACAAAGATATGAATCTTTTCATTGATTTCAACAGCATCAGAGTAATAGAGCATTTGTATCTTTCTGTGATCACTAGATAGACTGGCTGATTGAATACTATAAGTATACTTCATGTGCTCTGACCTGTCTTATTTTGATTCTGGATTCGGAACCCCTTGTACTGGGAAACAAATTTCCTTTTCTTGATATGAGGTAAAGTAAGAAGGATTTGTCCCTCTTAAACTGCAAACAAACAAACAAAAAAGCTAAATCTGGTTTATTTATGTCAAGTACTGAAGGGTGGAATTTATCATATTATCATCATGTGATTATGAAATCATATTACAACTTGGATTATAGTTGAACAGATGTATTTGTATTTGACTTTTTTTTTTTCCCTTGAAAATAATATAACGTATTTTCAAGCTGGTTAACAATAGACTATTAATCTTCTTAACACCCCATGGCACTTCACAAAACACATTTTCAGTGTGTTGTTGAGTTCTCTGTGAAATGCTGCAAAGGATGCAATAGCATTCATTCCTTTAACATTTGAACACTGGCTTGGGTCTCAGTATATTTTCATTTTTCCAGAGACAGCATTTTGATTCAAGAAGATTTTTATTGTTTTTCAAATTTATTTTACATTTTCTTATTAATCTTGTGAACACTATCCTTATCATTCATTTGCATTCTGTTTGTAAATCCAAATTTGTACAACTTACAGATCTATTACTGAAGATTTAAGTGTATACAGGTACCTTAAAGGAGGCTGTAGTGAGGTGGGGGTGTCGTGGTTCAGCTCGAGAGGGCAGCCGAGCTCCACCACAGCCGCTCTCTCACTCCCCCTCCTCAAAGAGGAATGGGGAGAAAATATGTGCAAAAGGGCTCAAGGGTTGAGATAAGGACGAGAAAATCACGCAATAATTATTGCAACGGGCAAAACAGACTCAGCGTAAGAAGATAGTAAGATTTATTGCTCATTACTAACAAGCTAGAGAAGTGAGAAACAAAGGAAAGAAACCAAAAGCACCTTCCCCCCCATCCACCCTCTTCCACCTCCTCCCCCCGAGCGGTGCAGGGGAACGGGGGAATGGGGGTTATGGTCAGTCTACAGCACTGCTTCTCTGCCACTCCTTCTCGGTCACTCTTGTCCCCAGTGCTGTGGGGTCCCACCCACGGGATACAGTCCTTGACGAACTGATCCGGTGTGGGCTTCCCACAGGCAGCAGTTCTTCCAGAACTGCTCCAGATATGGGTCCGTACCACGGGGTCCATCCCTCAGGAGCAAACTGCTCCAACCTGGCTCCCCCATGGGCAGCAGCTCCTGCCCGGTCACCTGCTCCTGCGTGGTCTCCTCTCCACGGGCTACAGGTCTGGCCTGGAATCTGCTCCAGCAGGGGTTTTCCACAGGCCAAAGCCTCCGTTGGTGCAGGGCCACCTGCTCCACTGTGGTCTCCTCCATGGGCTGCAGCGTGGAACCCTGCTCCACTGTGGTACTCCATGGGCTGCAGGGGGACATCCTGCTTCACCATGGTCCTCACCACAGGCTGCAGGGGACTTCTGCTCCGGTGCCTGGAGCACCTCTCCCCCTCCTTCTGCAATGACCTTGGCGCCTGCAAGGCTGTTCTTCACTCCTCTCACTCTCCCAGCTCCTCTGTGTAGCTCAGTGTTTTTTTCCCTGTCTTAAATATGCTCTCACAGAGGCGCAAAACAACATCACTTATTGGCTCAGCTCTGGAAAACAATGGGGCCCTTTCCAAACATGGGGCAGCTTCTAGATCCTTCTCACAGAAACCACCCCTATGGCCCCCTGCTACCAAAACCTTGCCACGTAAACCCACTACAGGGGGCTGGTCTATTCTCCCACGTGCCTGGTGACAGGATGAGGGGGAATGGGCTAAAGTTGCACCAGGAGAGGTTTAGGTTGGACATTAGGAAGAACTTCTTTACTGAAAGGGTTGTTCAGCATTGGAATAGGCTGTCCAGGGGATAGGCTGTTCAGTCACTATCCCTTATCCAAGTCACTATTACCTTATCCAAGGTAATACAAAATTTAGTGTAGTAGGACTTTTTGCATTCCCTCTAAAAAATGTTCATAAAAATCTAAAAATCTTTGAGACAGTAAGTATGGAACACCACAAAACTATTTACACAAACTTTTAGAAGTCAAATTCCACTGCCATATTTATGCATGTACTTCCCTTTTACTGAGCAGCTTCAGCACTGCTCAGGCTATCATAAATAATGTGTATACCAGAATATATTCTGGTCTATATACATATATGTTCAGATTTCATTTAACTGTGAAGTTAAATAAGCTTATTGAAGTATACAGGGTGTTTCCAAATTGAGGAGGATGGTAGGACTCACCATTACTTATGTTCTTCAGTCAGAAAGAAATCATTAGAATACTAAAGAATATAAGTTGAATCAGTGTCCAGGAGTTTAAAGACTTTAGAATTGGTTACTGAGGCCTGAGGGAAGGCTTTGAAACTCTTTTATATATATAAACTTTGCTTTAAAAGATTATATGTCAAAATGTAAAGAATTGAGTCATGTATACTGGAAAATACCATGGTTTCAGAATTTGAGCTTGCTAAAAGTAATATCATGGTCTCTGATTAAGCATGATTCCCTGGAATACAATTCATTTTTAACAAAATACTCACTGGCACTATAGTTTCATATATGATGGGTTATCAACAATACGAAGGAAAAATGATCAGATTTTGAAAAGTGAGAATATGTATACTATTTTGTAAGGACCAGCTAACTGAATTTTCCTGATCTTTTAGATTTTAAATAAAATTTTAAATAAAATTAAGCATTCTAATCTATCTGACAATAGTACAATTATTTTCAATAGAGCTAGGTGGAAAAAATAAATTAAACTGTGGAAAATCTATTAAATTATTTCTGAAATCTTCTTTATTTTGATCACTGCTTACTTCTAAATGTTTCTCAAAAAATATAAATCAAAGATAGTTCAAATCAGTTCAAATTCATCACTTTGTTTATTTAGAAGAAAACAAAACAAAAAAAAAAAGCTGCACTTTGAGTTTGTCTGTCTTAACTTGCTGATGTGTCTTGTAATATGATTCTTATTCATATGTGTATGATGCAAATAGAGGAAAACTTTCAAGATTCAACATCTAGATGGCAAGTCAACAGGTTTGCCCTAGCTTGTTGCTTAGAAAATTAACTGTAACCAGAGGATGAATGAGAACTTCTGACGATAAAAGTAGATTCCATTAGAGTTGCTGCTACTGAAGTACTGAGCCACCCAGTCACTTGTCTCTCAGGGCAATATGTGAAAGAATATCATGGTGAACAGTGTATTGTTGTTATTATTATTATTTAATTTATTGTGTTAAATGGAATTCAAAAAAAGAACATAGGGGTTTGATAGAAAAAAAAAAAAAAAAAGGTTAGAATACATTTTAAAAATGCATGTTTTTTGAAAATTCAGGTTTTCTCACCAGGTTTCTAAATTAAGGTTTAGAAATCTATAACAATCTATCTGACAATTCATTACTAGGTTCAGGATGCAAAGCAGTGTTGAATATTATGAGTATCATCAAGCATCCTAGTCAGCCTAGGCATGTTAATTCTTGAACAATAGTTTTATGAAAGAAAAAAAAAATCCGATATTGTATAGTTAAATTTCAAAATTCAAATCAAATATTTCAGAAATATTTCAAAATTCAAATCAAATGTTTAGATTTTTTTCATCCTTTTTTTTTTTAAATGTTAAATTAAAAATAATAATATTGCTCACTTTTAGAAACTGGAAAGTTCTATCCAGTTAATTAAATATTTATAATGCAGTATCTATAGAATTTAATTTTATTTTATTTCTTGCCTGGATGTATATTTACTTATAATATCATTATTTTCTACAGTGGATTATTTTAGGAAATAAGAATTCATGCTTAATTTTGGCCCTGACATTTATTTATTTATTTTTAAAATACAATCCTCAAACTAAAGAATGAGAAAAGTGTCACTTTTGTGATACAGTGATATTATATTTCTCACATGATATTTTTTATTATTTTTATTGGTTGAACTGGTAGGAATTGGGCTCTTGATTCAACAGTATTTCTGAAAATCTCCAACGTAAAGAAATAATTAAAACACAGCACCAACATAGCTGAGTTTATAAAACTCACTATCTTTACAATGGCAGGAGCCTACCAAATCAGTGGGAATTTTGGTTCACGGGTTCAGTCTTTATCCAGTAGTCTGTTTAGATTTTGGTTTTACTACTTCATTTAAATCCCATTTTAACTACAAAAATAATTTTATCCCCCAGATCACTGAAATAATAGTAATTTATTAAGGGAGAAATAAAAAGTATCTGAATGATTTAAGTGTGTTTTGTTACATTACTCTGGTGCACTGCGGAGGCACTCAGGAATCCTTTGCCTGGCTTTGGCTCATGACTAGCAGGATATAGCTATTTCATTTTCTTCAAGATAAGAGTAAGGTTCACATGGTAGAGGTTACTGAGTATACTAAGCAGGATAGAACGTTACAATTTCTTCTGTGTAATAGAGAACTCAGACATCAAATGATCTCACAACCAGCATGTTTCAACTTTATTCACATCTATGAAGTGATTCAGTCTTTTTATTATTTTTTAATGTTTTTCTCTTTATTTTTTTACTGTTTTTAGAAAAGTGAAAAACACATTTTTGCAGTGTCTGAATATATGAAGCTGCTGATCTATAGTCAGTTTTAAATTCATAACTCCCTTGTCTTCTTCACCAAGATAGGAAAAGGAAGTATTTGTATTAATATTATTTGGTTAGATCAGTATGTTTATTTGAATCTTCCTTGAACAGTACCTGAAAAGGATCTAATCCAGCCCCCACTGAAATCAATCTTTTCAATAGGCTGTGAATCAAGCTCAGAGAAATGAAATTCCTTAGTACTAGACAACTTTATATGTGATTTCAGAATAAACAGCTGGAAATAAATGCATAATCCTTACAAATGGTACTGTCAAAGGCAAAGCTTCCATTAACTTTAATGAGTGCAAATTTGGGTGTATCATAGGAAAAAAAAGGGAACATGATAAAACTGAAGACCTGTAAATTTAATATTAGTAAAAGAAGATCTTTTCAAACCCAGAATATAAATGTGGAAAAAAAAAAAAAAAAAAAAAAAGGAAAAAAAACTTTCCATAGGAGGCCATCTAGGTAGCTAGTCATTAAATAAATGACTAAATCACTGGATAGCTTTAGAGCTATAGTTAAAATTTGTTGCTAAACAAGTTTAGACAATGATGTGAGTAATCACATTTTAGGCATCAGGGTTTAAGATCATACGGGTTAGAGAATAATCTGTCTTCTCCTTACATATTAATTCAAATTTATTTAAGTGCCCTCCAAAAAAGGACAATTGATTTATTTAAAATTTTGAAGTACTGGTCACTAAGTCAAGGAAGCAATATAAAAGGAAGCAAGAACTGTAGTCCACATACTTTGTCTTGATTTTTAATTGCATGTACAGTCATTTAAAGACTGGGGCGGCGGGGTGGGGGGGGGTGGGGGAGGATTTATTTACAGCAGATAAGTAGGGCCATTGAACACCAGTACAGGGATAGAATAGAAAAGCTGAGGAAAAATCCTACTTCGCTGGTCAGAAATCACTCCGGCTTTGAACATCATGAGAATTTGTTCCTGTTCCCATTGTCATTAGAAAAATAAACATGGACATAAATTGACAACAGGACATATGAGATGGAAGAATTCAAAACCCTGAGGTAGACAACTAACCTGGCTATGTAGTAAGTGAAGAGAGTTGGGCACTCAAAATGCATCCAATACATTAGAGAAAACATAATGGATAAAAAAAAATTTAAGGAAACTAATGCTGAAAGAGGAATATACAGGAATACATCTGTACCTAGATTGAAACTTCCTTCAATGTGGCATAGAAACTTTTGAATCATTTTTACATAGGCTCTTAAACTCTTTGTTTTCAAATCTGAACATGGACTATGCTTTCTCTTCACAGAAAACTTCCAGATAAAAATACTTTTTATTTTTATAATTTTATTCTATTTTGCTTTTACCTGGTAATTCAGTGGTTAGATATTTGCTCTTGCTGTAGCTTTTTAGTTTGATTCTCATGATCAGGGGATTCAAATGCATATCTCCCATGACAGTGACATCCCTGGAGAAAGTGACTTACATCTGAACTTCCAATTCCAATATGTAGCACAGACTGAAATAAATAAATAAATAAATAAATAAATAATGCATTGCAGTATGAATTTCTCATGCCAAATGTTGATCTGTAGTGGGTTTACGTGGCAAGGTTTTGGTAGCAGGGGGCCATAAGGGTGGTTTCTGTGAGAAGGATCTAGAAGCTGCCCCATGTTTGGGAAAGGCCCCATTGTTTTCCAGAGCTGAGCCAATAAGTGATGTTGTTTTGCGCCTCTGTGAGAGCATATTTAAGACAGGGAAAAAAACACTGCGCTACACAGAGGAGCTGGGAGAGTGAGAGGAGTGAAGAACAGCCTTGCAGGCGCCAAGGTCATTGCAGAAGGAGGGGGAGAGGTGCTCCAGGCACCGGAGCAGAAGTCCCCTGCAGCCTGTGGTGAGGACCATGGTGAAGCAGGATGTCCCCCTGCAGCCCATGGAGTACCACAGTGGAGCAGGGTTCCACGCTGCAGCCCATGGAGGAGACCACAGTGGAGCAGGTGGCCCTGCACCAACGGAGGCTTTGGCCTGTGGAAAACCCCTGCTGGAGCAGATTCCAGGCCGGACCTGTAGCCCGTGGAGAGGAGACCACGCAGGAGCAGGTGACCGGGCAGGAGCTGCTGCCCGTAGGGGAGCCAGGTTGGAGCAGTTTGCTCCTGAGGAATGGACCCCGTGGTACGGACCCATATCTGGAGCAGTTCTGGAAGAACTGCTGCCTGTGGGAAGCCCACACCGGATCAGTTCGTCAAGGACTGTATCCCGTGGGTGGGACCCCACAGCACTGGGGACAAGAGTGACCGAGAAGGAGTGGCAGAGAAGCAGTGCTGTAGACTGACCATAACCCCCATTCCCCCGTTCCCCTGCACCGCTCGGGGGGAGGAGGTGGAAGAGGGTGGATGGGGGGGAAGGTGCTTTTGGTTTCTTTCCTTTGTTTCTCACTTCTCTAGCTTGTTAGTAATGAGCAATAAATCTTACTATCTTCTTACGCTGAGTCTGTTTTGCCCGTTACAATAATTATTGCGTGATTTTCTCGTCCTTATCTCAACCCTTGAGCCCTTTTGCACATATTTTCTCCCCATTCCTCTTTGAGGAGGGGGAGTGAGAGAGCGGCTGTGGTAGAGCTCGGCTGCCCACTCGAGTGTAACCACTACATCATCTTAAGCAACAGACTGTCAGGTCACACATGGTACTTTTGGCCCAATGGTACTTTTGGTTGTTCCACCAGCAGGGAATAGATCTAATAGAGGAATCATGAAGTTTCACATTAAAACTGAACTTAATACCTCAAGAACTTGTGAAGACAAGGGAATTTTGTTATCATTTGGGGAGCTTTGTATTATCATCTTTTTCCTTTGAATGTTGATAAATAAACAATGGTGGTCAGTGCAAACATTGTACAAAACAATCATTGAAACACAGCAAGAACACAGAAAAATGGGACAAATCTTCACTTGATATAAACCCTAATAGTTTTTTTGGCCAGCTGAGAATCTGCCTCAAGGAACTTTTCTTGAAAATACTGTAAATAGAATATCAGGCAATAAACTGAAAAATAAAGAAAATATTTGAAGCTCTCATTGTTTCTAAAGAAATTAGTTGTTGGATTCAAATTTTATTCGTGCATTCTAAGACAGTCTCTAACATCATATAAACATGCATATGTTCATTTATATGGGATATAAAAATAATTTCATATTTACTTTATAAGCATACTTCAAATATGCTATTCAATGCTGAAATGGGTTAATCTTTCTTGTTAAAACTGTCTTATTTAGGTGCTAGTCACAGACTTAGGACATCATTAATATTTTCATACAGGCCAAATGTTGCAAGTAGAAGTTCCATCTCTATGACTAGGAATATACTGAAATCTTAAAATCAGGGATTTTCCAAGAAGCAATAAGATAAGTGCAGAAAAAAATGTTACTACTTGGACCACTTATATCCAAAGGTATTGTGCTAAGTTAGATAAACCAAGGGCATTTACCCAAATTCACTCAAACAGATATCCAAGGTCTGAACTGACTCCAAAGAACTGTGGATGTCTGGATTCTGTTAGGAAGGATAGAATTCTTAATCCCTTTTGGTGTTTTCTTCTAAGAAATCCTTTGGATACGTGAATGTGTCATTGTAGTTTCATGTAGGCCTTGGTAAATGACAAAACCTATGGATCATACTAGAAAACACAAGCTAACAATAATGAAGTTACTACCTTTTTTTTCCATAGATTAAACAGAAGCTGATAAATTTTATGCAAAAGTTTCCAATAGATTCACTGAAAGAGATACCTAAAAAAATAATACCGTGGCATGTCTTATGTCTTCATTTTGCATTAGAGCACTGGAAAGGCTTTCATAGAGTCTTCAAAGAATGCATTTAACTGTAATCTGAAAAGAAAGACGGAAATAGCTTTGGAGAGACCTCTGCCCTTTTCTGAAATTAACTTACATGCATTTCTGTTAACAGCATTCTATTTCTGAGGTCACAGTACCTGATACCGTAACAGACATCAAGCCTGGAATACATTTGAGGTTACAGACAATAATGAGATTCTTTATCAGACTTTTAAAAAATGATCTTGCTGTAGACAAAGTCATAAACACTTTGTATTAGCTCTTAGATAGAGCAAAAACATATGCTCTCATCATTACCCATGTTGCCTCTAGTTTAAAAATAGGTGGAATTAAATGTTCTATTTTTCCCAGTTTAGAACTCCTTGTCTATCTTATAGTGCCCTAATCAGGTTATTACAAGCAGTAATCATCTTCCAGTGTAAATGATTCTCAGATGTGTTGTTAGCTAATGAGTAATGTTAGTAGTCTTCTGTTATACCTTCTCTGTAACTTCTTGTTTCACTCAGATATGAGATTTTGCTATAGAGTGTTGCAACTGTGATGTGTTAGCCATGCAGAAAAAAATGTTCTGTTTATCTTACACAACAGCAGGAAATCCCAGTTCAATTTTCTTTCCAAATTTCTGAAAGTGATTTGAAAGACCTGTAACAAAGAATTCCTCAGGGTTCTCAAACTAAAAGGTTTGTTCTTGCTATATTTCCATATTAATTGCTTTAGCTATTACAAATAGCAGTTCTAATTGGCTTTTGATGACTTTTTGAACTTTAGTAATTAAGTCCATAAGGTACTCTTAAAACTGTTAGGTCTAACCTACTGTCGTCTCCTTGTCTACCCACACATTGGGTAATTCATGCAGACTCTCTCTGCAGTCCGTCCCTTCATTTCCAGTTCACTATTTGGAATGTGTATGTCTGTCATGGAAAGACTGATATACACACAGGCATACAAATGAAGGAAACTCCAGAGAGGATTTGGTTCTGGGACTAAGCTGATTATCAATGACATCTGTAAAAATAACTAACTAACTAAGATTCTATTTTGAAACAACTGTCTCTCATCTCTTTTTCTTCCATAACTGAATGACTGACTTTTGCTATTTTAAGGCTAGCTTTATTGATACTGTGGAAAATATTTGCACTGAAACTTCAACCTGTGCAAATTTCACCTACAAGAAGCTTGTATTGCCAACAGAAAATCAAGTGAGGGTTTGCCAAGAATTTCATTATCTTTTGAATCAGTTCTGTCTGATTTATGCCAGGATCATACATCTGGTCTTGTTTGATCTTGGAAGCTAAGCAGTTCTGGAAAACACATAAAAATCTATGCAATATACGTGTAAATGAAGGTATATAACAACCTACCAGTTGATGAAAAACAAAGATAAACAAGTCAGTGTAAGTCATTTGTACCACTGCTACTGCTAAGTTAAGACATTACTGAAGTGGTGAAGGACTGCTCAACTAGAACATGGGTGTGTTATCACTACTGTTTTCATCAAATATCAAAAACTCAGCACCATACCAGCTCCTATGAAGAAAATTAACTCTATTCCAGCCAACACCTTAACAGAAGACATAATACATTTAGCCAACTAAATCAAGATGTCTAATCTGTAACTCATTCTGATCCTTGCAATTCCTGATTTTGTTTAAGTGCCACTTTTTTAAGTCCCACAGAATTTAGACTTCAGATTATTGTATATAAAATAAACAAATGTCTGTAGTTTCTATTGAAATTGATATTGCAATATATTTATCTCCGATTCTTGAAACAGACTTAAAATAAGGATATGCCACAGACTATGTGAAAAGAAAAAAATATCTATCTCATTAATGGTTACTCAGATACTTTTAAAGCAGTATCCATTTAGCAAATATTAATTCCAAGGCAAAAACTCATGTATCTATGGTGCGTGTGTGTGTGTGTGTTAATTTGAACTAAATCAGTCTTTTGCTTTGTATAGAGGGGGAAACAAAACAGAACAAAAACAAAAACAGAGCAGCACAGTCAACTTTGTAAAAAGTCCAGTGGAGACAGCTTTTTAAATTTGTAATACATAATTACAGTTGGAGCTTGTGGAAGACATGACTGCAGGAAGTTTGAACTAACTTAGTTTGTATCTGCCTGTGTAGCCTATATTCATTCTGTCGAGGATATACTCATGAGAATAATCTCATCATTTTTATTTTTTTTTTTCAATAAAAGCTAGATCTAAACAAAAAGGAAGTACTATGACTTTGAGGTTGGTCAGCACTAACTTTTAGATATCTAGTTGCTGATTACTCTATGCAATAACTTAAATTCATCATTCCTTTTCCATGCAATGTATGTGTGATCACGGGTATGTAAGAAGGGAACTGACAAAAGAAAGCACAATGAGAAAGAAAACATCTGAAAAGGTCCATATAAAATATGACATGGTTAGAAGTGTCTTTAATTCCCTCTTTCTACTAAACATAAAAAAAGTGTTCTTTTTTCCAGGCTTCTAGGAAACATTTTCTCTGAGTGATTCATGTGCTAAGACCATACCTGAATATCTTTCACAGAGAAAAAGAGACGGAGTTAGTTTTTTCCTTCAGAGGACTGGCTGGAGGTGATCCCCTCCCCTTCCATTCAGCTTTCCTTCTCATGAGATTTTCTGAAAATATCTATTTCTCTCAAGCTGGTCCACTTGAGGACCAACTGACAAATACATCAGTAATACATACACAGAAGTCAAAAACTAGACCACAGTCCTAGTATCTCAATTATGAGATACTTAAAGATGACAAAGGAAAGAATGATTTCTACAGAAAAAAAAAAAAAAAAAAAAAAAAAAAAAAAAAAAAAAAAAAAGAAAGTCCAAGGTAGTTTATGGAATGAATTTGCTCCTCTATGGGTGTGTTTATGCAGAAAGACAGGTTGCTCTGGCTGCCTGAGTAATTCAAGCAGCCTGGAGAAAACCCCAGACATTTCTGGATGCCATATAGCTGGATTAACCAAACTGTTATGTCTTTTTGAAAGTTGTGTCTAAGGGCTCCTAGATGCGTATCCAGCCAGCTCTGAAAGCATACACAGGAACTGGATGCCTAGACCCACATAAGTAAACACATTGTATTTGCTGCTGAATCCATGGGTCTATACTTCAGTTAATTTCAGTTCCTGGGGACTATTGTATACATGCTTAAAGACACATTTTAAACCTCCTTAACGTTCCTGTAATACAGGTCTTTATAAATTCATATTCCTAAATGTCATAAAAATAGAAGAGAAATTCAAACAAAATGACTAACACTAGGGTAATGCTACTGGACATAATTAGAAATCTGCTGAAAGATGAGATTCAGATGATAGTTTTTCACATTTTCTCATCAAGGCTTATTAAATTATCTGATCCAAAAGTCCTATTTGCAAATGTAAAAAGAAAAAAAATAAATTAGAAGAGTTTATTCTGTCTGAAGTAGTTGCCTGAGTATAAATCAAATGGAATTTATTGTAATTTCCTCTCGTATTTTTATAACGACTCTTGTATTAACAAAAATACATTTTCCAGAAAGATGTTAATCCACTACAGGCTTCATAGGTTTTATTCTACAGCCTCCTCACAAGGGGGAGAAGGGCAGGTGCTGATCTCTGCTCTCTGGTGAGAGTGAAAGGACCCAACGGAACAGCAAGAAACTGAGACAAGGGAGGTTCAGGTTGGATGTTAGAAAAACGTTCTTCACCAAGAGGGTGGTCAGGCAGTGGAACAGGCTCCCCCAGGCAGTGGTGACAGCACCAAGCCTGCTGAAGTTTAAGAAGCATTTGGACAGTGCATAGGGTCTGATATTTTGGTGGTCCTCTGTGTAGCAAGGGAGCTGGACTTGATGAACCTTGTGGGTCCATTCCAACTCAGGATATTCTATGATTCTGTCCATATTACCTTTTTTTAATTTAAAATAATCACATTAAAAATATGCTTAGGCTAGATAAGAAATCTACTCTGAAATACCTATAAAATTTTCAAGATTATGATATGTCAAATATTTTAATGGTTACTACATACATGTACACACTTTCAATGCTATCTGAGCATGTGCTTTCATCATGTAGATGTAGACATGTAGATGAATAATGGTAGACAATCAAGCATTTGTATAAAATAAAGGATAAAATCTAATGTAAATGAAATTACAGCTGGCTAAATATATATTTATTTTTTTTTAGAAATGTGGTTTATGTTAAAAACATTACAATATAAAAATATAATTATGTCAAGAGTACCCTGAGGAATTCTCCAAATTGAAGAAAATGTTTTGAGCTGAAGAAAGTCTAAAGTCCTTGGACATAATTTAAATGGAAAAGAAAAGAAAATACCAGAAACTAAATGGGATTTCAGACTATTGAAAAGTCAACTATCTGTAGAATAAAAAAAAAAAAAAAGGCAAAAAAAGGCAAAAAAAAAAAAAAAAAGTTAAAAGAAATCTGTCCTTTCGTCTTTTTCTGTACTTGTGCTTTCAAGGAAAAATTATTAAAAATGTATGGTAAAAAGGAAATTTTTCATTAATCTACTGTTATATTGTTGGGATCTGAGGTCAGAGAGGACAACTGCCCTCACACACACCACCCCATGTAAAAGTTGAATTAGTTCTATTCTTATTTATATTAAAGGAAACTGAAGTAATGAAAGGAGAAGGTGAGTCAAGGTTCTCATTGCTAGAAACAATTTTAGGGTCAGGAATGCAAGCATGAATTAGAGGAGAGGGATTATAACATCCAATAAGTGTTTCAAAGTTTGCATAAAATAGTGCATTCATTTTAATTTTATTAAGAGCTATATCATACTTACACGAATGCAGGCAAGCTGATTAGTTAGCAGTGCCTGACACTGAGACCAAGAAACCTGAAAGAATCACAGAGACTACACAATTTAAAACATCCCACTCACACTTCATGCAACTCAGTAGGAATAACTGGACTTACCCTTAAAATGTCGCCTCTTTCCTCTTCACAGGAACCCCTTACATAATAGAACTTTATTATTATTTGTAAGTTTTATAAAGAGAAAATAAAGCACAGAGGCATGAAAAGCCTGGGGCAGCATTTCTACACCACAGCTGTATTCTGCTGTTCTGGGCTGATAAAGTGGCCATAATCCTGAGGCTGATTAAATAACCCAGAAAATGATGGACAAAAAGGGACCCCACTGTCCTTTGCAACACATTTGATGGAAAGTAAGAATGTGTTTGGACACTTTCCAGTTTTACCAGCTTACTTTAATATGATCTGGGGTATTTGAACTAAATCAAAGACTGTCAGTGTCAAACACTTTTGTTTGTTTTTGACAAAGTGGTCCTGCTGTCTTAAAGCTAAATATATTGTTGTGCAACTCCACAGAAGCTAGTCCTAGGAATAAGAGAGAAGTCTTGAAGTCCTCACTTCACTGGCCCAAAGAGAAGTCATCCACTGGCATTAGCAGTGACAGGCATTCACTCCAAAAATTAGACATTGTTATTAAGACCCTATTAAGACAGTGTTTAAAATCATGTCTATTTTTGAGTCTTCTTGACTAAGACAATAAAGGCTTTATTGCTTTATTGTTTTATAAGTAAATAGACTTTTTATCTTTTTCTTTCACTTTTTTTTCCTTGTGAAATGCATAGTTCTGAATGAAGAACTTAAGTTTAAACATAAACTCTGACCATACTTAGTAGTCTGAAAATTCAATTACAGGAGTTGGCAATTAACCAGGTAATAAAGTCATGTAGAAAGATAGCAAGGAGGATAAATCCTAGAATGCTGACCTTGGCTAGCAGTGAGGTGTCCACCACACTTATATTTTACTTCTCCTCCTCAACAACATAGGGAGAGAAAATGTGATGAAAAAAGTTAATAAGTTCAGATAAAGAGAGGCAGATCATTCACCACTTACTGACAAAACAGACTCAGCATAGGGAGATTAAAATAATTTATTGCCTGTTGATAACAAATCAGCAGTAAGAACTAAAAGCAAACTAAAATCACCCTTGCACCCATCTACCTGCTTGTACCTCCCCACCACCCCATCTAACCAGTACAGGAGAAAAAGGGAATGGGGACACAGTCAGTCACTAACACTTTGACCCCTCCACTCCTTCCTGAAAGTGGCTGAACACTTGCCTAACAATGAGAAATACCAAATGGATTCCTTATTTTGGTTTGCTTCCCTGTGGCTTTTGTTTTACCTGGTAAAATGTCCTTGTCTCAACCTATGAGTTCTTGCATTTTTACCTTTCCAATTCTATCCCTCATCTGTCTTGGGGTGGAAAGTGAGTAAGCAGCTGTGTGGTGTTTAGCTGCCTGCCAGGGTTAAAACACAACAGTACTTTTTGGCACCCAACGTGGGGCTCAGAGGGTTTGAGATAATGTCAAATTTGATTGGAGTGAACTGGACCAAATTTATTGATGTTATAGCTCTCTAGATGTTAACTGACAGGTTGTTTCTGAGTTAATAATTAAACAGTCTGCAAAGGATGAGATATAATTTATCATTTATGATATCATTTATCAGCAGTCCTGGCTATCAGGGGAGGTCCCAGTTGACTGGCAGCTAGCAAATGTGACACCCATCTACAAGAAGGGCCGGAGGGCAGACCCGGGAAACTACAGGCCTGTCAGTTTGACCTCAGTGCCAGGGAAGCTCATGGAGCAGATCCTCCTGAGAGTCATCACGCAGCACTTGCAGGGCAAGCAGCTGATCAGGCCCAGTCAGCATGGGTTTATGAAAGGCAGGTCCTGCTTGACGAACCTGATCTCCTTCTATGACAAAGTGACGTGCTGGGTGGATGAGGGAAAGGCTGTGGATGTGGTCTACCTTGACTTCAGCAAGGCTTTTGACACCGTCTCCCACAGCATTCTCCTCAAGAAACTGGCTGCTCATGGCTTGGACTGGTGTACAGTTCATTGGGTTAAAAACTGGCTGGATAACCGGTCCCAAAGAGTTGTGGTGAATGGAGTCAAATCCAGCTGGAGGCTGGTCAACAGTGGAGTCCCCCAGGGCTCAGTACTGGGGCCGGTCCTCTTTAATAACTTTATCGATGATCTGGATGAGGGCATTGAGTGCACCCTCAGTAAGTTCGCAGATGACACCAAGTTAGGTGCGTGTGTTGATCTGCTTGAGGGTAGGAAAGCTCTGCAGGAGAATCTGGATAGGCTGCACCGATGGGCTGAGGTCAACTGCATGAAGTTCAACAAGGCCAAGTGCCGGGTCCTGCACCTGGGGCGCAATAACCCCAAGCAGAGCTACAGGCTGGGAGATGAGTGGTTGGAGAGCTGCCAGGCAGAGAAGGACCTGGGAGTGATGGTTGATAGTCGGCTGAATATGAGCCAGCAGTGTGCTCAGGTGGCCAAGAAGGCCAACAGCATCCTGGCTTGCATAAGAAACAGTGTGACCAGAAGGGCTAGGGAGGTGATCGTCCCCCTGTACTCGGCTCTGGTGAGGCCGCACCTCGAGTACTGTGTTCAGTTTTGGGCCCCTCACTACAAGAAGGACATCGAGGTGCTCGAGCGAGTCCAGAGAAGGGCGACGAAGCTGGTGAGGGGCCTGGAGAACAAGTCCTACGAGGAGCGGCTGAGGGAGCTGGGCTTGTTCAGCCTGGAGAAGAGGAGGCTCAGGGGCGACCTTATTGCTCTCTACAGATACCTTAAAGGAGGCTGTAACGAGGTGGGGGTTGGCCTGTTCTCCCACGTGCCTGGTGACAGGATGAGGGGGAATGGGATTAAGTTGTGCCAGGGGAGTTTTAGGTTGGATGTTAGGAAGAACTTCTTTACTGAAAGGGTTGTTAGACATTGGAACAGGCTGCCCAGGGAGGTGGTGGAGTCACCATCCCTGGAAGTCTTTAAAAGACGTTTAGATGTAGAGCTTAGGGATATGGTTTAGTGGGGACTGTTAGCGTTAGGTCAGAGGTTGGACTCGATGATCTTGAGGTCTCTTCCAACCTAGAAATTCTGTGATTCTGTGTGATTCTGTAATGCATGATGAATGAATGGAAGAATGAATGAACGAGTAAGTAAATGAAGAAACAAATGAGAAATGACAGAGGGGAAACAAATGGTGGAAGATGGAGAGAAGGGAGGAAGAGGGACAGAAACAGAAAGAAAGAAAAAGATGGGAGGAAGGAAACATACATTCTTGGAACACAAACATTCATAAATCATTTATAATGTTAAGTAATACTCTTATCCAAGACTCTTTGGTCCCTCACACTTGCATTAATTATATCATATAATGAAAACCTAGTGGCCCGTATTACCTTTCTACCAGGGATCTGACAGGTAAATGTATAAAGTATCTTCTTTTCACTCTTCTGAAAAACCAACTGCCATCTCTCTCTCTCAGATTTCTAACAGATGGATGACCTCCTCAGTATGTAATGAAGTTCTTCAAATTTAGGATATTTTAGGCCTAGTAAAATGAAGCAGTCTGAATATATATTTTTCAACTAAGTGGGAGAAAACAAAAACAAAAACAAAAAACTAACTTTTCTTTTTTTGTTCTGGAAAATTTAAATTCAGTGAAACTAATTGCACTTGTATGTCTCTACTACTGTCCTGGCTTGTCATTTGGAAAAATATTTTCAGTTCACATATGCCATTTACATATCTTTTTTATATTCTCAATGTACAATCTCTAGGCAAAATGAAAATTTGCAATGGTGTGTATGAGTTGGGGATTTTTTTCTTATTTATCTATAACTATATTAAGAAAAAAGAAGAAGAAAAAAAAATCCTTCAAAATATCATGTGATTTTTTCTTATTTCTTGTACCTCTAGGAAAAGAAAGATATCTACCTATGCCTCAGATACATTTCTTTTGGAGTGCCAATTATCGCCCCCAGCGTAAAATGGGAATAAATCAAAGTTCTTTCTACAACTATGACATCTAATATTATATAAGATAAAATTCAGGAGTAATAAATAAGAAAGTTAAAGTAAACAAAGATGAGTTTGGAAAAAGGTTTAACCAGTTTCCACTGACACTTAAAATATCTAGGCTTCCAAAAAGAGGGAGGGGGGGGGGAGGAGAAGAAGGGAAAGGGGGGGCGGGCAAGCAGACTTTTATACCTTAAAAACCTTATAAGCTTCGTATTTCTTATCAGTCTTTGTTAATGACAGCAGTTTAACATGTTACTACCATCAGCTGACCTTCATCCTGATGTCACAATTCGTGCCCACAAAAGAAGTGGCTGAATCAAGTATTCAGCAGCTTCTTGGCTGCTGCAGCTCATAGTCCAGCATGCTAAAACAAACTGCCATCCATTTTGTTTTAACATAATACACCAGGCTGCAGACTGTGAGAAACAAGGATAATCACACTTTCTGCTGTCCCAGGTAAAGGAATATAACCTCTGAATAAACAAGGCAGCACAAGGAAATAATCTCTTCAACTGGCAGATCATGGTAGCCGATTCCCACAGTATCCAAAATCTTCAGTGTTTTCTGTAACACTCCTTACTGGGTTTCTGGGATCAAAACCACTTTTATCTTCCAAAAGTAAATGAATTAAGAAAATTTGGCTAAACCTTTCCCTATATGACTAACAACAACTATTTTGTTACCAAATAGAATGGACTTTAAGATACTCATCAAGCTTAAATTAAGTAGACCAAAATATCCAGAGAATTTTAAAATTTGTTTTCTCTCTGAAGCATATTCTATAAAACACTTTTCCATGACAGTTTGTAACTTTGTAGGAGTAATTGGCTACAGGCTCGTATTGTCAAAATCTGTGGTCTTTTTCCAAATAAAGTTTTACTTCCATTCAAAGAATTACAACAGAAGTGTAATCTACCCTTTTTTATTATTATTATTTATTTAAACACTGGTCATTACAAGGCTGTTTGTCTTGGAGCTTGAAATAAAATTTTTGGCCGTGTTAATATTATGATAAAGTGAAAGAATTTGTGGCAGTCAGCCACAGAGTGTCTCCTGCTTATGTATTGATGCAAGCAGCAAAATTTTCAGAACAGGAGTGGAAAAAATATGGCATCAGAAAATGGTGCAGCCGTGCATTACAAAAGAAGAGAGAGATCTTATTTGAATCTTCCAAACTTTTATTCCAGTGCTATTTAACTCTCTTTAGTAAAGTCTTAATTTTTGTAGAACAGCTTTTTCAAATATATAATATTTATCCATTGACATTTGATTTGACACATAACCTATAATTTGCTTTCTGTTATATGTTCAATATTTTTTGCTGTCAGAATCCCTTAAATCCATATCTAAATCTGACTAGAAAAAGTAAATTGACATATGCTACAGATTCTTAAAGAAGAAATTATTTCTACTGTTACTTTGGGAACAGGAGATCTTATTCCAGGTATATTAATTTGAAAGAGATATCAAGACTTCCAAAAAATTTCAAAATAATGTTTAAGTCAGTGCTACAATTCCACTTTACTGATATGAAAATATAGGGTTGTGATTACAGAAGAGATATAAGCAGTTGTGATTGATCTGCAGTATAGGTAGAGGGTTTTGTGAAGACTTTTGTTATTTGAGGAGGATAAATTTGTTTGTTTTTCTGTTGGGGTAGGATTGCTTTACTTAGGATTGTTTTATTTCTTAAAAGACTGAATTGAGAAGTGAAACTAAAAAATGGAAAATTAAGTGTTGATATTAAAACACTACCTAAGGTTCTTGGCAACACATTTTCAGTTATTTAGGTAGCCAAGGGTGAAGAAACACCCAAGTAATTTAGGTAAATGGTGAAATTCACTGGAAGAATTTTAAAATTATGGGATCTGGATGTGTAAGTCCCTTAAAATTTTTGAATATTGCATCTTTAGACTTTACTTTTATAAAAGTGTATCATTAGGAGAGCTAGATGAAGACAGTTTAAAATAAATACTTTTTAAAGTATTTATTTAACTTTACAGTTATTGTACATGACAGTTATTCAATAGTTGAATGTACAGATCATTTAACCTGGTTTTGTCAGAGTTGTGTGTTTTCCTTTTATTATTATTATTTTATTATTTATTTATTTATTATTTACTAAGAGGAAAAGGTTTTCCTGCAGACTTGAAACTTTTATGTGAGAAGATGAAATTTTGAAAAAACATTGTATCCCATCCGTCTTTTGGAAAACAGATTTCAAAGAAACAAAAAGGTTAGCATTATGTTTTGGGTTTTTCCCCATTTTTCCCACTCAAATCCCCCCTCCCACCCCTCCACAGAGACTAGCATTTAATAATTAAATTTAAATTATTTCATATATATTTTAAAAGAGTGATCTTTTGAAAACTTAATCTTTCATAAAGTGAGTAAATTTATTATTTTTTTTTAATTTTTCATATCTTGCATCTAGTTTAATACACTGCTTGTAACATAGTCATTGGTTACCCAAATATTATTATATAAATTCACAGCTGAGATGAACCACCTGCAGCAATGTTACATCAGTTCATTTATCATCAGTGTGAGAGCAAAAAACTTTTATATGTCTTTATAGTGACATTAAAAAAAAAAAAAAAAAGCACTATACAGAGGCACACTTAAATTCATCACTGTCTGAACACATATCTTTTGGAGTAAAACTGAGCATAATCCATTTACTGGTTAAAAAACAGTAAAAGATCAGGAGATATTTGGCATTTCATTGTCCTGGAGGCCTTTCTAGTGACTTGGACAGTAGTTTTTTTTTTCTATGGATAATGTTATATTTCCTCATGTGGGAGATTCTTAAATAAGTAAAATTTTGTTATGAGGAGAAGGATGTAATCATCTGGAACACTCAGCAGCTTTGAAGCCCCTAAACTCAAAATAATCTGCCAACAGTAAACAAGTGAAAATCAGTTATATCAATCTCTGTTCTGTTTTTTTCTTCCATGTCAAGGTTGAGGAGAGTTGAAGCACGAGTCTTCACAAATACTCTTGTGACTTTTAAAAACATTAATAGAATGTTTGTTAGGCAATGTGTTATATAACCTGTGTACTCTGATGTTGTCTTATCTATCTTGCCATAGAAAAAAATAAATAATAATAATAGTTAAAAACACCACTCCACAACTCTATTTCATGTTGTCAGCAGTGCTCTTCTAAGAATTGCTGGCACTGTAGGGACATTTTAAACACAAAGCAGTATGCTGAATTCACCTGCCATAGATGGTGAAAGCTCATTCTAGCACAAGCAAGGAAGCTGTCAAGAAGCAGCAAAAAGCTATCAGGTAAGGATGAAAAAGGGAACCGCATCTTTTGGAGGAAAGCATAAATGTATAAATTGTATAAATTTAACCTGCCTTGCAGCATGTTTTGGTTGTTCCCAGTAGAATTCGCTGAAGGAGAATATCATGGATCTTCACAGCAAGATAGATATCTGTTGCACGCAGAATACTAATACATAAAATAGATAAATAAATAGATAAGTAAACAAAATAATCACAGTATCACAGAATCATCTAGGTTGGAAGACCAACCCCCACCTCGCTACAGCCTCCTTTAAGGTATCTGTAGAGAGCAATAAGGTCGCCCCTGAGCCTCCTCTTCTCCAGGCTGAACAAGCCCAGCTCCCTCAGCTGTTCCTCGTAGGACTTGTTCTCCAGGCCCCTCACCAGCTTCGTCGCCCTTCTCTGGACTCGCTCGAGCACCTCGATGTCCTTCTTGTAGTGAGGGGCCCAAAACTGAACACAGTACTCGAGGTGCGGCCTCACCAGAGCCGAGTACAGGGGGACAATCACCTCCCTAGCCCTTCTGGTCACACTGTTTCTTATGCAAGCCAGGATGCTGTTGGCCTTCTTGGCCACCTGAGCACACTGCTGGCTCATATTCAGCCGACTATCAACCATCACTCCCAGGTCCTTCTCTGCCTGGCAGCTCTCCAACCACTCATCTCCCAGCCTGTAGCTCTGCTTGGGGTTATTGCGCCCCAGGTGCAGGACCCGGCACTTGGCCTTGTTGAACTTCATGCAGTTGACCTCAGCCCATCGGTGCAGCCTATCCAGATTCTCCTGCAGAGCTTTCCTACCCTCAAGCAGATCAACACACGCACCTAACTTGGTGTCATCTGCGAACTTACTGAGGGTGCACTCAATGCCCTCATCCAGATCGTCGATAAAGATATTAAAGAGGACCGGCCCCAGTACTGAGCCCTGGGGGACTCCACTGTTGACCAGCCTCCAGCTGGATTTGACTCCATTCACCACAACTCTTTGGGACCGGTTATCCAGCCAGTTTTTAACCCAATGAACTGTACACCAGTCCAAGCCATGAGCAGCCAGTTTCTTGAGGAGAATGCTGTGGGAGACGGTGTCAAAAGCCTTGCTGAAGTCAAGGTAGACCACATCCACAGCCTTTCCCTCATCCACCCAGCACGTCACTTTGTCATAGAAGGAGATCAGGTTCGTCAAGCAGGACCTGCCTTTCATAAACCCATGCTGACTTGGCCTGATCAGCTGCTTGCCCTGCAAGTGCCGTATGATGACACTCAAGATAATCTGCTTAAGGTCAAACTAACAGGCCTGCAGTTCCCAAGGTCTACCCTCTGGCCCTTCTTGTAGACGGGCACCACTTTAGCTAGCTGCCAGTCAACTGGAACCCCCTCCCCCCAGTAGCCAGGACTGCTGATAAATGATGGAAAGCGGCTTGTCCAGCTCCTCCACCTGTTCTCTCAGTACCCTCTGGTGGATCCCATCCTGCCCCATTGACTTGCATACATCCTAGTACTGTAGCAGGTCGCCAACCATTTCCTTGTGGATTATGAGGGCCACATTCTGCTCCCCATCCCTTTCCACCAGCTTAGGGTACTGGGTATCCAGAGAGCAACTGCTCTTGCTGCCAAAGACTGAGGCAAAGAAGTCATTAAGCACCTCAGCCTTTTCCTCATCTCTTGTAACTGAGTTTTCCCCCACATTCAGTAAAGGATGGAGATTCTCCTTAGTCCTCCTTTTACAGGAAAGAGGTGGTAATTAGCTTAAGCCACTCACCATTTTCTTTGGTATGTTGATGCATTTCTGTTGATGTATTTATAACATCAACATAATTTGTGTTGATGTATTTCTAAAAACATTTTTTGTTATCTTTAATGGCAGTAGCCAGTTTCAGCTCCAGATGAACTTTGGCCTTTCTAATTTTGTCCCTGCACAGCCTCACAACATTCTCATAGTCCTCCAGTCCTACTGGTTTTCTTTGTTAAATAATTCCATCAGTTTTATAACACATGCTACGTGTTGTAAGTTTTCAAACATTTCTAGTACTTACTGTTTAGTGCTGTAGATGTTGCAGGCCAGTGCAATCCCACTAGTGAATAATGACAATTCCATCTCTCATTTCTTAAATTCAGAGTGAGACAACAAATTGAAATAAAATAAATAAAATAAATAAAATCAAATCCTATTCCTGGAGGGAACATAAAATCCAGAAATTAAGTATGTCTTTTCACAGATGGAAGCCAGCAGCTGTCAGGAAATAAATAAATAAAATAAAATAAAATAAAATAAAATAAAATAAAATAAAATAAAATAAAATAATAATAATAATAATAAATAAACACAAAACAAAATAAAATAAAAATCACTTTGTGAGCATGTCTCCTATATTCCCTACTCTTTCCAGGTATCTCAGACTGTAAATAGCTGTTGTCATAACAGCACGGTCAATGATGGAAGTCCAAAAACTGGTGTCCGCTTCTGAAAAGGCCTGCCAAGATCCACATTTGTTCATTTACCTCTAATACAAGGTATTATCTTTTTTAATATCCCTTCACTTTCATTCTCTAGGTCACTGCTTATTTTACATAAGTCAGGCAAAAACATGAAAGTTCATCTCATTATTCATCCTATCTTCTCATTTTAGTCAAGGAGGTAGCTATACTTATAAGGTTATACAAATCCTTGCTTTTTGAAACTTAATAACTGAACCAAACATATGTATAGTGACACATTTAGATCTGATTTAAATATTTTTTATTCCTAGCCAAAATAAGAAAAGTAAAATATATATTAAAAAACAAATTTTACATATTAAGTAGAGACTTTTTTTTTCCTTTAACAAAAACAACAGAAATTTAAATCGCATTCCCAAGTATTTAATGAAAAAGAAAAGAAAGAAAAAAAAATAATAAGTCATGGAATGAAAGTGCCAAAGGCGACTTTCTTAAATTTTGATTTAACCATCAGGCAGAAAAGTAGAGGCAGTTCCTGCCTCTTTCAGGTTTAATCATTTTAAGTATTAAAAGTCCCAAGTCCCATTCTGTTCTCTCTTAGCTGTAGTTGTGAATGGATCATGAAAGAACAAAATGACCAACAAACAAACAAAAAAACTTCTTTTTTCCTTGTAGAAATATTTATGGGTTCATAACCACTACAGTACTGTCAACAGAAGGGACAGAGAATAGGTGAAGGCAGTGCATCCCTAAATTACTCTGGGATATAGCATAAGTTTTGCTGAGTACTTTCATCAGATGCAGTGTTTCCTGGCAGAAGAGAGGCATGAATTCACATCTCCCATATGTAAAGTCCTCTAACTGTGCAACGAGTACTTAACAAGGGGAAGCATGACACAGTCTCTTCAGCTTTCATCTTTCCATGCAGCTTTAGAGAGGATCAATATTTTACATATTTGCATGTTATTGGTTTGTTATGTTTTATCCTCTATTCCTGTGAATATGCATGTTATACCAAATAAAACACATGGCTGTGCTCTAGACTTTCATTTTTAAAGCAAATGCTACCTACTCCCTTTATTTCATAGAAGGCATACTCTCTAGACTCCCTGCACTTTTCAGAATGGAGCACATATTTTAATTTAATCCATTCATACCCAAACTAACTTCTTATAAAAACAAAAGGATGAAATTATAAAATGCCTATTATTAAAATCAAGTTGGGTTGATGCTGTAACTAAATTGCATACAGAAGCTGCTTTACAAAATCTGCAAGGTATCTTTAAGTCTTAAGGTATTCATCCTGCCTGCCTAAGTGCACATATAATTTCTGGAAAACGGCCATTGTGATGTGCAGTTAGAAAGGTGCATGGCTGCCACTAACAACAAAATCTCTACTGTAAATGTGTCCTGTGCTGTACCAGGCTACATTTGCAGAAGACTAACATCTTATCTCATGATTCACTTCTATTTTACATCCCAGATAAAACTGTCCATTTCAGTCATAGATGGTGTACTCACCACATCCTTTAACATAAATCCACTCAAAATAAGCAGAATTTTAATCAAGAAAGCTGCAAGCAACCCAATCATCTCTAGCCAGAGAAAGAAAAGCAAATGACGGTTGTGTGGGTATAGTACTGTGCTGTGATCAAGGCTGAATCATAGCTGAAACCTGAAGCTGATTGTCCCACTGTGAGTTGAATGAAATGTGAAAAAATAATTTAATGCTTGCAAAATCTTTACACAGATTCCTAAGTGAATTACAAAAAATAAGATAGTTGTCTTAAAAATAAATTATATTTCAGTGTTTCTACATGCTTACTTATCTGTATCCCTGGACATTTAATCCTCACATGGAGGGAAAAAAAGCAAAATGTAGAATCCTGAGCAAGTCACTACTTCCTGACCCTCAGAATAAAACTATGAGGGCCATGTGACAAAACTATGTCTCCCACTGGAAACATCACCAGTCAGGATCTCTGGTGCACAGCAGCAAACAATGTAGTATTTGGAACATAACAATTTCTATGAAATATATATATATATATTATTGGTGTTTATCCAATAACTAATGGATATAAAAATATTATGTTAGGATCATAGGATCCTTTAGGTTGGAAAAGACCTCTAAGGTCATCAAGTCCAACCATTAACCTAGCACTGCCATTAACCTATACAACTAAAACATTGAAGTAATATTTGTTACGTCAGACTGCTTGGTTCTGGAACCTAAGAAAGTTCTTTAATTAGTCTATACCTGAAGCATTTGCAACTGCAGAGGAGAATGAAGGCCAAATCAAGTTCAGGAGAGGTCACTGAAGTCTTTTTGACTACCTTCCTGAGAAGCAAATTTTGATGTCCTAAGATCTTATATATGAGGAAACTAATGTAATGTCAAAAAATCCAGAGTTTACTGAATATTTATTTATTTCACCAACTTTCCAAAGACAATTTAAGTGAAACTGAGGTAGGAATAGCATCACTAGAAAGTTCTTGGGCGATTTGCAGGAGTGGGAAGGATATATGACTTCACAGAATCACGGAATCACAGAATTGTCTAAGTTGGAAGAGACCTCAAGATCATTGAGTCCAACCTCTGACCTAACACTGACAAGTCCTCTACTAAACCATACCGCTAAGTTCAACATCTAAACGTCTTTTAAAGACCTCCAGGGATGGTGACTCCACCACTTCCCTGGACAGCCCGTTCCAATGCCTAAAAACCCTCTCAGTAAAGAAGTTCTTCCTAATATCCAAGCTAAAAATATTCTGGTGATCAATAAACTTTATTTCAAAGGATCATAATAAAGGGTCATTCTGTTTGTTTGAGATGCCCTGAAATGCACTGTTTTCAGATATGCTAAAATTCCATTTGCTTTAAATACTATTCTGCTAAATTTCTTCCTGGAAAGAGATCATTGAAATTCTAAAATACTGAAATACTGTTGGGATTCAAGTACAGAATAACTCCTGGGTATCTAAATACAGATGAAACTTTGGATTAAAAAAAAAAAAAAAAAAAAAAAAAAAAAAAGCAAATGTAGAATTCTATCGATGGGAGGTTGGGCCAACCCAACTTTTCCAGCATCATCTCTCTCTCTCCCTGAGGAAGGATAAGTGAATAATTCCAATGGTTTCCTAAATGGACCCCAGATACTCCATTAAGCAACTGAATCCATTTGTTTTCAGCACTGGGGAAAGAAGTTTCCTACTATTCTCGTCTGTTAAAGCCTACTGGCTTCAGGATCTAATCACACTCATACATTTATCTTTTTCAGAAACACATTTCACCAAGTAGATATGCTAAGAATAAACAGCTTTATGTTAAGAAATACAGGAAATCCACCTTTCCTGTCAGGGTAAACTCAAAGTTTTTACAAGTTTTCCCTTGTCAGGACAAAGTAGATTTCCAAAGGAACAATGCAAGCATCTTCACCAGTGCAAGGAAATTCACAGCCCTAGAGAAGCCTTCTCACAAATTTTGAAGCCCTGAATGATATATTGGCACTTAAATATCTCACATTTCATACAAGCGATATAGAACTAACATAAGGATATCACTGCTAACATAAGCATGGTATGGGAGGATTTTGTTCAGAAATATTTTTGCCCCTTATCATCTCTGCTCAGGTTCCAAGCGAAGTGATTCCTTTAATGGTGTATGGAGAAATGGAGAACATGACACTGAAAGATCAAAGAAAAATAATGGGAATGTAATCTGTGCTTAAACATAATGTGTGAAGCTTTCTGTGGTAATCAAGTTTAGATCCAGAAGTTGCTGGCTACCATTTTATCTTATTCATGTTAAATGTAGAGCACTGACATCATAGGACCTGCATCTGCTGAACGTCTTTCAGGAGTTGAGTACACTGACCGCACAAGAAAGGAATGATTTTAAGCCAAACAGTTTATAAACCTGTACTGTAGAGCACTTTTTCACTAAGTTATCTGGTGCAGCAGGGAAGGTCACAGGATAAAGCTACATCACTTCAGAACTGGAGTCCCTCATATCTTCAGTTTTCCTGGGGTACTAAAAACATAAATAGAAGTTAAGAGGAAATTTATTTAGAAGAAATAGAAGCAAGAGGAAATTAATTACTTTGTAATTAAATGGAAGGCTGTACTCAAGAATATAGCAAACAGTTGTCCTGTCTTTTAGTGTTTAACTCTGTAGTGCATTTAACAGAGCTGTTCTGTATGCAGTTCCTTCAGGGAACGTCTTTGCAGCACATGTTCCTCAGAGAGGAATAGAAATTGTGGAAATATTTAAATATTTAAATACTTCTGAAATTTTGTAGGGCCTACATATACTCTCTTTAGAAGTATAAGGCTCAAATTTCTATGTTCTCCCATATTTCTAGGCCAAATTTAACAAGGTTTCTGGACTGATAATTTAACCCTAAATACTACTGAGCATGTGTCAGAACATTTAAGTGCAGCTTTATTATTTCTAAGGAAAGGACAATATAAGATATTGCTAAAATGTAGGAAATCAAATAAATTAAATAAAAATGAAAACAAAGATCTTCCAGTTAATGGGAGCAGATTATAAATCTCCTATTGAAACATAACTTCTATGTATTTTTCCTGTGACACCATGACACCAATAACAAATCACTTAGCAAGTGACATCTTTAACATGCCTTGAAAAAACTACAATCACAAGACAAAGAAAAACAGTAATTTCATAGGCTATAATTTCATGAATATAAAAGATATTGCAGTAAGAAATCTCACAACATTAATTTTTCTTAAATTAGCTATGTTAGCTGTATAAAAGATGAAGACTCATACATAAATCTAACCTCAGAGAGGGCTCTTAATATTCTGTAAAGCCACAGAACTTCAGTTAAGAGGTCTGAAATTTTGGCTTATGGTACTGGAAATTTCTACCATGGTAATGTTTCTTCCATTTATTCTGAATAGTAATACAAGGTAAACATCCCAGAATGGTCTACAATTAACACCTGCTGTAACTACTCAGATTTCACAAACTAAACAGACATCAGCCAAGACAGTATTTGGAAGATGTAGGTGCTTTATTATATAGGGCTGATGAGCAAGTTGTTCCATTTGAAAGCTAGGCTGTCTTGGCTTTCCACATGTATGTACATGGTCTTATCTTCTCTAAATGCTTTTCACAAAGATATCAAGTCTGCCTGCCTTAAATTAATAACAATATCAATAACAATAATGTTAATTTTTGAATTATAGGAAATGATGAAAGATGACTTAGAACTACAATAAAAGGGTTTGAAAAACAATGTTTACTATTTTCCTTCTGCTGAAGGAAAATAATATAGCCTAGAAAATATTAAAATAGTCACTTTATAGCCTTGTAATTATTAAAATTTGATCATGAGAAGTTGGAAGGATGAATTTATAATAGAAATCATTCTGCTACTGCATAAATACTCTCTTACAAGGCACTAGGAATTCTCAGTAGAAAGTGTAAGCAATAAGAAGATTAGTTTCACTAATCTAGTTTATTTGAGCCTGATTGTATTTCATGATATCTTACAAGTTGAACTTTCTGTTACTTGGAAGCTATTTTCCTTTTCCAAGAAACTCAATTATAGCCTGACCAAAGTTGTGTAGGCCTAATTACAGAAATTCTTTACACCCGCTGTCTTCTTCTATTGCACTGTATCAGACACAAAGTATTAACTTGAAGAAAATTTACCAGGAAGGATGATTGTTGCTAAGTAAACTGTCTGTATAGTATGGTTATTAGGCAATAAATAAAAACAGTAAAACTATCTAAATTGCTGCAATCAAAGGGAAATAGATTTTTCCTTCATAATTTCTTATTATGTCCAGAGACTGATAGTTTACTGGCCACCTGTGCTATGTGCAATTTTCTGTGATTTAAAACAGGAAGCAACTGGGAAAATAGGAAGGTTTTTAAGTAAATCTTACCATGAGAAAATACTGTCACTCAAATGTATAGTAAAAAGTAAAAATATACTATGTTTTTTATAGGTATATTAATATTATTATGTAAATAAACAAGTAAGCAATACTTTTAAAGTAATGCTATTATAATTGTGAAAATGAAAAAATAGAAATAGATCTGGTGTGCAAAATTCTGAGCTCTGTATTCTGCAATGAAATGCCTCTATCATGTTACATAAAATAAACAGCTGTGTAACAGAGTTTCTAGGATTAGTTTCCAAATCCTGGAGCCAAAATCAATCACTGCTCAGCAACTTGGCAATACAAGTGCATCTGTAGGTAAAGATTGTAATGTACGTTAGTCGAGAAACTAAAGACTATTGCTATGAATGTGTATTCTCTAGCATTAGAGTGCATGATTTTCCATATATATACAGATAAAGCTAATCTCTTACTGTAAAGCTGTATTAGAAGAGTTCTGGACTTTCTTTCATTTTTTGTTATTATTTTTGTTTTTTGTGATAACACAGCTGTCAACTTTTAATTCAAGTCTTGCTCACATCCAGTCATCTTAAGAGAACTAAAAATCTATTGTATAACCATATCTGTACTATATATAGTACAGCCGTAAGTTATGTAACAATTTTATTATTTAATTTGTTATTTTTAGTGCAATGATCTGTATTTTAACAATGACTAAATAGATCAGGAATTCATTAAAGGGAATCAAATCAAATCAAAACAAAACAAACAAACAAACAAAAAAACTATACTTATGCTCGGAATTTGGAGAAATACTTTTATTAGTTGTGTAAAGAAAAAAAAAAAAAAATATATATATATATATATAAAAATACACACACATATCTTTAACTGACCAAGAACCATTAATACCTGCTATTCCATAGCCAAGAAATTTAAAACCATGGCAAGTATGTTTACAGTGTTATATCATCAGATCTGGCTTAGGTATGGAGATAATAACCTTATCTGCCCAAGCAATAACATCCTTCTTGATCCAGTCTGGAATAGAGTAATAACTCCTATTGAAGAGGTGCCTTCTAAAACAAAGTAGTTGAAAATCATATGAAAAGATCTAAAAGAAAAAAAAAATAATCTTTGACTTTCAGGTCTAGACACTCAGAAAACTGGTGTAGATCCTGCTTCCAATTTGCATATTTGCAATTACACTGAGTGTGAAAATAAATCTGAGGCTAGAAAGCAAGGTTTAAAAAATTACAAAGAACTTTGTAAATGAATATGCAAAATCTCTCGAATTCATAGGCTTCTTAAATGTTACAAAGAGGTTACAATGATTTGTCCGGCAAAAAGCAGGGCTAACAAAGTGCAAGAGAAAGCACAAAGTGCAAGTGAAAGCACATTTTTAATTTGCTGTCACTAATCTCAGTCCATTGAAGTCTTTTCTCCAGATTGTAACTGATTGCTTGATAATTAATTGCTCAATTTACACCAGATTTTGACAAAGCAAGCACTTTAACAATAAATATATGGGTAATGAGTAACCAGATGACATATATTCTACAAGAGGATCAGATTAAAAATGGCTTCTCTTAAGTAGGAATTTAGGCTAACCATACTAGTAACTAAACTACACATGGCATAACTCCAAACATGATCACAGTGCAACATATTAATCATCCTTAAAAGTAGTTGACAGTCTTGTTTTGCATATGTGCTAATGGAAATTTTCGTGTATCACAAGGACAAAAATTACTAAAATTCTAAAAATCCTCTACACACGCTCTGTAAATCAAACTGAAAATAGTTCACTAAGTGATGATCTTGTTTATTACTTCCTTTCAGCTGTCCTATAGTAACCTCACAGTGAAGATTCTTTAAATGATTATTTATCATTTAAATGATATGTTATCCAATATATGTGATGATAAGTGATACACCACTTCACTGCAAAGTGGCAGATTATGTATGATTACTTATAGTATTAGCTTAACTTTAGCTGATTTTGTATTAGTACAGATAGTACTGCTTACACAATTAATTACAGTGTCTAACTTGTAAGGCAGTAACTTCAGTTTATGGTTAGTTGAGAAACATGAAAGTATTTTTCTTTACTTAGCATGTAAAATGTCATATGTTTTTGTCTTGCCTTTTTCTATTTCTTATCAGATCACAAACTCTACTATATGAATTGCTAATAAGAAATACTTTAAACAACTGATGAATAGAAATATTTTCAGAAACTGCAGATACTTGCTCTAAAAATAAAAAAGACTATTCAATTTTGTCAGGAAAAAAAACAAAAACAAAAAAACAAAAACAAAAACAAAAACAAAAACAAAACATATATGTAGAATTCCAACATTTCTACAGTCAGTTATCCCTTCCCCTCCAAAAAAAAAAAATAAATTATTTGATAGCTATTATTTGATCTCTATTCTGTCTTTTAAAGAATTCAGAATGAGAAATGAAAAAGAAAAAAAAAAAAAAAAAAGAAATACATTCAAACATTACATTTGTTATCTTTGTAGTTATAGCTTCTGAAATATTTTCAGGTATCTCTTATTGCCTGAAGGTGATACTTAAGTCATGGGGAATAAAAGACATCTTCTTTCTTCCTTTGTCAAAGGGTACAGCTATGTGTTTCAATATTTCGGTTGTCCAAAGAGACTAACCAAAAAATCGTTAAAATAATTAGATGAATTCCTATTAACTTTGGCCAGATCTGAACTAGGCCTTCAGCAATGCCCCACCACACCCCATAACCCACCCCTACCTTGGAAAAAAAAAAAAAAAAAAAAAAAAGGAAAAAAAACATAAAGGAGAGAGTGAGAGAGAGAAGCCTATTTGCAGATAAAGCTTTGGATCTACGCTTGTCTGCATATTCCTTCTTCAGGATGGTGGGCATCTTGTGAGCTTTAGCCAGCCCCCTTAGTTTTTCTAGCAGTCTGAGTGAATTTCAGCCCTATTTTCTGTGTGGAAATGTTAGGACATATGCTTCCATCTCATGCTAATCAGTGCTTAAAAATGTATAGGTAAGTCTTAAAGCTGGTATCTTTTCAAGACAGTATCTTTGACACAATAACAATATCGAATTAAATATCTAAATACTCATGTAGATGGAGAAGTATCTGTGTTTAAACAGATGTCAGCAATTTTGTAGAAAATAGAATTTGTGTTACAAATGGTGATGACTGAAGAATTTTAAACTAGCTATGTTGCAGTAACAAAAAATGGCATGTGAGAAAAAATAGATTGCATTTAATTATAAAATACTTGAAAGCTAAAACTAAGAAATTAAAAACAAAAGTTACTCTCCAAGCTCCAAAATTATTTTCTATTCTCAGAACTGGAAGCTGATTGCCCAACACATATTTTTTCCAGAAAGATATAACCTCACAAAGCAACATTTAATATGACCAGTCTATCTAGACACAAGCATCCCAAAACAAACCTCAGCGGGCTACTTGTTTAAATTTTTTTAGTAATTGACATGTTCTCAGAGCACTAAAATATAGACATTCCCAATGAGTTCCCTGAGAGTTGGAATAGTACCAAAGCAAGTATACATCCATATATTTTGTTCTTTTCATAAATAGTACAGTCCTAGTCCCAGTAACTGATTTTACCAGAAGGAAAATAAAATAAAATAAAATAAAATAAAATAATAAAATAAAATAAAATAAAATAAAATAAAATAAAATAAAATAAAATAAAATAAAATAAAATAAAATAAAAACACAAAACAAGACTGTCTCTTGAGGATGTTTCCTTATTATTTCACCATTCTTCTTTATACACTTAATTTTTTTCACTGACTTCAGCTGCCAATGTTCTATTTTTCTCAACACATAAAGCAGCAAAACAGGTGATAAGTGAAAAAGAGGATGTTGTGCAAGAGATTCGGAGACTGAGGTAGCATCCCTGTGATGAATGGCAACAAACGAAGTGTGTTACACAGCCAAGAGCAGGTGCCTACCTCCTTCATCTATAACACTGAGACATATCTTTTCTGTGGGATTTCCCTGATAAGCAATGACTGGCACATGGGATCACACAGTAAGAGATATGTCCTGCCTTGGAACAATACTAATGCACAAGAAATGGAAGAGGCTACCTCTTGGAAAGAAAAAGCAAGTCTATTGAGAAATGTCTGGTGAGTGATATTTGCATGGATGCCAGCAGGCTGTTAGGATACACTAAGAAACTGGAGACAGTTTACAGAACTGTCACTGGGAGGTGAGTCTGTAATTCTCAGTTTTGTGTGGCCAAATATGAGATTTTGTTTGGACTAGATTTTGAGTCCTATATATTTCACCTTTCACTATGTAGCTCAGTACTAAATTTCCAGACTTTTCAGGGAGTGGTTCTTTTGTTTCCTTTGTTATGACCACAGGGTGGGGAAGAAAAAAAAAAAGTATATGATCAATTTCAGTACTAAACTATGAATTCCTGTGTAGCTGAGATTCATCCTAGGGAATGAAGTCTCAGTAGAGACTACCCACAAGCTCTTTGTACAGTCACACCACTTCTATTGTACTTATATCTGGTCCATTATTTTGTATTTGATTTGATTAAAAGTTATAAAAATAAAAAACAACTCTTGGGTTGTATCCTATGAAGGATAATCAGTTTTCCTAACCTTTGACTCATTTCTTCTCTTGTGCAAAAACATTTTGTGCACTAAGAGCTGGCAACAAGAACTTAGTCTTCTCTTGTCAGCAAATGGATTTTAAATATTTTTTTTTAACACTTGAATTACACAGTTAGAGACCAATCTCCTACAAACGTTAAAGACAAAACTAATTCTTTGATACTAAGTTTAAAGAGTTGTTTTTCAAAATATCCATCAATTCATTTATAATTATTGATAGGATGAATATGTTTCTTGTTTGCAGAACCAATAAATAAATTAATTATGTTGGTTTGTTTATTTCTGATAATGGATTATTTCCTTATTTCACTTGAAGTTACATATGAACTCTATTTTCTCTTATTTTCAAATAAATCATCTTAGCGATGTTGTGCAAAATAGATATAAATGTAACAGTTTTAAGTCTGCAGCCACTGGAGAGCTTAAATGTCCTGCTTTTATCCTGACTGAAATTTCAATTACCACTGTCATATAATGTTTTTGACAGACTTCCATTTTTATGCAGAGAGTTTCAAGGCACACTTAACTTAAGCTAACTGCTTAATACTGTGAAGAGATGGATCTGTAATGCTAAAGAAATCAGAAACATTTAGATGGTAATAATAAATGGAAAGTTTATTGTAGAAGCTTACCAGAATAAGTATTAATTGTCTCTGAACTAACAAAGTGGCTGCACTTTTTAAAGGAGCTTCGAGTTAAGTAACTTTTCATTGGTAATTCATTGGTACTGAAGGAAAACTTCTGAAGTTTAAGACATTTTAATTTCATAAATATACAACTTATTAGGTGAGTTTGAAAAAGTTCCATGATGAGTACACCATAATTGATTTTGTCTACACGCAAGGTTTTGATGATTTCTATTTGTCAAAGTCTGTGGTGCAAATGCATTTTTATAATATAGAATATTATTTCAAAATATTTAATGAGGACATGGATCTTAAATAACTAGCCCATGTTCCATAAAGTGGAACAATTATGAAGGTGTGTAAAGATATTGCCTTCCCCCCTCACACACACACACGCACACAAAAGGAAAGAAATTTACAGAGAAACATCATCTTCCTTCCTTACACTTTTTTTTTCCCCCGTTCTTTAATATTATGAGCTTTCTTCACACATGACTTTCCGCTTTTTACTTACAAAGAACTATTTTTAACTGGACCTAACTTTCCTAATCTTTGCAGTGAAATCTTCAGTTAGGTCCTTTAATTCTATGCTTGTTACTATAAGCAGGATTTTGGAAGATGAGTTTAACCCTCTGATCATTATCAAAGGCATTACAGTTTTACCTAACAGCTGCTTTACGTGTTTCACCACGCAACAGAAATGAATCAAGCCTCTGTTAATAGTCTCAGTATAATCTGTGATTTATGAAATCCGTCATAAAGGATCAACAATCTAACAGTTTGTGAATATTCATGTCTGGCATGTAGTAGCTTAACTATGACTGCATGAGGAATTTACATTTTCCTGAATTTAATTTTTAAAAACACTTTGTGGTATTTAGGCATAAGATAAAAATCAAGTGTCTATCACTTAATGGAAAAAAATAATAATACTTACAGAACTTAAGTAACCCCTCAAATTACCATAAACTAAACAGTTAAATCAAGGAAAGAAAAATTTCCTAAAATGCCATTAGAGACCTGTTATTATCATCTTGAGAGACACAATAAAGAATTCTGGTAAACAGGTTCATGAGAAATAACGGGTAGATAAACTATATACACTTGGTTATTGTCCTGCTCAGATAAAACCCTCTCAAAGACTTCAATGAAGTATGACAAAAAAATACAGCTCATAATGAAATATTCTATTATACATTTGAAAAATGTGTTGTTTTTTTTTTTTATTTTTCTTTTGTTTGATTTTGTTTTGTAACTGGAGCATAGTATGATGCAGTGGAAAGCTACATTCAGCTTTAACAATGGAACATGGATGTTTTTTAGTTGAAAAAATTTAATTTTATCTCCTATCCACCAGAATTCCTATTTACCTCTTTTTATCCAAGGAGTCTCAGTGCAGGTAGTTTATGCCAGCTCTCAGATACTATTCTATACCAGAAAATGATTGGATGTTTCATAGATGTGTATGTGCCTATACATTCGTATGCATTTGTGCTTGTTTTCTTTGCTTATCTACTTTTTTGTCTGTGTGTATGTATATTGATAGAAGAGCACAGATAAGTTCTTTGTTCAACTTGTGTGATTGCTATAACTTAATGAAAGCCATCTGGAAAGCAAACCTGAACATTTGCATGCATCTGGGTATAAATAATATGTTGCTACAAACATGATTAATAATTGCATTTAGAGGGCAATAATTAGCTGTATTTACATTTTTGTACCACTGGGAAAGGAGAAAATGAATATTTATCATTCTTTCATTGAGTTAATTTGAAAAATACACTAACTGAATTCATGCTTTATGTACAGTATTTTTGCCTACTTTCATACAATAAATAGTTGGGTCTTTTTCCTCTTCTTTGTTGTGAAGGTCAGAAAGATCATATACCACACCTGAAGATTCATTCTGAAATACGATAATATCTCTGTATTGGCAATACCAGTGAAAGCAGGCACTTAGCATAGGAGATGGGTCACATGTGTTTTCTTTAGCAGGTATAGTGCCTGGCAACTGTGGTTCATATTCAGAAGCAAATAAGATCTCTGTTAAATGTAATTATAGTAAAGTCTAAACAATGTGTGGGCTTTACTTTAAACAGTTTATCCTTATTGGAGTCATTTAGGAGAATCTGATTTATTCTACAAGACTGACTAAACATTGAGGTGAAAACTCTTCCATACTTGCAAAAATATATATAATAGAAAGTCTTGAAAAAGACAGCACTATATCACTTTTCATAAGAAAAAGTAATAAGAGAATTACAATCAAGTTTGTATTTCTGTTCCCACCATTGCAAAAGTTTTGCAAACTGCACTGAATAGCATCGGTCTGGGAACATCATTAAATGGTGCATAGATTTTGGTATACTTGAAAAATCAAAATGAAAAGTTCATTTTTTATTGGGCTAGATGTTCCAAAATCATCAGATATCTAACAAATCCTAGGACAGTGGATTGTGAGTGAACCTGAAGATATTATTTACACATTATACAAATGTACCTACAAATGGGTATAGTTTTTACTTGTACACACATCTGTTTATTTTAACAGAAGTATAGAATATGTTTTATCTGAAAGATCAAAGCATAAAATCAATTTCCATGGTATTTGTTCAAAAGAACACATACAAGTTAACATTTTAGAGTACAAACCTCAGCTGATCATCATAGCTTCGTGAAGAAGCACACTGGGACCACAGAGATTATTTATATTAAGCAAAAAAGAAAAGTCATTGCCTTTAGCAAAATATTCTGTATCAAGTAGCACAAGTTCTGGCAAAACATGATGTATGTATTTGTTTTCTTTTAATTTAAATCAGTGTATCTCTAAAAACACTACCCAATATATGCTGGACAATCATATTGTAAGGACTCAGAATCTGAAGTCAAGACTTTAATATCTCTTAGAATTTTATCAGTAAATATGTTCTGTAGATGGTTTTGTTAGTGAGAGAGTTCAGTAAAAATAATCAGGGATAAGGTATGAAGAAGAGAAGTAATATTGCATGCTATATAATTGTGAAAATCTGACTAATATAATTATAAACTTCATTGGAGCAGAATAAAAAAAAAATGAAAAATTTCATACCAAAATTCACTCAAAATTAATGTGTTTCAGATATACTCACAGGCCTTTTGTATTCACCTTTCTTGAGAAGTCTTGAGATCAAATTTACTAGTTCAACAATTAGGGAAAAGCAATTTCCAGACATGTAGATATTTGGGGAAGCACTTTTAAAAGTACATACACGGTATTCATGTCAGAATCATTTATTCACTCTGCCAGTACAGAAACAGAATCAATACCACAATGTATTTATTACATGACAGTGGTATAAAGTCACAAAAACATTGTTTTTTCTTCTAATCCTGAACAAATGTGGAAAATATTGTTGCCTCTAATTTACTGTCTCTTTGCTTTGTCATGATACTCTTCATGAAAATCTTCTCTAACCTCTTCTGACTTTACATAATCTTTAAAAGCACTTGAGCCAGGCACTCAAGCAAATCTTTAAACATTAGGTATTACTACTGACAACAAAACAGCAACTTCAATAATACTAGCTAAATAAAAGTGACTATCCAAATGTCGGTATTCAATTTAGGTAGGCAAGAAATGGGAAAAAGTCCTTCATAGAGTCATAGAATCTCAGAATAGCTGAAGTTGGAACGGAGATGTGGAGATCATCTAATCCAATGACCTTATATGTAAAGGTGTATTGGGTTTATATGACAAGGTTTTCGTAGCAGGGTGCTGCAGGGGTGGCTTCTGTGAGAAGAATCCAGAAGCTTCTTCACGTTAGATAATGGCCTGTTTCAGCCAGCTCCAAAGGGACCCACTGCTGGCCAGAGCTGAGCCAATAAGCAGTGTTGTTTGTGCATCTGCGAGAGCAGATTTTAGAAAGGGAAAATACTGCTGTGCAACGGCAGCTGGGAGAGCAAAGAGTTAGAAACACTCCTGCAGACACCAAGGTCAGAGCAGGAGAGGGAGGAGATGCTCCAGGCAGTGGAGCTGTAGAGTATGGAGAGGAGCTCACACAGGAGCAGGGAATCTGGAGGGAGCTTCCACTTTGTGGGAGATCCATGTTGGAGCAGGTTGCTCCTGATGGATGGACCCCATGGTACAGGCCCCTATTGGAGCAGTTCTTGAAGAGCTGCTGGCTGTAGGAAGCCCGCTCAGGATCAGTTTCATAAGGATGGCATGCTCTGGGATTCCAATCACCTTCTCATTCTTCATATATTTGAAAATGTTTTCCTTCGCTCATGACTTCTATTTTATTTTATGCAGAACATTTTGATATACATTATTACTAGAAAAGGAGAAAATACCATTTATCTTGTATTTATTTAATATAAAAGCTATTTAGCAAAACAATGAGATACCAAAAAAGATAGATAGATAAATAAATAAACAAATAAATTTAAGTTTTGTCTCCAGTAGATATTAGATATACCTCTGACACACCTGTTATCAAAACAGATTATGCCAATCCATCTGCAGAGTGTATTATACAAGGCAGAGACATGGAAGTTAAGAAAGAAAGAGGCTGTTTATTGAGCCAGATCTTTAACTTGCAATGTTTGTCACTTCCAGTTCTGAGCTTTGATTATAATATACTCTTTAAATGAGTGTCGTACTAATTTGATTACTAATACTAATTTTAAAGCAGAACCAATTAAAATATGTTCTTACATAAAGTGACTAGAGAAAGTCACAATTGAATAAGACCTTCAGAGAGTGACATCTTACCTTTTTTCACTATTATCTTTCACATTAAAAGATCTTATCTCTTCCAACAAACTTTGCCTCTGAAGAAAAAATAAGCTTGAAGTTAAGGTGAATACTGTATTTTTTTTCCCAAGCAAAGACTACCTATTCTGTGAATTTGATAAATTCCCTTGGCAAAACTTTGAAGATAGTTGGATAGTGAAAATTTTGGCACCTGTGCTTGAATACATCTTTTTTTTAATTTATTGAAACCATCTGACTGAAACACCATTGCTCTTTATTTGTGAAACTCTATTACACTTATTAGTTAACTGCCAGTTTTGTCAAAATTATCACTGCCTTTGGCAACTCTGTATCCAAAATATGCTTGAGAGGTGTCCAAATATTTTTTTATCTACAGATGGTATTTTGGTAGTTTCATTTTAGTTAAAAATAAGATTTGGCAGTAAAGCAATATGCAATATTGATGAGATATTAAATTTTGTAAAGTATGCTGCATATTCAGCAGCTAATTTTCATCAGAAGTGTTCTAAATATTGTGTCAAATGAGCCAAGATAACTCTTTCATTATTGCTCAAACCTCCCATAAAATCAATGGAATTTCTGTGTAAATATCTGAGGAGGGCAAGGCAGGGCAGGGCAGGGCAGGGCAGGGCAGGGCAGGGCAGGGCAGGGCAGGGCAGGGCAGGGAAGGGAAGGGAAGGGAAGGGAAGGGAAGGGAAGGGAAGGGAAGGGAAGGGAAGGGAAGGGAAGGGAAGGGAAGGGAAGGGAAGGGAAGGGAAGGGAAGGGAAGGGAAGGGAAGGGAAGGGAAGGGAAGGGAAGGGAAGGGAAGGGAAGGGAAGGGAAGGGAAAAAACAGTGAAGAATGATAAGGTAGAGGTATATGTTTTGATAAAGAAAGGCACAAGAAAGGAAAATGATGGTAAAAAATATATGCATGAGAAAAAAAAAAAAAAAAAGTGTTTTTTAAACAGGTAAAGATATCCAAGATTTGTAAACATAAACCTCTAAGACTACCAAAAGCCTTTGCAACTGCTAGAAAAAAATGTATAGCATAATTATGAGGGGTATAATAGGGTTTATAAGTAGTAGTTTAAATGTATTTAAGCCAACTGAAAGAAAATAGACATTTGGATCCTAAATTCCAGTCTTTCTGAAAGTTTTAGCCTGTTTCTAATAATTTTATATACTCAGTTTCTAATAATTTTATATACTCAGTTTTATTTCATTAAAAAAAAATTCAAAGAAAATAATGTATTGCCCACAAATCTTAAACTGATAAACAGCAAGCATATTGTGAAAAGGTCTTTGGGAACATTTTCACTGCTTTTATTTATTTTAAGTTACCTTACACGTAAGCCCCAGATCTCTATCATTCTTTTTCACTTTCTTTTTTACTTAACCTCACTACATTTCAGAAGTATATTAATAATGCTGCTTAAATGAAATATTACATTAACTTGAATATCTATAGAAATGGACTCACAAAGGATATGAAGAAAAGTGCAAAGAATAAAATGTGAACACTCAGATGAAATTATTCCAACTGCAAACTGGCACAATAATTTGTTTTCATACCTGCTAATATTAAATCATATGACTAAAATCAGAATATTTAATGTCCACTTTTAACTGAAAATGTTCATCCTAACTGATAACATAGTATTACTTATATATTTAAATATAGTATATATATAATATATATATATATAATATACTATATATAGTTATGTTAGTTATAAAGCAGATTAGAAATCTTCAAGGTAAAAGAAAAATCTTAATTGAATTTCTAGGCTTTTGTATTTCCATTCTTTAAAAGAAGACCTTGAAAAATACATATACATTATTTTATCATTTTATTTTATTTATTTTACTTTATTTTACTTTATTTATTTTATATGCATATATCTATACTCATTGCTTATAAAATATATCAAACTTTCAAATCTGGGATTTCATTGATCCATCAAATATGTGCTCCACATAATGCTCCACATGAGCATTAACACTAACAAGATTTCTTGTTCTATGTCATGAGAATACGTATACAACCCAACATGACAGAACTCATTTAAAAGCTTCAGAGAAGGAGCAAAACTTCCATTTTGATAAGACAGAATTATTATGTCAATACATTTCCATTAACAATTCCCACTCTTTATAGCTGAAGGATATTTCAACTTTTCCATATAAATGAAGGATATTTCAAGAGATCAAAGGATTATCTAAACCTAGACTCCATCAAACTACATTGAGAATAAATCTTTATGTGCTGATATCCACTGTATTTTTACATTGCAGAAGTAAAGGGGAAAGGGGGGTGAGGGGGAATGGTGTCTTACTTGTCTTACTTATATTGAAATACCAAAATAAACTAAACATTGAACTAAGATAACAAGAAAAAATAATGATGTGCTGTAAGAATGACAGTTGTGGAGAATCTCCCATCACATAGAAATAAGTCTGTATTTCCCCCCTATAAGATGAGAAATGTCATTGTTTCTATTTTAGCAATTGTTTCTAGCAGAAAATAGCAATTGTTAGCATTGTTTCTAGTATAGCAATCAAGTTTTTACAGGTGGTGAGGCCACACCTGGAGTACTGTGTCCAATTCTGGGCCTCCCAGTGCAAGAGTGACATGGACATGCCAGAGAAAGCCCAAGGAAAGACCACGACAATGGACTGGAGTACCTCTCCTCTAAGAAAGGGCTGAGAGAGATGGGGCTTTTCAGCATAAAGAAGAGAAAGCTCAGGAGGGATCTTGTTAATGTGTATAAATACCTGAAGGGTGAGTGAAAAAGGAAGGTGTACACTATTTCCAATGGTGCCCACTGGCAGGACAAGAGGTAATGAGTCCAAACTGGAGCACAAGAGGTTCCCTCTGAAAATCAGGAAACACTTTTTTATTGTGAGGGTGACTAACCACTGGCACAGGTTGCCCAATGAGATCCTTGAAGATATTCAAAAGCAATCTGGGCATGTTCCTGGGCAAGCAGCTCAGATGGCCCTGCTTGAGCAGGGTAGAACCACTCTGAAGTCACTTACAACCTCAACCATTCTATGATTCTGTGAAGAAAAACAAAGAATACTGGAAATACATAAATACATAAACATGTAAATGTAAGTACTTAATTGCACTGTAATACTACATACATACATATTTCTCCTGTTTCATGGTAGAATTCCTAAGTTTTAGTATGAAGGCACTTTTGGCCTAACTATAAACTTCAATTATTTTCCAAACTGCTCACTAAGGAAGATAAATAAATAAATAAATAAACATTTTACATCCTTCACAAATAGACTTCATAATAAACTTATTTTTTATCTTTTTTTTTTTTTTCTTTTTTTTTTTCCTGGACAAATCATCTCAGTGTATAGTGTAAACCTTTCTTTTTACTCTATAGCAGTTACTTTAGGAGTCAATAACAGCCTTGGTTCTATGAGCTACATTTTTGTAGGATTGAACTCTGAAATGAGATGAAATGAAATTTCATCTCATTTGAGAGATGAAATGAGATGAAATGAAATCCAAACAGATTTGGATTAAGTGAAAATATTGAATAGTGCACAAACAAAACCTTCATTTATTTTATCAATAGCATGGAAAGCAGAACATTCTTCTATTATGTTTGTTTTGGGGTTACATTCAGAAAGACTGAATATTCTAAAAGCTTTTAGTCCATTCTAAGTGTTTATTTAAAGACGTAAAAGTTTCGGATCAGGGGATTTGAAACTTTTACATCTTTTTTTCAGGGGGAGAGCAGTGGATGTCATCTACCTTGACTTTAGCAAGGCTTTCAGTACTGTCTCCCATGACATCCTACTAGCAAAGCTGAGAAAGTGTAGGATAGATGAGTGGACAGTAAGGTGAGTTGAGAACTGACTCCGATGAGTACTCCGATGACACGAAGCTGGGAGGAGTGGCTGACACGCCAGAAGGCTGTGCTGCCATTCAGCGAGACCTGGACCGGCTGGAGAGATGGGCAGGAAGAAACCAAATGAGATTTAATAAGAGCAAGTGTAGAGTCCTGCACATGGGAAGAAACAACCCAAAGTATCAGTACAGGCTGGGGGACGACCTGCTGGAGAGGAGCTCTGAGGAGAAGGACCTTGGGGGTCCTGGTGGACGACAGGTCAACCATGCGCCAGCGCTGTGCCCTTGTGGCCAAGAGGGCTAATGGGATCCTGGCATGCACTAAAAGGAGTGTGGCCAGCATGTCAAGAGAGATGATCCTCCCCCTCTACTCTGCCCTGGTCAAGCCTCACCTGGAGTACTGTGTCCAGTTCTGGGCTCCCCGGTACAAGAAAGACAGGAATCTCCTGGAAAGAGTCCAGCGGAGGGCCACAAAGATGATATGGGGCCTGGAGCATCTTCCCTATGAAGAAAGGCTGAGAGACCTGGGTCTGTTCAGCCTGGAGAAGAGAAGACTGAGAGGGGATCTCCTCAGTGTATATAAATATCCGAGGGGTGGGGGACAGAAGGATGTTGCCAACCTCTTCTCAGTGGTTTGTGGGGATAGGAGAAGGGACAATGGCTGCAAGTTAGAGCACAGGGAGTTCCGCACTGACATGCAAAAGAACTTCTTCACAGTAAGGGTGTCGGAGCATTGGAACAGGCTACCTAGGGAGGTTGTGGAGTCTCCTTCTCTGGAGATATTCAAGGCCTGTCTGGATGCCTACCTGGGCAGCCTGCTCTGAGGAACCTGCTTTGGCAGGGAGGTTAGACCTGATGATCTTTCGACGTCCCTTCCAACCCCTACAGTTCTGTGATTCTGTGATTCTGTGATTCTGTGATTCTGTGATATGAATTTATTTTTCAAATCAAATATTTAATTTACTTAAGCATAGTCAAGTACAAAAAAAAAAAAAATCAAATTAATCTCTGAATTTTTTGTTCAAGTAAAGTAAAAGTCAATAGAGTATATGTTGTAACTTTTTAAGGTCTTGTAATACAGAAACAACATTATTCCACATGGCAATATTCAAAATTGGTAATTTAAAGAGAATAAAAAATGCTAAATTTCATATTCAGGATAGAAAATTTTGGTGGCAACTTTTTTTTTTTAATTTATTTATGTCACGTTCTAAAATTATATTTTTTAATGATGGCAATTTCTATTAATTTATTGGATGATTCTATTAATGTAAAGCAAGAAAGATATATTCACATTAGAATATTCGCAAGAATATTTGCATAAATTTAGGTTGCTTGCAGTATTTCTTTCACATCCTTTCTCTACCTCTTTGTTGTTATCTGAAGGAGCAAAATTGCATTTGCTGTACTTAGGAACACATCACTAATGTTACAGTACAGTCCTCAACTTGTCATCAAGTTATCTTGTTTTCATAAGCTATACCATTTTTACTGTCTCCTGAACTGGGCACTTAAAGGAGCCATGTTTTACATTTTTCGCAAGCTTTTGACCTAAAAGAATTAATGAATTCCAGGATAATTTGAATTTAGTGAGAAGTGAAAACCAGGAAATCCTATCTTGAAAAAAGGGAGGAAAGCTTTCAGTTTCTGAGTAGGAGCTAATCATCCCAATGGCAGGTCCTTCTTGCAGACAAGTGAAATATGTTTGTTAGAGACGTAGACTTTTAGCTTCCTCTACAGTGTGGAGCGACAGCAGCAGCCTAGTTGCTGAGAAAAGATATTTTTTGAATTCAATATGCATCTGAAAATAGACACCTCACAACTCACAAAGACAAGAAATGCTTCAGTACATGGAGCTCAGTGAGAGCTCCACTGAACAAGATCTCCTTCCTGTAAGCAGTAGGCTACAGAAAGTGAGCTGCAAGATGATAACACATCTGGGCCACAGACAGGTGTGCAGATTTACTCTGCATGGAGTGGTGGTGGGGGGGGAGGAGGGGAGGGGTAAGGAATGGGGATGTTGTCAGACTAGATATAAGAAAAAATTCTTTACCATAAGGACGGTCAAACACTGCAACAGACTTTCTGTAGTTGTGGTTGATGTCCCATTTATGTGTCCAAGAGACGTTTGAACAGTGTTCTCAATAGCATGCTTTAACTTTTGTTTAATCTTGAAATAATCAGGCAGTTCTGTTCTGTTCTGTTCTGTTCTGTTCTGTTCTGTTCTGTTCTACTCTACTCTACTCTACTCTACTCTACTCTATTCTGCTATGCTATGCTATGCTATGCTATGCTATGCTATGCTAATTCTATCCCATCCCATCCCATCCCATCCCATCCCATCCCATCCCATCCTATCCTATCCTATCCTATCCTATCCTATCCTATCCTATCCTATCCTATTTTTACAATGCAAGTGTGGCTTATTCATCATAATTATATTTCACTCATTAACTAAAATAAATAAATAAATAAATCTGTTCTTGTTTTCTTAAACACAGAGAATAATTAATTGCACTTGTTTTCTTTTTGGCTGTGTTTTAATATGTATGTTATTTTTCTGTTTATAACCTTGTTAAGGCTTTGTGGTTAATAACCAGATTAAATACAAGGAAATACTACATACAGTTGCACCTTGCTTCTAATGACTATTGTAGATCTATTTTTTTTAAACTGCAAACTAAACAGCTTGTATTCTATAACTTAACACATACCACTGAAAAGGTTAGATACAACACTGTATAGCTACATTGCAACTGTATTTTTGTGGCCTTCAATACATCTGACCAATTTGTTTCAAGGCTTGGTTAAAAAAAAAAAAAAAAAAAAGTGGCACACTTTTGATCAATAGGATTGTATTTTCATCATTTCATCATTTAGTGCATGCAGATAAAGTGAACTCACAGCAGAAATTTGAAATTATTTTCAAAAGCAAATAGGCTGACCAGAGCTAACTATTCAAAACCCTTTTCATAACTTACACTAGGTATGAACCCATATAAAGAAAACTAAGCTTTTGATACTTTAAACTGTGAAATCAGGTTATCTTCATAGTAATGTCAATAATGAGAAGTTGTTAATTCAAGGTTAGCACCAGCAATAATTTATGACACAGAACTTTGGCAAGCAAAGATAAGATTCAGATGTTTTTCTCACCTCTGACTATCCATTCCTTTGCTCTAGTGGAGTTAATGCTGAAGCTGAACCAGCCTCTGGGTCACATCTTGGGCAGGTTAAGAGGTCTTCAGACTTCATTTACCACTAAAATTTCAGACCATCACAAGTTTAAAACATAACTCCATGCTGACAGTTTAATGGTCAAATAAGCACAGAGTTAACTTACTTTAAACTTCTAAACCTTCTGACCTTTCTTCCAGAGCCACAAAACTGATTTTCAGCATGGATTTTCTGATGTGTCTTTGACTATGCACATGTGGCAATGTCTAAAACAGCTGCTCATGTTTGTATTATAACCCTTTCAAAATATTTTCCTTATCTTCTTATTTTGCATGGCCTCTGTGAGGCAAGGAAAGTAAGCAAAGAGATTCTCCTTTTCTTACATTATATTTGGCTAATTCGACCTTCAAAGTCACATTATAGATCATCTGTGGAGAGGGAAATCTCACGCAAGTTAAACATTTAACTTTCTCTTTGGCTTTTGTCAAGAGAAAAGTTTAGGGGTTGCTTTATTTTAATGAGTGTGTCAGACCCAAAAGTTTTTACTGTACTCCAGCTCTTGCCAGCAGTAGGTCAAAGAATTAAATCATTGCATTCATGAGACAGAAATTCTATCCCTTCCTATTACACAGAGACCCTTCACATTCTAGCCATGTAAACACTTTAATAGGCTTTTTTCCAGTAAAAATTCATTAATTCTTTGACTTCATTTTAACATATGAAGGTAAAAGGGAAAATTAAAATGTTCATAAAACTCTGTCAATATCAAAAAGTGTAAAGTTTTTGACTGTAGAAAATACAGCAGTTCAATTTTGAGACCATAAACAAAAAAAATAAAATTAAAATGATGATTTTTATATTATTACTAGCAACCTACCCACCTTCTTCTTACACTCACCTTCTTATATTCTTAGGACTATTTTAAAATTAAACATTCAGCAAGAATCATCGTGTGATGGTTTCACTCAGGTGGGCAGCTGAGCTCAACCACAGCCCTCCTCTCACTCCCCCTCCTCAAAAGGGAAGGGGGAGAAAATATGATGCAAAGGACTCAAGGTTTGAGATAAGCACAGGGAGATCACTTAAAAATTATTGTGATGGGCAAAACAAACTCAGAGTAGGGAGATAGTAAGATTTATTGCCTATTATTAACAAGCTAGAGAAGTGAGAAACAGAGGAAAGAAACCAAAAATGCCTTCCCCACATCCACCTTCTTCCACCTCCCCCCTCCCCCAAGTGGCACAGGGTAATGGGGAACGAGGGTTGTAATCAGTCTATCACACTTTGTCTCTGCCGCTCCTTCTCGGTCTCTCTCTGCCCCTGCTCCACATGGGGTTCTTCCCGTGGGATGACATCCTTACCGAACTGATCTGGCGTGGGCTTCCCACAGGCAGCAGCTCTTCAAGAACTGCTCCAGATATGGGTCCATACCACAGGGTCCATCCTTCAGGAGCACACTGCTCCAACTAGGGTCCCCCACGGGCAGCAGCTCCTTCCAGGTCACCTTTTCCTGCATGGGCTCCTCTCCATGTGCTACTGGTCCAGCCTGGAATCTGCTCCAGGTCCTCACCAGGCCGCAGCCTCTATCAATGAAGGTCCACCTGCTCCACCGTGGTCTCCTCCATGGGCTGCAGCTCAGAACTCTGCTCTACCGTGGTACACCATGGGCTGCAGGGCAACAGCCTGCTTCACCATGGTCCTCACTACAGCTTCAGGGGAACTTCTGCTCCGGCACCTGGAGCACCTCTCCCCCTCCTTCTTCACTGACCTTGGCACCTGCAAGGCTGTTTCTCTCCCCTCTCTCTCTCCCAGCTGGTATTTTACATCAGTTTTTTTGTTTGATTGTTTTTGTTTTTCCTTTCTTAAATATGCTCTCACAGAGGCACAAACAACAGTGCTTATTGGCGCGGCTCTGGCCAACAACAGGGTCGTTATCTAACATGGGACAGGCAGCTTGTGGATTCTTGTCACAGAAGCCAACCCTATGGCCCCCGGGCTACCAAAACCTTGCCACATAAACCCACTACACATGACAGTGTCAAATAGGTACTGGAAATGCTTTTCAGTATTCTATACAGCAGTTATTGAATGCCATTTAATGTAGGAAACAGCATTGTTTTGGTTTACTCTTTGTTTGTTTCAGCAAAGCACAGCAGTTCTCAGTGCTTGTAAGAATGAGCTGTTCTAATGTCTTAGCACAACTTCCTCCATTTGACACCTACTTGGGAAGGAATAATCTCATGCACCAGTGCATGCTGCAGGGTGAAAATCTGGATAACATCTTGAAAGAAAAGGACTTGATGCTTGTGGACATGAAGTGGAACATGAACCAGAAAAGAGCCCCTGTTGTAAGAAAGGCCAAGAGAACCCTTGATTGCATTAGGAAAAATGTTGTCAATGGGTCAACGAAGACGATCCTTTCCTTCTACTTAACACTGGCGAGATCACATCTGAAACGCTTTGTGCTCCCCAGTATGAGAGACATGGACATTCCCAAGAGAGTCCAGTGAAGCCCCACAAAGATGAGTAAAGCAATAAAGCATCTTTCATAAAAGGAGAGGCTGAGACGGCAACTTGTTCACATGTGTAAATACCTGATAGATGGGAATAAAGAATGTGGAGGCAGACTTTTCTCGGCATATTCCCATGAATAGCTAAAAGGGAGAGAGCACAAAGATACAGAAAGTTCCATATAAGCACAAGAAAAAAAAAATATATGGTAAGGCTGATCAAGTACTAGAACAGGTTGCTCAGAGAGATTGTAAAGTGTTTATAATAGAGACATTTAAAACTTGAGTGGACACAGTTTTAAACAACCTGCTCTACTTGTCCTTTCCTTGCACATAGAGGCATGTGGACTAGGTGATTTCTAAGAGTCCCTTCCAAACCCAACTATTTTGGGATTCTGTAATATTCATTTTAAACATTTCAGAAATGCACCCAGGTCAATATTAATTCTGTACAATTTCAAGGAAAACAGAATAGCACAGGTATTTAAGTTCAGCTACGAAAAATTCTCGAAATCCCAATGATTGCAATGTTTTTCATTTTGATTACTTTAAGACTCAGCAGTTTCTGAAGCGGAAATAGATGACACATTGGTGATCAAAGCCTATTGTTAACAATAGACTGAAGAGAAGATGGAGAAGCTTTAAAAAAATGCAAAGACTGAAATGTTAAGCAGCAACCATTTTCTCATTCTGTTTTGGATTTTTTTTTTCTGGAAAAAAAAAAAAAATAAATATATATATATATATATATTTGCAGTAAATACAGAAATAGCAAAGATAGCAGCAGTCTGAGGTTCTCTGCAGTGTCACCTGCATCTGCATCAGGACTTTAGACATGAAAACTTCACTTTCTCTGAAACATTCATGAATCTATTTCCCATTTTCGAAAGGAGTATATCATGAATCATAGAATCATAGAATATCCCGAGTTGGAAGGGACCCATAAGGATCAAGTCCAACTCCTGGCACCACACAGGTCTGCCCAAAAGTTTAGACCATGCGACTAAGTGCACAGTCCAATCGCTTTTTAAATTCAGACAGGCTTGGTGCAGTGACTACGTCCCTGGGGAGCCTGTTCCGTATGCAACTACCCTCTCGGTGAAGAACTTCTTCCTGATGTCCAGAAAGTGATCAGACCTACTTAATTAATCCTCATCTCATCTCCAATAGGAATCTTTGAAAGTAAAATGTCGTTCATTGGTTACTCATACTATGTTAATTATTTATTTACTTATTTATGCAATGACATGCATAAATAAGTAAAATGGTAACTATAAATACAGCTGTGAAATTTACATGGTTGCTTTACATCTTAAAATTAATTGAGACTCTTCCTCTGCTTTTTTAAGGTTTATTTTACCATTTAAGTTTAACATTACCTGTCCTTCAAAAAAACAAGCTACCATGTATAAAAATGATTTCCATTCAAAAAAGAAATAAATACTATTAATAGATAGGTGAAAGCAATGATATATGTAACTGACTTTCTTTTTAAAGGAAAATAGAAAGATTCAGATTCCACGGAGGGGAAGAACAGAAACATTTGGCCTGGAGGAGTCAGGGGGGAACACGAAACACTGACACAAGTACAGATTTGAAAGCAGATTTTTATGAAAGCAGAAATATTAGACCAATTTACTGCAAAGAAGGTACAAAGAAGAACAGATACAGAAGTACCTGTACTGACTCCTTCAAGAACAAATACTCTTGTAGTATAGAAAGATAAAACATGTTGTCTCCTTGTACTAGAAAATTTGTTTTCTTTGCAGAGAAAATTTCCCTTCCCTTCCCTTCCCTTCCCTTCCCTTCCCTTCCCTTCCCTTCCCTTCCCTTCCCTTCCCTTCCCTTCCCTTCCCTTCCCTTCCCTTCCCTTCCCTTCCCTTCCCTTCCCTTCCCTTCCCTTCCCTTCCCTTCCCTTCCCTTCCCTTCCCTTCCCTTCCCCTTCTCTTCCCTTTCCTTATTCCTCTCTCATGAGTTCACTGAAAATCAGCTTTTTCCCTATTTTTTTTAGACAGAAGATTCATTTTTCTCTAGTCCATTTGCCTTCTTTTTTTTTAGTATGGATAGCATGACTACACTTAATAGAAAATGCAGTTTTGTATCCATATATTCTTACCAACATGGTATTTCAATTTAGTGGGTACTAAAGGCAGAGGTGTGGACATGTTAGACTCTTTCAGGTTTCTATTTTTCAGCTTAGTAACCTAGCATTTTTAGTGATGTTAGATCCCAGAAGAATACACTATTTATTCCATATTCCAAAATTTACCTTAATTTATATTATTTTATAAATTATTAATTTATATTATTTTATACATTATTTGGATATTTCAGGTTCTCAGTGAACTTGATTCTTTTCTCCCTTTATTGTTAATCCTGGCAACTACTGGATGTTCACAGGTTGGCCAGTTCCAACACAGAAAACTGGTATTTTTTCTTTGTTTCAATTGATAATTTTCAAGTATATCTGTTCTTGACCCAGTCTGAGTTAGACTTCCCCTGACATATAAAAGAATGACTCTTCAATGGTATATTCTTTAACTTTGTTTTCAAAGAATAAAGAAGCCCTGAAGCTGACAGAGAGGAGGCATAACATCTACATAACAACTATTTTTAACAAATTATTTGGGAGAGACTTTCCTCATGATCTTACTGTCTGAACTTTCTCTATTCAAAGGAAGAATTCCACATTCTTGTTTATTCACATGCCAAGTGGGTTAAGCTGATTATAATAGTCATAGTTATAATAGTCCAGAACAAGTAATTTGTTTTTTGTTTGTTTGTTTGTTTGTTTGTTTTTAATTGAAATTTCAAAATTTAAAAAAAATAAAATTTAAAATTCTCAGTCTGAGTAACCCCACAGAGATTCCCCTTAACACCTGACATTTGTGACATAGAATAATTGAAATATTTTTTTTTAATTTTTAAAAGCCTTTTATAAGGAAAAATTATGTTCCACTCATTACTAATATCAGTTGATATCAGTTTCTGTTGGAAATTTATTCAAAGTTATTTGCAGACCTTTGTTGTTGGATATACAGGTTGCATATAAATTTGATAAACACACATGAATTACAATGCAAGGCAAAGATTTACAGCATACATATTGCCAGACAGTATTTATAATCAGAACAAATTAAGAGATTGTATTCAGATATGACATGCTGAGTTTTACTATAAAAGTAGGAAACACGGGAAAGCCATTTTTTTGTTCCATAAAGAACCCAAAAATCTGAAAGCAAAAAAGTGAGTACAGAATTTATCTGATATAATAAGACAAAGCTCAGAGTTTTGTTTTTACACATATCAAAAATAAAAGGCGGACTAAAGGATATCTAAATGGTTAGTTAAAACCATGAAACATTGTCTCTTTGTTATGCTGTGTGAGTAGCACAGGAAGGACTTTCATCGTGGTAAATGTGGGAACAGCTTATATGAACATATTGTGCTTCTGTAGAGGCTGGGCTATCCCATTCCTACAGAACTTCTGAGTTTGCCATATTACCAATATGGCAAACTGGTACTTTAAAGGAACCCATCTGACTATAAATTAGTGTTTCTTACTAGTAGTAATGTACTATGTAGAAAGAACCTTCTTATTATGTTTCTGCTACAGACTTTGGGTCCTCACATATTGGAATGAGAGAAATTACCCATTCACTTGCTCTCAAAAGCTATTGGGTATGAAAGAAAGGATAATAGAAATCTTGGCTTCAATTCACAGTTGCAGAGCCAATAAGAAGGAGGTGAAGGGGTTCTTGTTTATTCCTTGTATAATAAAGCAATAAAGACTACCTATTTGGAGACAAGAGATGGGAGTGTTAAAAGTATAGTCCAATTTGTCCAAGCACTGTCAATTCTTTAGATGGTGCTGAAAATCCAGTCAAGGCTTTCTATAACATCATCTTTTCAGTCATTTTTACATACACATTAACCTAACCTTACAGACAGATTTAACAGAAAGTGACACACTAGTATTTCACCTTTACTTGTGACAAAGCAATTTACCATGTAAATATTGCTCATTACTACATGTTGTAATCACAAGATAAATGATATGCTCTTTGTCAGTTTGAAGAAAACCTTCCAAATATACTCTGTCCCACTGTTACTTTTATTTTTCCTTTTTCAAATCTCTTTAATATTCTTGACATTTATCCAAAATGCAATAGCCATTGGAATAATTTCCATGTTTGCATTATAAAATGTAGGAATAACTATAGAACAGCCCTCTACTTGTTGCATCTGGTATTACTCATTTGACACCTAATCTTGAATCTGGTCTAGCAAAGCGATTTTTTAATTCTCCCAGTACTGGGGAAAAAAAAAAAAAAAAAAAAAAAAAAGTTTAATTTTTTGTTATTAATTATTCATGCAACTTCATTCACTGTTTCTTTTTAGAAAACATTTTGAGTCACTGAAAATATATTTTATATTCCAGCTTTACAACTGGAAAAAATATCTACTATTTTGGCTTCTAATTCTGAAGGCAAGTGAACAACAAAACGTTACTGCTGCTGTAACTGTCATTATAGTTTTGCTATTATTGCTTGCATAACTGTATATAATTATACTTATTTAAAATCAGACTCTTTCTTATTCTTGAAAGACAGAATGAAAACAAAAAAAAAAGAAAAAAAAAAAAGAGAGAGATTTAAGATTCTTATGTCTTAGAGCAAAGATCATGTTATATGGTTTGGATTTGGATATGGAGAGACAGTCTTTAACAGTTTCTATAAAAATAAGTATTATTAGCAGTTCTCCTTTAGGGGAGAGTTTAGCCATTTCACATATGGTATAGCAAATGCATGCTATCAATAATAATGATGTATATTAGTTCCTGCATGGGAAAACCTACAGAATTCCCCATGAAAGAGCAAATAAAAAAATGGTGGCTAGTAGTTAGGGTATCTGCTCTTGTGAGACCCTACCTAGAATATTGCATGCAGGCCTTGGGCCTCCATCACAAGCAGTCTGTCCAGAGGAGGGCCACTAAGATGTTCAGAGGGCTGGAGCACCTCTCCTATGCAGAAAGGTTGAGGGAACTGGGTTTATTTTGCATGGAGAACAGAAGGCTCTGGGGAGACCTCATTGCAGCCTTCCAGTACTTTCCTAGTACTCCAGTACTAGGGAGTGTATAGACAGGAGGGGGAACACCTGTTGACACGTGTTGATAGTGATAGGATAAGGGGGGGGGGGGTGATTTTAAACTAAGACAGGGGAGATATAGGTTAGAAATTAGGAGGAAGTTTTTCACTCAGAGGGTGGTGAAGCATGGGAACAGGTTGTCCAGAGAGGTTTTGGATGCTCCATCCCTGAAGACATTCAAGGCCAGGCTGAATGCGGCTCTGGGCAGCCTGCTGCAGTGGTTGGCAACCCTGCCCAGAGCAGGGAGGGTGAAATTAGATGATCTTTAAGATCCTTTTCAACCCATGCCATTTTATGATTCTATGAAATAAACAAGAGGCAATGCTATTAATAAATTATAAATTAATGAAACAGTTGAATAAAATCTGCATTCTAATTTCAAAGATCCAATGAAGAAATGTAAAGATATTTTCATCTCATTTTTATCAAATTTTGATTGGTTGCTAACAGAAAAACTTGCAAATATACGGTTACATATGAATTCTCAAACTCTATGGTAGGCAGATACCCAGAAAACTGGAGCAAGCTTTCAGGATACCCCTACCATCCATGTAAAACTTCAAGGAAAATTGAAGTTAGCAATTATTTTTTTCTTATTATCTTCAGGGTGTTCCTACAGAGGGAAGTAAGAATATAAAAGAAATCATGTACTGAAATGCAGCGGAGTAGCTCGCTGTGTATATTGAATGAACACACTTTCATGAGGTAGGCATTTTTTATCTAACTTTTGGTGAAGTCTGCTTTAAACATTCACATTTAGATTTCTGCTCTTCCAAAGTTATCCCACTCTTTAGGATTCATATATTTCATAATTTCCAATATTTCTACTCTACTATTTATCCACTCAGATCTGATCAAGAGGCTCAGGCACTCCAACAAATGAGATATTGTAATTTTCTTCCCAAAATCCAACTCCTGGATTCAGATTTCTGTTGCTATTTATACACATTTATTCTGCTTCTATTCTCACTGTAGTTCTACCATTATCCTCAGTTTGTAGTCTTCAGCCCCTCCAAAGTCCTAATGCTGTGAAACATTCTGCAGCTGATCCACAGAACCTTTATCTTGCTTTTTACCTAACAGCTAAATGTGCAAAAGAGATACTGCAAAAATATTTTAGGGAAAGCTTCCTTGTTGAGCAAGTAAAGTAATCACTCTCATTACTCAGTTTTCCATGTATAAAGATAAAATTTTATAAACTAAATCTTTAGCTCTTTGGAGTATACCTAGAATATTGTTTAGCTTTTCTGTGGGAAAGTCGTTCTGAGTAGGAAATCACACTTTGCCAACAGACACTTAATTCATCTGGAGTCATCATCGACAGCCTTCAGAATGAGTCTCTCATCTGCAAAATGTAGCTATGTACATGTAATATCTTATCTAGCATTTTAAATAAATTTTCACAATATAAAAACTAGGACTGTGAGGGTGGTTGTTTGGTTGGCTGGTGTTTGTTTGTTTTTAATTTTTTTTTCTTTCTCTGGTTCTTAAATTACTCAGGATATTTTAAAATGATACCCAAATGTTTTCATTTTACTTTCAAAAACTTCATACTGATTTGTTTCCTTCCTTCCTTCCTTCCTTCCTTCCTTCCTTCCTTCCTTCCTTCCTTCCTTCCTTCCTTCCTTCCTTCCTTCCTTCCCCCCTTCCTTCCTTCCTTCTGGTCCAAAGAGGAATCATTCCCAGGAAGGCATTCTGAAATTAGGTGCTTTGTTTGGCAGGAGAAAGAGACAGAGAAGAAAGGCAGTAAAGTTATTACTGATATCTGTATGAGCAGTGTCATCTGCAATATCTAGCTGTTATTTTCACATACATAGGGGTATTAAAGTAAATCTGAAGTCTGCCCATATGTTTTATCACTGTGCAACATAAAATATGGGAAATCTGAATTGAGCACTTTAAAAACATACCATGTTTCACATAAAAGAGTCAAAGAAGATGCTGACAATTATGTATATGGATGGGATAATATTTTCCCCACATCCACCTGAAAAAAAAAAAAAAAAAAAAAAAGAAGCCCTCTGTCACCAACAATTTAATTTCTTTTGACCCAAATTTTTTGTAGGAAATCAACTCAATTTCTACACCTGAAAAAAAGAGACCATTAAGTGATTTAGCAGAAAAATAAATAAGGTTCTGCAGTTCATAGGACAATATGTATATGATTTCATATAATTTAATTCATAAATATAATGATAGACAGAAGGCATTGTTATTCCAGTGCGAATAGCATTTTTTTAATTTTTTTTTTTTTTAGGAAGTATAATTTCCTTTATGTTTTTACTGCACTATATGTTTTGTATGTTTTTTTTCCATTAATATTTTTTACCAGGCTAAAAAAATTGGCTTGATATCTTTTACTCACTAACATCTAAGTTATCCTATGACTACACAGCTCTTCAGAGTTCTGTACCACACAAACACAATGACTGTACATGGTGATATTTTTTGATGATAGAGCTACTCATTGTTCCATCTGTTTCCACCTCTTTGTAAAGAGACAAGCATAATTCAGATATATACATTACAGTATTTAATAGAAATTATTAAGTCAAAAGAGTGGAAGGAAGTGGCAGAAGTAGATATTTGTTGAATTATATATTGAGTCTTTTGTAGACTTCATATATGAAGACATACTACGTCACAGTTTTAAGCGAGTAAAGATACATTTTCAAATGTATCTGTATTCTTTTTGCAAATTGTTTGTACACATTGTTTACTCAGTAACAGTATGCATATATTTACACTGGCAGACAACTATTAACATCAACATTAAATTACTTGCCTACCGGTCAAACCCCCTTTGAAATCTCCTATGATCCAGTGCAATCTTACACTGGATGGAGTTGTGTGGTAAATTATAGGAAAGATATAGCTGCAAAGTTATTGTGAGAGATGAATATAGCAACATAGGGCAATAGAGAAATGCAATTTAATGCTATATGTACTCATAATGAAGCATCACCACCTCCCAAACAGAGTAGCTTTTACAGTATACTGTTCTTTGACAAGTTCCAATTTTTCAACTCAATTAGGTACAAAAAAACAAGTGTTGAAATAGTTGAATTTCCCCATGGAACGGTAATTTCAATTTTTGCTCAGTTCTATATAATATTACCTCAGCAACTTTCCTTTTTTGCCTGTTACACAGGTTTGTCTGCATTACCAGTGGGAAAGCATCCCTCATTTATGAGGTGAGAAAGCAACCTCTGCAGAGCCATTACTTCCCCTTTCCATAATGGTGTGAAGAGAGCAGCCTGAGCCTTGATATTATTTCTTTATCCAGGAATGTAACTGTACTAACATAATGGCACCTGGCCATGTAACTGCATGAAGTATACGGCTGTTGTATTGTAGTCTATTCTATCTAGAAGTGATGGTGGAAAGTTGATTGCGGCTGAATTACAATATGTGTCTGGGGCACTGCAAAAAAATTCTGTGATGTTGCTCTTTCTCTGTGCTATAAGCACAGTATTTGTACAAAGCCACACTTTAGTTATTAGCTACAGCCACTGCATAGACTATGGCCCAGCAGTGTATCAGCTAAAATAGTTGTTTGACTAGAATAGCAATGTCATTTATGTTAAAAAAATAAAAAATAAAAAATAAAAAATCTAGAACTGACAATAGGACTGACAATAAATTTTATTTTTGAAATGTGATTTACATTTTCAGAGCAATATCTTTTTTAATGGCTAAATTTTAGTTTCTTAAAAAGTCTTCATATACTGATTATTCTTTCTTGTCTCCAAATATTTTTTTCATGAGTAATAAAGTTGTTCTGTGAAGATATACTTCAACATTCATTGACCTGATTACTTTACTACAATGCAAAACAACATATTTAAATTGAAGATTTCTATATTAGATCATTTAATATCCCACGTTCAATCTGAAAATTAAAAGGGGATAGCTCTCATTGCTTCTAAGGGATAATCTAAGACATAAATTCATAAACATAAAAGTGTTTTCTTATCTGTGAAATTCTAGTGAAGTTATCAGGACTGTCCCAGGACAGTGGTGTTGCTCAAACTATGGACATTGCATTCCAGCCCCAATATGCCTCCTTATTACCTGTATGTATACACATGCAGTATTGAAAAATAATTATCTAAGTAGTTAAGAATAGCTTTCTAACCAAGTTCACGTTAATAAAAGGTTTTACATTCACAAAAGTGTTTAGCTTATCCATCCATTACATACAACAGTGTGTAAACTCATCAAAGAGTCATCATTCCCTGCATTCTAAAAGGAAGAAGAATCTCACAGAAAACTGAGCACACCAACTCACAAGAACTAAACATTTGAACTGCTCTCTAGTCTGTCCAGCTACAGTAATAAGTATTGCTGATTTTAATTCTTGCATCATGATTCAATGTTTTAAAGAACACAAGGGTTGTTGACACTTCGGGCAAAGTCTATGAGCTACGATTTATGATATGTTTATGCTGCATCAAAGAGGATAGCTGGACCTCTTTGGAGGAGATGATACAAGATACAATTAAGAAAAATAAAAAGAATTTACTGGACTGCACTGGTGTAAAAAATGGTTGAGCTTTGTCAGTCAAACTAATTAGTTTACTTTTGCCACATTAATTTCAATCTACATGAACAAGTGTTTTTTGTGTATTTTGAGGGTTTGGATTTTGGTACTGACATTTATGTAACTTATTTATGACTTAATACATTCCTGTGCATGAATTTATTAGGTTACAAATGGAGCCTGTTTAGTTTCACATTTAGGTTACATAGCTCCAGAAAGGACATGTGCTCAGACAAATACAATAGCCTCAACATTATTCCCTTGGCTGTGTCATTATTTGCCTGAACAGCACACCTATATAACTTTTTCTAAGAACAGGCTAATTAACCTCACGTTGGTCTCAACAGTCATATTACACCAGTATGACAACCAATGGCAAATAACCCAATAAAAATGTTTTGAAATTTCAGAAAAAAAATAAAAAAGACATGTTTATAAGGAATAGACATAGCGACTGTCAACACAGTAAGCAGGTAGAATCCAGTTATTTACTAAAAATAAAAAATAATAATTAAAAAAAAAAGAACAGTTAAAAAAAAAAAAAAAAAGGAAAAAGAAGGTTATGGAAATACTTGGTATGTTGTTAAGCATCGCATATGGCTTTGCATGTTCAATACCTAGAAGATGAGAAAGCAGAAACATATAGTAGTGATTACCCAAATAATCCAGTCCCATCTAGAGAAAGAAAAGTGACTTCATTGATCCTGGACATTATAAACCCTTGATGATATTGTCTGCTCTCACTAGTAAAAGCAGAATCATCTGCTTTCTCTCTAGAAAGAGAGCTGCTTTCTCTGTTGTTCTCTCTAAAGCCAATAACTTCACTTACTTTCCATTTATACTTTAAAATAAAAGTTGAATGGAGCAGGATAAATTTTAGTCTCTGCATAAATTTTAATTTTCTGCATGATATATTGGTCTCTAAATTGGAGAGAAATAGATTTGATGGATGGACCAGTCAGTGGGTAAGAAATTGTCTGGATGGTCATACTTAAAGTGTTGTGCAACAGTTCAATGTGCAAACAGAGATCAGTGATGGGTGGCATTTCTGTGGAGTCAGTACTGAGACCAGTGTCATTTGGCATCTTCGTCAGCAGTATGGCCGGTTGAGTGCACCCTCAGCAAGTTTGCTTATGACACTAAGCTGTGTGGGGTGGTTGACCCACTGGAGGGAGGGGATGCCATCTAGAGGGAACTAGACAGGCTTAAGAGGTGGGTCTGTGTGAATCTCCTGAGGTTCAACAAGGCCAAGTGCAAGGTCCTGCATCTGGCCTGGGGCAATCCCAGGCACAAATACAGGCTGGGTGGATAATGGATTGAAAGCAGCTCTGAGGTCAGGCACTTAGGAGTGTTGGTTGATGAGAAGCTAAACGTGAGCTGACTATGTGTGCTTGCAGCCCAGAAAGCCAACCATATCGCAGGCTGCATCAAAAGTGTGGCCAGCAGGTCATGGAAGTGATTCCTCCCCTTTATTCTGCCCTTATGAGACCCCACCTGGAGCACTATGTTCAGCTCTGGGGCCCCCAGTATAAGAAGAATATGGACCTGTTAGAACAAGTCCAGAGGAAGATCAAAGGCCTGGAGCACCTCTCCTATGAAGAAAGGCTGAGGGAGCTAGGGCTGTTCAGCCTGGGGGCAGACCTCTCCTCTAGGGAGTCCTTATAGTGGCCTTCTAGTACCTAAAGGGGGCCTACAGGAAGGTGGAACTGTACCCTGTCAAGGAGTGCAGGGATAGGATAAGGGATAATGGCTTTAAACTAAAAGAGGGTAGAATTAAACTAGATATTCAGAAGAAATTATTTACTCAGAGGGTGAAGAGGAACTAGAAGTAGTTGTGGATGCCCTGTTCCTGGAAGTGGTAAGGCCAGACTGGATGGGGCTTTGAGCAACTTGGTCTAGTGGGAGGTGTCTGTGCAAGGAAGGCTGGAATTAGATGATCTTTAAGGTCCTTTCCAACCTTTCCAACCCAAACCATTCTATGATTCTATAATGCTGTTAATTTTTAGACATATTTCTTATTTAAGAAAACTACGTAGTGCATACATTTCAGAGACATGGTACACACTTGTTTACTTTTGCTTTTCTAGACTACCGAAAGAAATCGGTTTCATCTCTTGACCCAGCCTATTAAAAGAGATTTCCTCCCTTTTGTGGAGTTTCAATTTCTCCTGAGAGAAAGTAAGCACATCTATTTATTACAAAAATTATTTATTTTGACAGATTTGTCTTTTAAGGCTCGTGTTCTTTAGCCCTTGTTATGGTCTGACAGCAAGGTATATTACATACATGCCATGTCATTCATCCCTGTTTATCACTCCTTATTTATAGGTATTTTTTTCCTTTTTATTTTAAAACTAACTTGGACTTTCTCATGTAAAACACCATTGCAAACGTATCATTTTTCTGACCCACCTTAGACATGCAGCTGTCAGAATCTCTCCTAGTAACTTAGAAAACAAAGAGAAATAATCACCATGTAGTTTGATATTCTAGCTCAAATAGGTGGAATGAATCAGATCCTAAAAGCAAAAACCTATCTGACTATCTTAAATATATACACTTAGACAGCTTGGTTAAGCAGTTTAGAGTTTTCCCATGATATTTGGTCACGTATTCAGTTCACTATATTGGCTTAAACCTAAAACAAGGAAATAGATAACTAGATAGAAGACTGAACTCTATCTTGAAAGAGATATTATAGAACATAATTTAATTATTATATAATCTGCAGTTTAGCTGTCTCTCTCATGGAGTATTTCCTTCTGTACCTTTCCTGTTTTTAAAACACTAATAATGTATAAAATTGTTTATTGTTCACAGATATTTACATATCTGTGTCACCCATCAAATGCAGTAAAAATCTCAGATTGGTAGCTGTTAGCTAAATTTTTATGGGGCCTGCCAAGAGCTTGACAACTATTAATAAGCAGGAAAAGAAAGTTAAAATAATCACATTCATACAATAGGGAAAAAAAAAAAAAAAAAAAGGAGAGAGAGAGAGAAATAAACTCATAGCAGCTGTTAATTAGACATGGATAAAAGCTGAAATAACAACACAAATATATTTGTGTGAAAAATTCATGAACTTCAAGGAATTGGTTACTTCTTGTGTTTTTCTAAAACATGGTGTTCTACCATAAAGTCTTTCTCCTTCTGAAATCAAGTTTTTCTGTGTAGAGAGATAGCCCTGTCAATGCAGAAAGATGCACTTTGTATGCCAAAAATATACGAACAGTAGCTTGAAGATAAGTGTGAAATGATCCCATTCATCTCCATGGATTGTAAAATGTGAGGCCTAATTAGCTAGTTCTGCTAACTATTTAATTGCTGATCACTCTTTTAAATATACAATTAAAATGATCAATTTTGATTAAATAACATTGTAATGTTCAGAGTCAGAGGAGCTACTGAAGCCATTACCTTGGCCCATGAATCTGCCTTTTTTTGGTATACTTTTTTATTTTTTTTACTTAGTAGATTTTTGTTTTGTGGTGATAAATTCATTTATTAGAGAAAATACATCAATCTATCACTAACTTAATTAGAAAATAATCTCTCTCAAAGATTTTTCAGACACCAGATCTGTGAGAAAACTGAGGTTTAAACTGATGGTGACTCTCCACTGTTACATTTTTTCAGTATATTTACCACAGTTAAGAATTCACCATTATATATTTTTTTCAAAATGCTACTTACATAAACAGTATGTGAAGAGAACTGTGGAATGAAAATGAAGGACAGACTCAGAATGTTCCTGAGAAGAAAAAATAAAGCAAGCTTAAGTTTAAACCCTGAGGCAAAATACTACATATGTTCACCACATGAGCAGGAGACATGATTATGGTGGGTGTGAAAGCTATTCTGTGTCCTTAATATAGTCTTTCCACACTTCCCTTGAGCATCTGCTAACATTTTAAATTTTGAAGTGGAAGTTTTAGAAATAGTGACCAGGTGGCACCAATATCTCAAAATGTGTGAAGTGGAGATGAATTAATAGGGAGATGTTAATTGTAGTAAGAAGAGATCTGAGCATTCCTTAGTGCCAGAGAATGACAAGATTATATGTATTGTGGGCAAGAGAAAATGCAACAACAATTAAAAAGAGATTTTGAAGATCTGAATTAATTTGAAAGTAGTAAAATTTCAAGGTTTCAAAACCTACCTTATGGATTATATTTGTATATAGAAGATAAAACATAAAAAGAAACATTTCTAGTAAATGTTATAAAACAAGAACAACTCTAATTGTAGGCTTTCATTACTTTAGTGATGGAGTTCTTATCCATGTTACCATGAATATATTTCCTAGAGTAGCAATAAAGTTTTAAGAGAATAGTATATCAAAAAGTCTTTAAGATATGTTTTTGTTGTTGTTGTTGTTGTTGTTGTTTGTTTGTTATTAGTCTTTTAAATTATTTTTTTTAAGATCTTTTAAAATGATGTATACAATGTGTTTCTTCAAGCCATTGGTAGGATAAGTGAACAGTAGGATACTTTGTTTACAAAACAAAAGATACACTACCTCAGGAAATCATTGTAGTTTAATGGTAATATTTGGCATACTGAAACTCTAAAATACTATCGGTTATTTTCAGAGTTTCTGGTGAACCTAAGACGTAGGATAGCAACTGTATGCTTTAGAGATTACATTTTAATGATCTGTTTAGTCAAGGTAGAGAAGAAAATAAACTATGGCACTTTAAATGATTATGTAGTATATAGCCTCTGAGCAGTAAATTTTCAGCAAGCATTGACATAGTAACAGGCATTCAAACAGGATTTTAACAGAACAGATGAATTTTTAGTCACATATGCTTTTCTGTGGTAACCATGATGTAGGCTTAAATATTTTGTATGTTCCAGATTTTCTCTGCAAACAGTTGTGCAGACAAGTCCAAGACAACATAGTGGGGGAATGCACAAGGCTTTTTAGCAAATATGAAGTAGTGAACAGTTCAACTTCTAGCTTAGATCTCTCTGCCTTGGCACATCTGCCTCCACAATTAGCAAAAGACACCAAGATCCAAATACTTGCCCACATCTAATGACTTTTCTTTCAGAATCTAAACCAACCCATACTTTCAAAATCACAACGCTGACTTGAACTCTTTTGAGATAATTAATGTGTTTTAGGTTTCTTGGTTGTTTTTTTTTTTTTTGATTTTTTTTTCCATTTGGGGAGTCTTTAAGGACACAGTTTTCTTTCTCAAAAGCAGTAAAGATAGTAGTGTAGGATCTTGAAGATAACACTAAACATTTTTTCTATGTGAAAGACTTCTTGTTAAGCCTTAGATCACATAGGCTTATTTTGGTTTGAAATGTAAGCAATTAAGAGCCTTCAATGATAATGGGAGTAGGGTATATAAATGTATTTTTGAATTTGCGCTCTTCCTTCTATGTACCCTAGCCTCTCAGCTGTAAGTGGAGATTATAGTGCACTGTAAGAATAAATAATAAACGTGAAGTGTACTACTAGGAAAAAGAGAGAGAGAGAGAGAGAGAGAGAGAGAGAAAGAAAAAGAAAAAATATATATATGAAAAAATATATATAAATACATAGGATAACAGGACTATGTGTAGTGATACTTTTTTTCTTTTTTTTTCCTGTGGACTAAAATTCTTACATAAGCATGTTTCCCTGCAAACAGGAAAAATCTACATCATATCCCAATATTCATGAAAAACTAGTAATAGTAGGCAATGCTGGAGCAGCAACACCCAGATCATCACTGCTGTTGAAGAAGTATTGTATTAATTTACAGCAGTGACTCTAGCATAAGAAGATCTGGAAATACTGAGCACATTCAATTTTCTCTCCTATTAAAAATAAAAAATAAAATAAATAAAATAAAATAAAATAAAATAAAATAAAATAAAATAAAATAAAATAAAATAATTTCTAGCAATAGATCACAAAAAAAAAAAAATAAAAAATACCAGTCTGGTACAGTTACCTTTGTACTTTGTAAGTGCGCATAATATTACAGTGTCTCCATGGTTATTGATATATTTCTTTGCGTGGTTCGTTTTAAATTCACAAATAACATGCAGAGAAAAAGCCACAACACAAAGGAAATTCAGCAATGGAATGCAAAAAGAAGACTGAGTGATACCAAAGATACAAGCATAATAACATGCAAGATACAATTACCAACAGCTGGACTGCATCCGGCTGGGTTTGTGAAGGAGGTGTGAATGATATAGCCAATACTTTATCATACAACATTATTTATGAAAGTCACTAAAACCATAACTTCACATTAGGAAGTATTCAACATAAAAATCTAAAAAGAATTGCCTAGGTTTATATGTATAGTTTGGAGATCATGCACAAAACCTCTGTATTATGAATATATACATATAAAAAGGGGTCTCTTTCAAACAGAGGTCCCATCTATGCTGCAGCTTTCAGGTATGTTTCTAAGAGAGATTACAGCAATTGCATCCACATGTGAGTTTCAAATTGTGTTCTGTCCATCTGACCTTCCGCTGAATTTAGGTGGCAGTAACACTACTGTTGCGGACTTTTTGCTGTGGTTTCTCCAGAACAGAAAAAGAACTTACAACTAACAAGCTATGCACGTTATTCTGCTTCAGATGTCCCATAATTTCTTGAAAACAATAATTCAAGTAAGAAGTACCGGGAGACTTTTTAGGATTCTTCTGCTAAAAAGAGCTTCTGTAGCTCATTTGCCTTACAGTAAGTTGAAGAAAAGACCAGAAAATAAATAGAAAGAAAAGGTTGACAGTGGAACTATGTCAAAACCTTTCTCAAGGACATGAAATTTCTCATGAAAGTCCTTGCATAGAATAGAAAAGGCAGGATCTACACATTCTTTTCCTTTTTTTCCTTTTTTTTTTTTTTTTTTCCCAAACTGTTTTTTTTTCTTCCTGTGAAGTTATGTTCATTTCTAATAACCTAACAAAACTATTGTAACAGAATTCCCCCATTCTGAAGATCTGTTCTTATTATTAAATTATTGTTGCTTTATTTATAGTCTGCATATGAAACTGAAGAGGCCTATTCCAATCAGTGCAATATTACATCTTTAAGGAGTAAGTTCTGTCTGTTTTTAAACCCTAATAAGAAGGTGGAAGAGTATACAAAAATTGGCAGATTGAAGGCTTTTAAATCTCTTATTCTGAATACGGGGTTTAGAATCTTCACCATTTTTCTCCATTGCTCATGTGTTCTGTGAGCTATATAGAATCATGTTAATTGGGATGAACCTGCATGGCCAGCTAGTCCAACCACCTGCTCAAAACAGGTCCATTTAAAGCAGGCTTTCAAAGGCCATATCCAGAGATGTTTTGAACATCTGCAATGGCAAAGACTCCACAACCTCTCTAACATGCACTTTTCTAGTGCTTTACCATTCCCATTGAGAAATATTTTTTTTCCTTTTTCTCTCCCCACATGTAATGAGCTCCAGCTCCCTGATCATTTTGGTGGTTTTTCAAAGAACTTTGCCCAAAGTGTCCATGCCTTTCTTGTCTATGACAGAACACGACACAGTACTCCCGATGTGATCTCACAACACATTCCTTGTAGAAGAGAAAAAATCACTTCCTTGAAACTCCTGGCTGCACTCTTGCTAATACAATTCATAAGGTGGTTGGTTTTCTTTTGTAGTGAGTGCAGATTGCTGAATCACGGAATCACATAACAGTTAAGGTTGGAAGGGATTTCTGGAGGTCATCTCATCTAACCCCACATCTCAAGCAGGGACAACTAGATCAGATCAATCTAGGGCTACCTAGAATCATTTTCAAATTCTAGCATAGCAGAGCCCTCAGATCCTTTTCTGCAAAACTGTTTTTCACTCAGCCTGTCCAGTTGTATGGCATTATTCTTTTCTGGGTACAGACCTTTCATTTGTCTTTATAGGACTTTATGATGTCTCTGCTATGCTGTTTACCTAATCTGTCAAAGTTCCTCTGAATAGCCTCCCTATCCTGCAGTGTACTGACCTCTCCTCACAACTTGTTAGAGTCAGTGAATTTGCTGATCCCACTGAATCCCATCATCCAGATCATTAATAAAAATATTAAACACTATTTCCCCAACATCCGTCACTGAAGGACACCACCTGTAACCAGTCACTGATTGGACTTTCTACTACAAATCACAATGTCCAGTGTTCAAGCCAACTTTTTTTTAGAGAACTTATTGTCCACTTTTTAGTCTATATTTCATTAATTTGCCAGTAAAAATATTCTAGCAGGTAGTGTCAAAGTCCATACAGAAGTCAAGGTGCCCAACAGACACTGGTCTTTCTTTACTCGTGGAGCCAGTTACTTCATCAGAAAAGGCAAGTAGGTTAATGAGGTACAATTTACTTTTGTTAACTTAGTAACGGCTGTTTCCAATCACCTTCTTGTGCTTCACATGTCTGGAAAATGCTTTGAGTTCTTAGGGATTAGGGTGAAATTGACAAGCTTTCAGTTCCCTGGATGATCCTTTTCATGCTCCTTGAAGATAACTGTGAAATCCATGCTGCAAACATTCACTCCATCAGTATACGACTGCAGCTGAGGTCTTCAGTAGAAATCTTAGTATGAAAGAATAATGACTATGCCCGAGACAACTTCTTATTCAGAATAAGAATTTATGTCCCATGAAACACTATGACTTAGAAAAGACAGAGAAGACACTAAAATAAATAAATAAATAAATAAATAAATAAATAAATAAATAAGACCTTACTTTTTGCAGTTGGACAAGAACAAAAACAAGCAAACAAAAAACAAGAGTTAAAACAGTTAACTGTTCAAATAGTAGACTTTAGAAATAGATAGACTATCATGCTCACAAAATATGAAGAAAAGCAGGGTTCTGATCCCTATAATATCACATAAAATTTTCAGATGACCAGAAAAAAGACTGAGAAGAAATATATTTTTTATTACTTCTCTACAAAGCTATGATTGGCTTATAGTGCCATATGTTCTCAGTTTCTGAACCTTATGTATTCTATCTGTTTATTTTACTGGCATTAATTTTTTTGGGGTAAGGTTCATAATAGTTTTATAAGTATTTATTATTAAGAAGACTAGATATTCAAAGGAGCTGTTCATTTTTTTTCCTTCTTTATGGTTAATTTAGATTAACTACAGGTGACAGGTAAAATCAAACATTTGATTTGAAATGTATGCTTTGTCACATTGTACTATACATACCTCAGGATGTTTAATATTTGTATGTTATCTAAATGTAACTTGTCATAATCATCTCCAATATTTTTTCATGAATTCAGGTGAGCTGCTGTCAGACAAGACTTAAAACTTTACTTTTTCCACTTTATTCTGGATGTTCATCCCTCGCATTATTTTAAAATATGTTTTGGACTAAGTAACTATCCAAGGGTACATTATCTGTTGCAAAGAATCATACTACCTTCTTGGCGTGCTCACTGATTTCTTATTACTAATGGAAATTAAGTGCATGAACATCACCCAGAGAGTAGACTTTGATGAGGGAGAGAAATAGCTGTATAGAACAGATTTTACTGTCAATATCACAGCTGCCATTTGGAAAAGATGAAGGAAGGAAGGAAGGAAGGAAGGAAGGAAGGAAGGAAGGAAGGAAGGAAGGAAGGAAGGAAGGAAGGAAGGAAGGAAGGAAGGAAGGAAGGAAGGAAGGGAGGGAGGGAGGGAGGGAGGGAGGGAGGGAGGGAGGGAGGGAGGGAGGGAGGAGGACACAAAAATGGAATGAAGTGAGAAATATAGTCATGTATCTATACTTTTCTTATGAATATTCGCTATCCACAGAAATTAGCCCACAGTTTAGGTGCTATCTGAAAGCACAGATTATACATGCATAGTTTAAAGATGACTTTTGTCTAACAATGTTAACAGAATTTAAATAGACACCACACTGTTTTAGTGATAAAAATTGTAGCCCACATTGTTAAAAAAAAAAGGGAGGGCAGGGAGCAGGTAAGGAGCACCATTGCCTTTTAATGAGATTTCTCCTATGGTTTTGAATGACTTATTTAGAGATAGATCTATACTGAAACACCCAGTGCTCATGTAGCTGGCCCCCTCACAAAACCCATCTTGAGAAAGGGCCTCTGTTAAAGATTAATAGTCTTGAACATTCTCATGAGCTTTGGAAACCAGGAGCTCTCATTCAAGACATGGAAGACACAACAATGCCAAACAGTCAGAGCGTCCAGGACTGCCTACTTCAAGTTTGAAGGAACTGAAACCTACCTTTCTGGTAGAGTGCTGTAACAACGGATGGTCTTGTGAGAGGATTCCATCATTCTTCACAATTATTAATTTTTAAATGGGCTAGAGAATTAGTCAGTTTGCCTTTCCATAAACTTGGAGCAAAAAATTTAGACTTTTCACCTGAAGTAGTACAGCTTCAAGTTTCATGCTCTTCCTCAGAGAATACTACAGTATGTTGCAGTAAATATTTCTGCACTGAACCTAGAAAATTCATCTCTTGGAAGGAAGTCCTATGAACAAATGGCTGGAATCTTTTGAACACTCCTTCTGGTCCTTGAAGAAGGCAAGGCAAAGACACTTCAGCAAAGGCATTTCCCTACTCATAACATGAATATTCTATAAAAAACAATTTGAGGCATACTTCTCTGTATGCTCTCTTCTCTGCACTGTACTGTTGTTTGAGCAAGAAAATGAATGCAAATCACTGTATCTGTGTGTCAACAGTCTAACCATTGAACCATTCCTGAGAATGGATAATTATCAGTTGTGCTTTGCATCAAATATGATTCATTGGGTATACAAGTGTAGAAGAGGAAATTTTAGTCTGTGTGTTCTTAGGAGACTTAAATGAAACATGCATCAATCTGGTCAGAGCTATTCAGGCTGTAAACTACTGAGCATGCCCCAAAACAAAGTTGTATGTCTACTCACTTTAGACTGTCTTTAAGGTTAAGCAGCAGCTAATGAGTACTTTATAGACTAACTTGTCTTCAAAATCCTACATATATATATCCTTGTGGATGATGAATTGCAAGTATCAGTATATCTGCCCACATCTAAGCAAACTATTTGTCACAGCCAAATGTGGACTTGTATTTACCTATGACATTATGGGACTTCAGTCAGCTGTGCCCATGCTGAATGAGGTGTGGTGAGGTAAGGGGTGGGGAGACAGGGAAAGGGAAGCTTGTTCCAGAGCTGATTCAGCACTCATTCTCTGAGGGAGTTTCCTTCCTTTTTGGCTTACTCTGACCTTGAACCGTAATGCAAGCCACTGTGAAACATGTGGATCAGGAAATTTTGATTTGAGTAGGACCTGGAGTTCTAAAGTAACATCACAGTGTAACTATTGCTCGTGCTTGCTTCAGATGTTCTGAATGCACAATAAATTTTAAAATGTCAAGACAGTACAGCAGTGTGTCAGTGGGGGTGTAGGCTAAATGTCATACAGACAGTTAAGACAGATGGGGGCAGTTTAACTGTTTTAACAATATCCATACCTACATGAATATGAAAGAATTCCTCTGATAGAAGAGAACTTGTTAGCAGGAGAAAAAAAAAATATTAAAAAAAAAAGAAATAAAAAAAAAGGAGTGAAAAAAGGACTTCCTCCTCTGTCACTCCCTTCTATACAAAAGAGCTATGAAGGAAAGGAAGCACCATCTTCACAGAAGAAAGAGACAGGGAAAAAACGTCCAAGATTAGTGTAGACAAACCAACAGAATCATGAAGACATAACAGATTATTTCACCTACCTTGAGGAAACATTAGAAGATACCTGATAGAATAGCTGTTTTTACCCTCTCTTCTTGGATCAAATGTAAGGGATGGACCTCGGCAATCTGATTTATTGCCTACATTCCACGATGTTTGAATTCTGGAATCATGCCTTTGTGTCATTGGCACCTAGCATTAACAACACATCAAAGGTTATAAATGGTTCATTCCAAATCCCCATGTCTCTCTCATTCCCCAAAATACAATTTACCTATAAATTTATCTGTATGGAGCACCTTTAGGAAATGGTATGTTATCTTGGTATGTTATCTTCATAGTAAAAAAAAAAAAAAAAAAAAAAAAACAGCAGCTCTATTATATAACAGCATAGTTAGAAAAAATGTACTAACTTTATTAAGGTTTGCAGAAGGAACACCAGATGTTCACTGAATCACAGCTCTCCATTTAGCATCTTAGGGATTTTTAGAAATACACTTATAAACTAATATATTGACAACATTCCTAAAAAATCTGCATACAATCTGCCTTACAGCCTGTAAAATATGCAGAAAACATGACTTTGCTATGAATCCCATGCTTTTCTACAAGCATACTGGAGATGTGAAAGAGGTTCCCAGAGGAAAGATTTAACAGCAACAGTCTAGCCACAGCTCATATCACAGTGAGTTAACAGAATACTTCAGATGTGATTCTACTTCACAGAGCAAAATGGCAAAGTGAGGAATATTACCTTTATTAGGTTTCATTGAGCTGTTTCAAGAATTCAGTTTACAAGAGACCTTTTTGGTAGTTTGCAGTCCTACTCATTAGCTTGTGGATACCTGAAGATTTTCTTCTTACTTTCTGGAAGCCAAATGATGCTTTCAGTTGCACCTGTTTATTCTCATTTTATTCAGCTTAAGCCCTCAATTATACATGGTAAAATTCTATGTAAATGATCAGAGGTAGACTCCTGTACTCCTGGTATAAATGTAAAAAAAAATTAATTTTACAACAATTGTTCTGTTAATTAACTGAATAAGGAAAGCCAAAGAGAACATTTTCATGAATTCATTTGTCATAAGTCAGTAGGTAACTAGTTTCCATATTTTCACACAAAGATTTACAGTGGTTTAACTAGATCGACACACTTGAGTTGAAATGGAACATCTAGCCTTTACATAACAAAAATATTGTATATCTATTTTTTATCTTTTATATATCTACTTAGGGGACAACTCAAACTGTAGAAATTAGGAGATGGACAATAGCATATTTCCCTTTTTGAAGTGTGGGTAAATAATACTGAAGAAAAAAAAAAAAAAAAAAAAAGAAGAAGAAAAACCAAAACAAAACAAACAAAAAACAAAACCACAGTGATTGTCATTTTAGTAATGGAAAGCTAAGACAGAGAGAGATTACAAGCTAGTCCCATAAAGCTATTTTGGCATGTGGCCACCAGAGTGGAACTTGAAACTGTGAATAAACTCTCTATGCAGTGCCTGGAGGAAATTATCCATTCATGAAAAGGATTCATAGCAGTCAGCATGCTGAACTAGAGATATGCTTAAACTGGAGAACAGAAAATGATAGAGAGAGCACATGGTGTAACTCATGCCTCTTTTTGACATTGATGTACCCAACATGTTGTAGACTCCAATATAATATGGAAGCATGTGATCTAGCTCTATACTGAAAGCATCTTAGGAGGAAAAATAAATCAACACTTAGATCCACTTATCAGTGTTTAATAAAGCATTTGCAGTGCTTAATCTCAGTAATTTAGGTGTTTCTAGACTAGGTGTTTCTAGACTTTTCTATACTTATTAAGGCATATATTTTAGTCTGGAATCTGTAGTCTTTAACCTTTCCCTTGAAGTAAGGAACTAAGCAGCTCCCCTAGAAGACACTTTTCCCTTTCTTTGAAAACATAGACAATGCTAAGGCTGTCTTTCTTTAGAGAATTCAGTCTCAGGGCCTTCCTCAGCATTGGAACATTGCAATCTACTCACCATAAACTTAGATGGCAGGCAATCTGCATAGAAATAGACAACCCTATTAAACCCTATAATTAAAGACAACCCTAGAAAAATCAGCTGCTACCCAGGATTTCCATTTTCCTTGGAGAGCAACAATCACTAGATTAGAGGGTAATATTGTCTCTACCTCTCCCTTTACTTCTCCACAAGTCTGTAATTTTTGCTTCATAGTGGTACCATGGCAATAAGTTAGGTAGAGATCTGAGACCTTATTGCTAAACTTTATATTTTTCTGTATTTGGCAATGCATAATTTCTATACTTCATGTATATAGTGGGACAAACTGCTTCTTAGTGTTTTGTGGCCACATTTGAGCTTGAAGGAAAATTCTAGCATTTATTCTTCATATCTCCTTCTAGATTTGTGATAAAGTATTTGGGGTAAGAAAACATAAGAAAACATTTATTTCAAAAATTTGTTTTTAAATAGCTACCTGCATCTAACTTGTTAGATTTGTGATAAAAAAAAAATGTAAACACATATGCATTTATGCATATATATGTGCTTTTAAATATACCTGTATAACAACTATATAATATATATAATGTTCTTCTGTGTTAACATTAAAGAGAATTGAAACTTGGCTTTTAAAAACATAGGTCACAAAGTGCATGCTAATTCCCTTTAAATACCCAGTATATACTTACTGATTGACCACAGACATACAGTGTGAGCAACTGGGCATGTCTTCTTTTTACATCTTTTAGGAAGGCAATAAAGCCTTCTGGAGACATAAAGACTCATTTGCAGGCTTAAGAAGAGACTATTATTTAAAGAATCTATAATTTAAGTCTTCATAATTTTTAGCAGCTTTGTGAATAGTTGAAATTAATTCATGTCATTCAGATCTTTGTTTTAAATTAGATATGTACTTCTATATGTGCTTATAAATGTTCACGTGAATGCTAAAAATATTTTCATATTGTCATTTTTTATTTTTTTTTTGTTATCTGAAAACAATACTTTTAAAATTACACTAGGCAAAATAGTAGTCATAATTCTACATATATGCATGAAGCACACATGAAACTGGGCAAGGATGACTGCACGTACTTTTTTTTCCTATGGTTATAAGTTTGAAATTCCCTTGTTAAGACAGATACAATCAATTTTATTGGCTACAAATATAAGAATGAAAGCAATTACATTAAAAATTCAAAGGCAATTTACAAAAGTACATGTCTAAATTATCTAGCATAGCATAATATGTAGTATGAATCCATTGTTCTGTGCTACTACAAAACAATTCTTTCTTGTGAGGACATGGACTTGGTTACTGTTGGTACATCTGTAAAACTATTTGCACAGAAAAATCTTAGCTGATGGATAATGCAAATGTGTTTACAGTTCACTGTTTCCTAACTTTACAGGATTTTTCTTCCAGCCATACACAAATGAAAGTAAACTAATACCTTGATATTTCTTTTTCACTTGGTGCACTTAGCCATAATTGAAGTACTTTTCTCTACTTTAATGAGGAGGTTTTGATTGACAAAGGGCTTTCTGCTGATAAATGGTAATATCTGGGCTCCCAAAACTGTTGTCTTTCTCAAAGACAGATGGTAAATCTGTCAACAGTAGCATTCTGCACAACAGCAGCCCAGATGCTTTTAAGCTTTCTGTGTGAAGGTTCTCCACCCCTCAAGATTACCAAAGGGCTACATGCCAAAGAAAGGTCTCCAAGGCAATTATCTGCCTCTGAATTCAACTCCAGCTGTATGAGAAGTCAAATGAACACAACTTGTTTGGTCATACACCATTTAATGTGAAGAGTCTGCTTCTTCATAATTAAGGTAGCCATAATAGATCAGTCCAGCTGTGTTCTAACAGTAAAAAAAAACAAATCTAGGTGACCTTTATTGTTCACAAAGCACCATGAGACACAACTTTCTATTTTATTTTTAGCTAATGAAAACTCTTAGTCCTAATGATTACTATTATGTAACTTTTCTGCATGTACATGTATATTTTTGTCATTCACAGGGCCTCATATCCACAGTATTTTGGGTCTTTTATTGCAAACTCAAGAACAAAGAATACTGTGAAACATAGGCTTTTCACTTCAACTTTCTCAGACTCCTGAATCCTCCTTTAGTATGACTGGACTACAATGTATATTTGATTAAGTGGAAATAGATGCTAGCAATTAAAAAATAGATAAAGATTGCATTCTTTTTTAAGGACAAAGTATCAAACCTTATTCTTAGACATACAGCAACTGAAACAGAGACTAGATCACTCTCCTTTATATGTATCTAGTGTAAAGTTATTAGATCTCTATCACTGTCTTGAAGAAAGTCAGCAAAGTAATGTTTTCTTTCAATAATTGCAGATTCAAGAGACTATACTATTGTATTCCTTAAAACATGGAAACTTTTATAAAGATATATTGATTTTAACATCAACATGACATTAACATTTTAATGTCTAAGATGTAATACTTAGATAAGCTCTGTTCAGAGACTTCATACAGTTACATCCTGAAAATGCATTTCATTATTTCAAATGAAGCAAATTTGTTTAAGCATTGGGAAGCAACCATTACTGAAGGAGGATGTTACTAACTTCAATGACTGCTCAAAAACAAATTAAAAAGTCATTAGTTTCACTGTGTCATCATTAGAACATGAAGCAACCTGACAATTTAACATTTTATTTTTTTTTAATTTTAATTATTTCTTCAGGAGTATAACTTTTTTTTTTTTCTTTTTTTCCCCTCATATGCATGCAGTTCTATAACTGCCAGAAAATTGAGTTTTTATGTGTAGGTAAGCATAATTCAACAGAACAAAGAGCACATACAAGAAATACAGAAAGTTTCTGTGCAGACAACAATGCATATTATAAAGACATTTTACATATGCATCTGCATATGTAAACGTTTATTTATCCATATGGGTATGTTTATAGAGATATATGTACCAACATCAAAAACTAAGGGTACTTTACAAAAAAGCAAGTCCATACAAAAACCTACAATGGTCAACAGTCCAACTGAGATAGTACAACTTTATAAGAAGGACATAGACTTAACATTTGAGTAATACTTATAAATTTGTTTATTCCTCTGAAGGGAAAGCAAGAACTGCTAGTAGTAGTAGTAGTAGTAGAAGTAGTAGTAGTAGTAGTAGTAGTAGTAGTAGTAGTAGTAGTAATAATAATAATAATAATAATAATAATAATAATAATAATAAAGAACAATAATAAATAGTCTACTTATCTAAATCGGTCATATCTTCTGGAACTCTATTTCAAACCACAACAACCTTCAAACAGTTCATGGAAGAGTGAAAATTTCTCCCTAGTACTGCAAGATTATGGATTATTAATATGGATTATGTAAATCTTACTTACATCAAAAAGCAGCAATAAAACTCCCCTGAGTATCAAGAGACAAGGGTCCATGCTTAAAATTTTCTAAAAATAAGGAGGTTTCTATATCCACAAATACATATGCTACAAAAGATCTTCCAATTTACAAAGAAGTAGCTTCATTATGAAGGAGACAAAGCAAGAGTTCAATACAAAAACTTCATATAATTCCTTCAGAAATGATATGAATGCTTTAATTTTATACTAGGTGTGGCTTCTGACTAAAATTTTACAGCAGGTTAAAATCCCCCCAAAATAATGTGAGTACTAAGAAAAGTGGTAATTTAGTTGTTTAAAGAGAATATTAATGTTACAGAGATTAACTATTTGAGATTAAAGAAGTAGTGATGAAGACTGGAAAAAATGTTAATTCCAAAATCAATGATATAAAAGATGTGAAAAACAACACAACTAGGGAATAAGGGATATAAATTATGCGTGGCAAAGCCACAGTTAGATATGTGGCTGAGACCTAATGCTTGGTATGGAAGTAGCGCTGAGGTAAATGCCTTGCAGTATAAAAATCAGATACTGATTTCTGTGTTTCAGACACAGTGTAAGTATAGTCTGAGAACTCTTTTGCAAGCTAATTTAATACAGAATCACCACAAAAGTGATTGAACAAATAGAATGTCACTTCAAGGGCAGCCACGTTTTCCTGGATGTCTAAATCCACACAACATTGTGAGCAGAATTATCTCCTTTGCTTTTAATAAACCTCTGGTTATCTGCAATTCTACCTCAAACTTGCATATTGCTTCATTCACTAGCTACTATAATAGCCTGCTGCCCTGGTAACTGGAGACAAAAGCAACCAGTCAACTCACAATCACAGTTCAGTGTATACAGATCCCGATGAAAGACCAATTTTAGAAAAGCACAAGCAATTACTGGTCCATGACAGTCTGGCTAGTTGTTCACCATAAGAAAGTTGTAATTGAGCTTTCCAGATGGTTTTATGAAGCATATATTCCATTTTTGTGTCTCACATCCTTTTGCTAATATGGATTCCTAACTCAAAGTGTCATATAACCACACACACAAATAGATATCAAATAAAAGATGAGTTTGATAAATAAATATTTGTCTCCTCTATGTATAGCAGTCAAATCCTATTTTTCATATTAACCTTAACTCTGTTTTCATAATTGATAATACAATTTCAACATTTTGCCTTTTGTAGAAGACAAAAGTATAATGTTAGAGACAGTTATGATACTAATCAGTGATAATGCCAACATCCATAATGCACTAATTTTACTGAAAACTGATGCCTCACTGGTGATATCAAGACTGCATGTACCAGTTTTGGAACTTACTTGGATGAAAGTTTTAAATTTAAATACGCGTAATGGACAGTCATTGACTCAAACTATGATGAAAAGATGGAATCTAACAGTGTCTTAGAAAACAAGTGTGAGTTAACGTGTATGTTGTTACACACATCCTTCCTCTAATGAGAAAGAGCTGCTGTAGAATTGCCTCTACTTCCAGACTCTTAGTATTCATACAGTATCTGTTGCTCACTGTCAAGGCTTTCATTGCAACAGAGGCTTAATCTCCCTGAAATAAATCAAAGTTTCTAGATTTAAGAAGGAAACTAGATGTGAATCCATGTCATGGAAGCTGTCTAGCCATAAAATAAAGTTAATTGTCACTTGTCTCCATAGGAAAACACTTCAGTAATTCCACAGGAATAAAGGGAGGGGGAGGAGAGGGCAAACTTCTGGTCAGCAGTATAAAAGACAGCATAAATTCTAAACTTAGCATTCAGATTTCAGCAACTCTCATCTAGATGAAATTCTGAATACACATCAATATAACAGTTTAATCCTTCAAATAAGGTTTTTTTTTTTTTTTAGAGAGGAAAAAATGAAAATGGATTAAAAAATTACTGTGGTTCAAATTACATCTACTAGCAATCTCCACTGTAAAAATTTCTGCCTCTAGAGAGATGTCTGAGTTTCAGTCAGCACAGCCTATGTTCTAGTACTAGTAAAGCTTGAAATTTTTACCTCTACAAAATCAAGCAAACAAACTACAACAAAAATTGAATATAATTAAAAGGCATGAGACTAATTTAATAAGGCATCTTTTTGAAAATCCCTGATTATCTACATTTTTGTCAAAGGTAAAACTTTATTTGAAAATACTTTCAATTACATATTATGAAAATTAAGTAGATGCAATATTAAAAGCAATTTTTATGTTAGCAGGACATGAACCTAAAAGCTGAAGCAAGCTTTTGGAAAAGTGATGAACGCTAGGGGTAGAGTGAGACTGATAATTCTGCTTCATGAAAATTTTCAAAAAGCAAAATTTGTTTTCACTCTGAATTGGAGCAAAAACAATATTTTTTCATTCTCCTTGAAACCAACATGTAAACAGAAAGCTGTTCAAAAACAAAAACTTTGTATTTTCTGTCAAAATGACAGCAACAAGTATAAAGCAATTGCTTTATTAAAAGGAAATCATCTGCAAAACAAAGAGGCAGGAGATTCCTCTCATCCACAAGTCCTTTCTAACTCTAGTCTCCCTGATTAGCTGCTAGAAATTAGCAAGTTTTTTCTCTTAAAATGTGTGTTTAATTTTCTTTAAAAAATAGCAGATAAAAAAGTTTTATCACCAATTATATTAGTTGAACTGTTGGAAGAATATGATACTTTTCAGGATGCATGCTAATGTCACTAGCAATTGGATAATTTACTGTGAATATGTGCAGGTCCATCTGGTGATTAGGTTGTGTTGTAAGGAAAACTGATAATCGGAAATAGCAAAATATGAGATGAGATTTATTAAAAGTGAGATGTAAAGGAAACTGATTAGACTGTCTATCCCACAACCCAGCCAAGAAAAGGAGGTCTCTTGTATTTTGTTATTTTTTTCTTCAAAAAGACAACATTTTAAAAGGTTTTCATATAAAGATGGCAACAAATAATGGCAGATAATCCCATCAAAATGCTGACAAGATCTGTTAATTGAGTATTTTAATGATTTATTTATTTTAATTAAATGTATATACTATTTTCCCCCCTATTTGATTAAAGAATATCACGTTGCTGGATAATGAGAATAGTTCAGATGGTTTCCAGTCTTTGATCAATTAACAAACAATATTATTAGTAACAAATAATATTATTAGTAACAAATAATATTATTAGTATAATGGTTAAAGACTGCAGATTGCTGATAAATAATGTTTCTGAATGCTGCATGCAATGACAATTAGGAAATTGCCCTGTCACCATAATTAGACTTGTTAATGTATCAATTAAGGCTCACAAAGCACAACTGAATGAAATATGTTGTCAAGACATGTGGCTAAATCATAAAGCTACCTTTGGAAATATTTTAAATCGTTTGTATTGATTAATTGGCCAGACATCAGATGGGATAAATCATAATAATGTTACTGACTGAACTACAGCTATGTCTTACAGTAGAAAGAAAGAGAAACTTTTCCTGGTAAAGTCATGAAGTTATTCTTCCAGGTAGGTCCTGAACTGGAGTATTTCATCCGGTTTTGGACAGTGGTCTTTGAGATGTTATACACTGAAATGCAGGATGGAAAAGAGCAATAGGAAGAACAATATTGTCTCCAGGAAATAACTGAAAGGAAACATATTATTTATCCTAAAGAAGAGAGATTTACAGGTAAAGAAATGTGGCTTCAAAAGCCATAGGAGTAATGATTTCCATGTCTATCATGTCTGAAAAGACACAATAAGTTTGATTATATTGAAAAGAGATTAAACATTAGGAAAGGTAAATAAAAATATAAAGCATGAGAATAATTGTCTGAGTAAGTCTAAACTATATGTCATTGAGGGTTTTGAAAAGAGATTAAGTAAACATGTACTAGAAGCTATAAAAACAGAAAGAATTCTGTGTTGTGACAAAAGATTCTGTGAGAATACCTTGCAGTGATCCTTCCAAGGTTTTTCCATCTTATGCTATTACTGTGCTTACTTATTCTTAAAAGCAAGTTTGACTGATTGAACTGGAAGGATTTTATTTTAATATTTGAGATCCATACAAACATAAGTATTCATCATGTATTGAAACAAATTATCACATGCTCTGGCATTTGTACACTATAAAGGAGAAATGCACAGGGATGCCAAAACATAAAAAAGCTCCATATATAAGAAACCACAGAAATAATTCTCAGAGGAAATGTTGCTAAGGTCATGAACCTGGGAACACCATTGCACATCATGCTACATTGTTCTCAGATACAGAGTTTGGTGTGAACTCTAACACAAATAAAATAAGGTACAAAAAATACTATGCTCTGAGTTTCCAGAGGAATTTAGGTTATTGGACTACTCATATCTCTACTGTTTCCTGTTTCTTAATGGTCTCCAGCATGCCTTTGCACCAAGGCCTTTCATGGGATATGGACTCCAAGACCATCAATAAGCATTCAGCTAGATCTTTATTTGATCTTCATAGGATTTTAGTGGATGGAGACAGAGATCAAGGTAAACCAGCTAACTGCTGTTAGATGCTCAGCCTACTTGTAGGTAAGGTTCTTGTATTCAGAAGTAATGCACTTCATTAAATTAAGACTGAAGAATACATCAGGAGTTCAATTTCACTACAGGTTCAGTTGTTAATATTTACACTGTAGTTTGCATTAAGCATAGCCTGCTGTTCCTCTGAGTTAGGGGAAACTCCTGAGGTTGAAGCTGGTCTCCATAAACTGGGTTTGTTCCTCACCTTCTAAAACTTCTGGAGTGGATTCAGTCTTTACTAGGCAATCTCTTGGATCTGTGCACAAAGGGAATAATCTGCACTCCATTTAGTGGAGAAATGGCAACCATATCCGAGATTCATAAAAAGCTATTAATTAGTTTGAGATACATCCATTGCTTTGCAACCAAGACCCTATGGTCACATTTTCATTCCTTGTGACTTTACATGCTTGACAATAATGGTTGATCTTTGATTGAAATACTGCTAGCATATTCTGTCATTGGCACCACTCAATCAGACTGATGTTCAATCTACTGATCAACGGAATCTGTCATATGGGATCATTGAGTGGAACCAGTTTGGCGAAGTAGCTTCAGGTTTGATAACCTGTTTGAGCCCACCACCAGGTGCACTCACCTACCTTTGCCTTCCACTGACACCCAGCCCTGGATGCAGCTCTCTGTTTTGCTTTCCCTTACCTCACACCAACACTTTTTTCAGACTTTGACTAGATGAAGTTTGTTGAGAAACTACAACTGAGAAGGCAAACCTTCTCAGGATGAATGTTTATTTGGAATAATCTGCTTGTGGGTGCTATGAATACTGGTATTCTTATTTTTCATATGGTAAAGAAAATAATATGGTAAAGAAAAGAGGGGGATTAAAAAAAAAAAAAAAAAAAAAAAGCTTTTTCATGCCCTACTTAAAAGGCAGGTTTCATTTTACATGACAATCTACAAATTGAACATGTGTTTTCTTAAAGAAAAAGTGGTCAGAAGCAACATAAAACCAAACGTATTCTGAATTTTCCTGTTCACTATGTCTTCATTATAGCTGCTTTCATTTTAGCACCAAAAGACAAATTTCAATTTCAGTAACATTTCTGCACTGTATAGCAGAGAAGGGATTCTGTTTTAGTAAGTAACAACAGGGCATTCAGCCTTTTTAAATTGAGGTCTTCACACTACAAGCAAGAAGTAGAGACATTCACTACAGGAAATAATGCACAGAGAAGACAACTATTCCTACGAGAAGGCTAGCTACAATTTTCCTTGAAGCTGTGAGACTTGAGAGGATGAAGTGTTCTTCAGAAATCATTACACCAAATTATTTTTTAAAGGCAAATCTGCATTTATTTTGCATGTATTTGTTTACTTAATTTCTTTTCTGCCACTGTTGTAATCTGTTATTTGACTAATATAGCCCATAGGAGATTGTGTCACTAAAATTTCCAACTACATGGAGACAAAAAAAAAAAAAAAGCATGTAGAGAAAGTTTTAAAGCAAGTATTCCTGTTACTTAATTTTTCTGTTGTCCAGAAAGAACAGCAGGCCTAGAATTACAAAAATGAAAATAAAATTTATATATATATATATATATTATATATATATATGTATATATATATATGTATATGTGTATATTTATATATATACACATATACATATATATATACATATATATATATAAAAAAAATAAAATGGACTTTTAAAAATGATCAAATTCTATTAGTATTAATCTGTATGCACTGGAATTTAGTTGAAATATTTTACAAATCAGATTACACCATCCCTGCTTATGAGATATTTTGTGACTCTTTCCTGTACTCTGTGTAGTCACAAAACAGATAAGCCCAGGATTTACTTCATTGCAGTCTTTTTAATATGTAAGTCACAGATGTATTTCCTCAAACAGTTGTAATAAAAGCATCTGTAAGAAAGCCTACTATTTTCTCATGTCCTGTTCCATGCATTTGAAAGCTTTCTTGTAGCAGCAGACTCAGAGGACAGAGAACACATTTAGAGTCTTAATTCGTAGTTATGTAGTGATATTATTTCCTTCATAAATGACTGGGTTATAAGAAAGCAATTCTTTCCTATAACACTTACACATGATTTCCCTTCTTCTTAAACTTGCAGCTGTGTTCTTCAAACCATGTTATTGTGGGACAAAATTTATTGTAATTTCCCTCAGCCACAGGGCAAGTTTATTTAAAATGCAATTCTACCTTGAAAATGGTTATTTTAATGCACTATCAGAGATTCTCTGTTCATTATGCCTGAGTGATTCCAATATTAAAAGTGCTAGTAATGAATATCAAAAGAAATTAACTGTCAGGCATATAAACACAACCTGAAAGCCAACCTGCCTCCTTCCTTTGATAGAATAATAAAGATTCTGGAGGCCAAATTATACCTCAATTACAAATGTGTAGCTTCATTGTCTTCTGATTATGTTTTCAATGACAACTGTGGAACCCTATTGCCATCAATGTTTTTATGCATGTGTAATGTTGGTTAAATTGAATCTGCCTAGTCTTTCCCTAACTCATGTTTTAGAAGAGATTACATCATGTTCCTTTTTCTTAATATTTCCCTAAATTAAATGTAGAAAAAAATGTTTTAGAAATCCTACTTTTTCTTTTTTTTTTTTTCCTTGATTACACTCAGTAGAAAATATTATGTTAAGAAGCATATATGTGTTTTTTCAGAAGAAGAATATATTTGATACTTAATGACAGTATACCCTTAACGTCAGTGGAGTGTACCTTATACCTACATTTCTCAGAAAAACTTGTTACATGTCTTGCGGAGAAAGCCATGAGTGAAATGATGGATTTTAAAACATATTTAGACACATAAAGAAAAAGACTGGTGTCTAGTAATCTTTTTTTTTTTTTTTTAATGTATTTTAATTCATAACTTCCATTGGAATCTGCAGTGCATAATGTATACATCTCATTCATTCTTGAATAAGATTTAACTCACAGTCTAAGTGTTATATCAAAATCTATGGAAAAGCCATGTATGCCTGAGCAAATGGTTGGTTTTAAACTCTTTGGGAGAGAGAGCACCTTTTGAGTTAGAATGTTTAGGTACCATAACAATGAAATAGCTATTCCAGAAATAGTATTAGAGACCTTTCTTAGTGAAGGTGGTTGTGCACACATACTGTTTTATGTAATTGTAATATTGCATTCAGTTGAATAAATTAGTTTGCAAGATTAGTGCACCAGTATCTTCATACGTTTTGCCTGTATGTGGTGTTGCTTCTGTACATATGTTTCTCTTAAATCAAATAACTAAATGCAGTATCTTTTAAAGGGGGGGGGGAGGGGGGGGAGGGAGGGGGAGTGGGGAGAAGATTTTGTTTTGTTTCTTATAAAACGGTTTCAGTTGAAAGGGACCTTAAAGATCATCTAGTTCCAATCCCCCTGCTATGCGCAGAGGTACCTTCCACTGGAACTTGTTACCCAAAGCCCCATCCAATCTGGCCTAGAATACTTCCACTGATGCTCACATACATAATTTCTCTGGGCAACCTGTTCCAGTGTCTCACCCCTCTCAAAATGAAGAATCTCTTCCTAGTGTCTAATCTAAATCTACTCTCTTAGTTTAAAACCATTACCCTTTTTCCTATTGCTACACTCCTTGATAAATAGTCCCTCCCCATCTTTCCTTTAAGGTTGCTATAAGGTATCCCTCTTCTCCAGGCTGAACAACCTAATTTCTCTTAGCCCATCTTAATATAAGAGGTGCTCCAGCCCCCTGATCAGTGGCCCTCCTCTGGACTAGTTCCAACAGGTCTATGCCTATCTTACACCAGGGTTTAGATGGGTTCTCATAAGAGCAGAGTAGAGCAGGGGGAATTACTTCCCTTGACCTGCTGGCCACGTCTCTTGGTGCAGCCCAGAATATGGTTGACTTTCTTAGCTGCAAGCTCATGTTGCTAACTCAAGTATATTTTTTTCATCCACTAACACCGCCAGATACTTCTCCACAGGGCTGCTTTCAATCCACTCATCACCCAGCCTGTATTCATGTTTGGAATTGCCTTGACCCAGATACAGGAACTTGTGCTTGGCTTTGTTGAACTCTGTGATTTTCACATGAGCCTACCTTTTTAAGCCTGCAGAATACCCATTAACTTTGATTAAAACATTAAACTCATCAAATATGTTTTAATTTCATACAGAAGGGTAGAATTGAATGCAGACATAAACTTTCTGTTTCTGAACTCTGCTAAATAGTCTTTCCAATCTTTTATACTTGCTGGTATTAAATTTATTGTTATTAAGCCAATGAAGTATTGCATTCTAACAATTTCTTCACTCAGTCTCCAAAAGAAGAATATTCAGGTAATCTTATCTGGAATAAATGATTAAGGAAAATGAAAGAAAAACCTATACTAGAAAAGTAATGATGGACTTAATTCTTAACTCATAGACCTTGGAAGGTTTTACATAAATTTTATTAAAATAAATATTATCCTAAGTATAAATGGTCTTCACAAGACGCAAAACCGCTATTTGAAGATGCACAGGGAAATTCATTCTCTCTGTCTCTCTCTCTGTTTTTAGTAAGAATTACAGGGTGTTAAAATACCTTGGAAAATGCTTGTAAAGAAAATAATGTTTACAAAACCATCTGAGACTTCTGAGCAGAAAAGAAAACTCAACTTGCTGCAGAACTTGAAACTCAGAATATAATACTGATTCCCAACATTATAAAAATAAAATATCAGCAGGAAGTTGCGAGGTGAAATGAGTGTTCCAAAGAAGGAAAAATGAAGACAGAAGATCTCATTTGAAAAAAATAAAATAAAATAAAATAAAATAAAATAAAATAAAATAAAATAAAATAAAATAAAATAAAATAAAAGGTAACATTGAAAAGAGCAACAGAAGTCCTGTACACATAACAAGACAGCAAATGACTGTGGCAGCCATCTTGACCTCTTGGCAAGATGACACACACAGTCTTGGAATTTTATTCACAGATTTCTGGAATGTTACCAAACATGCATTCGGTAAGATATCTCTACAGCTGCAAAGAGGTGTTCAAATGCAGATCCATGCTCTGTAATATTTCTTGAATTCAGACAGATATTTAAGCTTTCTCTCATGTCTGGACATGTTATATATTGAATAAAAGACCTAACTAATGTAGAAAACTAAGTTTCTACAAGCTGTTAAATGAAAGAATGAATATCTATTTACACTTCCATTCATATTCCAGGATATTCCAGCTCTGTTTTCTGATGGCTGTTTTATCCACTTGTAAACTATTCTATCTAATTTTCTATCATCCTCTCCATGCTTCTATGAAAAGAAAATAAAACACACAGAACCATTACAAACCACTAATCCATGTTTTTCAGCCTGTATTTTCCAAGTTATTGTAAAAAGCGGCTTCACTGTAAAGTTCCAAAATTGCTTTTGAATCACTCAGTATAGTCCCTATTAGAAATGTTTCACCTCCAGAGGAAACCAAAGGAAACAGTTCTTCCTGACCCTAATTATTGAACAAGTTGTGCTCTGAAACATGATTGATAGCCCTTAAAATTTTATCCTAGAAGTACTAGAAGAATGTTTTTCTCATTTATGTGATGGTGGAATATGCTTTTTAAATTTACTAGGCTGTCTACACAATTCCTAACTTTTTTTTAATCAGTTCCACAGCTTTTCTCTACATTTAAAAATTAGCTGTTTTATCATTGAATGCACCCTTTTTATCATGGATGGAAGTAAATAGAAGCAATTGACTGGACTATCTCCATTATTTTTCATTACTTTGTGTATCTCCCTAATTTGATTTATATACAAAAGATTAAGACAATATGCATACAGTTCTTGACTCTGAGAACTGAATTCAAAGGAAGTTAGTCTGAGCATTCAAATGAATGTTTAGTCACTCTTGATCTCCTCTCTTGAAACCCATGATAGTTTTACCATTGATCCCTTGGGAGCATGCTGAGCACTATTAAAATCTAAAAAGCATAATTGTCCAATGGCAATGCAAGTCAAAGATGAACACTAACAGCAGGTCCTCTACCATGGGATGTCTAAAATAAACAAGAACATGTGTCTTCTGAGTTCAGCCAGAAGTTATTTGTATTAATATTCTATATTATTATTACATCTTGTTTATGAATAAATCACTACCTTTACTCAAGTTATTCTTAAACATTTCAAAATAAATGTCCTGACTTTTTCTCATTTGCATGAGAAATCAACATGTTCAGATCAGCATACTCAAAATACTGCAGTCTTTTTTGTTGTCATTGCTCTGGTCAGGAGTACAGTAGCTGTACTGTAACTCCCAGCTCACCTGCTGCTATTAACTAAAACAATCTGAAACCTTCTGTCTTCTTTCATGTCTTATCTGCAGAGAACAAATTCCATCTGCTCTCGTGATGACCACAGACCCAGCTGCAACAATAAGTAGAAGGTATTTGACTCAGCAAAATTACTGTGCAGGCAGTAGCAGCAATATGACTAATTCTTATATCACCTAATAAACTGAAAAAACGGCATCTAAAAAATGAGTGAAGAATTCAAGTTCCCTGCCTTTCAGTCTCCAGAAATATCATCCAGGTTGAACTGTTTGAACTGTTTTCTGTTGCTTGTCACCTGTATTTTTCACGTCAGGAAATTCATACTAAAGTAATTAACTTGATAAATAAATAAATAAGGTGAAAAATCTTGGCAAATAAAGCTTGGCTATTAACCTGATAGCCATCCACCTCAGCCTGGGTCTTTTGGAAGGCCTTTGAAGCCCTTCAAAATTGTCTTAAATAAAAGTATTTGCAGTCCAGATAGGTATGGAATCCTTGGCATATACATTCCAGAATCACAGATCATAGAATCACAGAATCATCTAGGTTGGAAGAGACCTCCAAGATCACCTAGTCCGACCTCTGACATAACAAGTCCTCCACTAAGCTGTATCCCTAAGCTCTACACCTAAACATCTTTTAAAGACCTCCAGGGACAGTGACTACACCACTTCCCTGGACAGCCTATTCCAATGCCTAACAATCCTTTCAGTAAAGAAGTTCTTGCTAATATCCAACCTAAACTTCCCCTGGTGCAACTTTAATCCATTCACCCTCGTTCTGTCACCGGGCACATGGGAGAATAGACCGACCCCCACCTTGCTACTGCCTCCTTTAAGGTACCTGTAGAGTGTGAGATGTAGACATTCCAACTATTCTTTGTACTGTTTACATAAAACTATGTTTTGAGTTGAATGGTGAATTTGAGTTTCAGAAAGAGGCACTTTTAATCACATCAGCCAAGGTAGATTATCTGTTTAGTCTTTTATCTTCAAATGCCACTTTGGGCAAGATTTTGTATAAACATTTCTTATGGAATAAATGTACTTTCAATAATAATAATAAAAAAAATAGTTAAACTGTTTTATCATTACAAATTGAATTTCTACTTATTTGTATATAGAGCTGAACTATTTATTGATGTCTATTGCATTAGACTTATATGACTTTCTGGAGATCACTAAATGTTATTGAGTGACATGGCAATTTTTTCCAGTATATAGGTACTTCTGTGCTTAATTCTTCAAGCTGTAACTTATTGAATAACTCTAGGTATTCACATCAGGTCATTTCTGACGATGCCAAGCAGTCATACAAACCAACCATCCTGACAACTGTCTGAATAATGTGGCCCCTCTCAAGCTAACCCTCATACAAGGAGATGAATATCCTGTTTGCTGGTCTCCAGGCTGGATGAGTGCAGCCTCGATCAGAGTGTCAGCCTGCTTTGGGGAAGCTTAGCCAGCAACACTTTGGTGTGCTCCAGATTTTGAGAAAGGGAACCAAGTGCTGTTAATATAATTTTCCCAAACAAGTGATTTTTTGTAGTGACAATTTAATACGCCCTCACCCTACAGTTTGAGCTTTAAGACTAACTTTAGCTGCAGATTTACATATCTCCTCTCTCACTTAAATATGAGTCTATTTTCCTGTTTCCTATCAAGTTCCTGATGTAGTTATTCACATTACAACACTGTCTGCCTTAATATTTTTCCCCAATGTTAAACTATTGTTTCATTCATTGGCTGCTGTGGATGTCTTGTTCCCTTTTCTCAGTCAGTGGGACTGTGAGCCAAATTCAGAAGTGATATGTAAGGTGCTGTAAGATAGATCCCATAATATTCACTTGAATTCCCTCAGTATTTCATATTCTGCTCTCCCTAAAGTGAAAGGCAATGTAACACAATATAATTCTCATACAAAGTAGTTGAAAGGATTTAGGTAAGCTAAAGCATCTCCTTCCATAAATTATATTGTTTCACAGCTGGTTATGATGTGAGTTAACTTTAAGTACAGGAGGTCTAAGGGAGAGAGAGAAGAAGTAGACATGAATCTAAGGTAATTCTCTGTTAGTTGTGGGTGCACTGGTGAGTTTATAGACAAACCATGCGGAAGTACAGCCTATGTGTGAGCTAGTTCAGCTCAAAGTCATTTTAGCTATGTTAATTACAGGTCTGCCTGGGTCCATATGTTTATGAAGACAGTATGCTCCTGAGTCAGCAGAACCAAGAAATCTAAGAACCATTTTTCATGGGAAATACAGATGAGACACCCACTGCTTCATGCTGACTCAAAGAAAGGAGATTATATTGAAAAGCTAATGAACTGTCTGGATTGTTTCCATTATTTTTACTATCCCATCTTCTAGGTAAAGACAACAAAGTCTACTATAAAACTTCCAGTCTGCATTACTCCTCGCTTTTACTTTCTGTATGACTTCTGCACACAGCTCTACCTCAATAAATTTGTATACATATGCTTGTAGTTTCATGACAGTCTTAAGTCTTAGGCAAAATAACACATTTTTACATAACAACAATTGCTTTGTTTATTTATTTATTTATTTTTAAGAGTAAAAGGTTTTTATGGGAAGACTGTCAAAATGAAGAGTGAACAAACAAAGTGAGGAGGGTAGCTCCTCTGAAATATATTGTTGTTGCCTCTGCCAAAGACAAAAAAAAAAAAAAAAAAAAAAGAAAGAAAGAAAAGAAAAAAAGACAAACAACACAAAAAAAAAAAAAAAAGAAAACACTGAGAAAGCTACTAGATAGTTCCTGTTTTTAAAGTTATTGGAAGGGGTGGCAGAAAAAAGAAAAGTATTTTTAAATAAACAGCAAGCTGTCACTGCTCTAGTGGCATAATCCTGTTCTCCCTATTTCCCCCAGGTACTCTTCATGACTCTTCTGTGTGACAACCCCTATTACACCACAAGAGTAGCTTATGGGAAATGAAGTTGCATACTAACAGGCTTTCCATATTCATTTTTCATTGAAGGTGGATGTGTTTGTAATAAGAGCTTTTCACTCAATTTTCTTGGTCACAAGAAAATTTAAAATCATATCTTTATAAATTCCAATATTTTTGTGAATTTTATATAAAAAAAAAAAAAGTTTCAGTATTCTGGATATGCCTGTGTTTTAAAAACTGGTGAGCAATATCAACATGCAATTGCACTGTTGGAAAATATTATTTTTTCATATTTTAAATTTGGATCAAATATTAAAGGATGGATATTTCCATCCTATTCAACTTTAGTACAAGAATCAACATTAAACATAGTTTGATTTGTAGCGAAGCCCCAATACTATGTACTTTGTAGATAAAAGGTATATAGTCCTAATTATTTTTTTTATTGTTTTTACAGGGAAAAAGTAGATGTCCAGGTATAGTGGTTCTTTAGTTAGTTGAAGGCTACACATTTTGCTGCCTATAATAATTCTCAGATAGCCTATTTTCTGAGAGCAGAGGCACACAAAATACAAATACAAATTTTGAAGCACCTTCAGAGTAATGAGAACTGACATTTTGTGTATACAGCAGACCTAGAATTTTGCAGAGTCAAGATGAGAAATTCAATCTCATTCACAGCCTTGGTCATGTTGGTATAAAAAGTCAACCTGCTAAACTGACGTGTTTGGTTTTAATAGTCCTGTCAATGTCATTTTTTCCTTGCATGTATATAATCCTTATATTTAGTCCATAACGAAAAAAAATAAAATAAAATAAAATAAAATAAAATAAAATAAAATAAAATAAAATAAAATAAAATAAAATAAAATAAAATAAAATAAAATAAAATAATAATATCTAATACTTTATGGAATATCCATAGGTATTCAACCTCTTTAATACTAAAAGTCCTCATTCTCCTATATGGCATTTGTTTAATGTACCTTGGGCAGGGAATGAGGTCCCATTATATGCTCCAGTTCCTATTCAGCCTATTAGGGTACTCTCAGGAGTTATTCTTCTGTGGCAGACCTGCCCATAACTGAATTTATGTCAGATAAGATGTTGTACTTATACATCCACTGGGAGCAGAAATGAAGACATCAGCCATAACGCACACAAAGATATTTCTACCCTATAATCTCAGTGAAACAGCTGCTACTTGTTTTTAGAGGACAGATGCTTAAACAACCCAGAAGCTGATTTACCTGCTTTGCCAATCTACAACATTTCAGTAAGAATCACCTGTGTATTCTTTCAGCAACTGCAAATGGTAGAGCAATTTACAATGGGTTTGGAGAATTGTTAATGAATTTAACACTTTTAAAGTTGAAATCTTAATTTACATAGCTGTTCATCTCAGAAGAACTGATTTGTTTATGAAGTTGAAATTTCCACTTCCAAACTGAAGAATACACAACAGGAAACCAAACTTTTTAATTATATTATTTCTTTTTTTCTGGACACAAATTTCAATTTGAATACATTCAAATGAGAAAAAAAATATTTGTTGTTATTAATACATTATGTGATGAAAGACATCATCTAATTGCAACAGATTCCAATCACAAGCCTTTTACCTCTAGCCCACAGAGATAAATTGATGCTGTCAAGTTGGGCTTGGAACAATCCAAGATTACCTTGCAGTAAGAGAATCTCTACCTGCTGTGGAGAAAAAATTAAAATCCTATGAACATAGATAAACTAAATTAAATTGTAAGAGAGCTTCACTATCAGTACAACAGGGAATTCAGATACTACTCAAACACGTAAGTCATTAACAAATCTGTGTAAATTTTCTTGCATAAAAAGAAAAAAAATGGAAAATGGCAATGTGTCTTTAATGCTTACCATATTGAACAGTTTAAAACTTTCATATTCAGAAGTATTTATTCAATTACAAAAAAAGACATATTGAAATAAATAGAGCATTTTAACTTACCCTATGAGAAACTCCTATTAAGGACAAATGTTTGAGTCAGAAAATTTCTTAAGCTTCAAAAATAAACCATATAGCTAAAGGAGATCCTTTAAAATGCACATTGAAAGTGCTTGATTCCTCTTCTGTTTTAACAGATGTAAATCACATTTCATTTAAACTGGTAAAAGAAAGCAGAGAATTTGGGCTACACTGCCTAACAACACGTCACTCCAGTTTGAAAATTATAATCCTTTGCTTTGTTGTTTTGTTTTGTTTTTTTTTTGTTCATTTGTTGTTCTACTCAAAAATAAATAAATAAATAAATAAATAAATAAATAAATATATATATATATATATATATATATATATAAAAGGAAATACCCTGTCATCGATGTCTGGTTGTCCCTTGATTAGATTCTGCTCCAGGCTGCATTCATTCACATAAGTTGTTTCTTTCTGTTTTCATGATCCATAATTGCAGCCAAACCTAAAACATAAACAAAGAATCAGTCTACACAAGCTAGCTGAAAATGGATTTCTCTTTGTATGAAAGGGAATCCTACTGTCTTTTTCAAAACATAGGGTTTCATTTTTATTATTATTACCACACACATAAAGTAAAGAATCCAAAGTTTTCATTTTTGTTTCTGAATGAGTGCCACAGATTCTGTAGGAGGATGTTAGATCAAGTGCAGAATGAAACTCTGCAATGAAACATTTCCAACTGCTTTACTAGACCTGTAGATCCTCATTTATGCTTGTTCACAAGGAAGCACTCCCAGGCTTAGGTGTCACCTGCCTTTAAATGTGGTCTCTTGGCATTCAACTGATCTGAGCCTTAGAAAGTATAAGTTGTGTTACCTTCTCTAACATTACAACCCAAACCAGACACTCTGTCGCCTATCATGAAAATCATCTTCTTAAAACAGCTGCCTTTCAGTTTTTAGGACATTTCAAATTGATCTACAAATACTAGTCCAAAATAAAAATAAGGGTGCTGGCTGATTGTAAATGTGCAAATAGTGTTCCTCTGACTATAGTGTAATTATAACATCTTTCCTTATTGGTAAAATAAAGTGTGTCCTGGGATATGAGCATTTTACTTAATTGACACATTTTATTTTCCACATGTTCTGCAATAATCGTCAAAAACTGAGACTACTCTTTTACTATGGGATTAATCATCATTAAACACTAAACCATAAGTACATAAAGTAACTTGTCAAACATTAACAAGCTCTATAGATTTAGCAGGCATTACCACAGAATCTGTGTGTAGGCCATCTTCACTGGCCACTTGTCATTATAAATGTAGCCAAATTTCTATGCCTAATCTATGATTGATTTGTTTTACAAATGTATTAAATCCACTAAAGTAGCTTGCTCAGAAGACTGCCAGAAATTAGATAGTTGACAAATGAGTTAAGAATTAACTTGTTCATTGAAAGTGCTCAAATAAATGTAACATTGTCATGCTCATAAAATCCATTAACTTTAGTACATAGTACAGTTCATCATGCAGCATTTGTGGTATCACCCATTGTGTGGTCCCTGTCCAAAGAGAAAAGAGGGAACTTATCTTCTTACACTTGTAGGTTTCCAGACCATGTCCACATTCTGATGATGATGATATTTCAGAGCAAGTATAATACAGCCTATCAAAAAAAGCACGTAAAAAATGAACTTCGAGGAAAATGCCTTACTTACCTACAGAGTACTATTACATTCCCCAGGCTGCCAGTCATTCTTTCTTAGTCAAATACACACAGCAAGTGAGATATTTAGCTGAACTGAATGCTTTGTTTACGATATATGTTGAATAGATCACATTCTTTTCAGGCCAAGAAAAAGGCATGTTAATAGCCATTTATATGATAGAAATACCTTGGACAATGATTCCTTTAAAGAATACGGAGTATATGGCTGGCAGATAGGGAATTAGTAAATGCAGAACAAAATATTTGTGACTTTGATGAATGAACAAATCAAAGAAATAGTTCTAATGCCACAGAGGAAGACTATCTCCCAGAGGGAGCAGGGGCAGCCAAGATAATGAGCCACCATATAAGGGTGAATGCTGACATTGAACATGGATGAGGGCTCCACAGTATGTGGAAATAAGACCTGAACTGTAGTTGACAGTCTGGAGATTTGAAGGAAATGGACCTGACTACTTTGTAGTGAGAAAAAAGGTTTGCCACTGGATGTGTTTATCTATGTACAATATTATTCAAAAGTGAAAATATATGAAACACCATTACATGCTTTATGTTTAATATTTAAAATTTGATCCTGAAAAGTTAACCTATATGAGCCAAAAATCATAGTCAAGGGGTTTGTAAATTCCAGGGGTTAATGCCAGTCCCAGAGACCAGCAGCTGGGTCATGGGCTGTCAGCTCTTAGGCAAGTTGCCTCCAAGGATGTGGCTCCTGTCGTTGACAAAAGGCTGTAGACTCAGTGAAACTCAAGAGCAATCATAGAAGCCTCAAAAATGTCCAGCCAGGGAGGACTGGGCTACAGTTCTTGCAGGGTCTTAATATCCTCAGGAGCCTGACTCTGTTATGTTCAAGGAGGAAAGTAAAGACAGCTTCATAGACCACAGTAAGAACACAGGACAAACACAGATATTAATAGAGTGGGTATCCTTTAAAATGTCATACATCTATTTCCCAGTTTGAATTCATCAAGACCACAGAGAAAGGACCATGTTTTTTTCACTCCCTCCCCTCTTCTCCCAAATCCAAAAGGTTTGTTATATTGTGAAGATTGTACTCTTTGGGGTAGAAAATTTCACTGAGAGATAGAGAGAAAACACAGGGCAATATTTTCTTGGACCTAACAGATAATCACTGGGGCCTGATGGCGTACAGGTCTGAGGCATAGGTATTTACACTGTTGGTCATATGAATTTTGAGGACAATAACAAGTAAACATTCAGTATGGACAATTTCCATATTACTCCATTACTCCATATTATTTCCATATTATTCCATTACTCCAAGGTGGAGTAATATCTTCCTGTATTTCAGCAAGTAAAGGTGATTTTAGGATAAAATCGACCATTTTATCATTAATGAATTCAAGACTACAGATTCCTCCTAAGACACCACAGAACAGAAACAGTTTGTGTGCAATGGGAAGTCAGAAGCTATTACTCAAGCAAAAATCCTTCATTTTGAGCTATCCCCACATTACACAATAATAATAAAAACAATTACTTTATTTGAAATTTCTGAGAATATTAACAGATACTTCAGAGACACATGCAAAGAAATATATAAATTTAATTAATTTATAAAATAACCCATTTAGTTTTGTCATTGCATCATTTCTCCATTTCACTAAACTTTTAAAGAGGCCATTTAGGTATTATGCTTTCAGGCTGTACTTTTTTAAGGTAGTTTGCAGGATCGAGGATTTTTATTAAATATTTTTCCTAGAGTGTAATAAATGGCATTTGTATTATATTCTGAATCAGAGTATCGAGGGTAAAGTGAAAGATGATTAGTGTGCAGAAAGGAAGAGACATATTTTACCACACATAAATTTCAGGTGCTTGATAATTTTCTTAATATTTTTTTTCTTTACATCATATCATACCAATATATCTCTGAAAACAAAACAAAACAATAACAACAACAAACAGTAAATAGCATAGGTCTCTAAACCTATTTAAATCAAGGGTACAATTTACAAAGTCTTAATGGAAAATATTTTATACTAATTCCCTCCAAAAAATTCTGAGGGTGAGCGCTCAGAGAATATTTTGTTCAATGTGGATCATAAGCTATCACATCCCAGCCTTCATTAGCACAGCCTAAAAAAATAGTTTGTATACTGCCTGAAATATCTATCCAAAATCAACAGAATTCAAGCTTAAATAATCATACCTTTCTTTATTTTATAACATTTGGTCAGAATTAAATTTTCTCTCACAGCTCAGCAGAACACAAGTTATATTGATAACTCATTATAAACACAGTAAACCACTGATTCTTACATTGGTTTTATATAAATAAATTGCTATACTGTTGCTATGTCTTTACTGCTGTGTAAACACATCAGCCTGGAAGAGACAGTTCTAATACAAGATTGTCTACATATGTTCATCAATCATTAGAAATCTGAGCATACAGAATTCTGGAATAAGTAAACATCATCACAAGCCAAATTTTGACCTTATTCCTCAGTTTTAATTCAGCCTTCATTTAGGCTGGCTTCTACTAAAGACAGTGGAATTCAGAAAGAAATCATTACCAACAACTCAGAGGGTGGCTTAGTCTCCAGTATCTGCAGTGCAGTTAGATTTGCATTGCTTTCTTCCTCACATTGGTGTGTCATTGGCAGGACTAGCAAGCTTACACACCCCATGTTCTTTACAGATTTTCCATATTAAAGAATTTGTAACATAGTTTGAATACTCGGTACTTTAAATACTCAATACTTTAATTGTTACAGCAAATGTATTCTCAACATATTTTATATTTAAAAAAAAATAAAATAAAAACTCACCATTCTTTATATTGAAAATGGTTTATAACAACAGATGTAAAGCTGCATAAATCACCTTCAACTCCACTACGGCCTGGAGTCCCTAAAGAAGGAGAGTCAAACTCAGTACCTCCTTTCTCATTGCTTATATCATGGGATTTGATCCTATAAGTCTGCTGCCAGTACATTTCTGCCAAAAACTGAACAACTGTCTGCTAATAACAACAGATCCAAGAGCTAATAGGTTGTGTCACTCACCAAGGATGTGACATAGGATTGTTCCTGGAATGCATAGTGGCTGTTTCTATGGAGATTCAGGGTGTCAACAGGCAAGATTTCTGGAAGAACACAGCAAAATGAAACAGGAAGCAATAATTTTAAAAAGTGAATTATTGTCCGAATCAGTAGAGATGTTTATATGCCTCCAATAATGTTATAGTTAGTTCATCTAAGTGAAATGAGGGACACCTAGGTGGAAACATTTGCTGACTGCAGACTGCAGGCTACAGACTGCAGGCTGACATCTGCAAATGTCCTTGGCTTGGAGGTGATACCTGGTTGCAGATGTTCTTCAGTGCATCTTGTTGTTGGCTGTTCTCAGGTGGGTCTCTCTACTGAAACTGTCCCAACTTGCAGAAATAATTTCAAGTGCGCTGCAAGAGTGATTTGAGTCTCAGATTACACAATAGAGCTCTGAGCTACAGATTCAATCCTTCTGGCTTAAAAAAAGATTTATTTGCTTGTGCAGCTGTTTAAATATATAAATAAATAAATAAATAAATAAATGCAAACATAGGAAGTTGAGATACTTTCATACTATCTGAGTGTTATCCCTGATGTTTTACATTTACAACATAAGAAATAGGTGTGAGTGGGAAAGAATATGGTTTTGAGCCAAAGTTACCTACAAGTAAAATAAGAAATCTACTTTATTGACTATTATGATATGGCTTACTTTTCTGCATACTGTTTTCCTCTCTTGTGTTTGTCAGGACAACTAAACTTTATCCTTTTTCTTCTTCATTCTCTTGTATCTAATTTATTTACTGCCCTGAACATCTAATTCTTTTGAATCTCTCTCCTGCATACCTAGTATCTCCTGTGCACTGTGCAGTGATGTGGAAGACCTAACTTAAGACAGGGGCTCCTACTAGATAACAAACTTGAAATAATAGTAGCAGAACATTCAAGCTCTCCACAGTTAAATAGCTCTGACAATGGTCCATAAACCAATAAGTGCTGTAAGGTGTTTGTACCCTTGGCTCCTTTTGACTAAAGTGAGGTGTGCAGGAACTCAGTCCTGTGCCAGATGAGGTATTGAATTCCTGTTTCTTCAGAAACTGTACTCAGTTTCTTCAGCCACCTTTAAGGCATTTGGGAAGCAGACAGCATTTTAAAGGTCAAAGACGGAACAAATCCAACCACTAGTATACAGTAGTTCTGGCACAATAATGGATAAAAATAAGGGTGGTGGGTTGTTTTGTTTTGCTTTGCTTTTTGTTTGTTTGTTTTATTTGTAGTTACATTGTATCTTTTTTTTTTTTTTTTTTTTTGTAAGAAGAGCTACCAGATTAACAAATAATATGTGAATAGGACCACATCGTTCTTATCCTAGAAATGCATCCAATATAAAATCACCTAGAAGTCCAAACTACACTGTGACTTTTTTTTTCACCTTTGTTTCCTTCTGTTATTTCTCACTACTCAACAGGTCAGTTACAGATTTCACCTCACTGAAACAGACTGTTCAGCTTTATATATCGTTGAAATCTATAAAGCACCACTTGGCTCCATTTCTGCCACAACTACTAAGTCATATTTGCCCATGTTCTGAAAACGATTATTCATAACAAATGCATGGATCTGTTCATAACCATTTTAGCTGAAAGATCGTTCCACAAAAGGAACCTCCACTGTCTGCCGATTCATAACCCCAGTCTTCAAACTGCATGAAAGACAGCCAGTGTTTTTTTCATGACCCCCTTTTTTGAAGCTACTGTACTTTAATGTGGTATCCAGAAGGGAATTAAATAGTTTCATTTTATTTGCCTTAAAACTTTCCACTTATCTGTGCAACTGAGATTGAAATCATGAATTTCCTTACATATCCCACAAAGCAAAGCTACAAGCATAGCCAGCATCTTCCCTCTTTAACTGAAAAAGCATATATATCACATCTGTATATTGCAGTCTATTTTCAGCTAAAGTATTTCAGCAAAATTTCATGCCAAGTTCAGTATCCTTATATATCTTTATACATCTAACATACCTTTTCTTGGAATAGTCAGATGTTATTTTTAAAAGGTTATGACATGTAGCTTGAAATCCATATATAAGACAAGGTGGTCCAGTTGGAAACTTTCCATTCACTCTGTTACTTTTTCAACGTAACATAGGTGATCACCTGAGCAAACTGGACAAGATCATCTCTTTGTTTGCTAGGAGGGCGTAGGGTTAAAGCCCCACATGCCTCTTCCAAACCCCTGTAGGAGAAAGAGATGGACTAGAATCCTGCTGTATTAGTGGGTTCATCTCCAAGCCACAGTGTTGTCAAAAGTGTTTGGGGCAAGGTCTCAAAAGAAGATCAGGTCCCAGTGGTTTATGAGGTTGAGCCATGCTTAAATGCTTGCACAACAGATTGATGCTAAAGAATGAGAAACTGTCCTGTTGCCTAAGAGAGAGCAGGGAAGAAATATCCTCAGAGGAAACACTTCTCCCTGAAACAGCAAATACTTACATGCTCTTGATCACCACAGGTTTTTTAGATGTGTGACCATTTGAAGCTTAGTAGTTGAAAACTATACCCCTCTCATCTGAGGTTTCAACACCTTGCACCCCTGAATAGATTTTCCTCGGATTCTGGAATGCCAAATTCAACCTATATTAAATCTGATACATATTGAATTTGGCCTAGTATATTTAAGACCTAAACATTTTAAGAAGAGAAATCAGAGGCTGCCAATAGAAGACATCCAATTACAATCAGAGAATAAATGTTTTTTTAATCACACCTAACCTGGCAACCTAACAGCAGAAACACTGATGCAGAGTAGCACTATGGCTTACATTTTTAAAAAGGCTTTTTAAGGATTTTTAATCATTTCTGATATGGGAAACACACAGCTATTTTACTCAGAAGGAATGGAGGAAGAATGAAGGACAGAAGGAAAGAATGGAGGAAGGAAAGGAGGGAGGTAGTATTCTGTGGGGAATGATTATGGTGTAGTTCATCCTTCTACTTCTCCTTTCTATGTTTCCCAGTTTGTCATCTCCAGAAATTGTTAGTGACAACACAAGTTGGTGGACAATTTCTAAGACGCCACTAAACTAAGACTCTACTTTGTTTACTATGAAGGATATTAATTCAAAGAGATGTGGTTTAGCACTGAAAGCTAAGCAATATATATCTGGAAGGTTTCTATGTCTCCTTTGATCTTTTCTTCTTGAAAAGTTCAATTTGCCTCAGAATGATTTCTCTTCTGCCAACATTTAGTAAACAAAAACAAGAAGAAATTACCCTCGAGTTAAAAGGAACTTTTTAATAGCTCCAGGATAGGTGATAATTGGTTTTCATGTATTTTGATTCAATTATTCTATCCAACTTCCATTCTGTGTACATATAATGAAAGAATAAAAATCCAAAGAAATAGAGAGGAGACTGAAGAAAAAAAAAATATCAACAAGAATGATCAAAGACAGCAAATGTTAAAAAGAGAAATATACTTTTTCTTTTCCTTCTTCTATTTCTCACTGTCGTTTACCTTTTCTTTTTCATCTTCAGTCTGCTTTAATTTACTTACCATATGGTATGTAATATCTCTGGTCAGTTTGGGTCAGCTGTCCTGGCTGGATCCCATTCCAGCTCCTTGTGCACCCCCAACCTTCTTGTTGGCAGGGCAGTTTTAGAAGCAGAAAAGTTCTTGGCTCTGTGCAAGCACTGCTCTGCCTTACTGACTGATCTTTAGCTAGTAAGTGGGATCGCATCCATCCCCTCTCTTGCATATCATCTATACTAAAAGACTCTGCAGGACTGAATAACTGTATCATCTTCAAAATTACTATTAAAGGACAATCAGTGCTTCACATACATACACATCTCTCTCATGATTTTGGCTAGAATAGAGTTAATTTTCTTCATGGAGGCTCACATAATGCTGCGTTTTGAATTTTTGATGAAAATAGTGATGATAACACACAAATGTTTTTGGTTGTTACTTCAGGCCAAGCAATAAATGCCGGGGTAAAATAGGAAAAAGGAGGGATATTTAGAGTGATAGTGTTTGTCTTCCTAAGAAATTGTTCTGCATGATGAGCCTTGCTTTCCTGGAAGTGGCTGAACACAGGTCTGCCAATGGGAAGTAGTGAATGAATTCCTTGTTTTCCTTTGCTTGCACACACAGGTTTTTGTTTACTTAGTGAACTATCTTTATCTCAGACCATGAGTTCTCACACTTTTACTTTTCCTATTCCCTCCCCCATCCCAGATAGAGAGAGTGAGTGAGAGGCTGTGTGGTACTTAGCTGCCTGCTGAGGTTAAACCACACCATTGTCAGGAGCTAGGTTTTCAGATCCTAGTCTTATTCTGTACTCTATACCTTCAGTCAGTGAGATGCCTGAAAGAGAGCAAAAGCATGGAGCTTTTCCTGCTGACACCAAGATTTCCATGTAACACCTCACCATTCTGCAGATCTTGTGACAGTTTCACAATCAGGTCTGCCAGACAGGTTTGAAATTCTGGATGCAGCATATATCCTGCCTTCCAGACATCAAGATTATACTTTAATCACAGCTGCTAGGCTTTTTCACAGCTGCTAGGCTTTTTCACTTTCCCCATTCTTTCCTCTTCCATGATATATTTCTTCACTGAGTCACTTTAAACATCTGATAACTATTTGTGAGGATTCTATTGCTGCGGATGGGTTATTCCACCACAACTGGCCACCACTAGCATAGTAAGAAAGGAAACTGAGTTATTGAAGTTCTGTGTTACTATTTATCTGAAATGACTTCACCTCTTCTCTAATTTTATGATCTTGTAGGCATAATTGCTAGAAAAATTTACATGCTTACTCTGGAAAGGTGGCAATAGGGCTCAAGAAGGCAATACAAAGAGTTTTGAATAGCAAATGACAAATAATTTGGAATAGTTCCAAGGTGGAGTGTTACCAGCAATTTCAGTGATTAGCTGGCCAAATTCCTGACATATCAACATATTGGGAGCTCATATGATGCAATGACAGCTTCAAAGCTGTCTACATGATAGTCTGTGACTTGTGGAAATGGTCCCACTTCCACAGCTCCATCAGCTCCTAATGATCACAGCTTTTATTCTCATGAATTTGGACTGAACTGGAAAAGAAAGAAAAAAATAGACCATTTTTTTGGTGCAAGTATAGTCTGTACAAATATTAGAGGACTGTGGAGTTGTTTGTTTTAATTGTTTTAACCCTTTTAGCTTTTAAAAAGAAAGTAAGTTCAAAAGTGAAAAGTGCCATCTTGTAAGGACTTCTCCTGTAGGACTTCTGGTGATTTATTTTTTTTCTTTTTCCCCTTCTTGGCCCAAGTCTAGTTGTGCTATGAAATAGGAAATGAAGAACATGAAAATGACAGTCCGAGGTAACTTAACAGAAAGGTTTTGTTTCTGCCTTTGATATAGTATAAGTGTTCAACAGGCCCAGTCATCATTACCTCTGCAGAAAAGGGAACTATTTCATTGCCCAAAGGAAGAAGCAGACAAGCTGACACTTCATGGCTCTTTCTCATGTACTGGAGTCCTACCTTCCTCTTCTGAATAATGGAAGAATTAGCTGGCCTGAGACCAGCACTCACATCATTTTTCCATCTTTCCTCAGCTTTTCTGGATGTTTAGCAAATAGTCTGTACCTCTACAACCTGCTATGTGGATGGTCAAAAAGAAATTATTCAGCTGTGTGGCACTGACAGCACTGACTTCTCTTGAGAAATGTAGGTTGGAGATAAGAGCAAACCTCTCATCTCTGGAGAACAGTTATCTTTTGTGTGTCTTTTTCTCTGATAGCCAGCACAATGGGCCTTTGATTGAAGTTCTTAAATGCCTCAATAGTGAAAACAGGCTGAAAATGCAGAGAAATAATTTGTCCAATATATTCAATTTCATCTCCCTATATAAAATTTGCTATAAGCTCAAACTCACAATTTATAAAAGCAGCAATATTCAATATTTTTGTGCTGCTTCTCTAGTATAAGTGACAGGTTTGGGGATTTGGTGATGTTTCTCTTTTCTCAAGGATTTCCTTCTCCACTATTTTTAAATCTGTATGCTTACTGGTGTTTCTACCATTTTCCAGGAAAGCCCTGAACCTTACTTCATTTTATATAACCCTTGATTTTTCTTTTTTGTCACACTGCCTTCTGAAGCTGCCATTATCCACAGTTTTCTTCAGTCTTCCTAGTCTTAATACAAAGATATAAGGTTTATACGCACAGTTACAAGTAACATTTCAGTAATACAAAAAAATTGTCCCATCCCAATCACACTTACAAGAGCTTCTAGCAGGATATGAAAACTCAGCCTCAACTGCAACAGCACACAATTCAATCCACACTCTATTGCCAAACTTGACTTACCCTTTTTCCTTTTGTTTTAGCAGCCATAACATTGAGGCATCATGCCCATTCTTACTTTTTATGGAAAAAATATTCCTCCTGGAAGCCTTGGATATTGAAATCATCAGAATTTTTCACCCAGTTTTTTACCCCAGAACATCATCTTCTGTTTCAGTACAATTGTCCTGAATTTATGGGCTCTTTTCAGCCCAAGCAAATCAGTCCCTAGACTGCTCTGAAATGAGCCAAGCTCCAGGAATCCCTTCTACATACTTAAAGTTTTGTACAACAAAGAGGGAAAGGAGGGCAGAGGGGAGCCAACAGGTTAGCGGGGCTTCCACTTATGATTCCTCAGGGGAAGAAAAATAACACTCTAATGATTTAAACAGCCTGATGTGTGTTGTCAGGGCCCATAAGTCAGCACCAAAGAGTTATATTCATTATGCTCCATAGCAGCTAAAAAATGCATTTGTCATAAAACAATACTGTGCTGTTCACCTAATATGCTCCACAAATCCAGCCCAGGTCCTTTAGTAGGTGACCAATTTAAATAAGATAAAGCTCTGGAGATTGGTTATTACTATACACTGTACCTTGCAGAACAACTCTAATAATGATCTACCTGAGAAAAAATCCTTTGCACATGATCATCTTCTCTGGTCTCAGAAACCTAACTTCCACAATATCAAATTATTTTGCTATGCAGTTCATTTTCACTGTAAACAAAGTCAATACTTATAATTTAAGGAGTCCCTATATTGTTAAACTTCTAATTAATTTAAAATAAAAAATAAAATTTATGTTAGAGACAGCTCATAATGAAAGTAACAGTAATAACACCTTTATTAGAATTTACAAGCTGTTGTTAGAGTATTCAGGGATGCAATGAGGAAGGCTAAGGCCCATTTGGAATTAAATATGGTATGGGATGTCAAGGAAAACAAGAAAGGCTGCTACAAATACCTCAGCAGCAAGAAGAAGACTAGGAAAAATGTGGGTCCACTAATGAATGGGGTGGGTGCCCTAGTAACAAAGGACAAAAGGAAAGCAGAGTTACTGTCTTTACTTCTAAGGCTTGCCCTCAAGAATCCCAGACCCTGAAGACAAGAGATAAATGTTTGAGAGAGGGATATTTTCCCTTGGTTGAGGCAGATTGGGTTAGAGATCATTTAGGCAAACTTGACATCTACAAACGCATGGGCCCAGTTGGGATGCATCTACAAGTGCTGCGGGTGTTCTTGCTAGCCCACTCTCCATCATCTTTGAAAGGTCATGGAGAACAGAGTTGGTGCCTGAGGACCAGAAGAAAGCCAATGTCATTCTAGTCTTCAGAAAGGGTAAGGAGGAGGACCCAGGACACTGCAGGCCAGTCAGCTTCACTTTCATCCCTGGAAAGGTGACAAAACAGCTCATCCTGGATGTCATCTCCAAGCATGTGGAGGAAAATAAAGTGATCAAGAGTAGTCAGCATGGATACTGGGTCCTGTTCAATTTATCATCAGTGACCTAGATGAAGGGACAGAGTGCATTTTCAGCAAGTTTGCTGATGACACTAAGCTGGGAGGAATGGCTGATATGCCACAGAGCTGTGCTGCCATTCAGAGGTATCTGGACAGGCTGGAGAGTTGGGCCAAGAGGAACCTCATGAAGTTCAACAAAGGCAAGTTCAGGGTCCTTCACCAGGAAAAAATAACCTGACGCACTAGCACAAGGTAAGGGCTGACCTGCTGGAAAGCATCTCTGCCAGGAAGGATCTGGAAGTCCTGGTGGACAGCTGGCTAAACATGAGCCAGCCATGTGTCCTTGTGGCCAAGAAGGCCACAAGGTATCCTGGGGTGCATTAGGAAATGTTGCCAGCAGGTTGAGAGAGGTGGTCCTCCCCATCTACTCAATCCTGTTGAGGTCACATCCAGAGTATTGTGTCCAGTTCTAGGCTCACCAGTCCAAGAGAAACATGGAGCTCCTGGTGAGAGTCCAGCCGGGGAAGGATGAAGTTGATTAGGGGACTGGAGCATGTCTCTTATGAAGAAAGGATGAGAGAGCTGGCCCTCTTTGGCCTGGAGAAGAGAAGGCTGAGAGGGGATCTTATCAATGTATATAAATATATCAAGGGAGGGTGTCAAGATGATAGGGTTGGACTCTTTTCAGTGGTGCCCAGCAATAGGATGAGAAGTAACAAACAGAAACATAGGAAGTTCCATCTGAATGTAAGGAAAAACTTTACTGTGAGGGTGAGAGTACTGGAACAGATTGCCTAGGGAGGTTTTGAAGTCTGCTTCTCTGGAAGTATCCAAAACCCACTTGAGCAGGGGGGTCGGACTAAGTGATCTCTAGAGGTCCCTTCCAACCTCAGCCATCCTGTGATTCTGTGATTCTGTGATATACATAATATAGTAAGACTTCTTAACATAGTAAAGGAAAACCATTAATCCATTAGTAAAAATAACTTCAGTGTATTTCCATGAGGAAGAGAGTGCTCTCTGATGCACAAGTTGCATTAAGGAGACAGGAAACTGATTCTCACCTCTGTTTCATGGCAGCCTGGCATAAATAGGTTCTCAAACCTGCAAAAGCAGGGAACTAACTGTGTCAGTACCATTGAACAAGGTGTATCTATGCCAGCCCATCATATATTGGCAGACTGTCTATCGCTCACTGAAGCTGCTTGCAGGAAGCACCTATTGTGTGGATGTAGCATTTGGTCAGCATACCAGCTACCACCCAGCACCTACTCCAGTGAAATCCCCTACAGATCAGGCATCTTTCCCTGCCACAGATCCAAGAAGCTGTTGAGCATCCACTGTAGTTCCACTGAATTTACCTCTGATTTGAAAATGACTACCCTTAATCTTCCACTTAACCACTGTGTCTGAATAGCAAGTGAGCCAAGGAAGTGCTTGTCCCTAAGTATTTCAGGTTTACTGAAATCAACTCTGAGCTAGCAGGAGATACAAATCAGTAACAATGCTTTCCATGTAACCAACTATTATTCCTGTCATTTAGCCAAGCAGAGAAGTTGAGGGTCACTACATTTTAATATAGGCTCTCTTAACTTTCAGTGTTATTAAGACCTTGTGAGTCACTCAAAATAATGATTCCAAATGGGGGAAGGAAAGTAAGGTATATAATGGAACCTGCAGACATGGAAGAAATTTTATTACTCCTAGGAGACACTATAAAGAAATGTCAGGCTGGACACCTACTGAAAAGTGCTGGAAACAGTGCCTTTCTGTAAAAGTGAGTACATGCTCAAAATAAAATCATTAAACTAAGGCTTATTATTATAAAAACAAGAGGTATTTTTTTTTGGGGGGAGGGGGTTAGGTGGATGGGGGATTCTCATCTGATATTTATTCTGGTTGTTATTTTTTTGTAGATTAGACCAAATGAAAAGTAGTTATTCCTTTAATTTTTGGATCCTATGACACTATAAAAGTACTCTTCACCTAAACTTTTGTGTAATTAAATGCAGCCACCCTTCTGGAAGAAAGAGGCAACTACCATAATCCGGAAGCTCCCATTTCAATTAACCAATTTTCTAGTCTATTTCCTTTCCAATGAATGCTCTACCTTACAACTTTCATTTTGTTTTGTATTGGTTTTCAAATATTAGACGAAGAAATTCAGAGAGAATCCATGTAATTTCATTTAGATGTTCTTGGCTGGAAACAAGCTCACTTCCCAGAAGTAGTTCTTGCAATGCAAGGACAAGTAGTGGTTTAAATACTCATTAGAATCCTTCATTTCAAAGTCAAAATGTTTAAATAATAATGCATTATCAATATTACTTTTAATAATTTATTAAAATTAACAGCAGAGGACTGTTGGATGGATTTAACAGTAGAAATCTGATGTGTCATAGCCATGGTTAAAATGTCTATCAGAAAATTCTTTTTCTTTCTTTTGGTGAGGGGTCCCTTCAATATACACAGAATAGTGGTTATGATAATCAAGTTATTTTTCTTTTTTATTTCAGAGACATCTAATTTCCTGTCTTTTACTGATGTATCCAGGGGCAAAATGAAGTTCTGAGAAATCCCCATTTCATCACATTTTATTACAGGTCAGTTTTGCATTCCTAAATTTTATAGGAGATAGTACTGGTCACACAGGTCCCTGTGACTGAATACTTAATATAGAGTCATACTTGAGAACTGTAGTTGAGCCAGCCCTGAACAACCACTGGCAGTTTGCTGCACCATTATTTAAATACATGAACTGTGTCTCCAAAGTGCTGTCTTTACATTTCACATCCTGTTTACTTTTTACATAAAATCAGGTAATCTGTCACGTAGGTTGCCAGACTTCTTGAAAAGACTTTTTCTGCTTTTATTTTTCTTCTGAATAGTCTGTACAGGTTTCTGCTTATTTAAATTCATTTTGAGATACCGTATTCATGTGCATTACTGTTATTTTATTTGAAACTACATTTTCTTCTCAAACGAATGCAATCAGGATTGATTTTGGTCAGCCTGGTTTAAAACATAGGAGGGTTTTGCCTCATACTGTTAATCTGTTGGTAAAAATACGCCACCTTCTTCAAAAGGCATTTATTTTCTTTACTTTTTTTTTTTTCTTTTTTCTTTTCTAGAAATGGAGAATCTGAATCATAGACTATGGTTTTTAAAATCATTACGTTTTAATTAGCACACATATACCAACTCACATTTTACCTTTTCCAATTAATATAGAGATGAATATCAACATTAATGAGAAAACTGTAGGTTTAAGCACTGTTTTCTTCTCTCCTTGGTGAACTCTCTAGGTGCTAAATGATAAGCTCAAGCAATGATAAACTCTATCTACTCATTTAAAAAGTTGTCACTCCCTTCTATCAACTGCACCCCTCTGCAGACGGTCACTCACTGTCTCCACAGGAATATAACTGGGAACAAAACAAAACAAAACAAAACAAAAACACCTATTGCTCACATCTTCATGTTTTAGTGGAAAAATCACCCTGTGGCACCTGTCAGCAGAAAGACAATGAACTAAAAAGAAAGAAGACACAATTTTTAATCATCATAAGTGACTCCCTGGACAGCTTTGTGGTGGTCCTTCAGGATCATCCAGAGCTGCACTGAGCCGCTCACCATGACGATGAGCCTTGGTCTGCCTCAACTTTCTCCTTTGCTATTTTGTAGGACATCTGCAGGTCTTTTTTTATATATACTTGTTGTTTGTTCCTTTAACATCACCATTTCTATATGCCATTTCCAACATCCAAATGAAGAATTGGTTAAGTTATGTCTGCGGGTAGATTTCTGAACATCATCCTCCTCCTCCTCACACACATTCCTTTGTTCATGCAGCTTTATAAGGTTTCTCTTTTATTATTTTATTTTTCAGCTACAGCTCAGCTCCACTTTGTAACAAGAAGATTTACTTCTGTGTCAGGGCATATTTCAGCAAAGGTAACATAACATGTCCACAGTATGATGAGAGTTTATGTTACAATGGAAGGAATTTTTTGTTGTTGTTGATGGTGGTTTGTTGGTTGGTTGGTTTTGTGTCCACCCTATAAGCAGAACTGAAAAAAAGCAATCAATGTCAAAGCTGGGAGTGTTATACAGTTTTCTGGAGGATTCCTACTTCTGTAGGCAGGAACAATGTAGTATGCACCTGATATGCACTAAAGCAAAAGCTATAAAATGTGCTTTAACCTGGTTAGTCTGGAATTAAAAACAGAATGAAAACTTTATTGTAGATACCTGAAAGATGCATTGACACATTATAAATCATTGTAGTCCTCTGTCTTCTCATAGGCAAGACAGAGCACCTCTTTTCAATTAGGAAAAGAATGCAAGCCTTTGAGTATGCCTGACTGTCTTTCCATTTTGGACATGGATTTATCACACAATTCTCGGAATTCAAAAAGGAAACTCAAAGTGCTAGTTAACATTTTTATGATTTGTTTACTTTGAAAAGCTTCATCTAACCACACAGTCTAGTTAAACTCAAAGAAAAGAAACGCACACACACACACACACAAATATGTATCAGAGGAATCTTCTGTTTGTATAAAAATATGTTTTCTATCACAAGGATGAGATTGTGCCAGAAACTTCTTATGATTTCCCAACATTTTGTACTAAGTGAGGTAAAAATATGCACCTTTTAAGAAATTACAGTAAATACATCTGTGGCCTGCTTTTGTTTTCCTAAATATGCAAAGTAAAATTAAAAATTATTTTTCTTCATATCAAAATTAATATAGTATAAATAAATACAGAAGTTTCTCAGATAACAAGCACCATAAATCTACAGTTTACTATGCCTTTAAATGTTCTATTTACATGTAGAAATCTTACTGAAGGCAATGGCAGGAACAATGTTATACTTTTCATAAAACAAAGACCTTGTGAAAAAGTCAGTGTCCAAAATGTTTTATATGTCAAAGTTAGGGATCACTTACACCTTTCAAGTTCCACTGAATTCAGACATTATACAATAAGAGCAAAATCTTCACTTTAAAATTGTTCAGAATGTAGTCTTTAAAAAAAAAAAAAAAAAAGTGGTAAGTGTCCCAGTGTCCCAGCAAGAGTGATGCTGAAGCTAAAATGAATCCAGGCATTCCACCAGGCTGTAAAGTCAGCATTCCTCTCATCCCATGGGGTTCAGGGAAAACATCTCCTTTTTGAGACAGAGATTCCATGTTCGCCACAAACAAGAAGATAATTTGGTATGGTACTCAACAGAAAAATGTTATTCTACAGAAGTAAATAAATAAATAAATAATAAATGTGACCATGGAATGAAGTTTTATAACTAAATTTGAAGCAGAATTTCTGGAGCTGATACAAATTTAAATGTAATTTCATCTGAGAAGATATAGAAGGCAAACAAAAATCCTATGAAGACCATAGCATAAGGAGAGTATTTAAGAAATCTTTTTCCCTTAGACAACTTTTCTATACTGTTAACTTCCTTGCTTTTCTTTTTTATTAATTAAAAATAAAACAAGGTGCAAAAGCTGACAATGGTTTATAATTTTCATAGTCACCTATAGCCTTCATGTTCTGCTTCCACGCTTCCATTAGAAATTCTGTAGAGTAAAACAAGAAGTTAAATACATAAGGGAAGTGCTAATGTCAATGTTGTGGTCTTTTTTATTATTATTCTTATTATTAGTGACATCATGAAAATATCAGATAATTTTTAATGATTTGTTTCAATCTAGTTAGAGACCAGTAAAAATTAATATACTAGCTCCTCTATGACTTAATTTTCTAGTAAAATACATTACAGAAAGAACAGTATAACTTTTCAGCCTCCATCTAGTTATGTATTTTTTTACTGACCAGTCCATAATATGTCATAGATTGTTACACAAAAACATTACAGCAGGCAGTAATCATACCTAGTTGCTTGTTCTTAAGGAAAAGATTAACATTGAGAAGATTAGTAACTCTCATTTAGCATGAAGATTGTTCACACAGATTTAGATTGTTGCAGTTTCTAAGAAAATGCAGTTCCTTAAAATTTGCTGTGTTTTTAAGGTTTGCTTTACGAGCAAAAGTGCTAGAACAACATTTTTCTTCAATGAAAACTTAGAATTTTGGAACAAAATATGACACAGGTGAATTCCATTAACCCATTGAGTGCAAAGGAAGGAGCAAAACAGTACCACTAATAGCTAAAATAATAATAACTAAAAAAAAAAAAAAAAAAAAAAAAAAGATATGATTTATATTACAGTGGGATTCAGTGTATATCATTTTGCATTAAGTTGCAAGGAGGAGCATGGAAGAAGATATTAATAGGAGCATACTAAAAGGAGGCATTATTGTCTCAAAATAAGAACTTAAGTTTATCAAAAATTAAAAGAATTCATTGTTTTGTGATAGGAAATTAAAAAAAAAAAAAAAAAAAAAGGCATGAACATGGATTTTGTAAATAACCTTTACCTTGAATTTTTGAATAAAACACAGAAGAAATCCTTAGAAATATCCAGAATTTTGGGCATAATAATTTTGACAAATTTGAAGCATATGTGATCTCTCTGAGCTTCTAGGACTATTTTGCACATATGAAGCCGGTAGTTTATCTTTTACTGGAAATGCTTGAGCTATTCTATTTTTAATGCAAATCATAACTAATTGCATACTCCTAACTGCTCACCAGCACTGTAAGCAGATATTATTTGCTACCATTTTTTTAAAAAAGAGGATATGTTTGTATAACTGCAAAATAGAAAATTACAACAGGCAGAGGATGTAATCAGCAGAGAGGAAAAGTTGAGGTGCATCTTAGTGCAGGGCTGCCAAGGAACACCATGTTTCTCCACCTTGTTATGAAGAACAACTACCTGGGGTATGTTCAGTTAAAATGGACCTGGCAACAATTGCTTCCTTTCCCCTTGAGTCAAAAAGTGTGAAAACAAACTTCTGCTCTTAATTTTTTTCCCCAAAAATGGATGAAGTATTTGACAGTTTGATGATGAAAGACTTTTTGTTGTATCGATGCACAAGATTAATTCTTGATAATACTTCAGATATTTCAGTCCTGGTACCACATCAGCAAAGATACTACTGGTAAAACTGGACATTTTGTTTGAGTTAAACTAAGAAATCTGTGAAAGGTTGGGAGAGGGGACACTGAAATACGTATTTTATAAGCTGTTGGTGAAACAAATACAAAAAGCGCTGGAAATTTATTTGGGGTCAACCTTGGCTTATTTGGGGGATTTTTAGACTTCTTTTGTCTTCTTCCTTTCTAGTTTACACACATAATTCTGAAATACATAGGTCATTCAAAATTAAAATACAAAGAATTTCAAATTTGTAAATGTTGCTTAAATGCTTTTATACTTCTAAAATTAAATATTTAATTAAAATAAATAAAAATAGTTTTGTTTCTACTGAATTTCTGTGAACACACACACATATGCCATATCTATGCCTGATTTCAGTCTCCAGTTACATCATTTTTCACCAAGTGAACTCATTTCCATACAAAAATTGTTCCACTCTAAATGCAAGGGCTATTTTGATTGTCTTTCATGCTTCATTCCCCTTCTCTGAGGCATGCCAATGTTCATGGCTGTCACTTCTAGCTTTGGCTTGCACTGTGTAATTATGAGAAAAGACTAAGCTGTAGCAGAAACCTGAATAGAGCATAAATGTAAATCAGAATGGCAAGTTTGCCACCTTCTGAACAGGTGCGATGTGCAGTCATTCCTTGTGTGATGGTGAGGTAGTGTTAGCTATTATCTGTAGCAGTGGCTACAGATATTTCTGAGCAATCAACATGCAGTCATCATGGATGGCTCTGTGTAAAAATTATACACACACCTTACCCCCTTCTTTTTTTCTTTTGACCTGGAGAGGAAACCCAGGACAGTCTAGCTTTAATCTGTGCCCCTACAGTTTTTGATAAAGTTATTCTACTCTTTTCTCATGAATCTTGTCATACCACTAACAATCATAACTGCTGTTTCCACTTCCACTATAAAAGTCAAGTTTTTTAATTTTACTGAGAAAGCAGGATGTCCAGCTCCAGTGCACTGCATATGTATCCAAATGAGAGCCATCTGTAGACATACAGCAGGATGTATGTTATCCTGTAAACCCTAGAGCAAATATGAGGTTGTTTTTCATTTCAAAAATACCACTTTTATAAATGCAGCATAATTTGTTTTGAAGAAAAATGAAAAGAAGGAAACAATAGGTTGTGCAGAACAAAACAATTTAGTTAGGAAATAGGCATGAGAAGAGTGGGATATGTGCTACACTGCAAAGCTCATTCACCAATACTATATTTGAAAAATTACAATGAGCATGTCTTTCAAACATTAAGTCTTGAATGGAACAATAGCACATAGGACATCCTGGGGCAGTGGGGAGAGGATAAATCTTTCTCCCATCTAGGGGCTCATTACACAGCCAAACCAAATACTAATTGTGCCAATTCCTGTACCATGATGCCCTGCCAAGCTCTGAATATGGACTGGCTCACCTCTGTAGCTGTCTGCCTTGACGTTTGTAAAATGAGTTATTGCACCAAATGCCAGACTGATTTTTGAGCTTGTAAAACAATGAGATATTAACAATTATATTATTCCCCATGTACACTACTGGTCTGAAGAGCATTATCTGTGCCTTCCCTTAGCCTTCCCTTTCTACAAGCAGTTGGAAAGAACAACACTATATATATGGAGGAACCAGGCCTCAGAACTTTCCTTAGGAAAACTCTAATTAATTTTCTTTGGCTATATTTTGTAGGCAGTTAGTATCCATTTTGTTCTTAGCTCAGCTTAAAAAATAAAAATAAAAAAATTGCATTGTTGTTCACTATTGTTACTGATACTCTGGTATTTTAAAGTTTTCCTGCACTACCCAGAGATGGCTGGACTCATAAGTAATAACGCTATTAATGAAATGATAGGACCATACCTTGGCAACCTATATGAAATTTGGAAGGAAAGCAGAAGCACAGGCTGAAAGAGAAAAGGGCTTGAAGAAGGCAGTAGGAAGCCATGCAAATTTAATGCAGATGAAACAGCTTCCAGTTACCCACAACATCAAAGCTGGAAGAGATGAATTTTTGCCTGGTAATTAAGACCTCTGTTAACCACTCTTCTAAACTCTATCTGCTCCTAAGGAATTATTTACTGAAGAGCCAGGAAGAAGCCTAGCCTGAGGAGAAATGAAATACTCTAATTTGAATTATATTTTACAGGAAATTTAAAGATAAGGAGTAGAAAAAAGAAAGAGTTTGGAGGAATCTGCAAGAAGTCATTCTGGTTTACCTTTTAATTTCATGCTAGCTAAGGAGTAAGGAGGTGCTACAGACACTTCTTTTTAAATGCCATTTTTATTCTTTTAAATATACATATTTGCAAACACATACATACATACATATTCCTCTTATGTTGCTACCTCATGTCTGGTGTCAGAACAAAACTCATGGCACCTAGGTGTCTTTGAGAGACCAAACATAGTAAAGGGGTTATGGCTAAATTAATTTGCTAAAAATCATTACAGCAATTTTCTTAACATAATAAAAGGAATGTTATTTTCTCCTTAAAAAAAAAAAAAAAAAAAAAAAAAAAAAAAAAGGTTCTGTACATAGGTTAGTACTCTTAATATTTGCAGTCTATGTATAATTCATGTATTAAATTTGGTTATTTTTGTCATTGCTATCATCTTTTCTTTTTTTTAGTTTTTAGTTTCTATATACACACATAAACATTCAATTTTTGCCAGTATATTTCAAAGTGGCCTCATATAGATGAAGTAATTTCAGAAAAATGATCAATCATGACTAGTTTAGTGTTGCTCAGCGTATCAGTGACAGAAAAAAAAAATAAATTTGGTTTTAATATCATCATCCCAGTTGTAGGTCTCCAGGTCACCATGATGTACTACACATGAGCTTGAGTTTACAGTTGAGTAGGAGTATCCACTTATTTTGAGAGCGAATTTGCTGCAGTTCATCTGCCAAGAGAGTGGATGCATAAGATCTTTGATTAGCTGGTAGGTTGCAGGAATTTAAAACTGTGTCTATTCTGCATAGACTCTGTATACCACTGTCAAAGAATAAAGGAAATTCCCCAGTATGTGCTTACTCTAAAGAGGAGGAACGCAGAAAAGTTGCTTCACTCCTGTTTGGTATTTCAGTTATTTAGTAGAAGCCTTGAAATTCTGACAATGGCAGAGCAGCAGCATCCCTTTCTACATCTTCACTTTAACTGTCCTCATTCATCATCTTCCTTGATTAATCAGGAATAATCACAGTTTAACAGCATTGTTGTCCCTGCAGTGGGACAACATCCCATCCACATAATGTTCCGATATAGATATGTTCTGATGGCTCTGCTGTGCTTGAAGAACTCTAGATTTTTCTAAACTTCAGTTCAGGATTTAAATTAATGACATGCACATGCACTATGTTCAGCCCATCCTGCATGCATAAGCATATTAAGACTGAACTATAACACTCTGACGTTGGCAATTTAACAATTTCTAGATATTATGTAGCTTGGTCAGAGCAGTGAAGATGCCAAGAAATCATGGATGAACATATGTAGTCTTTCAACATCATTCACGTGACTTAGAGCTGGAGAAAGAGGCCCTGTTCAAGGAAAATTAGATGTGTATAAGCTCTGTGTATTCTACAAAGAGAGGAGTACTGTGCACAATTGCAATTGTGGTACTGAAATAGAGGAAAAACACAACATTTGTTTAACTTCATCAGCATCCTAGATCTCAAATTAGATATTCTACTGAGTGCTAATCCTACCAAAAATGCACATTAATTTCCACATATGCCCAAATACTAAAGCTGCTTTGTGGCTATCAGATCTACCTGGTTATCCCTGCAGCATAAGTCTTGCCATCTAAAGGTAGCACAGGACCTGGTTTCAGGAAATGAAAGGCTGGAAGGTCACAGTCATCATGCTTCTAACTTCTTTCTATGAGCTATAAGAAAAATTCATAGTATAAAACTCCAGTAATCACCACAGATTTGGGGAAACTCCTTATATTGCTGAGACATTGATCTTCACAACTAGTCTAGATGCTACTTTAAGTTAGATTTGGTCTGGAAAACTAAAGCAGATTGAAGACAGCAAAGAATCTGACATCTCCTGGTAGATAACACCTTGTACTGTAATAACAAAACAGCACTGTAGTAATGCCAAACCCAATGATCAGTGGTGAATATAAGATATATATTGTAGTTTATATCATTACAGTTAAAAGTGATCTACTCTGGTCTGAGTGGACTCTGTCTGGTCAGAGCTGAGCTATGTTGGATGTCAAAAAAAAAGCAGACATGACAACATACTGATTACCCTCAAAAATTCTCAGTGTTATAACATCATAATTCTTACATAACACACACCTAGCCATTTAACTGCAGTTTCTCAGCTTCTAAGGTTTCTCAGCTTCTTTCTGTCCATCATTTATCAGCAGTCCTGGCTATCGGGGGAGGTCCCAGTTGACTGGCGGCTAGCAAACGTGACGCCCATCTACAAGAAGACCCGGAGGGCAGACCCAGGAAACTACAGGCCTGTCAGTTTGACCTCAGTGCCAGGGAAGCTCATGGAGCAGATCCTCCTGAGAGTCATCACGCAGCACTTGCAGGGCAAGCAGGCGATCAGGCCCAGTCAGCATGGGTTTATGAAAGGCAGATCCTGCTTGACGAACCTGATCTCCTATGACAAAGTGACGCGCTGGGTGGACAAGGGAAAGGCTGTGGATGTGGTCTACCTTGACTTCAGCAAGGCTTTTGACACCGTCTCCCACAGCTTTCTCCTCAAGAAACTGGCTGCTCATGGCTTGGACTGGCGCACGCTTCGTTGGGTTAGAAACTGGCTGGATAGCCGTGCCCAAAGAGTTGTGGTGAATGGAGACAAATTGAGTTGGAGGCCGGTCACTACTGGCGTTCCCCAGGGCTCGGTGCTGGGGCCGGTCCTCTTTAACATCTTCATTGATAATCTGGATGAGGGCATTGAGTGCACCCTCAGTAACCTCAGTAAGTTCGCAGATGACACCAAGTTAGGTGCGTGTGTCGATCTGCTTGAGGGTAGGAAAGCTCTGCAGGAGGATCTGGATAGGCTGCACCGATGGGCTGAGGTCAACTGCATGAAGTTCAACAAGGCCAAGTGCCGGGTCCTGCACCTGGGGCGCAATAACCCCAAGCAGAGCTACAGGCTGGGAGAGGAATGGTTAGAGAGCTGCCAGGCAGAGAAGGACCTGGGAGTGATGGTGGATAGTCAGCTGAATATGAGCCAGCAGTGTGCTCAGGTGGCCAAGAAGGCCAACGGCATCCTGGCTTGTATCAGAAACAGTGTGGCCAGCAGGGCTAGGGAGGTGATCATCCCCCTGTACTCGGCTCTGGTGAGGCCGCACCTCGAGTACTGTGTTCAGTTTTGGGCCCCTCGCTACAAGAAGGACAGCGAGGTGCTTGAGCGGGTGCAGAGAAGGGCGACAAAGCTGATGAGGGGCCTGGAGAACAAGTCCTACGAGGAGCGGCTGAGGGAGCTGGGCTTGTTCAGCCTGGAGAAGAGGAGGCTCAGGGGCGACCTTATTGCTCTCTATAGGTACCTCAAGGGAGCCTGTAGCGAGGTGGAGTTTGGTCTGTTCTCCCACGTGCCTGGTGACAGGATGAGGGGGAATGGGATTAAGTTGTGCCAGGGGAGTTTTCGGTTAGATGTTAGGAAGAACTTCTTTACTGAAAGGGTTGTTAGGCATTGGAACAGGCTGCCCAGGGAGGTGGTGGAGTCGCCATCCCTGGAAGTCTTCAAAAGACGTTTAGATGTAGAGCTTAGGGATATGGTTTAGTGGGGACTGTTAGTGTTAGGTCAGAGGTTGGACTCGATGATCTTGAGGTCTCTTCCAACCTAGAAATTCTGTGATTCTGTGATTCTGTAAGGCTATTTAAAGGCCTATGTAGAAACGTTTTGGGAAGAAGCGTAAAAGCAAATACTGAGCAGATGCAGAATGCTGTCCAGAGAAGTAATGTCTAGAAAGGTATTGAATCATGTAACAAATGGTTCATTATATAGATTTTTTTTCATCTCAAAAACATTTATGCTGAGATTATGGTGATTTTTGCAGCATCAACAAACTCTCTGGACACTGTTGATCATAAGTTTTTTTTCATTTTCTACAAGCTTAACTTGCATAACTTTTCTGACTACATTGCACACTTCCTTTCAGTAACCATTATTCACAAGTTTATTGATTAAAGCGACTTTTCTTTTACCTTTCACCTGTTTGAATAATGTACTACTTTAGTTAATAGTCAAATTCAAGATCTCTCTTCCTCCTTCGTTTATCATATGCACTGATCGAATTAATATCGAATTAGGCTGCAGGTTATTTTGTGCAAGGGTTGTTTCCAGCAGGGTATTTGCAGAGCATTTACTACAATTGGGTGTTAGCAGAATACAATAAACAGATATTATTAGCAACAACAGAAGCCTTAGGTTCAAAGATCAGGTGAGGTTATGTCTAAAAACAAATTAGACAATTTAATTCTGTTGGCTAGCAAATAGTGATTACTTCACAAAATGAATTCAATGTTTGCAACCTCTGGTGAGAATTCCTGATTGATGGGAGTTCTGGCTGGTGCTGCTTGTCAGAGCTGTCAGAGCACAACCTTGACGTGTACATTTCAGCACTGTCTGCTACTCTCTGTCACTTTCACTACGTGCACAGCTCTAATTTGGTGTTTTCAATGAATGGTCATTTTGCCATTACTGATTTTTCCCTATTTAACATTCTTGATGCTGATTCTCTACTCTGCTTTTTATAAATGTACAAGAGAGGTAGGTACAAGGTAAAAGCTACAACCACGTGAGGAAATTTCAGATAAAGCTGAGACACTAGCAAAATAGTAACTCGAATCCAGATGTATTTCTTCTTTTCTGCATGGTGATTATATTCTATGTTTTTTTGGCTAGGTGAGTTGCTAAATTGAAATAAATTGCTATAAATTCAACACACAATACAATTATTAAGAACACTTACATTTTTAAAGCCTAGAATGGCAGCATATTATCATTTTAAGCCTAATTCAACAAAAAATTGTCATTGTAAAGATTTTAATAACACTGTAATGTGTATGAAATTCCTACCTATAATAGCAAAAGCATGATAACTCATGGCAAATTAACATTTTTATTAGTCAGCAAAACTGGCAGTACAAAATTGGTGGAGAAATTTGAAATATGTTGGACAAGGTGAGACTTAAAACAGATGGGATTATCTAAATGAAATACCATTGGAATATAGAGATTTTGTATCATAGTACAATTGAAAAAATGAAAATACGACTTGAAGGTAGCATACTCGATGCACAGTAATTCTTAGAAACTGTAGAGAACTGTAAACCTTCTGATAATAATATAATAATCTCATACTATTCAATGAGAAAATTCCTATGTGACTGACATAAAAAAACAGCTTAGAAAGAAAATCACAGAAGAGCGTCTTCTATCATAATGTTCATTTTTATGAGCTGTTGTCGTGGTTCTGCTCGAGTGGGCAGCCGAGCTCCACCACAGCCGCTCTCTCACTCCCCCTCCTCAAAGAGGAATGGGGAGAAAATATGTGAAAAGGGCTCAAGGATTGAGATAAGGACAAGAAAATCACGCAATAATTACTGTAACGGGCAAAACAGGCTCGGCTTAAGGAGATAGTAAGATTTATTGCCTACAACTAACAGGCGAGAGAAGTGAGAAAACAAAGAAAAAAAAAAAAACAAAAGCACCTTCCCCCCCATCCACCCTCTTCCACCTCCTCCCCCCGAGCGGCGCAGGGGAACAGGGAATGGGGGTTATGGTCAGTCTACAGCACTTCTTCTCTGCCGCTCCTTCGCCGTCACTCTCGTCCCCTGTGCTGTGGGGTCCCACCCACGGGATGCAGTCCTTGATGAACTGATCCGGCGTGGGCTTCCCACAGGCAGCAGCTCTTCCAGAACTGCTCCAGATATGGGTCCGTACCACAGGGTCCATCCCTCAGGAGAAAACTGCTCCAACCTGGCTCCCCTACGGGCAGCAGCTCCTGCCAGATCACCTGCTCCTGCGTGGTCTCCTCTCCACGGGCTACAGGTCCAGCCCGGAATCTGCTCCAGCAGGGGTCTTCCACAGGCAGCAGCCTCCGTCGGTGCAGGGCCACCTGCTCCACCGTGGTCTCCTCCACGGGCTGCAGCGTGGAACCCTGCTCCACCGTGGTACTCCACGGGCTGCAGGGGGACATCCTGCTTCACCATGGTCCTCACCACAGGACGCAGGAGACTTCTGCTCCGGCACCTGGAGCACCTCTCCCCCTCCTTCTACACTGACCTTGGCACCTGCAGGCTGTTTCTCACTCCCGGCTGCTGTCTGGCGCAGCGTTTTTTCCCTGTCTTAAATATGCTCTCACAGAGGCGCAAACAACATCGCTTATTGGCTCAGCTCTGGAAAACAATGGGGCCCTTCCCAAACATGGGGCAGCTTCTAGATCTTTCTCACAGAAACCACCCCTATGGCTCCCTGCTACCAAAACCTTGCCACGTAAACCCACTACAGCTGTGCATGTAGTCTAGTCTGTAAAGTAGTGCAACTTCACATCTTCTGGGGAGCTCAGAAAGATAGTAACTTGGAAGACACCTGGAGAGTGTTTCAAATGCCTAACTGTGGGGATTTTGTACCATTTTGACCCTAGAACAATTGTTTGGGACTAGCTGTTATGACATAAGACCCATATCAGATAGAGATCTTTTGAAGAAGCAGCTGGATATCAGGCATGAGACCCTAGCACATCTAAAAAGGCGATAGATGACAAAATTTAAGTGTCTGAACCCTGTGTTCACCCCTGCTTAGCTGTCTTGCTCAAGCAGCTGATGGAAGTTGTTGTCATTCGTAGCCCTCAAATATTTCCTCCCTTATTCAAGTGACTTATGCATCAAACAAACTGAAGAAAATGGTCATTTCTATCTTCAAAAAGGACAAAGAGGACCCAGGGAACGACAGATCAGCCAGCCTTACCTCAGTGCTTGGGAAGGCAGTGAAGCAGCTAATCCTGGAAACCACTTCCAGGCATGTGAAAGACAGGAAGGTGATTGAGAGTAAGCAGGATGCATCCACAAAGTGTAAGTCATGCTTTACCAACCCGATAACCTTCTAGGATGAAATGACTCATTTGGTAAATGGGAAGAAAGCAGAGGATATTGCCTACCTTGACCTCAGTAAGGATTTCAACTCTGTTTCACATAAGATCCTCATAGAAAAGGTGATGAAATATGGGCTGTATGAGCAGACAGTGAGGTGGATTGCCAGGCCCAGACGGTGGTGATCAGTGGTTCAAAGTCTGTCTGGAAGCCAGTAAACAGCAATGTACCCCAGGGGTCATTACTGGGTCCAGTACAGTTCAATGTCTTCATTAATAATCTCTATGATGGGGCAGAGTGTACCCTCAGGAGGTTTGCTGACAACACAAAACTGGAAGGACTGGCCAACAAACCACAAATGGACTTCAATAGGCTGGACAAGTGAGCTGACAGAACTACATGAGATAGTGTGGTGCTTTTACCCAGCTGGGCAGCCAAACTCCACCATAATGTTTTTCTCACTCCCCCTCCTCAAAAGAAGAGTGAGGGAAGAATGCAGTATGCTGGAAAGAAAATAAGGCTCACGGGGGTTGTGATTATGATATAATTATCCGTAATTAAAGGGAAAAGGTGGAAGGGGCAAAGAAAAAAAAAAAAAAAAAAGAAGAAAAGAAAAAAAAAAAGGCCGGGGGGGAAGGGAAAGGATGCACAGAAGCACAGTGGACTGGATCTGGCTGGAATGTTAACTTTCCCTGCAGCAGCAGCCCATACAGTGCTGTGCTCTGCACTTGTAGCTGGAACAGCAGTGTTATCACACCAGTGTTGTGTCTACTGCTGAGCAGTGCTGGCACACCATCAGGACTCTCTCTAACCCTCCTAGGGGGTGGGCAAAAGGTGAGAGGAGAAACATCACCAGGGCAGCTGACCTAAACCAACCAAAGGGATATTCCATACCATATGATGTCACACTCAGCAATAAAAGGTGGAAACAGGAAGAAGAGGGGAGGGGAGGGCCCTCGTTGTGAAAAACACACACAGGAATAGGAAAAAAAAATATATTCTCTACTTCTCATCAACAAGTGATGTTCAGCCATGTCCTGGGAAGTAGGGCCTCAGTACACATAGCAGTTGTTGGGGAGGACAGATGTCATCAAAATGAGAGCCCCACCTCTTCCTTCCCCTTTTTCCCCTTTTATTGCTGAATGTGACATCATACGGTATGGAATATCCTTTTGGTAGGTTCAGGTCAGCTACCCTGGTAATGTCCCCACCCCACTTCTTGCCCACCCCCAGCCTACTGACTCTGGGGGGTTTGGAGGGTGTCTGGGTGCTGTGCCAGCACTGCTCAGCTGCAGAAAAAACATTGGTGTGATACCAGGGCTGTTCTAGCTACAAGTGCAGAGCACAGCACTGTATGGGCTGCTGCAGGGAAAGTTAACTCCATCTCAGCCAGACCTGATACAGGTCAATAAGGGGAAGAGTAAATCCTATACTTGAAGAGGAACAACCTCATACAGCAGTATATACTGGGGGCCAACTGTATGGAAAATAGTTTTGCAGGAAAGAACCTGGAGATCCTGATAGACAAGTTGAACATGAGACATGTGTGCTCTTGTTACGAAGGAATGCTGTCCTCAGGTGTAACAGAAGGAAGTCTGCTAGCAGGCTGAGGGAGGTGATCTTACCCCTCTACTCGGCATGAGTGAGACCACACCAGGAGTACTGTGCCCAGTTCCAGCAAATAGAAAGAGTCCAGGAAAGACTCCTGGAAAGAATCCAGGGCTTCAAAGGCCATAAAGATGATTAAAGAACAGAAGCATCTCCCCTGTGAGGAAAGACTGAGGGAAAGGCTGATAGAAAAGCTGTTTGGTCTAGCAAAAAGAATGCTCAGGTGGGATCTCATCAATGTGTCCAAATATCTGAAGAGAAGGTGCAACGAAGACCAAGCCAGGCTTTATTCAGTGGTACAGTGACACGACAAGAGGCAATGGGTACAAGCTGGAACGTAGGTGGTTCTTTCTGAACCTAAGGAAAAACTTTTACTGGGTGACACTTACCCTCACTGTATAAGGGTGACCAAACATTGGAACAGACTGCACAGAGGCTGTGGAGTCTCCACCCTTTAAGCTATTCAGAAACCATATGGACATAGACCTGGGCAACGTGCTGTAGGTAACCCTGCTTGAACAGGAGCATGGAACAGGTGACTTGAGGAAATCCCTTCCAATTTCAGATATTCTCTGACTGTGAAGGGGAAATCAAAAGACCTCTTGATACTATGAATAGTCAAACCCCATTCCTACCTACCTAACAAATAAGAACATAATTCAAGTCTACAGTCTACGTGCACCCTAGCATGTGACCTCAGGAGTCCTTAAATCCAAAATCCCTCTCAGCAAAGAGGACTGTGTGCAATTCTCAAATTGCAGTTGAGTAAATGTGTGCAACTGCTGAAGGTATTCTTACAGACTTAATAAAACTCATGCCTTGCTATAGGCACACATATTCAGTGGTGCATGTATCAAGCATTCATTTGTATATTCACACAAAACACTTGCCTGGATTCAGCAAATCAGATTCTTAGAATACAGCTGGTAGCATCCCTACTTTATCATGTTTCAAATTGCTTTAGTTCTGTGGCCTCTCTCCATATTAATAGAGTCTCATGGATAGCTCTAAAAATATTGTTCCCCTTACTATGAGAAAAGTTCCAGTGTATTGCATTATTTAATACATATACTTACGCCAGTAGTTCTGTGGACATTACCTGATAGTATTTTATCTTTTTTTTTTTTTTTTGTGTGTGTGTGTGTGTGTGTGTGTGTGTGTGTGTGTGTGTGTGTGGTGTGTGTGTGATGAAGTTCATTAAACAAATTTCTTCCTAGATCCTATTGTTTTCATCCTGATTCACTAAAGTCCTCTGAAACTAGAAAAGCCTCCAGGGTGTGTATGCTCAAAACAAACCTGAAACTCCGGAGAACTTTCATTTACCTTTACCTGTCTACATAGTCAGCTTAATTTGTTAGAGTAATATTAAAATTAAATAATAAAAAGCAAGGAACTGTGTAAGAATTAGTCCTCCTACACTGAAACAAATTCCTTTTCAAACAAGTAAATGATCCCTATCTTGTTCGCAGTAAAGCTAAAACGTAAAAACTTACTGTAATACATCTGAAATTGCCCAAATACCTGTTTTACAATTTTTCATACAATATATGCTTTAATAGACATGAGAAACATTGTAAACCAGTAAATGGCTACAGCAAAAAAAAAAAAAAAGTCATACATTACAAGCCATTTTTTAATTAATATATATATATATAAACTCTTGTTTTCAACAGCAGACATCTCACAGCAGCCAAGTCCATATAATCCTCACATGGCTCTAATGCTGTTGGTCTGAAGCTCTGAAGATTTACAAAGATTTAGAAGCTTACACACAGAATCATCTAGGTTGGAAGAGACCTCCAAGATCACCTAGTCCAACCTCTGGCCTAACACTAACAAGTCCTCCACTAAACCATATCACAAAGCTCAACATCTAAACGTCTTCTCAAAACCTCCAGGGATGGTGACTCAATCACTTCCCTGGACAGCCCAATCCCTAACAACAAATCCCATTAATATTTCTATTAAAATAATGTGTGTCCAACTGCAGATTGGAATAGTTTTGAAAATTTTAAAAGTATAAAGTCTAAAATGAAAGTGTAAGCAATAAGTCATATTTTTTTCAAGCCATTTGCTTCACTGAGACAGAAAAACTGAATCTCCTTTGTATCAGGTGAGCTGAAAGTCAGGAAAGCTCAGAAACCTGTATGGTGCTGAGTCTATTTTAACATAAACATCTCATTTTTATTTATTTCATAGATTGCAAAGAAACTTTAAGGAATATTCCGAAATTTGAAAATAATCGAATTTGAATACTTTAATTATACTCTCTTCCTAAGTCTCTACCTAATTCTTATCCACATGAACCAGTTTTGCTAGCATGGTGGGAATGGACATATACTGCAACACTTTCACAAAAATGAACCTGAAATTAAAAATCCTGATGCCACTGTCATTTTCACCCTGTACAGGAAGGGCAGAGATTTTAGTCACTGTATTTTGGTAAAATGAGAACAATTACGGTTGTGTCATTGCTTAAGCACCAGAAGTTTTCAAATGCCTTCAAATTATGTTTCTAGATGTTTTTTGCTTGAGATATTGCAAAACTAAAGCAGATCTTCATACTCAAAACATGCTAAGTACCCATTTTGAACATGTGGTTGCATTTACCAATAATAATATTCATAATATTTAATTCGAGGCCTCAGATATTATTCAATAGATTCCAGCTCATACTAAAATTGTACAGCTCCTTTGACCTTCCAGACATTTACAAAATACTAGGTTGCCTTTTAGAGGTTCCAAAAATATATACTTTTTGAAATATATACTATATACTATATGTATACTATATATATATATACACTATTTATGTATATTATAATAATTAGGAAACTATTTTTTCCTTTTTTTTTTTTTTTTTAATAGCTATTTGAAATAAGCTACCACTTTCATACTAAATCACCACTAACATGGATGCATATTATATGCTGTACACATTTGGCACTGCACAGGCTATCTAACTTGTTATGGTAAGAAAGATGTTTCTCTGTATATGCAACTTGTGTTTGACAGATGACATGCAAATGATTCAGGTACATGAAAAAATGTGCAAAATTACATTCAGTTCATAATAAAAAAGTTCATTTACAAATTTGCTGGGGAAACTTGGAAATATATTCAACTAATTGACTATACAAATTACAAATGTATGAGGGAATAGATACGCTTTCTCAATGCTGTAAAAAAATGGTAATTAACGATGCAATGTACTGACTCTGTCTGGGATGAAGTTAACTTTCCCCACAGTAGACCATACAGTGCTGTGCTCTGTACTTATAGCTAGAACAGCCTTGATATCATACCAGTGTTTTGTCTTTTGCTGCTCAATACTGGCACAACATCAAGACTCCCCTGTAGGCTGGGGGTGGGTGAGAAGTAGGGAGGGGACATCACCAGGGCAGCTGACCTAAACTGACCAAAGGGATACATGTATTCCATAGCATGTGGTGTCACACTCAGCAATAAAAGGTGGGAAAGGGGAAGGGGGTGAGCGGGGGGGGAAGGTGGCTCTCATTATGATGACATCTGTCCTCCCCAACAACTACTATGTGTATTGAGGCCCTGCTTACCATGATGTGGCTGAACATCACCCGTTGATGGGAAGTAGAGAATAATTGTTTTTTCTCTCTCTTTGCTTCCATATGCCTTGTTTTTTGTTTTGTTTTGTTTTGTTTTTCTTTTTTTTTCTTTTTCCTTTATTGAAATTATTCTTATCTGAACCCATGAGTCTTTTTCTTTCCCATCATACTTTCTTCCCCCTGCTCTCCCTTTGAGAAGGGTGAATTAGAGCAATTGTGGAGTTCAGCTGTCCATCAGGGTGAAACCACCACGTGCAAGTATGCCATTGCCAGCTTACTTCAGAACATAATTGATCTTTGGCTAAAAGATCCAATACATATGTAAAATATTATTTCTGTTTTTGTAATGGTCACATTTGTGATCCATGTGTAAGGGAAGAAAATTGCTATATTTTATGACATAAGACAGCAAAAGACTTGGATAACCCTGAGGTGATCCACAAGAAATGGAAACCCTTAAATGTATAGTAGCTGCTCTGTTTCAGCCTAAAGTGTTACAACTACTGTAGAAATCTCTGAAGGTTAAAAGAAACAACTAAAAGAAAGAAAATTCAGGAAAACAGTCTCTAAGACTTATGGCAGAACTGTGTGAGGTTTCTCACTTGTCATACTTATTTTCATTTCACAGGATATGTCTGGCAGACAGAAAGGAAAGAGTTGCTTCAAAGTGAACTTTGAGGAACGTAATGAAAAGGCCAAACAATAAGCCTTATCTATCAAATCCATCTCAATTTTTAATAAACTCCTCCATCATTTTCTTTTTTAAAACATCTACAGCTGACTCGGAAATTTCAGCAGATAATGCCAAATGGTTTTGATATGTCATCAGACTTTTATCGTGTTTAAATGTCAATGTAGTACAGGGTAACACTCAGGAATGAAGATTCATCAGTAATATTCATATTTCTGCTAATAATTTTGAGCCTGATTTTCAGCAAGCTACTCGACTATATTTACTTGTATGGTAGGAGGTCAAAATGATATCTTTGCGTCCATAGATTTCCCACTCCAGAACTGTTCACAGTGCTCAAAGACGAGATCCATGCAGAGCTAACCTTTAGCATTATACCAAAAAGCACATCCAAAAAGAAAAAAATCTTGCTCACTGTTTGGAGTGGAAACGGTAAAACTGTTTCCTATTTACAGGAAACTTTAGCATCCAAACAACTTTTTTCGATTAGTTTAGTAATATGAGTCTAAGGAGGCATTTCACAACACTGCCTGGGATGTAAATTTTTAAAATTATACACATTTTAAAAACTTAAACTTTGTGAGTCATAGTTGAGCAGACCAACTCTATATTTCCCTCTTAATCAAGCCTGCACCACACAGGTGTTTTTGCACATAAATGCCTTGATAATTCCAATCCCTTTGATATATATTGCATGTCTAACAAATATGAACTGCACTGTGTACAAAAACATTAATTCAAGAACATGTTGATGACTGTGACAATAAGCAATTACATGAAGTTGTGGGTTCTCACCATATAGCGTGTTCCTTCATCAGGAAGGTGTTAACTCATTGTAGAATTTTCCCTTATATTAGCATATGACAGTACCCCCTTCAAAATAACTAGATTTCTTTTACAGGCAAACACACAGCAAGTTGCAGGCATCCAGAAGGTTAGCCATTTCTGAACATATTACATCCAAGAGAATAAATTCATTAGAGATTTATGATCACCAGAGTTCATTTTCAGATGAAATTATCCTTAAAGATACCGCCTTTTTATTATTTCAGCAAAGGTTTAATTTTTCATAATGGAAAAATAGAAAAATGAGTAGTTAAAAAGAGAATATACCACTAAAATGTGATTACAAATACTATAAAGCAGTCAAGTTTAGACTTTCACATCAAGAGAGTGGCCTAATTCAGGAATCTGGCTTTGCCTTTCTGTGTTCTGTCAATATTTTCTGTCACTGCATTCAAATACAAGCCTCCTGACTCCATATGTCTTTTGGAAAGTTATGCCACTGAGAGTACAGTTTTCCTGTGTATGCTACCGTAGGCCACAATGACTCACAATTGATGATGACTCTATTGCTTCATGTGGTATTTCACATACCAGATAAGAGGATGAGACTACATCTGCAACACACGTACTTTTAATTCATAAGATAACCTAACTTTTGTTGTTGTTGAAGTTGCAGAGACTACACAGTATATTAATAATACCATGAAAAAATACATTTTGAAAGCCATCCTTGTTAATTTCATAAATTCTTAATGTCGTAAATGTCTATTAGGCAGTTAGGATAATTCATGAGACTTTGTTGGGTTTTATGCTTTTTACCTGCATCATCTGTCTTAACCAACAGAATATACATAAGTCTAGATTATCCTAATAATTATCCAGCCATCCTAATATATATATAATATATATATATATAATATATATATATGCATATATATATATAAAAAATATATAACAGAATCACAGAATTACAGAATTGAAGGGGTTGAAAGGGACCTTGAAAGATCATCGGGTCCAACTCCCCTGCCAAAGATTATATATATATAGAGAGAAAATATCTGGATACATAAAATATTACCTAGCTGAAGCACAAGTGCACTGGATAAGGTAAGAGGTCCATACAGGCCTGTGTCCTTTCTTTGAGAGTAACTATAAAGTCATAATATGGGAAGAAGTTTAGGTTACAGTATACATAACAATTACTCCCTCTACTTACTTTCTCAGGACAACTTTCCAACCTATAGAGATTTCTTAATGGTTTATCTACTAAACATTTTCAATTGCCATTGATGAAACAGATACCAGATGGATTCAAACAGCTGCTATAATGCATTTTGTCACTTTGTTCTATTTTTTTTTTCCATTAGCAGTTTATTCTGAGAAGTGCCAAAGTGCCCTTATACTCCTGTACAAAAGACGAAGAAGACCAGTGGCACGCTGTCTTGGAGCAGGAATAGTGTAGCCAGCAGGACCAGAGAGGTGACCATCCCCTTGTACTCCGCTCTGGTGAGGCTGTACTTCGAGTACTGTATTCAGCTTTGGGCCCCTCACTACAAGAAAGACATCGAGGCCCTGGAACGTGTCCAGAGAAGGGCTACAAAGCTGATAAAGGGCCTGTAACACAAGTTCTGTGAGAAGTGGCTGAGGGAACTGGGGTTGCTTAGTCTGGAGAAGAGGAGGCTCAGGGGAGACCTTATTGTTCTCTACAACTACCTGAAAGGGAGGTGTGGGGAGCTGGGCATCAGCCTCTTCTCACACATAACGAGCAACAGGACTAGAGGGAATGGCCTCAAGTTACAGCAGGGGAGGTTCAGGCTGGAAATCAAGATAAATTTATTCGCACAAAGACTGGTTAGGCCCTGGAACAGGTTGCTCAGGGAGGTAGTGGAGTCACCATCCCTGGGGGTGTTTAAGGAAAGGTTGGAAGTGGTGCTTAGGGACATGGTTTAGTGGGTGATATTGGTGGTAGGGGGACAGTTGGACTAGATGGTTTTCTAATCTTAATGATTCTATGATCCTATGATTCTATAAAAAGGCTCTGGTGTTACAAATTCTCTTAATCCCCTCTGCATGACATGCAGATTCATCCCCAAGAGGTGTTTCCAAATATTGTTGCAACTTAAAATTCTGCCTCTTTGGTCTATAGTAAGACCCACAAAAGCAACTCAAACTGAAGTTGATAACTCAAGCCATGCTACCTGAGGCACTAGAATAACGTCCTCTGTCCATGAATTACTGTGGGATTTTTCTAGCCCAAATTTAAAGGAATATTCTCTCTATTCTACCTCTGTGTGGTTAATGGAATCATTTATTTATTAAACCTTCTTAGTTTTGCTTATAGTGCTTTAATTTTTACTAGGCAACATTTTTATCTATTCAAATATGTTGTCTTTTTAAATTAAACTGTATTTTAGCTATTGTTCAAACCTCATAGGTCTATTGATAGAAGTACCTGTTAATATAATGATATCATTATAACTCTAATAATGCCTGTTTTTGTGGTACACATTATGTATTTACTGTCACTGTTGCTTTTCTTTTCTTATGAGTGTAACCTAATCTAAAAGAAATATATAAATATAAAATAATACATATGAATATTCAAAAATGCTACTACTGCTTCTATTAGGAATATAATAGAAAGAGAAGAGAAAGCTGACAGTTATTGAAAAAAGGAGATATCCTATGAGTGAGAAGAGACTTGTATTTTCCTTGACCTCAATTCATTGCCACAGGCAAAGTAAGAGGAACTGGGAAGACTTGAGAAAATATTCCCATGGATTAAATAAAGTGGCTTTAATCACTTTAATATTTTAATGTGGAAAGTTGTCATTTAGAGTTATTGTTCATAAAAATAGGAGACATTCATTCTGAATAAGCAATAGAACTTTCCTTAGTAGTGCACCTTTCATAAAAATACATATTTAAAGGCCTCTCATACTGTTTAATAATACAGGAATGGATCTGAATAATAATTAAAACAGGAAATGAAGTAGATAAATTAGGTAGCATTAGTGAATGGATTTTTCTTTCTAAGAGATATAAGAGCTAAAAAATGTACAGAGCATAGGCACAGACTTTGAAAGAAGCAGTACTGGAAGCAATTCCATCCGTGGCCAAGATGTGTTATGGATGTTCTAAATGTTTGGTGAGTGTTTCATAAAGTAAAGACAAAATAATATGAATTAACCCACTGCAAATTTTCAGAGAATGACTGGGGAAAAGAAAACATAGGGTCTGGGTTTGTTTTTTTGTGTGTGTGTCTTGTTTGAAGTTGGTAGTGTTGGTGGTTGGCTGCTTAGGTGGTTGGTAGGTTGGTAGGTTTACTGTTTTGTTGGTTTTTTTTTTGTTTGTTTGTTTGTTTGGATTTTGTCATTTGATGAACCCTGGCTTCAAGTTGTACAGACCATGCTACACATGGTTTTGGCTGTTAAGGTTTTTTTTAAAAAATCACATAAGGGAACATTAGTAAGATATTAAAGTCCCTAGTTTAGCCACCTACCACTATTTAAATATTCAGAAGAAAATACCCAAGCTGATATGCAGAGTAGATAATATAGAATAATTAGTCCTAGATCAGGTGCTGAAATACAAGTAAGCACTCAATGAAGATGGAGATGAAAAATAAAAACTTGGATGAGTGTGTCCTGTCATTCCTCCCCGCAACAGTATCCATGTTGGAAGTTCCAGCCAGACTTCTTTTGATTGGAAAAGACTACAATGAAATAATTTGTTATGGTTTAGTAATATTTATGTAAAGAATTTATTTAACGAAGTGTGACAGTTGGACAATGGAAGATCCCAGTCACTCAAATAAACAATCATCCTCAGCACCCACTCCTTTGGGCTGCTGTGTCAGCTGGGATACAAAAGGTTCTTCTCTGCAGCACTTCAAGTGAATCTGAATCCATGTTATTACTATTTATTTTCTTTTTTGCTGACATCTCTGCCCTTCTCTGAGTCTTAAAACAAGAGTTCCCTATGTTTTGGTAACAACTACAATTTCTTACTCTAAAACTATGCATATTTTTGAACTTCTAGGGTATGTTCAGTCCTCCCTTTCACTGAATTGAAAAGTATGTAACTTTTTTATTTTGATAATTGTATTTATTTTTATTTTGCAGAACTAACATTCTTTGTCATTGTAACAGAGAACAGAGAAACACTCATCTTGTTTGAAATGTAGTTTGTCATTCTTTTTGTTTTTTTTTTGAGAAAAAAATGAAAGAAGTAATTTTTTTCTTTTAGACCATTTGTTTGTCTAGCACTCACTTTTCAGAAATAATTGAGACTGTTTTGGCAAAATATTTAAAAGGCTCTTAGGTTTGACCAACAGTAAATATCTCTTAAACGGGTACCTTTGTACTTAATCTTTGTATTTAATCACTACGCAATTTTTCTGTAATTTACAATTATGCCTTCATTTAACCAGAGGAAAGAAGATGGGAATTAGTATTTATGGAACTATAAATAAATAAATAAATAAATAAATAAATAACTCTTCTTCTTCCTGCTTTAAATAAACTCTTCTTCTCTGCAGTCCCACAAAACAGATAATTCTCTGTGGGTTTAGGATGTCTTTCAACTTGCTAAGATGTTCTCTTATAACTTATTAAAGTGATCTGTCATTGCTATAATTGCAAAACTGAAAACCACCTTTGAAACATAGGGGCAAAAAAGGTGAAGTGTAATTCAAAATAAACACTCTGTTAATAACCTGTCTAGCCAGCTGTGCCACTATTGGGGGAATAGCTTTTCTTACTTCACCACAAAACTGCGTTTTCTCTACATAATGTCTGATTTACTTTTTTACTCAACTCATGCTTCCTCTGCATTTGATAACAAAAGTCATCTGATCACACAGATGAAACAATCACAGATAGGGGAAAAAAATAACAACAAAACCCACAAAAAGATCTAGAAAAAATACCTAAAAGATTAACGAATATTTTAAATGTCAGAGAGGTGCATATGTGAACAGGATGTTGATCCATTCTTAAACCAGGTTCAGAAAAAATTCCCCAGACATAGTATATCTAATGTAATATGTGCCAGATGTAGAAGGGCACAAAACTCTCCAGTCTACACATATTAGTTAATGCAACTTCAGTACTGATGTCATATACTGAATGGATCATAATCCACAGCAGAACCTGATGCAACAATATCCTCAAAAACATTAAGTTCATTCATTCTTTCTGTGAGTGTTACAGACCTCATTGTAACACTCCATTATTACACTGAACCGTTAATATGATTCTATTTGGATATGAGACACACCATAAACTTATAAGGAAACCAGCAAAAAGGAATAGTTTATGATGAAAATATAAGAAATTTGCCAATAGATCTACCTTAAAGGAATTTTGTTCAAAATCCTTTTTCATTTTGGAACCAATGATTGCCTACTAGAAGAACACTGCATTTCCCATTGGTAACAAAGGAAGACCAAATCCCTAACATAGGGACCTCTATAAAATTTTAAATTAAATGCAGAGAATAGTAGAAAGATTGGCAATTTTCACCAGCTAATGAATTTATTATGCTTTTTTTTTTTTTTATGGAGAAAATAAACTCTACATAGCATGGGTTGCCAGTGTTTCTTATGAATAGCTCTTATTTCTAAATGGATAAATCATCACAAAAGCAGAGCAAGAGAAAATATGATCTAATACCCTAGGCCTTGCCTTGTTTTTGCAACATCTGCCCCCTGTGTGACACCGCTTAGTGGCAGTGATAAAAAGCATTCAAGCTGAAATAATTTAATTTAAGAAGAAAAAGCACTTCCTAACAGAGAGTTCTCTAAATTCTGGAGCTCAGTTTCCTCAGTTTGATCTTATGATGCAATTTGAAAAGCTCAGACCTGAGAGCTGAAAAGCTCAGATGGATCACCAATATGGATTGGGGTGAATAATGTATACTTCAAAGGCAATAAAGCATATTTCTTATTTATTATGTGATTTATTAGACCTACCCGGTTAAAATCATGTCAGGCCAATATTTTTTCTTTTTTCACATTTTGGATCATAGTTTTCTCAAATAACTGCTAAAACATAATTCTTGGGTGATAGGAGAGAAAATTTTTCACTAACAAAAATATAATTATAAAAAATGCTCTAGCATCTGACAAAGTGCTCGCCTTACATGCATTTTGTACGGACAAGTTTTAAAATCTGACATGGTTCCACCAGCTCATTGCACATTATGAGCCTTATGTGCAGTTGTTTTGATGCAAATATAGCAGCCACTAATAACTTATCTGAGAATGGTGAACCCTATAGTGAAATTAATACAAGGAGATAATTTTCCTCAGCATTTTAGGTCCAATAGCATGTCTCATAAAAAGTAAAAATAAAAAATAAAATGTCCCAAATGGGATTTCTAATTAAGTAGTGATTTTGACAAATAATAAAATAAGGACAGTGTTATGTTTGGAATTCAGTTTTGATAGTCCTTCTGACATTTTAAGCTGAAGCACAGAGTTTGAAGAAACCTGAATAACTGCACCATCTAAAATATATCACACATGAAAAAATGTTTTAATAAAGAATGCCTCCTATGTTGATGCCTAGACCTTAATCCTGCAACAAATACTCTTGTGGCAAAGTGCCATCAGTGTTGAAGTATAAATGTAGGAATTCATTCTTGTGCACCTGATTATGCGGTCAAACATCCAGCTATCCAAACCTCACTTGCAGTCTGGAAACCAGAAAATTATGAAGCTTCATCACAATACAGTTATTGAGAAAATTATTTTTCTCTTTGTATTTTGCAAGTTTTGTTTGTTTGTTTTTTAACAAAGATATAGTAAGCTTAAAATGTAACATCAAACATTCTCTATCCTATACCAGTTATCCATGTTCATACTCTTTATCTACCTTACCTGACCCTTTCTGAGATTTTGCCCTATCCTTTCTCTGTACTTGATTAGGAAGATGAGATAGACACAGTAGGAAGCTTAAGATACTTGTATCTTGCATGTACAGAGAAGAATGGAAAGAAAGGAAAAAAGAATGCAAAATTTACTTTTCTGGTATCACAGCTGATAAGTTAAGTGAAAACTTACATGAGGACTTCTATACTACTTCTTATTTTGAATGCTAAACTATATTATAACAAGACAGTGTAACATTTCTAATATGCTCTAATGGCTGGTTCCTTACACTCTGTAATCTCACACATGCACATATAGCTTAGAACTTGTATCTCAGTCTCTGTACATGAAAATGTTTCCATAGTTTCCATATTCTCAGAAGTAAGAAACAGGCACTTATGCTTCATAATCTACGCTTAGTACTTTGGTAGAATAGTTATCTGAGCTTATGCATACATCTCTTCAGTAAAGAACTTTCTATGTAATTTCTCTGAAACTGTTAAATAGCTACATTTCCACTTGATAAGTTGATCCATCAACCAAATTTAAAATAATTTAAAATTAAAAAAAAAAAAAAATCAACAAAATGATCAGAAGTGTTTGCAAATCCAAGGTACCAGATACAGCAAGTGATATTAATAAAATTGCTCATGCATATAGGTATATATGTATACGTGCGTACCATTTGCGTGTATACTATCTATAGATAGTAAGATGTATCTGTATAGATATCGATGTAAATCTGCACTTACAGATAGCCAGATAAATAGATAGATGGATAAATGGATGGGTGAATGAACAAAATTCTTCCCTAATGTATTCTCACATATGCAGTGAAAGAAGGTAAAGCATTTTTTCATAGCCATTTAAGAGAATTTGCCATCCCTGCAGAGGGAAGCAGTTTCTGTGGATTGCATTCCAACCACACTGAGACACCTCTCCAATTTTCCATTAAGCTTATCTTTGCTTATCATATTCACAATGAAGCACTGTGTCACAGTTACTAACAGAAGAAGTCCCTCTGAAGTACCTTACACTCATTATAGACCTTGAGAGAAGGAAGCAGTTTCCACTTACTGATTTCATGCCTGTCAAAGGGCTTGGAAAGCATTTCCATTTTTTGTTTTGGTTGGTGGGTTTTTGTTATGTTTTTGTTTTTCTTTCTCTTTTTCTGAACACTATTTGGATTCTATCTCTTTCATTCTCTTTAGGTTTTTCTGAAACTTTGTCAACCCCTAGTATGACAAAGAGGCACCTTCCCCATCCTCCACCCCAGTTTCTGATTCTTCCTACGAGTTAAGGATAGAAACTGGCACCCTTCTACAGGAACTGGGATGTCTTTTCAAAGCACTTTCAATAATGTTTGTAAACATGCAAAAAAAAAAAATAAAAATGAACAGAACAGAATAAGTAAAGCCTCAAAATAGCGGCGTAATTAATATTTTTTATATTTTCAATATTTCTACTTTCCCACAGGCCCTTTGCGGAAATACAAGGCTCTTCTTGTGACTCCATGTTCTGTCCCACCAAAATCAACACTTGTCTTTGTCATAGCAAACCCCTATTAATCTTGCCAACAGCAAAGAAGTGACCAGTAGCTGTCTGGATGTAGGAGAAAGAAGTCGAGGCAGGCCTGAACAAAGTTGCAAATGTAATGTAGAGGAATGCAGGTCTCCCACTGCCAGAAGAAGCAGACCAAAACAATGCAAATGAAAGCACAGTAATTTTCTTCCTCCAAATACATGGAAAGAATATTTGGAGGTTCTTACCTCTAAATAAACATAGGCAACCTCTTTTCATTTCTGACTAAAAATAGCAGTAAAAATGTTATTCAGAGAAGATGTTTTTTGGAATAATGTAGCAGACAATTCTGTACAATGATTGCAAATTTCTGCATATTAATGTCTTGCCAATAAAAGATTTTTTCCATGGTCACTAACAGAGCCATCTGGTTTAACAGCCTTATTCCGTGTCTGTTTAGACACAGTTTCTTTTCTAACCTTCTTGTGAACCTAAGGGAAAGACACAATTGGCTGGTTTTAATTTACATTCTAAACACTCCACATGACAATTCAAGAAGTTATTTCAATCTTGACTTATAACTAATATAAATATCTGCAAAACTTATGCATGTGTCTAATTTTCCAAGCACTTGGCTTTGATTGATAAATACATTCTTGTACAGAATGTTGGTATGTATATTAAACATAGATTATAAACAACTTTTTAAAAAATTATTTAACAATTAAAATATTCATAGCCTAATTACATTACAAAAACCCCACGTCAAGGCATTCACATTTCTCAGTGGATTTTTTTTTCTTTATTGTACCATGGCAATGAACCCTTAAGGAATTTTGTAAGTAAATGGGGCAAAAACATTGATTGTGAATTTATTTTTCTTATAATTTGTGTGTGTTTTCTTTCTCTTTAGAACTTCTGCCCTTGTTATATGAGGGATTTGAACAATTCTTTTTACAGTTATGCCACAGATTCTGAGGTCAGAAGTTTCCGAAGTTTCTGGGCAGATCCAGACAGCACAGAAAAGCAAATGTATGCAAAAATATACAGAAAGTAGGGTGACTATGTACAAGAAAAAGGTTAGGAGTGCATACTACTCAGCTGTGAGCGCTCTCAGAACTATGTCCTTCTGCCAAAGCAAGTTCAAGAAATGTAACATCTAAACTGTAGTAGAAAGTAAGCATGGGATTTCCAATGAAACTAATGAAGTTTTCACCACCTCTGTAATAATATGGTAGGACAGTAATGTGCTGCTTTGTCACAGGACCAAATTGTAGTTCTTTTGGCTTAAATCAAGATCAGCACTCTCTGCCAGCCCAATCTGTTTACATATTTAGACTATTGATCAAGATTGCGGCTTTTTTTGTAAGCAGCTAGTAGAAGAAAAATGTTTGCTTGTGGAAAAGTCTGAAGGCTACCAATATGTATACTTGATCTTTAAGACAGTCTAGATTATTCACATTGTAATGTATAAAATATATATTTTTTCTCTATGTGAGTGAAGACATAAACATTTAGCCAAGTTATGTAGTCAAATTCATTAAGATTAATCATTATGCATCAAGTCTTAGCTCCCCAGATTAGATCTGAAAGCAAAAGCAAGAACAGTTAGAAGAAAGAGAAACTATGTACTCAGTTTAGTGTGGGAACCAGTTTCTCATCCATTGACTATGAAGAATCAAAAAAGAGCCAAAAAGCTATCTTCCTGTTTTTCATACAAAAATCTGTATCACAGCAATGTTTACAAAGAGTGTACAATTCTTTACAATTCTTTACAATTCTTTAACATCCTGTTTTTTTCCTGGTTAATAGCAAGAAGACTTGGCGATCAGGTAGTGTGATCCAGGAAGTCCAGGATTTATCTGGATCACTGACTCATCCAAACTTAGTTTAACAGACAGAATACTCAGGTTTACTCTTCACATGAGAATTGTGATGATATTCATTGGAGTGCATGACTGCACAGTCCACAAAGTAGACAAAAGAAATTCAGCTGTAAGATGTGTTTCCAGACCAATGTAAATATTAAATGGTCACTACCATCAGTATTCAGTATTCAGAACAGTATTCGATATCAGATTGCATTCTGTAAAAATTACTAGGAGTTTAAACGTATGTTGTTAAGAACTTCCAGAAATACCTCTGTCATGAGGTATCTCTATCTGACATCAGTTTATAGCAACTGTCTTGCTTTTACAAGAATAAAATGCCCTAAAAACCAGATGTGACTTTAAGGTTGCCTCTTGAAGAAGACACAACACCTACGTTCACTGCACTGATCCCTGCAATAGGACAAGTTGCTACTGAGTGTTCCCAGCTAAGTCCTTCAGTTCACTGTGAGAATAAAATAATTCAGCTCTGGAGAAAATAAATTTAAATAATGAGATTCAGCTATATTGTGCCCTAATTACACATAATGTTAAACGGCAATTACAGATGATGCAAAACAAGCCTCAAATTATATTTATCATTTGAAGAAGTCCTTCTTTTTTTCCTTAAACTCTCTTCAGCAAATCATGTAAATTAATTATTTCTTTTCTGAATTTTGGAAAAGAAGTATTCAAAAAAAAAAAAAAAAGATTAAACTACAAGCATACCATTTGCCAACACTGTAACCATAGCAACTCTAGAATCAGATGTAAATACAATTTTTCCTCAGTAAACTCCCATTAAAAAGAAAGCTATTAGCTGTTTTCAACTTATAGGTCCGGGGGTAATGAGATAAAACAGAAAATGAGTACAAATTTATATTGTTTCAGTAAATGGTATTCCTCTGTTAGCTGGAGTCTCAGCTGGTATAAAGAGGAATGGCACTAAAAAACATGTAATAGGTAGCAGATAATACAGTCTTCTTTCAGGATTTGTGATCCAGACCAACAGCATTTGCTGTTCAGAAGTAAGAAGAGGTGTATCAGAAGTAAGTGGAGTTATGAACAAATTTATGTTACTAGATACAGTAGATAAGGAAGGGATTGTCTGGAAATTTCTCCTAGGAAGAGTTTGGGAAGAGACTGCAGCTACGTTATCCTCAGTCTATGCCAAGTACAATATTATGTGTACCATATCTCCCTATATGACTATGTTCTCTATTTTGTCCTCTGGGCTCTTGAAACAAGCAGAAATAAAGCAGGAAGAGAAAACAGAATGTTGATACTTAAACTAGACCTTGTGTAACATTATGTACTCTGCGCTGGTGCGGCCTCACCTCAAGTACTGTGTGCAGTTCTGGGCACCACAGTATAAAAAGGACATGAAACTGTTGGAGAGTGTCCAGAGGAGGGCTACAAAGATGGTGAAAGGCCTGGAGGGGAAGACGTACGAAGAACGGCTGAGGTCACTGGGCCTGTTCAGCCTGGAGAAGAGGAGGCTGAGGGGAGACCTCATCACAGTCTACAACTTCCTCGTAAGGGGGTGTCGAGAGGCAGGAGACCTTTTCTCCATTAACACCAGTGACAGGACCCACGGGAACCGGGTTAAGTTGAGGCAGTGGAAATTTAGGCTTGACATCAGGAGGGGGTTCTTCACAGAGAGGGTGGTTGCACACTGGAACAGGCTCCCCATGGAAGTGGTCACTGCACCGAGCCTGTCTGAATTTAAGAAGAGATTGGACTGTGCACTTAGTCACATGGTCTGAACTTTTGGGTAGACCTGTGCGGTGTCAAGAGTTGGACTTGACGATCCTTAAGGGTCCCTTCCAACTCAGGATATTCTATGATTCTATGATTCTACGATTATTTTAAAGGCAGATGGTCTCGAGGAACAGACTGGTTTCCCACTAAGAACAAGAAGTTGTTGAGCATGAATTTGGGACAGAAAGTTTGGACCTACATGGAACTCTATGTGTATTGAACACCCCTTCCTCCACTCAGCCTGGAAGTCAGTTAAATGGATTCTCTTTGGACTGACTACAGGCTAAGAAAAAAGATAAAATATCTCTTTTTTACGAAAAGCTGCTTTGCCCCAAGTGGGAAATACATTTGCTGTGGGAATAGAATTGAAAGCTATGAAAATAAGAACAACTCTTTTAACTAGTCTTGAAATAGACTTTCTAATTTTTATTTAATTGTTTCCTTTGTACAAGGTGTAACCCAACACTTCAGTTGAAGCTTCATTGCTTTGAGAATGTCAGCATACAGTATATATTTGTAAGAGATTTTATATTGCTTTAGTGCAAAGTTACAAAAATAGTTTAAAATCTGAATTGCCTATGTGGAATTTACCCACAGCTATTGTTAGCAGGCACCGATCCTCTTGATGGACAGTCAAGGATTTTCAAAATGTAACTCCAAAATAAAATCCCCCTGACTCTCCTACTCCATAGGCATTTATATACCTATGGATGCTGCATATGAGAAAGAATTTCATTAAGAAAATAAAATATTTAAGTTCTAGAGAAACTATAAATGTTTAAATGATGTCATTTTGCCTCTTAATTTTGGAATAGTCAGCTGTCTCACCCTTCTTGACCTATCAATATTCATCCATAAGTAACCAGTCCTTTTGGCAGCACTTCTTAGAAACCTGATATATTCTAAGATTTATTTCATAATTAGAGTATTCTTCACGAGATTCTGTTGTCAGATTTCATTTGAAATTGAAAATACATTACACTATGTCATGAAATGAATTCTGATTTGTTCTCTCTTTCCATTTAACAAGCATGTTGCTGATTAGCATTTGACTACATTGGCAAATATTCTGCCCAGTGAGAACAGAGTATTGACAGAACACATCAAGGATGCTGATCAACTGCTTGAGTCCAGATCCAGGCTGATTTAATCACTAACAACAGTTTGTGGCAAGGAGCTGTGGGATTGTTTTTCTATATATCAACAAACTCTAATTCTTCTTTCCATTATGTTTAGGAAAATCCAAAGAGAAAACACGGATTCAACTAGCAGTTAATATATATATATACATATATACACACATAAATTGATTATAGTTTGACTACAACAGATCCACAGTAAGTATAAATAAGCATAGTTCCATAAATTTCAAGAGAGTTCCATTCAATTTAAAACCCATTTATACTAAGCCAAGATGCCAGACTTCTGTGTTCTCCTATCTACTTGGGATACTTTTGGGACTAAATCACAACTTGCTCTATCTTTGCAGGGACATTTTCTGGACACTTGTATTATTTTGACTCAATGGCATTAATCTGTGAATGAAGAGAAAGAAAAATAGCAGGGAGGAGAGACAGATATTTTAATATAAATACCCATCTGCTGAAACATGAATAAATCATGCCAAATGATCATCATGATACTCTAATGAGGAATAGTTAAGGCACAGAAGCACAGAAATAAACAAATAAATAAACCATCTAGTGGGATGTATATACTTTGCCAGATGATACCAAAGTTACTGGGAGGAGATGGCCAAGGTATGACCAGATTCAGGTGCATAGACATGGAACAGTGGATTTGAGGAAAACACTGAGTGCTCTTACATACTCCTTCGAAAAATATCTCAGCAAATACTGCTCCCTTGTTGTATAGAAGTGTTTTGTTCGTTTGTTTTTTTTGTTTGTTTGTTTGTTTGTTTGTTTATGAAGACAGTTGTTATTACATATAGCTGTCGATCAAAGTTATGAAAGGGAAGAGGTATCATTAACTAAATCCATATGAATCTCTGGAGCACCCATGTGTATCAGCCATTGAGTTACACAGTTCTGCAGTCCCAGTACTCCTATGTGAAACAAGACATTTTTGGAATTCCACTGGAGAGTAAATGAAGAAGTCAGGCATGATAATGAGAGAATTCAGAGAATATAAACTTATCCCCATTTCATTTGTGTATTTTTCTTAGCTTTATAAATATATCTGCAAATAATCCTAGCCTAATTACTATTTCTTTTACATTTTAAGGCAGCAATCTCAGATTTCATTAAAGTATAAAATAATCCCATTCTGGGGTTTATTTTTTTATAATTTCAACATTTATTTAACAGTGATTTCTAGAACAGAAACTGTGTCATAGAACTGGGGTTTCATTTCACTTCTGTCATACTCCAAAATCTGATTTAAGGTCTGATCATATCATCACTGTAGGGAACAAACTATTCCTGAATGGCATGTCCATTAAAAAAAATATATATATCAAAACACAATGGAGTGAAATATTCGCTACATACATGCTGGAGTTAACAATGATTGGCAGTTGACTAAGAACTACTGTCATTGTATCGGCTGGGACAGAGTTAATTTTCTTCATAGAGTTTCATATGACGCTGTGTTTTAGATTTTGATTAAAATTGTTGTGATAACATACCAATGTTTTTAGTTGTTGCAGAGCAGTGCTTGCACAGAGACAAGGACTTTTAAGCTTCTCATGCTGCCCTGCCAGTGAAGAGGCTGAGGGTGCACCAGGAGCTGGGCGGGGGACACAGCCTGGGCAGCTGGCCCAGACTGACAAAAGGGATGTCCCATACTGTATGGCATTATGTTCAGCAATAAAGCTGGGGGAAAGGAGAGGAGAAAAGGAGGGGCAGGTTCAGAGCAATGGTGTTTTCTTCCCATGAAACTACTCTGGGTGATGAACCCTGCTTTCCTGGAAGTGGCTGAATACCTGCCTGCCGATGGGAAGTAGCAAATAGATTCATTGGTTTGCTCTGCATGCATTCACAGCTCTCACTTTACCTAGTGAACTTATCTCAAAAGTTCTTGCACTTTTACCTTTACTATCCTCTCTCCCATCCCACCTGGGAAGGGTGCGTGAGAGGCTGTGTGGCACTTATCTGCCTCCCAGGCTTAAACTACAACAAGTATTATTAATATGGATATATACACCCTCAGTGGTTTTTTTTTTTCTTGAAGTTTGGAGACTCCAGAGAAAATACAAAGATTAAAATTAGAAATATCAGGTGAATAATGATCAAGCTTGGGGATAATAAAAAAAAAAAAAAAAAAAAAGAGGAACACATGGTATTATGTACCTGTAACAGATGGCAGATGGAGAACATCAGGTAGTGTCAGTATGTCAGTAACTCAGCTAAGGTAGGTGTATTTGGTAGACTGCAGGACCTGTGACAGTTCTTCTGTCCCAGCCATGTCCATGTGAGGCTATTTCAGCTCCTTGTCAACAGGGAACAGGGAAGCTGAACACACAGAGACACAGACACACACAGACACACACACGCACACGTGAGAGAGAGTTAGAAGTAAGATTTAATAGGAATATAGAACATACTGCAGTTAGGAAGCCCAGGACTCGGACACATGCTAGCCAAGCAGCACCTGCTTTCATGTCACCAGGCTCATTTATTATCAATCCCTCCCTTCCCAGAGTTGCTCCCCCACACTCCTCCCTGAACCTTCCCTTTTTCTGCCTTCAAGCCACCTCCTAAACATCCCATGTTAATCTTCTGTCTATCACTGGTCATCTGATCCTTGTTGGATCTTTATACGAATTGCTAAATATAAATTCAGATACTTTAATGTCTAAATGCAGTTTAAAAAAAAAAAAAAAAAAAAAAACACAGTATTTACAGCACTTATTTTCTGTAACTGTTTCAAGCTAGTATACTTGAAACAACTAATGAAAATTTGGCTGCAAGCCCAGTATATTCAATTCGGCACCTTAAAACTCCCAAGAAAGAAGTAATCAGATCTTCACTTCACTAGAAAATTAACTAAATTATAGGAAATAGCATAAGACCCCATGAAAATCCCATATTAAGTAAAGTGCTATCTTTTGGACTTTTAAATAATAAATTAGGTTATAACCCAGTGTGTATTTAAAAAATAAGTAATAATAAATGGCAATATATTTTTAAATTCTAGGCATTGACCCATCTGAAGCAATGAAAACTAGTGACTTGCAGGACTAATCAAATAACTTCTCTTTAGTTTGGTGGTTTCACACTGATGACTAGATAAACTCCACCACACCTCCCTATCAATCCCCCTCCTCAAAAGTACTGAGGGAGAAGATATGAGAAAGAGCTCAAGAGTAGAGATAAGCACAGGGAGATCCCTCACCAGTCATTGTCATGGACTAAATAGACTCAGCATGGGGAGAGTAATACAATTTATTGCCTATTAGTAACAGATTAGGGCAGTGGGAAACTAAAAGCAAACTAAAAACATCTTCCCCCCATCCACTCTCTTCTACTACACCCCCTTCACCTCCCCACCCCCCCCACCCTGAAGTACTGCTATGGAGCAAGGAATGGAGGCTGTGGTCAGTCAATAAAACTTCATCCCCACTGCTCCTTCATGGTCTCTCTGCCCCTGCTCCACACGGGGTCCCTCCCATGGAATACCATCCAAACTGATAACTGATCCTGCATGGGCATCCCACAGGCAGAAGCTCTTCAAGAACTCCTCCAATACAGGTCTCTACCACGGGGTCCATCCATCCCTCAGGAGCAAACTGGTCCAGCACAGGTCCCCCATGGGCAGCAGCTTCCCCCAGACCCCCTGCTCCTGCGGGGGCTCTCCAGGGGCTGCAGCCTCCTCCAGGCCACATCCACCTGCTCCACCAGGGGTTCCTCCACAGGCTGCAGCATGGAGATCTGCTCCATGTGGGACCCATGGGCTGCAGGGGGACAGCCTGCTCCACTAGAGGCCTCTCCACAGGCTGCATGGGAACTTCTACTCCATGTCTGGAGCACCTCCTTCCCTCTTTCTGCACTGACCTTGGTGTTCATAGGGCAGGTTCTCTCTCCCTGCTGCGCAGCACTTTTTTTCCTCTTCTTACATCTGCCCTCACAGAGACCCAACCAACTCACTAGCTCAGCTCTGGCCAACAGCAGGTCCCTTGAGGAGCTGGCTGGAGCTGGCTCTGATCTGACATGGTGCAGCTGTGGGCTCTACTCACAGACGCCACCTCTGGAGCACTAACCCCACTGCACGCTACCAAATTCTCGCATTCTAAGCCCGATACATTTTGAAATAAATTATAGAATACATATGGGAAATCAAGAATATAATTCAAAACATATCTGAAGGCCAAGCTTTATACAAAACTTCCCAGCCATCGTCTAGATGGAATTTTGCTGATGGCAAAATTCTTGTTGCATCTATGCTTTCCTTTGACAACCTCTTTCCAGCCCCACTCCATCTATAGCTATAGCCTTTCTTTTTTCCTCAGCCCAACCCTAGCTTTAAATTGAAGCTTGAGACTTATACAAGGACCGCCGCGCCCATTACCCAGTTGAAAAACTTCTCACAGCAAAGTTCCCCTTGCATTCCACATTTTATTTTGTCAGTCTCTTTTCAGCCCCACTACAACTGCAGTATGCAACAAATATTCCTTCTTTCTGTCAACTTGAACCTCAACCTTCCATAGAAGAATAAGTTTTGTCACATAGCTGTAATGAAAATTTAATATTGTGGTTTTATTCAGAAACCAGAGAATCCTTCCTGTTAAAAGATAGCTCCCCAGATTTCTCCCAAACAGAATCATAGAACTGGATAATGTTAGCAAGGACCTCTTAAGATCATATAGTCCAACTCATCGGCTACAATGGGTTGCTCAGGGCTATGGCCAGACAAATGTTGAATACCTCCATGGATGGAGACATTACATTCTCTCTGTACAGCTTGTTTGACCACCCTCACATTAAAGGTGTTTTCAGGTGGATCATTGTTATAAATTACTCAGTCCCAAAATAGGATTATAATCAAAGTTTATAATTTATTAAAAGAATAGAGGTAAGCAAACAGCGCTGGGTGCGTCAGGAGTCTCCGCTCCACCTAGACGCACACCAGTTACATCAAGTAAGATGTACATAAAAATCAAGATTTTTATGCTCCTAGGCTAATACATACTCATTACTACTTCTAAAAAAAAAAAACGGGTTATTATAATTAGCTTCTGGGATCCAAACTCTCCTACTGGAGTATGCGCATCAGTCTCCGGTGGTCCCCCTGGAGGTCTCTGGGGGTCTTTCATGCTGAAGGCTCGTAGTCTTCCTCTCAGTTTTTTTTTCTTGTCCTTCCCCTTTGTACTCCTTGGCAGCATGTCAAAAGCTTACACAGCATCCCCTGCAAGTTTTGTCTTCTAGCAGTCCTTCAACTTCTTTCTTTCTTCTCCTTAATCTCCTGGCCACCTGGCCAGATATCAGGGGCTTGCATAGTATCCCATTAAGAAGCCATAACAGTTACTAGTTGTTAGCAGTTGTTCTGAAACCCCCAGACATCAGAGACTTCAAAGAAAGAACATACAAATACAAATAGCTCTCTATTGACACTTCACGAGTTGTTAAAACATTCCTCACAGGCCATTCACAGGGACATTCCAGTCACATCTATAGCAGTGCTAAATCAACCACAAAGAAGGCAAAGAGGCTGTAACTGTTAGGAATAAGAGTTCGGAATAACAAAAGCAAATAGGTTCATAGATTTGAGGAGTATTTCTGAAGATTTGATAAATTGACTATAATGAGGGGGAGACTGGGACACTGGGAGGAAAGGGAAGAAACCACATCTGTGGAAGAATTAAATTGCCAGTGTAGGACCTAGAGACAGACAGAACTGCTCTCTATTGACACAAATCAGATGAACATATATCACAATCATCCTGTGTGACAATTTGTGCCCATTGCCTCTTGTCCTGTCAGAGGCATTTTGATCCCTCCCCCTCCCCCCACTTTCCCTGCCCTGAAATTGTCTCCTTAACATTCCAGAGTAATCTGCCTATCGTTGTTTCTCTAATTCTTGTTGGGTCTTTGTGTCAAAATAGATGGTTTCAGTCTCTAACACTAGACTTTCTATAGGATGGAGAAACCATCCAATGAAGAAATAATCTTGCAGTTATATCACCCAACTTTAAAATCAGATTAGTTGTGATGTAATATACTTTTTATGATGGGAAATGCTGTTTATTCTAATTTTTCAATTTATTAAAATATCCAGCCATTCTCCTTCACCATTTTCTTTCATTTTTTGTCATTTGTCAGAAAAATGACAAAAAGCAAGTAATGTGGTGGTTTTACCTTGATGGGCAGCTGAACTCCATGACTGCTCTCTGACTCCCCCTCATCAATGGAAAATTGGGAAAAAATACAATGGAAAGGGCTCAATGGTTGAGATAAGGACAGGGAGATCACTCACCAATTATTGTTACAGGCCAAGCAGACTCAGCATAAGGAGCTTAATATAATTTATTGCCTATCACTAGCAGACTAGAACAGTGAGAAACTAAAAGCAAACTATAAACACCTTCCCCCCTCATCCAACCTCTTAATCTCTGCTGCTCCTTCACAGTCCCTCTCTGCCCTTGCTCCATGTGGGGTCCCTCCCACAGTATGGTGTCCTTCACAAACTGATCCTATTTGGGCTTCCCACAGGCTCTTTAAGAACTGCTCCAACATAAATCCGTACCATAGGGTCCATCTGTCAGGGTCCAAACTGCTCCAACAAGGGCAGTAGTTCCCCCCAGATCCCCTGCTCCTGTATGGGCTCCTCTCCCTGGGCTGCAGGAGAACTTCTGCTCTGTGCCTAGAGCACCTTCTACCCTCCTCCTGCACTGACCTTGATGTTTGCAGGGCTGCTTCTCACTCCTCTCTCCCAGCTGCTGTTGCGCATCAGTTTACCTTCTTAAATCTGCTCTCCCAAAGGCCCAACCAATGTTCCTCACTGGCAGTGGGTCCCTTTAGGAGCTGGCTGGAACTGGCTCTGATCTGACATGGGGCAGCTGTGGAGCTCCGCTCACAGAAAAAGAAAAGAAATTAGAAATTAGAAATTAGAAATTATTAGAAATTAGAAATTAGAAATTAGAAGAGAAAGAGAAAACAAAGGACACTTATTAGCTAATAGTTTTCCTGAAGTAAAACACAGAAGAATCAGGTCACAAAAAGAGCAGAGCTCATAAATTTCTGGCCTTTTCAACTGTTGTCTGTTTCACTAAATACTGAATTTACATTTGAAAATGTACTTTTCAAATATCAGACAATGTACTGAATTTTGTGTAAATCCATAGTTTCCAAAACACCTCACACCTTCTACATACGCTTCTGGAATGCCACATGTGTTCCTGGAAAGCATGCAATAAAGTGTAAGCTAGCAGTAAACTTTCATTTACAATAAACTATCAAATTTTCCTGGAACTCCCTTCTGGTGTTACAAACCTGAAGAAATACCCTTATTTAGTCAGTTTCATAAATTACAGATAGTATTTTCATATCATATTTGTCTTTACATATTGCAAGCTAATTTCAACACTTAAGATATCTCAGATAATTCAGATTCTGTAATTATCGATATTATTTTTTGTCTTCAAACCATAATACAGTTTACTCAAAATTATTACAAATGTTTCAACTACAGTCGTGCATAAAACCGAACATAGGAATAACTATCAGAATTTAAATTCTCCTGTAGTCCAAAATTTAAGATAAACCTTCAACAGACAAGGAAAACTTGATCTTGAGAAATTTATTGAAAATAGTCCCACAGATCCCTTATTTTTTTCTTTCTTTTCATCTTGTGTTTGTATAGAGAAATAGATTCCTTCATCTTTTATAATAGACTTCTCTCGTGAGGTTCAATTGCTTTTTTTCTTTTTTTTTTTTTCTCACTAGACTCATCACTTCATTTTTTTTTTTATTTTTTTTTTCTAATGAGTGGTATGTCTCACCAGTTCTTCAGAAGAATTGGAACCTTAACAAGCTTCAGCATTTCCCTTAGCTGTCTGGGGTCCACAGCTCATAACTTCCTCACATTTCCTTATTTCAAAATTTCTAGTAGTTACCATTCTGAATCTTCACAAGTTAGGAGCAGGAGACCCAATTCCTTATTAAATTATTATCCCTTATTAAATAGGACATGAAGAAGTATTGGCATTTCCTACCAAATTGCTGATATGTGGAAGATATTAATTTCTCACTCAGACATATTTGCTATGAAATTCTTTACTCTTAGTATACTATTCAAAGCTATGAAAATATGAAAAAATAAATAACACAACTGAAAGCATTTAAAGTTGCATTTCATGATGCCATGGATATGGTACTCTGCTTACAGTGTCTCACAATGAAGTTTTGCTTTAGCACTCTAACAGTTGACAAGAAATTCTCAATCCAGATATCCTGTAACCATTCTAAATTGTGATAGTGAATGGTTAGAGTTAAGTTTTGTTCTGTATTAAACTGGTGTTCAGCTCTTCAGCAAAAGAAAATCCCTCACATACGTTGTAATGTGTAATTCAAACTTTTCAACACATAATAAAATATTTTAATTTCCTTGACAAAAACCTTACGTGGATCTTTAATTCTCTTTATCACTCACAAGATGCCAGGAATTGTCCTTTCCAGAAGCAATTATAATTTAAAGAGTTCAGCCTTGAAAATCTATTATTTATTTAATCTTGCCAGGGCCAGCAGCTGATTTATCTTCTAAGTAATGACGGTTTTCAGTGTATAATTTGAAGCTGGTGAATTCAGCTTTTGAAGAACATCTTAATTTGTTTGGCTTGGAAGACCAATAACAGGATAATCCTTCACCTCTGTTAGTTCTAGTGTTTGGCTAAGAAGAAATTCACAAAGGCAAGAATTTGTGAGTACAGACCACTTTTCTTGGAATATCTAAATCTGAGATTCTTAACTGACTTGTTTTTCAGTATCTCAGTTTCCAGTATTTCTTGAAACTCTAGCTACTCTAAGAACTGTGATAAAGGAGAATGAAAATAAATAGTACCTGTCAAAATCCCGAATAATTTTTCAAGTCAGAAAAATATTAAATGTTTTCCATGTGAGGCATATTAACAGAATTTTGTTTTGTGTACAGAAGACACTTTGCTTCTGTCAGTTTTGAGTCAGTTTTACAAGCATTTAGATGGATAGATGGTGGTTTCATAGTTGTTTGAGAAATTACTACAATTTTTAGTTCTCAATACTAATATGAGAATTGACACCATATTTTTACCAATGCAAAATGGTTCTTTTCCTAAACTAACTTTTTTTCTAACTTTTTCCTAAAGGAAAAGTTAGCACTAATAATAAAGCTTTTTATTTGAATTTTTATAATTTTAATAGTTAATGCACTTGGAGTTTCATTTTGCATCCATAATGTTTTATAATTGATATAATTTAACCTTAATTAACCAAAAATTATGCTTGTAATTTGAGAATGAAATACACTACCAATTTTAAGAAGTCTCAGAAGAAAATTCCTACAAATGTACTTACAAATCTGTGTTAAATATCCTTACTATAAAATTCAGTTTGGCTTCTAGGAGGAATAGGATAATACGTACTGCAATTCAGAGGATCAAATTCTTCCTTGATTTGGATGTATTACCTGAAGAAAGTACAGGGTAAGAAAAGAGAAGTGTTAGAACTAGTGGATGTTATGCTTCATGTTTTAGACCTTAATTCATTCCAATATGTACTTTTTTTATATATCCACCACTTTTAAATTTGTCTTCCAGATATTTCAGCTTCTTAAGATTCAAATGCAACATGCAGTTCTCTTTCTGCACATTTTTTAATGAATGAAGAATAGATGTGCCTCTGGAAATGATAATTAAGCCTTTTTTTGCCAACCTATATCAGTGGTAATCTATATCTGATTAACATACCTATATTTTCTGCTCTAATTAAGCAATATTACTAGCAGTATCAATATCCTCCACTACTATAATTTCATATCATAATTCAAAAAGCAGCCCTTGTAAATATATCCATTACTTATAAGTATCTGGAATATGTGTTAGGTAGTTATATGCTCTTGTTAGCAACCAGAATTTTGTTGTTATCAAAAGTCTTTGCTTTTAGTAAAGACTAAAGACTACTGATGCTCCTTATTAGGCAATTTTTCACTGCTGCTTCACCATGTAGCTAGTTACCCCCAAATCCACTGAGACAGGTTAAGAAACATAACTCCAACATAGTGTGACTGCACATGATTCTGGCTCATTCCTTTTCAGATCAATGTCATGGGCAAGTGGTCTGTATCCCAACAACCCTGGGATCAGGCAGGTTATAAATCATGCAAAGAAGATGGATCACTGCAGAATGATCCCAGGATCAAAAGCTGTACAAACAGCTCAAAGTCACTTTTGAATGCTACAAATTCCAAAGGAATAAAAAATTTACCATGCCACATACTTCAAAACCAGAGCCCAGAACTGAAGTCTGTGCTTCAAAGCATATTACAAACTCATTTGATTAATTCCCACATATTTATGATGTTGGAAAGGGTGAGCCCAAACTTAGAAATAGAAAAGTGATAAGAACATTTTATTCCTGTGTCAGAAAAAAAGGAAAAAAAGAAAAAAAAAGAAAAAAAAACTGATTTTATATGAATAATGGTTCCCAAAACTATCATAATTAGCATGGAGATAACAGTATAGAAGTGCTACTAAATATTTTTCTTGAAGACTCAAGCTCATCTATAATTGCTATGAGCAGTCTACATCCTCCCTCCCTCCTCTCCTCCCTCCTTCCCTCTCATCCAAAGGATAAAAGGATTAGATTATTCCACAACTAACAAGAAGTGGCTCAATAGAAAGAGGCCTGTACACTAAAATAAGTCAAAGTGAGGTCTGTTAATATTTTAGGGATTTTACTTTGTGAGAGCGGTGCTGTTCTAATGACTGAAGATAGCTACCAAAATAGCATACACCTGGAACACATCTTCCAGTATAATTTCACCAAAAGAAGTCCAGTTCATATGCTCTAGTTGCCTCAGAAACAGTGTGGGAATAGTAGTAGACAGGTTTCACACCTAAAACAGTCCTCATCTAGTGTATATCATAACAATAAATACCCCATTAGTTAACATGATAGGATTTAACAATGGTAAAGTGGACAAATGAGTCCATGAAAAGTTAATGATAGCTATGAGGTTTTACATTCTTAAAAGAGTATTTTCCTAAGATTTAAGAAGACAATGAAGGCTTTTTGAGTTTGGATATTACTAGAGGCTAACAGTCTAATCCATATCTATGTATTAAAAAAAAAAAAAAAAAAAAAAAAAAAAAAGACTACTTATCGAAACATGGAATTTTGTGAAGGTCTGAGAGAGAAAACAAACAAAAAGAAAAGACAGAGAAATTTAAATCTTGTATTTCTAAATCTGATCTGCACTTGCATTTCTTTTGGGGAGATAATAACATATCCAGAAATTTACCAAATAGAAATAACTGGCAGCAGTAAGGAGACCTGAGTATCTTATTAGCTGAGCTCAGCAAAAGTGGAATGGATAAATCACTCTATACAGCCCTTTCTGGTTGGTGTCACAGATCAGCAAGAAAGTAATACATGTCACCTCCTAATAACATGGAGTTTTATAGGTAACTCTGTCAGCTACATAACTGGGACTGCACAGAGTAATTGTAAGAAAAACAGACACCATGTTGCATTTGTTATTCAATACAAAATTGTTGCATATAGTTGCAAATGCTAAAGTAACTTAAAGCAACTCTATGTAAATACCTGTGGTATGCCTGCAGCTGGAAACCTGATGAAGTACTCCATGATGAGAATGAGAATATACCTAGAAATTGCATTCCAAGGTGTGTAGGAGGAATAAATAAAGGTATTAAAGGATCATTTGGACACACGTAAACTGAGAGATCTGTATATCTTTGAAGTTAACTCTCATCATTCAATAATAAAATCAAAATATTTTAAGCAACATTAATCTTCAAATTAAAATTAAATCAGCAGAGAAAACCTATGAAAAGAGAATTGTCTCTCTCCTTCATAAATTTTGTGAATCAGTATTAATTCCATTCCTGATACCAAATGTATGATATAACTGGGATGTCTCCCTCTCTGGACATATTCAAAAGCACTCTGGAAATGTTCCTGGGCAATCTGCTCTAGGTGTCCCCACCTGAGAAGAGAGTTGGACCAGATGACCCTCAGAGGTCCTTTCCTCCCTCAACCATTCTGTGATTCTGCTGATTCTGTTGGTTTTGATTCTTCAGCATGTGGCACACACTGAAAGCAATTTCGTGGAAAAAGAAAGTGAGATGATAGGATAAAAATCCTGAAAAATAATCTATAAATTGATGATTTGTCTATGCTGCAATAAAAGAAGCACAGAACTGTAGGGGTTGGAAGGGACATAAAGAGATCATCAGGTCCATCCCCCCTGCCAAAGCAAGTTCCTTACAGCAGGAGTATGACTTTCATTCTCTATTGTCCTTCCTCTCACTCCCTCCTTCCTTACTTCCCAAACCTCCCTAGTCACCCTCCTTTCTTCCCTCTCTCCCCTCTTCCTGCCTTCCTGACTTCCTGCATTCATGGCTTCCTTCTTTCCTTCCAGCCTTCCCACCACCTTCATTCCCACCTTCATTCCTACCTTCCCTTTCTTCCTTCATTTCATCGTCATTATTTTTCTGCCAATCTCCATTTTTCTGTTGTTAGTACCTACTACTTGAATTGTAAAAACTGAAACAAACAAATAGCCAGGTCATAGCATTGAAGCACAGACTCAACTCCAGGTCACAAGCCAAGGAGATGTCATAGTGACGTCACACTGGGCGGCTTACTCTTATTAGCTGACTCACTGTATGACATTGTGACATCACCAGGACAAGACAGTATAAAAGGGGCTGCACCAACCCAACTCAAGGCAGATCAGAAGCTTACATTTACAACCTAATGTGGACAAACGGAGCTCTCAACGACTTACCACCTCCCTAACCTCCCAATTCCTCTCCCGGGCAGCTTCAAGGTCCCACTGCCTGTGCAAAGAGAGCGCTCCACGCCACCCAGCCATTCCGCAGCCAGCAACAACAGAACAATGCCCGAAGCCCTGGGCAAAGGGAGCCTCGCACAAGCAAGATCCACAACCTGTAAATGTCTTCTCAGGGAGCTGAGAAATAAAAGGTGAGGACACCGACACAAGGCCGACTCGCTCCCATTTCTCAGCGCCTCCCTGTCTGCTGCAAGCTTCCCACAAGCATCAACACAGGGCGCTGCGCACCTCCTGCCACTTCTCTAACACCTCCTCCTCTTGACAGGCACAAAAAGGGACTCCGCGGGCGTGGAAAAGAGGGGCGGCCAACCACCCAGCATCTTGCACTCGTGTCTCTCATGGTCAGCACAAGCACCTTCAACTTGCCTATCCCTGTGTCACACCCACACAAGGCACCAACAAGACTCCTATCAAACCTGTCGTTCTCTCCCAGGCCACCGCAACGGTGCAACTGCTACTGGCAAAGGGATCTCGGAAAAACACTGCAGCTGTCGAACCCCTCCTGGTGTGGAAGGTGCCTGGAACGTTCCAAAGGCTTCCCACCACACATTCTCTCTCTAACCTCTCCTTTATTCCCTGGCAGCTGGAAGGTCCCCACGGCTCAGGACACGGCGCTCCATGCCACCCAAGCACTCGGTAATTATGCATGTTCCCACCTGAAGCAGCATCATGCCCAAAGCGTTGCACAGAGAGAGATTCCCAAGAGGCAGCTTGAGAAGCTCTCCAGGGCCTCTCAGGGACCTGCAAACCCATCTGGTCAGGTCACAAACACGAGGCAGAATGCTGCCGCCTCTGAAGGGTGCCTGTCAGATTCAAGGGACCCCTAGGCATGGACACAGGGAGCTCCGCAACTCCAACCTGTTCTCCAGCAAAGTCTCTTCTTCACAGGCACAAGAAAGGATTGCAGAGTCGTGGAGACCAGGAGCTCCACTACAGCCAGGCTATCTCCAACCTCCTGCGCTCTTCCTGTCACCTCCACCTTCCACACCGTCATGGGCAACGGGTCAGCTCTGCCCCACGCGGCACCTCTCACGGTCTGCACAGGGACCTACAACTTCCCCAGAGCTGCGGACACCCAGAGCTCGGCACCACACACCAGCGCTCGAAGCTCTCATGCCCTCCAACACCATTGCGACGTGCCAAGAGACATGGAGAAAGGGAGCCCAGACACACACCACATCTTTCTAACCTCTCGTGCCAGTCAAGGTACACACAACTTCCCCGTAACCTTGGACAAAGGCAGCCCCGCACCTCTCGCCTCCTCTCTAACCCATCTTGCCCTACCTTGCAGATGCAAGTCCCAAAGCCGCCGAGCACACGAGCTTCACCACATCCCCCATCTCTGCTCGCTCTCCTGCCTTGCCACGGCAGCTACAGGGCTGGAACAAGGCCACAGAAAAAGGTGTGTCCACCCCACCCACCTTCAAGGATATCTCTTAGGGGCTCCCTGGCAGAGGACAATTACCACCTCCTGTGGACAAAGGGAGTTCTCAACCACTCACCACCTCCCTAACCTCCCAATTCCTCTCCCGGAGCAACTTCAAGGTCCCACTGCCTGTGCACAGAGAGCGCTCCACGCCACCCTGCCATTCCGCAGCCAGCGGCAACAGAACAATGCCCGAAGCCCTGGGCAAAGGGAGCCTCGCACAAGCAAGATCCACAACCTGTCAACGTCTTCTCAGGGAGCTGCAAATCCACATGGTGAGGACACAAACACAAGGCCGACTCGCTCCCACTTCTCAGCGCCTCCCTGTCTGCTGCAAGCTTCCCACAAGCATCAACACAGGGCGCTGCGCACCTCCTGCCACTTCTCTAACACCTCCTCCTCTTGACAGGCACAAAAAGGGACTCCGCGGGCATGGAAAAGAGGGGAGGCCAACCACCCAGCATCTTGCACTCTCATGGTAAGCACACGCACCTTCAACTTGCCTATCCCTGTGTCACACCCACACAAGGCACCAACAAGACTCCTATCAAACCTGTCGTTCTCTCCCAGGCCACCGCAACGGCACAACTGCTACCGGCAAACGGATCTCGGAAAAACACCGCAGCTGTCGAACCCCTCCTGGTGTGGAAGGTGCCTGGAACGTTCCAAAGGCTTCCCACCACACATTCTCTCTCTAACCTCTCCTTTATTCCCTGGCAGCTGGAAGGTCCCCACGGCTCAGGACACGGCGCTCCATGCCACCCAAGCACTCGGTAATTATGCATGTTCCCACCTGAAGCAGCATCATGCCCAAAGCGTTGCACAGAGAGAGATTCCCAAGAGGCAGCTCGAGAAGCTCTCCAGGGCCTCTCAGGGACCTGCAAACCCATCTGGTCAGGTCACAAACACGAGGCAGAATGCTGCCGCCTCTGAAGGGTGCCTGTCAGATTCAAGGGACCCCTAGGCATGGACACAGGGAGCTCTGCAACTCCAACCTGTTCTCCAGCAAAGTCTCTTCTTCACAGGCACAAGAAAGGATTGCAGAGTCGTGGAGACCAGGAGCTCCACTACAGCCAGGCTATCTCCAACCTCCTGCGCTCTTCCTGTCACCTCCACCTTCCACACCGTCATGGGCAACGGGTCAGCTCTGCCCCATGCGGCTCCTCTCACAGTCTGCACAGGGACCTACAACTTCCCCAGAGCTGCGGACACCCAGAGCTCGGCACCACACACCAGCGCTCGAAGCTCTCATGCCCTCCAACACCATTGCGACGTGCCAAGAGACATGAAGAAAGGGAGCCCAGACACACACCACATCTTTCTAACCTCTCGTGCCAGTCAAGGTACACACAACTTCCCCGTAACCTTGGACAAAGGCAGCCCCGCACCTCTCGCCTCCTCTCTAACCCATCTTGCCCTACCTTGCAGATGCAAGTCCCAAAGCCGCCGAGCACACGAGCTTCACCACATCCCCCATCTCTGCTCGCTCTCCTGCCTTGCCACGGCAGCTACAGGGCTGGAACAAGGCCACAGAAAAAGGTGTGTCCACCCCACCCACCTTCAAGGATATCTCTTAGGGGCTCCCTGGCAGATGACACTTAAAACCTGCTATAGACAAAGGGAGCTCTCGACCACCAACCACCTCCCTAACCTCCCAATTCCTCTCCCGGGCAGCTTCAAGGTCCCACTGCCTGTGCACAGAGAGCGCTCCACGCCACCCAGCCATTCCGCAGCCAGCGGCAACAGAACAATGCCCGAAGCCCTGGGCAAAGGGAGCCTCGCACAAGCAAGATCCACAACCTGTCAACGTCTTCTCAGGGAGCTGCAAATCCACATGGTGAGGACACAGACACTAGGCCAAATCGCTCCCACTTCTCAGCGCCTCCCTGTCTGCTGCAAGCTTCCCACAAGCATCAACACAGGGCGCTGCGCACGTCCTGCCACTTCTCTAACACCTCCTCCTCTTGACAGGCACAAAATGGGACTCCGCGGGCGTGGAAAAGAGGGGCGGCACACCACCCAGCATCTTGCACTCTCATGGTAAGCACACGCACCTTCAACTTGCCTATCCCTGTGTCACACCCACACAAGGCACCAACAAGACTCCTATCAAACCTGTCGTTCTCTCCCAGGCCACCGCAACGGCGCAACTGCTACCGGCAAAGGGATCTCGGAAAAACACCGCAGCTGTCGAACCCGTCCTGGTGTGGAAGGTGCCTGGAACGTTCCAAAGGCTTCCCACCACACATTCTCTCTCTAACCTCTCCTTTATTCCCTGGCAGCTGGAAGGTCCCCACGGCTCAGGACACGGCGCTCCATGCCACCCAAGCACTCGGTAATTATGCATGTACCCACCTGAAGAACCATCATGCCCAAAGCGTTGCACAGAGAGAGATTCCCAAGAGGCAGCTCGAGAAGCTCTCCAGGGCCTCTCAGGGACCTGCAAACCCATCTGGTCAGGTCACAAACACGAGGCAGAATGCTGCCGCCTCTGAAGGGTGCCTGTCAGATTCAAGGGACCCCTAGGCATGGACACAGGGAGCTCCACAACTCCAACCTGTTCTCCAGCAAAGTCTCTTCTTCACAGGCACAAGAAAGGATTGCAGAGTCATGGAGACCAGGAGCTCCACTACAGCCAGGCTATCTCCAACCTCCTGCGCTCTTCCTGTCACCTCCACCTTCCACACCGTCATGGGCAACGGGTCAGCTCTGCCCCACGCGGCACCTCTCACGGTCTGCACAGGGACCTACAACTTCCCCAGAGCTGCGGACACCCAGAGCTCGGCACCACACACCAGCGCTCGAAGCTCTCATGCCCTCCAACACCATTGCGACGTGCCAAGAGACATGGAGAAAGGGAGCCCAGACACACACCACATCTTTCTAACCTCTCGTGCCAGTCAAGGTACACACAACTTCCCCGTAACCTTGGACAAAGGCAGCCCCGCACCTCTCGCCTCCTCTCTAACCCATCTTGCCCTACCTTGCAGATGCAAGTCCCAAAGCCGCCGAGCACACGAGCTTCACCACATCCCCCATCTCTGCTCGCTCTCTTGCCTTGCCACGGCAGCTACAGGGCTGGAACAAGGCCACAGAAAAAGGTGTGTCCACCCCACCCACCTTCAAGGATATCTCTTAGGGGCTCCCTGGCAGATGACAATTACCACCTCCTGTGGACAAAGGGAGCTCTCGACCACCCACCACCTCCCTAACCTCCCAATTCCTCTCCCGGGCAGCTTCAAGGTCCCACTGCCTGTGCACAGAGAGCGCTCCACGCCACCCAGCCATTCCGCAGCCAGCAACAACAGAACAATGCCCGAAGCCCTGGGCAAAGGGAGCCTCGCACAAGCAAGATCCACAACCTGTCAACGTCTTCTCAGGGAGCTGCAAATCCACATAGTAAGGACACAGACACTAGGCCAAATCGCTCCCACTTCTCAGCGCCTCCCTGTCTGCTGCAAGCTTCCCACAAGCATCAACACAGGGCGCTGCGCAACTCCTGCCACTTCTCTAACACCTCCTCCTCTTGACAGGCACAAAAAGGGACTCCGCGGGCGTGGAAAAGAGGGGCGGCCAACCACCCAGCATCTTGCACTCGTGTCTCTCATGGTAAGCACACGCACCTTCAACTTGCCTATCCCTGTGTCACACCCACACAAGGCACCAACAAGACTCCTATCAAACCTGTCGTTCTCTCCCAGGCCACCGCAACGGCGCAACTGCTACCGGCAAAGGGATCTCGGAAAAACACCGCAGCTGTCGAACCCGTCCTGGTGTGGAAGGTGCCTGGAACGTTCCAAAGGCTTCCCACCACACATTCTCTCTCTAACCTCTCCTTTATTCCCTGGCAGCTGGAAGGTCCCCACGGCTCAGGACACGGCGCTCCATGCCACCCAAGCACTCGGTAATTATGCATGTTCCCACCTGAAGCAGCATCATGCCCAAAGCGTTGCACAGAGAGAGATTCCCAAGAGGCAGCTTGAGAAGCTCTCCAGGGCCTCTCAGGGACCTGCAAACCCATCTGGTCAGGTCACAAACACGAGGCAGAATGCTGCCGCCTCTGAAGGGTGCCTGTCAGATTCAAGGGACCCCTAGGCATGGACACAGGGAGCTCCGCAACTCCAACCTGTTCTCCAGCAAAGTCTCTTCTTCACAGGCACAAGAAAGGATTGCAGAGTCATGGAGACCAGGAGCTCCACTACAGCCAGGCTATCTCCAACCTCCTGCGCTCTTCCTGTCACCTCCACCTTCCACACCGTCATGGGCAACGGGTCAGCTCTGCCCCACGCGGCACCTCTCACGGTCTGCACAGGGACCTACAACTTCCCCAGAGCTGCGGACACCCAGAGCTCGGCACCACACACCAGCGCTCGAAGCTCTCATGCCCTCCAACACCATTGCGACGTGCCAAGAGACATGGAGAAAGGGAGCCCAGACACACACCACATCTTTCTAACCTCTCGTGCCAGTCAAGGTACACACAACTTCCCCGTAACCTTGGACAAAGGCAGCCCCGCACCTCTCGCCTCCTCTCTAACCCATCTTGCCCTACCTTGCAGATGCAAGTCCCAAAGCCGCCGAGCACACGAGCTTCACCACATCCCCCATCTCTGCTCGCTCTCCTGCCTTGCCACGGCAGCTACAGGGCTGGAACAAGGCCACAGAAAAAGGTGTGTCCACCCCACCCACCTTCAAGGATATCTCTTAGGGGCTCCCTGGCAGAGGACAATTACCACCTCCTGTGGACAAAGGGAGCTCTCAACCACTCACCACCTCCCTAACCTCCCAATTCCTCTCCCGGAGCAACTTCAAGGTCCCACTGCCTGTGCACAGAGAGCGCTCCACGCCACCCAGCCATTCCGCAGCCAGCGGCAACAGAACAATGCCCGAAGCCCTGGGCAAAGGGAGCCTCGCACAAGCAAGATCCACAACCTGTCAACGTCTTCTCAGGGAGCTGCAAATCCACATGGTGAGGACACAAACACAAGGCCGACTCGCTCCCACTTCTCAGCGCCTCCCTGTCTGCTGCAAGCTTCCCACAAGCATCAACACAGGGCGCTGCGCAACTCCTGCCACTTCCCTAACACCTCCTCCTCTTGACAGGCACAAAAAGGGACTCCGCGAGCGTGGAAAAGAGGGGCGGCCAACCACCCAGCATCTTGCACTCTCATGGTAAGCACACGCACCTTCAACTTGCCTATCCCTGTGTCACACCCACACAAGGCACCAACAAGACTCCTATCAAACCTGTCGTTCTCTCCCAGGCCACCGCAACGGCGCAACTGCTACCGGCAAAGGGATCTCGGAAAAACGCCGCAGCTGTCGAACCCGTCCTGGTGTGGAAGGTGCCTGGAACGTTCCAAAGGCTTCCCACCACACATTCTCTCTCTAACCTCTCCTTTATTCCCTGGCAGCTGGAAGGTCCCCACGGCTCAGGACACGGCGCTCCATGCCACCCAAGCACTCGGTAATTATGCATGTTCCCACCTGAAGCAGCATCATGCCCAAAGCGTTGCACAGAGAGAGATTCCCAAGAGGCAGCTCGAGAAGCTCTCCAGGGCCTCTCAGGGACCTGCAAACCCATCTGGTCAGGTCACAAACACGAGGCAGAATGCTGCCGCCTCTGAAGGGTGCCTGTCAGATTCAAGGGACCCCTAGGCATGGACACAGGGAGCTCCGCAACTCCAACCTGTTCTCCAGCAAAGTCTCTTCTTCACAGGCACAAGAAAGGATTGCAGAGTCATGGAGACCAGGAGCTCCACTACAGCCAGGCTATCTCCAACCTCCTGCGCTCTTCCTGTCACCTCCACCTTCCACACCGTCATGGGCAACGGGTCAGCTCTGCCCCACGCGGCACCTCTCACGGTCTGCACAGGGACCTACAACTTCCCCAGAGCTGCGGACACCCAGAGCTCGGCACCACACACCAGCGCTCGAAGCTCTCATGCCCTCCAACACCATTGCGACGTGCCAAGAGACATGGAGAAAGGGAGCCCAGACACACACCACATCTTTCTAACCTCTCGTGCCAGTCAAGGTACACACAACTTCCCCGTAACCTTGGACAAAGGCAGCCCCGCACCTCTCGCCTCCTCTCTAACCCATCTTGCCCTACCTTGCAGATGCAAGTCCCAAAGCCGCCGAGCACACGAGCTTCACCACATCCCCCATCTCTGCTCGCTCTCCTGCCTTGCCACAGCAGCTACAGGGCTGGAACAAGGCCACAGAAAAAGGTGTGTCCACCCCACCCACCTTCAAGGATATCTCTTAGGGGCTCCCTGGCAGATGACAATTACCACCTCCTGTGGACAAAGGGAGCTCTCAACCACTCACCACCTCCCTAACCTCCCAATTCCTCTCCCGGAGCAACTTCAAGGTCCCACTGCCTGTGCACAGAGAGCGCTCCACGCCACCCAGCCATTCCGCAGCCAGCGGCAACAGAACAATGCCCGAAGCCCTGGGCAAAGGGAGCCTCGCACAAGCAAGATCCACAACCTGTCAACGTCTTCTCAGGGAGCTGCAAATCCACATGGTGAGGACACAGACACTAGGCCAAATCGCTCCCACTTCTCAGCGCCTCCCTGTCTGCTGCAAGCTTCCCACAAGCATCAACACAGGGCGCTGCGCAACTCCTGCCACTTCTCTAACACCTCCTCCTCTTGACAGGCACAAAAAGGGACTCCGCGGGCGTGGAAAAGAGGGGCGGCCAACCACCCAGCATCTTGCACTCGTGTCTCTCATGGTAAGCACACGCACCTTCAACTTGCCTATCCCTGTGTCACACCCACACAAGGCACCAACAAGACTCCTATCAAACCTGTCGTTCTCTCCCAGGCCACCGCAACGGCGCAACTGCTACCGGCAAAGGGATCTCGGAAAAACACCGCAGCTGTCGAACCCGTCCTGGTGTGGAAGGTGCCTGGAACGTTCCAAAGGCTTCCCACCACACATTCTCTCTCTAACCTCTCCTTTATTCCCTGGCAGCTGGAAGGTCCCCACGGCTCAGGACACGGCGCTCCATGCCACCCAAGCACTCGGTAATTATGCATGTTCCCACCTGAAGCAGCATCATGCCCAAAGCGTTGCACAGAGAGAGATTCCCAAGAGGCAGCTCGAGAAGCTCTCCAGGGCCTCTCAGGGACCTGCAAACCCATCTGGTCAGGTCACAAACACGAGGCAGAATGCTGCCGCCTCTGAAGGGTGCCTGTCAGATTCAAGGGACCCCTAGGCATGGACACAGGGAGCTCCGCAACTCCAACCTGTTCTCCAGCAAAGTCTCTTCTTCACAGGCACAAGAAAGGATTGCAGAGTCATGGAGACCAGGAGCTCCACTACAGCCAGGCTATCTCCAACCTCCTGCGCTCTTCCTGTCACCTCCACCTTCCACACCGTCATGGGCAACGGGTCAGCTCTGCCCCACGCGGCACCTCTCACGGTCTGCACAGGGACCTACAACTTCCCCAGAGCTGCGGACACCCAGAGCTCGGCACCACACACCAGCGCTCGAAGCTCTCATGCCCTCCAACACCATTGCGACGTGTCAAGAGACATGGAGAAAGGGAGCCCAGACACACACCACATCTTTCTAACCTCTCGTGCCAGTCAAGGTATACACAACTTCCCCGTAACCTTGGACAAAGGCAGCCCCGCACCTCTCGCCTCCTCTCTAACCCATCTTGCCCTACCTTGCAGATGCAAGTCCCAAAGCCGCCGAGCACACGAGCTTCACCACATCCCCCATCTCTGCTCACTCTCTTGCCTTGCCACGGCAGCTACAGGGCTGGAACAAGGCCACAGAAAAAGGTGTGTCCACCCCACCCACCTTCAAGGATATCTCTTAGGGGCTCCCTGGCAGATGACACTTACCACCTGCTATAGACAAAGGGAGCTCTCGACCACCCACCACCTCCCTAACCTCCCAATTCCTCTCCCGGGCAGCTTCAAGGTCCCACTGCCTGTGCACAGAGAACGCTCCACGCCACCCAGCCATTCCGCAGCCAGCGGCAACAGAACAATGCCCGAAGCCCTGGGCAAAGGGAGCCTCGCACAAGCAAGATCCACAACCTGTCAACGTCTTCTCAGGGAGCTGCAAATCCACATGGTGAGGACACAAACACTAGGCCAAATCGCTCCCACTTCTCAGCGCCTCCCTGTCTGCTGCAAGCTTCCCACAAGCATCAACACAGGGCGCTGCGCAACTCCTGCCACTTCTCTAACACCTCCTCCTCTTGACAGGCACAAAAAAGGACTCCGCGGGCGTGGAAAAGAGGGGCGGCCAACCACCCAGCATCTTGCACTCTCATGGTAAGCACACGCACCTTCAACTTGCCTATCCATGTGTCACACCCACACAAGGCACCAACAAGACTTCTATCAAACCTGTCGTTCTCTCCCAGGCCACCGCAACGGCGCAACTGCTACCGGCAAAGGGATCTCGGAAAAACACCGCAGCTGTCGAACCCGTCCTGGTGTGGAAGGTGCCTGGAACATTCCAAAGGCTTCCCACCACACATTCTCTCTCTAACCTCTCCTTTATTCCCTGGCAGCTGGAAGGTCCCCACGGCTCAGGACACGGCGCTCCATGCCACCCAAGCACTCGGTAATTATGCATGTTCCCACCTGAAGCAGCATCATGCCCAAAGCGTTGCACAGAGAGAGATTCCCAAGAGGCAGCTCGAGAAGCTCTCCAGGGCCTCTCAGGGACCTGCAAACCCATCTGGTCAGGTCACAAACACGAGGCAGAATGCTGCCGCCTCTGAAGGGTGCCTGTCAGATTCAAGGGACCCCTAGGCATGGACACAGGGAGCTCCGCAACTCCAACCTGTTCTCCAGCAAAGTCTCTTCTTCACAGGCACAAGAAAGGATTGCAGAGTCATGGAGACCAGGAGCTCCACTACAGCCAGGCTATCTCCAACCTCCTGCGCTCTTCCTGTCACCTCCACCTTCCACACCGTCATGGGCAACGGGTCAGCTCTGCCCCACGCGGCACCTCTCACGGTCTGCACAGGGACCTACAACTTCCCCAGAGCTGCGGACACCCAGAGCTCGGCACCACACACCAGCGCTCGAAGCTCTCATGCCCTCCAACACCATTGCGACGTGTCAAGAGACATGGAGAAAGGGAGCCCAGACACACACCACATCTTTCTAACCTCTTGTGCCAGTCAAGGTACACACAACTTCCCCGTAACCTTGGACAAAGGCAGCCCCGCACCTCTCGCCTCCTCTCTAACCCATCTTGCTCTACCTTGCAGATGCAAGTCCCAAAGCCGCCGAGCACACGAGCTTCACCACATCCCCCATCTCTGCTCGCTCTCTTGCCTTGCCACGGCAGCTACAGGGCTGGAACAAGGCCACAGAAAAAGGTGTGTCCACCCCACCCACCTTCAAGGATATCTCTTAGGGGCTCCCTGGCAGATGACACTTACCACCTGCTATAGACAAAGGGAGCTCTCGACCACCCACCACCTCCCTAACCTCCCAATTCCTCTCCCGGGCAGCTTCAAGGTCCCACTGCCTGTGCACAGAGAGCGCTCCACGCCACCCAGCCATTCCGCAGCCAGCGGCAACAGAACAATGCCCGAAGCCCTGGGCAAAGGGAGCCTCGCACAAGCAAGATCCACAACCTGTCAACGTCTTCTCAGGGAGCTGCAAATCCACATGGTGAGGACACAGACACTAGGCCAAATCGCTCCCACTTCTCAGCGCCTCCCTGTCTGCTGCAAGCTTCCCACAAGCATCAACACAGGGCGCTGCGCAACTCCTGCCACTTCTCTAACACCTCCTCCTCTTGACAGGCACAATAAAGGACTCCGCGGGCGTGGAAAAGAGGGGCGGCCAACCACCCAGCATCTTGCACTCTCATGGTAAGCACACGCACCTTCAACTTGCCTATCCATGTGTCACACCCACACAAGGCACCAACAAGACTTCTATCAAACCTGTCGTTCTCTCCCAGGCCACCGCAACGGCGCAACTGCTACCGGCAAAGGGATCTCGGAAAAACACCGCAGCTGTCGAACCCGTCCTGGTGTGGAAAGTGCCTGGAACATTCCAAAGGCTTCCCACCACACATTCTCTCTCTAACCTCTCCTTTATTCCCTGGCAGCTGGAAGGTCCCCACGGCTCAGGACACGGCGCTCCATGCCACCCAAGCACTCGGTAATTATGCATGTTCCCACCTGAAGCAGCATCATGCCCAAAGCGTTGCACAGAGAGAGATTCCCAAGAGGCAGCTCGAGAAGCTCTCCAGGGCCTCTCAGGGACCTGCAAACCCATCTGGTCAGGTCACAAACACGAGGCAGAATGCTGCCGCCTCTGAAGGGTGCCTGTCAGATTCAAGGGACCCCTAGGCATGGACACAGGGAGCTCCGCAACTCCAACCTGTTCTCCAGCAAAGTCTCTTCTTCACAGGCACAAGAAAGGATTGCAGAGTCATGGAGACCAGGAGCTCCACTACAGCCAGGCTATCTCCAACCTCCTGCGCTCTTCCTGTCACCTCCACCTTCCACACCGTCATGGGCAACGGGTCAGCTCTGCCCCACGCGGCACCTCTCACGGTCTGCACAGGGACCTACAACTTCCCCAGAGCTGCGGACACCCAGAGCTCGGCACCACACACCAGCGCTCGAAGCTCTCATGCCCTCCAACACCATTGCGACGTGCCAAGAGACATGGAGAAAGGGAGCCCAGACACACACCACATCTTTCTAACCTCTCGTGCCAGTCAAGGTACACACAACTTCCCCGTAACCTTGGACAAAGGCAGCCCCGCACCTCTCGCCTCCTCTCTAACCCATCTTGCCCTACCTTGCAGATGCAAGTCCCAAAGCCGCCGAGCACACGAGCTTCACCACATCCCCCATCTCTGCTCGCTCTCCTGCCTTGCCACGGCAGCTACAGGGCTGGAACAAGGCCACAGAAAAAGGTGTGTCCACCCCACCCACCTTCAAGGATATCTCTTAGGGGCTCCCTGGCAGAGGACAATTACCACCTCCTGTGGACAAAGGGAGCTCTCAAACACTCACCACCTCCCTAACCTCCCAATTCCTCTCCCGGAGCAACTTCAAGGTCCCACTGCCTGTGCACAGAGAGCGCTCCACGCCACCCAGCCATTCCGCAGCCAGCGGCAACAGAACAATGCCCGAAGCCCTGGGCAAAGGGAGCCTCGCACAAGCAAGATCCACAACCTGTCAACGTCTTCTCAGGGAGCTGCAAATCCACATGGTGAGGACACAGACACTAGGCCAAATCGCTCCCACTTCTCAGCGCCTCCCTGTCTGCTGCAAGCTTCCCACAAGCATCAACACAGGGCGCTGCGCAACTCCTGCCACTTCTCTAACACCTCCTCCTCTTGACAGGCACAAAAAGGGACTCCGCGGGCGTGGAAAAGAGGGGCGGCCAACCACCCAGCATCTTGCACTCGTGTCTCTCATGGTAAGCACACGCACCTTCAACTTGCCTATCCCTGTGTCACACCCACACAAGGCACCAACAAGACTCCTATCAAACCTGTCGTTCTCTCCCAGGCCACCGCAACGGCGCAACTGCTACCGGCAAAGGGATCTCGGAAAAACACCGCAGCTGTCGAACCCGTCCTGGTGTGGAAGGTGCCTGGAACGTTTTAAAGGCTTCCCACCACACATTCTCTCTCTAACCTCTCCTTTATTCCCTGGCAGCTGGAAGGTCCCCACGGCTCAGGACACGGCGCTCCATGCCACCCAAGCACTCGGTAATTATGCATGTTCCCACCTGAAGCAGCATCATGCCCAAAGCGTTGCACAGAGAGAGATTCCCAAGAGGCAGCTCGAGAAGCTCTCCAGGGCCTCTCAGGGACCTGCAAACCCATCTGGTCAGGTCACAAACACGAGGCAGAATGCTGCCGCCTCTGAAGGGTGCCTGTCAGATTCAAGGGACCCCTAGGCATGGACACAGGGAGCTCCGCAACTCCAACCTGTTCTCCAGCAAAGTCTCTTCTTCACAGGCACAAGAAAGGATTGCAGAGTCATGGAGACCAGGAGCTCCACTACAGCCAGGCTATCTCCAACCTCCTGCGCTCTTCCTGTCACCTCCACCTTCCACACCGTCATGGGCAACGGGTCAGCTCTGCCCCACGCGGCACCTCTCACGGTCTGCACAGGGACCTACAACTTCCCCAGAGCTGCGGACACCCAGAGCTCGGCACCACACACCAGCGCTCGAAGCTCTCATGCCCTCCAACACCATTGCGACGTGTCAAGAGACATGGAGAAAGGGAGCCCAGACACACACCACATCTTTCTAACCTCTCGTGCCAGTCAAGGTATACACAACTTCCCCGTAACCTTGGACAAAGGCAGCCCCGCACCTCTCGCCTCCTCTCTAACCCATCTTGCCCTACCTTGCAGATGCAAGTCCCAAAGCCGCCGAGCACACGAGCTTCACCACATCCCCCATCTCTGCTCACTCTCTTGCCTTGCCACGGCAGCTACAGGGCTGGAACAAGGCCACAGAAAAAGGTGTGTCCACCCCACCCACCTTCAAGGATATCTCTTAGGGGCTCCCTGGCAGATGACACTTACCACCTGCTATAGACAAAGGGAGCTCTCGACCACCCACCACCTCCCTAACCTCCCAATTCCTCTCCCGGGCAGCTTCAAGGTCCCACTGCCTGTGCACAGAGAACGCTCCACGCCACCCAGCCATTCCGCAGCCAGCGGCAACAGAACAATGCCCGAAGCCCTGGGCAAAGGGAGCCTCGCACAAGCAAGATCCACAACCTGTCAACGTCTTCTCAGGGAGCTGCAAATCCACATGGTGAGGACACAAACACTAGGCCAAATCGCTCCCACTTCTCAGCGCCTCCCTGTCTGCTGCAAGCTTCCCACAAGCATCAACACAGGGAGCTGCGCAACTCCTGCCACTTCTCTAACACCTCGTCCTCTTGACAGGCACAAAAAAGGACTCCGCGGGCGTGGAAAAGAAGGGCGGCCAACCACCCAGCATCTTGCACTCTCATGGTAAGCACACGCACCTTCAACTTGCCTATCCCTGTGTCACACCCACACAAGGCACCAACAAGACTCCTATCAAACCTGTCGTTCTCTCCCAGGCCACCGCAACGGCGCAACTGCTACCGGCAAAGGGATCTCGGAAAAACACCGCAGCTGTCGAACCCGTCCTGGTGTGGAAGGTGCCTGGAACGTTCCAAAGGCTTCCCACCACACATTCTCTCTCTAACCTCTCCTTTATTCCCTGGCAGCTGGAAGGTCCCCACGGCTCAGGACACGGCGCTCCATGCCACCCAAGCACTCGGTAATTATGCATGTTCCCACCTGAAGCAGCATCATGCCCAAAGCGTTGCACAGAGAGAGATTCCCAAGAGGCAGCTCGAGAAGCTCTCCAGGGCCTCTCAGGGACCTGCAAACCCATCTGGTCAGGTCACAAACACGAGGCAGAATGCTGCCGCCTCTGAAGGGTGCCTGTCAGATTCAAGGGACCCCTAGGCATGGACACAGGGAGCTCCGCAACTCCAACCTGTTCTCCAGCAAAGTCTCTTCTTCACAGGCACAAGAAAGGATTGCAGAGTCATGGAGACCAGGAGCTCCACTACAGCCAGGCTATCTCCAACCTCCTGCGCTCTTCCTGTCACCTCCACCTTCCACACCGTCATGGGCAACGGGTCAGCTCTGCCCCACGCGGCACCTCTCACGGTCTGCACAGGGACCTACAACTTCCCCAGAGCTGCGGACACCCAGAGCTCGGCACCACACACCAGCGCTCGAAGCTCTCATGCCCTCCAACACCATTGCGACGTGTCAAGAGACATGGAGAAAGGGAGCCCAGACACACACCACATCTTTCTAACCTCTCGTGCCAGTCAAGGTACACACAACTTCCCCGTAACCTTGGACAAAGGCAGCCCCGCACCTCTCGCCTCCTCTCTAACCCATCTTGCCCTACCTTGCAGATGCAAGTCCCAAAGCCGCCGAGCACACGAGCTTCACCACATCCCCCATCTCTGCTCACACTCTTGCCTTGCCACGGCAGCTACAGGGCTGGAACAAGGCCACAGAAAAAGGTGTGTCCACCCCACCCACCTTCAAGGATATCTCTTAGGGGCTCCCTGGCAGATGACACTTACCACCTGCTATAGACAAAGGGAGCTCTCGACCACCCACCACCTCCCTAACCTCCCAATTCCTCTCCCGGGCAGCTTCAAGGTCCCACTGCCTGTGCACAGAGAGCGCTCCACGCCACCCAGCCATTCCGCAGCCAGCGGCAACAGAACAATGCCCGAAGCCCTGGGCAAAGGGAGCCTCGCACAAGCAAGATCCACAACCTGTCAACGTCTTCTCAGGGAGCTGCAAATCCACATGGTGAGGACACAGACACTAGGCCAAATCGCTCCCACTTCTCAGCGCCTCCCTGTCTGCTGCAAGCTTCCCACAAGCATCAACACAGGGCGCTGCGCAACTCCTGCCACTTCTCTAACACCTCCTCCTCTTGACAGGCACAATAAAGGACTCCGCGGGCGTGGAAAAGAGGGGCGGCCAACCACCCAGCATCTTGCACTCTCATGGTAAGCACACGCACCTTCAACTTGCCTATCCATGTGTCACACCCACACAAGGCACCAACAAGACTTCTATCAAACCTGTCGTTCTCTCCCAGGCCACCGCAACGGCGCAACTGCTACCGGCAAAGGGATCTCGGAAAAACACCGCAGCTGTCGAACCCGTCCTGGTGTGGAAGGTGCCTGGAACATTCCAAAGGCTTCCCACCACACATTCTCTCTCTAACCTCTCCTTTATTCCCTGGCAGCTGGAAGGTCCCCACGGCTCAGGACACGGCGCTCCATGCCACCCAAGCACTCGGTAATTATGCATGTTCCCACCTGAAGCAGCATCATGCCCAAAGCGTTGCACAGAGAGAGATTCCCAAGAGGCAGCTCGAGAAGCTCTCCAGGGCCTCTCAGGGACCTGCAAACCCATCTGGTCAGGTCACAAACACGAGGCAGAATGCTGCCGCCTCTGAAGGGTGCCTGTCAGATTCAAGGGACCCCTAGGCATGGACACAGGGAGCTCCGCAACTCCAACCTGTTCTCCAGCAAAGTCTCTTCTTCACAGGCACAAGAAAGGATTGCAGAGTCATGGAGACCAGGAGCTCCACTACAGCCAGGCTATCTCCAACCTCCTGCGCTCTTCCTGTCACCTCCACCTTCCACACCGTCATGGGCAACGGGTCAGCTCTGCCCCACGCGGCACCTCTCACGGTCTGCACAGGGACCTACAACTTCCCCAGAGCTGCGGACACCCAGAGCTCGGCACCACACACCAGCGCTCGAAGCTCTCATGCCCTCCAACACCATTGCGACGTGTCAAGAGACATGGAGAAAGGGAGCCCAGACACACACCACATCTTTCTAACCTCTCGTGCCAGTCAAGGTATACACAACTTCCCCGTAACCTTGGACAAAGGCAGCCCCGCACCTCTCGCCTCCTCTCTAACCCATCTTGCCCTACCTTGCAGATGCAAGTCCCAAAGCCGCCGAGCACACGAGCTTCACCACATCCCCCATCTCTGCTCACTCTCTTGCCTTGCCACGGCAGCTACAGGGCTGGAACAAGGCCACAGAAAAAGGTGTGTCCACCCCACCCACCTTCAAGGATATCTCTTAGGGGCTCCCTGGCAGATGACACTTACCACCTGCTATAGACAAAGGGAGCTCTCGACCACCCACCACCTCCCTAACCTCCCAATTCCTCTCCCGGGCAGCTTCAAGGTCCCACTGCCTGTGCACAGAGAACGCTCCACGCCACCCAGCCATTCCGCAGCCAGCGGCAACAGAACAATGCCCGAAGCCCTGGGCAAAGGGAGCCTCGCACAAGCAAGATCCACAACCTGTCAACGTCTTCTCAGGGAGCTGCAAATCCACATGGTGAGGACACAAACACTAGGCCAAATCGCTCCCACTTCTCAGCGCCTCCCTGTCTGCTGCAAGCTTCCCACAAGCATCAACACAGGGAGCTGCGCAACTCCTGCCACTTCTCTAACACCTCGTCCTCTTGACAGGCACAAAAAAGGACTCCGCGGGCGTGGAAAAGAAGGGCGGCCAACCACCCAGCATCTTGCACTCTCATGGTAAGCACACGCACCTTCAACTTGCCTATCCCTGTGTCACACCCACACAAGGCACCAACAAGACTCCTATCAAACCTGTCGTTCTCTCCCAGGCCACCGCAACGGCGCAACTGCTACCGGCAAAGGGATCTCGGAAAAACACCGCAGCTGTCGAACCCGTCCTGGTGTGGAAGGTGCCTGGAACGTTCCAAAGGCTTCCCACCACACATTCTCTCTCTAACCTCTCCTTTATTCCCTGGCAGCTGGAAGGTCCCCACGGCTCAGGACACGGCGCTCCATGCCACCCAAGCACTCGGTAATTATGCATGTTCCCACCTGAAGCAGCATCATGCCCAAAGCGTTGCACAGAGAGAGATTCCCAAGAGGCAGCTCGAGAAGCTCTCCAGGGCCTCTCAGGGACCTGCAAACCCATCTGGTCAGGTCACAAACACGAGGCAGAATGCTGCCGCCTCTGAAGGGTGCCTGTCAGATTCAAGGGACCCCTAGGCATGGACACAGGGAGCTCCGCAACTCCAACCTGTTCTCCAGCAAAGTCTCTTCTTCACAGGCACAAGAAAGGATTGCAGAGTCATGGAGACCAGGAGCTCCACTACAGCCAGGCTATCTCCAACCTCCTGCGCTCTTCCTGTCACCTCCACCTTCCACACCGTCATGGGCAACGGGTCAGCTCTGCCCCACGCGGCACCTCTCACGGTCTGCACAGGGACCTACAACTTCCCCAGAGCTGCGGACACCCAGAGCTCGGCACCACACACCAGCGCTCGAAGCTCTCATGCCCTCCAACACCATTGCGACGTGTCAAGAGACATGGAGAAAGGGAGCCCAGACACACACCACATCTTTCTAACCTCTCGTGCCAGTCAAGGTACACACAACTTCCCCGTAACCTTGGACAAAGGCAGCCCCGCACCTCTCGCCTCCTCTCTAACCCATCTTGCCCTACCTTGCAGATGCAAGTCCCAAAGCCGCCGAGCACACGAGCTTCACCACATCCCCCATCTCTGCTCACACTCTTGCCTTGCCACGGCAGCTACAGGGCTGGAACAAGGCCACAGAAAAAGGTGTGTCCACCCCACCCACCTTCAAGGATATCTCTTAGGGGCTCCCTGGCAGATGACACTTACCACCTGCTATAGACAAAGGGAGCTCTCGACCACCCACCACCTCCCTAACCTCCCAATTCCTCTCCCGGGCAGCTTCAAGGTCCCACTGCCTGTGCACAGAGAGCGCTCCACGCCACCCAGCCATTCCGCAGCCAGCGGCAACAGAACAATGCCCGAAGCCCTGGGCAAAGGGAGCCTCGCACAAGCAAGATCCACAACCTGTCAACGTCTTCTCAGGGAGCTGCAAATCCACATGGTGAGGACACAGACACTAGGCCAAATCGCTCCCACTTCTCAGCGCCTCCCTGTCTGCTGCAAGCTTCCCACAAGCATCAACACAGGGCGCTGCGCAACTCCTGCCACTTCTCTAACACCTCCTCCTCTTGACAGGCACAATAAAGGACTCCGCGGGCGTGGAAAAGAGGGGCGGCCAACCACCCAGCATCTTGCACTCTCATGGTAAGCACACGCACCTTCAACTTGCCTATCCATGTGTCACACCCACACAAGGCACCAACAAGACTTCTATCAAACCTGTCGTTCTCTCCCAGGCCACCGCAACGGCGCAACTGCTACCGGCAAAGGGATCTCGGAAAAACACCGCAGCTGTCGAACCCGTCCTGGTGTGGAAGGTGCCTGGAACATTCCAAAGGCTTCCCACCACACATTCTCTCTCTAACCTCTCCTTTATTCCCTGGCAGCTGGAAGGTCCCCACGGCTCAGGACACGGCGCTCCATGCCACCCAAGCACTCGGTAATTATGCATGTTCCCACCTGAAGCAGCATCATGCCCAAAGCGTTGCACAGAGAGAGATTCCCAAGAGGCAGCTCGAGAAGCTCTCCAGGGCCTCTCAGGGACCTGCAAACCCATCTGGTCAGGTCACAAACACGAGGCAGAATGCTGCCGCCTCTGAAGGGTGCCTGTCAGATTCAAGGGACCCCTAGGCATGGACACAGGGAGCTCCGCAACTCCAACCTGTTCTCCAGCAAAGTCTCTTCTTCACAGGCACAAGAAAGGATTGCAGAGTCATGGAGACCAGGAGCTCCACTACAGCCAGGCTATCTCCAACCTCCTGCGCTCTTCCTGTCACCTCCACCTTCCACACCGTCATGGGCAACGGGTCAGCTCTGCCCCACGCGGCACCTCTCACGGTCTGCACAGGGACCTACAACTTCCCCAGAGCTGCGGACACCCAGAGCTCGGCACCACACACCAGCGCTCGAAGCTCTCATGCCCTCCAACACCATTGCGACGTGTCAAGAGACATGGAGAAAGGGAGCCCAGACACACACCACATCTTTCTAACCTCTCGTGCCAGTCAAGGTACACACAACTTCCCCGTAACCTTGGACAAAGGCAGCCCCGCACCTCTCGCCTCCTCTCTAACCCATCTTGCCCTACCTTGCAGATGCAAGTCCCAAAGCCGCCGAGCACACGAGCTTCACCACATCCCCCATCTCTGCTCACACTCTTGCCTTGCCACGGCAGCTACAGGGCTGGAACAAGGCCACAGAAAAAGGTGTGTCCACCCCACCCACCTTCAAGGATATCTCTTAGGGGCTCCCTGGCAGATGACACTTACCACCTGCTATAGACAAAGGGAGCTCTCGACCACCCACCACCTCCCTAACCTCCCAATTCCTCTCCCGGGCAGCTTCAAGGTCCCACTGCCTGTGCACAGAGAGCGCTCCACGCCACCCAGCCATTCCGCAGCCAGCGGCAACAGAACAATGCCCGAAGCCCTGGGCAAAGGGAGCCTCGCACAAGCAAGATCCACAACCTGTCAACGTCTTCTCAGGGAGCTGCAAATCCACATGGTGAGGACACAGACACTAGGCCAAATCGCTCCCACTTCTCAGCGCCTCCCTGTCTGCTGCAAGCTTCCCACAAGCATCAACACAGGGCGCTGCGCAACTCCTGCCACTTCTCTAACACCTCCTCCTCTTGACAGGCACAATAAAGGACTCCGCGGGCGTGGAAAAGAGGGGCGGCCAACCACCCAGCATCTTGCACTCTCATGGTAAGCACACGCACCTTCAACTTGCCTATCCATGTGTCACACCCACACAAGGCACCAACAAGACTTCTATCAAACCTGTCGTTCTCTCCCAGGCCACCGCAACGGCGCAACTGCTACCGGCAAAGGGATCTCGGAAAAACACCGCAGCTGTCGAACCCGTCCTGGTGTGGAAGGTGCCTGGAACATTCCAAAGGCTTCCCACCACACATTCTCTCTCTAACCTCTCCTTTATTCCCTGGCAGCTGGAAGGTCCCCACGGCTCAGGACACGGCGCTCCATGCCACCCAAGCACTCGGTAATTATGCATGTTCCCACCTGAAGCAGCATCATGCCCAAAGCGTTGCACAGAGAGAGATTCCCAAGAGGCAGCTCGAGAAGCTCTCCAGGGCCTCTCAGGGACCTGCAAACCCATCTGGTCAGGTCACAAACACGAGGCAGAATGCTGCCGCCTCTGAAGGGTGCCTGTCAGATTCAAGGGACCCCTAGGCATGGACACAGGGAGCTCCGCAACTCCAACCTGTTCTCCAGCAAAGTCTCTTCTTCACAGGCACAAGAAAGGATTGCAGAGTCATGGAGACCAGGAGCTCCACTACAGCCAGGCTATCTCCAACCTCCTGCGCTCTTCCTGTCACCTCCACCTTCCACACCGTCATGGGCAACGGGTCAGCTCTGCCCCACGCGGCACCTCTCACGGTCTGCACAGGGACCTACAACTTCCCCAGAGCTGCGGACACCCAGAGCTCGGCACCACACACCAGCGCTCGAAGCTCTCATGCCCTCCAACACCATTGCGACGTGTCAAGAGACATGGAGAAAGGGAGCCCAGACACACACCACATCTTTCTAACCTCTTGTGCCAGTCAAGGTACACACAACTTCCCCGTAACCTTGGACAAAGGCAGCCCCGCACCTCTCGCCTCCTCTCTAACCCATCTTGCTCTACCTTGCAGATGCAAGTCCCAAAGCCGCCGAGCACACGAGCTTCACCACATCCCCCATCTCTGCTCGCTCTCTTGCCTTGCCACGGCAGCTACAGGGCTGGAACAAGGCCACAGAAAAAGGTGTGTCCACCCCACCCACCTTCAAGGATATCTCTTAGGGGCTCCCTGGCAGATGACACTTACCACCTGCTATAGACAAAGGGAGCTCTCGACCACCCACCACCTCCCTAACCTCCCAATTCCTCTCCCGGGCAGCTTCAAGGTCCCACTGCCTGTGCACAGAGAGCGCTCCACGCCACCCAGCCATTCCGCAGCCAGCGGCAACAGAACAATGCCCGAAGCCCTGGGCAAAGGGAGCCTCGCACAAGCAAGATCCACAACCTGTCAACGTCTTCTCAGGGAGCTGCAAATCCACATGGTGAGGACACAGACACTAGGCCAAATCGCTCCCACTTCTCAGCGCCTCCCTGTCTGCTGCAAGCTTCCCACAAGCATCAACACAGGGCGCTGCGCAACTCCTGCCACTTCTCTAACACCTCCTCCTCTTGACAGGCACAATAAAGGACTCCGCGGGCGTGGAAAAGAGGGGCGGCCAACCACCCAGCATCTTGCACTCTCATGGTAAGCACACGCACCTTCAACTTGCCTATCCATGTGTCACACCCACACAAGGCACCAACAAGACTTCTATCAAACCTGTCGTTCTCTCCCAGGCCACCGCAACGGCGCAACTGCTACCGGCAAAGGGATCTCGGAAAAACACCGCAGCTGTCGAACCCGTCCTGGTGTGGAAAGTGCCTGGAACATTCCAAAGGCTTCCCACCACACATTCTCTCTCTAACCTCTCCTTTATTCCCTGGCAGCTGGAAGGTCCCCACGGCTCAGGACACGGCGCTCCATGCCACCCAAGCACTCGGTAATTATGCATGTTCCCACCTGAAGCAGCATCATGCCCAAAGCGTTGCACAGAGAGAGATTCCCAAGAGGCAGCTCGAGAAGCTCTCCAGGGCCTCTCAGGGACCTGCAAACCCATCTGGTCAGGTCACAAACACGAGGCAGAATGCTGCCGCCTCTGAAGGGTGCCTGTCAGATTCAAGGGACCTCTAGGCATGGACACAGGGAGCTCCGCAACTCCAACCTGTTCTCCAGCAAAGTCTCTTCTTCACAGGCACAAGAAAGGATTGCAGAGTCATGGAGACCAGGAGCTCCACTACAGCCAGGCTATCTCCAACCTCCTGCGCTCTTCCTGTCACCTCCACCTTCCACACCATCATGGGCAACGGGTCAGCTCTGCCCCACGCGGCACCTCTCACGGTCTGCACAGGGACCTACAACTTCCCCAGAGCTGCGGACACCCAGAGCTCGGCACCACACACCAGCGCTCGAAGCTCTCATGCCCTCCAACACCATTGCGACGTGCCAAGAGACATGGAGAAAGGGAGCCCAGACACACACCACATCTTTCTAACCTCTCGTGCCAGTCAAGGTACACACAACTTCCCCGTAACCTTGGACAAAGGCAGCCCCGCACCTCTCGCCTCCTCTCTAACCCATCTTGCCCTACCTTGCAGATGCAAGTCCCAAAGCCGCCGAGCACACGAGCTTCACCACATCCCCCATCTCTGCTCGCTCTCCTGCCTTGCCACGGCAGCTACAGGGCTGGAACAAGGCCACAGAAAAAGGTGTGTCCACCCCACCCACCTTCAAGGATATCTCTTAGGGGCTCCCTGGCAGATGACACTTACCACCTGCTATAGACAAAGGGAGCTCTCGACCACCCACCACCTCCCTAACCTCCCAATTCCTCTCCCGGGCAGCTTCAAGGTCCCACTGCCTGTGCACAGAGAGCGCTCCACGCCACCCAGCCATTCCGCAGCCAGCGGCAACAGAACAATGCCCGAAGCCCTGGGCAAAGGGAGCCTCGCACAAGCAAGATCCACAACCTGTCAACATCTTCTCAGGGAGCTGCAAATCCACATGGTGAGGACACAGACACTAGGCCAAATCGCTCCCACTTCTCAGCGCCTCCCTGTCTGCTGCAAGCTTCCCACAAGCATCAACACAGGGCGCTGCGCAACTCCTGCCACTTCTCTAACACCTCCTCCTCTTGACAGGCACAAAAAGGGACTCCGCGGGCGTGGAAAAGAGGGGCGGCACACCACCCAGCATCTTGCACTCTCATGGTAAGCACACGCACCTTCAACTTGCCTATCCCTGTGTCACACCCACACAAGGCACCAACAAGACTCCTATCAAACCTGTCGTTCTCTCCCAGGCCACCGCAACGGCGCAACTGCTACCGGCAAAGGGATCTCGGAAAAACACCGCAGCTGTCGAACCCGTCCTGGTGTGGAAAGTGCCTGGAACATTCCAAAGGCTTCCCACCACACATTCTCTCTCTAACCTCTCCTTTATTCCCTGGCAGCTGGAAGGTCCCCACGGCTCAGGACACGGCGCTCCATGCCACCCAAGCACTCGGTAATTATGCATGTTCCCACCTGAAGCAGCATCATGCCCAAAGCGTTGCACAGAGAGAGATTCCCAAGAGGCAGCTCGAGAAGCTCTCCAGGGCCTCTCAGGGACCTGCAAACCCATCTGGTCAGGTCACAAACACGAGGCAGAATGCTGCCGCCTCTGAAGGGTGCCTGTCAGATTCAAGGGACCTCTAGGCATGGACACAGGGAGCTCCGCAACTCCAACCTGTTCTCCAGCAAAGTCTCTTCTTCACAGGCACAAGAAAGGATTGCAGAGTCATGGAGACCAGGAGCTCCACTACAGCCAGGCTATCTCCAACCTCCTGCGCTCTTCCTGTCACCTCCACCTTCCACACCGTCATGGGCAACGGGTCAGCTCTGCCCCACGCGGCACCTCTCACGGTCTGCACAGGGACCTACAACTTCCCCAGAGCTGCGGACACCCAGAGCTCGGCACCACACACCAGCGCTCGAAGCTCTCATGCCCTCCAACACCATTGCGACGTGTCAAGAGACATGGAGAAAGGGAGCCCAGACACACACCACATCTTTCTAACCTCTCGTGCCAGTCAAGGTACACACAACTTCCCCGTAACCTTGGACAAAGGCAGCCCCGCACCTCTCGCCTCCTCTCTAACCCATCTTGCCCTACCTTGCAGATGCAAGTCCCAAAGCCGCCGAGCACACGAGCTTCACCACATCCCCCATCTCTGCTCGCTCTCCTGCCTTGCCACGGCAGCTACAGGGCTGGAACAAGGCCACAGAAAAAGGTGTGTCCACCCCACCCACCTTCAAGGATATCTCTAAGGGGCTCCCTGGCAGATGACACTTACCACCTGCTATAGACAAAGGGAGCTCTCGACCACCCACCACCTCCCTAACCTCCCAATTCCTCTCCCGGGCAGCTTCAAGGTCCCACTGCCTGTGCACAGAGAGCGCTCCACGCCACCCAGCCATTCTGCAGCCAGCGGCAACAGAACAATGCCCGAAGCCCTGGGCAAAGGGAGCCTCGCACAAGCAAGATCCACAACCTGTCAACGTCTTCTCAGGGAGCTGCAAATCCACATGGTGAGGACACAAACACTAGGCCAAATCGCTCCCACTTCTCAGCGCCTCCCTGTCTGCTGCAAGCTTCCCACAAGCATCAACACAGGGAGCTGCGCAACTCCTGCCACTTCTCTAACACCTCGTCCTCTTGACAGGCACAAAAAAGGACTCCGCGGGCGTGGAAAAGAAGGGCGGCCAACCACCCAGCATCTTGCACTCTCATGGTAAGCACACGCACCTTCAACTTGCCTATCCCTGTGTCACACCCACACAAGGCACCAACAAGACTCCTATCAAACCTGTCGTTCTCTCCCAGGCCACCGCAACGGCACAACTGCTACCGGCAAACGGATCTCGGAAAAACACCGCAGCTGTCGAACCCCTCCTGGTGTGGAAGGTGCCTGGAACGTTCCAAAGGCTTCCCACCACACATTCTCTCTCTAACCTCTCCTTTATTCCCTGGCAGCTGGAAGGTCCCCACGGCTCAGGACACGGCGCTCCATGCCACCCAAGCACTCGGTAATTATGCATGTTCCCACCTGAAGCAGCATCATGCCCAAAGCGTTGCACAGAGAGAGATTCCCAAGAGGCAGCTCGAGAAGCTCTCCAGGGCCTCTCAGGGACCTGCAAACCCATCTGGTCAGGTCACAAACACGAGGCAGAATGCTGCCGCCTCTGAAGGGTGCCTGTCAGATTCAAGGGACCCCTAGGCATGGACACAGGGAGCTCCGCAACTCCAACCTGTTCTCCAGCAAAGTCTCTTCTTCACAGGCACAAGAAAGGATTGCAGAGTCATGGAGACCAGGAGCTCCACTACAGCCAGGCTATCTCCAACCTCCTGCGCTCTTCTTGTCACCTCCACCTTCCACACCGTCATGGGCAACGGGTCAGCTCTGCCCCACGCGGCACCTCTCACGGTCTGCACAGGGACCTACAACTTCCCCAGAGCTGCGGACACCCAGAGCTCGGCACCACACACCAGCGCTCGAAGCTCTCATGCCCTCCAACACCATTGCGACGTGCCAAGAGACATGGAGAAAGGGAGCCCAGACACACACCACATCTTTCTAACCTCTCGTGCCAGTCAAGGTACACACAACTTCCCCGTAACCTTGGACAAAGGCAGCCCCGCACCTCTCGCCTCCTCTCTAACCCATCTTGCCCTACCTTGCAGATGCAAGTCCCAAAGCCGCCAAGCACACGAGCTTCACCACATCCCCCATCTCTGCTCGCTCTCCTGCCTTGCCACGGCAGCTACAGGGCTGGAACAAGGCCACAGAAAAAGGTGTGTCCACCCCACCCACCTTCAAGGATATCTCTTAGGGGCTCCCTGGCAGATGACACTTACCACCTGCTATAGACAAAGGGAGCTCTCGACCACCCACCACCTCCCTAACCTCCCAATTCCTCTCCCGGGCAGCTTCAAGGTCCCACTGCCTGTGCACAGAGAGCGCTCCACGCCACCCAGCCATTCCGCAGCCAGCGGCAACAGAACAATGCCCGAAGCCCTGGGCAAAGGGAGCCTCGCACAAGCAAGATCCACAACCTGTCAACATCTTCTCAGGGAGCTGCAAATCCACATGGTGAGGACACAGACACTAGGCCAAATCGCTCCCACTTCTCAGCGCCTCCCTGTCTGCTGCAAGCTTCCCACAAGCATCAACACAGGGCGCTGCGCAACTCCTGCCACTTCTCTAACACCTCCTCCTCTTGACAGGCACAAAAAGGGACTCCGCGGGCGTGGAAAAGAGGGGCGGCACACCACCCAGCATCTTGCACTCTCATGGTAAGCACACGCACCTTCAACTTGCCTATCCCTGTGTCACACCCACACAAGGCACCAACAAGACTCCTATCAAACCTGTCGTTCTCTCCCAGGCCACCGCAACGGCGCAACTGCTACCGGCAAAGGGATCTCGGAAAAACACCGCAGCTGTCGAACCCGTCCTGGTGTGGAAGGTGCCTGGAACGTTCCAAAGGCTTCCCACCACACATTCTCTCTCTAACCTCTCCTTTATTCCCTGGCAGCTGGAAGGTCCCCACGGCTCAGGACACGGCGCTCCATGCCACCCAAGCACTCGGTAATTATGCATGTTCCCACCTGAAGCAGCATCATGCCCAAAGCGTTGCACAGAGAGAGATTCCCAAGAGGCAGCTCGAGAAGCTCTCCAGGGCCTCTCAGGGACCTGCAAACCCATCTGGTCAGGTCACAAACACGAGGCAGAATGCTGCCGCCTCTGAAGGGTGCCTGTCAGATTCAAGGGACCCCTAGGCATGGACACAGGGAGCTCCGCAACTCCAACCTGTTCTCCAGCAAAGTCTCTTCTTCACAGGCACAAGAAAGGATTGCAGAGTCATGGAGACCAGGAGCTCCACTACAGCCAGGCTATCTCCAACCTCCTGCGCTCTTCTTGTCACCTCCACCTTCCACACCGTCATGGGCAACGGGTCAGCTCTGCCCCACGCGGCACCTCTCACGGTCTGCACAGGGACCTACAACTTCCCCAGAGCTGCGGACACCCAGAGCTCGGCACCACACACCAGCGCTCGAAGCTCTCATGCCCTCCAACACCATTGCGACGTGCCAAGAGACATGGAGAAAGGGAGCCCAGACACACACCACATCTTTCTAACCTCTCGTGCCAGTCAAGGTACACACAACTTCCCCGTAACCTTGGACAAAGGCAGCCCCGCACCTCTCGCCTCCTCTCTAACCCATCTTGCCCTACCTTGCAGATGCAAGTCCCAAAGCCGCCGAGCACACGAGCTTCACCACATCCCCCATCTCTGCTCGCTCTCCTGCCTTGCCACGGCAGCTACAGGGCTGGAACAAGGCCACAGAAAAAGGTGTGTCCACCCCACCCACCTTCAAGGATATCTCTTAGGGGCTCCCTGGCAGATGACACTTACCACCTGCTATAGACAAAGGGAGCTCTCGACCACCCACCACCTCCCTAACCTCCCAATTCCTCTCCCGGGCAGCTTCAAGGTCCCACTGCCTGTGCACAGAGAGCGCTCCACGCCACCCAGCCATTCCGCAGCCAGCGGCAACAGAACAATGCCCGAAGCCCTGGGCAAAGGGAGCCTCGCACAAGCAAGATCCACAACCTGTCAACATCTTCTCAGGGAGCTGCAAATCCACATGGTGAGGACACAGACACTAGGCCAAATCGCTCCCACTTCTCAGCGCCTCCCTGTCTGCTGCAAGCTTCCCACAAGCATCAACACAGGGCGCTGCGCAACTCCTGCCACTTCTCTAACACCTCCTCCTCTTGACAGGCACAAAAAGGGACTCCGCGGGCGTGGAAAAGAGGGGCGGCACACCACCCAGCATCTTGCACTCTCATGGTAAGCACACGCACCTTCAACTTGCCTATCCCTGTGTCACACCCACACAAGGCACCAACAAGACTCCTATCAAACCTGTCGTTCTCTCCCAGGCCACCGCAACGGCGCAACTGCTACCGGCAAAGGGATCTCGGAAAAACACCGCAGCTGTCGAACCCGTCCTGGTGTGGAAGGTGCCTGGAACATTCCAAAGGCTTCCCACCACACATTCTCTCTCTAACCTCTCCTTTATTCCCTGGCAGCTGGAAGGTCCCCACGGCTCAGGACACGGCGCTCCATGCCACCCAAGCACTCGGTAATTATGCATGTTCCCACCTGAAGCAGCATCATGCCCAAAGCGTTGCACAGAGAGAGATTCCCAAGAGGCAGCTCGAGAAGCTCTCCAGGGCCTCTCAGGGACCTGCAAACCCATCTGGTCAGGTCACAAACACGAGGCAGAATGCTGCCGCCTCTGAAGGGTGCCTGTCAGATTCAAGGGACCTCTAGGCATGGACACAGGGAGCTCCGCAACTCCAACCTGTTCTCCAGCAAAGTCTCTTCTTCACAGGCACAAGAAAGGATTGCAGAGTCATGGAGACCAGGAGCTCCACTACAGCCAGGCTATCTCCAACCTCCTGCGCTCTTCCTGTCACCTCCACCTTCCACACCGTCATGGGCAACGGGTCAGCTCTGCCCCACGCGGCACCTCTCACGGTCTGCACAGGGACCTACAACTTCCCCAGAGCTGCGGACACCCAGAGCTCGGCACCACACACCAGCGCTCGAAGCTCTCATGCCCTCCAACACCATTGCGACGTGTCAAGAGACATGGAGAAAGGGAGCCCAGACACACACCACATCTTTCTAACCTCTCGTGCCAGTCAAGGTACACACAACTTCCCCGTAACCTTGGACAAAGGCAGCCCCGCACCTCTCGCCTCCTCTCTAACCCATCTTGCCCTACCTTGCAGATGCAAGTCCCAAAGCCGCCGAGCACACGAGCTTCACCACATCCCCCATCTCTGCTCGCTCTCCTGCCTTGCCACGGCAGCTACAGGGCTGGAACAAGGCCACAGAAAAAGGTGTGTCCACCCCACCCACCTTCAAGGATATCTCTAAGGGGCTCCCTGGCAGATGACACTTACCACCTGCTATAGACAAAGGGAGCTCTCGACCACCCACCACCTCCCTAACCTCCCAATTCCTCTCCCGGGCAGCTTCAAGGTCCCACTGCCTGTGCACAGAGAGCGCTCCACGCCACCCAGCCATTCTGCAGCCAGCGGCAACAGAACAATGCCCGAAGCCCTGGGCAAAGGGAGCCTCGCACAAGCAAGATCCACAACCTGTCAACGTCTTCTCAGGGAGCTGCAAATCCACATGGTGAGGACACAAACACTAGGCCAAATCGCTCCCACTTCTCAGCGCCTCCCTGTCTGCTGCAAGCTTCCCACAAGCATCAACACAGGGAGCTGCGCAACTCCTGCCACTTCTCTAACACCTCGTCCTCTTGACAGGCACAAAAAAGGACTCCGCGGGCGTGGAAAAGAAGGGCGGCCAACCACCCAGCATCTTGCACTCTCATGGTAAGCACACGCACCTTCAACTTGCCTATCCCTGTGTCACACCCACACAAGGCACCAACAAGACTCCTATCAAACCTGTCGTTCTCTCCCAGGCCACCGCAACGGCACAACTGCTACCGGCAAACGGATCTCGGAAAAACACCGCAGCTGTCGAACCCCTCCTGGTGTGGAAGGTGCCTGGAACGTTCCAAAGGCTTCCCACCACACATTCTCTCTCTAACCTCTCCTTTATTCCCTGGCAGCTGGAAGGTCCCCACGGCTCAGGACACGGCGCTCCATGCCACCCAAGCACTCGGTAATTATGCATGTTCCCACCTGAAGCAGCATCATGCCCAAAGCGTTGCACAGAGAGAGATTCCCAAGAGGCAGCTCGAGAAGCTCTCCAGGGCCTCTCAGGGACCTGCAAACCCATCTGGTCAGGTCACAAACACGAGGCAGAATGCTGCCGCCTCTGAAGGGTGCCTGTCAGATTCAAGGGACCCCTAGGCATGGACACAGGGAGCTCCGCAACTCCAACCTGTTCTCCAGCAAAGTCTCTTCTTCACAGGCACAAGAAAGGATTGCAGAGTCATGGAGACCAGGAGCTCCACTACAGCCAGGCTATCTCCAACCTCCTGCGCTCTTCTTGTCACCTCCACCTTCCACACCGTCATGGGCAACGGGTCAGCTCTGCCCCACGCGGCACCTCTCACGGTCTGCACAGGGACCTACAACTTCCCCAGAGCTGCGGACACCCAGAGCTCGGCACCACACACCAGCGCTCGAAGCTCTCATGCCCTCCAACACCATTGCGACGTGCCAAGAGACATGGAGAAAGGGAGCCCAGACACACACCACATCTTTCTAACCTCTCGTGCCAGTCAAGGTACACACAACTTCCCCGTAACCTTGGACAAAGGCAGCCCCGCACCTCTCGCCTCCTCTCTAACCCATCTTGCCCTACCTTGCAGATGCAAGTCCCAAAGCCGCCAAGCACACGAGCTTCACCACATCCCCCATCTCTGCTCGCTCTCCTGCCTTGCCACGGCAGCTACAGGGCTGGAACAAGGCCACAGAAAAAGGTGTGTCCACCCCACCCACCTTCAAGGATATCTCTTAGGGGCTCCCTGGCAGATGACACTTACCACCTGCTATAGACAAAGGGAGCTCTCGACCACCCACCACCTCCCTAACCTCCCAATTCCTCTCCCGGGCAGCTTCAAGGTCCCACTGCCTGTGCACAGAGAGCGCTCCACGCCACCCAGCCATTCCGCAGCCAGCGGCAACAGAACAATGCCCGAAGCCCTGGGCAAAGGGAGCCTCGCACAAGCAAGATCCACAACCTGTCAACATCTTCTCAGGGAGCTGCAAATCCACATGGTGAGGACACAGACACTAGGCCAAATCGCTCCCACTTCTCAGCGCCTCCCTGTCTGCTGCAAGCTTCCCACAAGCATCAACACAGGGCGCTGCGCAACTCCTGCCACTTCTCTAACACCTCCTCCTCTTGACAGGCACAAAAAGGGACTCCGCGGGCGTGGAAAAGAGGGGCGGCACACCACCCAGCATCTTGCACTCTCATGGTAAGCACACGCACCTTCAACTTGCCTATCCCTGTGTCACACCCACACAAGGCACCAACAAGACTCCTATCAAACCTGTCGTTCTCTCCCAGGCCACCGCAACGGCGCAACTGCTACCGGCAAAGGGATCTCGGAAAAACACCGCAGCTGTCGAACCCGTCCTGGTGTGGAAGGTGCCTGGAACGTTCCAAAGGCTTCCCACCACACATTCTCTCTCTAACCTCTCCTTTATTCCCTGGCAGCTGGAAGGTCCCCACGGCTCAGGACACGGCGCTCCATGCCACCCAAGCACTCGGTAATTATGCATGTTCCCACCTGAAGCAGCATCATGCCCAAAGCGTTGCACAGAGAGAGATTCCCAAGAGGCAGCTCGAGAAGCTCTCCAGGGCCTCTCAGGGACCTGCAAACCCATCTGGTCAGGTCACAAACACGAGGCAGAATGCTGCCGCCTCTGAAGGGTGCCTGTCAGATTCAAGGGACCCCTAGGCATGGACACAGGGAGCTCCGCAACTCCAACCTGTTCTCCAGCAAAGTCTCTTCTTCACAGGCACAAGAAAGGATTGCAGAGTCATGGAGACCAGGAGCTCCACTACAGCCAGGCTATCTCCAACCTCCTGCGCTCTTCTTGTCACCTCCACCTTCCACACCGTCATGGGCAACGGGTCAGCTCTGCCCCACGCGGCACCTCTCACGGTCTGCACAGGGACCTACAACTTCCCCAGAGCTGCGGACACCCAGAGCTCGGCACCACACACCAGCGCTCGAAGCTCTCATGCCCTCCAACACCATTGCGACGTGCCAAGAGACATGGAGAAAGGGAGCCCAGACACACACCACATCTTTCTAACCTCTCGTGCCAGTCAAGGTACACACAACTTCCCCGTAACCTTGGACAAAGGCAGCCCCGCACCTCTCGCCTCCTCTCTAACCCATCTTGCCCTACCTTGCAGATGCAAGTCCCAAAGCCGCCGAGCACACGAGCTTCACCACATCCCCCATCTCTGCTCGCTCTCCTGCCTTGCCACGGCAGCTACAGGGCTGGAACAAGGCCACAGAAAAAGGTGTGTCCACCCCACCCACCTTCAAGGATATCTCTAAGGGGCTCCCTGGCAGATGACACTTACCACCTGCTATAGACAAAGGGAGCTCTCGACCACCCACCACCTCCCTAACCTCCCAATTCCTCTCCCGGGCAGCTTCAAGGTCCCACTGCCTGTGCACAGAGAGCGCTCCACGCCACCCAGCCATTCCGCAGCCAGCGGCAACAGAACAATGCCCGAAGCCCTGGGCAAAGGGAGCCTCGCACAAGCAAGATCCACAACCTGTCAACGTCTTCTCAGGGAGCTGCAAATCCACATGGTGAGGACACAAACACTAGGCCAAATCGCTCCCACTTCTCAGCGCCTCCCTGTCTGCTGCAAGCTTCCCACAAGCATCAACACAGGGCGCTGCGCAACTCCTGCCACTTCTCTAACACCTCCTCCTCTTGACAGGCACAAAAAAGGACTCCGCGGGCGTGGAAAAGAGGGGTGGCCAACCACCCAGCATCTTGCACTCTCATGGTAAGCACACGCACCTTCAACTTGCCTATCCCTGTGTCACACCCACACAAGGCACCAACAAGACTTCTATCAAACCTGTCGTTCTCTCCCAGGCCACCGCAACGGCGCAACTGCTACCGGCAAAGGGATCTCGGAAAAACACCGCAGCTATCGAACCCCTCCTGGTGTGGAAGGTGCCTGGAACGTTCCAAAGGCTTCCCACCACACATTCTCTCTCTAACCTCTCCTTTATTCCCTGGCAGCTGGAAGGTCCCCACGGCTCAGGACATGGCGGTCCATGCCACCCAAGCACTCGGTAATTATGCATGTTCCCACCTGAAGCAGCATCATGCCCAAAGCGTTGCACAGAGAGAGATTCCCAAGAGGCAGCTCGAGAAGCTCTCCAGGGCCTCTCAGGGACCTGCAAACCCATCTGGTCAGGTCACAAACACGAGGCAGAATGCTGCCGCCTCTGAAGGGTGCCTGTCAGATTCAAGGGACCCCTAGGCATGGACACAGGGAGCTCCGCAACTCCAACCTGTTCTCCAGCAAAGTCTCTTCTTCACAGGCACAAGAAAGGATTGCAGAGTCATGGAGACCAGGAGCTCCACTACAGCCAGGCTATCTCCAACCTCCTGCGCTCTTCCTGTCACCTCCACCTTCCACACTGTCATGGGCAACGGGTCAGCTCTGCCCCACGCGGCACCTCTCACGGTCTGCACAGGGACCTACAACTTCCCCAGAGCTGCGGACACCCAGAGCTCGGCACCACACACCAGCGCTCGAAGCTCTCATGCCCTCCAACACCATTGCAACGTGTCAAGAGACATGGAGAAAGGGAGCCCAGACACACACCACATCTTTCTAACCTCTCGTGCCAGTCAAGGTACACACAACTTCCCCGTAACCTTGGACAAAGGCAGCCCCGCACCTCTCGCCTCCTCTCTAACCCATCTTGCCCTACCTTGCAGATGCAAGTCCCAAAGCCGCCGAGCACACGAGCTTCACCACATCCCCCATCTCTGCTCGCTCTCCTGCCTTGCCACGGCAGCTACAGGGCTGGAACAAGGCCACAGAAAAAGGTGTGTCCACCCCACCCACCTTCAAGGATATCTCTTAGGGGCTCCCTGGCAGATGACAATTACCACCTCCTGTGGACAAAGGGAGCTCTCAAACACTCACCACCTCCCTAACCTCCCAATTCCTCTCCCGGAGCAACTTCAAGGTCCCACTGCCTGTGCACAGAGAGCGCTCTACGCCACCCAGCCATTCCGCAGCCAGCGGCAACAGAACAATGCCCGAAGCCCTGGGCAAAGGGAGCCTCGCACAAGCAAGATCCACAACCTGTCAACGTCTTCTCAGGGAGCTGCAAATCCACATGGTGAGGACACAAACACTAGGCCAAATCGCTCCCACTTCTCAGCGCCTCCCTGTCTGCTGCAAGCTTCCCACAAGCATCAACACAGGGCGCTGCGCAACTCCTGCCACTTCCCTAACACCTCCTCCTCTTGACAGGCACAAAAAAGGACTCCGCGGGCGTGGAAAAGAGGGGCGGCCAACCACCCAGCATCTTGCACTCTCATGGTAAGCACACGCACCTTCAACTTGCCTATCCCTGTGTCACACCCACACAAGGCACCAACAAGACTCCTATCAAACCTGTCGTTCTCTCCCAGGCCACCGCAACGGCGCAACTGCTACCGGCAAAGGGATCTCGGAAAAACACCGCAGCTGTCGAACCCCTCCTGGTGTGGAAGGTGCCTGGAACGTTCCAAAGGCTTCCCACCACACATTCTCTCTCTAACCTCTCCTTTATTCCCTGGCAGCTGGAAGGTCCCCACGGCTCAGGACACGGCGCTCCATGCCACCCAAGCACTCGGTAATTATGCATGTTCCCACCTGAAGCAGCATCATGCCCAAAGCGTTGCACAGAGAGAGATTCCCAAGAGGCAGCTCGAGAAGCTCTCCAGGGCCTCTCAGGGACCTGCAAACCCATCTGGTCAGGTCACAAACACGAGGCAGAATGCTGCCGCCTCTGAAGGGTGCCTGTCAGATTCAAGGGACCCCTAGGCATGGACACAGGGAGCTCCGCAACTCCAACCTGTTCTCCAGCAAAGTCTCTTCTTCACAGGCACAAGAAAGGATTGCAGAGTCATGGAGACCAGGAGCTCCACTACAGCCAGGCTATCTCCAACCTCCTGCGCTCTTCCTGTCACCTCCACCTTCCACACCGTCATGGGCAACGGGTCAGCTCTGCCCCACACGGCACCTCTCACGGTCTGCACAGGGACCTACAACTTCCCCAGAGCTGCGGACACCCAGAGCTCGGCACCACACACCAGCGCTCGAAGCTCTCATGCCCTCCAACACCATTGCAACGTGTCAAGAGACATGGAGAAAGGGAGCCCAGACACACACCACATCTTTCTAACCTCTCGTGCCAGTCAAGGTACACACAACTTCCCCGTAACCTTGGACAAAGGCAGCCCCGCACCTCTCGCCTCCTCTCTAACCCATCTTGCCCTACCTTGCAGATGCAAGTCCCAAAGCCGCCGAGCACACGAGCTTCACCACATCCCCCATCTCTGCTCGCTCTCCTGCCTTGCCACGGCAGCTACAGGGCTGGAACAAGGCCACAGAAAAAGGTGTGTCCACCCCACCCACCTTCAAGGATATCTCTAAGGGGCTCCCTGGCAGATGACACTTACCACCTGCTATAGACAAAGGGAGCTCTCGACCACCCACCACCTCCCTAACCTCCCAGTTCCTCTCCCGGGCAGCTTCAAGGTCCCACTGCCTGTGCACAGAGAGCGCTCCACGCCACCCAGCCATTCCGCAGCCAGCGGCAACAGAACAATGCCCGAAGCCCTGGGCAAAGGGAGCCTCGCACAAGCAAGATCCACAACCTGTCAACGTCTTCTCAGGGAGCTGCAAATCCACATGGTGAGGACACAGACACTAGGCCAAATCGCTCCCACTTCTCAGCGCCTCCCTGTCTGCTGCAAGCTTCCCACAAGCATCAACACAGGGCGCTGCGCAACTCCTGCCACTTCTCTAACACCTCCTCCTCTTGACAGGCACAAAAAAGGACTCCGCGGGCGTGGAAAAGAGGGGCGGCCAACCACCCAGCATCTTGCACTCTCATGGTAAGCACACGCACCTTCAACTTGCCTATCCATGTGTCACACCCACACAAGGCACCAACAAGACTTCTATCAAACCTGTCGTTCTCTCCCAGGCCACCGCAACGGCGCAACTGCTACCGGCAAAGGGATCTCGGAAAAACACCGCAGCTGTCGAACCCCTCCTGGTGTGGAAGGTGCCTGGAACGTTCCAAAGGCTTCCCACCACACATTCTCTCTCTAACCTCTCCTTTATTCCCTGGCAGCTGGAAGGTCCCCACGGCTCAGGACACGGCGCTCCATGCCACCCAAGCACTCGGTAATTATGCATGTTCCCACCTGAAGCAGCATCATGCCCAAAGCGTTGCACAGAGAGAGATTCCCAAGAGGCAGCTCGAGAAGCTCTCCAGGGCCTCTCAGGGACCTGCAAACCCATCTGGTCAGGTCACAAACACGAGGCAGAATGCTGCCGCCTCTGAAGGGTGCCTGTCAGATTCAAGGGACCCCTAGGCATGGACACAGGGAGCTCCGCAACTCCAACCTGTTCTCCAGCAAAGTCTCTTCTTCACAGGCACAAGAAAGGATTGCAGAGTCATGGAGACCAGGAGCTCCACTACAGCCAGGCTATCTCCAACCTCCTGCGCTCTTCCTGTCACCTCCACCTTCCACACTGTCATGGGCAACGGGTCAGCTCTGCCCCACGCGGCACCTCTCACGGTCTGCACAGGGACCTACAACTTCCCCAGAGCTGCGGACACCCAGAGCTCGGCACCACACACCAGCGCTCGAAGCTCTCATGCCCTCCAACACCATTGCGACGTGCCAAGAGACATGGAGAAAGGGAGCCCAGACACACACCACATCTTTCTAACCTCTCGTGCCAGTCAAGGTACACACAACTTCCCCGTAACCTTGGACAAAGGCAGCCCCGCACCTCTCGCCTCCTCTCTAACCCATCTTGCCCTACCTTGCAGATGCAAGTCCCAAAGCCGCCGAGCACACGAGCTTCACCACATCCCCCATCTCTGCTCGCTCTCCTGCCTTGCCACGGCAGCTACAGGGCTGGAACAAGGCCACAGAAAAAGGTGTGTCCACCCCACCCACCTTCAAGGATATCTCTTAGGGGCTCCCTGGCAGATGACAATTACCACCTCCTGTGGACAAAGGGAGCTCTCAACCACTCACCACCTCCCTAACCTCCCAATTCCTCTCCCGGAGCAACTTCAAGGTCCCACTGCCTGTGCACAGAGAGCGCTCTACGCCACCCAGCCATTCCGCAGCCAGCGGCAACAGAACAATGCCCGAAGCCCTGGGCAAAGGGAGCCTCGCACAAGCAAGATCCACAACCTGTCAACGTCTTCTCAGGGAGCTGCAAATCCACATGGTGAGGACACAAACACTAGGCCAAATCGCTCCCACTTCTCAGCGCCTCCCTGTCTGCTGCAAGCTTCCCACAAGCATCAACACAGGGCGCTGCGCAACTCCTGCCACTTCCCTAACACCTCCTCCTCTTGACAGGCACAAAAAAGGACTCCGCGGGCGTGGAAAAGAGGGGCGGCCAACCACCCAGCATCTTGCACTCTCATGGTAAGCACACGCACCTTCAACTTGCCTATCCCTGTGTCACACCCACACAAGGCACCAACAAGACTCCTATCAAACCTGTCGTTCTCTCCCAGGCCACCGCAACGGCGCAACTGCTACCGGCAAAGGGATCTCGGAAAAACACCGCAGCTGTCGAACCCGTCCTGGTGTGGAAGGTGCCTGGAACGTTCCAAAGGCTTCCCACCACACATTCTCTCTCTAACCTCTCCTTTATTCCCTGGCAGCTGGAAGGTCCCCACGGCTCAGGACACGGCGCTCCATGCCACCCAAGCACTCGGTAATTATGCATGTTCCCACCTGAAGCAGCATCATGCCCAAAGCGTTGCACAGAGAGAGATTCCCAAGAGGCAGCTCGAGAAGCTCTCCAGGGCCTCTCAGGGACCTGCAAACCCATCTGGTCAGGTCACAAACACGAGGCAGAATGCTGCCGCCTCTGAAGGGTGCCTGTCAGATTCAAGGGACCCCTAGGCATGGACACAGGGAGCTCCGCAACTCCAACCTGTTCTCCAGCAAAGTCTCTTCTTCACAGGCACAAGAAAGGATTGCAGAGTCATGGAGACCAGGAGCTCCACTACAGCCAGGCTATCTCCAACCTCCTGCGCTCTTCCTGTCACCTCCACCTTCCACACCGTCATGGGCAACGGGTCAGCTCTGCCCCACGCGGCACCTCTCACGGTCTGCACAGGGACCTACAACTTCCCCAGAGCTGCGGACACCCAGAGCTCGGCACCACACACCAGCGCTCGAAGCTCTCATGCCCTCCAACACCATTGCGACGTGCCAAGAGACATGGAGAAAGGGAGCCCAGACACACACCACATCTTTCTAACCTCTCGTGCCAGTCAAGGTACACACAACTTCCCCGTAACCTTGGACAAAGGCAGCCCCGCACCTCTCGCCTCCTCTCTAACCCATCTTGCCCTACCTTGCAGATGCAAGTCCCAAAGCCGCCGAGCACACGAGCTTCACCACATCCCCCATCTCTGCTCGCTCTCCTGCCTTGCCACGGCAGCTACAGGGCTGGAACAAGGCCACAGAAAAAGGTGTGTCCACCCCACCCACCTTCAAGGATATCTCTTAGGGGCTCCCTGGCAGATGACAATTACCACCTCCTGTGGACAAAGGGAGCTCTCAACCACTCACCACCTCCCTAACCTCCCAATTCCTCTCCCGGAGCAACTTCAAGGTCCCACTGCCTGTGCACAGAGAGCGCTCTACGCCACCCAGCCATTCCGCAGCCAGCGGCAACAGAACAATGCCCGAAGCCCTGGGCAAAGGGAGCCTCGCACAAGCAAGATCCACAACCTGTCAACGTCTTCTCAGGGAGCTGCAAATCCACATGGTGAGGACACAAACACTAGGCCAAATCGCTCCCACTTCTCAGCGCCTCCCTGTCTGCTGCAAGCTTCCCACAAGCATCAACACAGGGCGCTGCGCAACTCCTGCCACTTCCCTAACACCTCCTCCTCTTGACAGGCACAAAAAAGGACTCCGCGGGCGTGGAAAAGAGGGGCGGCCAACCACCCAGCATCTTGCACTCTCATGGTAAGCACACGCACCTTCAACTTGCCTATCCCTGTGTCACACCCACACAAGGCACCAACAAGACTCCTATCAAACCTGTCGTTCTCTCCCAGGCCACCGCAACGGCGCAACTGCTACCGGCAAAGGGATCTCGGAAAAACACCGCAGCTGTCGAACCCGTCCTGGTGTGGAAGGTGCCTGGAACGTTCCAAAGGCTTCCCACCACACATTCTCTCTCTAACCTCTCCTTTATTCCCTGGCAGCTGGAAGGTCCCCACGGCTCAGGACACGGCGCTCCATGCCACCCAAGCACTCGGTAATTATGCATGTTCCCACCTGAAGCAGCATCATGCCCAAAGCGTTGCACAGAGAGAGATTCCCAAGAGGCAGCTCGAGAAGCTCTCCAGGGCCTCTCAGGGACCTGCAAACCCATCTGGTCAGGTCACAAACACGAGGCAGAATGCTGCCGCCTCTGAAGGGTGCCTGTCAGATTCAAGGGACCCCTAGGCATGGACACAGGGAGCTCCGCAACTCCAACCTGTTCTCCAGCAAAGTCTCTTCTTCACAGGCACAAGAAAGGATTGCAGAGTCATGGAGACCAGGAGCTCCACTACAGCCAGGCTATCTCCAACCTCCTGCGCTCTTCCTGTCACCTCCACCTTCCACACCGTCATGGGCAACGGGTCAGCTCTGCCCCACGCGGCACCTCTCACGGTCTGCACAGGGACCTACAACTTCCCCAGAGCTGCGGACACCCAGAGCTCGGCACCACACACCAGCGCTCGAAGCTCTCATGCCCTCCAACACCATTGCGACGTGCCAAGAGACATGGAGAAAGGGAGCCCAGACACACACCACATCTTTCTAACCTCTCGTGCCAGTCAAGGTACACACAACTTCCCCGTAACCTTGGACAAAGGCAGCCCCGCACCTCTCGCCTCCTCTCTAACCCATCTTGCCCTACCTTGCAGATGCAAGTCCCAAAGCCGCCGAGCACACGAGCTTCACCACATCCCCCATCTCTGCTCGCTCTCCTGCCTTGCCACGGCAGCTACAGGGCTGGAACAAGGCCACAGAAAAAGGTGTGTCCACCCCACCCACCTTCAAGGATATCTCTTAGGGGCTCCCTGGCAGATGACAATTACCACCTCCTGTGGACAAAGGGAGCTCTCAACCACTCACCACCTCCCTAACCTCCCAATTCCTCTCCCGGAGCAACTTCAAGGTCCCACTGCCTGTGCACAGAGAGCGCTCTACGCCACCCAGCCATTCCGCAGCCAGCGGCAACAGAACAATGCCCGAAGCCCTGGGCAAAGGGAGCCTCGCACAAGCAAGATCCACAACCTGTCAACGTCTTCTCAGGGAGCTGCAAATCCACATGGTGAGGACACAAACACTAGGCCAAATCGCTCCCACTTCTCAGCGCCTCCCTGTCTGCTGCAAGCTTCCCACAAGCATCAACACAGGGCGCTGCGCAACTCCTGCCACTTCTCTAACACCTCCTCCTCTTGACAGGCACAAAAAGGGACTCCGCGGGTGTGGAAAAGAGGGGCGGCCAACCACCCAGCATCTTGCACTCGTTTCTCTCATGGTAAGCACACGCACCTTCAACTTGCCTATCCCTGTGTCACACCCACACAAGGCACCAACAAGACTCCTATCAAACCTGTCGTTCTCTCCCAGGCCACCGCAACGGCGCAACTGCTACCGGCAAAGGGATCTCGGAAAAACACCGCAGCTGTCGAACCCGTCCTGGTGTGGAAGGTGCCTGGAACGTTCCAAAGGCTTCCCACCACACATTCTCTCTCTAACCTCTCCTTTATTCCCTGGCAGCTGGAAGGTCCCCACGGCTCAGGACACGGCGCTCCATGCCACCCAAGCACTCGGTAATTATGCATGTTCCCACCTGAAGCAGCATCATGCCCAAAGCGTTGCACAGAGAGAGATTCCCAAGAGGCAGCTCGAGAAGCTCTCCAGGGCCTCTCAGGGACCTGCAAACCCATCTGGTCAGGTCACAAACACGAGGCAGAATGCTGCCGCCTCTGAAGGGTGCCTGTCAGATTCAAGGGACCCCTAGGCATGGACACAGGGAGCTCCGCAACTCCAACCTGTTCTCCAGCAAAGTCTCTTCTTCACAGGCACAAGAAAGGATTGCAGAGTCATGGAGACCAGGAGCTCCACTACAGCCAGGCTATCTCCAACCTCCTGCGCTCTTCCTGTCACCTCCACCTTCCACACCGTCATGGGCAACGGGTCAGCTCTGCCCCACGCGGCACCTCTCACGGTCTGCACAGGGACCTACAACTTCCCCAGAGCTGCGGACACCCAGAGCTCGGCACCACACACCAGCGCTCGAAGCTCTCATGCCCTCCAACACCATTGCGACGTGCCAAGAGACATGGAGAAAGGGAGCCCAGACACACACCACATCTTTCTAACCTCTCGTGCCAGTCAAGGTACACACAACTTCCCCGTAACCTTGGACAAAGGCAGCCCCGCACCTCTTGCCTCCTCTCTAACCCATCTTGCCCTACCTTGCAGATGCAAGTCCCAAAGCCGCCGAGCACACGAGCTTCACCACATCCCCCATCTCTGCTCGCTCTCCTGCCTTGCCACGGCAGCTACAGGGCTGGAACAAGGCCACAGAAAAAGGTGTGTCCACCCCACCCACCTTCAAGGATATCTCTAAGGGGCTCCCTGGCAGATGACAATTACCACCTCCTGTGGACAAAGGGAGCTCTCAACCACTCACCACCTCCCTAACCTCCCAATTCCTCTCCCGGAGCAACTTCAAGGTCCCACTGCCTGTGCACAGAGAGCGCTCTACGCCACCCAGCCATTCCGCAGCCAGCGGCAACAGAACAATGCCCGAAGCCCTGGGCAAAGGGAGCCTCGCACAAGCAAGATCCACAACCTGTCAACGTCTTCTCAGGGAGCTGCAAATCCACATGGTGAGGACACAAACACTAGGCCAAATCGCTCCCACTTCTCAGCGCCTCCCTGTCTGCTGCAAGCTTCCCACAAGCATCAACACAGGGCGCTGCGCAACTCCTGCCACTTCCCTAACACCTCCTCCTCTTGACAGGCACAAAAAAGGACTCCGCGGGCGTGGAAAAGAGGGGCGGCCAACCACCCAGCATCTTGCACTCTCATGGTAAGCACACGCACCTTCAACTTGCCTATCCCTGTGTCACACCCACACAAGGCACCAACAAGACTCCTATCAAACCTGTCGTTCTCTCCCAGGCCACCGCAACGGCGCAACTGCTACCGGCAAAGGGATCTCGGAAAAACACCGCAGCTGTCGAACCCCTCCTGGTGTGGAAGGTGCCTGGAACGTTCCAAAGGCTTCCCACCACACATTCTCTCTCTAACCTCTCCTTTATTCCCTGGCAGCTGGAAGGTCCCCACGGCTCAGGACACGGCGCTCCATGCCACCCAAGCACTCGGTAATTATGCATGTTCCCACCTGAAGCAGCATCATGCCCAAAGCGTTGCACAGAGAGAGATTCCCAAGAGGCAGCTCGAGAAGCTCTCCAGGGCCTCTCAGGGACCTGCAAACCCATCTGGTCAGGTCACAAACACGAGGCAGAATGCTGCCGCTTCTGAAGGGTGCCTGTCAGATTCAAGGGACCCCTAGGCATGGACACAGGGAGCTCCGCAACTCCAACCTGTTCTCCAGCAAAGTCTCTTCTTCACAGGCACAAGAAAGGATTGCAGAGTCATGGAGACCAGGAGCTCCACTACAGCCAGGCTATCTCCAACCTCCTGCGCTCTTCCTGTCACCTCCACCTTCCACACCGTCATGGGCAACGGGTCAGCTCTGCCCCACGCGGCACCTCTCACGGTCTGCACAGGGACCTACAACTTCCCCAGAGCTGCGGACACCCAGAGCTCGGCACCACACACCAGCGCTCGAAGCTCTCATGCCCTCCAACACCATTGCGACGTGCCAAGAGACATGGAGAAAGGGAGCCCAGACACACACCACATCTTTCTAACCTCTCGTGCCAGTCAAGGTACACACAACTTCCCCGTAACCTTGGACAAAGGCAGCCCCGCACCTCTCGCCTCCTCTCTAACCCATCTTGCCCTACCTTGCAGATGCAAGTCCCAAAGCCGCCGAGCACACGAGCTTCACCACATCCCCCATCTCTGCTCGCTCTCCTGCCTTGCCACGGCAGCTACAGGGCTGGAACAAGGCCACAGAAAAAGGTGTGTCCACCCCACCCACCTTCAAGGATATCTCTTAGGGGCTCCCTGGCAGATGACAATTACCACCTGCTATAGACAAAGGGAGCTCTCAACCACTCACCACCTCCCTAACCTCCCAATTCCTCTCCCGGAGCAACTTCAAGGTCCCACTGCCTGTGCACAGAGAGCGCTCTACGCCACCCAGCCATTCCGCAGCCAGCGGCAACAGAACAATGCCCGAAGCCCTGGGCAAAGGGAGCCTCGCACAAGCAAGATCCACAACCTGTCAACGTCTTCTCAGGGAGCTGCAAATCCACATGGTGAGGACACAAACACTAGGCCAAATCGCTCCCACTTCTCAGCACCTCACTGTCTGCTGCAAGCTTCCCACAAGCATCAACACAGGGCGCTGCGCAACTCCTGCCACTTCCCTAACACCTCCTCCTCTTGACAGGCACAAAAAAGGACTCCGCGGGCGTGGAAAAGAGGGGCGGCCAACCACCCAGCATCTTGCACTCTCATGGTAAGCACACGCACCTTCAACTTGCCTATCCCTGTGTCACACCCACACAAGGCACCAACAAGACTCCTATCAAACCTGTCGTTCTCTCCCAGGCCACCGCAACGGCGCAACTGCTACCGGCAAAGGGATCTCGGAAAAACACCGCAGCTGTCGAACCCGTCCTGGTGTGGAAGGTGCCTGGAACGTTCCAAAGGCTTCCCACCACACATTCTCTCTCTAACCTCTCCTTTATTCCCTGGCAGCTGGAAGGTCCCCACGGCTCAGGACACGGCGCTCCATGCCACCCAAGCACTCGGTAATTATGCATGTTCCCACCTGAAGCAGCATCATGCCCAAAGCGTTGCACAGAGAGAGATTCCCAAGAGGCAGCTCGAGAAGCTCTCCAGGGCCTCTCAGGGACCTGCAAACCCATCTGGTCAGGTCACAAACACGAGGCAGAATGCTGCCGCCTCTGAAGGGTGCCTGTCAGATTCAAGGGACCCCTAGGCATGGACACAGGGAGCTCCGCAACTCCAACCTGTTCTCCAGCAAAGTCTCTTCTTCACAGGCACAAGAAAGGATTGCAGAGTCATGGAGACCAGGAGCTCCACTACAGCCAGGCTATCTCCAACCTCCTGCGCTCTTCCTGTCACCTCCACCTTCCACACCGTCATGGGCAACGGGTCAGCTCTGCCCCACGCGGCACCTCTCACGGTCTGCACAGGGACCTACAACTTCCCCAGAGCTGCGGACACCCAGAGCTCGGCACCACACACCAGCGCTCGAAGCTCTCATGCCCTCCAACACCATTGCGACGTGTCAAGAGACATGGAGAAAGGGAGCCCAGACACACACCACATCTTTCTAACCTCTCGTGCCAGTCAAGGTACACACAACTTCCCCGTAACCTTGGACAAAGGCAGCCCCGCACCTCTCGCCTCCTCTCTAACCCATCTTGCCCTACCTTGCAGATGCAAGTCCCAAAGCCGCCGAGCACACGAGCTTCACCACATCCCCCATCTCTGCTCGCTCTCCTGCCTTGCCACGGCAGCTACAGGGCTGGAACAAGGCCACAAAAAAGGTGTGTCCACCCCACCCACCTTCAAGGATATCTCTTAGGGGCTCCCTGGCAGATGACACTTACCACCTCCTGTAGACAAAGGGAGCTCTCGACCACCCACCACCTCCCTAACCTCCCAATTCCTCTCCCGGGCAGCTTCAAGGTCCCACTGCCTGTGCACAGAGAGCGCTCCACGCCACCCAGCCATTCCGCAGCCAGCGGCAACAGAACAATGCCCGAAGCCCTGGGCAAAGGGAGCCTCGCACAAGCAAGATCCACAACCTGTCAACGTCTTCTCAGGGAGCTGCAAATCCACATGGTGAGGACACAAACACTAGGCCAAATCGCTCCCACTTCTCAGCGCCTCCCTGTCTGCTGCAAGCTTCCCACAAGCATCAACACAGGGCGCTGCGCAACTCCTGCCACTTCCCTAACACCTCCTCCTCTTGACAGGCACAAAAAAGGACTCCGCGGGCGTGGAAAAGAGGGGCGGCCAACCACCCAGCATCTTGCACTCTCATGGTAAGCACACGCACCTTCAACTTGCCTATCCCTGTGTCACACCCACACAAGGCACCAACAAGACTCCTATCAAACCTGTCGTTCTCTCCCAGGCCACCGCAACGGCGCAACTGCTACCGGCAAAGGGATCTCGGAAAAACACCGCAGCTGTCGAACCCGTCCTGGTGTGGAAGGTGCCTGGAACGTTCCAAAGGCTTCCCACCACACATTCTCTCTCTAACCTCTCCTTTATTCCCTGGCAGCTGGAAGGTCCCCACGGCTCAGGACACGGCGCTCCATGCCACCCAAGCACTCGGTAATTATGCATGTTCCCACCTGAAGCAGCATCATGCCCAAAGCGTTGCACAGAGAGAGATTCCCAAGAGGCAGCTCGAGAAGCTCTCCAGGGCCTCTCAGGGACCTGCAAACCCATCTGGTCAGGTCACAAACACGAGGCAGAATGCTGCCGCCTCTGAAGGGTGCCTGTCAGATTCAAGGGACCCCTAGGCATGGACACAGGGAGCTCCGCAACTCCAACCTGTTCTCCAGCAAAGTCTCTTCTTCACAGGCACAAGAAAGGATTGCAGAGTCATGGAGACCAGGAGCTCCACTACAGCCAGGCTATCTCCAACCTCCTGCGCTCTTCCTGTCACCTCCACCTTCCACACCGTCATGGGCAACGGGTCAGCTCTGCCCCACGCGGCACCTCTCACGGTCTGCACAGGGACCTACAACTTCCCCAGAGCTGCGGACACCCAGAGCTCGGCACCACACACCAGCGCTCAAAGCTCTCATGCCCTCCAACACCATTGCGACGTGTCAAGAGACATGGAGAAAGGGAGCCCAGACACACACCACATCTTTCTAACCTCTCGTGCCAGTCAAGGTACACACAACTTCCCCGTAACCTTGGACAAAGGCAGCCCCGCACCTCTCGCCTCCTCTCTAACCCATCTTGCCCTACCTTGCAGATGCAAGTCCCAAAGCCGCCGAGCACACGAGCTTCACCACATCCCCCATCTCTGCTCGCTCTCCTGCCTTGCCACGGCAGCTACAGGGCTGGAACAAGGCCACAAAAAAGGTGTGTCCACCCCACCCACCTTCAAGGATATCTCTTAGGGGCTCCCTGGCAGATGACACTTACCACCTGCTATAGACAAAGGGAGCTCTCGACCACTCACCACCTCCCTAACCTCCCAATTCCTCTCCCGGGCAGCTTCAAGGTCCCACTGCCTGTGCACAGAGAGCGCTCCACGCCACCCAGCCATTCCGCAGCCAGCGGCAACAGAACAATGCCCGAAGCCCTGGGCAAAGGGAGCCTCGCACAAGCAAGATCCACAACCTGTCAACATCTTCTCAGGGAGCTGCAAATCCACATGGTGAGGACACAGACACTAGGCCAAATCGCTCCCACTTCTCAGCGCCTCCCTGTCTGCTGCAAGCTTCCCACAAGCATCAACACAGGGCGCTGCGCAACTCCTGCCACTTCTCTAACATCTCGTCCTCTTGACAGGCACAAAAAAGGACTCCGCGGGCGTGGAAAAGAAGGGCGGCCAACCACCCAGCATCTTGCACTCTCATGGTAAGCACACGCACCTTCAACTTGCCTATCCCTGTGTCACACCCACACAAGGCACCAACAAGACTCCTATCAAACCTGTCGTTCTCTCCCAGGCCACCGCAACGGCGCAACTGCTACCGGCAAAGGGATCTCGGAAAAACACCGCAGCTGTCGAACCCGTCCTGGTGTGGAAGGTGCCTGGAACGTTCCAAAGGCTTCCCACCACACATTCTCTCTCTAACCTCTCCTTTATTCCCTGGCAGCTGGAAGGTCCCCACGGCTCAGGACACGGCGCTCCATGCCACCCAAGCACTCGGTAATTATGCATGTTCCCACCTGAAGCAGCATCATGCCCAAAGCGTTGCACAGAGAGAGATTCCCAAGAGGCAGCTCGAGAAGCTCTCCAGGGCCTCTCAGGGACCTGCAAACCCATCTGGTCAGGTCACAAACACGAGGCAGAATGCTGCCGCCTCTGAAGGGTGCCTGTCAGATTCAAGGGACCCCTAGGCATGGACACAGGGAGCTCCGCAACTCCAACCTGTTCTCCAGCAAAGTCTCTTCTTCACAGGCACAAGAAAGGATTGCAGAGTCATGGAGACCAGGAGCTCCACTACAGCCAGGCTATCTCCAACCTCCTGCGCTCTTCCTGTCACCTCCACCTTCCACACCGTCATGGGCAACGGGTCAGCTCTGCCCCACGCGGCACCTCTCACGGTCTGCACAGGGACCTACAACTTCCCCAGAGCTGCGGACACCCAGAGCTCGGCACCACACACCAGCGCTCGAAGCTCTCATGCCCTCCAACACCATTGCGACGTGCCAAGAGACATGGAGAAAGGGAGCCCAGACACACACCACATCTTTCTAACCTCTCGTGCCAGTCAAGGTACACACAACTTCCCCGTAACCTTGGACAAAGGCAGCCCCGCACCTCTCGCCTCCTCTCTAACCCATCTTGCCCTACCTTGCAGATGCAAGTCCCAAAGCCGCCGAGCACACGAGCTTCACCACATCCCCCATCTCTGCTCGCTCTCCTGCCTTGCCACGGCAGCTACAGGGCTGGAACAAGGCCACAGAAAAAGGTGTGTCCACCCCACCCACCTTCAAGGATATCTCTTAGGGGCTCCCTGGCAGATGACACTTACCACCTGCTATAGACAAAGGGAGCTCTCGACCACCCTCCACCTCCCTAACCTCCCAATTCCTCTCCCGGGCAGCTTCAAGGTCCCACTGCCTGTGCACAGAGAGCGCTCCACGCCACCCAGCCATTCCTCAGCCAGCGGCAACAGAACAATGCCCGAAGCCCTGGGCAAAGGGAGCCTCGCACAAGCAAGATCCACAACCTGTCAACGTCTTCTCAGGGAGCTGCAAATCCACATGGTGAGGACACAGACACTAGGCCAAATCGCTCCCACTTCTCAGCGCCTCCCTGTCTGCTGCAAGCTTCCCACAAGCATCAACACAGGGCGCTGCGCAACTCCTGCCACTTCCCTAACACCTCCTCCTCTTGACAGGCACAAAAAAGGACTCCGCGGGCGTGGAAAAGAGGGGCGGCCAACCACCCAGCATCTTGCACTCTCATGGTAAGCACACGCACCTTCAACTTGCCTATCCCTGTGTCACACCCACACAAGGCACCAACAAGACTCCTATCAAACCTGTCGTTCTCTCCCAGGCCACCGCAACGGCGCAACTGCTACCGGCAAAGGGATCTCGGAAAAACACCGCAGCTGTCGAACCCGTCCTGGTGTGGAAGGTGCCTGGAACGTTCCAAAGGCTTCCCACCACACATTCTCTCTCTAACCTCTCCTTTATTCCCTGGCAGCTGGAAGGTCCCCACGGCTCAGGACACGGCGCTCCATGCCACCCAAGCACTCGGTAATTATGCATGTTCCCACCTGAAGCAGCATCATGCCCAAAGCGTTGCACAGAGAGAGATTCCCAAGAGGCAGCTCGAGAAGCTCTCCAGGGCCTCTCAGGGACCTGCAAACCCATCTGGTCAGGTCACAAACACGAGGCAGAATGCTGCCGCCTCTGAAGGGTGCCTGTCAGATTCAAGGGACCCCTAGGCATGGACACAGGGAGCTCCGCAACTCCAACCTGTTCTCCAGCAAAGTCTCTTCTTCACAGGCACAAGAAAGGATTGCAGAGTCATGGAGACCAGGAGCTCCACTACAGCCAGGCTATCTCCAACCTCCTGCGCTCTTCCTGTCACCTCCACCTTCCACACCGTCATGGGCAACGGGTCAGCTCTGCCCCACGCGGCACCTCTCACGGTCTGCACAGGGACCTACAACTTCCCCAGAGCTGCGGACACCCAGAGCTCGGCACCACACACCAGCGCTCGAAGCTCTCATGCCCTCCAACACCATTGCGACGTGCCAAGAGACATGGAGAAAGGGAGCCCAGACACACACCACATCTTTCTAACCTCTCGTGCCAGTCAAGGTACACACAACTTCCCCGTAACCTTGGACAAAGGCAGCCCCGCACCTCTCGCCTCCTCTCTAACCCATCTTGCCCTACCTTGCAGATGCAAGTCCCAAAGCCGCCGAGCACACGAGCTTCACCACATCCCCCATCTCTGCTCGCTCTCCTGCCTTGCCACGGCAGCTACAGGGCTGGAACAAGGCCACAGAAAAAGGTGTGTCCACCCCACCCACCTTCAAGGATATCTCTTAGGGGCTCCCTGGCAGATGACACTTACCACCTGCTATAGACAAAGGGAGCTCTCGACCACCCTCCACCTCCCTAACCTCCCAATTCCTCTCCCGGGCAGCTTCAAGGTCCCACTGCCTGTGCACAGAGAGCGCTCCACGCCACCCAGCCATTCCTCAGCCAGCGGCAACAGAACAATGCCCGAAGCCCTGGGCAAAGGGAGCCTCGCACAAGCAAGATCCACAACCTGTCAACGTCTTCTCAGGGAGCTGCAAATCCACATGGTGAGGACACAGACACTAGGCCAAATCGCTCCCACTTCTCAGCGCCTCCCTGTCTGCTGCAAGCTTCCCACAAGCATCAACACAGGGCGCTGCGCAACTCCTGCCACTTCCCTAACACCTCCTCCTCTTGACAGGCACAAAAAAGGACTCCGCGGGCGTGGAAAAGAGGGGCGGCCAACCACCCAGCATCTTGCACTCTCATGGTAAGCACACGCACCTTCAACTTGCCTATCCCTGTGTCACACCCACACAAGGCACCAACAAGACTCCTATCAAACCTGTCGTTCTCTCCCAGGCCACCGCAACGGCGCAACTGCTACCGGCAAAGGGATCTCGGAAAAACACCGCAGCTGTCGAACCCGTCCTGGTGTGGAAGGTGCCTGGAACGTTCCAAAGGCTTCCCACCACACATTCTCTCTCTAACCTCTCCTTTATTCCCTGGCAGCTGGAAGGTCCCCACGGCTCAGGACACGGCGCTCCATGCCACCCAAGCACTCGGTAATTATGCATGTTCCCACCTGAAGCAGCATCATGCCCAAAGCGTTGCACAGAGAGAGATTCCCAAGAGGCAGCTCGAGAAGCTCTCCAGGGCCTCTCAGGGACCTGCAAACCCATCTGGTCAGGTCACAAACACGAGGCAGAATGCTGCCGCCTCTGAAGGGTGCCTGTCAGATTCAAGGGACCCCTAGGCATGGACACAGGGAGCTCCGCAACTCCAACCTGTTCTCCAGCAAAGTCTCTTCTTCACAGGCACAAGAAAGGATTGCAGAGTCATGGAGACCAGGAGCTCCACTACAGCCAGGCTATCTCCAACCTCCTGCGCTCTTCCTGTCACCTCCACCTTCCACACCGTCATGGGCAACGGGTCAGCTCTGCCCCACGCGGCACCTCTCACGGTCTGCACAGGGACCTACAACTTCCCCAGAGCTGCGGACACCCAGAGCTCGGCACCACACACCAGCGCTCGAAGCTCTCATGCCCTCCAACACCATTGCGACGTGCCAAGAGACATGGAGAAAGGGAGCCCAGACACACACCACATCTTTCTAACCTCTCGTGCCAGTCAAGGTACACACAACTTCCCCGTAACCTTGGACAAAGGCAGCCCCGCACCTCTCGCCTCCTCTCTAACCCATCTTGCCCTACCTTGCAGATGCAAGTCCCAAAGCCGCCGAGCACACGAGCTTCACCACATCCCCCATCTCTGCTCGCTCTCCTGCCTTGCCACGGCAGCTACAGGGCTGGAACAAGGCCACAGAAAAAGGTGTGTCCACCCCACCCACCTTCAAGGATATCTCTTAGGGGCTCCCTGGCAGATGACACTTACCACCTGCTATAGACAAAGGGAGCTCTCGACCACCCACCACCTCCCTAACCTCCCAATTCCTCTCCCGGGCAGCTTCAAGGTCCCACTGCCTGTGCACAGAGAGCGCTCCACGCCACCCAGCCATTCCTCAGCCAGCGGCAACAGAACAATGCCCGAAGCCCTGGGCAAAGGGAGCCTCGCACAAGCAAGATCCACAACCTGTCAACGTCTTCTCAGGGAGCTGCAAATCCACATGGTGAGGACACAGACACTAGGCCAAATCGCTCCCACTTCTCAGCGCCTCCCTGTCTGCTGCAAGCTTCCCACAAGCATCAACACAGGGCGCTGCGCAACTCCTGCCACTTCTCTAACACCTCCTCCTCTTGACAGGCACAAAAAAGGACTCCGCGGGCGTGGAAAAGAAGGGCGGCCAACCACCCAGCATCTTGCACTCTCATGGTAAGCACACGCACCTTCAACTTGCCTATCCCTGTGTCACACCCACACAAGGCACCAACAAGACTCCTATCAAACCTGTCGTTCTCTCCCAGGCCACCGCAACGGCGCAACTGCTACCGGCAAAGGGATCTCGGAAAAACACCGCAGCTGTCGAACCCGTCCTGGTGTGGAAGGTGCCTGGAACGTTCCAAAGGCTTCCCACCACACATTCTCTCTCTAACCTCTCCTTTATTCCCTGGCAGCTGGAAGGTCCCCACGGCTCAGGACACGGCGCTCCATGCCACCCAAGCACTCGGTAATTATGCATGTTCCCACCTGAAGCAGCATCATGCCCAAAGCGTTGCACAGAGAGAGATTCCCAAGAGGCAGCTCGAGAAGCTCTCCAGGGCCTCTCAGGGACCTGCAAACCCATCTGGTCAGGTCACAAACACGAGGCAGAATGCTGCCGCCTCTGAAGGGTGCCTGTCAGATTCAAGGGACCCCTAGGCATGGACACAGGGAGCTCCGCAACTCCAACCTGTTCTCCAGCAAAGTCTCTTCTTCACAGGCACAAGAAAGGATTGCAGAGTCATGGAGACCAGGAGCTCCACTACAGCCAGGCTATCTCCAACCTCCTGCGCTCTTCCTGTCACCTCCACCTTCCACACCGTCATGGGCAACGGGTCAGCTCTGCCCCACGCGGCACCTCTCACGGTCTGCACAGGGACCTACAACTTCCCCAGAGCTGCGGACACCCAGAGCTCGGCACCACACACCAGCGCTCGAAGCTCTCATGCCCTCCAACACCATTGCGACGTGCCAAGAGACATGGAGAAAGGGAGCCCAGACACACACCACATCTTTCTAACCTCTCGTGCCAGTCAAGGTACACACAACTTCCCCGTAACCTTGGACAAAGGCAGCCCCGCACCTCTCGCCTCCTCTCTAACCCATCTTGCCCTACCTTGCAGATGCAAGTCCCAAAGCCGCCGAGCACACGAGCTTCACCACATCCCCCATCTCTGCTCGCTCTCCTGCCTTGCCACGGCAGCTACAGGGCTGGAACAAGGCCACAGAAAAAGGTGTGTCCACCCCACCCACCTTCAAGGATATCTCTTAGGGGCTCCCTGGCAGATGACACTTACCACCTGCTATAGACAAAGGGAGCTCTCGACCACCCTCCACCTCCCTAACCTCCCAATTCCTCTCCCGGGCAGCTTCAAGGTCCCACTGCCTGTGCACAGAGAGCGCTCCACGCCACCCAGCCATTCCTCAGCCAGCGGCAACAGAACAATGCCCGAAGCCCTGGGCAAAGGGAGCCTCGCACAAGCAAGATCCACAACCTGTCAACGTCTTCTCAGGGAGCTGCAAATCCACATGGTGAGGACACAGACACTAGGCCAAATCGCTCCCACTTCTCAGCGCCTCCCTGTCTGCTGCAAGCTTCCCACAAGCATCAACACAGGGCGCTGCGCAACTCCTGCCACTTCCCTAACACCTCCTCCTCTTGACAGGCACAAAAAAGGACTCCGCGGGCGTGGAAAAGAGGGGCGGCCAACCACCCAGCATCTTGCACTCTCATGGTAAGCACACGCACCTTCAACTTGCCTATCCCTGTGTCACACCCACACAAGGCACCAACAAGACTCCTATCAAACCTGTCGTTCTCTCCCAGGCCACCGCAACGGCGCAACTGCTACCGGCAAAGGGATCTCGGAAAAACACCGCAGCTGTCGAACCCGTCCTGGTGTGGAAGGTGCCTGGAACGTTCCAAAGGCTTCCCACCACACATTCTCTCTCTAACCTCTCCTTTATTCCCTGGCAGCTGGAAGGTCCCCACGGCTCAGGACACGGCGCTCCATGCCACCCAAGCACTCGGTAATTATGCATGTTCCCACCTGAAGCAGCATCATGCCCAAAGCGTTGCACAGAGAGAGATTCCCAAGAGGCAGCTCGAGAAGCTCTCCAGGGCCTCTCAGGGACCTGCAAACCCATCTGGTCAGGTCACAAACACGAGGCAGAATGCTGCCGCCTCTGAAGGGTGCCTGTCAGATTCAAGGGACCCCTAGGCATGGACACAGGGAGCTCCGCAACTCCAACCTGTTCTCCAGCAAAGTCTCTTCTTCACAGGCACAAGAAAGGATTGCAGAGTCATGGAGACCAGGAGCTCCACTACAGCCAGGCTATCTCCAACCTCCTGCGCTCTTCCTGTCACCTCCACCTTCCACACCGTCATGGGCAACGGGTCAGCTCTGCCCCACGCGGCACCTCTCACGGTCTGCACAGGGACCTACAACTTCCCCAGAGCTGCGGACACCCAGAGCTCGGCACCACACACCAGCGCTCGAAGCTCTCATGCCCTCCAACACCATTGCGACGTGCCAAGAGACATGGAGAAAGGGAGCCCAGACACACACCACATCTTTCTAACCTCTCGTGCCAGTCAAGGTACACACAACTTCCCCGTAACCTTGGACAAAGGCAGCCCCGCACCTCTCGCCTCCTCTCTAACCCATCTTGCCCTACCTTGCAGATGCAAGTCCCAAAGCCGCCGAGCACACGAGCTTCACCACATCCCCCATCTCTGCTCGCTCTCCTGCCTTGCCACGGCAGCTACAGGGCTGGAACAAGGCCACAGAAAAAGGTGTGTCCACCCCACCCACCTTCAAGGATATCTCTTAGGGGCTCCCTGGCAGATGACACTTACCACCTGCTATAGACAAAGGGAGCTCTCGACCACCCTCCACCTCCCTAACCTCCCAATTCCTCTCCCGGGCAGCTTCAAGGTCCCACTGCCTGTGCACAGAGAGCGCTCCACGCCACCCAGCCATTCCTCAGCCAGCGGCAACAGAACAATGCCCGAAGCCCTGGGCAAAGGGAGCCTCGCACAAGCAAGATCCACAACCTGTCAACGTCTTCTCAGGGAGCTGCAAATCCACATGGTGAGGACACAGACACTAGGCCAAATCGCTCCCACTTCTCAGCGCCTCCCTGTCTGCTGCAAGCTTCCCACAAGCATCAACACAGGGCGCTGCGCAACTCCTGCCACTTCCCTAACACCTCCTCCTCTTGACAGGCACAAAAAAGGACTCCGCGGGCGTGGAAAAGAGGGGCGGCCAACCACCCAGCATCTTGCACTCTCATGGTAAGCACACGCACCTTCAACTTGCCTATCCCTGTGTCACACCCACACAAGGCACCAACAAGACTCCTATCAAACCTGTCGTTCTCTCCCAGGCCACCGCAACGGCGCAACTGCTACCGGCAAAGGGATCTCGGAAAAACACCGCAGCTGTCGAACCCGTCCTGGTGTGGAAGGTGCCTGGAACGTTCCAAAGGCTTCCCACCACACATTCTCTCTCTAACCTCTCCTTTATTCCCTGGCAGCTGGAAGGTCCCCACGGCTCAGGACACGGCGCTCCATGCCACCCAAGCACTCGGTAATTATGCATGTTCCCACCTGAAGCAGCATCATGCCCAAAGCGTTGCACAGAGAGAGATTCCCAAGAGGCAGCTCGAGAAGCTCTCCAGGGCCTCTCAGGGACCTGCAAACCCATCTGGTCAGGTCACAAACACGAGGCAGAATGCTGCCGCCTCTGAAGGGTGCCTGTCAGATTCAAGGGACCCCTAGGCATGGACACAGGGAGCTCCGCAACTCCAACCTGTTCTCCAGCAAAGTCTCTTCTTCACAGGCACAAGAAAGGATTGCAGAGTCATGGAGACCAGGAGCTCCACTACAGCCAGGCTATCTCCAACCTCCTGCGCTCTTCCTGTCACCTCCACCTTCCACACTGTCATGGGCAACGGGTCAGCTCTGCCCCACGCGGCACCTCTCACGGTCTGCACAGGGACCTACAACTTCCCCAGAGCTGCGGACACCCAGAGCTCGGCACCACACACCAGCGCTCGAAGCTCTCATGCCCTCCAACACCATTGCGACGTGTCAAGAGACATGGAGAAAGGGAGCCCAGACACACACCACATCTTTCTAACCTCTCGTGCCAGTCAAGGTACACACAACTTCCCCGTAACCTTGGACAAAGGCAGCCCCGCACCTCTCGCCTCCTCTCTAACCCATCTTGCCCTACCTTGCAGATGCAAGTCCCAAAGCCGCCGAGCACACGAGCTTCACCACATCCCCCATCTCTGCTCGCTCTCCTGCCTTGCCACGGCAGCTACAGGGCTGGAACAAGGCCACAGAAAAAGGTGTGTCCACCCCACCCACCTTCAAGGATATCTCTTAGGGGCTCCCTGGCAGATGACAATTACCTCCTGTGGACAAAGGGAGCTCTCAACCACTCACCACCTCCCTAACCTCCCAATTCCTCTCCCGGAGCAACTTCAAGGTCCCACTGCCTGTGCACAGAGAGCGCTCTACGCCACCCAGCCATTCCGCAGCCAGCGGCAACAGAACAATGCCCGAAGCCCTGGGCAAAGGGAGCCTCGCACAAGCAAGATCCACAACCTGTCAACGTCTTCTCAGGGAGCTGCAAATCCACATGGTGAGGACACAAACACTAGGCCAAATCGCTCCCACTTCTCAGCGCCTCCCTGTCTGCTGCAAGCTTCCCACAAGCATCAACACAGGGCGCTGCGCAACTCCTGCCACTTCTCTAACACCTCCTCCTCTTGACAGGCACAAAAAGGGACTCCGCGGGTGTGGAAAAGAGGGGCGGCCAACCACCCAGCATCTTGCACTCGTGTCTCTCATGGTAAGCACACGCACCTTTAACTTGCCTATCCCTGTGTCACACCCACACAAGGCACCAACAAGACTCCTATCAAACCTGTCGTTCTCTCCCAGGCCACCGCAACGGCGCAACTGCTACCGGCAAAGGGATCTCGGAAAAACACCGCAGCTGTCGAACCCGTCCTGGTGTGGAAGGTGCCTGGAACGTTCCAAAGGCTTCCCACCACACATTCTCTCTCTAACCTCTCCTTTATTCCCTGGCAGCTGGAAGGTCCCCACGGCTCAGGACACGGCGCTCCATGCCACCCAAGCACTCGGTAATTATGCATGTTCCCACCTGAAGCAGCATCATGCCCAAAGCGTTGCACAGAGAGAGATTCCCAAGAGGCAGCTCGAGAAGCTCTCCAGGGCCTCTCAGGGACCTGCAAACCCATCTGGTCAGGTCACAAACACGAGGCAGAATGCTGCCGCCTCTGAAGGGTGCCTGTCAGATTCAAGGGACCCCTAGGCATGGACACAGGGAGCTCCGCAACTCCAACCTGTTCTCCAGCAAAGTCTCTTCTTCACAGGCACAAGAAAGGATTGCAGAGTCATGGAGACCAGGAGCTCCACTACAGCCAGGCTATCTCCAACCTCCTGCGCTCTTCCTGTCACCTCCACCTTCCACACCGTCATGGGCAACGGGTCAGCTCTGCCCCACGCGGCACCTCTCACGGTCTGCACAGGGACCTACAACTTCCCCAGAGCTGCGGACACCCAGAGCTCGGCACCACACACCAGCGCTCGAAGCTCTCATGCCCTCCAACACCATTGCGACGTGCCAAGAGACATGGAGAAAGGGAGCCCAGACACACACCACATCTTTCTAACCTCTCGTGCCAGTCAAGGTACACACAACTTCCCTGTAACCTTGGACAAAGGCAGCCCCGCACCTCTCGCCTCCTCTCTAACCCATCTTGCCCTACCTTGCAGATGCAAGTCCCAAAGCCGCCGAGCACAGGAGCTTCACCACATCCCCCATCTCTGCTCGCTCTCCTGCACTGCCACTGCCTCTGCAGAGCTGCAGCTACGCCACAGAATAGGGGGAGCTCTGCACGAAGTATTAAAATGCAGTCATTCAATTAGCTACTGTACATGAATTATAAAGCTTTAGTTGTCTATTTATGAATGATTGTCGTATGTGTTGTTTCAGCTCCTCACATATGCACAGCGTCTTAAAACCTACAGGGCTATTGTATTTTCCAATTGGTTACAATAATTTTGCTTATCTACATGTATCTTGACTGATATCTAGCCACTAAAATATTTCTTAATTTTCTTTTATGTATTCGCTGATAATTACCAGAGCTCTGATTTAACTGCACAAAATCACAATGGGATCTTTTCCTTGCTGCTGTTTTTAAACAGTAATTGTTAAATAAAATGTATAAATAATGGTATTCATCTTTCTTGATATCCACTTTTCTCATTCAAAATAAATGTATTTTGCAGCAGATTATTTGGCAGCATTTTTTGACTAAGCGCTAATCAGTTGATTTTCTTTGGTATTCCTTCAAAGAAAATCCTAAAACCTTTCAGTGTAAATGTATATATAATGTGTAATTTCAAAGGAATAGATGTGTCAGTGCACGTTAACTGCACCTTAATTTCCAAACCTTGGTAATTTCCTTCTAATCCTATTTTTATACAAACTTGTAGGGCTAATCTGTTCTCAAGGGATTTTTTGCAGGTGGTGTTATAATTTACATATTGCAAAAGGCAAGAGAGGCATGTTTTACTTCAAAATTAACTCCCATTCTTAGCACATTTTTATTACAGAACTTTGTTCCATATTAACATATCTACCTAGTTTTATTCATAATGATGACTGTGAAAGCTTTAAAAATTAGGAAATATTTCAACTGTGTGTTTAAAATGTGAATTCTAGAAGTAGTAATGTAGCTTTTGGTAGATTTGATTTCACACATTCAAAAAAACTTTCATTTAGGTATATGCCATACTTCACCATCTAATGGAGTGTTGTCTTTTAAATACAGACTCTTGCGCTTGCCTTTGCTGTATATTCATTAGTGATCCTAAAAATTAGTACTACAGCTTCCACATTTTGAGAAAGAATGAAAGCTGCAAACAGATACAACAGAAATAAGACCTAGATTAAGTTCTAATGTGCTAGTCAATTCAACCTAAAGCAGCCATATCAGTTCAACATAAAGTTGATAAGACCCTATCAGCCATATGAACTTTCAGCATAAGTTGGATCACAGGTCACAATGATTAGTATGTTTAAATTAGATTATTTTCCCCTGGTTTACAATACCTCATGTATGCTACGGATGTCTTCTCCATTTCTAAAATCACAATCTGTTCAATCAGCACAGTGGGACTGCTGTCATTGCACATTATTCTAACTGTGATATATCTTACTGACAACATCACCACCTTTTGATTTACATTGACAGGACTCAAAATACAAAAGTGGAATATTCTCCAAGGCATATAATCAATAACATCTGCAACATTTCTGGTATTTCCTTTGCCCTGTTTATACCATTACTGTCTCTGCTGAAGCTGTATCACTGTAAATGTTTCCAGGAACATATGCTGGCATCAGCCCACAACACTGTTTCCACGGTACTAAAAATTTTAAATCTCAGAGGGATCTCAGACGTATTACTAGTTTATTGTTCTTATACTCAAGTTATTGTGATAAATAGGATGAGAAAGCATACACAGTAATATCCTTCATAGCATCTTCTGATTTTGTGCAATAAAAGATAATAATGGTAAAACATTTTTGAGAATAATAAAAAGTCTTATTATCTAGTAAAAATGATACTTAGCCACAGGGATTTTTGCAAGAAAAATTAAATTGTGTTCAAATGTTAAAATCAGTTAATCTTTGTGAAAATATTGTCATAAAAGTATTAAGCCCAAAAACTGTCTAGGGTAATATGAAAAATAAGTGAAAAAATATGTTATTTCTAAACAAGTGTGTGTATATTAATTAATTCAGTGATGTATTTTCTGATGTACAGCACTTAGATGGTACTAAAAAGCACAGTTGAAATGAAAAGATTATGCTAAAGATTGGAGGGTAGAAAGTAAGCTGGAAAAAAAAATAAAATCTGATGAACTACAGGTCAGTAACTAAATAGTTAAGAAAACTATGCATAATTTAAATTACATAGCATGGTCTTGTTTAGTTTTAATAAATGTATCAGACACTGAATACTCTGAATAATATAACTGAATAATATAACTCTAACTATGGGATAGAGTGAGAATTGTTCAAAGTGGTTACTAACAAAACAAAACAAAATAAAATAAAAATAATAATGAACATTTAGTGTGTTCAGCTGAAGAATGAAAGTAGTCAGTGCAACCACTTTTCATTGGGCAGGCGAATAAATGCTTTGCTGAATCAAGCTGCAAGTTTCAACTGTTTTCAAGGTCAAATTCTAAGTCAAAAAGATTACATTTGAAAAAGAGAGCAAATGAGGATCACATCGAGGTTTATCAGTTGAAGTGGTAAACAAATTAGATGGAAAACATGACTTTAGCAATTTAGCAAGAAAAAGGATGACTTTATCAATTGTATTTTGTATCTGCAGGGTTTAAATGATGCTATGCATGTCCAGGAAGCCAGAAGAAAGACCAGTTGCATCAGAAGCAGTAAGATGTAATGAAGAAATGAAAAAAGCATCTATCAGTTGTGTACAATTCAGATACGGTAGTACTGAACATGCCATATTCTCAATTATGTGCTGAGGTGTATATATATATGACTTGTGAAGGTTCAACACATTAAACCTGTTTGCAAGATTTATGTACATAGTTTGTATTTCTTAAGAACCATCTTTTCTACCAAAACTGTGAGTATTTCTTTAGATACAAAGAAGTCTGCATCAACTCAAATTGAATTTCAGAAATTATTTTAAAAGTGTCACTTATATGACAATTTTAAATGATCTTAAAAAAAAAAAAATGGAGGAAAAAGTATGCTATCACTGCATTCAGAAAGCAAATATCAGCATTTTAAAAGCAACAGAATGTATTTCTAGAGCAACAAGGAAAAATGAATAACTTGTGGGTTCCATATCTATATCTGGAATCTTTTCTTGAATTCTTTGCTGAGACTGACATCGAGAAGGACATCGAGGTGCTTGAGTGGGTGCAGAGAAGGGCGACAAAGCTGGTGAGGGGCCTGGAGAACAAGTCCTACGAGGAGCGGCTGAGGGAGCTGGGCTTGTTCAGCCTGGAGAAGAGGAGGCTCAGGGGCGACCTTATCGCTCTCTATAGGTACCTCAAGGGAGGCTGTAGCGAGGTGGGGGTTGGTCTGTTCTCCCACGTGCCTGGTGACAGGACGAGGGGGAATGGGCTTAAGTTGAGCCAGGGGAGTTTTAGGTTAGATGTTAGGAAGAACTTCTTTACTGAAAGGGTTGTTAGGCATTGGAACAGGCTGCCCAGGGAAGTGGTGGAGTCACCATCCCTGGAAGTCTTCAAAAGACGTTCAGATGTAGAACTTAGGGATATGGTTTAGTGGGGACTGCTAGCATTAGGTCAGAGGTTGTACTCGATGATCTTGAGGTCTCTTCCAACCTAGAAATTCTGTGATTCTGTGATTCTGTGACTGAATAAAATCAAAATAGAATTTCTTGGCCTTGCTTTTAAGTTCATTTGCACTTAGGAACAAAGGAATAGGGGAAATGTTACATAGCAGTAGTAATTCTGAAATCTCAAATCATGTTTTTTTCTTGGCCTCGCCCATCGTCAAAATATGCACAGACACTTATACTGCTGGAAGGAGATAGATGCTTCAAGGGCAGTGAAACATGTCTCAGAAATGAAGGCTTGTGGTGAGTCTCCAGCAGGTTAAGGACATACCTAATGCCTTATGCAAGTCAAAGTGGCATTTGGGAGGGCACTGCTGAAGCTGTTACAGAGTTAACAACTGCTGTCACTCTGAGAAACAGTAATGAAGAGTTAGAACCTGTTCTTAAGTGTTCAGCAACTCTCTGGATGCTTCTAGACTGCACCTCCTTGGAAATGTGAAGAAAAGACTCTCAAAAGACTCTACAGTGTCTCAGAAGATCTCATTCTTTCATCCCTCAATACTTCCATGATGAATGAAAACTGAAATGTAGTTAAACATGGGTGTGTGCTAGAAAAGAATGGAAAGAACATTTGTTCTACATGTACCCTAGAATTCCCATACCTATTTTTAAGAAAATTAAAAATACAGTAACATAATGCAAAAAGGATAGGTAAAGAAGATAATGTTTCCACATTACAAAAATTATAGTTCTCCTTTGGAGGGCACACAGTTTTCCTTAACTCCTAGAAAAATACAGGTATTTTTAACAAGTAAGAAGTATCCTCATAGCTGCTCACGAACTCAGTTTTGCCACCTGAATCATGTCTTAGAATCATAGAATGGTTTGGTTTGGAAGGGAACTTAAAGATCATCTAACTCCTACCCACTGACATAGGCAGGGATGTCACCCCCTAGGTAGATTGGCCAAGGCCCCATCCAGCTTGGCCTTGAACATCTCCAGGGATGGGGCATCCACAGTTTCTCTGGGCAACCTGTTCTGATGCCTCACTACCCTTACACTGAAGAATTTCCTCCTGATGTCTAGTCTAAATCTATCCTCTTTTAGTGTAAGATCACCCCCCCTTGTCCTATCATATCTACACAAGTAAAGAGTCCTTCTCCATCCTTTTTTAAAGATCCCTTTAAGCACTGGAGGCCACAATGAGGTCTCTCCAGAGCCTTCTCTTTTCCAGGCTGAACATCCCCAGCTCTATCAACCTTTCTTCATAGGAGAGGTGCTCCAGCCCTCTGATCATCTTTCTAGCCCTCCTCTGGACTCACTATAATAGATCTACACCCTGCTTGTGCTGGGGGCCCCAAACCTGGATGCAGTACTCCAGATAAGACCTCACAAGGGTAGAATAGAGGGAGACAATCACCTCCCTCAGTCTTCTGGTCACAACTCTTTTGATGCAGCCCAGGATGCAGTTGGCCTTCTGGGCTGCAAGCGCACACTGTTGGCTCATGTTGAGCCTTTTGTCCACTATAACTCCCAAGTCTCTCTCTGCAGGGCTGCTCTCCACGAGTTCTTCTCCCAGTCTGTACTCCTGTCTGGCATTGCCGTAACCCAGGTGCAGCACCTTGCATTTGGACTTGTTGAACCTCACTTAGTCCACATGGGCCCACTTCTCAAGTTTGTCCAGGTTATTTTGGATGGCATCCCTTCATTCTGTCGTATAAACTCTACCACTCAGCTTGGTGTCATCTGCAAACTTGTTGAGGGTATACTCAATCCCATTATCTATGTCATTGATGAAAATATTGAAAAGCACCAGTCCAAAGACAGGCCCATGAGGGATACCGCTCATCACCAGCCTCCTGGACATAGAACCTCCACCTGGACATAGAGCCATTGACCACTAATCTCTGGGTGTGGCCATCAAGCCAATTCCTTATCCACTGGATGGTCCACCCTTCAAATACGTACCTTTCCAATTTAGAGATTAGGGTGTCATATTGGACCGTGTCAAAAGCCTTACAGAAGTCCAAGTAGATGACATCAGTCAGTTTTCCCTTGTCGACTGATGCTGTCACTCCATCACAGACGGCACCAGACTGGTCAGGTACAATTTGCCCCTGGTGAAGCCATGCTGGCTATCCCAGCTCACCTCCATGTCCTGCATGTGCTTTAACACTGCCTCCAGGAGGATTCATACCATGATCTCATCCATTAATTCTTTGAACAGCTGAAAGTTGGCTCTTCTGAAGTTTAGGCCCTGATTTTGTTCTTAGCCAGGCCCATATCCTGCTTTCTGCCCTCTTTTTCTATCCTGCTTTCATTGTCTGCCTAGGGAAATTGTGCTTTCCAACATTCAAGCAAATTTTGCCTGCCTTTAAAAGCCTTCTCTAAGAAAAGAAATAAAGTCAAGCATGAATGAATTTCAAATTCACCAGGGGCTCCACTAAAGAAAAGTTTTACAGTAAAAAAATCCCTTTGGTAGAGCTTCCCAGTATGAGGTCTGAGACTCTCTCCTGATGGCCACAAAGAAAAGCACAGTATGTGGTATATCTACTTGCAAACATTTCTTCTATTTTCTCCTTTTCCTTTCGTCCTTGTCTCCATGCAAGCACTGCTCTGCAACAACTAGACCATGGATCACCACTGCTTTCAACACAAATCCAAAATACAGCATCATACAAGCCACTATGAAGAAAATTAACTCTATCACATGCAAAACCATCACACCTACCAAGATTTTTGGTGAAATCAGCTGTGTTTTAAGTACTGAAGTAAATGAAATTCATATTCCTTTGCTAAGTCACAAATGCAGCTAAAATACTGGGAACTTCCAATGGTCTCTATTCTTCTGTATGTGTATGAGCAGGTAAGTCCATAAATAGGAACTCAGTGTCTTATTTTTGGTGCTTTTAGGACTAGATAGCAATTATAGCATAATGTCCTGAATTGTTTTATTTGGGTGCCTCAGTTCTACCTAAGTCTAATTTTAGGCACTAAAGTAGGAGCTTTGTGTCCTTACTTCATCTTCACATATGACAAGTGTCAGTGCATCTTAACATATAAAAAAGAGTTGAAATAAAGGTCAAAAGGGAAACAAAGTATTTTGTATTATATTTTATATCATTTTGCATGGATTTTCAGAATGTCAGCTTGTAATCATATTTCCAGAAAGGAATAATTTTCAGCTTTTCAATCTCCCTTTCCAAATTTCCATAAGGATGATAAATCAAGTTTTCATTCCCTCCACCTGAAGTATTAGTTCAGCCTCAGGCATCCCTTGCAACCTCTGTTTCTTTTGCTTTATGGCACTATCTAGATTTATTTTGCCTTCTCTTTTTTTGAGCATTTATATTTATACAAAGGTTGGTATACTTTCTTTTGTTTACCTTTCTTTAGTTATTACTCTTAGATGCTCGCCTGTCTCTTGGGAATGTACTTTGTATGTCATATATGCACACAAGAAAAAGGAAATACAATTACAGATGAGTGCAGTGTAAGTTTAAGTCCTCAACAAAGTATCTAGACCACTCAGGCTGTGATTAGCACATGAACTGCTCCAAATTCTTATGTAAAACAGATTTCTTGAGCAGTGTTGACTCAGACATAGGTACATTTTAATGGCAAGTCAAGGTATAGGACAGAATTTATTTTTCCAAATACATTTTAATTTCACAGGTGTTCTGTCAGTTTTGCTTGTATATATAAATGTCCAAAAACCACTCTTGCAGAAAAATAGGACCTCTGGATGAAGCACTAAAGTATGAGACAATCTACTTTAAATTAAAAACAAGGAGGTGTAATTGAACTTGCTTTAGGCTGCTGACCCTGGAGATGTTAAAATAAAATAGAAAGTCATCTCACCAGCTAGGTTCTACTAATCTCACAGAGTATTAATCATGTCCCTTGTTATGAGAAAATTCTATTAGCTGTTACATTTAAAATGCAACATTTTAAAGTGCAAAAACACTTATTTAACAACTATTTTAGCTTCAATGTTTCTAATGGAGCAATTGGATACAATACAACATGACACATAACAGGTTTGTTATATATATATATATATATTAGTGGATTGAATTCAAGCTTGATATCTGGGTAACTGGATATAAATTTGGACATCTATTTGAGTAGTCAAGATGTGTGTTTCTTTTCATTCATAAAGTGACTATTTCCCTCCATTACAGCTCTATTAATCAAACAATACTTTCACAGTGAAAAGATTTTTATATACTGGAAACATCATGCTTTGTGAAAGAAGCAAGATAAATAGCCAATCGGGATCATTTATGTCTCAGCTCTCCAAATTTTGTGCAACTGAAATCAGTTGCTGAAGAGAATCTAAACTGCTAAATTTATTTACAGTACAGCCAAAGATATAATCTAAATTAGAGTCTACTCCTGCAGTGTTTTAAGTACCTCATTAAATTCTTGGATTCCTTAACAAAGCCAAACATATCTAATATTGGAAACTTAAGACAATTGGGCTATTCTATAATCTGCATTCATAATGTAAATGTTGGATAGCTTTCCATTTCATTCAGGAATTTGTGGGAGCCCTCTGGATTCAGAAGGACTCACAGGATTCAGAAGGACTCTGATTTTTGGCATTACAGAGCAAAACAGTTTTACCTGCAGTTGCTGACTAATGACCACCTTTTCCTATTGAAGAATACTGAAAGCAAAGGTGCAGGTATTGAAAGAAGTCACTGTCTCTGCATCCCCTTCAATAACTGCATTTGTATACAGTTGAGTTGCATCTAGTTGATTTATCCCATTTAGAAAAAATAAAATAAAATAAAATAAAAAAAAAATATATATATATTTCTCTCTAATACTTTACAGCATTCAAATATTACAATGCTTTTGACAAAGGGTAAGATAGGAAGAAATACTGTAGTTGTGATGTTTTGTTTTACCCAGTCTTTTTTGGCAATGCCATTTTCTCTTTTCCATATATGTAGAAACATATTCAGAGAGCAGACAGCCCATGAGCTGTGGTTCCTGCTTAAACAGTAAGAAATGCTTTCTGCTTGTCTTATTGAACATAATCACTAAAATTAAATTAAAAATTAAAAGTCTCATTCAATAGATGTGGCTTTATTTTATTTATTTATTTATTTATTTTTACAATCTATGTCTTGTATATATTGCATTTTTTATTTCATATTTTTGGTTATGTTAGCAGACTTCTTTTTTTATTGAGAGACACTTTGAATGACAAACTTCTAGTGCCACTTCAAATTAAGGTTTCCAGTTATGAATTTAACTAGACAGTTATTGGGCATTACAATCAATAAATACTAACTGATTGTTAAAAACAAAATCAGACAGGATTAGCTGTGTAATGGATACATATATATGTTGCATTACTATAAAACCTCAGTTTTATGGGGTTTTACTAACCAACTGCTATTTCAAATGCTTGTAAAATCTAACTACTCTATTAAATCCAGTTCTTTAGGCTGAATGTGATGGATTATATACTATTGTGTAACTATTTATGACTATTGTATGTTGACCTAGGTACTGGGATTGTTAGCATATGCCCATATTGTGCTGCTGGCACAGTTAAGATGGGCAGTAGCTTCCCTGCTGTGCATCAGTGAACACACACAGCACTAAACAAACCACTTAGAGAAAAGGCAGCGCATGCCAGTCTTGATCAGCCAGGAAGGCCTATTCTTAGTCTTCCGAAAGGGAGAAATACATGCCTGAAGTTGACCCATTCCCCTCAACTTCAAGGTGATTGAAATGCAAGCTTTAATTCATAGGTTCAGGGAACCATAGAGGTTGGAAGGGACCTCTGGAAACTGTGCAGTCCAACCCTTGAGCGGAGTCAGCAGGTTGTTCTAACTAAATATTTCTCCTACTATCTGCTACATATTCTCCTAATATCTGCTACATTATGGAACTTATTCATTCCACTATATACATCTTTTCCTTTGAACGAGACAACCAAAAGGACCCTCTGCAATTAAAAAGTCTCAGCAGAGAAGGCCATTTTGAAAGTGTTTTTCAGATGGATATAGGCACATGTTTTCAGTCCCACTTAAGCTATCATATTCTGATGTGGTTCTGATGTCTCCCTTGAACTTCATAATCAATAAATTTAATTAGGAAGAATAACAAATTTATGTTTTTAACAAAGGGCTTTTGCATGTGACTGCATAATCACACCTTAGGGAGTTACTCTACCTCAACTAAACCACAGTGGCTTATTCTGTATCTACAACAAAATGTCAAACACGTCAGAAGAGCCTCAAGGAAAGAGGCTTAAGCTAACACATTATAGTTCAATCTGCAATACATGTAGTTAGTAACAAATAATCAACTGAACCTTAGTTGTGCATTTATATGTAGTAGCCTAGTTTTATGCCTGAGCCATAGCAGAGAAACAAAGGAAAGCCAGTACCCATTGGCCCTGGAAGAAGTGTCTAATGGAATCAATGCCAAGAAAGTTATTGACCCTCAAACATACAACACATCACCAAAATGTGTCTAGAGTTTCCAGAAACTTTTTTCTCTCAATAGAATCTTTTCATTCTTATACTATAGGTATAAAATGACTTGGGACCATTCACATAAATACTTATACACAGTTAAAAGTGTGTCTTGCTTATATACAGTTAAAAGTGTGCCTAGGGTCTGGGTCTGCATAACTACTTGCTAGACTTGAGCTGTGAATGTGAAGAAAATGTGTGAACAATAACTAAATCTCACACATTTCCATTTTTAGTCTGGAACTCCCCATCTCAGTGTATTCAGAGAGGTTTCAAATTTTACTGCCACAGTAGTAAAAACAACAACCCAATAGCAAATTCCCCTCCAGCCAGTGAAAATTCCAAAACTTAAAAGTCTGATCCAATAAGATATTTAAACCCATGTGATTCCTTAAACACCAGAGTAGTCCCATTGAAGTCAATTAGAACTATTTCTTTGCTTAAAATAACACATGGGATAAGTATTCTGCCAAAGTGGGACCTAAGAGAAAGTGTCTCATAGAAAAGAAAACAGCTATAATTTCTCTTTTGTGTTGTGCATCAAATCATTTAGAAGAAGTTTATGGGAAGTTTTTCTGACAGTCTGGTATCTTTTCTTACTAGGCCTTCAGTATACACTGGAGTTCAGAGAAGGTTAGTCATTTCATGCAATCAGATGGCATCCCTGTTGAAAATGGGTTCCATGGTGAAAACCACTGTAGCAGAAATTAAACCCTAACAAGCTGAATATCTTTTTAGTGTTTCCTGTGCTCTTTCACCAGTCAAAAGTCAATCCAGAAATGCAGGTCAGCATATAGAGAACCATATTCCTTGTAGCTTATTATGTACCAGAAACATAGTTTCACATTTTTGCTAATGTATTATGTAGATAGGTGAGATGGAGCTTTACTTTGCCTTCTGCCCTGTTTATAGTCTTCTCACAAATGTAATAATGAATTATTGCTCCAATTGTTCTAATTAACATTATACATTTTTCAAGTGGAGTTTTATAACTCATCAAGATATGAAATCATTTCTATTAGAAGACTCACCCTATATTATTTTGTTAGAAAATACTGATTTATGTTATCTACTGAAATTCAGTGAGTTCAATTTCTTTTTATTTTTAGCACAAAGAGGGAAATGTGTCTTTATTCCCATCCCTCCCTACTAGTCATACAGTTCTAAGACAGTAAATATCCATTATAACCTTATACACAGCCTTGCATAAACACAATGTTCAGGAACAAATAAACATGTTTATGACACCACAATGTGCTTGCAACAAATGGATTTGGAAGACTCTTGACCCTGGGAAGGCAATTACACTATTTGATGGAGTCCAAAGTAGCTACAATCTGACTAAAGAGCTAATAACATTAGTGTTGACCATGACCCTGTCAATAATTTCCTTTATACTTGGCATTTGTTTATACTTTAAAGAAGATTTATTTCAGCAATTTCAATCTGATTTTAATGTACAAACTAAATATTAACAGCTCTAATGTCTTGCTAATTTTGTTGTTGTTGTTCTGTTCTTTGATTGTTTCACTTTGTTTGAGGCTAGACTGAAGAGGGAGAGATGATATGAAAGTGTTTCTTACACTCAAATAGTTTAAATGAAATGTTAATTAAGGTGCAGAATTGAAGTGTTATGGCACACCTCCTCAAAAGAGAAAAATATGGACTGCTTTTGAGTATTTTAAAGAAGTCACCTGAATGCTAAAGTGGCTGTTTTAAAAGATCCTGAAATATTATCACTAAAGAACTGTCTGCTTGGTGCTGTATGTAACATGGTAAAGATGAAGGAATTTTCAAGTCTTCTTATAGATGTATGTTACAGATGTACCCAAAGGTGGTTAGCCAAATCCTATAGTGGATAGTCAAGGAAGTGGGTCATACAAAGCAAGTATTCTACTCCCCAAAAGACTAAGAGAATTTCACCTTGCTGGGTATAACTTCCTTGGCCCTAAAAGGCATTATTGTATGCATACATCTCCCATGTATAATTAAAAATGCCCTAATAATTAAAATTATAATTAAAAAATAAAAATTATAATTTTTAAAATTATAAAAATATAATGCCCTAATCCTCTCAAGTATTAAAATGTAGATCAGCTCAGTAAAGGAATCTGTTTGTCAGTTAAAACTTTAATTTGGTATAAGGATTTTAAAAAAAAAAATTGTATTTAATAAAATTCCTAGTTTTGCATATGCAGAAATTTATGTTTGCACATGAGAAACTAAGTTGCCTAAACAAAAGACAGCATTGAAATTGATAATCATTATTATATACATATACAATTCTGTATGTAGAAATGTGCAATATTTTCATATTATTTCCTCAAACTATCAAGGTGCAATTTGACAGAAAATAACAGTTGCAAATATGACTCTAACCTTCCAGTTTATGACTAACAAAGACTTACAAAGAAACTAGCATGTAAGGTATGTCATTTTTTAGCTGAGTTTCTACTATGAATCTAGATACACTCTAAAACATGCCGATCTTCTCTCAACTTCAGAAAATCATCCTGTCATTTACTGCATGTTTAGTTACTGAAGTCATAAATAGTTTGATATAGAATAGTTATTTCAGATGCATAACTCTAGAAATACTCTCTTCCTAAAAGATATTGATAAAAACCTGAAGGAACTTCACAGTGTATCAAATACACTTTCTTTCAAATGAAACCACACAGCGCAGACTGTTTATGTATCATCAAGCTCTACCTTAAAATTATTTAGGCATTTTGGCTCCCATTACTACATGGTAGTAGTTTGGTCCAAACCTCACTCCTCTGATGGTTAAAAATCTTTTTACTAATTTCCAACCTAGACTTACTAATGACCACTTTACTTACCTTTGTTCAAGTGCCAAATATTGCTTTTCAGATAAAACAGTCATCTTTTTACTCCCCAGTGTTCAATTCCATGAGCTTTTTACGTAGAGAAAAAATATTTTCTAAGCTTTCATTTTATTATCATAATTAAGAAAAGCTGTTCTAGTCTCTTCTCATAACAGTTCTCCAAAGAATCTGAATTTCTTCTTGTACGTAGGGGAGCACAACTGCTCACATTATGCCTCTGAGCTCAACCCAGTATCTTGTACTACACTTTCTCATGGAAAAGTCTTCCTCCCCCAACATAAACACAACTCTCACCCTATCTCCATATCTATCCCCTCTGTTAAACCTACCATCTCCGTTTTCAGAGCTGCATCATGTTGACAGCTCACAGCAAGCCTACCAAAAATTAAAATACACATATTCTTTATGTGCATGACCATGCACTTTACTTTATAGAATGACATATTGTTTAAGTTACTGCAATACACTAGGTCACCCACTTTTTCTATATGGAAATGCATAAAGAACTGGTTATACCTTTTTATGTTTGTTTTATTGTCACTTTTCTACTTTTTTTTGGGGCAAAATCTTTCATGAAATTTCGAATCCAGTCAGCCTCAAGAATTTGCAAAGCTTTATTTTGCAAAGTAGTGAAGACCTGTCCTGGCTGCTTCTTTTCGAATGCCTTCTCCCTGATACCTTTTTCATCCACCTATACAATTCTTCTCAGTCCAGGTTAACTAAAAACCTTCAAGTGAAATTGTTACTGATAAACAGATGACATTTATCAGATTTTCTTTACTTAGAAAATGATTTACCAGAAAAATTTACTAGTTTCATCAAAAACAATAATCCTGTGGTAAATCATCTTTGCATATCTTAATTTCTTGTCTTTATGTAATATTAAAACAATTTATTTAAAACAAGATATATTCACCCAGTCTTCTGGGTTCCTTCATTTTCTCCCCAAAATGACTAATTTTAACAAAGATATAATTATTGCTGCTGAGATGAAATAAAGAAATGAGACAGCATCTAATGTAAAGTTTTACATACATGCTCAATTGCAGTACTTACCAAACATGTCAAATTGCAAACCTTGAGCTCTAAATTTGCATTCATTCACAGAAATGAGTAAAGTAAATAGAAACAGTAAAAGTTTTATTCACTGCTACCATGCCCATATCTTCAATTTTATCCAAGGAAACAAAACAAAAAAATATATATATAATGATGATAATGGTAATGGTAATGGTAATGATAATAATAATGTCGATAATAATTAATACTTGTTCTTTCCTGCTCATAATCTTTCTCATGAGTTGACTAATAAAAAAGATGATTGCTGCCAGTTATGATGGTGTTACCATTTGTACAATGATATGGAACAATGATATTTCAAACTGTCACTTCAGACAGTATAGGTAAATAGGCATCAGCTAGTAATAATATATCATTGTACTAAAGAGGCACTACTGCACAAGATACCCATGCAAGTAAAAATATCCCATTGTCAGATACATTTATTTGAATTTGGGATATCCTTGACAGACTTTAAAAAAAAAAAAAAAAGGTGTTGGAAAAAATTTTACCTCACATAATGTTAGACTTTTTGGTGAATATGACCAAATGCTTAATTCAAATTGTTCAAAAATATATTTCAAAAGAAGTAAATTTAAAGTTTAAAGTAGAATTTAAACTTTTATTTAAATTCTACTTTAACCTCCTTCTTTCCTTAATGATTTATTCAACTTAGCTTTTTTTTGCAATAGTGTTCATGAGCAACATGAAAAACAGATAGATTTATTGGTAGAATAGTATGGATGAAACAATAACTAATGAGCAATATGAAAAATATTTTTTCTTCAGTTCAGTGGTGAATATTCCCTTTGGAAATAGAAAGCATTCCATTTTTATTTTATAATTGATCATAGAACAGTATTACAATTGTTACTTATTTAACGAAAATACAATATGAATGTACTTGTTTTTAATAACATAAAAACAACAAATATTTTTTAAAATATCTGGTAAAAAACAAGCAAACAAAAATCATAAAATACAACTTATGTTAGCATCTCTGGATTGCCTAGGAAAAAAAAAAAAAAAAAAAAAAAAAAAAAAGGGCTTCTGAAACCTTCCCTTTTATAATATTACCTGTTAATTAACCACAAAAATTCCAGTGGTATGTTTGACGAAACACGGTTTAACACTGTGTGAGTTTCAGAAGCCTGTTAAAGTCTGAACATTTAAAAATAAGCATGTTAAAGCCACATCCTTAGTATAGGGAGTTGAATTTGCCTTTGTGGATTTTTATTTTCTATTATTTTACCGCCTTCATGGGAGAGGGCTCTCTTCTGCTACCAACAAAGTGCTCTTTCTTCTGACCTGGAATCCTGATTGTTCTGGTCTTCTAAAGAGATCTCTTTCTGCCTCTCTTCTGTCTCTGTCTGTCTCTCTAACCCTTCCCTCCATGCACACACACTTCTTTCCCTACCTCCATATCTATCCCCTCTGTTAATATCTATTAATTTGCTCTTTCTGTGCAGCATATTTAAGTGCAAACTGGATATGTACTTAAGAATAATTCTAAAACCCTACAAAAGCATAATAATAGTAAATCTGATATAATAATAATTAAATATTAATAAAAAGAGTGCTGTATCTTACAGCATGGCACCAACTAGGCAGTAACATATTCATTGTCTTCTTCAGAGAGCAAAGTCATATTGCTGAGCCAGGCTTAAAGTTAAAAGCTGCTTCTTTGTTCAAAGCTACCCAACATAGAATCCTACCAAACTGAAAATAACAGAAAACCTTCACAATTAAAATTGACATGAAAAGCTGTACAGTATATGTCATACTGCCCTTGTAAATGGACATTTTGATTTTCTTCAGACTTTTTTTAGTACAGTTTCCCAAGACTCTTTTCCAGCGCATTTTCTTTGAAGTTTTACATAGCTTTCAAGTGCCAACCTACTTGTTCTTGAGATGTCAGTGGCCTGCTTGTGAAAGATAAGGCAGCAGAGGCTGACATATTCAATGTATTTTGTTTACAGATTTGTTTCAGTGATCAATAACCATATATAACAGAAAGAAAGTTTCATTCTCCCTTTGACATGGTACTAGCTATGTTGCCTAAGGCCTTTTTTCACTGTCAAACATGGTTTATTCTAATATCTGTAGCCAGTTAGGCATCAATATAATGTTTTATACTCAGAGGGGCCAGCTATGCTTTCACATTTAATTTGTACTTATTCCATCAAAAGGTTTATATTTTAATATGCTTTAGTATCTGGTTTTAAATCACTGTCAGCAAACTATACTTGCTAAGTAACAAACTCAGGCCAACAGAGGGGATTTTAGGTAGTGAAGGGTTTTATTGTAGGGTTTTGTTTTCTAGGACTCAATCTTCACAACAGAATCTTGAACATTGTGCCAAATGTTATTATTTTCAATGTATTTAGTAAATATAGCTACTCGGGGAAGATGGTGGTTAAACAAATAATGCCATTCAAATGTGTTCATTCCATCTCTTCTACACATAGAATAAAAACAGAAGTTATGAATGTGAATGGTGGCATGGAGTAAAAAAGTCCAGACTTATCTGCTTGGCAGGCAAATGAGCAATCCATTCAGTAATCTGCATATCAGAAATACTTATTTGCAATTATAGCTTGTTAAAATATTATTGTTTCTTCCCCTTTTGTAACAGCAATTTTAGTACTGCTTTATCTTTCTTATATCCATACTTACATGACTAAGTTTATGGACACAAAATGTCACCATCTTACACCAACTCAACTATTTGCATTCTAACAGCTGAGCTGGCATAACTGACCAGTTATGTATGCTTTTATCCTGTCCTGGTTGTGTGATAGAATTCATCAGGTCAGACCTGAGGCATGCTAAGAGCATGCTGGTGGACACCTAGACCACTTAATTTGTTCTCTGGCTTTAATTCAGTTACATTCAGTCATGTCTCCATACCTTTAAAATATGTCTGAGCTGCAGAGTACAACACACAGAAATATATGCTCAGAAGCTTAAAGTAAGATCATGTAGAAAAAGTAGGTAAAGAGTTTTATGAAAAGGAATAGTTTCTGAGAAATTATAGGTTGTTGTATTGCAACGGGAGTACAGGTGAAAAGCTGAAGTTCACAGTTTTTACTTAACATGACACCTTGGGTTGTTTTTCAATTTTGGTTCATTAGGGCAGAAGTCTTAGAACATGATCTATTGATATTTTAGCTAAGAAAACAGAGATAGAAGAAAACTGTCAGAAATGGTAATTATGTCTATATAGAAATGCCTTAGAACAAATTAGCTCTTTTTTTTTTTTTCTTTCACGTGGGATCAAGTAACAAACAGCCCATTTATTGCTATCCAGATCCTTATTTCCTTTTCAGTTTCAATCCCCATTGCAAAATAATGACACTTTTTTCTTAAATACTGACTATATAAAATATATATACAATTTTAAAATAAGAAGAAAATAAAAGGAAGGAATTCGTAACATGGTTGTTTCTTCTTTGACTCCAGCAGTGTAAAACAACACCATTTCATAGCTTATTGTTACTGGTGGATTTGGGGATTTAGGGACTAGGATTTACAAGCCTTTTTACTCACTGCACAGGCCAACACTGGGACAAGTGGGCCAAGAGCAGTATAAGTTGTACAAACATTAATTCTCTGTGTTAAGCCAATGCTTTAACGGTGTGCTATTAACATAAACAAACAAACAAACAAAAAGGCTCACAAGTTAGAAGGAACAGGTTGATCCCCAGTACAAACCTAGTAGGATTTGCAATGCAGTGCAAATGGCCTTATCACGCTATTTTATTTTATTTTTTATTTTTTTTCTATTTGTTTATCCAGGAGCTTCCCCTTCCCCGAGCAAGAAGCCCACAGGAAACACATCCCAGGTTTCAGCTTTAGTTACTTAAGAGCAAACCTCTGGAGGAGGGCCAGGAATTTCAGATCACTTAAGAGTTTGGTAAGATGTATTTGGAGATTTAGAGATGGGCAGAAGGAAGATTTCTTCAGTACAATGTCCAAGTATACTTTTTATGTGAGCTATGGATGATGCTTCTAAATAAGAACTGAGGCCAGATTACTTTTCGTGCAAGCATTAGGAAGGATGTCAACACTTAGGACTTGGGTTCAAGTATGCAGCTATTAGAAATCTCCTTATGTAAATGAGTGTTTACAAGATCCCATTTTGTTTGAGTGCATTAAAGCTAAGAATATGGGTGCCGCAATCTCCCATATTGCAAGAGATTTATTTCTTTTGGATCTGCACTAGAGAAAAGGCTTCAGCTTCGGACATGACTCAAAAGAAATATCAGAAACCTTGAGCTGGAGTTTCTCTTTTTTACAAGTGCTTCACAAAAATTAGGAACTGGGATGTATAGGAGGAAGCTGTTTTGTCATTTTCTTTATTTCCTCATGGCACATAACAGAAAGAAATGCCAGAGCTTGTAAAAGGATGAAGTTGATACCCAGGTGTCAAAAAAATCAGGGAAACAGAATTTGGCTTGAGAAATTGTTGTGTCAAGAGTGGCTGAATGCGTGTCCATGTATGGTTCTTTCATAAATTGTTTGTCAGGTTTAGTGATATTTAAAAGGTATCCAAAGGCAATACAAGATTCAATACATAAGAACATAAAAACCGATAAAATTATTTAGCATCTATACAACGTGTTTTTCTTTAAAAATAAAGTTAACACATATCTTAGAAAAAAAAAAAAAAAAAAAAAAAGATGTCGCAAGGTGTTACACCTGATCTGTTTTCGTTTTAATCCTGTTGACCAAATAGTGTTAATGTTATGCTTGATAATAACAAGGCTATATTTTCCAGGGAAAGCAAATTGCTTTTAATTAATCCTTTCAGAAAACAATGCCTGGATGCCACATTAGCCTAATTTCCATTTATGATTACTTAGGGCTTTAAAAGTTTCTGGAGCTCTTTAGGGATTTAAATTAGCCTATTCACATTTTCTAAATATGACTATAATACTTGAGCTTTGTTTATGTTTAATTATTGGAATATCACCTTTATGCACTGAGAATGAACATGAGAAAGATTTTTTTTTTTTTTCCCAAAGATGCAAACAGATACATATTTCCTCTGGGTGTTGTTATGCATCTGAAATTTAGTCCCTAAAAGATTCTGCAGTTTTGCTTTGGTGTTCCCTCAAGGGTACAAAAACAACTTTGGAAAGGTCTGTGCAATATATCCCGAATACTGTTTTTTTGTTGTTGTTGTTGTTTTTGTTTTTTTTTTTCAAAATTGTCCTATTCAGAGCTTTAAATTCTATTTAATTTATTTGGAATGGTACACTGATACAACTACATAGAAACAGTCTAGCTACTTGAAACTAACTGTTCAAAGTTTCTCACTATGAAACACAGTTACAGAGGTGATATGTATTGGAGTATGAATCCAGTAATCCAATATTTTTTGCCTACTGATATAGTAGTTGTAGTCAGCATGATGATATTTTGATTCAAATAGGAAAATTTTAAAACTTTTCATTACAAGTTAATATTAAATATATTAATATTAAATTATATTGAAGTTAAATATTAAAGCAGTAAAATTCTGCTCTAGAAATGTAAGAAGTGGAAGTTATGAGTCTCAGCCTATGCATATGGAGGGCAATTACTAGAAAATCCCATCCAACATACCTGGCTGAAAAGACACGACTGCTTGGCTGAAAAGAGATTGTGTGATGAGAAAACGCACACCACTTTTACTGGTGGGTATGTGTATTACTGTACAATGGAAAATATAAACAAGCTTTCTAATGTCCTATAGCCTTAATCTCGACAGAAACTTTCTTACCTTCCTGATATTTTCTGCTTTATGTGCTTCCCACTCTTTATGACTAATATACCAAAGAACTAAAAGCAGTTTTTTAGAGAAAGGAATTAAGGTTTCAGGTATAATTTTACTTTTGATACTTTTTAACCTTCATATTTTACAGCTTCCATATCTGTTTATCACAGAATATTCTTTGAATATTTTTATCTAAAAAAAATCTAGGTTGAGGGTGTTTTTTTTGTTGTTGTTTTCTTCATTTTTTATAAAACGACTAAAAGAAATTCTGTGCCATGATTCCAGTTCCTAGTAACAACAGAAAGAGACTCCTTTATTGTGCTTCACATTTGTTGTGAAATCAGCCAAGGTATGGGTTTGAGCAGCCACACTAAATATTTGAATTCTGTTCCTAATTCTGCTACCAGTTATCTTTCATAACTGTCTTGATTTAATGTATGCAACAGAGGAGTAACCATCACCTTGCTCCGTTCCTTGTATATATCAGCCATAGAAATACTCTCCGCAGGGGTGAACCCAGCTGCCATTTCCTGAGTATAGAAAGGAGTTGTCTGTCCCAACACACTTCATCAACTTAGCAACACCTGAAAATATGGAAGATGGAACATATCAGTTGCTAACAGTCATTCTATGTATATCATATTCATGTGAAAGTACAGATATCACAGTTTGGATAAGCAGGATGTAATTAGCTGTGTTGAAATTTGAATAGAGCAATGGAGCTACCCTCCCTCCTTTTGCAAATATCATCAGGAAGCTGTTTTTAATCACCATAGCTAATGGATATGTTGATTACATTTTTCCAGAAAAAAAAAAAAAAATAAAAAAAAAATCAGCTCCTACATCATTATGCAAAAACATCAATTAATATGGACTCAGATTGAAGAATATCATCCATTAAAATGCCCACTTGCTTTAGAATCTAGAAATAGCAGTTTGAGATACCTAAGCATGTTTTGTGCAACTGATTCTCAAGGGATCTATTCTGTGATGTCCTTTTTAGAAATGCCCCAATACAAAACAGAAGACTTTTGTTGAAGGAGTATTTTACAATTTTACAAACCAATACGAAATGAAAAGTATCTAATACACACCCCTACATTCAGAGAAGAAACACTATCTTCTTGCTCACCTAAACGATAAATTACCTTTTTTATCTACTGATGATTCAGTTCATTCAATACAGAATAGTTTCCAAAATAAGTTATTCTTTTTATTCTTTTTAAAGGTATATATATATATCATTTTAGACCTTCCTGATCACAGAAACACATCCTGTCAACAGCTTTGCAATAAGATCCAGTGGGATGGAAGGTGTCCAAAGAATACTAATCAGGTTTCTATGTAAACAAATTTCATTTTACACATCGGTTTCTGGAATTTTATAGTCCAAACATTTTAATGAAGTACTAAGTGTCTTAGAAAAAGACTCTTCTGCACAACAGCAAGAACTATCAAAGGTCCTGTGGTAAAAGATAAGATTGCACTTTATCTTTCATTATATGTTTTTGCAGGTCCCCAACTCAGTTGATGCTATCAAGTAATCACTCGTTTTGTGCAACTTCAGTGTTTCCACAGTCAGGGCCCCTGACTGGAATTCTGCCCTTTTAATATTTTAGTGGTGGAGATGATATGGGCAAGTGGGTGGCTTGTGGCAGAGGGACACTCACTTCTGCGATCTCTGTGTTGGTATTTAAAATGTCAAGGTGAAGCCCAACAAAAATATTAGGAAGGAAATGCTGTATACTTAACTCTTTCTCATCTCATTTCATTTCAGTAAAGTACAGAACAAAGGTTGTGGAACACATATACAGCACAGACCACTTGCTGAATATGTAATCTTAAACCAGCACTACCAAATGCAGTGACTTCTTCTGAGACAGTATTTCAGAATGCAGATTCAGCAGCAGGAGGTCCAGTGAACCCAGTTTGACCTCTGAGCATTTGGAGTCCAATAGACATGAAATTTAAAGCATACAAATTACAGATCAAAGTAGAATTGTCAAGTTCAAAGATTCTCACCTAGAGACATAGAAGGATGTTGGAAGATATTTGGTTTATATTTCATCTGACTACTTTTCAAGTGATAATTTAGAGCCTGCCATGGGAGCAAGTTTTCTGCAAAACAGTTTGAGGCTTCCATGTTTCAGAAAGTGGAAACAGGAATAGGGAAAGGGCAACAGGCCCAAAATATTTTTTTTATGGATTCCTGGTCAGGGAAAGGCAAAAAAGAAGACCTCTGGATTGCAAAACCCTCCTGCAGGAGCTCTCAATCCCAAACTTTCTCAATTTCCTCACAATTAAACTCTCATTCTAAGTTATGATCTTCTTGATTTTTTATTTTTTCTAGTAGTAGTCTAAATAAAAGGCTGTTAAGGAAGGAGAGAGGGAACCTGAAGGTCTGTGGCCTATCTCTTTTCATGCAAACTTGGGGATTCTCCTTTATATCCTATCTCTCATTTTTTCCCATGAGCCCTCTCCCCCAATGACTGTTTCTGGTTTCTAAGTTCTTATTAGTGACCAAAGGCCCTCTCTTACCTCTAGAATAACTCTAGAAAATCTCCTCTGATATTTTTGTTTTCAAGCTCTATACCACTGTACCCCTGCCATAACACAGATCTTCTCCAAACAAGTATCCTGTCAGTAACTCCATGCCTCATCCTTCTCACTTTTCTCTATCAGCAACCCACCAAATAACCCTTATCTTCTTTCCCATTTCTTCTTGAAATATATTAGTTCAAAGCTAGGTTTATTAACAGACTTACATAAGCCACCTAAAATTAACTACAATCCTAAACCATCTTTTTTGAAGAACAAGTTCAGACTGTCAGATGTAATTCCTTATTGGTTTCACTGCTACAAATTTTCTTCAAATTTGGTTGTTCACTCCACTGAAATCTCTAATCAAAGTTGTTCTGAAATCCTAGCTCATCTGTCACTCACCAATTCTTCCATTGGTTCAAACTTATCTAAAGATTCCTGTACCATTCCTACGGATATTAATGTTGACTAAATCCCTATTCTCACCCAACTATTCACCTAGAATTAAAGCTGCCAGCCTTATTTCTCCCAGGTAAATAAAAGATCCAGATATAAACATCCAATAACCTGTAAAAGGAAATGGATTGTAAGGAGCACACCAGGAAAGAAGGATAATGGTCGTGTTTTGTCTACTTGGTCACTAGGGAAGAAATCAGATAGATACTAGGATGCAAGGTGCACAAGCTGAAGGTGCAAAGGTTTCTCTTCCCTTCCTGTAACATGACAAAGAGGCTCCAGGCAATCACTGATATGAGAAGTTACTCACCTTGTATTATACCTATTAATTTTGCCCATGTCTGAGGCTCCCTACTGCGGTTTCAACAACTCACAAAGAGCAGCAAACCTCTCTGCTCTTTCTTTAGCTGTATTAAAAAAACTGCCAATTACTTGCATATGACCTGTGGACTCCAGCACGGAAAGAGAGGTCATGCACCACAAAGCCATGAAAAGCTGCGATCCTCACTGTGCCAGACACCCCACGGACCATCTTGGCAGGCTATCACAGACTCCTTCAGCCTTTCCCCGGTGACCTGGTGGGCAGGGGCAGGCAATGATGAGATCTGACCCAGCTCCTACTATCTCACACACAGGATCAGAGAAAAATTCATAGGTTTTCACAAAACTCTGAGCAACTGCAGGTCAGAAATACTGCTGATTTTCAAATAGATCTGCAGATTTAGCTGGAGAACTCTAGTTTTCACACCAAAACACCCCACCACAGGGCTGGAGAGCTGCACTAGTCCATTCCAGGCACATCCGCCAGCTTGACAGCCTAGAGACCACAATCTTAGGTGTATGGCACATGGCACTGCCTAGGTACTAGGAGGTACCAGGGTGATTTCTACATCAGTTTACCACTGTGTGCCAAGTAGCTTTGGATAGGTATCTACAGTGGAACAGTGTGAAATAAAATTTTATACCAGTGAAGATAAATGGGGAAGTCTAGAGCCTTGAACTGGTAATGATTTCCTTGCTGGAAAGCCACCACTAGCTATCAGAAATTGCTGACCTTCCATCTGCTACCTCATGCTCAGGTACAATCTAACCAGATCCTTGCATGCAAGTATTCTGGATTAAGATTTCATTTTCTTACATATGTCAGTAAGGTTAGGTAAACTGAACACAGGTTTTAATTTCAGAATAGCCACTACTTCAGAATAACTACTTAAATCCTTACCAGTCAAATCCCCAGAAACATCCATGCAGAAAATCATGCTCAGCCCTCTAATCTGCATTGTCTCAACAAGAAGAGAAATCTGGAAAGAAAAGACTGTTAAAGAGTCCAGATATGTTGCACATGCAGTGATGTGTTACTGCATATCATTATGTCAATCTTATTTTTAAGTGGACAGCAGATGGTACACAAAATATTTTTATTCAGCCTGTTACAAACTGAATAACACCTATTAAATGTATGTCTTTCTTCATCAGAAGTCCATTACTTAAGACTATACTCACATACATATTTTAGAACATCCTATAGGCATCAGCTGGCCATTCTTCAATGATTTCATATGTGGTGTTTTTACAGACTACAATATGATGTGAACTCCTGAATTTTATCTTCAACTCTTCTAAATAACCTTAATGAAAGAATTTTTTGGCCCCCAGTTAAAAATGTATTTGAATTAAGGAAGGGTGTTTTTAAATGGTATTTCTTTCATCAGTCCTCTTGGTCAAAGGGAAGGGAATTGAAAGTGCCAGATGAATCTGGCAAATTAACAGATGGTTACAGGACTGCTGCCACAGATAGGGGTTTGTCTACTTAGACCATAGGACACACTTTGAGAAACTTGGTCTGATGGGGGCTGATGGAGTCCACCTGTCAGAGAAGGGGAAGAACATTTCAGGCATAGTCTTGCCAAATTGGTGGAGAGGGATTTAAACCAGAGTTGCTGGGGGAGGGAAATTTCTATCCATCCTGCTCCTCGCAGTTTTGATGGTGGTGTCAACAAAGGACGCCCAGAGCCTGAAGAAAGGTCACAGTTCATTATGAGAGTACCTGAAGAGGAGCACAAAGGAATTCCAGCCACTCCAGCAAGTAAGTCAGCTTCATCAGGGGCCCAACTTAAATGTCTCTATGTTAACAAACGTAGCATGCTAAATAAATGAGAAGTTAGATATGTATGTACACTTGCAGGGCTATAACCTCACTGGCATTAAAGATGTGGTGGGATGGCTCCCATGACTGGGTTTTAAGATGGAAGGATGCAGGCTTTCTAGGATGTGCAAGAGAGACAAGGAAGGGATATTACCTTCTATGTCAAAGAGCAGCTGGAGTGCATGGAGCTCTGTCTGGGGATGAATGAGGAGCTGACAGAGATCTTATAGGTCAGGATTAAAGGGAAGGCCAGAACAGAGAACATTAAAGTGGAGTTCTGCTAAAGGCTACACAATCAGGAAGACCAAGCAGATGAAGCCCCCTGTAGACAGATAGAAGCAGCCTCACATTCACAAGCCCTGGTCCTCATGCTGGACTTCAACTATATCGATATCTGTTGGAGGGCCAGCACAGCAGGGCATAGGCAATCCAGGAGATTCCTGGAATACATTGATAACTTCCTTCTCCAAGTGATAGAAAAGCCAGTGAGGAGAGGTGCTATGCTGGATTTCATTCTCACCAACAAGTAGGGGCTGGTGGGGAATATGAAGCTCAAGGGCAGCCTTGGCTGCAGTGACCATGAAATGCTGGAATTTAGGATCCTGAGGGAAATAAAGGAGAAGAGTGATCTCTCTACTCTGGACTTTGGGAGAGCATACTTCAGCCTCTTCAGGGATCTGCTTGGTAGAGTACCACAGGACAAAATCCTGGAGGGAAGAGGGGCCCAAGAAAGTTGGCTAATACTCAAGGATCACCTCCTTGAAGCTCAGGAGCAATGCATCCCAACAAAGAAGAAGTTGGGCAAAAACACCAGGAGGCCTGCATGGATGAACAAGGAGTTCCTGGCCAAACTCAATCAGAAAAAGGAGGCCTACAGAGGGTGAAAGCAAGGACAGATAGCCTTGGAGGAATACAGAGAAACCGTCAGGGCAGCAAAGGGTCAGGTTAGGAAAGCGAGAGCCCTGTTAGAATTAAATTTAGTTAAATAAAACACAGTCATTGACATGGCTTGAATTAGACATGCAGTCTTGCATGCACACTTGTGATCAGATACCCCATTTCTGTACCTTACAGGGGTATAGTCTTCCAAAGTGCTGAAACAAGCAACAAAACATCTGGTTGAAACAAAAAGATTTGCTATCCGAATAAAATTGTCATATGTTTATATTTAAATAAATCCTAACAAATTTATTTATTAGGTATTTATGACTAAAAAGGGTTTTCTATTTTATATAATTGTTGCTTATAAGCAGAAAATTCAGTAAAGCATAAAGTTTTTGATTTGGATAGGTAATCCCAGCTGGACATATTTCTGAGACAATAAACCACGAAAGGCTGTAAACTTATGTAGCTACTTTAAAAACTGTATGAAGCCATAATCATGCTGTGTGGTAGACAGCTTCTCAGCTGTTCTCTTCTCCTTAATATGACATTTCATATCTCCTCTTTGTTAACCTTATCTACAAAGATTAGTCATAAATGAATAAAAATTTTATTCTAAATATTTTCCATATACTGAGGTGCAGTAGTATTTTAAATACATAAAAAAGATTAAATAAAATAAATAGATAAGTGGAAGTTAATTGAGGTGAATTAATATTAGAATAAACTAAGAGATTTACTCTAAAGAAGTAACATCATTAGAACAAAACATTATTACATACTAATCTCTCACTAGGATTAACAATATAATATCCATTTTCTTTTTGTAACTGAACAAATCCATAATCCAAAATTCAGAAAATTACTGCAAATTTCTTAAAACCTATTGATACTAAAATTGCTTTTCTGTTTTTAGTTACAATTAAATATAGATGTGGGTGTTGTCTTTCTTCAGATGACAATTTTTCAGTGTACATGAGCAAGATCAACACCACTATCATAGTTGACACTACAGTTTTGCTGGCACCATGAAGAACTCCAGCAGCTAAACCTCAAATTCTTTAAAACAGTGAATAACAAGCATAATTTGCATAATAAAATCCTTTTGCATTCACTGAGATTGCTCATATCATTAAGTGATTTGATGGGTGAATGAGGAGTCGAAAATCTGGTCTTAAGAAAAGACAATGCATTAAAGATTATTTATCCTTTCTGAAAAAAAGAATGGATGTGAAAATATAATGAAGCACCTCTGTCGGTTGTGGAGCAGCAGTACATACAAACAAACATGAACTTCCCTTTTTGCACAAAACACAAGACATTTGCATGTGCTGTGGGAATTAATTCCTTGCTGTTGATTTCACAGAAAAGGTGGAGGTGATGCTCATTCTTGTCTTGGAATTGCATTATTACATCAGTGGTAAATAATATTAAAACATGTGAATGCTGGCGCTGCTTACATAATTAAATCTTATTTCCTTGGGGAATTATGGGCTTAAAGGTACTCTTTGGCACCAGCTATTAGTTGTCTAACCTTTGACCTCTGAAGATGTGAATTCAAGTCATACTAAAAGTAGGTTTTGTCCCTGTGCCCAAGGACACAGTTTGGCATGCATATTTATAAAACTTGTTTAGAGCAGGACAACGTATGCAGCCTTGCCCTGAGGAAATCAATGTCAGCTCTCCTACTGGTTTCCACTGACCACGCTTTCTCCTAAGGCTAGTAATATAAAAGTCTCACAAGAGATCCACCTAAACTTTAGCTTCCTCTTTGGCTCTGTCACATCTTGGCAATATTTCCATTTTTCTTGGCCGTCTCTCCAAAATTCCAGTAAAGAAAGGACAAAAAATAAATAAATAAATAAAAATGTCTTGCTTCTTGACTATTTCAGGATGTTGTTTTCCCCTGAAGTTGCATCTGATTAGGTTTAGCCCTCATTGCACCAGCCAGAATAGTCCCTCTGGAACATTCTGCTGGCTCAAGAGCCCAGAACAGACTCCTTTCCCTTCTGCCCTGGCAAAACCTTTACGCCAAAGTGCCAGCAGTAATTGGCCTACATCCAGTAATACCATTTTTATGCCACCTAGACGTTTCCCTAATTAGAGAGAATATTCATACAGGAACATAGAAATTGCTATAAAATTTATATGGTTCTGATAAGTAGAACTGCAAAGGAATACATTAGAAACTTTCTCAGTCTCAGGATCCATTCTCCTCATTAGATCTCAGCCTGATCATTGATACGTAGCTGTTGTCTTCAAATGGAAGCAAAACTGAACATCTGTGCATTTTGTCACATCCTGATCTATTTACTTGTTTTTGAAGGTAAATACATGTAAATCTCAACTTTTAACTTCTCCTTCACATCTTTTCTGTTCAGTAGTATGCATATCCTCTCAAGGCTTTCCTAAACAGTGCTAAAACATGTGTTATACAAAAGCCCTTGAGTTCAGCATGAGCAGACTAATAAGACAACACAGCAGAGCACAGAGCAGGGATATCTGGCTATTTCTAGAAACCATGTGGTTGTGCTGGTGACATACTGCATCTAAGCCAGTAAATCCCATTCCTCAGTTTGGACAGAACACCACCATGACACGACTGCTGCAGCAAGCAGTGATTCTCGCTATGTGTACCCATATTTTTTATTTTTATTTTTTTACGACATCCTAGCAACTTCTAAATACTTTACTTGATTTATTTACACACTTGGGGTTTGTTTTAACTAAACTACTACTTTACCTGAAATCTCCTTTTATAACATATATTTTGCTTCTGTTACCACCTGCCCTTTAGGTGTTGAATTTCAGTTACTGCTGTGACTTGAATGAGCTTTCTGGTGAGTTACTTCAGACTAAGCAAGAATAAACACTACTGTCATTGTCTGTAACTATCTGTTCCAAGAAGCAAACACTTAAAATATCAACAAATTGTTTTTTTGCAAACACTGTACATTTGTGCATGGTAAAAGTGGGTCACCGAAGGCCCTTGTTATTACTGTCTTGTTAGATTTTTGTGATAAATTTGACTGCCCTTGCCACTGAGCACTCAATTTTTATTTTTGTTTTATTTTATTTTATCTTATTTGATTTGTCTACAGGATGCTAATAAAGCCTTACTAACAGAGACTGTTACTGCTTGCTATTTCTAGTCATATAGATAAAACTTCGACAAGTTAAGGAAAGTAAAATGGAGAAACAAATTATTGAGAAAAGAGATTTACATGACTCGAATAAACTCAGGAGTATAACTACACCTATGCCATCGGGACTACCAGTGGATCATCAGGTAGCAGTTACAGCTGAGCAGATGTTCATTTAAGTTCACGCAGGGTTTGCATGCTCTTTGGAGTGGGACGTAGCTAGAGAGAACTAGACAAAAGCAGAGAGATTTGGCAAATAAGGCTTGGCCAGGAACATTGCTATTTTCATACTTATGATGCTCCTACCTGAGAACAGAACAAAGGAAAAGCAAGAACTTAAGCTTTTTTTGATCTCTCTTTTTTTTTTTTTTTTTTTTTTTCAGCAAACGTCCTGCGTTTTGTGCAGAAAGGGAAGTTCATTTGTGTGTATGTACTGCTGCTCCACAATTGACAGAGATGCTTCATTATATTTTCATATCCATTCTCTTTTCAGAAAGGAGAAATAATCTTTAATGAGTTGTCTTTTCTTAAGACTTCAGCCTATGTAAATTTGAGGGCTGATTTCAAAAGAATGAAGTTTAAAAGGTAATTTTATGTCAGACCATTTAAAAAAAAATCAAATCGATCACAAATGTCAAAATTTTACTTACATTAAAAAATAATAATGCAAATCATTGCTAACTGATTAGCATCAAGCACGTGGTGTGGGAAAATGTATAAAGAAACTCTACTTTCATGGGAGAAATCCTGTTCCTATTTACACACAGTTGATATTTGTCCAGGAAGATTTGTATATAAGGCTTTTAGAAATAAACATAATTTTATGTGGATATATATGAAACTATGAGAGTGACTGATTAACAGATGGCAGTGAATTCTCTCTGCTTGAGGAATTTTACATGCCAAACCAAGTAACCATTCTGGAAAACTGGAATCTGTTTGTTATTTGCTTACTTCCACAAGCATTACTTCTATTCAACTTGTTTTTAAAGATCTGCCAGTGTTATTTTTTTTTTTCTTTTTCATGGGAATCTACAAGAGTTCTGAACTTCTCTGCATCATAAAAGCAGATTTGCATTGCCAGGCACATTTAGTGCTCTAAACTTAGTTTCACTCCCTGAAGGTTTTGCTACTGTTATCTACAAGAAATACTAATGACTGACTGAAGGGGAATTCTCCACTGCTGGAAGATTCTCCTATCTCTGATACTTTTTCTAGAGTTAATGAAAGGTTCAGTGCTATGTGATCTCGATTCATCTGCATCACAGTAAGCAGTCAGTGACAAGGTAAAGATATACTCTTGAAAACAGAGCAGAATTTCAGAGGGAGAAGTCTACCCTTGTTGAGCATGCAGTTGGTGTGATTTGTAAGAAAGAACACAACAGTACTCTTTCTTTTCATAAATAATTTAAATGCAGCAACTACTGTAGCAGCAACACAGAATATAAATTGCTAATTCCAGAGACTAAATCCCCTGATTTCAATATCAAACTGTTAAGAGGTTATACTTGTCAGACCACGGACAGTGCTTACATGGCAGAATTCAGAGAAACTAATAGCCCTTCAGTATTCAAATGGAAATTACATGCAGTAGAAACCCAACCCCACCTTAAATCTCTAGCTATAAACGTTCACTTTTCTAATAAACAAATAAAATAGCACCATTTTAAAAGAACACTTTTGAAGTGCCTATACAATTAGATCTAACTATTTTGCATGCACATTGTGAAATGTCCCTCCACACTGCCAAATCCATTCTTTTCAGCAGATGTGTTACTGCAGTTTACAAGAGTCCACTTCCCCTTGAGAGATACTCCTGCCTGCTTGCAGGGACTGCAGATTGTTCAACCTCACATGCACCCAAAGTATGGAAAGCCATGACATAGAAAGAGAAAAATGCGGAGAAAAAAAAAAAAAAAACAACACTTTTGGTTAATAGAGATGTAGAGAAAATAAAATCTACACATCTGGGAGTCTATGTAGATAATTTGAAAAAATGCTAAGTATTCCTGAAAATTGCAGATGCCCTGTTTGTTTTATTATGTGTAGTGTTTTTGTTGTGATTTTAAGTTCAGTTTCTTTTGAAGTGAGACTTTGGAAAGCACACTGTATCTGGCTGCTCAGCTGTTTCTCCGTCCATCTTCAAGTCATAGATGTCATGTAACTTTCAGCCAAATTCAACAGAACAGTCTTTATTAGCTCCTCTGCTCACTGTCCTATCCATTCTTTCTCTCTCTTGCTCTCTCTTTTTTTCAAATGTGAGTTAGGAAAACTCATGAAGTCCCACCAATTTACCCCTTCTGCAGAACTCCTCCAGTATTAGCCCACAATATACCCAAAGGGTTCTCTTTGAAAAAAATCTGACCTCTCGTTTGTGCTCCATGGCTATAACAAGTGATCTACTGACTATTTTGTTACCAGGAAAATGACAAAGAAATGGCTGGTCTCATCTTTTAAGGAACAAAAAATAAATAAATAAGATAAAATACAATAAAATATAAACATTTTAATTCCTAAGCATTACTACTTCCACTTGAAAAATACTCCTTTCTAAGACTAATGAATGCTTTTGCTATTCAGAGACATGAGAACACTGAGAAAGACTTTCCTTGGATATAACTAAAGTATTTTCTCCATGTAATCCAAGCATGTTCATACCTTTGCATTTAGCATCAAAAATAAGATATAAAATCCTCAGTTGGAAAAGATTTTACTCTGCATCTTATCATTTCATAGTGGCATTCACAAGAAGTTGTTTCTTTCAAAGGATTTTCACAGATTATACAACTGTTTCTAGATAGAAGCACCTGAAAATCAATTACCCTTGAATATTTCTGAAAACAGTTTACTAAGGACCAAAAGTTGTTGACAGTCACAGATATTGTGTTCTTCAATTGTTTTGGTTTTGGGAAAAAAAAAAAAAAAAAAAAAAAAAGGCACCTAAAAATTTGTGTTCTTTCCCTAACAGGTCTGATTTTTACAACTAGGAAAACCCATGTGTTTTTGCATGTCTTTCTATGTCTTTTCTGGCACTCTATCTTTGGTGCTCAGCACAATTTGACATAGATTTGAACAACCACTAACAATTAACATTAGCTAGTGACAAAGTTCTCAACTAAGAAAAATTTTCTCCGCAACAGTCTATGGATAATATAAATAGCTGTAGCAAATATATATATATATATATATATAGTGGGAAGACTAGTTTAAGCAGTTTAATAAATAGTAAACAGTAAATAGTGTCTCCATTGTATTACTTACTATACAACATCCCCTGGCCCTGATTGATGAAATATTTTGGGGGCCATAAAACCCGCCTCATCTTGAGTTCTGTGTGTAGTTTTGGGCACCACAGTATAAAAAGAATATAAAACAGATGAAGAGTGTTCAAAGGAGGGCTACAAAGTTGGTGAAGGGTCTAGAGAACATGATGTATGAGGAGCAGTTTCGTTTGTTCAGCCTAGAAAACAGGAGGCTGAGAGGAGACCTAGACTAGGCCTACACGTCTAGGTCTCTACTAGTCCTTCAAAAAGGAAGCAGAGGGGCAGGATCTGATTTCTTCTCTCTGGTAACCAGTCGTAGGAACTGAAGGAATGGCATGAAACTGTGAAAGGGGACATTCAGGTTGGATATTAGGAAAAGGTTCTTCACTGAGAGGGTGGTCAGGCAGTGAAACAGACTCCTCAGGGAAGTGGTCACAGCAGCAAGCCTGCTAGAGTTCCAAAAGCGTTTGGAAAACACTCTCAGACATATAGTTTGATTTTGGGGTGGTCCTGTGCAAAACCAGAAGTTGGACTTGATGTTCCTTGTGGGTCCCTTCCAACTTGGGCTATTCAGTCATTCATTCAGTCATTCAATTTTCCAGCTGGAAAATTGAGTCACCAAAACCAGGAGTGTCCCTAAGAAGCAGTTCTTCCTAATGGTAAGTGGGTGTGGACTGTTTGCACCGGAATAATTCTTCTTCTTTTATATATTAATAAACATTTGTTGACCACCTTGGCTCTTGCATAAAATGCATGGAGCTTCCTTCTATCCTAAATTAACGTGGTGACTTTTCACTACATAATTTTAGACTTCTGTTTCAAAACCAACTAAAGAGCAGATAGAGCAAGGCAAAAAGATCCTGTTGAGGAAAAAAAAAAAAAAAGGAAGAAAATCCAAAATGAAGCTGTCAATCTGTCATAAGAAAGACGTTTTGTAGAAAGAAGTTATGAAAGCATGGATGAGTATGAACTCCATTTGTTGGTTTTGAAAAAAAAAAAAAAGGCAACAAAAAAACCTTACAACAACTAGTATAAAGCATAAAATAATACAGTATTATTTTTAACATCTAAACTTTATTTTAAATAGGCCTTTTGTGCATAAAATATTATTATTTTAGTTGCAGTCAATAAAGTACATTCAAGAGAATTGTAGAATGCTTTGGTGAATAGTGGCTGCAGCAAAAATCACTAGCAGCTCCCTGCTCTCCACTGGCTACATAGTTCAAAAGACTTTCCATGCACTTCACAGTACACAAGCACTGTTTGGAAGCTGCCTAACAAATTATTAGAATTGAAGGAAATTAAAAAAATTCATTTTTTTTCCTTCCTACTGCTGCTATCTTGTTCATGTCAATTTTCCTTAGGTACTTTCCTTAGGTAAGTGCCCCCCACCAATATCCTTTGGAGTGCTCCAGCAATACAGCCTCACACAAAGTGTAATCCAAGATCACACCAAATAACTCAGCACCTGTGGTCATGGCTAAGAAGTATAAGCACATATTCCTTTACAGTCTGATTTGTCTTGTTTTTACTGAGCTGACTAAACTGGAGTTTTTCCTTACCTGATATTAGTATTAAGAAGGAAGGAACGAGGCCTTTTACTCTCATCCTTAATTCTCTATAACAAATTTAACTGAAAAGCGCTATTGTGAGCTCATATTGAAAACATTGTGAGGATATTTTGAACACATCAGCTTATTGCCAAGCTGAAGGATCAGGAAAGAAACTTTCCCACCAGTGGCCAGCTATAGGGTCTACTTACTATTATCAAATGATTTTCATTCATTGTATTTTTTTTCTTTGTTTTTGGTTTTTGTTTGGTTTTGTTTGTTTGTTTTTGAAGATTTAGCTAAACACAGAAATAATTAGAGATTACTATCACAGTGTGCAAAGAGCACTATACCCTTAATGTGTCCTGGCTGAATCTGTATTTTCAAAATTTCATATGCTATATCTGCATACCTAAAAGTACAAATTAAACCTTGATTTTATGACATATTTTGTAACTAAACAAAGGATATTCTGGCCAGTATTTCATTCAGAACAGTGGAATAGACAGACAATACCACTCGGACATAAAAGCTGATTAGTTTATTTTTTAAGACTATTGTGACTTCCTAGAACTGCACTTAAACAGTGGGGTATTAACCTATAGTATTAACAATGCCAACTGCCATAGAACGCCAAGATATGCCAAGAAAACTAGAAAGCTTTCAGTTTTCTTGAATGACAAAGTGGCTCTAGAACAACATCAAAGTGTTAACTGCCAAATTTCTCTAGAGAAAACTCTTTCTAGGCAAGGCATGGTGCTTAAAAAAGTGTGAGTAGATAAGTTTGTGTGCCTTCAGAAATTCAAATCTTATCTGACTAACTTCAACCACATTTCAGGCTTTGAAGCTTTTAAAGCAACGGTTTCCTGGAATGTTTCAAATAATTTGACTTTAATTTGAGCCAGAGCATCTTCAATGAACTCAAAAATAGTCATATAGCTCTCAGCACTCGGGGAACTGGTGTGCTTCAAAGCACGTTTGTAGCTTCTCTGATGCCTTGATAATAGCAGTGATAGGGCTCTTTGGTTGAGAATCCTCTCAGGAAAACTGGAATCTACTTAATTTGCCCCTAAAGAGAGTAACAATCAAGGTAAATGTCACACACATTAATCACCTTCTTAAAGAGACAAAGCAAATAGCAATGACTGTATTAAATCTGATTTCCTGAGATAACACCAGAGATTATGAAGATCAACATCACCTCTGATAGTTTGCTAAACAAAAAGAAATACACTGCATAAAGAAGCAATGTACATACCTCTGATAACCTTGCTGAAGCAAGTAATAGACAAAAAGGTAGAAAGGCTTCTTCAATTTCACAAAAAAACAATGAAAACATCATTGCTTGGAGAGATGAAATTGGAGTGATGTGTAGCGTGTAAAATAAGAGATCATCAGGGCTTCAAACAAGTTTAACCAAGGAAACGTTTGTGGTGGTTTTACCGTGCTGGGCAGCTAAACCCCACAACTGCTCTCTCACTCCCCCTCCTTTAGATGAGGAGGGGGAGAAGTAAAGCAAAGAACAACTCACGAGTTGAGATAAGGATAATTTAATTAAAGGTAAATAATTATAATAATTAAATAAAGACTACCATGAACTAAACAATTTAACTAAGGGGAAATAAAAAGGGAAAGGGGAAAAGGGAGGGGAAAAGGAAAAATAAAAAGAAGGGAGGAAAACAAACAAACAAAATAAATGAAGGCTATATGGAAGTGCAGAGGAAAGAAATTACTCTCTACTTCCCACAAATGAGCAATGATTGACCACGTCCTTGAAGCAGGGCCTCAACACACGCAGCTGGTGTTTGAGAGGAGGACCAATGTTTTCCCAACAAGAGCCCACCCCTCCCCTCTTCTTCCTGTTTCCACCTTTTATTGCTGAGTGTGACATCACATGGTATAGAATATCCCTTTGATTGGTTTAGGTCAGCTGCCCTAGTGATGTTTCTCTCCTCACTTTTTGCCCACCCCCTAGGAGGGTTAGAGAAAGGCCCAGTGCTGTGCCAGTGCTGCTCAGCAGTAGACACAACACTGGTGTGATAACACTGCTGTTCCAGCTACAAGTACAGAGTACGGCACTGTATGGGCTGCTGCCGGGAAAGTTAACATTCCAGCCAGACCCAGTACAACATTAAAGAAAAAAAATCAATGAAACCAAAGTTGTTACCTGACATAATCTTTTTCACATCATATATTATATTACAATAATATAGACTATAATATAATATATGTAATATATTATATATACAATACATATACATATAATAAAATATATATAATACATATACATTATATATATGTATATACTGTATATATACAATATATATGATAATATGTAATATAATATATGAGCATAATCATTTCATAATATTGCTCACATAATCTACCTGTTACCAGACATAATCTTTCTGTATTTCAGTAAGGTCTTTCATACCATTCCTCACAGCATCCTTCTGTATAAATTATTCAACTGTGAGATAAACAGGTTCACACTACACTGGGTGATGAACTGGCTCAAAGGTAGAGCTCAATGGGTTTTAGTGAGTGGGGCTATATCTACCTGGCAGACAGTTACCAGTGGTATTCCCCAGGACTCAATTCTAGGGCCAGTTCGGTTCAACATTTTTATCAATGATCTGGATGAAGCAGTGGAATGCATCCTCAGCAAGCTTGCTGATGACACTAAACTGGGAGGTACTGTTGACTCTCTGGAAGTATGAGAGGCCTTGCAAAAGGATGTAAGATAGATTGAAGCACTGGGTAATCATCAATGGCATAAAGTTCAACCAGGAAAATGTCAGGTTTGGCACCTGAGACAGAGTAATGCGGGACACAGGTATGCTTGGCTGTACAACAGTTCAGCAGAAAGGAATCTGTGTGTGCTGGTCAACAGTATGCTCAATATGATCCAGCAGTGTGTCTGGGCAGCCAAAACAGCAAACCATGTTTTGGGATGCATTAAATATGTAGAGCCAGACAGTCAAAACAAGTGATTCACCTGACTATATTTGATGTTGGTGTAGCCTCACCTTTAATATTATGTGCTGTTCCAGGTTCCACAATATAAAAAGGATAGTAAGGTACTTGAAAGCATCCAAGGAGGGCAACAAAACTGGGAAAAGAGCTGGAAGGCATGTCCTATGAGGAGAGGCTGAGGACACTTGGGTTGTCAAGTCTGGAGAAGGGAAAATTAAGAGGTGACCTTATTGCCCTCTACAACTTCCTGAGGAAGAGAAATTGTGAGGAAGGTGCTGATCTCTTCTCCCTGGTAACTGATGACAGGATGTGCAAAGCTGCACAAGGGTAGAGTGGTGTGTGTGCAGTGAACTTCAGTCTGAACCAGCCAGCAAGTAGGTGACCCATGAAGTGGGTATGAGTGCTTGGGATCCATGCAGGGGTGCTGGATGGACAGAGAGGCCATGCTGGTACTCAGTGGATTTGTGTAGGGGTGCTGGACAGACAGAGGGAAGGTGCTGGACAGACAGAAGGGCTGTGCCTTGAAGGATCCATGAATGTGTGTGTGTTTGTGAGCCTGGAGAGTGCTGTGTGTGTGTGCCTACACCATGGTCTTCTGTCTCTACCAGGCAGAGGAGGAAGGGAATTCAGCTGTCTGTGTCTGTTTTAATAGTCCTGTGTGTAAGTGCTGCTGAAGGCAGCCTGTGGCTGGGGCAGCCTGTGTGACCGGTTTTGTCAGTGCCCTATCTCTGCATGTCTGTGTGTCTCAGGGATATGTGCTCACCTTTGCTACTGGTTGGATCTGCAGAGGGGACGTCAAAAGTCGCATGCCCCCTCCCAGTCTGGGCAGAGACACTAGGTCCCCAGGCACTGGGCTAGGCACAAGCAACTGGGCTTAAGTAGTCCTGGGACACGGTGACTGGAGCAGGTGGCCACATTTTTCACCTCACTTAACAGTCAGGGTACCAGCTCTGCTGCCAAAACACACACCTGGAAAGCCATAACCTTAGACATGATATATGGAGTGACTACAGTGGGCAGTGATTTCAGATTCAAAGCCTGAGGCATTCATTGTTTAAGAGGACATTTTTCCAGTATATGGCACAAGTGACACATTCACCATCATACCGTATTACAGCTGTATTACACTCTGTCTCCCACCCAAGTACTAGCTGAGATTGACCATTCTTAGCATTCAGACAAGACTTCGTAGTGTTAAAGCCATTTGTTCTCAGCCTGTGGCTGAGTGTCTCAAGCTCAAAGACAAGGGAAGGCAGCGCAAAAAGCAAGGAGAAAAAAGTGAAATACCAGTAACTGATATAAAAAGAAGAGCTGGAAAAACAGTGCTTCACTGAAGCAGCATGCTAGTTGCTCAACAGTCTGATTTACTCACAAAGAAATTTCCTTAATTTGTTGTCCATGGGAAGTATGTCACTCAAAGCACATATAGGATACAAAAGAGAGGAAACAGATCATTGTATGGTAAATAGAAGAAACACGATCATCCAATGACTGACTAACAGAAAAACATAATATAGCAGACTTTTACCTCTCCCCACTCCTTGTGCAGTCTATGGAGAATAATGTCTTTGTCTAGCTACATTAAACCGCTTCAAGGTTCCCCTTTTCATTCATGGTAAGAGGATTTGTGCGTTGATGTCTTCAGATCAATTTTTCTGCCTTAAGGGAAAAATGCTTTAAAATGACACATATTGCTTACTTACTAATAAAGACACACAGAAAAAAATGTTTCTATTCAATAAATTATGGCAGATTAATGTAATCTGTTACATTTCACATCAGTAATAAAAATCTAAATGCTGATGTAAGAACTTTGTAAGCGTCAGGTTCAGAAGGCAGAACTGACACACATGATAAAGATCTTTGTGCATTTGAGTATATACTGCACCTCCTGCAACAGTTCGTTTCTAAACAATGTAATACAGGTGGTGAATGCATGAATGTGGCAGAATTTGACTTTTCACCTGACTTTCCAGAAGTATTTGCACCCATATTATCAAGCTTCAAGTACTTCAAATGGCATACAAACCTTTTTCAACTTATAGGTAGCAAATGTTCCCAGGAGGATGCCTGGGGCGAGGAGGTCAACTCCGCGCCTCAGGACTGCCTCCACCAAGAAAGACAGGAGGGTTATTGTTGTTGGTGACTCAATTCTTAGGGGAACAGAGGGCCCTATTTGTCGGCCTGACCCTACCTGTAGGGAAGTCTGCTGCCTCCCTGGGGCCAGGGTCAGGGACGTTGACAGGAAGCTTCCTAACCTGGTACGCCCCTCTGACTATTACCCCCTTTTGATAGTCCAGGCGGGCAGTGATAACATCGAAGAGAGAAGCCTCAAGGCTATCAAAAGGGACTTTAGGGGACTGGGTCGGTTAGTGGATGGAGCGGGAGTGCAGGTGGTGTTTTTGTCCATCCCTATGGTGGCAGGGAGGGGTTCAGAGAGGACACGGAAAGCCCACCTGTTAAACACGTGGCTCCGGGACTGGTGCCAACGCAGAAATCTTGGGTTTTTTGATCATGGGGCACTTTACTCAGCACCTGGCCTGATGGCCGCAGACGGGTCCCTATCTTTTAGGGGAAAAAGGATCCTGGGCCAGGAGCTGGCAGGGCTCATTGAGAGGGCTTTAAACTAGGTAGGAAGGGGGATGGGGCTGAGGCTAGGATTGCTGGGGCTGTGCCAGGGGGAACAATGGCAAGGCCGGAGGATAAGGCAATGGCCCAGCTGAAGTGCATCTACACCAATGCACGCAGCATGGGTAACAAACAGGAGGAGCTGGAAGCCATCGTGCGGCAGGCAGGCTACGACTTGGTTGCCATCACGGAGACGTGGTGGGACCAGTCTCATGACTGGAGTGCTGCAATGCCTGGCTATAAGCTCTATAGAAGGGACAGGCAGCATAGAAGGGGTGGTGGTGTGGCTCTCTATATTAGAGAGTCTTTCGAGGCTGTAGAACTCGAGGCTGGGAATGACAAGGTCGAGTCCCTTTGGGTTACGATCGGCAGGGACAACAAGGCTAGTGTCCTGGTCGGGGTCTGCTATAGACCGCCGAACCAGGATGAGGAGATGGATGAGGAATTCTACAGGCAGCTGACAGAGGTTGCAAAATCATCAGCTCTTGTACTCGTGGGGGACTTCAACTTCCCTGACATATCCTGGAAGCACAACACAGCCCTGAGAAAGCAGTCTAGGAGGTTTCTGGAGAGCGTGGAAGATAGCTTCCTGACGCAGCTGGTTAGTGAACCTACCAGGGGTGGTGCCCCGCTAGACCTTCTCTTCAAAAACAGAGAAGGACTGGTGGAGGACGTGATCGTCGGGAGCTGTCTTGGGCAGAGTGACCACGCAATGGTGGAGTTCACTATTCTTGGCGAGGCCAGGAAGGGGACCAGTAAAACCGCTGTATTGGACTTTCGGAGGGCTGACTTTGAGCTGCTCAGGACACTAGTTGGTGGAGTCCCTTGGGAGGTGGTTCTGAAGGGCAGAGGGGTCCAGGAAGGCTGGGCGCTCTTCAAGAGGGAAGTCTTAATGGCGCAGGAACGGTCTGTCCCCACGTGCCCAAAGACGAGCTGGCGGGGAAGAAGACCGGCCTGGCTCAACAGAGAATTGTGGCTTGATCTTAGGAGGAAAAAGAGGGTTTATAAGCTTTGGAAAAGTGGGCAGGCCACTAAGGAGGACTTTAAAGAAGTAGCGAGGCTGTGCAGGGACAAAATTAGGAAGGCCAAAGCTCATCTGGAGCTCAATCTGGCTACTGCCGTTAAAGATAACAAAAAACGTTTCTATAAATACATCAACACAAAAAGGAGGACTAAGGAGAATCTCCATCCTTTACTGGATGCGGGGGGAAACTTAGTTACAAGAGATGAGGAAAAGGCGGAGGTGCTCAATGCCTTCTTTGCCTCAGTCTTTAGCGGCAATACCGGATGTTCTCTGGATACTCAGTACCCTGAGCTGGTGGAAGGGGATGGGGAGCAGGATGTGGCCCTCATTATCCATGAAGAACTGGTTGGTGACCTGCTACGGCACTTAGATGTGCACAAGTCGATGGGGCCGGATGGGATCCACCCAAGGGTACTGAGGGAACTGGCAGAGGAGCTGGCCAAGCCACTATCCATCATTTATCAGCAGTCCTGTCTATCGGGGGAGGTCCCAATCGACTGGCGGCTAGCAAACGTGACGCCCATCTACAAGAAGGGCCGGAGGGCAGACCCGGGAAACTACAGGCCTGTCAGTTTGACCTCAGTGCCAGGAAAGCTCATGGAGCAGATCCTCCTGAGAGTCATCATGCAGCACTTGCAGGGCAAGCAGGCGATCAGGCCCAGTCAGCATGGCTTTATGAAAGGCAGGTCATGCTTGACGAACCTGATCTCCTTCTATGACAGAGTGACGTGCTGGGTGGATGAGGGAAAGGCTGTGGATGTGGTCTACCTTGACTTCAGCAAGGCTTTTGACACTGTCTCCCACAGCATTCTCCTCAAGAAACTGGCTGCTCTTGGCTTGGACTGGCGCACGCTTCGTTGGGTTAGAAACTGGCTGGATAGCCGGGCCCAAAGAGTCGTGGTGAATGGAGCCAAGTCCAGTTGGAGGCCAGTCACTAGTGGCGTCCCCCAGGGCTCGGTGCTGGGGCCGGTCCTCTTTAATATCTTCGTTGATGATCTGGACGAGGGCATCGAGTGCACCCTCAGTAAGTTCGCAGATGACACCAAGTTAGGTGCGTGTGTCGATCTGCTTGAGGGTAGGAAAGCTCTGCAGGAGGATCTGGATAGGCTGCACCGATGGGCTGAGGTCAACTGCATGAAGTTCAACAAGGCCAAGTGCCGGGTCCTGCACCTGGGGCGCAATAACCCCAAGCAGAGCTACAGGCTGGGGGAGGAATGGTTGGAGAGCTGCCAGGCAGAGAAGGACCTGGGAGTGATGGTGGATAGTCGGCTGAATATGAGCCAGCAGTGTGCTCAGGTGGCCAAGAAGGCCAACGGCATCCTGGCTTGTATCAGGAACAGTGTGACCAGCAGGGCTAGGGAGGTGATCGTCCCCCTGTACTCAGCTCTGGTGAGGCCGCACCTCGAGTACTGTGTTCAGTTTTGGGCCCCTCGCTACAAGAAGGACATCGAGGTGCTTGAGCGGGTGCAGAGAAGGGCGACGAAGCTGGTGAGGGGCCTGGAGAACAAGTCCTACAAGGAGCGGCTGAGGGAGCTGGGCTTGTTCAGCCTGGAGAAGAGGAGGCTCAGGGGTGACCTTATCGCTCTTTATAGGTACCTCAAGGGAGGCTGTAGCGAGGTGGGGGTTGGTCTGTTCTCCCACGTGCCTGGTGACAGGATGAGGGGGAATGGGCTTAAGTTGAGCCAGGGGAGTTTTAGGTTAGATGTTAGGAAGAACTTCTTCACTGAAAGGGTTGTGAGGCACTGGAACAGGCTGCCCAGGGAAGTGGTGGAGTCCCCCTCCCTGGAGGTCTTTAAAAGACGTTTAGATGTAGAGCTTAGGGAAGTGGTTTAGTGGGGACTGTTAGCGTTAGGTCAGAGGTTGGACTCGATGACCTTGAGGTCTCTTCCAACCTAGAAAATTCTGTGATTCTGTGAACTTCTCTGTCACTCAGACTCCATAATGAGAACTTCTCCCCACTGCAACTAAACTCCATATGTTATTATGGGGAATTCAGCTAAGGGACAAGGGAAGTGTTAGCAGAGGCGGGGGATGGGAGTGGGGTGGGGGATGTAAAGGTATTAGTGATCACAATATACTGTGCTTCCCACAGAAGAATATGACAGATAACAAATATAAATAAATAACTACTACTCTGTGTACGACTAAGATTAACTAGGGAAAACTAACATGAACCTTGAGACAATCTGTGCTGACACTCAAGAATCATAGGCTTGTATCATGGTATATTGTACCTGTTCAAGCATGAGGTGTCACAAACTATACAGTCAGGGACCTTTTAATCAAAAGTGATGGGGTTAGCAGCATTTATTTGGCCCAGACAAATGTCTCCCTAGAAGCCTTCAATTAAAGAAAGTTGATCAGTACTATTACCACTTCTGTTTGTGGCAGCTGTTGACTATGCTAGCACTACTACTTGCAATACATATAAAGCAGGGCTTATTACACATATTAAGGCAGTCAGAGTCATGAGTAGTATTCCTCAGGCCAATACAGCATGATAAATTAACTAGGAGACAAGAAGTCCTCAACACACAGTGCTGTAAAAAAGCCTATATTAGTAAAGAAAAGATTAGTGCCTCAAATTTTCCCTTTGCTCAGGACTATCAAATCAGAAATGGGGTGAGGGGAAGCGAAGGGGAGTGTTATGTGTTATGTCTGTGTCATCTAGTCAGGCTGTTTCATTGTAGGTTGCTTTCCACCAAATCTAAATTTTCATCTTAACTGGAAAATTCTCACAGACAATGATGTGTTTCAGTGCTTTGTCTTTACTTGTAGCTCATTTATCATAGCAGAGAGGATTGACTGAAGAATTCCAATCAAATGCCTGCCTGCTTTCTATGCTGAGTGAAAATCTAAAGTTGCAGTTATTTACTCAGCACTCTTGTAGCAGGCTTGTAAGATCAGCCAGGAAGGATGATCAGTATGGAGCTGAACATGACTACAGTCAGCTTAGTGGCATTGAAGAATGTATGCCCTTCCTTTCTCCTGAGCATCTGATATGTATAAGTGGGATTGTTTTTACTACTCCTGCTCACTTCTGGCTTGCCTAACAGGGTTTGCAGCATCATGTTCTCTAAATACATTTAATCCTAATTTTGGAAGTTATTTCTTCTAAAAATAAACAAAAATTGATTTTCCTGTTGTTACTGCAAACTTTACCTCTACAACCCCAGGGCTATAGAAGAAAGACTTACCTAATAGGATTTAAAAAGCTGCAGCTGCTGAATCTGACATTTTCTCTCCCATGATTTTCCCAGGTCATTTATCTTCTTATCCTCCTGCTATTGTTAAATTCTCAAAGAGTAACCTGAAATTGTGTTGATTGCTGATAATTTTAATGTCCTTTTCATTTTTTTTCACACTTTTCAGTATATCAAGCTCTATTTCTATCTTTCTATCTCTCCCAGCCACCCTCTCTTTATTCTTCTCCCTTCCCCACCCACTATTCTCTTCCTCTCTCATTCCCTATCTTCTCTCTCCCTCTCTGACAGAAGAAAGGATAATAAATACATGATACGAATTATATCTTCAGAATCCCCCCAGGGGCCTTCAAACTATAAATAAATGTTATTTTATGGTCTGTGCAAATAAACTTTGCATAGTGGGAATAGATTATTTATTTTCAAAGAGAATTATTGATTTAAGCTGAAATAAGTCACAGTAGTATTGGAAAAAAAATCCATTTGGCTGCACTAATAGATATATTCCTTGCCCAGCTGAAAGTTTGCAAAAGTATTTTTAACTCTTCCCCATCCACAGTATTTTATGTCCTGTGAAGCAAAATAATTTTGAAATAAGTGACTGGTGATACTCTATTTCCTGATAATGTTCTCCTTTCTAGGAGAAAATCACATTTTTTGACATAGTAAATATGTTTCGTTCTACTAATACCATGCTGAGAGCTCTGAGTTAGATGTTTAGTCCAGCATAGTTCCACTCAGCCCTGGAACACAGCCAGACAAAAAACAGAATTGGATTTGCTTCTTATAAGGGCAGTGAAAGATTTCAGAAATTCCTGATCTGCACTAAACCCCTTTTTTCTCTCAACTATAAATAGTCAATAGACTGCCTTGTATGAAATCCAGGCTCTGGTCCCTGGTCTTAATTCAGCAACTCTAATTCCTTTGTTTGAACTGTCCTGCTTTCCATAAATAATTAAATCTTCTTTTGACTACAAAGAAAAAGACTAAAGCAAGGATTTTAATCTAGGTCTCCCACATCCTGCACTATTCAGGATTTTTTCTTAACAAGAAACACTAAGCAGACTTCTTTTTTCCTTCAAACATACAATTCCAGTAAAAATAATACTCTTGACAAATTATCATTTTTTGAGAGAAAGCATTTTTGTCATAGAATCCTGACCAGCTTCTCTCCAGGAGGTGCCTTCCTTCAACATTAATTATCTGATGATTTTTGGTCCTAAGTGCTTCCCCAGACTGTATTCTGGGTCATTGGCCATCTGCAGGGTCAGAACCCTCAGCTGGTGGCAGCCCCAGTGGAGAGCCTCTGCCTTCATGCCCCTTGGGGAGGCCTTAGGGTTGTAAACAATCAATATTGCTTTGGATTTAGCAAGACTATTTTACTTAAGTAACTCATTTGGGTCTGGAAGTTTGCTAGCTTTCTCTTTTTGCTATCAGTTTTAAAACAAACATAGGGAAATTTATGCTTGAAATACCATTCTGAAATGAAAACTAATTCTGAAGCAAGCCCTCAAACAATTCATTTTTAAATCGACAAAATGAAACATTGTTACTTGATTTTTAAGGCATTTTTTTTATTTGATTGTTTTGCTAATATTATTGATCAGATTAAGCATAAATTCTCAAGACTTTTTTTCTTTTGACCAGCACCTACACCATCATCCACAAACCTACCACAAACCTCCTCATGGGTGCAGTTGGATTTATACTTTCTGACAGAAAATGTTATTTAAATCTGTTGGTGATATTAAAATCACCTAGCTATTCAAAGGAAAAAATGAGATAATTCTTCCTCCTGTTGAAAGAAACAACCATTCGTCTTAAATCGAATGTACAAGAATGTACTTTTTAAATTGTCTCATACTTAGACCTTCCTCTCCTGCAACATTAGGACCTGACATTAACATTTAAGTATTGTCCCTCTAAAATACATGCTAGGAACCCTTAAATGGTGTCTTCTGTGATAAGAAGTTTTTATTTCCTTTAATACAACAAATGACTTGCTAACCTAGGTGGTTTAGAAAAAAGGTTTCCAAGATTTCTGAGTTTTTCAGAAAAAAGATTTCTGGTTTCACAGGCACATTCCTGCATTTGCAATAATTGTTAACACCAATTACATGTAAACATTTGGAGTGCTCACTTAGACATATAAATGCTGGCATTTGCCCTACCAATTAGATTGTGGAGATAAAACTGTAATCACAAACCAGCAGAGCAGTAGAGTGACTTACTCCCACTTTTGTAATTAACATTACAGCATCATGAAAACTCTTTGTTCCCAGCTAGAACCTTTCTTTCTACACAGCTTTCTGACATGCACAGGAAAGTAATTGGTCCTTCTTCTTGTAGAATGCAAGATTAAGTGTCTTAACTGTTTAATTGCATTTTACACCTCAAACAATGACTGGATTTTATGGAATAATTTTTATTTTTTTTTGTCCTGCACTTACTTATGGATGTGAAAATAAGTGTAAAGAGCCCATTTGGGGCTAATCTGTATTAGCCTTGCTCCTTGAAATGCCTGCTCCTTGAACTATCAGTCTGTCATGAACATCCTTTCAGAAGCAGCAGAATTAGGGTAGCACAGGAGTCAGCAGTATCAGCTTGTTAACCGCCAGTAACACTTACCTGCATTCTAGGAAAATCCTCCACTGTCCCATCTGACAGTGCCATTTTCAGCATTCACTAACAAGCAATATGAGGTATTTCTGTTGAAAGCAGAGCTGAAATTACAAGTAATGTCCCATGATTCACAGACTGGAACCTTATATAAGGCCAATATTTACTTTATTTACACGTGATACACAACTATTAGTTTTTAAGTGTGAAGTATAATTATTTTAAGCATCAAGTAGAATTTATTTCTATTAATTTAATATTATGTTATTTAGTTTTAAAGATTCAGACCAAAGAATTTCTGAAAAGGTTTCTATCATTCAATCGTTATCTTAACTGTTTCACTCATTTTGGTATCATTAAAATGTACATTTACATTGTGAAAAAAAAGAGTATAATACTAAGAAATTGTTTGACTTTTAGCTGACCTTTTATTCATTTCTGGCTTAATTGCGTTTATGACACAATCTCATTTTTTTCTAAATCTTCAGTAGTTATTCTTCAGAATGATACATGTACGTTACTGTGGGAAGCACATAGAAACAATTTAAAGGAAAAAATTAAATTGATACCAGTACAGTTACGCTGTGAGGGGGAGCAATCAGACAGTATTGTTTACTACACATTCAAACAACAGTAGATTAAAGGCACATACAGAAAATAAACCATCATATTTTCTCTGTAAATTGTGTATCTAGTTCAGGGGGAAATGGGAAGGAGGCTGCAGGAGAGAAGGGAATGCTGTTACAAAGAAATACCATGAAACTTCTCCATTTTATTCTGTCATCTGTACTGTTCCATGGTCCAGACTTTTTTTTTTTTTTCTTTTTCTTTTTAACTTTGCTAAATCCTCATTCAGAAATAAACTGTTTCAGCAGAAGCATTCACAGAGAAAATGTTCCATTTCCAGTTGAAATACTGAAGTTAATTTTTGCAGTATCTCATTACCAGGGCAACTGTTTCTAAGGTTCCCAAGATGTAAGCTATTAAACATTAAGCTATTAAACAGGTATCTGCCTGTGACAAAGAGACAACACTTCTGGTGTCTCTGGTGTCCATAGTATCAGCCTTAATGCTAAAGAAGGAAAATAACTGACTTGGATGAGAAGCATTTCAAGAGGATCTCAGAAAATCAGACACTCTAAAAGGAGCAAACATTTAATTGCTTTTCCAACTATAGCATTCACAAATTAAAAATGAAATAGTTAATCAGGATCATACAGGATCAACTGGCAGGTGATGAAAAAGAACAGTATCTACTTCTAACAGCATCTTGCTGCTGCATGTTCATAATGCATTATCTTTCCAAACTGACAATAGATAGAATATAATCTTATTTAAAAATATAAATGTATGTGCACGTTGGGGAGACGGTAGGAACCAAATATGCATGACCCCTCTCTGAATTATGCCCTTACTTTTAATTAATCAAAGAAAGTCTCTCACAGATCAACTTTTTTGTAATACAAGCAAAGTTTCAGCATTTGTATTTACAGCTCACATTTCTCCTGGGTATGTTAAAACTTTATCAAGATGTATCTGTGGGTTTTAGACCTCTGGGGAATTTGAGTAATAGGGATTTGGAGTCTTCAGACTATGGAAAAGTACTGGCATGGAAAATGGTATTAAAATTTTATGCAAAACTTTAGTGGCATTGCCACTGCATTTTATATGCTTAGCTTTTTAATTTTTTTTTTGTTGTTTTCCTAACTCCGTATTTTGTTGAAAGTCCAGCAAGCATAAGATGAGACCTTATAAAAAATGACAATTTTTAAGAGGAAATTATCCTGTAGGCAAACAAACATTCAGAACTGTAAGTGCTAAAAAAATATAAAAGTTGGAGCAGTAAGGATGGAGTGAGAAAATTACTTTATTACAAAATAAGATAAAGCCAAAAGGACTAACATGAGATAGATTTATTGCTATGAAGATGGAAATTTCCTAGCTTGGCAGCTAAAAAACTGTAGAAATTAGAGGATTAAATTCAAAAATAAAATTTAGTCAGGTAGTGTTTTTGTTTTGTTTTGTTTTGTGTGTGTTTTTTTTTTTTTTTTTTAATGCACCTGTAATTTTGTTCTATGTTTCCTTTAGTTCTAATGAATTTTTTTACACCCACATGTATCTATGGAGGGATAGTTTTATCCATACAGGTGTTTGTTTTTTGTTTTTTACTACTCCAGCATCACCATTATTCTAACCCCAGGCTGGTCCTGATACTGAAGCTATTTCTCATTTAATCTCATTGCTGTGAACTGCAAAACACATAAAATATCCTAAATCATATGCTCCAATCGGATGGACATCCTGAGCCTGAGAGATTATAAGAAGGCAGAGTGGCTATATTTTTCTTCTTGAATTGTTTTCATAATTCCAAGCTTCAAATTCTCAACAACATATCAAATACTCAGGAGGTATTAAGGAGGTATTAAGGGAAGAGTCTAACACTGGTGACCCTGGGTTTTGGAGTATTCTCTGTATTCTACAGCTCTGTAATCTCTCTTAATTTATCCCTTAAATAAAAACAACAGAAAGCAAGAATGTAAGAACTGTACACCAGGTTAAATTAAAGAACCACTTAGGTCAGTATCCTACTCTCAACTGTAGCCATATATGGCTACATATATCCACATATATGGCTATATGGCTGTTTTCCTTTGAACTTTGACTGAACTTCCCTGAGCGCCAAGTAAACTTTAAACATCCACGGTATTCTTGGTGAGAGTCCTCTTATTTGTTTTGAACCCTCAGCTTTATTTGATTAGCCCTATACTCTTGTGGTAAAGAGAATGAAACATTAATTGAGCCTCTGCATGCCACCAAGGAATCTATAAATCTGTATTATTTTCCCTCCCCTCCATCAAGTAGCTGTTTTCCAGACTGATAACTTCTAACTTTATTGTTCCTCAAGCAGAAGTTGATTCATACCCTTGATGATCTTTGTTGCCCAAATCTCACAGGCTCATAGAATAGTTGAGGTTGGAAGGGACCTTTAAGATCATCTAGTCCAACCCCCATGACAAGCAGGGTCAATCCAGATCAAATGATTGAGTGGTTCGTTTAGAAACTTTATGATGATTTTCAGCGTCATTACTTGCATTTGCTCTCATCGTTTCTGTATATGTACTATGAAACAATAATTCAGAAAACCCAGAAGCTGTGTTGCTTTGATGACAGTCTAGAAAGCAGCTTATTTAAATGATGCCAGAAGCGTGAGAAATTCAAGACTTAACAAGACAGGCAGCTGCCTAGCAAGATTTTTAGTCTGCAAGGATGAATGGTTGATTACTGGCCTATTGTAAGGGCTGTGAAAGCATTCCCACCCCTGGAGGTCTGGCTGTTGGGGCTCAGGGACAGCCCATCAACAGCAGAGCCAAGAGCTACCCCTTTCCTTGTGGCCATAGACAGAGCAATCCTAGGCAGTGTTGCAGGGAGGGCTCAAACAGGAATCCCTGCTCCATGGCTGGAAGGGTCTTACCAGTCAAGATACAATCCCAAAGACCCACCCTGGGGGAGACCCCAGCACCCCAGACCTTGTGGAGCAGCTGGCCTCTGCTGTGCCCTGACATTCAAGAAAATATTAAAATACTTGGATTGAAAGATTGCCTTAGTTCTGATTAACCTCTCAAGAGCAATACTAATAACTTAAAATAAATAAAGAAGGGGTTAAGTAGGGGCTCTCCTGAGAGCAAGATGGTGAGACGGGAAAGGAAAAGGAGCCAGCTGGAGGTGATGGGAGGGATTTTCCTCAAAAGCTAAGTGTTTTCATTCCATAGAAAAAAAAAAAAAAAAAGGTTTAAATTAAGTACTAATGGATCAGAGAGTGGATGGAAAATTTAATCATTTACACAAGAATAAGATGGGTTAAAATTTAACTTTGATGGTAATACTTGAGTATCTGATCATTTTTTCCCTCTCTCTGTTTTTGTAGCCAACAACAGCCAATGATTTCACATAGGAAGTGTTATATTTAAAGAAGAGATTGTAAACAGAAACCGTATGTAATGCAGATTTACTAATTGATCATGGGACTGTGGTGACTGTTCAGAAGAGCTGACTACGGAAACAGTTTAGCAAACAGAAATTCATTCACTGATGTTTAAATTTTTGGATTATACACGTGGTTCTGTTCACTTATTTAAAACCTTTGTTAGTACTCCTCAGGAAAACATTACATTTGTCTGAGCCTACAGTACTGCTTTGGAAGAAATTCATACTCCTCCTTAAAGGAGTTTCAGGTAAAGTTCTCAGCAGGGATTGGAGATGAAAGAGTCAACCCTCACCTTTCTACCTCTCTGTCTCTTTCTAAGTGTCAATCCCTCCCTGTGCTGAGCATGGTGGCAGACTGCAGGCATTGATCGTGGCAGCACTGTGGCTGGGGATGTGGAACAGAGGGGCTTGGATACTGCAACAACCCACACTAGGGGTGAGGAGGGGTCCTCCTGGGTCCCCAACCCTTGCCAAGAAAGCTTTAATTCTGTGGATGGGATTTATGTCTTTAGTGTACAATAGGAAAAGTTACTTTGTTGGTTTTCCCAGTGTCTCTTATCATCCACGTTGCTGACTTAAAACTTCCAAATTCCTGTTAAGAAAAAAAATAAGAAAAAGAAAAACCTAACTTCCTCTGCAACATCCTTTTAGATCTGATATTGCTTAAGTGCCTGCAGTCTGGCAGTGCCTGATACTGCCCCTGCCTATACAATTATCATCCATGAAAGGAAACACTTTTTAAAAGGTTCACACCAGCATAATCTTATCTTCCTTTACCTGAGAAGCATGAGTACTGCATATCCCCTTGCAAGAAGGGACACAGAATTAATCTTCAGGCTGTGAGGAAAGGAAAAAGCTTCCCTATAGTCCTGGATACTTGTTCACAAAGCTCCAGGAGCATGCCATCATCTGCATTCCCCACACTTCAGGCATTTGGCAGCTTCCTGGTGACCATGCTGAGTGTTTTGGATGACTTGCTGAAGAAGCTAAGCTTTCTTGTGCATTCTTTATGGAGGCTGGGCATGTGAAATGGATTTCTGCAATTGGTCAGTAGCTTTCCTTCTGCACAATTTCACCTGTACCGGATGTACATGTATGTATAGCTGCAAAGAGGTTAAGAACATACAAGGCTATAAAGAGCAGTGAAAACAAAGAAACAATTTAAAAAATAACAACACAAATTTGTCTAGAGCACAACATTCACAAAGAACCCATAGCAATGAAAAATTTGCCTGACTTTATAAAGTTGTGGAATGGTTCTGAGCGGAAAGCCTATCATTACTACATTACATGATTTAGACCTCCTAATTGGTTACATTCAGAATAGTACAGTTTGTTCTTATTATTTTATTATTATTATTATTATTTTGTATCATATTACATTTTGGAAATTTAATAAAAATTGAAGTAGTCTAATGAAGAAATGGTAACTCATAAACAATTAAGAGCAAAGAAAACATTCTATAAAACCAAACCGTATACAGAAAAGACATCCAAATGAGAAATTATGCTGGATTGTTAGATAATCAGAATATATTTCATTTCAAATATGAAAGAGGATATTTAAAACAGACTGGGATGCAATTAAGAAGCATCAATGAGAATCAATGTGAACAATGTGCCTCCCTTTTTTGTTTCACTGCCCATTAAGTCAAGCTTAGTACTGTAAGCTGAAACAAGAGAGAATAGCAGCATAAAAAGGACAAACTGGGAATGCACGACTCATCAACAAGTAGACTCTACCACATTGTTGGCAAACATAGCATGCTTTTGTTAAATGAAGATGAATTCCTTGTTTCCTTTTTGTGCTTTTTCTTCACCCTTATATTCTGTCTGTAGGGCATGGTTTGTTTTTCCTGACAGTTTGAGATTTCTGAGCTACTGCAATGTAGTGCCAACACACACTGTGCGCAGTAAGTGAAGAAGAAACAATCTGTCTGTTGTTTCTCTGCTTTGCAAATAGCAATTTGCTTCTCATGACTGTATTTCAGATCCTGATACCAGGGACCTGATTTTAGAAAGTTAATTTTTTCTGTTTCACTGTACGTGTCCATTTTAAGATGGCTATTCTGAGGCAAAGTTAAAGCTGTCTCAATGTTTAAATAACAAACTAAGTGGAAGTCTAAAATACAATGCCATACAACTTTAGTAATTACTTAGACAAAGCACAGATAAAACAAGTGTTGTTTCTGCTTACTACTGGCCTTGGTCTTTGGAGCAATCAGACTTCCAATATTGAACTGGTTCATCAAGGTTCATCAATGTGGTACATCAAACATCAGTATTTTGTTCAACTAAATTTAAATCAAAAAGACATTTAAAGGCTTTTTGAAATATATATATATTTCATTAGAATACAACAAATATTTTATATTTAATACAGATTAAGCAAGAACACTAACAGATTTGCTACTAACACTTTATTTAGATATACACTGGCTATGGTTAAAATGAAGCCAAATTTCCAATAAGAATTTTCAGATCTTTTGCCAAATAGTAATGATATCTTGTCGAGAAATTCCTAGAACAAATAGTGCTATAAATCATATGCCATGTGCAATTAACTATACATTTCATTTAGATTTAATAGGCTATTTACTGCATGATCTTCTCATGTCATAAATTATCCATCACTCTGTTGAAGTCAGTGAAGTCTGTTTATAGCAGCTGAAGCAGCTCCTTACTGCTGGATGATTAATGTTGCTTTTTAATATTCAGTAGAAAAATACTTTCTGATATTGTGAAACATAAGAAGAGAACAGGCAAATAAACATTAGGACTACTTTGGGACTTTCAAGAGGTACTGAAAGCCAACATTTCTGGGGCCGGGGGAGGGGGATGAAGAAAGGCACTAATCTAATCATGTTTGGTTTATAAACTATTCTGATTACTTTATTCTAAAAAGCTTTGAATGAGCTCCAAGGGAAAAAGAGGAGAGGGGGAAAGAAGGTGTACAGAAAATTGGTCCTATTTAAAAGTAGCCATCAATCACATATGTGAAGTAAGAAGACTAATTGCATAGTCTAGAGATTATTGAAGATCAGAGTGTTTTTTCAGTAACAACCATCCTAAAATGGTGGATTACGTAAAATAATCCAGAATCATCCAGTTTAATTACTTGTATTTTTGCCTTTTCAAGAATGTGAAAACTTAGTTTGTAAACTGTCTATCTAATGAAGATCCTCAGCTGTTCACATACATCAGTATGTGTAGCTCCATGTAGTTTTACCCATTTCGGTGACGTGCTCTTTTTGTTCTGGTATAATAGCCTTCTTCACAGTATTTCTGACAAAGACTGAAGACATAATGACCTTTACAACATAATTAAATGTGATAATTCTGGATTATCTCTTAATTAAACCAGAGCTTTGAAACACCCTTTGTGATTCTAGCAACAACTGATTGAAGATAATCTCAAGATAAAAACAATTAATCTTCTTTCCTCTTGATTGCTTTCCTTGATCACTTATATGAAGGCAGTTATTAACATTATTTGCCTTCATTATCTGTCTGAGTATTTAGACTTAGTTTTATTTATAACCGTATGTTTATATTTTCAATCAATTTTACCACAAAAATCCATGGCAAGGACTTGGGCACCCTTTCATGCTGTTTTTGCCATTCACCAAGAGTTTTCAGACAAGTAGTAGCTCCACCTAGGCAATGTAGTGTTTTTCTTAGTTTTTAGGTTAGTTCCTGACAACAGTCATATTTTGGTTTCTCCATTTCAAGGGTCTGTCACATAGATCCAGTAGTCTCAGCATGACAACGTCCAAATAGCTACTGTCAAGTAGCCAAATGAGCAGTGCTGAGTTTTGGAGAGGGCAAAACATGTTAGGGAAATTGACACTGAAGTGAAATTTCACTTTGAAGGATGACTTTACTTGCCCTATTTAATTAATGGGAAACTGCACAGAATGAGTTAACCCCCTCATAGATCAATACCATCCCTATTACATTCTTTATGACCTCACATGCAGAAACTGGGCATCTGCCACTGAATTGGCCTTGCTGGATATTCGGGTTTTCTTAATGGTTTAGAAAAACAAGACCTACTTAAGGCCTTTTCTGAAGAGGCTTACACATTTATTAGCGCTCTATTTCTCTTTCATCCCTATTAGTGTTTGTGAGGGCTGTTCATAAAGGCCAATGTTATCCTAATAACTAGAGGGACTAATCTGTCCCTCTATCCTTTACTCAAAAAGGCAGAGGATCATTTAGAAGAACTAAGTTGGGTCTCTATCTTTCCCAATTAAATTGTCAAAAGAGCACAGGGAGTTTTATATCATTCTTTGTGAATATCCTTCTCCAAAATTTTCCCATGTAAAAATAACTGTAACAATTTCAGACTGTTTCCCGTAAACCTTGTAACAATTACAAATGCCATTTGTTTTTCTTTTGTACATTTCATGTTATTCAGAAACATAGTAACAGAAAAACAGTAGTTGATTACTAACAGACACATTGTAGAGACAAATAAATAAAAAGTTTTATAATGAGTTGGAATGTACTGAGTTATAACAATAAAAGGTCAACACCAGTAAAGACAAATAAATAGATATTAAAGCTCTAGAGCAGCCATAGGTAGAAAGAAGTTGTATTACAACTGTTCATTAAAGCACAGTTGTTAAATTGGTGTGTGCATTTTCATTGTGGTAAAGGAAGCAGTAGTTTTGTTTACATTGATATGGGATTAATAACACATAAGCATAAAAAGCTCCCATCTTTGAGAGGTATCTGGACTTTACCATCAGTATCTTTATCATCAGTATCAGCCATTCATTTAGCTGAGAACAATATTTGGCCTAACATCTTAAAAATCGTCATGAAATATATTTGCATTCAGTTATTTGTGATGATTATCACCAGGAAATAAAAACAGAGAAATCATCTTGTTTCAGACTGAATTTCTGTTTGTTAAAAACCTTAGAAGTTTCTGGCCTGCTGAGAATAACTGAAATAATAACAGCATTGTTAAATAGATGTATTGTGCATTATAAGTGTTATGTCACCACTGAAAATTAACCTGCAATTTAAATGGTATACTAAATTCCTGGAAATATTAAATGCATTATTTCATATATATGCTTTATGAGCCATGAATGATACCTAAGAAGGTTTCCAACTTTAAAGAAGAAGTTTTGGAAAGCTGTTTCCTAAACCAAGTCCATTTCTGCCATAAAGAAATTTTCACTATTGTGTTGTCTACACACACACACACACTCACTTACACACATACTCTTAAAATCACAGTAAAATGACAACAGAATCAGAATTTTCCAACTCCATTAGCTGAAAGCTGATGCCAGAAAAAAAAATAGCCTTAAGTTATTGTACAAACTCAGTACATATTTTGGGCAACAAACAAACCTATCTTTAAACCTACATCTGGAATGTAGTGGACCTGCCAGGTGGGGCATGCAACAGACCAGACTGGCAAAAAGAAGCTGTTTGCCAAACAAATAGGCAAAGTTATAAAAATGACATAAATTCAAATAATTGTCATTTCTTTCACTCATCTTTTTTTTTTTTTTTTTTTTTTTTTCAAGAGACACTTGGTAATAAACCAGAAGTGCAGGTTAAATCATAACATATCTACTGTATCAAAGGAAGAGAATTCCTGTATCTCGGACATAAAAGCCATTATTCTTCTCTCTCAACAACTACATTTCCACTCTCTGTGTGACCAGAAATAATTTTTATTTGGGGATCAACTCATCATGGATGAAATTAAATACTTCACTTATAAGAGAAAAGCAACAATATATTTATTGATATAATGTAGTAATATAACAATGCTTAAATAAGACACCGACCTAAGTTTTGAGATAGTAAGGTGCATTGATTATTTACTGCACAGAGCATGTGTTAAGTCAGACACATTAGGGAGACCCTCCTGTTGAAACACGAGGTTCAGAGGGCACCCCATTGCTTTCTAAACTTGAACCTAAGAGGTAAGGAGCCGAGGTGTAGCTGAATCAACTCCTAGTACCAGATGGGACAACAATTGTGCACAGCCAATCTAAGGTATGATCTTAAAGAAGCTTTCAGTTTACCAAGCTATTAGTCACTTACTGAGGATCCATTACAGCAAGGAATCTCTGGTGAGGAATGAGGGACCTCTGCAGCAGGTGTGACCTTGAGAAGTGGCCCTACTTAAGGGGAGGTCCTGTCGTGCAGCCATCTGCTGTGCAGAATTGCCTAAAGAGCGCTCTCTCAGCCTGCTCACTGTCTGTGAGGTAAGATGGTGGACATACTCGGGGGAGGTGGGTGGTGGTGGTGGTACGTGCTACGTTGGCCCTTAGCCTCTGAGCAAGACGTCTGCCTGTCTGTCTGTTTCTCCAGCACCCAGCTGGAGCTGACACCGTGGTTGCTGTCTGCCTGAGCAAAGCCTCGGATGCAATGGCCTGTGTTTAAGCAAGGCAGAAGGCAAGAAATGTGGGTGGGGAGCACACCTCCACACAGACAGGCAAATTTACAACAAAAAAAAGTCAGCATTATGTGGTTCTTCAAGAAAACACAAAAACAAGGTTTATTAAATAGTTGGGTTTTATGCCTGCACTTCTTTAATAATGATTTCATTATATATCACTAAGTCTTCTAACAAATACCAAACAAACATAGAACATTATCTGTGAACTTCTGGATAGGCATAACTTAAGCTACTGGACACTAATTAAATACTCTCAGGATTATTTATTTATTTTTTAATATATTTTTATTTTTGACCTTGTAAAACATGGATACTGGTTGAGAAGCCCATAAATTCATGAGCTCCACCTAAGAAAATGTGTGGTAGGATACTTTTTGTTATCCAGTGTGACTGCTGAACATACCACCTGTGAAGGTGAGATTTTCCTTTTTTCCTCTGCCTTGTGCAGAATGTAGAACAGGGCTAGAATTTGTTGCTGGTTCCACTTTTTCTTACTAAGGCTTCTCAAACCACATTTCAGATTGGGATTTCTTCTGAGTCACTAAGAGATATTCGAACACTTAATGTCTCTTCTAGTCAGCCTGTAAAGTCCTTAGGGAAGAGGCTGTATCTTGTCAATGAGTGAAAAGCGCCAAACATACTAACCCTACTAAGTAACTAGTGATGGCACTTTTCCTTGCCTGTCACTTTCCATAGCAATATCTTGTCATTCACTGTTCCTTTCTTGGGCCAGAAGAAGAAAGTCATCTTAATTAGGAAAGTGAACCAGTGGTATCTGGTTCACCAGTGGTTAATGTGAGGACTAGATTAAAATTGTTATTTCATGCAGACTGTCCCAAGCCGATGGTTGAAGTCTCTTATTTTTACTAAGAGATCAGTTGATTGGTTTATTATAGTTCAGTACAACACCACTAAAGTCAATGGGATTACAGTAATTTATTTCAGAGGGACAGGAATTGAACAACGTGAGAGAGAAAACAGTTGTCATGCCATTTATGCCATTCTTTTTCCAGCTCCCAAAGAAAATTTCCTTTTTTTTTTTTTTTTTTTTTTTTCCTTCTATAACTGGGAATGAAGGCAGATGCTGTAAGTCTAATGTTTCTTCATATTGTGAGGTTTTAAAAAGAAAAGTGACACAATGAGCCACAGGTAGTTCACAGCTCAAAACAGATATCTGGAGATGTAATACACTCAAAGTATGCACTTGCTGCAGCTCAGAAACTTATATTCAGCCCTGCTGCCATCTCCTCTCAACATGTATGTACGTGTATAGACACACAATTAGTGGTGCACTTGAAATACCCCATATTATAATTATACCATGAAATTCCTCTTGTCTCAGTAGCTACAACGAAGGAAGGAAGCTGCTGAGCAGTACCCAGACTAGTATTTGGAAAGAATGAGAGTGAATGCAAAAGACGGCATTTGCTCTATTCTGATTTCAAATGGTAAGTAAAGTAGGCTGTGCCATCTGCTCAACAATTTGCCTCCACGCTGTCTCGTCTGCCACTTGTTTAACACGTAATGTTATATGTCACTCTGACAGGAGTGTAACATTAACAGGCCCTAACAGGGTATGCTTCTCAATGGGATGACAGCTGATGTCGACTCTGCCTCTGAAAAACTGCCAGTTTCATTTCTATCCTCCAGACTCATTTCTCAAGATTATTAATGATAGTTTGAGACTGGGTTTGCAGCACACTGAGTTTAGCTTCTGACAATTACTCCCCATCCTTTCCAGAAGGGAGGCCTGTGGGTGTTATGACAATATCATTTTATTCTTTTAGTTCACATCTTTTTTTCCTCTCTGTTTTTATCACACACACTCTGTCATCCTCCCTACCCTTTATGAAACCTCAAGCTCCACTGCTCAACCACTGCCTTCCTGCCCCAGCAAACCCTCCTCCCCTTCCCACCCCCACCCCCCCACCCCCCAGGCATTGAGTGTGAGGAGAAATCACTGTGTTTTGGGGCATCAGGTGGCTCCTCCAAGTTACGCCTGCTGTTAACCCAGAACCCAGAACAATTGGAGCCTGCAGCCACATCATACAGTATTATGGGCACTTCAAATATTTTAAACAGAAAACTACCTATTATCACTAGCTATTTGCTAGAACTGTCGTGGCTGCTAGTTTTAATCTCACTTTTGTATACTCTTACCTGATCATGGTCTTATATTTAAGAAAATTTGACAGTTCTTTCACCTGTGGAACCAGGAACCTTTCCAAATAACATTAACTTGTGATAGCTTTGTAGATCCAGCAGCATGTAGGATGTTTCAAGCTTTCTCTCTCTGAGAATCAGATCCTGCTAAAACAGTGTATATATAGTATATAGTGTATATATAGTAGTATACAATATAATAGTTGGAACAAACTATGGGAGAAACTTCCTTAAATAAATAAATAAATAAATGTAATAGGTTATTGAAACAAAAGTAGCCCTAGCATTGGTAAGGCTTATGAGCTCCAGCATGGCAATGTATTAATGTGTCTTTATGGCTTCCAGGCCAGAGCTGGCTTCTATTCAAGCAGCTCAGTGTGCAAGCAGATCAAACGCATGACTGCCTGCAACCATCTGCACAGACAAAGCCTCGGCTGCTTTCTCTTACTCATCTTGCTTAGACTGGTTTTGATGCTCCCCAGTGAAAACATACTAAAGCCATTAAAAGTATTTATGTATGCTCTCCTAAGGCCCCAAAAGCTAAGTGCTGGTGGTAAGCAGGCCTTACATTTCTTTTCTTGTCACAAAGGGTCTAAGCTGAATGCTTACCAGGCCATAAACTGAATACTAATTTGAGTACCTAGCATACAAAACAAAACAACAACAACAAAAAAAGCCTGACTGATAGAGATTCAATATTAGTTTTACTAATGACCATCTTGTGTTACTGAATTTCACTTACAAATGGGACTGACTTAATATTTTAAATCAAATCGTACTATGTTTACTAATACTAAGCATGCATCATCTTCTCTGAACTATACACTAGCAAAAGCATATCAAAATTGTCCTTGGCTTTCTACACTATCTTTTCAGTGAACAGAGTCAAGATCCAGGTCAAAGCAAACTGTATTTGCAGGTTTTCAGATATCTATGGCTAACATATAAAATGTTCACATAAATCTCTTGATAAAAATCATGGCACATAGCTTTGCTCTTCTGCCACAAGAGAGCACTTGAAAGTAAGGATAAATCTTGCAGGACAATAGATACCACTTTTCTGCAGGCCAGTCCGAAGTTCTTAAAAAGACTTTCTTATAAACTAAGGTCTAGAGCCCTAACTGTCTTCCACTCCAAATGCAAGATGCTTTTTCATGTCTTTCTGTGCTAAAGACATCCAGCATAAGCACACAATAGGATATCTTTGTTAATAAAAAAACCTATTAGAGCTATAACTATAAAGCAGACTAACTATAAATTTAAGCTATTCACATGCATTAGTATACTCTTCTCCCCTAGGAAGAAAAATAAAAAATAATAAAAATAAATAATAAATAATAAATAATAAAAAGAAAAATAAAAAAGAACCACAGGTCAGCTTTTCATCCTGCAGTTTATGAACTACTGGAACAAACAGATGCCATAGTGAACAAAGTCATATGAAAATTCACATATAACAGAGTAGAATTGCCAATCCACAAGGCCAGACATAATAACCATATTAAATAGCAAGGGTGTATGCTCCTCCTGGGTCTATAATTTTTCACCTCCCAAGCAGTTGTAGAACATAAGGAGATCCCCATTTGTTATGATTTTAAATTGTGTGGGATACATTAGGATGAAAGATACAGTGTCCAGATACTACATTACTGGGTGGCCAGTTCCCAGTTCACTGCTTTTGACATTTTGTTCCTTGATGTCAGCTTCAAAATACTATTTCATTTATTGGAAGATTTTTGTTGTAGTCCTTTACACTGATCTCATGAACCTCCCTTGATCTCCAGGAATCCCATATTGCAATAGGAAGTGGGTAGCACTGAGCAAGCGAATACTGCACAGCACTTTGAACATATCACTATCAATCAGTAAACTTCACAGGGACTCTCTCTTTCCAAGAAGAAATAAGGCAGAGGGTCTTCTCAGTTGTGGTTTCTAAACACTGTGTGGATCTTTAATGCAAAAATAGGGTGCTGACCTCATTACCCTTTAAAATTTCTAGCCAGATAATTGCATCTTCCTGACCTACATTCCTCTGGCAGTTGCAATTAGTTTTAGCAGTGTTTCTCACTGGCTGCTCTTGAGAGTTTGCTCTGTAGTGTTAAATATTGCTTTGTTTTGCTTCAAAGGCATTTCCGCCATGGGAAAATTATTGCTCTATGTCCCTTCTCTGTGCTGCAGGAGTGATGGGACATTAAAATATTCTGATAGCCTCAGGAAAAGGTATTAAGGAATACACTAGTATTAATGAAATAGCGAGTGATGTTTTAATTCTCTCTTTACGTCAGAGCTCCTAATGTGACACTGAAATCTCTGGAAGACACACTGCAGGAGAGGACTGCCAGAATTTTCCAAATTGTCATATGGAATTTTTAGAAATACCAAGTACAGTACACAACAATTTAACACACTGGAATTTTCCTTCACTGCAGGAAATTCAGGCCCAAAATACCTGATGTCATATACCCCCAATCTAAGTGCCCAGACTGAAAGTCTCCGAAAAAAATTGCTTGCACAGCTGAGCCTCTTTACATTAGAAAAACAGTTCTGTGAGCTGCAGAACTAATGAGGCCTGGTTTCCTATGGATTGCATCTAATGGCTGGATTCCCTGATGTCTAAAAAGGTCCAGGCTCCTATTTTCCCACGTTGTTCTCACTCTCCAGTATGGATTTCCTTTCAGCATTTCCCTCCTGAAAGCACTGTGGGAGGGCAGGGATGGGGGAAAGAACAATAGCAGAGTCGTCTTCCTGCTCTCAGCTGACTATTTTCAGGCTAATGACAAGACAGTTAAATGTATGTCACTCTGGGTAGAATTTGGCCAGAAAATTCACAGCTTGGTTGGAGTGAGACTGACGGACAGAGAGACATCATGTAAGCCTCTTTTCACTGAAAGAGAATGCAGTGTCACCCACATATTTCCAGTGAATTCTTTCCAAAATCAGCTAGTTTCAGATGTTCTGCCTCAACTGCTGTCTTCCTTAAATGTTTCCTTAACTTTTGTCTTAGACTGCTATTCGACATCTTACTGATCAGTAATCAGCATGTGGTTCAGGTGTGCACAAGAAAATATCCACTTGAATATATAAAGATGTTTGATTATGTAAAACTATTAAGGAGACATGAAAACATTTGTTAAACTGCATGCGTGAGAGTTGACAAAGCTCTCTACCCAGCTTGAGAGAACCCAGTTTGTTTTCTGCATTTTTTGGGGGAGGGATGGGGGGATCTGCTTTGTTGTTGCCACTGATGCTGTTAGATATATATGTTTATAAATCAGGTATTTTTCTTCTCTCTCTTTCTGCCATTTTAAATCTGCCAGCAATTGATAGTCTTTGTTTAGAGCAAATTCACTTGTTCTATGGACATGAAATTCTTTCAACTTTGTCTACCACTTTAAAAACAAGGTAACAACAATGAAATATGTAATCAAACTGCTAAATGTGGAAGCTCTAAGGCAAATTAACCACACAAATAAAATAAAATCTACTCCATAAAAATCATGATTAAGACTGATAGAAGCTTCCAAAGTTATAGTAGGAGTAAATCGTATTCTCAAATGTTTGAAATCAATTAACTTTAATGAAATGGAACAACATAATGATTAATAATCCTGGTACTTTGAGGCAATATGAAGAACATAAACTTTCTAGAGAAATATATTTATTAAACAATTTTAAATTAGGAATATTTTCAGAGTACTATCTTGGAAATGTGTTGCCTCTCAACAAACTGAATAATTCAGTCAAAGTCTGACTTGGAAAAAAAAATCAAGTTAGAACAGTTTAATAATACGCTACACAGAAAGTATGACAAAGTTTCTAAGTAATCTTAGAGGCTACATAAAACACTAAAAATTGAGCATCAATATATTTGAAAACAAACAAACAAAACACAAAAAACTAGGCAATTTTGTACAATTTGGATCAGTATTTTTATCCAGATTGTTCAGCTCTTTGGAAAATAAAACCAATCTGTATTAGAAAACACAGAGATGTTGCATGTTTTGTCAGAGAGGCAGCAATGCTTCACTTCAGATGTCTTACTGCTGAAAATGTCCTGCTTGATGTCCTCCAAAGTGGAGATGGAAGCAAGGCAATTGAGTGTCAGTGATAGAGCTATCACTGAGATACGCCAACCGTGGAAGCAGAAAAAGTTTCATTCTCTTTTCAGAAGCAAAGTTAATGAAATAGAGCTTAAATGTCAAAACAGGACTCATAATGTGAATAGATTATGTGGAAAAGTACAAACAACTTAAGAAATTAATACAGTTGAATGCTACTCCTATGAGCAGTGTGTTGGTATGCTTGTTTGCAGCGAGTTGAAATCAGGTGCTGTTGTGCTTCACAAGAAGAGTAGATCTGGGGATGAAATCAGATCTGCTCTCACTGAGTACTTTCCCCTAAGGTTAATTTTGACATACTTGCCTCTTATAAAGCTCCAGTTCCAAACACATTTACCTAACACCAAAGGTGGTGAGCAATCTAGATCTGAATGTCTGGCTCTAGCCAAACCTGCCTTGAGCCCAACTGCAAGGAAAACAGGAACCCTCTCTTGCAACCTGTGAGTATTACAAGTTGCAATGGCTAGAAAAATTAGTATCTCTAGCACACTGCAAGAAGGTAATTAAAACTGTTATTTTCCTTTTTCATCTCCGTGCAGGAATTATGAACCAAAGAAATAAAATACCTCATTAGCAACTACAGAATCAAACACAGAGTTGGTGACTACTCAAAGAAACTGGCATCTGTTTGTCATCACTGCTCTGTCTGTAGTGAACAACAGATGCCAGTAACTTTCTTGTGTGTGAAGGTCCCGTTTGGAAAGAAGATCACAGCCTGCTTACTAATACTTTTTCTTTAACATGTTTACTTTTTCAAGATTGCTGTAACCAAACAATAATAATTATTATTGTTCATTATAATTCCTTTTTCTTTTTTCTTTTCCTTTATCTTTTTCTCTTTTTTATTATTTTATTTTATTTTATTTTATTTTATTTTATTTTATTTTATTTTATTTTATTTTATTTTATTTTATTTTATTTTATTTATTTATTTTCAAATGTGGAATGGATAGCATGGTAAATAACAAGAAAACCTCAGGGTCTCAGGGCTGGATTTTGGTTTTACATATGCTTATACAACTCCACTTTGGTGGAATTTCTTTGGAATTATAGCAATGTGTCTGAGATTATAGTGAGAACCTATGTTTTTTCCAGTTATGAAAACACAATATGTGTGTATTTTAATTGAATGCATTGAGTGTAGGTGTTATTCTTTCCTGTAACAGGTAGATAACTTTCAAAAAAACTTGCACATCTAATCCATATTACGGCACTAGATTGAAAAATAGATATAGCAGAATGGTCATTTTTTTAACGTTTCTTTAATATGTTCTCATGTGACATTGTTTGTCCTATTCCTCCTACTAATGATGAACTGAATTATGCATGACTAGCACTTCTCCGACCAGGTTCAAATGATCTTTGTATTCCAGTCAGTGACCTGCTAGCCTTGTGTTTTTCCCAGCCTAACTCCTGTATTTCTTGGGATTAGCCCTTCCAATTTTTCGTTGAAAAGACAAACACCATCAATGTGTAATATTAAAACTGAAGATTAGATGAAATTAAAACATTTCATTTTATATTTTTAAAAAAAAAAAAAAAAAAAAAACCAAAAGCTACCTAATAAACAATACAAATCACGTTTCACTCATTCCTCAACTGAATCTCTCTACTGAGTTGAAAATGGTTTGTTTTGCCCTAGTCTGTAAAAGTGGAATCTGCCAGTCAAATGGTTAGTATTGTAGCAAAAAGGGCTTAGCATACAATCCTGTGTCACGAACAGGGAGATGAGGTGGTTAGAAAAAACAGTGTGGGAGATGATGCCTTTAGAAAAATCAGGAGACTGTGCAAGAACTCTCAGCTATGGCATGGGTGGTAGAGCCAATCACCAAAGAAAAGAAATCAGGATAGAAAAAGATATCCATTACTGAAGGTCTTTTTGGGTTTTCTTTGATATATATATATAATTTAATATTTAATTTAAAAGTTAATATGCAAGCCACAAAAGGATTAGAGTTTCAGAGGAAAAAGTTGTTCATCAAGTTTGTGACAGACAAAACTAATTACAAACATACAAGAGCTGTTATAAGTAGACTTTACAAAAGGAAAAATAATAGCAAAGAAGATTAAATGTCCATAATACCTTCATTCTCATGAAATAGAACAATTCTTTGGTCTATACCAAATAAAATCTGTCTTTTTTAATATTAATTGAAGATAACAGAAATCCCCATAATTTCAAGAGGTTTGGGATTTTGGGGGGATGATGGTTGTATTTTTATTTTTCTTCATTTTTTGTGTTTAAAATACACAGAATAAACTGAGAAGTTTCAGAAATAAACTTCCATAAATTACAGTTTTACTTACGCTTTGCTAAAGCACAAATAAATTTTAGGTTGAGGTTCCTTCCCTCCCTCCCCACCCACTTTGATTACTTGACCTATCAATCACAGTTATGTTCCTGCTACAATAATTACAGTTTTTAATCAATTTTCAAATTGATTAATTTGGTCCACAAAATTCAAATTGATTGATTGGTTCACATTGCTCAGTGGACCATGAAGTTGAAGTCAACTATAAGAGAGGTCATACTGAAAATAACCAGAAATAATGCTTTTTTTGTAGATTGGGAGGAGGGGTTATACACAGAAAAGACAGAGAGATCGCCTCCTTATCAGGCTTTAACATTTATTTGGTACAATGCATATAATTATAATTGAACGTTTGACAAACTAAAACGTGATTTAATTCTCAGCTGGATGTTGCCATTATAACAAAAGTTCTCCAGGCACTTGGAGGGGATATATCTCCAAATAAATTGTATTTTCCTCAACACACACAGACACAATCCTTTTGCATAGAGTTCCTGTTATAATTTGATAATGTGACCTTGCACTGTAAAACAACAACTCACTGTGTTAGCAACCTGCACTTGCTCTGCACCAGCACCGATGCTTTAAAGCAACTTCTCTATCTTGATGCTTTTAACATGGCTTCTCATTGCCTGAGTGAGGGAGTAGGCTTTAACAAAAAAATAGAGTGTACTCAAGTTGTTTCTGTACACAGTATGTCTAAGAACAATTTTTATTGTGCTTGGAGATCATAAAAATCATCAGAGGAACCACCATATAAATGTGAAGTCTTTGTGCCATTTACCGAGTCACTCAAGTCAATGACAAAACTTTTCAACTTCAAGTGGGACAGGATTTCTTCTGTAAAAGCAGAGTAGGCAAAAAGTGGGGGCACAATGTCAGAAAAGCTTCAGAAACTGTAAGGCAACAAGATCTGTTGGTTGGGAACAGTCACAAGCAGGAGGACCCTTGAGAAGTTTCCTATTTGAAATAGCATGATCATGTATTTTTTTCCAGGTTTGTCACAGAGTGCTATGTCTTGTTCTGTTTGGGTTTTGTTAGTAATCAAAACTCCTCTCTTTGAAAGAGTCTGATTTATTGTCCACTGATTTTCAAAGTACCACCAAGACAGAAGCAGCTGGTAGAGGAAATTACTGCCAGAAAAGTATCAACATATTAAAGCATTTATTTAAAAGACATTACTATCTGGACTTCTTCCAGCATTTCATTATTTCAAACACAGGATATACTATATCTAATATGGAAGAATTAAGCTAATTATTCTTGCCATTGAACTTTGCAGCGAGTGAGACAGTAGTGTATAAATAAATAAATAAAAATGTGAATCAAGGAGTCTCATAGGGCTTAGTTATACATGCAGAGTTATTGTCCTCCTTGTAACAGGCCTGCTCTACATGTTCATAATAATCACTTATGCTTAATTTAACAGATGGTTGGAACTTGTACAGTTCCTCTTAAGAGGTATGGTTGTATCACTCCCACTGTTGAATTAAAAGTAGAAATCCAACACTGAGTGATGCTGCTTACCCACTGTATGTCCATCTATCATTTCTACAGCTTTCTCAGTCTCTCTGATCAGAACTGCATGAGTCAGTTTTACATTTTAAGTATTACTGACTTTTTCTTCCCATTTAAGAGGCAAAAAGGGAGGTGCACGTTAGAAATCTATTAACCTTACAAATAAGTAATTTGTTTAAAAGTTAGATTGGCATACCCTGTTATTCTTACTTATAGTTCCCTGAATGAGGCAGAAAAACTATTTACTTTTATTTATACAGTCCCATTAGAGTACAAAGTACTTCACAGCCAAAAAAGAGAAACAAATCTCTGCTCTCAGGACAGTGCTGTCTGCGATGAATATAGCAGGGCAAGCAGGGACAATAGCCAAAGGCACAAGTGAGGTTATGGGAAGACGAAGGTTAGAGAAGTTTGGGAGATGATCTCTTCATCTTGTCACTTCCAGAGATTCTAAGGAGGAAACAGCCAAGATGGACGTGACAATTTGGGATTTGCCAAAACATGGCGTGCCATCCCAACAAAAAATGCTGAGACCAAACATCCCTCAGTATTTTTACAACAAGAAGTAAAAATGGAACAAGTAATCAGTTACAGAACAGCTTCCCACATTGTCTGTCTGGCTTTTTCTCTTTTTCCAACAGTAGTAAAACTTCTTTTCCTAGGAATGGTGTTAAAAAATAAAAATAATATAAAATATACTGTATGAAAGGGCTGTTCTTTCTTTTGTTTTTAAATGCCTTATTTTCTGCAGTTTATGTTGAACTTCAGTTTTAAAAGCCCACATTTTTCCATCTCAAGGCACTTTTCCTAGTTAAATCAATGTGTTATCAAAACCTGAGTTAAAATGACTTCTGTTTTCATACTAAATTTCACAGATATGCTTTCAGAAATATGGTCTTTCTTTTTCCCCCCGTAGGGCTGGGACAAAAACAGAGGTTATCTTCCCCTCCTCCCCTCTGTTTTTTATGTTAGTGAGTTGAGTGAGTTGTTATGTTACATCCTTTTTTTTTTTTTTTTTTTTTTTTTTTCTTTTCCCGGGGGGGGAAAGGGAGGCATGAAACAATGCCAAGAAACATATCATCATACCCTCTAGTGAACAAAGACACTTGGTTAAGGTATCTGTTTGATCTACTGCATGTCTTTGCAAGGTAGTAATAAGTTAAAAAAAAAAAAAAAAAAAAAAAAAAAGATGGCCTTTAAATTTGCACATTTTGTTTATAAATGCTTTTGAAGTATTTTGGTATGGTTTAGTATTTGCATGTTGTGTCTGTCAGGCCTAATGAAGTCATAGGGATTCCACCTCTGCAAAGCAAAAAATTCCCATAATCAAAATGGGTGGTCCTTTTCATATTACATTTTTTAAAAATAAGTTAGATGAAATCCATGCGTGGTTGCCAATTTGAATTTTTCTCTCTCTCCTGCCTCACTGACTGGTCACCAGGGAGCCATCAAGGTCCAGCCTGTTTCTCCCAGCTCAGCTTCTCCCTATGGTCAATTAACATTCATCCAGCTTCTAAAGGTACTTAGAGTAGAACTCACTCTTTCACAATCCCTATGAACCCTTTCCAGTGTTATTTCCCCCACTCCTCAGTGAAAGGAAGAAAAATGCATTATTTCAGAGAGAGAAGACCAGAATGCCTATTCTTTTTAAATGTTTCCTTCCAAACTGTCACACTTCACTACTGAGCAAGACAAATTTTATTTTATTTTATTTACTTGTACTCTTACACAAATGAATAAACTAAGGCTTTACCTAACAAAGATTTCATGAAAGATCTGTAAAGCTGCTTTGACAGCATTGTGCAAGTTTTCTGTTGAAATATCATAGATTTTATTCCTCCTGCTTTTAAATGAAAATATTTAAGCAGGTTGCCATCTTATGGCATACTGGCCATAGTCTGTTCTAAGAATACTTGGTTATAAAAGATCACATTGCCACATATGTGCAACAGCCAAGGCAATCAGAGAGTCCAGGCCTACCAGCCATTTGAAGGTTATTCAAACATTTCACAGGCCAGAAAGCCTTGGCTGCAATCATTCAAATGATGGAGAAAAAAAAGACAAAGAAGTGATTCCTGACAGTACTCCTTTTTGAGATGTGGTGTACTGTGGGTGTTCCCAGGTGCGACCTTCATAAGCCTTACTTTCAGAAATGTACTTGACCTTCATTCTCAGATGTGTTCACCTGGTTTCAGGATTAGCAAAATTATGGTAAACATCATCATATGCTGCAGTTAGCATAAGCGTAGTGTGAAGATCCTGTTTCATAATGCTGTGCTGCTTCCAGGAAAACATGCATTATATGCTGCCACAGTTTCATCTGGATTTGCCTGGGCCCAGGAGCATGCTTCAATTTTCTTTGGATCACTATGTGCCTTGTACAGTTAATTGTGTGTTTATATGGAAACAATGGTTACAAAAAAAAAAAAAGTAACTAAATAACTAAATACAACCACAAGCCTTTTTGCTCGTCCTTATTATTTTTACCTAAGAATAAAAGAAATATAAAAAAGATTACCATGATACCTTTTATTAGTCATTTCTCAAATAAGTTTGAGAAAGTATTTCAAATATACATGTAACTCAATTTAGAGGCATAAAAATGCACAGTAATTGAAATTGTTACATAAAATAAAGTAAGTAAACAGAAAGAAAAAAAAAAAAAGATAACTTTAACGTTAAATCATTATTATACCGGTGAATATAAAAACTATTTGAGTAAGCTGTCTGTAAATCTAAACATTAATGATTACATTTGCAGATGCTACAGTTCATTCTTTTTTCAAAATTACCATTTATTGAGTTAAACAAAATTCACTTTCATATCGCCACCTCCAATTGACATTTATATATTGTATGTATTACTACTGAGAGGCCACAGATATGTCGTTCAGTACATGTCTTATTTCACATGCTTGATGCCCTCTTCTTCCCATGCCAAATAAAGCAACGTTTTCATAACAATCAAAACAAACCTTACAATAAATGGCTTACTAAAATTAGTTGGGTAAATATGCGCAGCACTGACGGGGAAGATTATCAGAACATTTGCTATGGAACATACATGTGTACATATGTGCAAAAGCAAAAAGTATCTTTACCATGACAAAGTGACAAACCAGTTGATGTGATATCGAGTTATTATTAGAATGTTGACGTCAATTGTAAATCTAACTTTACAATTAAATGGAATGAAAAGTGGAATAAAAACTTGCAAACAGCACTTGCAAAGAACTTTGAATAGATTATACCATTTTTTAACTTTTCATGTATGTAGTTTTTTTGTTGTTGTTGTTGTCATTTAACAATTGATTTTTGAAACTCAGCAAGAAAACAATTAGTAGTTTATTAGTCATAACTTTGCAGACAGAAAAATTTAGCCCATCTGAAGAATTTGCATCTTTGAACCACCTATAATTCTTTAAAAATGACAGGCAGCAAAGGTGGAAGAGTAATTTGGGTGAAGAAGGTACTCTCTTACTAGACAAACTGATAGAATAAATAAAAAAAAGGTGGACAAGATTTTTTTTTCAAGTCCCAAATATTTCTGTCAAGGTTTAAAACTCTTATTAGTGAAAGACTTAGAAAGACATAAAACTCATCTTGCTTTTTAGCAAAAACTGTAAACTATGGACCATTTACGTCTAGACTAACTTCTATGTCTATAAGGCACAAAACATGTAGAAGCTCAATTCACACCCAGAACTGTTCTCTGTCAGCTTCAGGGAAAGTCGTTCCTCTTTTAGTTTCTCAACCATTTACAAAACTAACAAAGGAGAAGACAGAGGGAGAAAAAATATTTTGTGCAATAAGAATAATTGTTTGCATCTATTGTTTTGATGATAACAATAACCAGGAGACTTATTCCATAAAACAAACAAACACACACAAAAAGAGAAAACACAGGTCTAGTTATATAGCTAAAACATATAAATGTTTTATATGTTGACACATATAAACTTCACAGAGGAACTACATTTTAGAGGGGGAAGAAATAGCAATTAATAGATTATTTTTATGACAGACACTAGCTTTGCTCTTTCAGTGAGTTTCAAGACATGAGTGTCATTTGTAAAGTTCTCTGTTGTTATTGTTTGTATATCTAAGCAAAATAATAATAAACCAATTCTTAAAGACTTTCTTCCATTAAGGAGCAGCACAGGGGGAAAAAAAATCTATGAAATGGTGGTTGAGAAGAAAGAAAAGATCCAACTCTGCAGAAGGAATACGACATTTTCTCTAACATCCTATATATTTATGTTGTCATATAAAAATATTCACTGCCACAAGAAGAACAATGCAGGATTCCAGAAACTGTGAGTGTGCAAAAGTGATTCTTTGTTTTAATGATTGGCTTTGTATATTGGATGGAAACCAGAAGAGGGAATTTATTTAATATAAGGAACAATACTCTCTACTACACACTCATGTACTGTAGAGAAACTTGTTTGTGGTTGCAACAAACATGTCAAAATAATGCATAAATCTGTTCTAAGTAAAATTAGTTTCTCATTGTAATAAAGAAGTATACTGAGTAAGCAGGAACATCTGTTTTCAAGAAAATTAGAGACAAGATAAAATATATTTCTCCAGAAAAGGACAAAAAATGCTTTGCTTATAGGAACAAAGCCTCCCAAATACTCTCTACTTTCTCGGATTTCCTGGTGCACCAAAACACTGTACTACTGGTTGGAAATCTGTTCAGCTAGGTTAAATCACTTCTGAAATCAAACCTGAACTCAAGATCATCCATCAAAGCCAAATTCTGTTTCTGCTTATCTTGAAATAGTCATATCTGTGGCATAAACTACTCAAATCCTGCAGGAATACTGCTTCAGAGTTTCAGAAAAGCAAAAATATCAGTCTAAAAATAGAATGTCAGCAGCTAAGGGAGTGGTGATGCAAGGAAACATAGGATTATGCTCAAGTTCTATCAACTAAAAAAAAAATTGTTCTCACTGTACATAGTGTACACACCTGCTTCTTCAAAAAGAAATCTTAAGGAAATCTTAAATCTTTTTTAAATATAAATGTGTTCAAATGCACACTGACAGAAATTTATAAATATAAACAGCAAAAAAAATCTTCAAACCTTGCACAAATAGCTGCAAGCTCAATAATTTAGGTATGTTGCTGAAACATGATTCAAAATAAATGAGTATTCAGCAAGCATGAGAGATTTAATCTGATTTACCTTATACCTTTCTAGAAGGTCCACTCTGATGTTTCTGCCCTTATGAAATGCTTCCTCATATGCAACCTCCAAAGCTGTCTGAGTCTACAACAGTGATACTATCAAACAGCCAGTGCACCATGACAGGGTTAATATGACAAGAAAAGAAACAGAAGGGAAAGGGAGAAACATCAATTTGAACTTTGAACAAATATGCATCCATAAAGGTTTTCTAATCAAGTGGCATATCTTCAAGTGTGCATTCCGTCTTTCATGTTGAATATGTGTTGGTATGTCCTCAAGTCTGTTGCATCTTCTTCTTTCTGAGGTCGGTATTTCTGGTTGGTAATGTTTGGTTTTGACTTATTATTAAAAGACATTGCATACCCTTTCCTTTAGTTTATCCTGTTATACATTGATCTAGAGGCTCCCTCTTTGTTGTTGGAATAAAATCTGTCCTCTAAAAGTCTTACCGATTTCTGTATAAATGTTTGCATCACCTCCCTGACACTTCCTACCCCACCCCTGTACATAACATGTTATATATTCTGTTCTTTAAAACTCATTCTTCAAACGTTACACTAGTGAACTTCAAAGAGATTAAGCATTCAATATCTGTGTGAAGCAAGGTAGGGTTTTTCAAACTGCAGGGCCAACCCACCTGAGGGAACCTGCACAACATCTGAATGGGGGTCTCAATCTTAATTTAAAAGGACCAGAAAACCAAATTTCAAAAAGATAACTGGTTACATGGAATTCTCTTCAGAGTTCCTGCAATTTCTTTCTAAATCACTTTAGATTTTCCCACTGAAATCTCTCCCTTGCAACCGTTAGGGATGCAGTAAAATAAAGAGTAGTTCAGCCATCAGTGACTGTTCTCACACCTGAACTGGAGACACATTCTCTCCTGCTACCTGCATCCACCCCTGGTGGTCAAAGCTGCTATGGGAATGCTTACACCATGAGCCATGTTAAGAGTACCAAGCCAGATCCAAATGAACTGGCATATTCATGTGGAATAATTTACTGGCTTACTGTTATAGTAGCTCAAACCCTAGAAGTAATGCAGCTATCTGTGTCAGCTGCAGTGAGCAAGATCAGATAGGCCTGTATAACACACCAAGTTTAAAAAGCCACCTCATCCTTCCTGCTGAATTACCCCTGTGTGGAGCTGCTGTGTGCCTCCCTCAGAAATGGAAATGCTATCAAGTATCTGCTACCTGAAAAGCATGATGTTTGGAAGAACAGGCAGACAGAACATTATCTCACAGAGAAAGATTTAGGGATAAGATTGCAAAGTGGGATCTCAGGCACATTTTTAGACTGTTTCTATGAGAAAGGAGTGACACAGATCAGATTATTCTTTGCATACTCTGCATACATCATATGCCATTTCATCAAAACCTACTTAGGCAGGGAATGACCATGTCTGAAAGCAAGGCTTGACCTTTAATAAAAATCAGGCATGACAATTAAATTTGGAAGTCATAGACCCAAAGTCTCTCTAATGCTCTACTCATGACCATCAACGTTTTTCAATTGTAGAGCATCAATGCATAAGACCTGAATGCAACAGACCTAGGTAGGTAGCAGAACATCAGTGTTAGTTCCGTTTAACTAGAAAGACTCTGTGCATAAAAGATGAAAGGGGATTAAAAACAAAAATGTCAGAGAAACGCATAACTTCATAACATCTCCTGTGTAAAAGCAGCAGTAGATTTAAAATTGTTCATATAACACTACAACATCAGAGAAAGGTGATCTCAAACACTAAAAAGGCCATGTATGTAAAGCCAACTCTTCTTCCCAGTTTTTGTAGCCAATTATACATTCTAGAAGCATTTTTACTGAGGTCATATTTGTATGTCAATATAAAAATAAATTATAAGTAGAGCTTATTCACTAGCTTTATTTCCCATACAGTTTAGAAAGAGCATTCAAATTTAACAGTTACCATACGCTTTTGGCTAGATTTATAAGTAGATATATTCAAAAATGCTTCCAGCGAACCTTTTTGAAAATATCAAATTAATAATAATTGTAATAGAATATAGAAAGAAAAAAAAAAAAAAAAAAAAACAGCTACAATAGATTTTTACTTTGTTTAAGCTATATAGCTCTCTCATGACTAACTCACTAAATTAGAATAAGAATTAAAAAAAGAGTTGCTACAGTAACAGATAAAGGAATGCACAATGTATTAGTTATCAATGCTTTATTATTGAAAACAAAATTGAAATTCTCTTATCTGGCACATAAACAATTATTTCTACAAAAAAAGGAAAGCCTACAAATCTGATAATTTATACAAATAACAGTTTTTCAAAAAATAAAATTTTAATTTAGTAAACTTGTCTTGTGCTCTTCTATTTTTTAGCACTGTCTGCAATAATCCACCATAAATCCCTGAGCAGAGAGACATATTCTAGACATGTTTCAAATTTATCCCAAAAGAAGAAAGTTATCAAGCCCAGACCTATATTTAAAAATGTATTCAGGGACATTCTTGTTAAATTTACGCTAGTCTCAAGCAAAAACACAAGCATGATACTGCATCAATTGAGTGTCCCCCCTTCCCTCTTGTGTGCAATGAATACAAGTTACTAAACAAGAATGAGTACAAATTGAAGGAAAGATAACATAGTAAATGAATGATTAAGACCTAGTAGCCACTGAAGTTTAATGGCTGTTGAGCAAATTAAGCTACAAGATACCACAGTTTTACACTGGGTTCAGTCACATGTTCTATCTGATTTATTTCTATATTTTTTCCAGAAAAACAGTAAAGGAGGATAATAAGTTCAGCTACTATTGTGTTCTACCACTAGTTTCAATGATAAAGTAGAAATTCAACTTTTGACCCTTCAATTTTGCTTTTCCAGCCAAAACATTATTTGAGAAAAATTTTACACATTCCACAAAACCAAACAATCTTGCCCCTCTGGCCCTTCTGGTAGGCCAGTTGTGAATTTAGCAATATGATATTTTAGTGAGCAAGAGGAAAGAAAAGGAAACACACACGACTATATTTTCTTACTACACGGACTTTGAAACAGCTACTCCCCAATCTATTTCAACACAGATTTATATCCAAGCTTAAGTGGAAAATTATCAAGAAGAGTAACTCAAGTGTCCCCTTTTCCATTAGGTACACATACTAACCACAAAAAAAAATGCAAGGAAAACAAAATAAAAGAAATAGTAATACTCAAAGACTACTGTGTTAATGGCAGGTAACATTGCTGCAGTCAAGTAATAAATAAATAAATACAGCAAAGTATTCTTTTCTACGGTTTTGTTGGAATGGTGCTCAACAGTTAAAAAAACACCACCAACAACAAAACTTTCTCAATACAGAGCTTTTAGCAGAAGATCCTGAAGAAGCTTCAGTTCAAGGTGCTCTACCACTTTAACATTACATCTACCTTTATGAAATGAACATTGAAGCAGATACCAACAGGTCATTAAATGAAATGGTACATTTTCTTATAAGCAATAATACTTATTCCAAAGAAAGAAAGCATTTAACAAATGGCCTGAAGGAAAAAAAAAAAAAAAAAAAAAAAACTTGCAAAAGTTTCAATACACTGCAATTTAAAATAAATTATTTTTACACTTATAAACTGAAGAATAAAACAGTAACTAGGCCAAATCATTCTGAACCAGAAATTAACTGAACCTCACCAGAAGCATACTTAGATATTTGACAGCTCTGCTGCTAGCACATGTCAGAATACAAACAGAATTATAGTATTTGGTTAGACTCTGAATAGGTAATATGTTTTTAAAACACCACCACTGTGAAAAGTAACTGGCAACCACTGTTTCACATTTCTCTTGACCTACGTGCGCTATTCTACGCATAATCTAACCCAGTCCCTATTTTCTAGCCTCAACAATGTATTATTACATTCCCTTCTCTCCGAGTTAATCATGAAGTCTCTGCAGCATATACAAGCAGTAATATTTTCAAATCTCACTTGGCTGAATTATTGCAAAAATATTGGATGCAGAATCTAGTTTAAAGTCAATCTTATCTGACAACAATGTAGAAAGATTCAAACATCTTTTTTTTTTTTTTTTTCCTTTTTCTTAAGATGACATTCTGACCATATTCAATACCATGGCAAATATCAGTATATCAGTCTCACTCATATTGCTAAGTCAGGACAAATCACACCTTTGGACTTTTTTGTTTGTTTGTTTTTAGCTTCTGCATACACATATGATTTGTAGATAGAATATGATAGAATTTGGGTAATTCCTTGCTCATTCTGTCTAGCCCACTGCCATTTGACTGTGCATCTCAGAAGAACTGCAACTTTTTTTTTTTAATAAATTGAAATAACATATATACTCTCACTAAACAATTATGACTGTGCCATCTAAACACAAGTGACAGGTTTAAAAAAAAAATAATTGGCCATATAAACTGTGAATTAAGTGGTCTTAAAGTGAGATACAGCAGCATTAAGACAAACTGCAAACACACTGGATTTAGTAGGCATTTTAATGAGTGTCAGCAAAATACTTTAACCTATTATTACCACTTTTATTCCCATATGGTTTAGTGTATACTGTACAAATTTCCTTTAGTATTTCTATGACAGTATACGTTTCAAGTACCCACAGAGTAGTAAGCAATGTGGGATTTGCAATGATTTATCAAATATGCCAAGACACTCTCTTTTGACTGCTGTGGTTCTAAATCTTTTTGTGGGCTAACACTGAAGTCCTTCATGAATATCTCAGTCTCCCTTTTTATTTAGAAAAAAAAAAAAAAAAAAAAAAAAAAAGCAGAATAGCTTCTCCTAGCAGCAATCAATCAAGATCTCTGATCCTTGCAGTCAAGTCCAATGAGTTCTCTGATCAGACAGCTGTATGGAAGTTCTAGTTTGGGTTTTTAATCAATTTAAGACACAAAAAAAAAAGTTCAGAGTTTTCTGTATCATGTCTTGGCTGTCTTTAAACCTTGTTTCTCCATGATATTCCACAATTTGCGAAGATTGGACTGAGTGATGACATCATCAGGTTTAAGTTGAAGAGCAAGGAGGTAGTTTTCTTCAGCCTCTTTCAGTTTACCATTCAGATGAAGAATGGCTCCAAGATTCATTAAGGCAGCTGGATACTGGTACAAAAAAAAAAAAAAAAAAAAAAAAAAAAAAGGGAAAGAGAAATATTAAGAATATTTTCAATTTTCTTTTCAGACAATCTTCTTCGACTTAAATTATTCCCTTATGTTTGCAGACTTTTCATGGAAGCAATTTAGCAATTTAAGCAAATAGAGATAACAAGAAAAAGTTTCTGAACAGCTGCTGTGTACTTTGTGCTTTAAACAGATAGAGCTCTGGTGTCTACAGACATAGACTTCTTTCTTTAATGAGAAAACACAGACCTCATAAAGCTTTACATGTGGTAATGTCAGCATAGCACAGTTTCCAAGAGAAAATTAAAGTAGTCCAAGGGTGGATTAAAGACAGGAATTTAATTTTAATTTAACTCATTGCCAATAAAGAGTTTATAATTGGTGGGAACAGTTAACACACTGGAACTCATCCCTTCTCTTTCTTAATTATAACTAGTAGAAAATACAATCTGTTCTCAGATTCTAAGGTTATTCAGGAGTCCCAGGATATCCATTTAGATTTAGGCTGTGGCAATTATTCCTTTATGAATGATTGAATAAAATTAACATGGTGGAAACACTATTTTAATAACAAATATTTGAAACATTTATAGCAAATCTATGAGAAAGCTCCATACATTACTAACAAATATTCCATCTTTAGCTAAGACAAAATGCTCCTTGTTTTAATTTTTAAATCCTAAGATTATTCCACCATGAAATAAAAGGTTTTACATGATAATTGAACATGACTAGTTACTAGAGCTAACAAATATTACAAGGGCAGAGAAAGCAGATTTATGAAGCTGAAGACAGCAGTCTAACCTTCCTTTTTGCGAGTACATAAGGTCTTCACATGCTAGCGAGAGCAAAGTATTTGCCAAACCAGTACCTTGCATTTCAAAGAAAAAGGGGAAAAAGGATACTAGACAAAATTCCCTATTGCCCCCCTTCTCTGGTCACTATCATTTCCGATAAACTTCAGGAGCACTCACTTTCAAAGTCACACAGCTTTGCCTCAGAGGATAAGACAGCACTCACCAGTTTTCTGATCAAATTGCAGTACTCAAAACGTGAAGCCACATACAAAATCAGCTTTAGACTGTTAGGAGTAAGTTGAGAAATGCTCTACAATTCCTTCAGTGAAAATAACTTCAGGAAAATATGGTAGGTAGAAGGCCAATGACATATTCACTAGGGATAATCTCCCAGACTAATGTGGTAATGGGAAGTCGTCTGGATGAAGAAGACTTACCTATGTTCCAAACCTATCCACTAGCAAATTAAATTCTTATTCTTCTTGTTCAAGCTTCAAAAAACAAAACAAAACAAAACAAAACAAAACAAAAAACCTGTAACTCATGCCCCAAACCTAAATTTTGCAGTGGAAATGTGCTCAGAAAATACTTTACTTTTATGTTCTATGGATATTTCATATTTTTTCACCTTTCTTCCTGCTTCTTTTCACCTATTAAAATATAAATCATAAAAACTGATAAGGAGAGCAATGCAACAATTTTTCAGAACACATGGTTTCTGGAGTTTCAGAATTAGGCAAAATAAAATGAGTTCAACCCTCCCTATTGTAAACCTCATAATGCTAATGCAGTCAAATATGAAGATGTTAGTTTTAGATTTAACTTTTCTTGCTTAACTCTGACAGATTAACTCCCTGCCCTCACCCCAACTCAGATACTGCCTTCTACTATAAAACAGAACAAAAAAAAAAAAAAAAAAAAAAAAAGCAAAACCCAAAATCCCCAGATGGATTTTATGAAGAATTTCTGAGTTAAATACTCTCCAAACTTTCTTCTTCAGTCATATTCCACATAAAGAAGGAAAAGTAAAAGTAAGCCCTTGAAATGTAATCTTTGCTACAGACAACACATACCAGCAGCCACATTACCATAGTTTCCTCATAGCGGTGTCAGTAGTACACACTATTTTATAATGGAATAATATACTCCTTAATTACAGAAGTTCTGAGTGCTAATTGAAATGATGCAAGTGAAGAATGATAGGCAAACAGCTTCACTGCAAATGGATGGCTGTCTAAATATCAACATTTTTATTAGTTTAATTTTAGATAGGAGATTTTTTTGAGAGAATTTTCTGTACATTAGCATAAGTAGGATGGTCCATACTCACTAATTTTTTAGTCATCTGTCTGACTAGAGTTTGTGAATCAAACAGCTTTTTTCAAGAGTTCAGTCATTGACATAGTACTGTTTTCTCTCTCAAAATATAATTCTGTGCAGATGTATGTAGCTAGACAAAGATTACAACAGGATAAGAACTAAAAAACTTAAACCTAGAAAAACTTGTATTAAATAAGACACATTAAAATATGCTCATTTCTAATTTTATAACATTCATAAACTTATTGTGTGAGAAGTAACATAGTTTTCTAATATGGATTCCAGAATTCCTCTCCACTTCCTTCGCACATCCCTGAAGATATTGTATGTGTGTGGTACTAATCAAGTACTCTAAAGAAAGTCATATATTTAAGACTGTACACCTAGCTAAGAGAACTCTTCTGCCATCATGTCTTTAAATCAATACACCATTTCACTAGAGCAAGCAACAAAATTATATAGAAAAAAAAAATAAACCTTTTAAATAAATGTGAAAATTTTCAACTTATACTTATTATTCCTGACTTTCTGGAGACAGCAAATTTTAGGCCATTAATGCTCTAGGAAAATGTATCCATTGCAGTGAAAATTCATTTCAAGTAATCCTACAAGTTCACACCAACTCCTTCATGTTTCGGAGGAGGAAGTCCACAGGATAGCTGAAAGACTGCTCCTTGACTTTTTAGGGCATCAGCCATCCTAGTACCTATGGCATATTGTAACAGTCGCAAGAATTTTGGGCGACTGAAGGATTACACATCAGCGTCATCACTCCCTGATAGCTATAAATGATGGTCTGAGGATAGAGAGCAAAAGACATTTGCTATAGTTTTTCTTCACATGTATTTTCTTTTATTAAAGACAGCTGATTAAACTTTTCAGTACGTGAACAAAGGCAGCCAGCAGCTACCAGTGCAATAACTGGGGACTTGTAGCACTGTATAACAAATGACACCACCTACTACTTCAGAGACTTGAAAGGAGGAACAGGCCTTCTTTCATTTCCTTTTGGAGACAGATGCTTTACATCAGAAAAGCTGACTGGCAATTCTATCAGGGTTATAAATGCTATCTTTTATGGTTTATTGGAAATTATTCTCTTTATTAGCATTTTTGTTGTGGTGTGCTTGTTTCCTTAGTGTGTTTTGGAATGGCAGTGTAAGTAATGAATAACAAAATAACAAAAGGCATGAACTCAGTTGCCTGAGGTGTTTTTGGTTTACATTGATGACAGTTCTTTCAAACTTTCTCCATACCACCAATAAAATAAAATAAAATACACGAATTAAATTATTTTCTAAAATGCATTTGGAATCCTCAAATAATTCAAAATAATCTGTGTAGTACTTCAGGATTACACTAATGTAACTAAGTACCATATTGGACCCAACAACACAAAGAATCTTTCCAACACAGTTGATGAACTAGTATCTTGTTCATAATCTCTGGCTCCATGTATACCTAATGTCATATCAGAACAACACTCCCAAAAAGAAGTCTACTCCTATATATGCCTAAGAATTTATGGAGAGAAAAACAAATACAGAAACAGAGTCTAGTTCAAAAACAGCTTTTGCGTGGCAAGTATGACCAAAGAACAGCCCAAACACAAGCACTGAAATCTGAAATTCTTTTCCCCAAAGTTCTGCTTAAAATGACCTTCTTTGCTTGACACCACGGAAGCCACAGTGACAGATTCTGAAATGGAAATACATTTTGTTGCTGCTCAGGTAATTTTAATAAAAACCATGCCAGCTTATACTCCAGTAGAATAAAAACTGCAAGCTACTTCTCACTTAGCCATTTTATAAGGTCACTGAAAAGATGTTGCCAACATTCCTCTTGCTCTTAGTGAATTACTGTAGTACACGATCTTGTAGATGTTTCAAAACAAACCCAGGACTCTAATGAAAACTGTAATCAGCATGGCCAACCCATCAGAAATACACAGGTTAAGTGTTTTGTTTTAACAGTGCAATTAAGGACCCTTATTCTCTTAAATGTTCTTGTTGAGTAAAGTTTATACTTAAAGACACAATGTCACATGAACATTTAATTCCAGCACTTTTGTGTGAAAAGAAGAATTAAGATATTTCTCTTTGATAAGTGAAGATACATAGGTGATACAATAATGGCTGAGTAGTGAAGCATCACAGTATTAGTTGTAGAATGGATCACTATGTATGAAAGCAAAGTATGGTGGACTGTTTCATCTTATCAGTGGCCATGTCACAATGTGTTGTAATACCTTTTTTATCCTGTTACAGTGATGGCAAGAGTTTTTACTTGAACTTTTATTACTGGTGTTATTGCTATAGCACAACATAGTAGTTTCTGAAGCAATCAAAATGTCAACATTTTTTTTTATTGCTAAAGATAACTGTGAAAAACAGAATAATTTAATGGGTGGCACTTTTGACAGACCTCAAAACATCCAAGTAAAAACCATGACCTAAGGGTTGCCCAAGATGTAAGCATACTATTCTAAAGTGTGTGGGGGGAAGGAGAGGAAGGGGAGAGGTATATAGAGATAGTGGCTTCCAACTGGATCTTACTCTCTACTATAAAATTATAGAGACAGAGTTACACATAGAAGTAGAACTTTTCATAGGAGTGAGCTACTGTTGCCAGACAAGCCAAGTGCCAGTTATTGCTTCCAGAGATTCATGTTTTCTACCTGGTTCTCTATGCTCTTTTATCTCTTAAGAACTGCAGTTTGCATATGCTCCCTCTGGTATTTTGTTCCAAACAGCACATAAATCACAACTAAAACACCTATCTCCAGTAAGCTGTCTGAGATGACAATAGTAAATAGTCTAAGAACAGATAGCTTAGTGGAAAAAGCATTCTGGAAGAAGATGACAGAATGTATGGCAAAATGTTATGGATCAAAGAGAATGAAAATGTATAAAATTCATAGTTGAGGGAGATTTCCTGCATCATCAGCCCAGACTGCAAAGCACTCAGTTCTATTGTAAAATAAAAACATTAGCTTCTTTGCAAACTCTCTCGTAAAATGGAAGAATGCTATGCAACTCCTCCTTTACGACAGTTAAGTGCACACTTAATTGCAAGTTTGCCCGTGAACAATTTCTGCAAATATGCTTCTGTGTCAACAACAGCTTTCAGCTTAAATAGCGAAGATGAGAAATGGAGAGAAAAACATTCTCCCTGCAAGTACTAATTTGAGTAAATATTCTGAAGAGCACAGTTTCCACAGTTGCATTAGTCAGAAATGGACATAAACATCTCTGCTGTAAAGGGAGCCTGCATCCCAATCTAATTACTGTGAGGTTAACTAACATACATAGCTACATAAATCTAACTAACAGCAAGCCTGGGCCCTAGAGGGGAGTGGATCCTTGGATTTAGTCATCGGGTTTGAGAGTATTACATTGATAGTAACTCTGACAGAGAACAGCCTTAGTAATTTACTGATATTCCTTTAAATATATAGTCTTTATTTCATATTCTAGTCATATTTAGTTCACCAAAGTGGCAAGTTATTAATCTCCAGATGAAAAGATGAACACCCTCAAGAAAAAAATAAGGACATCAAAAAACAAAGCACACATACACAAAAAAAAAAGCAGATAGGAAAAATGCACAGTTTCTGTTGAATAACATTTATGCAATAGCCTCAAATCAGGATAATGTACCAAGGTAATAAGGCAAAAGTAAAGACCATCACTTGGTCACCTTACCAACTGATGGTACTACATAAACGCTAGGTCATATATTTTTGTTTTGTTTTGTTTTGTTGTTCTTCTTCTATCTTTATTTATTTTTACATTTGGACATTTTCATCTGGACATTCAAAGCAGATGATGCTTTTACGTGTCTGGTGCAATGAGAGAATATAAGGCAATTGTCTGTAAGGATCTAGTCTTGTGTGCTTTTGAACACTGTAGACTTTCCTGTCTAAAATCAAAAGCTCCAAGATATTTATACCTAAAACCCCAAACTGGAAAATGAAGGATTGCTCCCCTTCCTAGTCATCAATATCAGTAAGGAAACCCACAGTTGTGAGTTGGAGAAGAATTCTAGACTTGGCACAAGGAGGAACATCAGCTGGTCTAGTTTGTTTCTCAAATTATCACATCAATATGGGGCATTTTATCGTCAATTTTCTGCAGCCAATGGAGATTTTTTCACTCCATGTTTTCTTCATATTAAATTCCATAGAATACTCCAAGTTTTAAAAACATAGCTATCCAAAACTAAACAAGTGTATGGAGATGTATGTTGCATCTTTTTGCTGAAAAGCTACCTACCATTGGCCTTTATATAAATTCAGAGTATACCATTTTATAAATGGGCAGGTTAACAAAAGCCTTTGTTACAGCTGGTAAAGGTTGCAGATAACCGTGGCAGCTTTAAAAGTCCCATGAAAGTGTACATTTGTAATTTCAGTATATCTAGATTTTTTATCAATGGCCATGCATCCATTGCTTTGATTTATGCTTAAAAAAACTCCTAGTAATCACTCTCAGTTTATATAGAAACAGCGATGGACATTTTTGGATAACATACTTGTTTTTCCGTAATAAAAACTAAACAGGAACATACATTATGAGTATTTAATATTATGGTTATATTAAAAATAAATAAATAAATAAATAAATAAATAAATAAATAAATAAATAACTCCAGGCCTCAAAATGTTTCTAATTAAACTTTGTAGCTTTCCAGAATAAATGTTCTCATCAGTCTGGAATATGATAATCTTACCCATTTTTCCTAGCACTGTATGATTCCATAAAAAAAAATCATCAGATGACTTAATTTTTGTTTATAGAAATCCAACTGTGCTCTGATGCCTGCAATTTGATCATTTTAATACACAGCTATGATTATGGCATAAAGCATTTAACAACTCCTTTACCTTATCTCACACGAGTACCCTGTGTGCTAATTAGAAAGTCTGTTCTCAGCAAGTCAGAAACTTGCTGAACAGAAATGTAATCTGTACTACCATACTGACAAACAGAAATTGTTTAAAATCTTTCAGTAACAGAAATTTGTCCTATTAAGAAAAAGTAAAGGTATTTTTAAATGGAGTTAAATATGTTAGTAAATATGTACTTTTGCATGCACTTTCTTGCTAAACCTAGGAAAAAAGAAAAATAGATAGCTTTGTGTTACTGTTTAAAGACAGATAAACCACTGCTAATTTAAAAGAAATGCCAAGTGTTAAAACAAAGAATATACCCTACTTTACCCAGTGGCACAAACACAGGGCAGATTAGAATAGCTGTCCTTATTAACACAGTCAAACTGGCTAATCCTCAGGGAACACTCCAGTGTAGAGATCATCTGATCTCTAAAATGCTTTAGGTTTCACTATCTCTGTGCATGCTGCCAGCTTTTCGGAGGGAAAAAAAAAAAAAAAAAAAAAAGTTCAACTTTTTAATGCCAGCTTTTTCTTTTCACAAAAAAAATAAACAAACAAATAAATAAATCGATCAATCCAATAAAGTGTTCCTGGAAAACAAAAATGACTGCTGAGAACAAATGCATCATACATCTATTTTTGCCCAGATATTGATCAAATACATCGGTCCTCAGGGAACTTTGCATAGTTTTTCAAGATACTACTCACAGTCACACGAAGTATTGCATTATAACTTCCATTTTTGAGTAGAATAGCCAACTACCAAAATTTCAGAAGGAAAAGGAGCTCATTTCTGGCCTCGAAAATTTAATTAAGCTCTACTTTAGTCCTAATTAAAGGAATCTCAAAATCACAAGTTTTCCACGATTTTGACTCAAGATGTTTAGATAAAATGTTGTGTCAAACAAGGCTTTGCACCTTTGGCTGACAAGTGCAGTCAGCTGAATTAAACACTTAAGAACTTGATTAATATGAATATTGCTGTATGTTTTCAGTACTTTTATTTAGGTATTTGCCGTTCAGTATTTAGGTATTTGCCATTATAGAGTAAAGCTTTCAGACACAGAGTGTAAACCATTATATGCAACTTGATAGATTTGCTTTAAGCACAAGGAAAGAGAATCTCAAAAATTTATTTAAGGGTTATAACAGGCATATTTACTATTAAGACAGCTCAAAGAATTTATTTATTTTTTTTTAAATGTTATATTAAAGCATTACAAAAACTGGAAAAAAAGGAAAAGAAAAACAACATGTATAAGGAGATTGTTAGGCATTGCAGCATGTTTTAGGATGAACTTTGTAGAAATGGTTTCTTTTGACTAACTTTCCCAAGGCAACAAGGAAAAAAAGAAGACCACGTTTTTCGTCTGCTAGTAATAATTTCATTGGCAGGAAAGTACAATTGAAGTCTATTTCTTGAAGTGATACAGTGTTGATAGCATGTTTTATCAACAGTATATGAAGGTATTTTCAAATTGTTCAAATAAATGCAACTTTAGCACGTCAAAATGTTACCAAGGCAATTTTACAAATGAAAATGAACTCTGTAACTTTGCAAATAAATTAAAAAACAAACAAGCAAACAAAACAAAAAACCTCTTGAGATGATGTATTGCTCACTAAACTATGTTTTTCTTTAGACAGTTGACAGAACTGAAAAAGTCTGAAAAAATGTTCATGAACAAGGTTGCATATCTTTTTTCTTCCCTTTTGTCCCCTTTATCTGGCTCCCATCACTTTCATGCCTGTTATATAGAGCAAAAAGGATTTGCTCACACTCTGTCTTGACTTTAGTTTTATCCACAAGAACGTGAGAGTAGCTGAGAAAAGAGGCACACACTATAGGTCCTTTCAAAAATCCTGAATTACACTGTTCCATATAATTCATATGAATTCATGACTTACTTTTTGGCAGCCAGTAACCTGCAGGTGTTCCCTATATACTATTTAGCAATTAAATCTACAGTACATATTAAAATTATTAACTTCCAGGGTAAACGCTAGGATTTAATTTTGATTCTTGTAGCTAAAAGATTTTAAGACCATCGTTTCTAAAATACAGTCTTTTGATTGCTAATAGTGAGACCACTGGACACTAATCACTTGCTAGGCTTTTACAATATTGTGACTTGTTAAAAAATAGAGCTACTTTCTGCGAAAGCAGCCTTATTTGCTATATCTAATCCATGACACGTATATTTGCAGTGCTTTGTAAGTAACATCAAAAAGACCAGTGGTGGACCTACACATACTATTCTGGAAGTTTGCTCTTAATAATGCATATGCCAATAACTGCTGTTTAGTGAACACAATCTTTCCGTATTCTTCAAACTCCATTAAGAAATGTAAACAACATTGCAAATATTATATTCTTATTATAAAAATGTTTAAGTATTTATTTATTAAAGCACAGGAGGACAACTAATATATTTGCAGAAATAGCACCTAGAATCATAGTTCAATGCCTGCCCCTGAAATTCAATGTCAGATATTACTCAATGAAAGCAGCTGCTTGTTCCAAACTGCCCCGGGGAAAGTCCTTCACAGACTGGAGCGGAGAAGAAATGCCATCAGAAAGTATTTCGTTCCTCTGTTATTAGTAAAATAACCAACTTGTGAATTAATTAGCAAGAAACTCAATCAATGTGATTATTAAACAGATTTTTTCAAAAAGAATTAATGAAGGGTTGTGTGTTGATCTTTTAAATATGATAAAAGTAAATCAGATAATTATGAGTATTTTAAAGCAGTCACAATGTGAAGAAATAATGCAGAGAACTACCAGGTCACAGTAACCTTCCACAAGATAGCTCCACTATAAATACATCAATCATTCACCCCATGGTACCTAAGAGTTATACAACAAACCTTCATATGGATTTTATTTTTTTTTATTGTAGTTTTTTCTTTTTTACTGTTGTTGTTACATGGGAAAAGATTTCTATTTTCTTTCATGCTGCAATCATTTTCAACAAGTTTAAGGCAGCCAGACACTGAGGCAACTGGCACCGTTACAAATCATAATGTCAGATTAAAGTTACTTAATGTTACAGGAAGACAATCTTTACTGGAGCACCTGAAGAATTAGTAAAACTGCCTCAGCTTAGTAACAAAGCTGTTCATTAAATGGAAGATATGTTTCAAAAGGGTAGGTACACTTGAATGTGTACTTGCTCTCCAGTAAAACTAACTGTGGTAAACAAAATCCATGTAAACACAACATGCAGAGTTGATCAATGTACAGTACTCCAGAATGCCTCAAGAGAAAGTGACTATTCTTTGGGGGAAACTAAAATCTACCCATCCTTACTGTGCCTTCTCCTTAGCAGATATCTCGACTGTAACTTTTCCAGGGAAAAATAAATTCAGACTGGTATTGAAGTTACTTTTAATGACAAATTACAAGAAAATGACATCAGGTTGCAAACTCCCACCTGTCTCCTTCCTAACAGTCTGCAAAATTGTTCACAGGCAAATCTCAGACACAAAACAGTCCTATTGTTGGGCATTTTTCCCTAGACAATCACTTATGTATGCTATGAGGAGGAAAAAACAAAAGCAGTTGCATCAAAACCACCTCATGAAACAGAAACGCGAGTTCTCCAGAACTTGTGGGGAAAATAAGCCAAATAGGATAAAGCAACCCACAACTAAATATCCTTCCTAGAATAAGAGATACATCAGAATTATAGACTAGGAAGAAAATTAAGAAGTTATTTATTGCAAAACATCCTACTGAGAATGTAGTACTGCTGAGTTTATTTAATGAGCATTAAAATCAGTTCCTTATCGGTTCTAATTGCATAATAAATTCATTGCATTGTTTCCAGAATTAGTACTAGAATACTCTATTAGGAAAAACCTTGCTGGATTCTCTTTTAATTGAGTTCAAACAGATGGTTTAATTTCTGAAATGCTAATCTACTGCTGTGAGTTCTATATTTCATTGCACTTTATTTTTGATTGACACCGAGGGCTACATTTACAAGGCAAAGCTAATCTTGCTCTCTCCAGGAATTGATGAAGGCAGCATAGTACCCCCCGCTATATCACTATAAGCCTGTGAATCACAATCAAGTGCACAGGTCTATCTGTGATGTATCATTTTTAATTCCGTAATTTCAGCAAAGACTGTATCTTTACAAACTACTGTCTCCCATCATCTCAAAATGTGATGAATCCTTTTATTTAAATCAATCCTACAATTCTAGGCTGTGACATCCTATTAGTTAGTTTCACAAATCTACTTTTTGAATTATTCTGTAAATGAAGTTTTGAAGTTGAGTATGAGCACAATCACTACACTGTTATTCTCATACTGAAAAGTAACCATAGAAAAGTTATTTGTCGAGAAGGATGTGGATGAAACACTAGATGAAACTACTTTGACCTCCAAGAGACAGGTGTAGCTGTTGCACATCGTTTTTTCTTCAAGTAATTTTGATGGTGAACCAAATGTATCTATATACCAGAAAAAGGCTTCATATTTGCATAATGAAAATGCACATAAAAGCATAAAAAGAATTTGCTTTATAAATGTGAGAAAAGCATTCAAGCTAACTAAGGCACAGACCTAGACAACTTCTGAATCAGGGTCTTGACAAGATAAATGGTTCAAGTATTATTTGGTATGAGAACGTCTTCTCTTTGGAGAATTTACAACCTATCAACTGAGAATTACAACCATCCCTTGAGATCAATGATCTCAAGAACAATGTTATGCATCTAGGTAGCTGTCTGGAAAAAAAACCACCGCCTATACCTTAACACCTGGGTGATTAACTTCAGAAAAACATTACTGAACTAATAATAAATTTGCATAATTTTTGTGGTAACATGGTCTTTTACATGTTGTACACTTAGATTAAAATTTTGAGTACAGAGGGCAACAGAGGTTACAATGGAAGATACATGCATAAAACAAAACACTGGTGTGTTTTTTTGTTTGTTTGTTTGCAAAGAAAAGACTACCAGCAGCTCTGAGCCGCAAAAGAGACTGCCACCAGATGTACTGAAAACGTTATACAACCTAGATCCTAAGTGAATAGCACATGAATCATCAGAATTTCTCTCAAATTAAATGTTAAGCACAAAATTACTGTTTCAACAGTTCTTGGTAAGAGTATTTGATGACTTAATGAATTGGTAAAGGTTAATGAAATTAGAAAAGAGGAGTTAATATACAGTTGCTTATTTCCAACACTTCTTTCCCTTGTTAAAGAAAAGCATGTCTATATATTTTACAGTTCACAAAGATGAATGACTCAGAAAATATATTATGGCAATAATTAGACTGTATAAGGACTAATATTTATGGGAAATCTGCAAACATTTTCATAGCTAAAAATGAAAAGTACTCCAAATTACCATGACAACGAGATTTTAACTTACTTTGTGGGGTATTTCTGGGTATGCAAGCTTGCTGTTTGAAAAACTTTACATTAAGATGAGTTGATAGTAGTTTACATAATTTTACTTGAAGAAACCAGGAACTACAGACCCCAATTTACCTCTCACATGGGAGAAACAGAGAAGTAACTTTAAAAAAGTCAGTGGTGCTACAGAAATCCAATGTAAGCAGAAAAATCTCATACAGATTTTCACTTCAATCGTTCAGAACTCATGCAGACAAAATGCTTATAAGTATGTATAATGATATCGATGTCAAACAAGTTATTCTTCATGAGAAATAAAAAGCAACATAAAGACATTTTTATTATAATTCCCAAGTTCACCCAATACACTGAGTGGGCCAATTGATCTCAGATATTCACATGTTAAACTGCTTGTATAACCAGAAGAGTACAAAAGTACTTCCTATTATCTAACTCTTATAAGACAGAAGCAAACAATGACATGATTTCCAGCTTCCTCCCATGCATCTTACACTATAATGGATAATATCTAGAACCAGATTTAAGTATTCCATAATCACCCACAAAAGTACACTCAATCTTTGTTTTCACAGAGCTGCTAGCAGCATGCATGAGAAAATGCACATAGAGTATTCTGGGATAAGGCTGTAAAACATTTCATGTATTTCCCAAAGGAAATTTAGTGTTTTCCACAGCTGAGTAAGTTAGTTTTCAAATTATACAAATCATCCTGATATTGTGCTTCAGTATTACAGGTAAATATCCCCAATCCAATAGCCCATGTTCTTTCTTTGTCCCCTGACAGAGATCATTCGGATGAGAAATGCTATGTGTTTGTTTTTTTTATGTTGGTGTTTTTTTTTTTTAAATTTGCCTTTTTATTTAAAAAAAAAAAAAAAAAAAAAAAAAGATGGGAGACAACAATGTCTGCTAAAGTAAGAATACTTTAAGATTCAGAAGACTGTCGAAACTGCTGACAATTGTGCACAATGAAAAAATGCAATGCATCTATAAAATATTTAAGAGGACCGTGAACAAATGTAAGTTTTGTTCAAAAGAAAAAACACAATCTCCTCCCAATAACTGGATAAAGGCAACGTACCTGCCTTGCACTTAGCCACAGACAAAAAAAATGAGTTGAGTGTAAGGACCTGTAATGGATGAAGCACCATCACCACCAACAAAAATTTGGGCCCAGATCCCAAACTACATTTAAAAAGCTTTCCATCTCATGAGGATCAAAGAGAGAATATGCACTGATAAGCTCCTTACATGGAGAAGCGTTGCTAATTCTACGTAAACGGTGAAGCCCCTTTCTACCTTCTGCTAGGCAGGCTGACATATGTCATAACTATTCTGATATCAAATCTTGGACGCAGTCTTTTTTCTGTCAAAGGGGACATTCCACCCAATTTGCAGTAAACAGAAAGTGCTCTCTTATGCTTTTGACATCAGAGAGTGGTATCCTCTTTCCTCTCAGGGTGTTCCACTGTCTCTTGTCCCAGTGAAGCTGATTGATGCTTAAGCCTCCCACCCCTTTAACTGTCCAAAGACAAACCATTAAGTGTGCCATCTGGAAGCATGGTTCCCATCAGTCATGCCTATCTTCTCATTAGGGAAGCTGTGGTACACTTTTTAGTCTCTAAAAGTTTTGCATGCCCTATAACAATCGATTCAGTCTTCAGAAAGCAACAGAGCAGGAAGAGAGGAAGAACTGGATCCTGGGAAGTTTTCTTATTCCTCACACCTTCAACAGGAAAGAAGAAAGGAGTAATTTTCAGGAGGCCAAGACTGTTGCTGCGCTGGAAGGAGTCCACAGCTATTCATATCACTGAGGCAGAAAGCTTGGCATGCTTGAGAGGAAGCTTTAAACAATGCGAGGCTTAGCAAAACTGGTGCTGTGAGGGGAAAGCTCTGCAGCCCTGAGCAAAGGGGCAGCTCAGAGGCAGGCAGGCAACCAACAGAAGCTACATCTGCCCTATATGGCTCACTTTAGTATTTCCTGTAAAAGCAGGCACAAGTCAATGCCTGACACGAGCTATTTAAAAATAGGACCCTGTGCTCATTCCATGGCATCAATATTTGAAAATAAAAGATGACTGTGTTGTCATTACTTTGAATAAGGAAGTAAACAAACAGAAGAACATTTTAGAACAAGGATTCTTAGCTGAAAATTGTCATGAGTCTTCTGAGACCCAATGTAGAGTACTGCTTTCAGCCTCAAGACCCCCAGCATAAGACCGACATGGACCTGCTGGAGCAAGTCCACATGAAGGCCAAGAGGATTATCATGGGGCTGGAGCACCTCTCTCTATGAAGACAGGCTGAGGGAGTTGGGGTTGTCCAGCCTGGAGAAGAGAAGGCTCTGGGGAGACCTTACTGAAGGGGAGCCTATTGGGGAGCCTTCCTGAAGGCCGCTATAAGGCCTAAGGGGGGACCTAAAGGAAAGCTGTGGAAGGACTCTTTGTCAGGGAGAGTAGTCATAGGACAAGGAGTAATAGCCTTAAACTAAAAGAGGGTAAATTTAGATATTAGGAAGAAGTTCTTCACAATGAGGGTGGTGAGGAACTGGATCAGGTTGCCCACAGAATCTCTGGATACCCCAACCGCGGAAGTGTTCCAGGCCAGGTTGGATGGGGCTTTGAGAAACCTAGTCTGGTGGGAGGTGTCCCTGCCCATGGCAGCGGGTTGGAACGGGGTGGTCTTTAAGGCCTCTTCCAACCCAAGCCATTTTATGTTTATGCTTATGTCATTTTATGTTTTATTGGTAATAATCTGTGGTATAAAAATCAAATATGTATTGTTTCTGTAGATGACCATGACTGCTTTATCTGTACCATGCTGCTGAGTACTATGACAAGACAACCCATTTAGGTTTGGATTACAGGTACTAGGTAGATTTTCTTAAATGAGCTGCTGGAGCAATGGATCCATTGCTGGTGAGGGATTTGCAGTATCCCTGGAGCAGCACAAGGAGAAGACCGGAGCTGGTGAAGTGCTGAATAGTGCCTTACCAGTTGAGGATCAGCTGCAGACAGTTCAAGAATCAATGCTAAACAATCTGCCTACCATCACCAGCAGAACTAACATAGCAGGAGCTCTTAAGAACTTTATGAAAATTCACCTTGGTGAAAACAGCATACTGGTTAATGATACTGCTTAAATACATTAAAGCCATCTTTTCACATTTACCCAAGCTAAATAACAGAATTACTAAACATTCAGGAGAAAGTCAAATAAGGAAATTTGGCACTGAAACTCCGAAGGAAGAAAATCATGATAAAGCAGGATTTGGTCACATACATTTCAAGATAGATGTTGGATTTTAAGATATATGCACTCTAGGAAGGCTATTTATTTTTTGAGGTCTTGCCATAAATAAAAGGATATATGCCATACAAGGCACCAAAAGCATTTTATCTATAAGAAGGCTATAAAAACATATACTCAATTATCTGGAAATCACTAGTGTCCTTCTTTAAACTGTTGGACACTTTGAGGTAGAGCTTATTGTAAACTGGAGCCTTTGACACTAAATCTGTATTCCAGCATTGGGGGGGAAAAGTAAGCACTTGTAGCAACTGCTTTTTAATATGATATTGTGTTAACTGACTACATAAACCATTCAAGTCAAGAAATAGTTTAGTCCCCCACACTATGATTAAACCATCTAGTTGAAATTATATTTATTTTGCTTATAGGTACATTTCTCTTTTCCCCCTCATTCTATGTGTGTGTCTTTATGTATGTTGTTACAGTAAGACATTTAATCAAGCCCTTTTGAAGTGGTAGAGTGGAAACAGCTGTTTCTAACAATGTGCCGATGATATGGGGCTTAAAGCTGTCATGAACTCCAGACTGCAAGCAGCATTAATATGTGGTTGGGATGGCAGTGACTTGCAGGTCATGGCATCTCCTTGAGGAATGTTTCTAAGCCAATCAGCTCAAAGTGCTGGCTCAAAGTCTTAAGGCTCTGGTGAGCTCTCTTTCATTTAATACTCTTGAGGTCACACTTCAAAGTGCCTTTTCTTCTCAAGAGCCATTGGCCATATGTAGGGGTTCTAGAGCATCTTTTAAGGATTGGTTGCTTCAAGTTCAGACTTAAAAAATTAGAAATGAATTTCCATTACACAAATGATGTCTTAAAAGTTCAATAACAGCTGGAGCTTAAGTCAGTATCTCACATTCTTGTAAAGAATGGTAGTTTAAAGACAGTTTCTGCGTGACTGATTTTTCCACAACAAAGGGAGCATAAAGCTCACATTACAGAGTGCCTAACAACTTGTTAAAACAATTGCATGATTTATGAACATTACAAGATGAAGAGCACCTAGAAACCATCTCTGAGTACAGACTTTCCTCAGCAATACTCCCACTCAGAATAATCACTGCATACGTCTTGCTGTTTAAGAAACCTGCACTTTCATTTCTTCATGTAATTGCATTTGTTAAAATTAGACTAACATGGTAAACATACATCCAAGCCAACACTGCTAGAATGAACACATATGGGCTTCTCACTGCTCTAAAATGATTTTGTTTTGACCATGGTAAACACACGCAGTGGGAATGCATTTTTCAGAAAATATTCAAAAAAGATCCAGGCACTAGGGAAAATAATCTCTCTAGGTTACCTATGGAGTCGAAGGAGGAAAAGAGAGCCCTGGAAGAAGTGATTCATAGCAAATAAAAGTAGACTCATTCTCTGAATTTCTTCCTGGATTCCTCCTTAGCTCCCCAGGGGAAACTCAACTTTGTGAAGTCTACTTGGAAATAAATAGACAACTTTGAGAATGCTTGCCTCTTCAGTGAAGATTAAGAAAAACAATTCTCTTTTTCACAGAAGTACTATATTCTACAGAAAGTACCGCTCTTCTGAAATTTGACTGGAAATTACTTTCATAGAAGATAAATAAACATCTACTGTAAATACGGCCAATCACAAACATTATTGAGAGAATGTCTAGGTCTAAACCCTCAATAGCACTAGCTAGATTTGTTTTTAATTTTGTACCCAAACTGCATTTCAGCTGCTGCTGCTGTTATACCAAAGTGTTATAATTCTTTTACACTTTGTAAAATGAAGGAGTGTCCAAAAGCAAAGATGTTCAGGAAGTGTGTATATACATATATAAATTCACCTGTGCTGTGTTCAGCAGTTCCTTTACCAGTTATAGCATTTTGACAAACACTTTATTCATTGTAATATGGCTTTTCACAGAGAATAAATAGTATTTTCAGTATTTTTCAGTCCTATCAGAATTAATTCAATGATGAATTAATTACCACCAACACTACAACAACATAATAATCTATGTGATGTTTGCTTTCTTAAAAAAAATGGCTTGCATGTTTCAGAGAAGTTTCATTCACCAGATTCAACAGGTACTATCTCAAGCACACGAAGGAGGAAGACTTGTAAAACAGACACTTTTACCATTTCATTGTTCTAGGAACAAGGCTGACCCATTGCATGGAATGAGGCTTCAAAGATGCTGCAGTATTTTCACTGTGAGGGAATGTAAAAACAGATCTCTTGGCAACTAATATTAAACAGATGCACGCAAATGTATATATATGTAAGTATACATATGGAATTTTGTATGCATACATCTGTGTATTATATTGCATTCATACATCTAGTATTTGAATTCTGTACAAATAAATGGTTTCAGACTATTAGTGATACATAAAAAAAAAATCCTTCAGTAATATATTTTACTTGAAATTAAGATATTTCTTTAAGATCTTGACTCACATCATTTTGTTGATTTTTCATAAGGCACTGAGAAAATACAAGGGCTGTATCCAAAATAACAAATTACACTGTGGGCAGGGAACATTCCAGGCCATTAGAAATCTATTATCTACATTTTCAATACATAAAAATGGCTCCTACACAGCTCTGGACTGGGCCACTGCAGTCTCTCAGACAGTATCTGTATGCACTGTGAGAAGCTGATTGGCCTGACACTAGAGACTAGTCCCGGACACATTTAATTTTCCAGTATACACATTGCAATTGAGCACACAGGATTTTACTATGGCCAGCCAATTTGAATTCTACTCTGCCTTGGAAAGACCAGGAACTCTATTGTCACATCTGCTTTATATTACTTACTACCTAGAAAACCTCGTTTGAGTGATTTCTTTTACCCTTTTACCCATTTGACTTTCATTCTTGAGATACTGCCCTTGTACAATCTTCTCCTAACAGTTGATGCTGGCAATGAAAACTGATACATCTTGTCCACTCTGCACCATTGTAATTATTATTTATGAGAAGTCATGAAACATGCATATTATGGTTAGCCACAGAGTTATGCTTTAGCACCTTGAAGATAAAAGTGAATTCCTTCTTAAAGGAAACTCAACAGGAGTTCCTGTTAGATTTAAACTTAAAAAGCAAGATTTAACTTTTCTTCTGATTAACTAATAGTATTTAGATGCTAAGATAAAACTATTTCTAAACAGAGAACAATTATTTTAAGGTAGAATAATGAACTAAGAATTACAAGCAAGGCTGACCTTGTTTCCAAGAATGCTTGGAGAAAATGTGTTACATTTTTTACATTAAAAAGAAAAAAAGGAAAAAAAAAAAAAAACACTAAAGAACCCTCACAGTTGACAAAAGGAAAAATAGACCCTTACCAGCAAACAAGGAATGGTGGGATGGTGGGATGTTTATCATTCCAAGGAGGAATGATAGGCTAAGAAGGAGGCTATCACCCTACCTCCAAAATACATGTATTTTATACTACCAGTAAAATAACACACTCTTATGCAAGATGATAATGTTCTTATAAATCAAAACAATTAAATGTTAAAATCACATTTTGCTTTCAATATGAAAAATACCTACAGCCAACAAAAGATTATTCAGACATAGCTTCATAACCTTCTATGAAATTTGTCTTAGACAGATATCTCTATACTAACAAGTGGCATAGCACAATAGAAAGGAAAACATTTGGATGCTAAGGTATCCTTGGCCATGAAATGTGTGTTTCATTGGTTTTAATTTGGATTTCCTCTGGGCTATCCCTATTAGCTGCTGGGGTACATGTATACTGGATGCATCTTCTCGTTTAGTTTCCTCTCACAGAAATCCCATTCATATACAACTAATCCCATTCATATACTACTAAGTGATGAGAACCAGAGTGCAGTAAGTGGAGATGTCTGTGAGATGTGCTTCAAAAGCATGCCATTGCTCTGAACTGAAATGCTTAAGAGGATACACTGAGCTTTACCCTTCTGTTGACTTCCACAGTACAGTGGTGCTAATGGTGTGTGCAATGAACTGGAGAGTCAAGCTAAACAAGTGCTGATTCAATAAATATCTACGTTAATAGACAGTTGCTATCTTTTGGTCTAAAATGTAATTTCACAAAATACAAATTAAAGGAATACATAGACTTTGGAGTTGGTTTGTGTGTTTTTGTTTTGTTTTGTTTTTAAAGAGACTGTGAAAATGAAAGTTTCATATGAATAGGTTACTTTATTTTTTTGTATTTTGTTAGCTTATTTTGAGTTTTAGCTAGTGTTAGTTTGGGGTATTAGGCACCAAAATTCTTTAGTTTTAAGACTGTATTCTTTTGCCATTTTTTTAAATGAAAATGCTAACCTATTTTCAAATTAAGCACTATAGAATTTCACAACAAGAATGTGTTCTGTACTTGATACCTTCAATAGACAAAGTATGAGGGTTTAAAAATAATTTCTGCCCCATTTATATCCATGAGTGGTGTTTCCTCCCAAAGTCCAAAGGTAATTGGAAAGAAATATAACATTGAGTAATAAATGGTAAAAAGAAAATATTTTATTACTTTAGTTCCTGATGCAATAAAATTGGTAATGAACTTTATTTTTTTTTAACAGGGTGCTCATATATTCCTACATATTTCCACTCCAAGGAATAAGCATTTCTTTACTTCAAGGAATAAGCATTTCTTTAAATCATCTTTAAGTCTGTTGAACAACAACATTTTCCACAAGTTCCTGACAGAAAAAAAGGCATAAATGTATTATTTAAAATGCCTTAAATAGTAGATCACAGAATAGCCTTTCATTATCTTGTTACTAGCGAAAATAGATGGAATTAGGAGAGCTTTCCAAACTTGACACATTTAAAAGTAGATAAATAAATCTAAATCTATAAATCTTTTTTTCAAATATGTGAGCCAAGTATGACTTGTTGCTGGAATACTACACTAAGATAACATGAAAGTGTACTGATTGGTCTAGCCAATGCATGACTTTATCTGACCACCCTATAATTGACCATATATGATACAGGCCAAGAAATCAAACGTTCCAGCACGAAGTCCCTCCTCAGCATAAACAGTTCAGCACTACAGCACATTCATCAGTTTACGTAATAGATATCATTGAGAAGGTACTTACATTAGGTCTTAATCCTGCTGCCATTTCATAATATTTCTCAGCTTCTTCATTAAGGCTGGCTTGTCTACAAGAATACATATATATATATATATATATAATTACTCTTCAGTTTCCTTGGGTTAAAAACAAACCAACAAACATACAAAAGCACACCTAAAAATACTGCAACTATTCCCCACCATTTAAGGATATTACCTTAACAAATACCCAAAATATCTAAAAGATTGTAGTTCAGCATATCCATTTCATCTGATGAACCCTCTTTGTGTATTATATTTTCTTCTTAGTTCTGAAAAGGTACATAGTTTTTCTGAAAATTAGTGCACACTGGAGAGAACTTCAGAAGGCTAAATGCTCATCTGAGGCAAAAGCACTGATGTACCAGTCTTTACCAGAGGAAAACCTGGTTTATTTTTTGTAATTACCCATACTCTAACAGTAAACCATTAAGGTACATGTTATACAATAACATAGTTCATTTTTTTCTGTTTCTCAAAGAACACTGTTATTCAAGAAACCAAATACAGAAAATACTACTTCTTAAAAATAGGTTTCTATGATTCAGGGAAATCATTTATATGAGTTCTCATTTCAACACCTACTCACATCAGACCAAGAGTGGGTTTAACTTATACATCATAATGCAAGCGAATAAGATGAGTCTCGGGGTATCTGAAGCACTATCAGCCCACCTCTTTTCTTTCTCCTTTCATATAGATGGCGCCTACATTCTCCTAGTAGTTTAATTTTTATGCCTTCGTTCCCTCACTTTTAATTTTAATGCATTCAAAAGAATGCATTATGTTGCCAAAGAAATCCAAATGCATTTTTTTTGCTCAACAGGCCCTTTTTACATTGTCTCTCAAACTCCTGTCTACTTCTTTTGTCTCTACCTTCTTAAACTCTCTCAAAATTTTCATTGTGGCCACTGGCTGAAGGAGTATCTCTCAATCACATACAAGTTATGAGAAAGACGGTAAATATGTAGGAACAACTGGCAAGCTACATATCTTTTGCTATTGCTTTGTCACAATATTGAAGCCAAGGAGGAAAAAAAAATAGGGAGAGAGAGTTAGCTGTCTTCATATAAGAGATCTTGTTTGTTATGTGATTACAGATGCATTTGTATGATACAAGTGAAAAATTAGAAAACAAGGATAAAACAGACCAGGATGGATTATTATTTTTACTTTTTCTTCCCCTTCAAAGAACAGTAATTAGCTGAGAATAAGTCAGCTGAGCACATGTATCTGGAGATATTACTTTGTTAGTTACATGTGATGTTTCACGTGCTTTGTTGTTCAGTGATCACATTTTGTTCTAATTTTGTATTCCCATCCACTAAAATTTTAAACTTTAGCCACATTATACATGATAAGCAGTTATTTCCAATCAACATATTTTAACAGACAGTTATTGCTCTTGGGAAGAGAAAGGGAGGATGGATAATTCCTTTGAAGCTTCTCACATACTTCACATGCAGCCTGAAACCACTTCCTGACTAACAATTTAACACGTACAACCCAGTTGATACCTGTTAACTGTTTGATATTACTTTGGACATGCATCTTCAACACAGTGGTTGCTGTGGTTAAATATAATTGAATGTCTAAAAACACTCTTTTAACGTGCTTCTGTATCACCCCTGAGGGGCATTAGTAGCACTTGAAACTACTGAAAAAAAAATATATATATATATATAAATATATATATATATCATACTTCCAAATTTCAGGACTTACTATAAGGCACATAAAATGAAATATGTCACACAGCTTTTTTTTTCCTGTTTACACAGAACTGTCAGGAAACAAAGCATTTCTGAATGTAGTGAAAACCCATACATGTAAGGTGCTTTACCCAGGGGCAGACACAGACCATACATTTCAGCTCAAAAAAGTGTTGTTGGCACGTAAATATAGAACAAATTAAAATCTTGTCCAATTTTAGCCCAGAAGTGGAAATACATGGCTTGCTTTCCTCCCACATGCACATACTGATCATTAATTTTCAAATTGAAATCAATTTAAATTTATAATTATCTATTAAAATTGGCTTATATAAACGAACACACACCAACTAATCTGTTCAGAAAAATGCCAGTTCCATTACTGAGGCATTCAGCAACTGCTCCTTTAGTTAAGATACGGGAGAATTCTGGTTCACATTTTCACTGGAGATCTATGCTAGAAATTCATTATGTTAAGCCTTGGAATGGCTATCCCTTGAGAAAAATAAAAGGCACAGGGGTAGGAAATTGCAGTAACCCTATGCCACTAAGCAGTAAAGGGCTCTGGATCAACGTCAAAAAACGGAAGGACACCACTAAAGGAAACATAATTCACATCGCAGTAAAACATTAGACAAAATGTTGATAATAAAACAGAAAGGAAGGAAAAGAAGTAAAGAGAAGTTGGGAAGACAGAGCCCTTTTTATACTTAAGATGTATATTTCAACCTGTATTCCAAATCTTTTCATGAGGACTGTCCTTGAAAACACATCTGATTTCCCCAATTAACATCTAGCATTCAATCTTATTTCAAGGGACAAAAATGTCTTGTCTCTTTATTCTCCCATCTCTCTCTACCTGAGCCTACAGACCTACCAGTTCCTGTGTTTCACCAGTTCCAGGTGATTACCAATGACACTTCCTAAACGTGCTGGACAACACATTTCTCTTAGGTTCTCCTGACACCCAGTTACATTCAACTTACATTCATTTTAAATGTTTATGCTAACCACTGGAAAAAATACTGCTTTGAGAGAAAAAACTACACCAATGTTTAGATACATAAACTGGCTTAGATACATAAACAAGTGAATGGAAAGGGCTATTTTTAAACTGCCAGTTGCTTGGCCTAAAGCGTCAGGCTGTTATTTTTTTTATTTTTTTTTTAAAGTGAAATAATGGATAACAGTCCCACTATGAAAAAGACATTTTCCTGAAAGAGGTCCGTATTTAATAGAACAGATTTTTGATACTTGTCATTCTTAATGGAACCTTTTGTGTCATACCAAAATTATAATGACATTCCATACATATAACCCTTCATCCATATTTTCGGTTTTACAACAATTACAGAATTTTACAGGAATGATATAGTTAGCCATACATATACATATTTAAATACAACGATAGCAGTTACATAGTGAATAAAATCTGTGTAGGCAACAATATAGGGTGAACTGGTATCTGTGAGATTGTGCCAGCAACTAGACCTTATGTTCAGTCAGTGTGTTTGGCAAGCCAAAATATTCACATAGATGTTCACTGCAAAATGAAGACCAAGTCACGTAGCACTGCTCTAATTCAAACTTATGTTTTTAAATTGCCAATAAGCATGCAATGACTTCATGTAATACAATGGTTGCCCAGAGCAACCCATTGTCTTAGAGAAGCATGAAAAAGAAATATTCCTACAAAAAAGTGCTTTTTAGCTCTTCTCCCTATGCTTGTTTTCATTTGAAGACAACATGAAGCTCTTTTCCTGTTTCAAATTAGTACAGCGCTGTCACTACACTGCCATTCCTCATTCTAAATTCAACCATCTCTTAGTTCACAGGAAACCTGTCTCACCTCAGTACACAACTGCCAAGTGAAACAGCAATGTTAAGAGATGACTCTGTCACTGAAGTTAGAGCCACCATAAGGCACTCCCAATATATATGCTTCACTACACTCCATTCAGATGTATCTAGCTTTACCGAAAGGCTTCAAGCTGAGGCTATAAGCAAAAGCATAGCAAACACTACAAAAGTAAAACGCACGAGCAGTTACTGTTTTAAGAACCACCTCAAAAAAAAAAACAACAGCTACATAACCCTTGAATATAGCTGTCTGAAAAACAAATTCTGTGAGAAAACAAATTTCACAAGCAAGAACTATTCAAGTTAAAAGTTACCAGACTGTTGAAAATAAATTATTACATTCATCCCACATCTCACTCCTCTTACAGGTGACTCAATTCATCTGACATTGCATTATCATGATCCTACAGAAATCACCCAGGCAAAAAAATGATTAACTGTTTGTGTAATTAGGAAAAAAAGGAGATTCACTAATAATACAAACTTGACCTCAGCTTCAGACTTAGTCACAAAGACAGAAAGTAAACAGTGATGGAATACCTCACAGAAGGAGCTGGAATCTTTCTTGTGACTGCAAAACTGAGAACAGGCTATCTAAAATACAGCTATGGCATTAGGACACAGTTAACAGTTCTGTTGCAAATTTAAGAAGAACAAACAAACAAAACATTAATTCACAGCACTCCAGTGTATGCCTTGTTCAAATTTTTCAAAAATTGTTAATTACTGGTGTAGAAAACAAATTGAACTTGGAGGGAATGCTGTGATTTTATCCACCCAAAGCAGCTGTAACCCAGATTATAAAGAATTTATGTACAATTCTAAATAAGCATCTTCATGTTTCTAAATCTCCTGACACTCCTTGGGGTAATGGTGGAAACAGGATAATGACAAAAGGGAAAGATGATACTTCCCTGAATCAACAGTACGGCACTGGGAAGAACATTCAGTCAATACAAAAATATTAGAATTTGCAAAAAGAAAAAAAAAAAGAGCTACTGCTATTACCTTCCCAGACATTTTGGACATCCTGCATCACCCACTTCAATATCAATTTCTTTCTCTTAATCCACAACAAATCTTTAAAATGTATCCCTCCTTCTCTCTCAAAACAGTTCACTTCTATGTCTTGTGAACTTCTGTATTTTATAACCTCAAAGCTGTGGAGTACATTCAAAATTCTTACTTACCAATCAGTTTTTATAGATTTCTACAGCAACCTCAATAGCTATTGTCTGCCTACATGAAACTGCTATATTTAATAATTTCAGCTTTTCATTTATGACCCTCTTGAGTATCCATAGCTTCCAGCTTTCTTACTCTGTTCCAGTCTGAGTACCCCTTTCTTTTCTTCATTAATTTCTTGGTATCTGCTTTCCACTTGGAATCACCACTATTCTCCTTCACTCTAAATATCCTGAAAATCAGCTTTTTCTGAAGTTCCACAGACTCATAATGGATTTGTAGTTGCTTTCCCAATGTATGGATACACATTCTCTTTGTCCAGTTGCTATTATGTAAACAACACATTGAATAAACTGCTAAGTAAAGCAGTAAACCAAGGCAGACAGCAGGATCATAACATTTTAGCAAAAATAATTCAAACAATTATGCATGCGGTTTTAAGGAAAAACTTGGCAGCACTGAATTTGACTTTACCACCCTGATACTTATTAAATCATCCAGGCCAGTTGAGACTTCAAGAACTGTTAAGAAGCCATTACAGTCTTCCACAAAGAAAGATAACTATTGTAATGGAAAACTAGATCAACTAGGTATCACATAGGAGCACAGATAGATTCTAGCTAAGCTAAACCATCAGCACATTTTTTTTTTAAAAAGCCTTTGGCTTAGTTGTTGTTTTGTTGCTGTTGTTTTAAGGTTTTAATTAGTGCTTAGAATTAAAATAGAGAATGCCATTCAGAGTACCTAAGCTCATTGCTGGATGAAACCTCCTAGAAGTGTCCAGTCCCAACCAGATCAAGTAGGGTAACCACGGCTGATGTACAGTACAGCAGCACAGCTCTTACACTGAGAGTGAAACAATACTCATATCCCAGTGTAAAGATATGCCTTGAAGACCTGAAGTGCTTCAGTCAGTGGTCACAGAGAAAGTGAGTCATGTAGTAAGCCTATTGCTAAATAGTATTGATGTATGCCAACACATTTTATAACACACACCAAAAATATCACACCATTTTACACCGTTAAACTATCTGGCACAACACACTCACTGAAGTCAGTAGGAATCTGGCTATCTACATCCTTTTGGATTCAGCTTTCATGCCTAACTTACTATGCTTCTGTCTATGAATTTATTTAATTAAACTAGATGTTTTAACTTCCCGAATTGAGGAGACAGTTTCAGAAAATAATCAGGAGGAAGGAAAAATAGTGGATATACCTGTTGCAGGTCAAACTATTATATATCAGTGAACCATTTGTCTGTGCTTCTTTTCTAATCTATAAGCAGTAAGAGCTATATCTAAGAATATTTTGGGGCTTATTTCAAAATCCTGGTATAAAAAACTTCATTCTACAACACAGGTCACTTGGCTGAAGCTGATTCTACCTTCTTTTTAATATCACTTTCTTTTCCTTTCATTTCATATCCTAAATGTTAAAAGTACAAACAGCCAAGTGACAGATATTCATTAAATAAATAATCTCAATAACTGTTTTATGCTAATGAAGTATATTTTTTATTTCCTTGTCATCCATTTTCTGAGCATAGATGTAATCTAAATGAAATCAAGTATCCTCATAACTGTCAAGTCAACAATAGATAATAATTAGATAGTTATCCTAGAAATAAGTGTGGATGATACCTATTAAAGTAATATGAATTTAATGATCACGTTCAGGCAGAAGCTCAATGTTACTGAATATCCAGGTCTAACAGCTTTAAAAGGAAAAAAAGGCAACTAAAATTTTATTCATTTCAGATACGAGAACAGAATTAAATATGACTACATTTAAAATCATAGATTCTGATAATAGTAATTGCTCCTGTGTGTCTAAAAGTCAGCATTAACCCGAGAATATTTAGATGTCTAATCATCCTAGTGTTCCCTACTGATATTAACACAAAAGGTGATATTTCCAATATTCTCTAGTTACCTCCAGATCTATAATTTTCAAATGCTATGCATCCTAAATCTTAAGAGATCAGATCAAAGGAAATCCTGCAGGATGTTCTTCACAAAAGAAACAATTGTTTTATATGCAAGTAAAAAGAACTACCTACTTGTGAACAACGGAAGTTGTAAAGGCAATAAATTATGAGCTAGCACATAGAATATTAGAAATAGATAGTCCTAATCCCACAACACTTTCATTACATTTCTTTTCATCTTATTAGAGATATTAAATTATTCAAAACAGTCCCTGAGCTTTAAAAATAAACCCTTTTTAAGCAAAGGCTGTAAAGACTTTTTTCTCCAAAACAAGAGAAGAAAATCAAGTAAGACATGTAAAGGTACTAACCTGAGCATATGGGCTGCATTGAAAACAACATCAAATTCTGTATTATCGAGTTCAGCTGCTTTCTTTGCCATCTCAGCTGCTTCTATTAGACGGGATTCTTCTAGGAGGAACTGACCTGGAATAGAGTACATGAACATGAATTCATGTAAAACAACTGATAGGTAATACTTCAGAAAATACAGATACAAAAAAAGAATTAAAAAACAAAAACAAATTAGATGTCCCACACTCAGTGTTTGGTCATTTATTGATTTACTCTGCATTGCAATATAATTAAAATGTAGAAAATACAGAAAAATCCAGTAGATATGATAGGAATAACTAACTGAAATATTTACAAAAGATATTTATGATTAGGAATAATGTCACAATAAAACTAAGCTGTCAAAAAACTATACCCTTGATCTGAGAGAGGCCTGTCTTCAAGAACCTGCCCTTCTGCTTATAGTTATACTGATCTTTGCTTCCTCAGAGGAAAAAGAAATAAAATCAAATAGCCTCTACAAGCAAAATATATTCCCATTTTATAAGGATATCTCAAAGATCGTATCAAATATATTTTTTACTTCTACATACATATATGCAAATGTTTCCCCAGCTTTAGAATTATAAGCAATACTTTGCTTTAAAAAGTTTGTATATGTATACCTTGATGAACTGACACTTTATCACATATATCAATGATTCTAATAGAATTGCAGTTTTTTATGTTTCCTAAGTAATCCTTACCTTTCACGTAAAAAAAACAAACAAAAAAAAAACACCTGAAGATAGCTAAAATCATGTGACTGAATTTTTACAAATGGCAATATTGTAATCATCACACCAAGTTAAAACAGAGAAGAATAAATAATTTAGCATTAAGCAAACTTCAACTAAAGTACAGTAGTTTCAAAAGATAGGCAAATAACAACTAGTAAAACTCAACAAAATTGAGTTTTCCTTTGAAGAAGAACCTTAGTGATATGGTTTAGTGGAGGACTTGTTAGTGTTAGGTCAGAGGTTGGACTCGATGATCTAGAGTTCTCTTCCAACCTAGAAATTCTGTGATTCTGTGAAGAAGAAAACACTTTGGAAGCTACTCAAACCACCGTAGTTCTGCTCCTTTTAATGACTTTTTCACACTTAATTTGTAAAACATGTTATTTTTGGATCATGGACTTTTCAAAGGGTTTCAGCTGTCTAGACTTTGTGTCTGCATAACCTTATATTTGGAAAAGCCATCTTGAAGTATGGTGATTATATGCTCCAACATCCCATCCTTCCTTTCTTATCTTACTTTTGAAAAATAAGATCACTCATCCAAAAGTCCACCAAGTCATCACTGGCCACAAGCCTCTTCAGGAACAACAGTCCATGAAAAAATGAGTTCCTCTCATGGTAAGTGATTTTCTTTCTTTCTTGCCTCCTTTCCTCATACATTCCCTGTTGCTTTCTATATTTTTCTGCAGAAAATCCACTTAACCAGAGCCAGCAAGGTCTGTAAGGGCACAGTGAATCCAGTAATGCTTGGGTACAATGAACATTTTTGCAGAAGGAATTATCTCAATACCAAAAGTGATGAAAGACAGCTTTCCTAGCTTTTTGCTTTTTCTCCATGGATACATTTCAACTTGGCAAGAGACAGGAGATTCTTTACTCAGACAGTCACCTATGTCTTAGATATTCAGATCTGCAAAAGAGTCTCGGAAAAACATTCACATCTTACTGCATTCATAGCATAAGCCTTGCTTGCTTCAGTTACATCCACTCTCAGCTATGCGCCATCCTTTCATGCACTATGATGTTTTATGTTGTTTCCAGAAATAAATGATTTACAAAAAGGCTTTCTTAGAACAGCGAGAGGAAGGGAAAAACATAAAAAGAAAACATATGAGAACAATTTTGATCATAAGAAATTAATTTATCTTCAGAATTATAAACTATTGCTTGAGTCATTAACGGAAGTCTCTTATGAATGAGAAAATGTCAATATTTTCTCTCTTTCCTTATGTCAAGATGGGGAAAAAAATGGGACAAAAGTTACATTTTTTTTTCTTTTTTTTTGGTACCACATCAGGACATGCTTTATATACAGCAGGACAATCTCTGAATCTGAAAATTCTCAGACAATCTACCAATTACAATAGGCAGTTCGTATCCCCTGATTTGGCTGAATTATTTGAAAATAAAACTTTAATTGATATTCCAATTCACTTTCAAATGAACTGAAAGAGCATCCCTCATCTTTAGGTCAATGTCAAAGCAAACCAGCCTAAAACTGTTAATATTGTGGGTGGCATTTTTTTGTTGTTTGTTTGTTTTGTTTTGTTTGTTTGCTTGTTTGTTTATAATGGAAAGTACTGGATTAGGAAAGCAAGATGGTAGTAACTGGATGTACTCTTTATACAGGAGGAGAGAAAGAACACATAACCTTTTAGGCTTTGAGATGTACTAAGCCTTGAAGATTATTCTGAAAAAAAATAAAATAAAAAAATATTTTGCAGCTTAGAACCTGAAAATAATGTCAACTGATCATTAGCCTAATTAATTCCAAAAGGGTGGAATAAAATATTTCTTTATTGTCTTCATCAAAAATAATTCAAGGATTTTTAGGGAGAGATCTTCAGAACCATACTTCTAGCCGTCTGTATGAAACATTTCAACACTGGAGCTCAACAGAGATGTTATCTTAGGTATATTTATAACTAGTCCGAATGTAATAGAATGTAGCTGGTACATTCAACTTAATGTGACATAATCAACAAATTTCTCGACTGAGATTTACATTATTAAAACAGTAAAATTCTTTCTCTTCATCCATTTAATTACTAAATTACATTCTTGGAAACCTTTTCAAACCAATACTAATGGTTTACTGGCTGTCTTAAGCAACATATACTAGGTTAATTCTTAGCTCTTTAAGAGGTCTATAATATCAACATACTACTAAAAATATTATGAAATTCCTACATGCTTTAGGATTACTACAAGAAGGCTAATTTAGAATAGAACATCATTATTTACATTTACTGAAAAGCAAGTGCATTGCTAGCTGCTTTAGCTAAAGGCTTATTTTTATTAATGGCTTTTTCTATGATTCTGGCTGCATACATTCCATTAGTCTACATGGACATATCAAAAATGTCAGCAACAACTCTAACATTTTAAATTGTTAAAAATGGAATTCGCTCTCTGTTTACTATCAGGACTCTTAAGAGTGTCTCTATAATAGGATTATTATTTTATATAACATATTAAAGGATAATCTTTACTGCAGTTTTACCAAAGCTATCTAAAACAAATTGCAATTAATCCATGACACCAACTAAGTACAAGTAAGACTTTCCAGAAAACTCTCAACTGTGCATTCCTATAAAAAAATCTCTCTCCTGCACTGAAGGGTTAATAACAGTGGAAATACCTCATGTTAAGTGGATAGGTAGCAGATGACACATGGCACCCTCCTGAAACCAACTGTAGCATCATTTACACCTAAACTCTTACAGAATTCTGACTGCAAACAAGAGAGGAGAACACCCTGCAACTGCCCCACTCATTTCCTAAGTAGAGGTAATTTAATCAGAGGTTGCTGATTAAGCATTTCCATAAACTGACTGGGCTACAAATATAAATGACTGCTACCTTTTCAGTCTAGTGGAAAAGTCTACACTTGAGCATGCAGTTGTGTGGTGGGCTGCCCTAACCAGAGCCAAGCACTTTCTTGCTCACCCCCCAGCATGATGAGGGGACAGTAAAGGAAAAACAAAAGCAAGAAAATTTGAGGTTCAAGATAAAAACAGTTTAATATGTGAAGGAAAAAGAAAAAAAAAAAAAAAAAGAGAGAAAAAAAAGACAAAAAAGGAAATTGCTCACTGCTTCTCATATGTGGACTGATGCCCAGCAAGTTGTTTAACCTTAGAAGCCAAAAATCCTCTTTTTCTTCCTCTACTTCAGTTTTTATTGCTAAACATAACACTATATGCTATAGAATATACCTTTGGCCAGTTTGGGTCAGCTGTCCAAGCTGTATCCCCTCTGGGGACAGAGTGGGGAAAAGAGAAAGCTTTGATATTGTGCAAGCACTGTTCAGCAGCAGCCCAAACATTGGTGTGTTTATCAACGCTGCTTTAGCCACAATCCAAAACACAGCATCACCCAGGCTGTTATGAAAAAAGTTAACTCCATCCCAAACAGACACAGTACAAGGTGGAAACTTTCAGTTAAGAATTGAGATTTGCCAGGTTCTCCTGAAATGCAAACCAAATTTATTCACACATCTAAATTTGATTTACGGCATCTAAGTAGAGATAACCCATTTTGAAAACATTAGCTACAGCTCCTTTTAAAATGATACACTAAGTTCATGGAAGAATGAATTGGATTGGCAGTTTTGTGTTGCAATTTCTTCAATAAAAAGGCGACTTCTGAACTTCTTCTGTCAAAGCTATAAAGATGTGTTTTCCCAAGAAAAGAACACTAGACAGGGCAAAATACTGGCAGAGTGTTAAGGTGGATCAGAAAGTTTGATCCACGAGCCCCTGGATCCAGGAGCCTCTTGTGTGGGTCTAAATTTACATGCAGGATTTTCTTCTTTGAAAGGTAGCTGGCAAACCGTGTGATTTATGAGACGCTGCCCAACATCACATACAGAGCTCTCTTATTGCAGGTGTCATGAATCTGAGTCTTGCCAACAGCATAAATTATGGTAGTCTGATTGTTTTTTGGAATCAGAATGAGATTTTTAGAAAATAGTTTTCTAGAAGCTCTGGATCCAAGATTTTCTTCCTTCAAGGAATGAATATTTCTCATTGCTGTTCCAGAACAAGAGTGGGAAATCCACAGTCCAGTTCCAGATGTGATCTTCAACAACACTTTTCTTTGTCTGGAGCAGCATTATTACTTTAAATAGAATTTTCCATCTTTGCTAGATAGCATAGAGATGAGTGTAAATGTGTAGCCAAGAGTTCTTAAAGACCTTTGACAAAAGGGAACTAAGTCAATACTTCATTAACCTCTTAGTCATGTTTCTTTTTCCTCTAAACTCTAAGATACTTAAGCATCAAAAATAGTATTAAAAATTAAGGATCCTATACCTACGGCTTTGTTCAAACATTTTCCTGCAAATCACCAACAGTGGTTTTGAGTCTATATTGGACTGGAAAAAATGATAAGACAATATATGCAATCCACTTATCTCTGAAAAAAAAGAAAAAGAAAAAGAATATATATAATTTAAATAAATAATAAAATAAGGTAAAGTAAAATAAAGTAAAATAAAATAAAATAAAATAAAATAAAATAAAATAAAATAAAATAAAATAAAATAAACCAGTTTCCAGTTCCCCATGGTTGAAAAGAACTGATTTTCATCTTCTGTCAAAAATTTTAACAACTATTCATCCATAGAGATGAAAGCATAGAGCTTTAATAATAATAATAATTAATTAAGAGCTTTAATAATAATAATAATAATAAAGCATAGAGCTTTAATAAAAGCCTGTATAATTCTCTCTCTAAAATGACCATGAATATTTGTAAAGCATTTTGTTAAGACCTGTGCCAACACCAGTTTAAAAGCTATAAACTGAATGGGTAGTCCTGCTATTTTGTTGTAATATAAAAGGTATTAATTGGTTGGGATATGCCTGTTTGTAACAATCTTTCATGTTCAGAGCACAAGCGCATTAGTGCGTGCCTCAAGAATTGGCTTCAACTATTCCCTACTGGCACTATGATCTTTTATTTCACTAGATAAAAGTGAAAGTTGCACTGATCTTTCCTTAGTTGAAATGTTCATTCTCTTTCGCTCACTGGCATCCATTCAAAGATACTTTGTACCAGAACAGAGAGGGTTTCTGAAACAGTGCATCTTGCTACTACTACTTTTAAAAAGAAACATTCTGAGTGTTCTGGGGATGCTCTTGGGTTTTCTCTTCCAACTTGCTTCCAGCTTGCTTTCTTGTCCTGCTGTCTTTATTAATGCAGAAAACAAACAAACAAACAAACAAACAAAAACAAAACAAAACAAAAACAAGAGTAAACTACCTTCTGAATAAGAAGGAAGAAAATTTCTAATCCCAACAGAGAGTAGTTAGCACTTGCTTTTTTAAATAGATATACCTTCATCACCAAATCTTCTGCATTTTATCCTCTTCAAAAGAGTTTTCTCCTTCTATGGCAGCAACTTAAACAACTATTTTAACATGAGAAGTGGATATATCAAAACCATAAACTCAAATGTCAAATCTGTTTATAATAAACTTCACTAGTGGTTCTTTCAGCACATTCAACACCAAGGATTTGAAACCCAATATTTGTTGAAGCTTTCAAAGCACTTAGCGTTCCATCTCAAACCAAAACAGGTATCAGGTTCTGAGTGACTTCACACATTTTGTGAGTCTTTGAAGCACACAGAAAGGCTACAGTATCATGTCTTGAGAACTGAACTATATTCTTATTGGCATGCGCAGAACCGTGACTGAAACCACCACTACCCCTGTGCCAATCAGGAGCAAAAGAGCAGATGCCAAGTGATATTTCTCTAAATGGAAAAATTTCCATAATATGCTGGGGAAGAAATGAGAGGAAAGACCTTGCCTCTGAGTTGATATCCAAAACTTTTTGGGTGATGAATCAATGTTGCAAGATGCCAAGTCAACAGACATGACCTAATGTAACTGTTTCCTCTCAGAGTTTCAAAACAGATTCATTGGCTGTGAATGAGCATTTCCCAGAGCAAGGGAATGTTTGCTTAAAGATCTTGTTTTCAAGGCCTGTTAAGACAATTTCTCACTGAATGTGTAGGATGTGACAGGGGAAACAAAGATGAACTTAAATCACCTAGAATCACCTAGATGGCAGTAGCATTCCAGTTTGTTTTACTGTTCCTTATATCCCATTCCATCTTTCCACCTGCTTTCTGGCTTTCTTTCTGAAAGAACTGTTGGGGAGTCTATCCCCTCAATTCTTTTCTATCAAGAAGATTATTCAGTGCAAATAAAATGAATAGAAAGACTATGCAAGCCAGTGGGTGCAACATCAATATCAGCACTGGCTTAGAACAGTCCTTTCTTATTAAACCTTTTATTTGTCTGAAAAACTTATCTGTTGCAGTCGTGCTAAATATACCATTGGATGTCATCCAGAGCACAACCAGAGATAACAGAGAAAAAATTAAATTGCAAGCCTTTGGGACTCAATGACTGATCTTGTGACCACATCTGGATCACTACAAGCTCTCACTAAAACATAAAAATGATGATGAAAATGTATAATGCAGAGGACCTGATGTTTTTACAAATCCTAAGCTAGAGTCTGGACCCTATATAATTCCCCAGACACCTGGTGATATATAAGATTTGGAAAAGAGATACTTGGATAGGAAAGAACTATTCAGTTGTGCTTTTGTAGCACCTCCATGCTCTGTCTTCAAAAATCTTCATAATGAGTTGGTACTCATGGGTCAGAACACATAATCATTAACAAGTCTTTGGGGATCATTGCACCACAAGCTTTTTCAGTTCCTGCAGAAATCCCAAATTTTGGCAACATGAAAGATGCATAAAGACACATTTCCAGCACTGTCTCTAATCTAAAATTTCTACATGATAACTCTTGAACAGTCTAGTATATCGTGCTGAGGAAGCAGAGTCAGCCACATATTCAGGATGTCAGAATGATTAGATTTAAAGAGAAACTTAAAGGGAGAGCCAGAAACATGTACATTCCACAGCATTTAGGGTCGGTGACCTAGCTTGTTTGGAAGTACTCCACTACATTCCATCACTTAAGCAATTGGTTCTAAAGGGATTTTGGAATAAATAGTTATTAGAGTGGTTTGCAATAATCTTCTTTTAATGTTGTATGATAGCAACAGCCTAGAGAGCAGCAAAAAGGACTTGACAATTTATGAATACGTCTTTGTATGCTCATTAAAGTTACTCACAGCTGCCAAGAAAAATGCAAACGACTTAAAACTAGTATATTCTTCCAAATAATTCTGTTTCTGATACATCTTTCTTGTTCAATTTCATTTTGGAACTAAGAATTACTCTCTATGTTAATAGCAGCTGAAGATTTTCTTAAATCTAAGTTATTGGAGAGTTCTGGGAGCAAAAAGGTTGGAAGATTAGTGAAGTTTTTATGTGAGCCAGTTACATCTCTCTTCCTGTTTTAGGTCTATGAATCTTGTGTCCCTTGAATAACATTTATTGATACTGTAGGAGCAGGTACAAGCTGTATCCCAAGCATCTTACTTTGACAGCACTGTATGCACAAGATGGAGAAATTCCTTCTTAAAAAGTACATGTTCTATCATAAACTTTTTCATATAGCTTCCCTACAAGATTATGACATATTTAGTGTTAGGATTTCCAAAAGATTTTAAAAGGCAAGAAAAAATTTCATTTGCTGAAAGGTTCATGAGTGCATATTGGCAAGGCTGGCAAAGTGACTTAGTGATGGACGTACTGCATCTGGTTGGCCCTGACCCCATCACATCAAGGAATTTAATTTCTCAACACACAATCACCATGTAGCATCTGGTATTCCCAATAGAGCAGATCCATGCACTCTTTTATTTATTACTTTGCATACACTGCATTTAGCCAACCTGACAGTTGGGCAAACGGACAGTTCATTCACTGGAATTACACACTGTGAGGTCAGTTTTATTCATTTCATTGATGAAGATAAAAACTGACCCTCCTATGAGCCTAGGTGGTATTTCTTCAGTTGGCATAAAAGTTTCTTGAAGAAATCAGTAAGACCTCATTCCTAGGTCACAGCTGATACTTCTCTTTCCTATCAATAAAACTTTGATGTTTAATTTTTCATTACGACACTGTTCTCTTCAGAAGATCTTTTCATTACATATTTGGGAGAAAAATAAAGTTTTTCTAGGCTGCTCTTCAGGCAATGAAGAATAAAGACAAAAAAATCTAGCACTGTGAATAATGTAACTACATATAAGGATTATACATACATCACATCTAAGAAGAAAATTGAATGCACACATGTAAGTATATATAAATTTTCACAGTAACAGATCTATGACTTAATGAAAAAACGTGTTTCAAAATCAACTGCTAAACCAACTTCTAAATTATCAAGAACTCAAAAGTGAAAAATAATTAAAAAGAAAAGTGAGAATATTAGAGAATGCGTTAATCTATTCTGCCTTCAATGAGAGCAGAGCTAATGCTCTTCACTTTTACCTAATCTGACAGGCTGTTTTTCATTTTGTTTTATGGTTATAACTGGAAATGTACTAAAAAAGGCAGATAATCAATGTGGACTGCCTAATTAAGTGAATGTATAATTAATCTAATGAGAATAATCCCTTTTTATAATGAAAAGAGAATCGTTAAACAATTCAGTGTTATTAGAAACAATGAATTATTCAAATGAACTATTTTAAAAAGAGGTCTCAATGGTGATTGGTAAAACAGAATTAATTGAACATCCTGTTTGGTTCTAGACTTTCCCATTCCAATTAAACTAGTACAAATGTAAGGAAGAAGGACCCTCTACACAAATTTATCTTGAAATCTCAACACACGTACATACATGCTTCTTGATTTACATTGTGTTGGAGAGAGGCAACTCTATACACTTTAAGAGGCACGTTAACAACACTTATTTATAGCAAAATAAAACCTGGTTTAGTATCACTTTTTTGTTTGTTTGTTTGTTTCTTTTGTTTTGCTTTCAGACAGCAAATTATAAAGGAAGTAAGAAAGCTTTGTAAGTAAAACATTTCCACTACATAAACTTCACTGTAATTTTAGGGTTTTTATTATTTTTATTTGTTTGCTTGTTTAAGTGAAAGATAGTGCATAAAGCATCCAATAAGCTCAAAATCCTCAATTACACTGCATTTCAGTCAAAAGATTCTGAAGAATTTATGCTCCAAACAGATAAACACTTAAGTACAGAATGCCATTTGAAATTCATCCCATCTCTCTTCACTGACCAATTTTATACAGAATCTTTCTTCAGCTTTTCCCGAGATAGGGTCACTGCAAGCAGAAATGGAAATTCCTTTGTGAGTGGTCAATAGAGTATCCAAAACTAAATATTCTCTGGGGCATAATGGCATTCGTCTGACCTCAGTGGACATTCCTATTTCTGGCAAATTCAAAAATTTGATTTACTGATTCATTAAATGCTAACACGGTCTCACAGTATTTATATGAAATATTCCTTTGGAATTGATGAGTTCTCTCTGTGGATGCTGTTTGACATTCAGATTCATCCCACTTGACCATAAGCATTTAATCAAGGCACGCATTTCAGAAAGAGCTCTCAAGGAGTTGAATGGAGACGACAGCAACAAAGACCATTTCAGTTATGTGGTCTATCTCACACTGCAGATACCTAGTGCTTTCTGTTGATGACAGAAGCTGTGTATGCCCCTGCAGGATCTACTGTGGCACACTCAAGTTAGATGTTTAAAGTAAAGTGGGATACATGAGAGCCAATATCCTGAGTAGATGTGGGTAGGGTATTTTGAAGAAAAGTTTCCCAGAAAAAACAAAGATGGATGTTCAAAAAATGAATAAACATTTATTAAGTTCAACTCAGTTTAGTCAGAACTGTTCATTTCAAATGTATATAAAAAGAAAATATGAATTAAAATATCCAAGTAAAAACCTCAACTTTTACTGAAACATTCAAATCTAGCATATGAAATAATTTTCTCCAGTATTTCAGTTTAAAAACATGTAGGTTGTGCTAAAAATATTATTTTCATTGCAGAGAATTAAAAATAAATAAAAAAATATATACTGATGCTTCTGCATTTTTCCCTTTACCATTTCTCTTATTCCTTATTGATATGCTTTTTCTTTCTTTCACCTGCTCAGTCTTTCTGGCAGTATGCTGAACCTCAAAAGCTTGTATCATATCACCCATGAAGACTCACGCTTTTGTAAGACAATGGTTCTGCACGAAGTTCAGATAAATGGCATATGAGAAGAAGAGAACAGAGTGGGCAACTGAATAGCTGCCTGCACTTCTGACTCAGAGGGGACTGGCACCCTCATTTGTCACTTGAGCAAGAGCCACTTCCCTTATGACCAATAAAGTGGCATCACGTCTTCAGTATAATATACATGGGTATCTATATGTATAGCTCTTCAGCTTTTCCACTAGTTCTCCTTTCAGACATCTCCAAGCATAATGAGTTAGAGAAACACTGTTTTAAAGTTAAACCGTATAAATTCAAAGCCAGCAAATTATCTGTACAAAACTAATTGTAACACTAGCTTGATCACAGAAGTGTACTATGGTGGTATTATCCCAAGGAGCAACCAGGAAACTGTTCACCTCTGCTCAAATTTTTGTGGGATCTGATAAGCTGACTCCTGCACCAAATTACATTTTCTAAGAATAGTTTTGGCTTAATGCCTGAATTAAAGCACATTATAATACAAGTGTAAGCCTCTTAAAAGATATAGTGTATCGACAGTTACTTCTCTTAGCTCAAAAAAAATGTCCAAAAATTAGAAGTCAAGAAGAACATCTGCACATCCTTGGAGCAGAAATTATAACTGTGTGTATATATGTGCACTTGGAGGAAAATCTTCAGTCCATATATTCATGCTACCCCATCAACACACTGTTGTCTCCCAACAGACCACTCCTTCCATTTGGCTGCTCAGTGAGGTATGTGTTTTATTAGGGATCAATGCCAACTATTTTATTTGCTGTTCCAATATATTAATGCTAAGAAAAATAAATAAATAAATAAATAAATAAAATAAAAAATCCCTATGATACGATTTATATGTAAACTATGGATATATTTCCCTGTGGCTTAACGTTTGGCATATAGAATATGGACCATACCTGTGACAAGGTGCTAAAACAAATTCATGGGATGCAGAGATATACTTAAAGTGTTCACTAGGGACTAGTGTTTAATATTTGGAATTTTCCTGGTAACATACACTAAAGATTCCTGATCAATACAATAAATAAGTGTAAAGGAAAGTAGAGAATGAAAGGAGAGAAAGAGAAAAAAGTAAGGACAATTTATTTCAAATTTTAGGAAGTCCTGTGCCTGAAGTGATAAGGAATAATCTTAATGAGGAAACAATACACCATTTTAATACTGTAGTCTGGTAATGAAGAAACAAATACATCAGAGATGAATGATGATTTGAATAAGCTTGCTTTTAGCTTATAGGCCAACACAAAATGATGCCTGCTTGAAAAAAAAGACAGGCAAATTGATCAAGCAATGAGAGAGAAAAAAAAAAGTCTAGACCTGTAATAAAATACACACAATCCTAACTTCAATGCCAGAATGGATTGTTGAGACCTACCTTTGAATTTGTATTCAAATAGATTTCCTATTCGCTAAAGATAGATTTCTTAATATGAAAGGCTGGAATGGGATGGAGTAGGATTTCAAGAAACAATCTACTTCAACTTTTTCTCATTATCTTAAGATATCATCAGGTATACTAATATCAAATTCAAATAATGGAGCTTACATGCATATCAAATTTATCTGTACAGGCGTAAATAGAAGACAATGTCACTAACTGAAATGACCTATAATACAAAATAATGCAACACTGAGCTACATTCATTTAAACACCATGACACATTCAAAGTAACAATGTATCCATTAATTATGGGAGTCTAACACGCAGAATTTTACACTGAATAGGATCAAACAGAAATACAGTATGTGAGCAATTCAGACAAAGAAATCACCCAAAGTAAAGACATGGTTATTAAGTGAGGTTAATTTTCCATTTTGGCCACTTAATTTCACTTATTTTACATTCACCATTTAGAATTAGAAGAGGAAATTAAAACAATATACAAAGAATATACAGTGTGCCTATGGTTCCCTACCTTTTTCCTCAATGTGGTGGTTTTACCGTGCTGGGCAGCTAAACCCCACAACCACTCTCTCACTCCCCCTCTTTTAGATGAGGAGGGGGAAAAGCAAAGCAAAGAACAACTCACGGGTTGAGATAAGGATAATTTAATTAAAGGGAAATAATAATAACAATTAAATAAAGATTATTATGAACTAAACAATTTAACTAAAGGGAAATAAAAAGGGGAAGGGGAAAAAGGGAGAGGGAAAGGGAAAAATAAAAAGAAGGGAGGAAAACAAACTAATAAAATAAATGAAGGCTATATGGAAGTGCAGAAGAAAGAAATTACTCTCTACTTCCCACAAATGAGCGATGATTGACCATGTCCTTGAAGCAGGGCCTCAACGCACGTAGCCGGTGTTCGAGAGGAGGACCGATGTTTTCCCAACGAGAGCCCACCCCTCCCCTCTTCTTCCTGTTTCCACCTTTTATTGCTGAGTGTGACATCACACGGTATGGAATATCCCTTTGATTGGTTTAGGTCAGCTGCCCTAGTGATGTTTCTCTCCTCACTTTTTGCCCACCCCCTAGGAGGGTTAGAGAAAGGCCCGATGCTGTGCCACTGCTGCTCAGCAGCAGACACAACACTGGTGTGATAACACTGCTGTTTCAGCTACAAGTACAGAGTACGGCACTGTATGGGCTGCTGCCAGGAAAGTTAACATTCCAGCCAGACCCAGTACACTCAACTACAATGGAATTTATTTATTTATTTATTTATTTTTAGATTTGTCTATTATCAGTAAGAATTAGTCCATAAAGTTAGATATTTTTGGTTCCTTGGGAGTAATCACATCTGGAAATATTCTTTGCACATCTAGCAAAACCAATCCAAACTTATAAAGATACCTTCAAATTAACTGTGTGCTTTAGGCACATTTATGCTTTAGTATGACAAAGATATAGCCAACTTGTTGAAACCTCTTTAATACTTATCCATTTCAAGCCATGAAGATGCTGGGAAGAAGGAAGATTTAAGACCCATAAATCTTAAACAAAAACCAGACACTTCAATATGTAAAACTCATGCACACTAAAGTAAAACTTTTAGTTGCCCACCCACCGTCACTCAACAAATTTAGGCCAAAACTGTTAATAATGATATTCCAGGCCATGAGGTTTTGACATATGGCAGCAGTCACCTTTCTTCTTTTCCAGAGAAGCAGTGATACTGAAATTCCCCTCATAGGAGGAAAGCTATGAAAAATAAGAAAATCTTCACCTCTCCCTCTGTAGTTATTAACAAATTGAAATGGAGATGAAGTTATACATGGCAGATTAGTTTCTTTCCCTTTAAGGAAGGTATTATGCCAGTAGCACTTTTCAATTCCTTAATCACTCTGAGATTAATGGCAGGCCTGGAATATGTGTGGAAACCCTATCTATCTAAAACATACCATAATGCATGTAGCAGTTGCCTTTGGTAGGATCCAGCTGAATAGCCTTCACGAAGTACTTTTCTGCCTCACTCTTGCGTCCCTTAAAAAAAAAAAAAAAAGAGAGGGAAAAAGAGGAAAGATTATTTTAACAGTGTGTCACCATGGAGCCATCATGTGCAGTTACAATTTCCAAACTCCAGGCACTAGAGAAAAACAACTACTATTATTGCTACACTTAACCTAAGTAAATATGATTGCTTAAGTGTTAGAGAAAGTTTTGTGGTCAGCTACTTTACACTGCAGATCTCCAGACTGAGGAAGAAATGTGTCCAACATCATCAGTGTCCAAGAAGTAAGGAAATGGCAGAAGTATACTGCAAAAAAATATATTGTAAAGGGCTTGGAGTGAACATGGAACTCCACACTTTTCTGGACATGCATCAGCTAAAAGGGTAAAATCGGAAGGGAGGGTGGGAGGAAGTTTCAGTCATCCCCTTTGGAAAACAAACAAACAAACAAACAAAACCACAAGAGGCGAAGGGGAAAAGTGTGCTTTGGTTCTATGAAATAACACTATATACACAGCCAATAATAAAGGCACTGCAAATGAAGGAATAGAAATATAAAATACTGATTTTAATGGGGCAAGTAAGATTTCATCAGAAGTCAGTTCTGTTAATCATAAAACGTAAGCAGAAAGGGTAACTTTTAGAGATGATGGTCAATGTGACGTCAAAGCAGTCAAAAAAAAAAACAAAAAAAAAAACAAACAAACAAAAAACAGAAAAGGTGTTTTTATTTTGAAAAGAGAAGAGCAGGAATACTCTAAGCCACAGCTTTTCTTGTCACCGAAATTACCAAGCCACTGAAGTTGCACTATGGGGTACAAAGTGCCAGAGCAGAGCCATTAGTAGTGATTACTCTTTTCATTAAAAAAACAAAAACAAACAAAAACAAACAAACAAAAAAACTGGAGTAGCCTAGTTTGATACTCAAATGCAAATCAGCATTAGGTATTTGATAAGATACCTGTGACTTGTTTATTCCAGTCCCCATGAAATTAGTTGCTGTGTTTTGAATTATGAAATAGAAAGCCTCCAGAATAAAGAACAGTAAAGTTTAACCATGGTGGAAGAAAGGCGTTGTGGTGTGCACCTCTCAAGGTTGCCCTGATAGTTATTTCACAGATATAGGCTTTCTCAAGTTTTGTGGTCTGGAAACAGACGTTGAAAACATCCTGCACTATCCCACAAGCTAACATAAGAATAGTAATGAGGTCTGTTCATGATTACAGCTGCTCCACATTCTCAGTGTTCCCCTCAAGGGGAATAAAAACAATTAAAAACAATTAAATAAAGAGAGAAGGAAGTTCTGCAGCACACCAAGAAGTATATCAAGACTAGGTTCTATCAAAACCAAAACAAATGGAAAATTTCCAAGAGAGCATCCTGGTTGACATACAAGCAGACTGAATCATTTACAGTATTGAAGTTTCATAATATGAAAGCTCATAGGCAATAAGAGTTTAACCTGATTATTTAGTAAACTTACTTTGGTAAACCCTTATACCTTAGATACATAACTCCAAAGCTTCTGCAAACCAACTGGTGTAATTGCATGACAGAATATGCTATCCTTTTTTTTTTTTTTTCTTTTTCAGAAAAGAGTACCATATTACATATAGTCCAGACTAATTTTCCCTCATCTACAAGAGTAATAAAGACACATTTAAAGATTAAATACATTTTTTTTAATTGCATACAACCATAGTTGAGAACAAAAAGTGAATGAAATCATCTCCAATTGAAAACATGGTAAATTTGGGTTAATATAAAATAATTATTCAAATTAAATTTATTGGGGTCAAGGTTTATAATTAAACACTTTTAACTCCAAGATTGGCATTCTTACTCTGGCCAAATTTACCATGACACATGTAAACCCAGACTTGAGGTTCCAAAATGACAAGCACCAAGCATATGTATCTGTAATTCTGGCAGTTAACATTTACACATTTTGCATCGTTGTTTTGTTCTTGCTGTTGTTTAAACAAACAAACACCATTAATTTTAGCTGGTTGCACTCTGTCTCTGTGTCTATTTCTAGAACATAAAAGGACAGTTCATTGAATACAGTCACAAAATATGTAGCTTCTGCATACAGAACTTTAAGGCCCCAAACATTTGTCAGACATGATTAATTTTCATTTACTAGGAAAACCAAAAAAACATGACTGCTCTACTCTTTTTCGCACTTTCCAAATGGCATACTGCACTCAAGTTCAGGCCTGTCAGGAGACCTGAAGTACGTAATGATGACCGGTGCCAGTAAATAGCATCAAAAGAAAGACTGTGCTATTAACAGGCCCAAATACTCATTAACAGGAAAAGGGGGAGGGGGGAAATCTTACATTATGTCACCCAGGACATGAAATAATCTGACTACAAATGATCAGCACAGCTCCATTTGTTCATGTTGACCATCATTTTTATTCCATATTTATTAAAAAACAAACAAACAAACAAACAAACAAAAAACGTTTTCTTGCAGAATGGCATTCTGAGGAAGCTTCTAACATACCATCTAATGTGTCCTCTTTGGTGCCATCTGGCTGCTGCTAAAATGTCAATACCTCAGCATAGATTTAATATGCTGTATGGTTGTGTCAAATGATATGAAATCCAATTATTTGACAGAATCAGGCTATTTTACAATTAAACTTTAGCATATGTATATTTTTTCAACTATCCAATATACACGTAAACTACCATAACAGAATGTTGGCATTGTGTAGTTACAGTTAGATGACAATCCTGTCATTGTCCCTTCCCATCATATGTAAAATAAAACACATAGCATGAGGGGGAAAACAAAATCTAGCTTTAAAGAAAATCCACAAAAATTGTTTAAACTGCTGAAAAGTACCTTAGTGCAGTCTTAGTGCAGGAAGGCATTTTGTGTGCATGTTCACCATTATGTATATTGATCCATACAGATGCCTGTATTGAGAAACACTGGAAACCTCCCAATTTCTAGCAGCAGGTTGTATATGCACAACCACATGCTTTGGCAACTTTACAAAGCAAAAAATATAAGTTTACAATTGCATACTAGCAGACTTATTTGAAGGATAAAAAAATTATTCATAAGATTTTAATAGAAGGACTTGATGGCTCTGAGGATTAATAATGGGATACAGAATATCTTTCACCTGTTGGTCACCAGTTCACATCCAGTCCAGGTCAATAGCTAAGGAAAAGGTGCTATCTGACAGCTACTGGTTTGCTCAGGAGAAATAAGTCCTAGCCCAAACCCTAATGGAGATCCTCTTCACAGAAGCACTGGCATATTTATGGCTTCTCAGTGCACTGAGACATAATGATACAAAAACATAAAACAATGAATGGCAATCTCGTTGCTGAGGAAAAAATCCATAATGAAGACAGTTCAATAATCAATTTGGAAGACTGTGCTGACACTCTCCTTATCAGACCTGGACCTTACCCTATAATGAAGACAAACTCTCAGCAGTTTTCCATTAATAAAGAAGACTTCATTCTTTTTCCTGGGCCTAAATAAACAAGAATTGCCACTGATTACCACCTTGCAGAAATTAAACATAAAGAGGTAAATTTAACTGACACATGACTCTTATAACCTAGCATGCCAGTTGTCCTGGCTTTCAGAAAGATCCTGTTCTTCACAAATAATGCAGACTTCAAATCAGAATGGCTGGTTGCTTGCAGTTTCGGCAGGGAAACAGTTAAATGGTTAAATATAAATTCAGGAGGTTGATTTTTAAGACACCTGTTCTTTGTAGAAGTTGACTGCAAGGGGTTTTGTTTCCTTGGTTGCTTCTTCCTTAGAGACAAGACAATGGGTCTGACCTTACTAATATGGTCAGACATTTGGTTAACCAGTCTTTCCTACAAAAGACGTATGTTTACCATGACAAAAGAAAGAAAGCTAGCTAATGACATCTGACAGATAAGTAAAATACCCTGCATTTATCCTTAAAACATTTAAACAATGAGGACAAATCTAATGTTTTCAAAACCCCCCCCAATTTTCCCCTCCCTGTGCCGGCAGACTGTGCCAAATTCATGTTGAGGCAGCTGGTGCGCTTCAGGCTGCTGGAGGCCCAAGGACTCTGAAATGCTAATAAAATTGGAAAAGACTAATACAGCTGAGCAGCTCTGAATAACTCTCTTGTGTAAACTATGGTGACACAGTGGCTACCAGCAAGGTGGTTCAACTAGTTAGGTGGTCTCTGCAATTTAAACCAATTTCATATTTTGTAAATAGTAGTCGTTCTCCAAATGCACAAGGGTTTAATCAGAAGAACAGAAACTTCACTCCTCGATATAGTTTCACCATCTTTAACTGCATCACTAATGCAGTTGACTGTCATTCCCCAAATCTGCTCATTTTTTTTTTGTCAAGCATTCATTTTTTTTAATAAAAAGAACTGAATTATGGAAAGATTTCTTAATAGAAGGTTGATTAAAATATAGACACTGAATGAAGAAAAAAAAAAAAAAAAAGCAATCATTTCAGATATTTCCTTTTTCCCCATGAGGATATTCCCCTTCAGTAACAGCGAGTACGCTAGGAGAGAAAATATATCTGAACTGAACCTGTGGCTTCATTTCAGGTTTCTTTAAATTATTGCAGACCTGTTTCATAAACATTTCCTTTTGCCTTATAAAACATGTCACAGAACAGTAAAAACACAATTTACATGGTGTATAACTGAGTAAATTAGCAATAAACTTTTCAAAAGTTTTAGTTAGTTACATCTTATAATGAGGTAACTGATATTCACAAGATCTCCATCCCTCCTCTAACTTAATACTTACAAAATTAATGTAATATCTCCTATTAAAGCATCTAAATCAGCAGATTCTTCTTTTTCCTCATTTTTCTGTTTCTGCAACTCTTTTTATTCTGAATTAGAACATGAATGCCTTGCACTACAATTTGTATGTCAAATGCTAATCCCACTTAAGTACATGGGATTTGCCTTATTCACATCAAAGGTCCAAAATTTATCTCAGTATCTATACTTCTTGTGCAGCAGAGACAAATCTTAGCGCTTCTTTACAATAATAAAATAAAAACAATGAAACATAGCAAAGAAGCATTGGCTTCTAAAAGTTAATATCTGGTCCAGAAAAACACCTGTATGTGAGGCAAGATTTGCAATGAGTAGTACACGTTATTATAAAAACAGACAGTTGTAAGAGGGTAAAGTTTACAGTCATCCTAAGACCTTCTTTCAGCATTGCCCAACTAAAACCAGTGTGTTTTTACCTACCTTTTCCATGCCACCTTTTCAAAGAAAGTTTTCCTCCCCTATATCCTTAGATAAGCACAGTAAGAAATTACCAGCACTGATACTCTCAAGTTCTGGCTCTCTAGTAACCAAGAATGGGAGAATACTTTATCTGTTTCTTGTAATATATTAATCTCAGTGTATAGGAGCAATAAATAAATTACTTTGGAGGACATCAGGGGATAAATCTGTAACTACTATTATATGATATTCACCATATGCAAATGTTTACCTCACAGTAAAGATGAAGCAACTTTCTTAGTTATTGTCCAGTATGACACATTCACGTATTCTTGACCCTGATGTTGTGATGGATGCTGTCCTCCCCAGTCATCTCACTGGACCAGAGTCCTCACACAAGCAAGTCTGAATACCACTAATGTAATCCAGTGGGTTACTTTGAGAAATAAGCCTTCACAGGATCAATACAATACAATATCTTGATTTAGTTTAATCCTCTATTTGCACATTAGGTGGAAGTGGTGCGCTTCCATCTAGATGCATCACCCCAGTGCTCCTTTAACCACTGGTGTAATTCTGTTGATTAAAAACCCATCTACTAGCCTGACTCAGTTTCTACTAAAGTCAGTGGAATTATTCTATGAGCCAAGGGTATTTTAGAAAATATTAAGATAAAGTGGGTTCTTGAGTCTACATCTATGGGGATAATTAATGGCATGATAACCAGAGAGCTGAGATTTAAGCACTGCCCATTGACTTTGGTTGGAATCCACTGGAGCTTAAGCATTTTTGAATGTGACATCACTGCTTACATACAGATTTAGGAATCTAAAGCACAGCTCATAACTTTACTGGCTCAGGGCATGATTCAGAGTATATTAAGGTGATATTTTCTTCAAGTAAAGCAGTATGTATCTGATTAAGAACTAATATATTAGAGCTATTTCCCGTCCATTTTCTTGTTTTATGGGTCTCATATCACAAAAAGCATTCTCATTTTACTAAAGCATTCAATATGGTATAGAAAAGAAATATAGGCAGAGGGTTTTTTTTGTTTTGTTTTGTTTTTTTCCTTGAAGTGTTTTTTTGTTTTTTAATATATACCTATTTTTTAGTCTTTTTTATGGGGGGGGGCAACTTGGAAGTCTAAAAGCTACTTACTTCATTTTAAATCATGATTAACACTCATGAAGATTGTGTGCAATCTTCAATAAACCTTTAAAATTTTTCATTCCATACCATCTGATTTATTTACTGTCTAGACCTATATTGAAACATTCGCCTTGGTCATTAAGCTTTGGATAATTTTATTTTGAGAATATGTAATGAAATGTTAAGTAAATTTTAGGCACTTTCCTTTCCACTCAGTCTTAAGCCACATTTTATATTTTCTGATAAAATTGTGTATTAATATCTTCTCATATTTCACTAGCCAGTCAGCAGAATATAAATTCACTATCTCCAGATACTGTTTTCACTGAGTCCTATGAATTTCTTCTATGGTAAATTTGGCTTATATCTTGCATTTTTCTATGATTACTGACAAAATTACTACACACAGAGTAATAACAGGTGACTGGCAGCTACATTCAACCATGTAACAAAACAAAAAGATCTCTCTCTTTAATGGAAGCAGTTCATCCTGTGTCACTGGTGTTTTCTGTAATAAGCTTTAAATTTATGTTGAGTAAAGTGAGAAGTTTAGGGCTCCCCTTTTCCTGTCTGCAGGAAGTTAGAAACAAGATACAGAAGATGAGATCCCTGAAGGAGGTTAGTTAGGGGTTACGTGCCTGAATACCTGCATCAGAGTAATTTACCAACCAGTAAGATGGAGATTTTCTATTTAAATGAAAACACTCAATTTTACAATTAGTTCTGTTACACTTGGCATGCAGCCAAATATATATCCTAAGGGGACTGAAAAGTATATCTATGGATGCAATTTTTATGGCATGCAGCTAATCTCAGAAGAAATACAAGCTCAATAGATGTCATTTATTGAGATTTCTGTGGTTTGGAAATCCTGACATTCAGCCTGGAGGTGTTAATGCTCCAGATGCACCAGATAACCATACTTAATAAATAATAAATAAATAAATAGGGCTTATGGTTCTGAAGTCAATAAACATGACTTTCCACATTGAAGAGACTCCCCCATCCCCTACAAACAAATTGCTTGTAAACTGAAAACAAAAACAACTTCTGACATTTTGCAAATTTCATAACTAAATCCAAACCTTGTGTTTGGATCGGTTTTAACCCCCAAGGAATTTAAAGTGGCAAGAAAAATTACAGTGTCTGTGTCAGACTCAAAGACAAACTGAACACAGAACAGAGAAGTGGACATTTCTTGGCTCAACTGGATTTCTTAGGGAGGGTCTACTGAAGTATTCAGTGTCATTTGTACTTTGTTATTTTGGGTGTTTAAGTGAAATACATGATTTTCATTATTAAAAAAAAAAAAGAAAAAAGAAAAAAGAATATAAAAAAAGTCTTCCTAGATACAGTACTAACATCCAGGGCATTTAGCCTCCCAAGATGAAACATCTAACAGCTTTGCTCATCTAATCAGATGACCCATTCAGAAAAAGTATTTTAATAGTTTTAAGATTTTTGTATGTGTAGTATGTATATAGTATGTATATAGTATGTATGTATCTATCTATTTATCATTCCCAAAATAAATATCATTAAAAATATATATTTTGTTGTTTTAAAGTTATTAATTCTTAAAAGAAGGGTTAAACTGTTCTAGGAAATCTTACCTACATTTAACGTATAGCTTTTCAATTGCTAACTCAGAAGAGAACTAACTCTTCTGACTTTAGGTTAGATGTTAGGAAGAACTTCTTCACTGAAAGGGTTGTGAGGCACTGGAACAGGCTGCCCAGGGAAGTGGTGGAGTCACCATCCCTGGAAGTCTTCAAAAGACGTTTAGATGTAGAGCTTAGGGATATGGTTTAGTGGAGGGCTGTTAGCGTTAGGTTGGAGGTTGGACTCGATGACCTTGAGGTCTCTTCCAACCTAGAAAATTCTGTGATTCTGTGATTCTGTGATTCATGGCTGTACTACTTTGCCCATGCGTCCTTCCAACTGGTGTAAGTTGATAGCAATTGGTAGCAACTGAACAGTGAAATAAAAAGCGACAATATAACAGAGCTATCCAAATTCAAATTTGCTTTCTGTGTTGGAACACAATAAGCAAATAATTACAGAAACAGAATCTGTTGAATTAGTCTATTCGCTATTGCACTATGTTCCCCTTTGCCTGTGCTGTCCTGTGTCTTTCTGTTCTTCCTACCTTCCATTTCCTTCTGTGCCGTCACTTATTTATATTTATTTTGAGATGACTTTCAAGGACTACACCAATTACTGAATGTAGTAGGGTACTTGACAGTGGCACTCTGAGTAATTTAGCAACTAACCAACAATGGCAGCATAGCTTTCTGGCCTTCTGTTTGTCTGGAAAATAAGCAACAAACAACTGTGGGCAAAAATCGGGCCACCCACTGAGGAGGGAATATTCTGAACCTTAAAAAATGTATTTAACTTCAGTGTCGATACCAGAATGGCACAATCCTGTTTCTTTTATTTTAATCCAAAACACTGCCACTATCAGTCTATGTCCTCCTTTCTCACCGTCCCCCTTTGGAGAAAATGTTTTAAAATAAAATATTTTAGATTTTAGGGAACATTCTAGGGTGATTATTACTGAATTTAATATGGTTTGGAGCTGTAACACAGAAATTTTACAAGGCAAAGTAAATTTTTTATAGCACTTTGGGTGATTTTCCAAGACAGTAAAAAACAGGACATTAACAGCACTGTGTGGAGCCATGTAAAATGCAAGAAACACTGTGCATTTTTTTTTCCAAAGGAATAGAGTAAAGCCTGTAATTCCTATATGCAAAATGATAAATGTTACAATATGGGGCTGCCCTAAATACATTACAGGCACTGCAATTACAGGCACTGCTGCAAGCTGTGAGGGGTGGTTTGTGGGCTCAACTTCACTCATAACAGATGAAACAAATCTTCAAACCAAATTTATCTATAATTGAAATAAAGCTTCTCAGACTTGAGTGCTACTACAACAGCCATCCATGGCCTGATGGCAGAGGCCAGACATGAGAAGAGAGGGCTTCTCAGTCTTCTCTCTAAGAGGAGATTAAAGTGACAGAAGAAAAGAAAATTATAAAAACCTTACTTATGCATGATTTTTATTTTATGTTTTTAGATGATAGCCAACCCTTTTTCTTCTGGAAGGTCTGTTCATAAAATGGAAAATAAATTACAGCTTATGCTCAAGGCCTCACCTGGCACTGTCATTCTGACAGACTTGTTTTTATCTTAGAACTGGGAGCCTTGCAATTTTAAATACTTTACAAAAATTATGTTTTTCTTTGTGATACAGCAATAAATTAGCTAAGCAAGGGATGAGGCTCAGGTTCTGTGACTCTAGACTCATGTACTACAAGTAGATGGGCCAGGTCAACTAGCATGTCCCTCTGACAAATTTATCGTGTAATTTATTCAATGTAACAAATTAAAGACATGAAAAAACATTGGAAATATAAAATGCTAAAGCACTGAAGTAAGTCCTAAAGAGCCACAGATTTCTGAAAAATAAACAATAACAAAAGCACCAACTTAAGCCACAAACACCTGTCTGTATTTCTGTTATTCTACTAGTTGAGCTACTAATCATGTTTTTTAACGTCTCATTTTTTGCTGTTCTAATATATTATCAGGAAAATTGTACACTAGTAATCTTTAATCTTTAGATATGAACATATAGCATTATCCAATATATGGGTTACGAAATACTTGTGACTTATGGAACTGTAAATTCATTAGTCATTCCTTTAGAACCTTAAGTTGGTCTCTTTTTTTCTGCAGAAACAGCAGCACATCAAAGTCCACCTGGCATTTCTTGTATCACAAAAAGCTATCAAGACAAAACACAAGTATCTGCATTAAAAAAAAAAAAACCTACAACAAAACGTAAAAAATATTTTATCATTAGTAAAACTTAAAAAATATTTTATCATTAGTAAATAATTGACTCAAAAGTTTCTATTGCATACAAATATGCAGTATGCATGCGTATATGCCATTTAGGTGTTTCAGTTATCAATGACAAACTAACATAGTTTTCTGTGTGTGTGTGGTTTGTTCTTGTGTGTGTGTTTTGCTTTGTGTTTATACTATCGATATTAAAATGTAAATTAAAGTTATTACAAGTTTAACAGTGTATTTTGAGTTTTAGGAATGTATATTTACTGTTATTCAGAAAGTAAATTTAACTGAGAATAATTTTGTGAAGAAATGTCACATTCAGCATTTGAAATTATGTTGCTGGACCCGATGTTGTCCTCAGCAAGTTTTCAGGGGTGGTGAAGGGAAGCTTGTTTTATTTGGATTTTTATTTCACTTTTTCCTTTTATTGGGTTTCCTTGGTTTTGCATCATTCCATATTTCCAGGTATACACATGCAAAAATTTATGTAGTCTTTAGAGAAGAAAACATTTTTTCAGGTTTGTCTAATAAACTGTTAGAAATTGGGCTTGTAACACCCTATATTCTCAATTTTCCCATAATTCTAACCTAAAAAAAAAAAATGTTTCAAGAATTTCCCTGTTTTTGAATAAGTACATTTTGTACTATTCATTAAATTATTTCTAGAATTAAGCAAGCTTATTGACACTCTCAGAGATTTTGTGTTGTTCATCTCTGTGGAAGAGAATGTTGAACAGAAATAACTTCATGTTTTCTTATGAAGACTTTTCACACGATATGAAAGTTTATGAATGAAATCATCTACAAATTATGTGCATTTATATTGAGCATATAAAAAATATGAGAATTAGCACAAGTGAAATTAAATAGCATAGATTATGTTTTTGTTTGCTATTGTTCAACTCATCTCTTATAAAATGCAAGTTTAAAATTTAAATTGCCCTTCGGAACAGTAGCAACATTAGCTACATGCAAATGGATAGAGATGATGACATTAATTAATATCTGTCACTCACAGCATGATTGCAATCATTTTAAGTTTATCACGGTGAGTGAATTGTGAATTACTTTTTTTAGAGCTTAGAAAAGGTAACCCATTCCAGTACAACCTAATTCTTCTTTAAAATCTCTTTTTAATATAAGAGAATAATAGTCTTTAATATTAAACATGTCTGTACAAGGGCCTTGACTCAGAATAATGCATTTTAGTAAACTAGAATTAGCTTCAGCATAAAAACAAAGATAGCTACATAGAATCATAGAACAATTCATGCTGGAAAAAACCTTAAGATATCATCCTGTCCAATTTCCTACTCAAAGTAGACTTAATATTTTATTTAGACCAGATTGTTCATGTGGTGTGGTTATTGTTCAAGTTGGAAATAAATGTATAGATAACATACATTTTTTCATTGCTAAGCTACTAAACTCGTGTAGAATAATGTGCCTTTATTTTAAGTGTGCTGGAAAACACATTATTAAAAGAAAAAGAAAAAAAAAGGAAAAAAGGACATGGATAGGTAATCATGAATTCAGAAAAGATGCTTTTTTATGTCCAGAGATTCTAGTTTGTGTTTGACAGAACCAAGGCCAGACAACATGAATAAAATAATGGTTTACACTCTAGAATGTTCTTGTTTCTGTGTCTCTGTCTATGAAACTGACAAGTTTTTGCTGGAAGTTGAGAAATGATAGCCTGCTATAATGAGCAAGCTGTTTTCTAGTCTACACAATGCTTATAGGTCAGCCTCACATTTCCTCATAGGAAGGAAAAACAAAACAAAACAAACAAAACAAAACAAACAAAAAAAAAACACATAAGGTACAAGAAGCTGGTGCAGGTATCTAAATTAGCACTAAGGCAATAAATTCTTTGTGTCATGAAGTAAGCATTAATACTGGCAACAGACTTAAGGGGACAAAAAACAGGGGTTGAAATTATGCCACTTTATCACTTTATTGGAATGTAAGTCAGGAAGTAAAACATAGCCGAATTTGTGAACTTTACAGGTTAGATTTTACTGCCTCTTTTTTTTTCTCTCTCTCTTTCTTTTTTTTTTTTTTTCAATAGTACAATAATACAATTGCCTTTGGCTGAGACTTGGGAACTTGTCTGAAATCCTACTCCTCTTGCTCCCCATCCCTCAACTTCACAGACAGAGAAGAATTTTCTATTTATATTAGCACCTACGCCTACCCTTCATTTTATCAACAGTCTCACATTTCTCTCCTGGGAAAGAGACAGAGAAGTGTTATCAATAGGTTTGTCTCATTACTTGCATTCAGACTGCAAAAAGTCTGAAGGTTTAATTCCAAAATGCATATGACAGATGAAGGGAAACAAGCCTCTAAAACACCTCTCCTCTAACATCTGAAAACTTAGTGAAGTAGACTTTTCTCCCTCATAAATACACTGGCTGTGAATAAATGACCATGAGCCTAGATAGCAAAGTTAAATGGAAGAATAAATCACCGTGGTACCTCATGATCAATATGGACTGAAACAACTATGCCAAAGGGAGTAGTTCTAGAGCTACTGAATCCCAAGAAAGTCTGTGCAGTCTTGCAGGAAGGATGTCATTTATAGCAATCATATATTTGTGATGGGAACTAATACTAGTACAGGCTAGAAACTAGAAACTAGTCAAAATTCATTTAATGTGAATCATCAAGCAGATGGTAGACTGCAAAACTTATTAGGGATAAGTGACCAACACAGAGATAAAAATTTGTATTATACTGTGAAATCTCTCCATCATCCAATTTTTTATTGAATATCTTTTCAGACTTTGTTACTAAAAGAACCAAATAAATGAATTTGAATACAAAAAAATACAAATTAACATTTTTATCATGAATGAAATATCCACCTGTGAAATTTCCCACTATCTCTAATTACGTTGTCATCAATGTGTTTTCTTGCATTTTTGAAAATGTCACTACAGGCAAGAAGGACATCAGCGCTGCATTTTCAGCTTATGCTTCTGTTATTAGAATAGACATGAGCCCTATCTGTACGTGTTGCCCTGAATATCAGAAGAAGTGGCAGAAATATAAGAAAAAAGTGTCAAGAGATGATAATAAACAGGTGTGATGGGAACAGACTACAATTATGGCAAAGGGTGAGTACAGAATAGCAAGAATGCATTGGGAAAGGACAGGCAGAGTACTTTATTGGCCTAACATGGTAAAGGATTCAGTCTTCAAAGCTGTATATAACTCCTGTCCTTTTTGCTAATGGGACACATTCTTCTACAAGCAGAGTTAAGATCCTCAAGGCAAAATCCACCTCATATGTAACTTGTGTTTATATCCCTGAAGAAAAGCAAACAGTTCAATTCTAATATAAGGATTTGTGTACATTATTCATCACGTCCTCTCCAAAGCTGGAGTATGTCACTGATAGTTAATCCTATAACTGAACATTCACAATGAGGGGACAAAACCCAGAATTTCTTTTTAGTGGCTCACAATGTCTGTAAGGAGTTACTGGATTTAGCAGTTTTGTTATTTTGAAGAAAATTAAGAGACTTTTTTTTCCCTGAGCAACTGCAAGACCTTCCTTAGCAGGCTTATATTTCACATACATGGAAGTCCAGGAAATGAACAAAACTAACCATGGTGTACAAAGGGTAGGGAAAGAAAGGGGGGGGAGAGGAGGGAAGGAAAAACTAAAGGGATTTTAATTGAGAAATCTCTTCCTTTCCCCACAGCAATTCTAACAAATAGGAATTTCTGTGTCAAAGATCTAAGAAGAAACCAATAATACTGTCTTTTTGATACTATTCTTAGGTGCAAGATATGAAGATATCTGCTGGAAAAACAAGGTAATTTAGGTAATTCTGCTGTGTAACCTACTTACAGTTCTATTCCAGAGGAAGGTAATCAGTGAGTAAATGCATTTGTGATTATCTGAAAATTTTAACGGGAACTGGAAATTTTGATAAAACAATATTTTTCCAGAGACTGAATCTGAAAGGGAGTGGGAATATAACACTAACAGCTTGACTTCTAGCACAAGCTACAACCTCTCATCAAGAGAGCTTTTATAAAACTATTTAATATTAAATGATAAGACTGAACAATTTTTAATTCTTTCTGTTTATGTTACTTGTTGCTCAGATAGAGGCTTTCTGTTCTAATCTCTCCCTCTTTTGCAAATTCAGATACTTTTAGCAGCAAAGGATCTGCTGAAATTAATTTTGAACTGTTTTTCTTAACTTGATCTCTACCCTGTGTCCAAGGACATATTTTGCTTAAAGATTGGACAGGACATAAACAAGGTCAAAGTAAAAGCTCATAGCTGGTGAAAAGTTGAGTGAAAAGTTGATTCAGGCTGAGGCACGCTGATTGAAAAGCCATACAAAGGCGTATCAGTAGAGCGTAGAAAGGATATAAGAAACCAGTGGGGCGAACAATGAAAGCAAATGTGGAAGAAACAGACGGGAAAGAGGATACTGTCAGAAAAAAAAATAGGAAAGAAGTGAAAGGTGGTTTTAAAACAGGGCTATTTTAGTGAATAGAACAGAAAACCCTTTTCATCTTCAAAATGTGTGAAAATCGAGGCGGGACTGGCACTCTGCTGTAACTATCATGGGGCTAGTCTAGCTGGAGCTGAAAGTTCCTCCTTACTGAAAAGGCAGAGTAAATTTTGAAGAAATGTAAAAGTCCAACTCTTCTGATTTGCTAGAAGTAACTTTTAGACAGGAGTTGATTATTTCCATTCTGCATGCTCAAAGAGATACTTCCAAAGAAGTGTAAATTCAAAGCATGAGACATAATTTGCAAAGTACAGGACACCCCTAGCTCTGCCACGGGTTGTTACAAGAGCCCTGGGTCAAACGCTAGATACCTTTTTTGTATTTATATTATACTTGTGACCTAACTACTGATAAAGAAGGACCTTGTACCTAAATATTATACAGTTTCAGTGCTCTAACTATTGTTTTATTCCAGCACAGAGAAGGTGATATTTCAGGCATGGGTACAATGTTTCACAAAAGAAAAAGCACACATTATCAAATTCTTTCCTTAGCAAGCACAGCTGGAACACTGCAATCAGAAATTTTCAGGCCAAAGTCTTCCCATCCGTTCACCTTACCTACTGAAAAGGCCTGGGACCAACTCCCAGCAGTGCTGATTAACTCACCGTCAGGGCCAGCAGTTTCCCATAGGTGAGATGTGCTGGAATGTGGTCGCTCTTGGATCGCAGTGACTCCACGTACCAGTGCTCCGCTTCCGGCAGCCGGCTCATTCTCATATAGGCTTCTCCTATAGTGTGAAACACACGCGAGTGAGAATGCCACCAAATTTTCAAGATTTTTACAGATTTATTATCTCATTTATAATTTTCTATTTATTAAATGGGCAGAGATCTTAGAAAGGGTGAAGTGCTTTGAACACCTGCAATGAAAAAATAATAGTAAATAGCCTTACAGACACTTGAGTGAGGAGATTCTGAGTTATGGCCTTGTTAGGGCTGAAAGAGCATGGTTTAGATGAAAGGCTTGTTGGAACAGAAGTGCAAGAGAGAGCTCCAGCTGTGAAGTTTCAGCCAGAAGTCTCCAAGGAACAGAATTTTTATCACATCTACTATAGAAAAGTTACTTCTTTTTCATCAGTCTACATTGCACAGCATGGAGCAGAAGGAAGAATACAGAATGAGTTTACATTTAACCATAACACACCAAGAACCTAGATCTAAAAAACAAAACAAAACAAAACACAGAAAAACTAGTCAAGGTTAAGAAAACAGTCCTGGAAGACTGGTGGAACAGCAAAACAAAAACCCCTATAATCTCTGGAGATAGTTAAATACGCTCACCTGGAACAACTAGATTAAATTAGAATACAGCATCCATAATTTTAAAATTGCTAGTCTTAGGAAGTCACATATGAAATGACCAAAATTAGACTTTTTTGCAAAGTAAAACCCCTTAATGTAAGAGGCTGAGGAAGGCAATGTTGAAGAATGTGCTGTCAGAAACCACACTGTGGTACAGATAATTGTAGGCTTTAAGTTTCTGAGAAAGGACTTCTCATGCTGAGAAAGAAAGGCTCTATCTCCAAGAAATAACATGATCAAATTTCTCAAAGATTGGAAGTAAGCAGTATCAACAAGTAGGTAGTGGTGAAGAATAGCTGCTTTCAGATTAATACCCAGCACTGACACAGCTCTTTTGCAAGGGCTCTAGATGTAAATATGCCCCTGCCCAAGTGAAGGACTGACAAAGCCTGCAGTAGGCAGGATTTCACCATCTCACCAGATGATTCATACCAAATAATTTTTCCTCAGAATTTTTTATACTTTCTGTTCAAGCTTAAGCCCAACTATTACACTTCCAAAACTCAGAGAAAAAGGTACCACGAACCTGCTCAAAGAGACAAAATAGAAAAACCTCTTACCATGTGAGCTAGTACTTTTTTTTTTCTTTTTTTTTTTTTTTTAACAGAGGCTAGAGAAGGTTTTCTTGATGAAATAAATTTGGACAGTTAGATTTTGTTCTTTGTTTGTTTCCTACTTTTGTCACCAGACACTTGGCAAAATGTGGCATAGAATTTTGAGTTTCAGGAATTAGCATAATGTAGAGTAAGAAGTCATACTGTCCAAGGCTAAGGGAAGCCAACGTGAATTTTATCAGAAAATAGAGTTATTTCAAAAAGGGGCACAAGCCTATTAAGTCAGCAAACCAGGATTTCTAATTCAATTGTTTAAATAGTATTTTGTACTTGCATTGGTCTTGGATATCTGATTAAATACACATAAGGAACTGATGTTTCAGTCCCAGCAGTACCCCAGTGATTCTATCAAAAAAATTCTATTTAAAACAAAAACAAAGAAACAAAGAAACAACAACAACAAGCCACCACCACCAAAATAACTAAAAAAAAAACAAAAACAAAAACAAAACAAACAAACAAACAAACAAAAAAAAACACAAAAACAAGCCAAATCAAAACAAACCAAAAATAAAAGCAGGAGAAAACACATGAACACCCATGATCAAATTCATCATGTAATTTTTTTTCCACTATGTTGGCACTAACAAATAAGTAGCATAACATTATATTTTATTATGCGCAAAACAAAGTCATGAAGTCAAGTGTTGAAAGAGTGGAAAAAAAACAGAAGTCAAGCTATATGCTCCCTTTAGCTCTTGTCTCTCTGGGTGTATGCTTTATGGTAGAATGTTTAATTATTTGATTGCCTACTATTTTTCCCAGAGGCTCCTGCTTCATTTAGCATACAGGAAATGAGGAAAACATATTGCCTTTTTTTTATTTTATGTGGAAAATTTCAGCCCAACCTGTTAAAGCTTGGCAAAGTTTCAAGCAATTAGCAATGAGATCCTTTAAAAAGAAATGTAAGCAGCCATAAGAGATGGAGTTGTTATCTGCTAGTAGTATGTGCTGAATGCACTGCCAAATTTCAGAAGGATCCAAGACTCTCATCTATTTTTCATGATGCATTCTGATATAGGAAGAGATTAACATCTTCAGTGCACTGGCAAATTCAATTTTTAATAGGCTTTAAGAGCTCAGCTACTTTATGAGCTAACCTCCTAAAACTTTGAGGGTATTTCTGAGCTGTGCCTCTAGAAATGAAGCATTGACAATATGTCAATCTAAATGTCAAACTGTAGAAAAAGGAATTTTATCCTCTCGAAGTCTTTACAGGGAAATCTCTATATGTGAACATATTTTTCCTTCCTGAAGAGTCTATTTTCTGCCCATAAACCACATGATTTGCTACATTATAGGTGATTAAAACGTGTCATTACAATGGAAGGAAGTATTGCTGGAGTGTCTGTTATTAATTTCCTTTTTCTAAATGATTTAGAAGGACACTCCTGTATAAAAAGAAATCAAAATGATTTGAAACAAACAAACAAACAAAAACAAATGATTTGAAAAAAAAAACACAAACAACTAGCAACTGTTAATTGAAATGTTAATTCAGTCAAGTGGTTTTATTTGTTAGACTAATGCAATTTTAATGAAAAGCTTTTCATCTATAGATAGTTTTCCAACAAAATTACAGAGAAAATATGTATGGCTTGAGTTCTGTCATTCAGGATGTATTTCTATGTCTAAGAAATATAACATTTATATTGTATATAAGAACAATAATTGTCAGTTACAAGTCTGAATTTTTATAATGTTGCAACATAAATGATTTAGTCAAAAATAGTGGACCCTGTGTTGGCAGAAAGTACGCAAACCAGTGGTACATGTAAAGAGGTTTCAGAATTTAACAATTATTTAATTTGTAAAACCTTTCAGAACTCATATTAAAAAACTGAGCGATCACACACACACACAAAATTTATTAATGAGATTTTTCAGGTCTATAAAGTTCAGGAAAGTTGCATTCTACTTTATCATTAAAGTTAACAGCAGCAGCGAAGAAATTCAAGGCAGTAATAACCACATGACAAATTGAGAGTTATCTCAGTTCCCTAACACGTGTCAAATGCAGCCACATGCAGCAGTGCCTGCACAATGAATGGTAGCAAAAAATTCAACAGCCAACTGGAGCAAAAGAAGACAAATCAGTCATTCAAAAAATGTCTCGTTTTTTACAGGGTTATTTTTACACCCACTTTTGCCACTTACACACTCATTTCTTAGCCTATTCTACAAGGAGAAACATAGATAATTAAATTGTAGCTCTTATTTACTAATATAAAGCAAGAAAGCACATTAATATGAAACTGAAACACTATTTAAAGGACTGTACATGTATTTCAATATCACCTCCATTAATACTTTATGACAAGGGAATGAGTAATGGACTCTTTTAACTAGACTTATACCATTGTAACTAAAATTCTGGTACTCAAATTGATTTTCTTTGCAAGAAAGAGAGATCAATTGCAAGACTACCATTATCCAAAGCAATCTTTCTATATTTCTTCAGGTTCCTTGGGATTGAAAAGGACAAAATACTTTCAAAATACTGCATAAACAAAAAATGCTAAAATTATCCCAGGATAAATGCATTAAGGATAATTAAAGAATAATAATAATAAATATTAAATATTGGTATTAAATGATAATAAGAAGAAAGGATCAGCTCGCTACTAGCTATTTCCCCAGGAACATTAACCTTATACTTGATAATGAAGTGGAATATGAGCTTAATGTAAATCCTCCAAAAGGAAAACACGGAAGATGAGGTTTGCTACACACATTGTATAGTGATAGAAGACAATTAAACACCATTTGCCTGATAGAATCTTATATGGTTCTACATTAACCTCCCAGTTACCGATTTCTGATATTCTTGGTGTTGGATGCACTGCAGATAACATCATTCTTTCAGTATCATGGCAGCCAGACCTCTGCAAAACCCAAGCAAAGGCCATCTTCTTGCAGGGAGCACAGTAGACTTATAGGTGAGTGAGTACAATGAAACTATGAACACAACAGCATTGTGCCATGTACATATACTTTCTGATTAAGAGCATTAATTCTTCTGTGGTCCTTCTTTCCGGATTACAAAAGGTATTGCTGAAAAGACGACTGAAAAATTCTCTCTCTAGGGGAGACAATGCAGAGTAAATGTGCATATGTAATTATCTGCCACCAAAATTTCTGGATGGTAAAAATGTAACATAAAAAATTCCAGAACAGAGCTTGGCATTGGCAGGAGCAGATCTCAAAAGATAAAATACAACAGAGGTGCATTTTAAAAAGGAAAAGGTCTATCATATACCTCCAGTCAGGATTTAAATTTCATTTTTCAATTATTTCTTTGAATCAGGAATATAAACAGGTTGCCTTAGAAAAAAGATAGAGAGGTCTGTGACCCCATGTACCACAACGGGTCTGTGTCTTTCATAACACAGATGTGCAGTCCTCCTGTGCAAATTAAGGCCACAGGTGCTCTTACCATAAATGTACCTCTCTAGATACATTTCATTCTTTTTTTTTCTCTTAGGTATCAGTGCATACAATAACATAATAAATCTAGGAGCATAGTTTGATGTTATACTTTACTGTTCAAAATACACTGCACTTTTCAGTCTTGGTGATAAATATGCAGTGCATGTACATCTCTGAAACAGATGAAGCATGCGAGCTTAATGAGCATCAAGTACTGCATAGACTAAGCATATTCTACTTTTTTTTCCCTTTCACAGAATAATCTCCTTGAAGATTTCAAGGAGTGCATTGTATTTTAGGAGGGTTTTTGATGGATGGGAGTCAATCCACGTTTACTTTGGTTGAGCAGATTCTTATAGTTCCCAATTAGCCAAAGCAAAGCCTTTGATCTGATTTAATTAGACCAGTAATCTACTTTTCCAGGAAAATACCTGAAGTGGAAAACGGATACGAATGAAGGGCAAAATAAAATAAGTTGCAGCATGGAACAGCATGGACTTAGCACAGCTGTTTGTTGTTACACAAAGACTTCCAGTGAATGAAGCAAACTGACAGAAATGTAGGCCCTGAGCTCACCTGAGACAGATAAGTTCATTTTCATTTCCCAACAGATGTGGAGCCAGCAGTAAATTGTAAGGTACAAACTGACTAAGAATTCATAACTGAACAAGTAATTGTACTCTTTTCTTGCCTTTTACTTCGCGTACACATATTTTATACATATATTTTACTTTAGTTTATGTTTTATGTTATTTTCAGTATAACATGGACATTATGCCAGAACAGGTTTCTTTAAAATACTCTTAATAGAAGCACTTTCTATTACGATCATGTCTAACTGGAATCCATGGAGTCCAGTTTCAATACTGGACTATATTTTTAGCTTACAAATGTTATGTTAGTATTTATTTTCATACAAAATCCTGTATGTTTAAAATACAAATACATTCTTGGCCCTTTCAGAATATTGTCTAAGCATATTCAAGCATTTCACAAGAAACTATAGATCAATGGTCCAAAAAAAATGGTCTCAAGAACTGTGTGTCCCACCCACTCAGCAACTGACTGCTGTAGCCTTCATACCCAGTTTGAATCCTTCAGACAAAACCAAGTGAAAAAACAGGAGACAGCTCAATCAGCCCAGAGATTTACATTCAAGCTTTGGACTTCAGGTATGAACTACAGTAGTCTGCAAAATCTCGGACAGGGTTACGGTTAAAGCAGCCCGATGGTGATTGAGGGAGAAAAAGGAAGCAAAATCTTTTACACCCCTTATTACTGGAGTGGACTCAATTCGCATTCTAGAACATGAAATAAAACATACATATGAAGGAAAAAATATCCTTTTTTTTCCAACCAAGATGATCTTTCAAGAAAAAAGTGTTTGAAAGGCACATTTAGTAAGCAATTATCAGGAAAGGTTTGTGAAATGCGTAGTGAGTGCATTGATGACTGGAGCTCAGACAAGTGTAGGTAACATGCTCTGCATAAGTTATGAAGTGGGATATGCATTTCACAGCTTAATCATCTTTGGCTCTTAAAAAGTAAGTCTTGCACAGTATGAATTGTAAAACTACACCAACAAAAGTGTTTCTTGGAATTCTAAACAATATTTAAAAGTAATTCAATAAAAAAAAATTAATGGGAGCAAGGGGCAAATGGGATAGGAGCCTTAACAATGTTAACAGGTTTGTACAAACAGCCTCATTCACCCCAAAGCACAATCAAATAAAGTGATAGTTATGTTATAATCATCAACACAAAAAGTCTCTCTACATGCTAAGCCTTTATACTTATGATGCAAACCTCTGCACCAGATGTAAAATTTGGCTCCCCTTTCCTGTTCTGTACCTGGCTTTCACTAGCGTATGATTTGTTTTCTGTCCATGTGCAATGTAGCAGATTAGCAAGAAGAAATCTAAACTGTCATTAACCATATTCACTCCTGCAACATTAGGTTCTTCTGTAACTTGCATTTCTGTCATCAAAAAGGTTTGCAAGACTTTGCATTAAATGCATGTGAAAATAGACATTCAGATTTTAGTTGGCAAGGGCAGATGAAATGTGATCATGACGTTTGTCTTTATGACAGTATCTTCCCAGTCTAATCCTGAACAATGTCACCCCAACATTTTCTTACTGTTCAATATTAAAATAAAGCTCCCATGCTCCACCTCACACCACTTCACTGGCAAGGAGTATGAATTACTGTAGCAGGTGGGCCAGTGTGGTTTTAAAAGCAATGTAATACAATCAACTGTACAATATCAGATTTCAAGAATGCAAAAGACATCTAGAGCAGGGGCTGATCCTTAAGCAATCCTAATATTGGCATTAAAGTGTTCAAGATCCCACAGGGACCATTTTATCTTTTGACCCCAGGTTTTAATTGAAACTTTAAACAAAATATATTACCTATTTAATGCAGCTGAGCTGGACTCTGGCCTTTGTAGTTCATGTTGTCATGCCAAGCAAATTAATCTGTGTAACCTTAGTATGTACTTTTTAATTTACATCAAAGAAGTATGACATAGAGAAAATAAATATCAAGCCAACCCTATACAGCCTGTTGAATAATTATTTTGATTCTAGTTTTAGAGTTTTAATTTTTAGCTGTTTGGTGTTCTTTTAGGGAAAAAAAAAAAAAAAGTTTTTACTTCTTGGTACAAAGCCAGAGAAACATATGGTTTCCTTAGCTGAGTTGTTGCACACCTGGCAAAATAAATCACAGCAACAGGAGACCAAAATCTACCCTGCAACTTTTCATATGCACAAACTTAGAACGTTTGATGCTAGTCTTCTGGCTCTGCCTGTTGTACAATGAATAAAATGCAAAGTCAAATGGATGTCTTGCTTCTTGAAGCCCAATACTTCTTTTTGTTTAGGAGACAAGATACTCGAAGTTTTAAAAAATGAGAATCAGCTGGGCAGACTGGCACACTGCGGGAATGAGCTCCTGGGTCTGGCAGAGCAAAAGGCCAGTAGAAGCCAGTGCAGGAAAAGAACGGTAAGACAGACAGGGAAAACAGGTGGTGTAAAGGCTTAACACTGCCGGAGTGCTAATGCTACCGCTCTTGGAGTGCTGGAGCTCCAACTCTAATTTAGTTTAAACAGTTTATCTCCTGCTTATTCTACTTCAAGTATTTCACCTGCACCGAGCAAGGAAAAAAGCCTCCAGAAAATCTTCAATGATATAGTTATCTGAAATTAGAGGAAGTGCTGTTTTCTAAGATTGCATACCAGTACCTAACACTAAACCAAGCAGTTCCCAGAGACTAAAAACTGTTAGATAACTTAACTTAGATAACTTAACTTAGATAACTTAAAAACTGTTAGATAACCCAAAGACTAAAGTAAACCATTCCCAGAGACTTGGAATACATCAATTATAATGACAACTGCAGTAGATAATCCTCAAACTGTAACTATTCTTGGATTTCAAGATAAGCCATGGAGACCCTTTCCCCATGTCTTGTGGAGACAGGGAGGGACCCTTCCTTCCTGAACAGGTGGGAAGCACTCCCCAGGTTCTCCCCCTTCTCCTCCCCAGCAATGAGCACATGGTGAGTGGGCACAGCTGAGGCAGCTTCATGCAGCACTAAGTATATGAGAGAGGACTGGCCTATTTTAGTCTCTCTAGCCTCCTGTTTAAAAGCAAGAAGTAGGAAGACAAGTTTATGCAATGCTGTATGTCAAAGGGAGTGTTATGGTGAATGTGTTTATAATGTTGTCTTCAACAGGAAAACAGAAATAAACAATCCAGTCAGCCTTCTGGTGCCCAGTGGTACAGTATGAGTTGCAGAGTGAGGTAGTCCTGATAATGGATGTGTTTGCCTGGTACCCCTGTCACACCCAATGTAAAGAGGTGGCTGAATAGGTGTTTAGGATATACCTCACCCAACTCAAGCTAGCAAGTCTAAGCTGATCACCTCAGCTCCTTTTACAGAAGTATGCTTGCAGATGACTTCATATAATCTAAAATAGATGTTTAAGACTGATGGGCTAAATTACTCCCCGAAGGCATCCTTTTCTTTCCACATCATAAAATGAACACAGCTACCTAGCTCTGACTTATCATCCAACCTTTACACCATTACAGGCAAGGGAGAACAATCTGACTCAATGCATCTAACTGCAGCCATGTGAGCTCATGTAGACACATCCAGGACAGCTTTAAACAAACCTGCTGCTAACAGAGCAGCACTGAGTTCAGCTGAAGTCACCATCTGGCTCTTTACCTAGCCTCTTGGATCACCTTTGTAGTAGAGCCAATAAACCACACCTCTGCAACAAGTGTGAAGCAAATTCTGGCTTCCCTGCAAAAGCTGCAATCACAACAGCAACTCAAATACAAACATATATTACATCCAGAGGAAGAGGTACTTTACAGATCCCCTAAAAGCCTGTTGCTCTCTGCAGTAGCCCAAAAGGGACTAAGGTAAGCTCAGCTGGCCATGACTTGTTATGCCACCATTTCATCCACTGCATGTCAGCAGCTGTCTAAAGGAAGCAAAACCCAGCACATGTGCCGGGTGAGCAGGGTAGGGAGGATGTAGCAGCAGCCAAGCCCAGGCTTGGCTGACATAAAGACCAGACTGAGCTGGTCTTTATGTTCACTGTTTCTTTGTGAGTTAATAAATGCAAATCCCAGTAACAGAGTGAACTTGAACTTTGGGGACTGAGAAAAGGATAAAGGAAACTGAGAAAGGCTTCCCGAACCCAAAAGAAAAAGTAACCAATGGGAAAAAAGTAAAATAGTAAAGAACCTTTTAGGTCATCGTGATTCTAAAAGAATCATCTACTCATAGGAAAGAAAAAGGGTGATGCAGGCCTGTTTTGTAATGAAACAACCATGATGTGGGCAAAGGCATTGGTTTTCATTTTGTAATTTCTGTACTTCTAAGGAACACTTTTATCAGAATTATGAAATATTTACCTGCACTAAAGAGAGCAATCAAACTTCTGAGAGATTGCTTGGAGCACTGTAGTACATCAAAAGTCACTACAGGACACCAATAGTAAGCAGATGTTTAATTCCCACAGAGTGGTGACTGTTGATAAACCCATCAAATCTATCAGCAAATGCTGATAAATAAGTGATACAGCAATAGTTCAGCTAAGACTCTATAACAACAAGAGTATGTGCAATAATCAACCTGAGCATTTTAGGAATTTTAGCTATTTGCATTGATCTGATAAAGCTCAGCATTTAGGTAGAAGTAACTGCATTGAACTGTATGAACTGTTAAGAAAGTGTTTATACTACTGCAGACTTTAGATAATTTGTCACTCAAACAACCGTGTAATTTAACATTTACAGAGATTTGCAAATATGTACCATCCTTTATAACTAGGGTTTTAGAATATTATTTCCCATGCCCAAGAACTTGTATAGAGCTAATAAAAGATACATTTTCTAAATAAGTAGAGAAGAGTGAGTAGTGCCTCCTTTGACAGCTGTGTCAACCAACACACTCTTGCATTTTGAGCATCGGGGAAGGGAAAAAAATCACCTTTCCTGTTGATCCTAATGGTTTCATTACATTTTTTATTGCTCTACTTCAAATTATTTCAAAGGCATCTTATGACTTTTTAGATAGGAGCTTACAGAATCTACTGGCCAGAAACTGGGGTTAGTTAGAAGAACTGCATGCCCCTTCAGAGACTTAAAATATCTATGGAACAATCAAAAACCTGTCCTCTTCTTTACAGATCTGAATAATACAAATAATATATTTTTTTTTTTTCTCTGTTATCTGTTCAAGGTATTCTTTGTAAGGATGTGTCAGAGAATTTGAGGAGCTGAAGTTAAATTGAAATCATAAAAACACCTCACAGTTAAATTAATGTTTCTTGTAGTACTCAAGGGACTCTGCTAAAAATTTCAAGAACAAATAGGCTGGTCCTGTAAAAAAATTCTCTCATTGCAGACCTCTTCTTAACAGTACATCAGCTTGGAAACACATTTTTGTCGCAACCTGAAAAAATGTGTTTACAAGGTAATTTACCATCTAACACCCATACTAAATTACGTTATGCTATAATGAAGGTGACTTTTCATTCCATTTTCTACAAAGCAAATGCAAATTCTTCTTAGTTTCAAGGTTAAATAAATAAGTGTTTAAAAAACCTGAATTGCACATGAGGTCTCCAAGCTAACTGGATGAGAAACTAATTCATGCATTCTAAATGTAAAAGTGTTTTACTGGTTACTCTTAGATATAGAGCTGCTATATGCCCTAATAGCTGATAGTCTAATCATTTATTGTGCCTTATCCAGCATTGCATTTGCTGGCACTCTGAACCTGGTTTGGCTAGCATCTACTGAAGGCAACTTTTTTTTTTTTTTTTATATTAGCTAACTAATTTGCCTGGCTATGCTCTTTTGTTTCACCCTGCCTGACTTCACAAGTGCCTTTCAGAAGCACTAACAACACACTTACCTATCATATTGTATAAGCTCTGTGGTGCAAACTGTCTTGGCATTTTCTGTATTGCTTCTTTGTAAACCGTAAGGGCATCCTGAAGAGACACATAGGTGGTACAAATCATTAGTAAAGCACCAGTTTCAAAAGCAGTCTTGCATATAAATTAGACAAAAACTATTCTCTCTAAATGACGGGGTATAGAAGAAGAAAACACATCTGCATCATATATATCACAGCAAGCTCACATTTCTCATATACAAAAGTTTTACCAAATTCAGTGAAGTTTATTGGCAAAAGATCAAATTAGTTGCAATAAAATATCCCCTTTCCCAGGTGAAAATAAAAGGAACATTTTTTTAAACCCTTCAAAGACTCACAAGTTTATAAAATATACATAAAATTCTAGAGGCTGGTAGACCATATGGAATAATACTAAATGGCAAACAAAGTATTTTCAGATGACTGAGCTACAGTAAGTGACGTAAAAATAAAGAAATCATTATCTACCATCAAGTAATAGCAGAATATAACCCACATAACTGAAATTCTGCTACATGGAAAGAATGAGATGGACTGTAGATAGAAGTGCCAAAATTGTATTCCTTTCACTGATGTGCCGTGAATTACTTGATCATGTATTTATGATTCATTCAGCACTTAGGATGCTTGCTGATCAATCTGTTAGCTCTGCACCTTTTTCCATATCATCCCATCAAAAAGTCACAGCTTGTGAAGGCTCAAATATGCTTGAAAAAATCTAAGTGTATGACTGAGCCTGGGTCAGGCTGCCATGACCACCAGGCAGAAACCTGATGTTTTAAATTCTTACAATTTCTTGCACCTCCCAGGCACTCCACTCCACCTCTACACTCTATTGGCCATGCAGGCAATATGTTGCTGTTCTCTTATCTTTATCAATGTATCAGCTGTCTGTGCCTGTGTTTTAACCAATTAGTAACTGCCATCTGACAGAGCTGGATTCAGCAGACAGATGACAGAGAATCCATAGGGCATGTGCATGCCTAATCTTAAACAGCTGAGTTAACTGTCACAGTCAGAAAGAGTTATATGAATCAAAACCACGTGTAACTCCTGTTCTGAAGTATGCTTAGGAATGCAAAAAAAAGAGAATTACTTTCTTTTGAATACTGCAAGAGGTCAAAACTCAAGCAAATGACCGGATTTAATAATTTCACTAGGGAGAATAAAGAGGAATCACAACTGTCTCAAGTGCACACATAAATGAGATGGGATGGGGTTGAGTGCAATGTATGACTACATTTAAAAATTCAATCTCTGTCGCACTTATGTCCAGTTATCTGAAAGTAGCACACACTGGAATGGTTCTAATCACTGACGTTTTTAATTGTTCCAAATAGATCTTATTTTTGGAGACTTAGTAGCAACCATAAAGGCTTTTTAATAATTTAAAAGATGGGCTACTCTATTTTGAAGTAAAAAGCCAGTACACGTTAGCTCGGCTTATCTTTTTCATACCAGTAGTGAAGGCAAAAAGAATGAATTAGCACATAACAGATGTGATCATTGCTAATACTGATTCTGACACCAGAACATCGCACTGCAAATTAACATCTTCACACCCATGGCTGTAGAGTACAAATACTCTCTGTAGAGAATACTAATGATTTGATTTGGTGAAATTCACTCAGTTGGTCCCTGTGTTATATTTTGAAAGTCTGGATGGAAGCAATGGGTACGATTTCTGTATGGAGATTTTATAATATTGTAGACAAATCTGAAGTGTTACCTCATAGTGTCCTTGCTCATGAAAAAGTTTTCCTAAGTTATAAAGACAGCTAGTAACAGAGCTTTTATGAGCATGAGGATCCTTCAAATTTTCATCAGAGATCTCTGAACACTTCAGGAAAGTCCTCCTGGCTTCCTCTGTCTTCCCTTGGTTCATTAGGATGATACCAGTATTTAAATAGGCAGCTGTGAAGATGGAAAGAAATGTTATATTTTAATAGGGTTCTGTTATGTTTTACTTGGTCTTCAGCTTACTTTGAAGTACTACCAGAAAGCAATTTCATGATTATCTAATTTGGCTTTCATATAATATAGATCAATCATTGGTGTAAAGAAGAACAGGTAAGAGGTGGAAGTTCAGACACAAGGAAAGAAGAGTGACTAGAAAGATTGAGGAAAAAGAAAAAGAAACGCTGACTAAGCGGTGTGCTCTGCTTCATTCCTCTTATTAGGACTGTATCAAGCATATGGTGTCATTGCTTGAAATGTTGTTTCTTATAAAGATATATACATGTGTACACACACACACATATGTAATATTCAATACTTTAGCGAAAAATAAAAAAATTAAAAGTGTTCACATAATTTTGGAATCAATCATGGGCAACACCTTACGAATTATTTCCCATGTCCCTCAGGCAAGAAAGGAAAAAATAGAAGACCTCAAAAATATTTGTATTATTCAGTCACAACACATACTATAAAAATCTGAGACTGGCTTTATGAAAGAGAAAATGGGAGCCTATATATTTGTGCAACAGCATCTATGTCTCACCATCCCGATCAGAAGTGTTTTATGTTCTATCACACTGTTCAGTGTTATATCCCTATCTGCTTCTTCCCTGCACCACAGTGACCATACCTCTTGACAAATAAACACTTGCTTCAGCTGAAAAGTACACAATTTCTCCTTCTACTTTCAGAATGAAAAAAAAAAAAATCTGGGGAAAAAGAGTATTATTAAAAAGTAGGAAGATGTCCTTAAAAAACAATAGTCGATATTATGCGAGCTTGTATAGCTGAAATACTTACAGGCTAATGTGGGCCTGCTACCAATTGCCAGTTTATAGTAATGCAATGCCTCTGAAAATCTGCTGTTTTCCTGAAGCAGTAATCCTCTGCATAAGGATAAAAGAAAAAAGAGAGGAAGGTTATTCAAAGAGTAACTTCAAAATGTACTCCTTGCCACATATGAAGAAAAAATATTAAAAACAGAACTAAAGCAACAAATATGATTACAGAGATATAATAAACCTGCAAGCTACTAACAATTTAGTGGGAAAAGTATTTTCTCTGAAAACAGGATTAATTAATATACATCAGATATATTTATATGACTTTACCAAAGAGATTAAATGCAGTAATTTTGGCTTCCTTGGAAACACGGATATTCTTTTACTCATTTGAGAAAATGCTAGAGTCTGAGATTTTTTCTGTAAGCAGTTGGAGTATGCTGGAGTTATCTGTAACTATTTCAGTCATGTTTAGCCTGTCTTCTCTCCTTGACGTGAACTAAACAGACCTGTTTCAAATGCACAATAAAGTTAACCACCTAACACTTCACACACATTACCTTAACCAGTCCTTGCTGAGCAATTTCATTAAATTATTCACTGCAGGGCTAAGCGCCTACATCAGTTCATTTTTTCTCTGTCTTCTCTCCAAACAAATTTAATAACTGAACAGATATCAAAAATGATACCTAATTCCTCTTCTTTCTCAGTTAGTTTTGTAATTCATGAGCTTTAATTAAAGCTTTTATGACAAACATCCTTCTGAATTACAAATTACAGCAGAATATAGAAATTACAGAAAATGCAGTCATACAGAAATTACTAAGAAGTGGTCTGGACATCATTGATGATATGAAGAAGCATACACAAATGCCTCAATATCACAAAGGTAAGAAAATCCTTAATCATTAGTGATTTTAAATTTGGACCCAGACATTATTAGCAGGTAGCTGACCCTCTTTATATACCTTAGAGTAACCAGGAAAAAATAAATGTAGCTATTTCTTTTAGAAGGCAGAGGGAGCAGAGGGTTATCACCTCAGTTTTTAGTTTCTCTAACCCACAGCATTTTTGTCTTCTTCCTTTATGCTTTTATCTGATGATAGCTTTTCAAACTCTAAAGTGGTTGGATTGGTTTTTCCATTACCAATCAGAGAAACTTTTTTTTTCCCTCCAAAATCTCAGGAAAACCATTTTTATTAAACCACTAGACTTCAGAGGAGGAAACAAATATTTTTTGCTTCCTGTCATTGGGTTAGAATTTAACAAAATGGAAAAATACATCTTCTTTTTTCTGTACTCTCTCTCTCTCCATCAGTACCATGTGGCCTCATGTTTGAAGCAGTATCTGTCCACTAGCCCCAGATTAGGTTGTAAACCCAATTTACTTTCTGTTGGTCCTTGACCAACAGAAATTTGAGGAATGAGGGAATGTATAACCTTCAGGATACTTTTTGGCATGACACCAAAGTTTTTAACTGCAAGCATTATGCTAAGTGTCTTGCGGGTGGCAAGATGTATGGTCTTTAGGACAATATTTTCTAAATTTTCTAGAACTTTAGTCTACAAATATTTGCTTTGTCTACAATTTTTATAGCTGCAATTATTCAAAGGAAAATTATTTTTAATGATAGATTGATCCCATTTTCTACTAATAGCAACAGAACTAGCATAAAGCTGAGTTGCATGGTCTGACACTTAAGTAGCTTCTTACTTTTTTAAAAAAGCATTCTTCTACATGATTTTGGGACAAATTTATATATATTAAAAATCCTTTCTTAGTTCTGGAATAATGATTTTCACATATTAAAATAAGTAATACAGTAATTAGTCAATTTGAACAAGATAAATTACCTTAGTAAGCATATGATATTTATGCTTTTTTGATTAAAAGCACTTTTATTTATCATTATTACTAGATTTATCTTTTCTGTTCACTACATGCTCTAGTACTTGCACTCTTAATTAATTACTTGGTACCTTAAGGTGTTTTTTTTTTCCTACTTCTCTTCCAGATTTTTTTTTATACAGTTGTTCCACTAACAGACATTCATTCATTCTCTCTCTCTCTCACACACACACACTCCTACATATATATTTATATAAACACAAGCTGTTTGGATGCATGACTGAGAACTGAATTTCAACAAATTATTAGTGTTTCAATAAATATTTGTTATGGGATTTGGTACAAACAAAACCAAATTAAAAAAAAAAAAAAAAAGGGGGGGGGGGATGGATATAACCTAAAAACCTTTATGAGGCATGAAACTGCCTCTTCTCGTGAAATTGGTCCTGATTGAATGCTGGCTTTCCCTGTGGCTTCTGACGGTACAAGTTGACTAGATTTATGAGTCTCTAGTTCTAGTTTCAGATTAAATGAAGTCAGGAAAAGTCTGAAAGAAAATTTCAAAAATATTTTTTTTTTTGTTGAATAAAATGAACACTTGGGGGGGGGAGGGGTATCTCAGGGAGAACTAGATTGGATGTTTGCCAAAGAAGGGATAAATACTTATTTAAATAGATAAAAAGTTAAGATGATGAAGCTTGCATTAAATGGGCAAAGCATTCATGAAATTACAGTGCATATTAAAAGAGCTTAAAGAGATGATATATTTCACTTCCCAGATGAAAAATCAGATGCTCTCTAGCGTTAAGGTTGACCAGGATGATGCAGGCATATAAATATGCTCAGTAACCTCTAATTACTCACAAAATACAACTAAAATTAAAAACTTTAAATTTAATTACTGCCAAAATTAACACTGCCAGTGAAATTTTCTACTCCTCTTTTTAGTATATGTATTACAGCCACGGTCTCCAACTGCATTATTGTTCACTTTTACTTCACAGGACTACTGCCTTGTGCACCACACAGAAGGAATATAAATTAGTAAAAAAAAAAAAAAAATTACTAAAAAAGAGTAAAAAAAAAAAGAGTAAAATACTAAAGAGAGGCAGGCTGAGGTCCCAAGAAGCAAGCACATGGTTCAGCTCTGCTGCCATACAGCTGAACTGCCCAAGCTGGTCTGGGTGGGCAGCATGGCCTGTAGAAGCAGAGACCTCAATCTTCAGGTTCCGTACGACCACGCTACCAGTGTAAAAGTAAGGCAACTTGCGGGGAATCCCTGGTTGCCTGTAAAATCAGCTGACCCCTGAAAATTTTTCACTGTTGTGAAGACAAACATGAAGTGAAGAGATATGATCAAGTCAGTATCTGAAGGAAGCACATACTTCACCATGTGGTTGCAGAGATCATTATAGCTAATACTAACAGAAGAGCCAATTTAGCACTTGAAGTCCTTTCTAAAGAAGCTGAGATGTTGAACACAAACAATTGTCAGCAGAATACTGTTGTCCTTATCTTGGGCTTACGTGGTAAGCTTTTCATAGTCGGGGGACTGCAGGGGTGGTGTCTGTGAGCAGAGCCCAGCACCTGCCCTGTGTCAGATCAGAGCCAGATCTAGCTGGCTCCTAAAGGGACTCATTGCTGGCCATAACCAAGCCAGCAAGTGACACTGGTTGGGCCTCTGGGAGAGCAGATTTAAGAAAGGGAAAAAAACTGCTGCACAACAGCAGCTGAGAGAGAGGAGTGAGAAAATGCAAAGAGATGCAGCCCTGAGAACAGTCAGTGCAGAAGGAGGTCAGGTGCCCCTGGTGCTGGAGCATAAGTTCCCTTGCAGCCTGCGGAGAGGCCCCTGGTGGAGCAGGCTGTCCCCCTGCAGCCCATCGGTCCCACATGGAGCAGATCTCCACGCTGCTGCCTGTGGAGGAGCCCCCAGCGGAGCAGGTGGATGGGGCCTGGAGGAGGCTGTGGCCCATGGAGAGCCCCCACAGGAGCAGAGGTCCTGGGGGGAGCTGCCACTCGTGGGGGACCCATGCTGGAGTTTAGTGGTCTTCCAGCATCTAAACAGGGCCTACAAGAAAGCTGGAGAGGGACTCTTTGTCAGGGAATGTAGTCATAGGACAAGGAGTAATGACAAACTGAAAGAGGGCAAATTTAGATTAGATATTTGGAAGAAATTCTTTACTCTGAGGGTGGTGAGGCACTGGCACAGGTTGCCCAGACAAGCTGTGGATGCCCCACCCCTGGAAGTGCTCAAGGCCAGGCTGGATGGGGCTTTAAGCAACCTGGTCTGGTGGGAGGTATCCCTGCCCATGGCAGGGCAGTTGGAACTGGGTGGTCTTTAAGGTCTCTTCCAACACAAACCATTCTATGACTCTAAGAAGTTCCCAGTCACAAACTGGGAACTAATCGCTGCATAATTACCACAGTATGCTATCCTTGCAAGAAATGAGATGACCAGCTACAGAACAGAGAAGCGTGGAGAGAAATAGATGACATAAGACCCTCAGGCTTTAACAATGAAAGCCCATGACCCCCTGAAGTTCTTCATATTTGTTTGTTCAGACCTATTTTCATAGTCCCAATTCCTTCCTTCTTTCCCCTCTAGCTGATTGCTAGGGATGAAGTCAGAAATTGGCAACAGCAGATGGAGCCTGTGCTTCCTCTTCTATTGGCTTTCAAACATCTCTTAGACAAAAAGAAGTTCCTTTCCATTCACCTGACAAGGAGTTATAATGGAAGAATGATGAGTTTATAAAAATGACAAACTCCTTCCAAAAAAGTTTGGTGCATGGATGTTTCCATCTTTTATGTGTGGGGAAAAAAAGGAAAAAAAAAATCAACTGTTTAATCAAAGATTTATAATTTGGCTCGTAATTTTATCCATCTCCACAATCAAAACAATTTCTTATTTGTTTTTCATGCTTAATATTATGCTTATTACATTGAAGTTATCTTTTAGAAGTTGAGGGCACATTTTTGAAGTTTAGCAAATAGGTAGTTTTACTCCATCTCTTTTTAAGAGACAGTTGATTTTTATCTTACATTGCCGCTTCTGTTTATAGTAAAAGCAGGCACAAAAACAAAAACAAGCAAAAACATTTTTGCTCTGAATGACCAATTTCTAGATGCAAAAGAAAAAATGTCCCTCAATGGGAGCTCTCACCTTGTGGACACCGCCAAGCCTCTGATAGCTCCCAGAAGCCGGGGCAGATGGCCACATAAGGAAGTTCCTCCCATATACAGGAGAGGATCTGCTCTTGACATGCCATTCCCTTTTTTTGTTTACTGATAATGATGCTAAAGTAATAACTTTTCAGAGACTGCTGGGAGAAAGGATAAGGAGTGGATAGAAAGAATACAGAAGCAGAAGGGCATTGCAAAATACTGACCAAAAGCCAGTGATGGATCAGGGCAACTGGTGTGAATTAAGTATGTACGTATCTTTTGTAGTAACAGAATACAAAGGCTGCCTTCTTCTTCACATGAGAATAAATAAAGGAAAGCACATCCTTGCAATAAGTATTCTTGATACAGGAGAGTAAACTCCAGTAGTAAACTTGGATGACTACAGAAGAGCTTAAAGGCTTCTGACACTTTTTAATAAACTTTCCACAGTTGCTAGAGTTACCCAGCTAAATAAAGAAAAGAGCATAACCCCAAGTATCCCCCAAAAACAAACCACAGGACCAGTTGCTTCAAGTTTGCAGTTTCAAAGCTCTTTTTCCCCCTCCAGTTTACTTCCCAGATGTAAAGCACATAAATTAAAACATTAATTGAAACACACAACTTTTGTTCAAAGAAAGTTTATTCATATAATTGCACAAATGTGAAGTCTACCAGATGAGAGAGGGGGGAAAAAGTCAATGACTCCTTTAGCTTAATAAAACAAGTACTGTGGAAATCTCTCTCTAGAAATACACGAGGATGAAATTACTCAGAAAAGAAAAAGGTACTTAAACCACGGGACGCAAAGTAAAGGGGTATAAATTGACCATGAACTAATTTAGGATGAATTAGAAGACAAGTTTTAACTATCACAGCAGCAAGATTCACAGCCTTACAACAGGACTGTTTTGCCTACGTTGCTTCTAGCTAATTTTACAGTGGAATATGGATCATTTATGAAACGGAGGATATGAGCTGACTGCTTGCAGCAGTAGCAGACCTCATGCAGTGACTTAGAAAGCATCTCAGAATCCTGTTTTTCTAGTTGGAGGAAAAAGAAAAAAGTAAATCCTGGTTATATAGAAATGCTGCACATCACCTCTATAGATAGAGCTACTTATTTAAATAAATGCAGCAAAACAAATTCCCAAATCTAGTTCTTCTGCACAACCATCCTGAATTCTTTAAGATGCATCATTTCAGCTATCTTTCTTAACCAACAACTTTAAAAAATCTTCCTGTCTTCCTTCTCTGCCTTGTTTTTGATATAAAGTCACTGAATACTAATGGAAAAAAAAAAAAAAAGTATTTTCAGGGACTGAAAAGCAGGCATAAAATACAAACAGGCAGTATACAGCCTACTACTTCCCTCAACTTATATGTTATTTTATTTCCAGTGTAGTCCTTTTAAAACCAGTTGTTCTGCTTAGAAAGTAAACTCCTTGGTTACTAAAGCTGGCATAAAGTGACCATTTACAATACACAGGAACCATAACTGCCATCACGATAAACATGTATGATATATGTATGATAAACATGTATGAAATATGTATTAAACTTTCAGGCCACGTATAATACTGAAATAGTTTAATCAATTTTGTGTACTAGTTGATAACAGCTAATACAGGGCCCATTAGTTATTATTTTGGCATGGTCACACTACATCCAAGCCTACATGCATCCCCCAATGATTTCCTCTATATCGACCTGGATATATATATATATATATATATACATATATATATTTACCTACACTGGCAACAAAGATGAAATGGAAGAGAACTTTCTTGTATTCCCCACACAGGTGTTTCTCCAGCCAGGCAGCCACGGGGCAATAAAAGATGTGCTTTGCTTAAGGCAACTCTTTCATTGTCGGTTGCAAAATTAACTGGCAGAAAGACAGGTATGGATGCTACAGCAGTGCAGTGCACAAAGCCATTAAGTCTGCTACTTAATTAAGGCTTTTTTTTGTTTTGTCTTTTTTTTTTTTTTTTAAAGCAATTAAGTCATTTAACTGCTCAACCAAATGAGTGCTAACCTTTTGTAAGTCTACAACTAGGTTCCATTAACAAAAAAGCCAATCATTAATCAGTGCAAACAGGGAACGTTTAATGTTTTCCAATAACATCCTGTTAGCAAATATGTAAATGGCACATAAATCCCACTTTCAGTAATCACTAATAACCCTAACATACCCAGTAGGCAGTAACAGAACGGCCATTCCCTTTGCAGACAACACAGTCATAACTCTGTCATTTTCTTCTAATTCTAGGGAAAAGCTTTTCAAATGCAAGCCAATTGGTCAGCAGATAATTCTGTTCTCTACTGCTGTGCCACTTAGTTGCAGTTGCCATCATTTCAGCATGATGTCAACTGTTACCAGCCCTGCTGCCTGGACAGAGGGAGGGTGGCTGTTGGGATGAGAAGCAGCACTGCCCCTACCTTTCCCCCTCCTCTGGGTGCTGGGTGATTGTGTGCTGTGCCAGCACCCCAGGCAAAGTGCCTGTCCCCACCGTGTGCATCAGCAGTGCTAGATGATGACAGCTGGACAGAACCACTCACAGAAGGGGCCTTTTATAGAATCACAGAATGGTTTGGGTTCGAAGAGACCTTAAGCTTCTACCCCCAGTTCCAGGGGACCCAGTTCAACCCCCATGCCATGGGCAGTGACACCTCCCACCAGACCAGGTTGCCCAAAACCCCATCCAGCCTGGCCTTGAACACCTCCAGGGATGAGGCATCCACAGCTTCTCTTGGCAACCTGTGCCAGTGCCTCTCCACCCTCCAAGTAAAGAATTTCTTCCAAATATCTAATCTAAATCTGCCCCCTTTTAGTTTGAAGCTGTTACCCCTTGTTCTATCACCACACTCCCTGATAAAGGTCTGTCCCTCTTCCAGCTTTCCTGTAGGACTGGTTTAGGTACTGGAAGATACTTTTTATTTGAATGATAAACTTGTACACCCAAACCTATCCCTGAAAGCAAAATGAGATACCTGGGAGAGAAGCAAGGGGAGGACTATTTATTAGAAATGTATCCTTTATGGAGCACTGTACGCTCCCAAAATGCAGTAAATTAGTACCATTTTAAAAGCATTTTCAATATTTATGTGAGATGGCAAACACTTAAAATCTCCTGAGAAACTCAAGGTAACATAGATTACTAGGATAGGCAACAAAAGAATACTCTAAGCAGCAGAACTTGGCCTAAATAAAAATGGAATAATAAATAAAAAACTGTCTTTTAACTGATAAGCAATTTTACTTTAGTCAAGAATTAGCAGTAATTTCAAACAAATAAAAGAAACCCTGAGCTTTAGGTAGCAACCATAAAAGGCTGAAAATGCATTATAAAGCAGCTTGTTTTTCATCTGCTAATCATTGCCTATTTCAGAAGAGCAAGTTTTTCTACAGCTTTGTCCTTGGTACTTTGCTGTATTAAAATACTGGGATTTCTTAAATGCATGAAAAGAGATCTCAGTTAACGCTGATTTAAATCCTATAAAATCTAGCTGAAGTCAGCAGTATTACACAGCTCTGAGAACTTGAATTTGAGATTTATTTGTTGAAATTACCTGCAATGCCGCCTCAAGATGTCAAAGAAATTCTTTATAGATGGACACTTGATGTGTATTTTTGAAGTACAAACTACCTTATTACAGTTGTATATAATTGTAATATAATATTGTAATATAATCTCCACATACAGTATAAAACAACAGCTAAAATACTTTCCACACTGAAATTACTATGAAAGTCTCAACTGCTTTCAGAGATGTCAGGATCCAAAATCCTCTAGAGTTTTTCATGAGCCTTTCAGAAAAAAAAATGTAAAAATAAAAGTTTGCAAACAAGAACACAAGTCCTCAGCCTGAATTCAGGTTTCCTAAATTCCAGGCCAAAGATATTATCTTCATGATATGCTGGATCACAGGCAGTTTCACTTCTACTTATTTGGACCTGAGAAAACATCAGTAGAACAAACCCATTTTAACCCATATCGAAAGGAGTGCTGAACCACCAACCCAATACTAATTGTAAGCAAGAGGTGGGTTTCTTTGTTTTAAAAATAATAAATAATCATAATTTATTCATTAAAGATACAGGTTAGCTAGAAACTTATTGTTTCCCAGGTGTTGGGTGCAGAGAGGGCAATCTGAAGACAAAACAGATCTTTCCAGTGAATTACAGTTTGCCTAAATCTGTTCATCTTCTGAAATCAGTGGTTCTCTGTAATACATGTGACTGATGGCTTGTATTATTTTTATCCTCCTTTTCCATATTAAGCATCTTATCATTTGGTCTTTATTATATGAATGCTATTTTCTAAAAATGTGGGAATTTATTTATGGTTGCATAATTGTAACATTTGAACAAAATGGCAAATGACACATTCTGTATCAGGCAAACCTTCAAACGGAGATTCTGTAATTATGTAATATAAATTCATGCAGTTTAAATTCTCCTGAATGGGGAGAAATAGCTACAACACAGAGCTGCGGAAAAGGTATAACAGTCAGAAAATAAAAATGTCGTCCTGAAATCAGTCATTCACCTAATCTGCTAAATTCACTAGGTTTTAACACATCAATAGACAACTGCTAAATAACAGCACATTTTAGCACAAGACAATTTCTTGAAGAAGAATGAGGAAACAGAGATCAAACACTTCTGTTTATGTAGCTTACCTCCTTGATCATTACCCATTGAAAATTGAGAGTTAATCTTTAATAATTTGTTCCTCAATCAGATAGCACTTTGATTTGTTTATGCTCTGTATGAGTACAGCTGCATGTGCTAATTAAATTGTATCCAATACTGAGGCATAAATGCTAAGAAACAATAAAGAGTATGTGAGGCTAAAATAGACTTATGATCTATGATGCCAAAAACACGGTAATCAGAAATGATGGTAAGGGTGCTTTCTTTCTAAAGATCTACTAAATGACTGTTTCTGTTTTAAAGATACATCCTAAAACCTAGAAATGGTAAATCCAGCTGGCCTCTTGTAAGCACATGAAGATATATTTTTTCCATTACTTTTTTTTTTTTTTTTTTTTTTTTGTAAAAGGCTTCCGTAGTACTACATGGCAAGGAAGGGCAGAACTTGCAAGAGACCTCTTCAGAGTTTATGCTTAAAATATTGTATTAATTTGGGGTTCAATTGTGTCAAAGCCTACTCCATTTACCAGTTAGCTTCCATGCTGGATGTGGGAGTAACCAACACAGGGAAAGAACAAGATGGCATAAGTAAGAGAAAAATTAAAATGGTGATGTAAGATTTTTCAGTTTCTATAGGATAACTCATGGTTTTATGAGACAAAACAAAACAAAACAAAAAAAAAGTAAAATAAAGTAAAAGACGGTTCAATTGTGTTCAGGATACTGTTCAGAAATGTAAAGAATTGGAGATCCATTTTGCATAAGCATTCGTGTATACATACTTTATAGCGAACACTTTCATCTAAATAAACCTCCTCTACTTTCACAGGTATATGTAGGAAAGTTTATGCCCTCTATATTCCAACCATCATTTCAGTTAAATTCCTTTTACTTAAACTCAGTAGAATTCAAAGAATTTTTCTATTCATCAGAAATGAAGGCTTGTAGACATATATTTTGTATATCAATGTAAAGCCAGAAGATTATCAGCTTGCGCTCAGAGCAGCAAAACTACCAAAGACTGATTTCTTTTATATCCCTGTCTTTTTCATCCAACCCCCTTCCCTCTTCTTACCCTGGTATTAACTTGCGTTTCCTCTGACACACTGAGTGAGTAAGAGACAGAAGTACCATATAGGCATACAAAAAAATTTAATAGTTATAATTTTCATCTCCAAAATGAACCATGTATGAGAAATTCAGGGATATCAATCTTTTCACTTTTTTTTTTTTTTTTTTCCCTGCAGTCTCCTGCTGTTTTCAGAAGTTATTTCTTTAAGCATGAGTGGAAAGAGTTTATTCTTAAAAATATGTCTTTCACACTCTCCATTGCCTAAAAGAAGAAAAAAAAAAAAAAAAAAAAACACCATGCATACATGTGTGTAAATGTGTGAGCATTAAAAGTATATATGATTTTGAGATCTTAAATAAACTTTGGAATGGAAATTCTATCAATAAATTATTTTGAAAACAGAGATAAAAGTTTATAGTATGTTTACCCATCAGGCAAATTAATGAAACGGGTAACTTTAAAAAGTCTACCATTATAAACTTTTTATCCAGATATTAAAAATGGCCATTTGAAACTGGATTTACAGATTGATTTTTTTTTTTTTTTTTTTTTTTTTTTTAATAAAGAGGCTTGCTACTTGCATTCAGTGTTTGTCCATCTCCTTTCCCTAGCACATACTTTTCTACTGCACAGGGCATTTTATTTTCATACAGCTTACACTACTGCATAATAAATGCTAGTCATCTGGATTTTGTTTGTGCATACAGTGACACCATGGTGTACCCCAGCTTGAGGGGTTGGGTCTGTCTCGCAGCAGAGCCCAGCTCCCAGCCCTGAGCACCCACTGAACCGTCCCCACCCCAGTGCTCTGAAAAGTATTTAGCTATTTTAATGTTTCAGACCTCAACAGCTAACTGAGTGGTATTGGCTTATGCTAGGAAGTGTTTACACCCACTCCTCCCACTGAGTGTTATTTAGACTTAAAAAGGAAGTCTAAATAACACCTCTGTATTTTAGAGGAGCCAGAAACAGATGGAGCACTACTGGTGCCAGCTCATCTATCTGCACTCTGTTCAGTGTGGGGGTTTTGTTTCTTTGAAAGCAAACAGATTTGTAATTTTTCCTGTTCCAAGCCAGACAGTGATACAAGAATATACAGTAATGTAGACCAAGGAAAGATCCTGTCCACCCCAAAATTTAAAGAGCACAATTAATGAAATGGCTATTACAAAGCAACAGCTAGCATCATCTCCATCTCCAGCAGGGAAATCAATAGCCCCATTCACAACAGGTTTTGCAGAGGATCCAACCCCAGGAAAGCCACACATACTTACAAATTATAAAGCATATCAGCCATGTTGCTGCGGTAGTACAAGGCATTTCTGTAGGCGCTTTCAGCTTCAGAAATCTTGCTCTGGCTCTTGAGAACATTTCCAAGGTTACCCCATGCTGTCAAGAGGAGAAAACAGTATTCAGAAAGAGCTCCAATCCAATTACACATGACACAGTATCTGAGCACAGGGAAGTTCCACAGGGAGGCAAAACTCACACAGAAGCTATTTTTATGGATGGGGAAGGGAGGTTGCTTGATTTTTCCCCCAGTTTTCTGTATCATTGCATCTTACTATGAGATACACATCTTGTAGCAGTGATTTGCATCCAGTCTGCATACATACAGCTTTTGGGTGGGAAAAAGAACTTGAAAAGCAATACATATCTGTATGCTTTAAAAACAACTATAGCAAAGGGAAAGGACCATTTTATTTTACAACACCTCTAAATAAAAACCCTCAGGGTTAAACGTAGAGCTAGAGAATTTTCATAGTGTTTTTTTTTGTTGTTGTTTTTTTTTTTTTTTTTTTTTTTCTGTTTGTTTGCTTTGCTTTGTTTTGTTTTTGTTGTTTGTTTGTTTGTTTGCTTGTTTTGAAGCCTATCTACTCAAAACTGCAAGGAATGTTCCCAGGGCAGACACAATTCTCACTGAGGCATGAAAATTGACATACGACACAAGAATTGAAAGAACAGTAAGGTAAGTAACCAGAATTAAAAGTATGCCATATGGATATGACAATACTGCACAGATCACTAAAATGCACTTTTTTACTTGGAAAACATGTGGTTCCTTTCCATACAATTTATTATGTTATACAGTGTGCTTTTATATCCTGTCTATAAAGGACTTGAGGTAAAAAACATATTTAAGGCTCCACATGTGTTCCGTTTGCAGTTTTGCTGAGTGGCACAAAAAGTGTACTTACAAAAGAAACTGGAACTAATGTTTTATGGAAAATGCAGCCCATGTTATTCACAATTTAGGAAGCTAATTTAACTGGCCTTACAACTGTAGCCTATGTGTATACATGAAAAAGAGGCACATTATGCTACACATTATGCTTATAATAGATCAAAGTTGTTTCATAAAACAGCTCTACATTCACAAGTATTTCTTTTTTATGAGCAAGAGGCATGGAAAGATGATGCCCATCCTTTCACCAAACACACAAATATATGTCAAACTCTTCTTCCCTCCAGATGTACAAACAACAAACATTACCTCAAATAGCTGTTAAATTCTGCTTCTTCAGTTATTCAAGCCCTTTTTTACAGAAATTTGTATCAAGCATGAGAAATACAAACTCAATGTAGTTTTACCATACTGCTAATAGACTGATTATTATTTAAGGTACATGTTCTTCCTTAGAAAGTATATTGCTTTCAAGCTTCTGTGGTTTGCTGCATAAGCACCCTGCCTTAAGGGTGAACACAACAGCAAACAGTATTTTCTTCTGAGCAGAACAAATAATTATTGCTGGGAAAAATGATGGAACCCTTTTAGGATTCAAAAAAGTAAAATCATCCAATTGTACACAATATATTATGCTAAGAAACAAACAAACAAACAATGTTTCCATGAGAACAGAAGGTATCATTTCTGTGTCATTTTATTTTACCATAGTATTTTATAAGATGGAAAATAATTCAGAAGTTGTTTTTCAAAAATCGAGAAAAGTTACAAAAAAGTTCCACCATTCTTTTACTTTGTGAAACTGTTAAATATTCTCAGATTCACTCACATTTTACATCATGCATGCTGAATTCTGAATTTATCTCCCCATTACTGTTACTATTCTTTCTTAAGCACAGAAAACATTTTGGAAGCACCACCTAACATGAGTACTAGCCAGCTTGCAAGCATAAACACTTGTCAGAAAAACACATAATGTTTTAAACCCATTTGTGAACCCTGATGCTGCTTGTGCAGTCTGCAACCATCCCATTTCCCATAGATGTACATTCCATACACTCCTCAACTACTTCTGTTTTCACTCCCATCTCCTACACCAGAGCATTGCATTAAATGACTATTTGGACAACCCATAACTATTTCCTGCTACATATTTACTTGCTCCCCAAACCACTGAAGCTCAAAAAATGAAAGGATGCACAAAAGAATGATTTAGCTCATCTTTTCAGATAACAGACTGAAAAAATCCTATTAACACCATTACATATACTAAATATACTTGATATTTAACCAAGTTAATGTACTCTTTAAGGCAATACCTTATTTTACAGTCTGCAAAGTATTCTGTGTCAAGGGCTTAATATTAGTATTAAACCGATTATTACATCTGAAGCGTATTCCATTTAGACTTTTGTCTCAACTTGTAAAACTTTTTTAAATCATTATCTGTGAATGATTAATTTAACCTAATATGATACTAAAAGAAGTTATACTAGCAGAAAATAATTAATGTAAAACTCAATGATCTCATAATTCATTATTCAGAGGAATATGGAAGCCAAGGTCTTTTTACTTTCCTAGACTATAAAAGCTTGGTATAAACCTTCACAACTATGTATATATAGAATCAGACAGAGGAATGATCTAGTACTGCCTGGAAATGAAGCTATGAGGAACAATTGATAAAACAAATGTTGTTCGTCGAGCTCATACTGGCAGCCCTAGGCATTCAGGGCAGCTATCGCCTGCAGCAACCACTTCCTCTTTCTGTAGCTGGTACCTGGGGAGAGAAAAAGAGGGCAGAATATACAGAAAGGAGGCTGTGTTGGCAACTCCTACTCATGGAATTTCACTCATTTGTCTTCGGTAGGGCAATCAATCTTGGGGGGGATATAAAATGTGCAATACCCAAAATTAGTTCCTCCAAAGAGGAACACTTAACGTTCAGAAGATGCTAAACTGCATATGTAGCACAATTTAATCTTTAATTACAAATTCAATTTTTCCCTGATAGGAGACCCTATTCAACTCAAGAGAAAAAGCAAGCTGTGAATGAAACAGCTTTGCAATATTTACTTTTTGCCTGCTGCTTAATTCCCTGTGCTCCAACTTTGAGATAGAAATAATCCCAGGTCTTTTAGAAATAATACTCCATCATAGCATGGGAATAAAGGTAACATTCACACATCTCAAACAGCTACAAAACAGTTGGTCTATTCAAGCTGTACTTCATTGCGTATGGTTCCATAGATCTTACTCAACAGAAATGGACATATAAAAAATTAAAACTCCATTTAATCTAAGCCAGTGATAAACTGAAATATCTCTTGGTACCTTAGAACCACTATTCATTAGATTTCTTGGCAGGAAAATTGACATTTTAAAGGTGTGGGTTGCGGTTGGCTTTTTTGTGGGGGTGTTTGTGTTTTTTTTTTTGTTTGTTTTGTTTGTTTTTTTCTTCTTTTAATGGAGCAAGAAAAAGTAGCACCAAGTACAAAGCCAAACAGTTCTTTAAGTAGTATAATTCTGGCCACATCAAAATAGATTTCTACAAGACTTTAAGGATGACACTTACATAGTCTAGCAGTGAGAGTACCTCCAGATCTCAGGCATTTAACTGCTTTCAAAATGAAAATGAATATAACAAAATTTAACTTCAAAATTTAACTTTTTTTTTCTGAACTATCTCATAGAAACTGAGGATTAAGATTTAAAAAGCCTTAAAAAAGTAAATTGACATATCAAAGCTTCTCCTTGCACCTTCATTCTGAAAGACAAACAATAGTGAGGCAGGAACAATGTTGTCCATTCTAATCTGCCTAGATTTAAGAAGCACATTCTACTGATCAGAAAAATTGAACTTTCAGGTTGCAATTGAGCTATGAAAACAAATCAGAAATGGAAATGAATGTGTGTAAATATCATAATTTAAATAAATCCTTCCCTTTCTACTGAATCAAGAATTATGCTTTTCCATTCAGTGAAATGGAAATTATAAAGCAACAAAGTAAAGTTTCAGAAAAATACACACAGTGCAGAACATATATTTGATCCAATCATTTTCTTTAAAAAAAAAAAACTAGTGAAAAAGATAAGAAAAAAGTGATAAAAAATCACTAATGAAAAAGTTACGAAAGATAACCCATCGTATTAAAAGAGGACTCTCCTTCCTACCCATCATCCCTATTTAATCCATGCAATAAGAGACCAAAAATGAGATAATAATAAAAGCTATATGGGAAGTCACAATCTATTAACAAAATATCTTTGCTGGAACAAAGGAAAAAAAAATCCAAATAATATCCCCTATTAAACCACCAAAATATAACCTGATAAACTTTTTAAAATAGTATACCAAGAAAAGGAAAATGCTGTCTTTTTCAATGTATTATGCCATGGGGCAAACAGTGCCTTTTTTAAGTTTTACTTGGAGCAAACATACTTGAAAACTGATGAAACAAAACATAGGATTCAATGTTAAAAAAATATATATATAATTTATATATACAATTTTCACAATTCGTATCAACAAATTATTGAAGTTTTTCAATATTGTTCCCACATTAAAACTGTAAAGCTGATTCATAAAATATAAGTTAAAGCAGAAAATGATGAAGGCATCTAAAAACATGAACTAGACTACTACTTGAGTGACAGTGATAAACTACTTGAACAGCTACTGAAATACTTAGGGAACAGCTAAATCGTTCATAATTAAATTCTCAGCAGCCCAAACTAGCAACTCTAGCTCACAGAACAATGCACGTCAAGCCAAAGAAACTTCTACAGAGCTTTATGGGTATTTATACGTTATTTACTATTCTTTAGCATCTGACGTTAATAACAGTAGTTCCAGGTTGCACTACTCCTCTCAACAATCTCTCTGTATTTCTCCTGACTCTCTATGAAAAAAAAAAAAAAAAAAAGTTTTCTTTTTCATAAACAAACTTGAGGTGTGGAAAAAAATGCAAAAAGAAAATAGAAAAAAAAAAGGCTTTCTTTATTATTATTATTTTAATGTCTTTTCCTTTTCTGTCTCTCTCTCTTTTTTCTTTTTTTTTTTTTCTTTTTTTTTCTTTTTTTAAATTCTGCAATAGGTCTGCTTTTGTGTTCCTATGTAACAGCCATTAAATAGGCACTCCTGGACAACATTTATGGTAAAGTACATTAACACAAGGATCTTTAATGTTCAGCTTCACTAGAAAAACAGAATTTGCCTTTGATTTTTTTTTTTTTTTGGTTAATTTTGACTAGTACTAATCTCAGTCTTCCCATTTGGAAGGGACAAGAAAGGGGTGCACATAAAACCAAGAACAAAGCAAACAACCCACTTTATGTAAAACCCCTTGAAGAGAAAGAAGTCCAGTTTTGAAAACTATTTCACAATTCCAAACTACAAGAAAAAGCAGTGAGAGTATGCATTTTTGAGTCTAATTCCTAAAGATAATTGTGTTTATTGAATAAAATAGGCTTTTATCTGACAGTCTTTTTAAAGAGTATTTTTGCTTTCCTCCCCCTCCAGATTAAAGAAATGGAGGAGGGGGTTATCATTATATCACTGCCAAAAATGGTGTGGAAAGAGAACTATGGTACTTATCAACACAGTTATCAACACTGAAGAACTGCATAGCAGACGTGCATTAACGAAGCTGTTAGTGTGCCACTGGCTTCTTCATTTTGTGAAAGTAATGTTGACTTGTATCAAAACATGACAGCTTCCACATCAAGCTGATAAACAGTGCAGCTCCTCCATATTCCCCTACAATTTTATGCCTAAACCATCAGGAATTCATAACTTCATGAGAAAGTTATTTCTGTTCCCGTTTACTTTATAGACATAAGATACCAAGGCTTATCAAAGATGATTAAGCTCATGGGCCCAACAGATGCTGCAAAGCTCCAAAGCATCATTCCCACTCAAAACTTTTTGAATTTCCTCACCATTATTAATGCTAGGACTTTTCTTTGGATGATGAAATAATTTAATTGAGTTCCATTTTTACTTTGCTTAAACACTTTCTTCTGTTTCCAGCACTGTCCAAACTGACCTTCCATTTACCTCTCTCTCCTTCCAAGACTTACAAGTCAATTGAAAGATGCCTCCATTTCATATAAGCCAGATCTTCCATTCAGTACACTAATAGTCTTTTCTTGCTAACAGCATCAATATTTGAAATTTACATTGCAGTTGGTGCATTTTTATGTTTTCTTTCACTATGAACTTGTCACATAAGAAAATCAAAGGGAAATAAGTAGTAAAACAGTATGGCAAAAACGAGATTTTTACAATGAGAAAACAGTACAAACTACACTTTCCCACTTTGAAATGTGATGCTTTCCAAGAATTTACATCACAGTTTGACTAATTTTCAGTGTAGGGTTGTTTGTTTGTTTTTAATTATTTATTTTCCTCTGAAATAAGTTACTTTGGTAGTTACCAGTGTAACGGAGTCAAATCTTAAAGATTTAAGATCTTACTTAAGATCTTACTTAAGATCTTAAAATAACTATATGGAACAGTTATGAGATTTTACTTCTTTCCAGGTGTTGCTTCTGAGAAATGGCAAAAAAAAAAAAAAACACGAAGAAGATTCCATTGGCACTGCCCATACGTAATGTTTTAGAGGGACCAGTTTATACAGAGCTGTCAACATACCAGCCCCATGAACACTAAATTAAATTCTAAAAGTTGGGAGCATAAAATATAACTAAACCCCAAAAGAAATAAACTCTTCACTTTTACTATCAAGTTTTATGTGAATTAACTACTGGAGCATGACAAGCCAGATGACCAGTTTAGGACACTTGGGTTTTGGTTGGGTGGATAGGTGGGGTTTTGGTGTTTTGTTTTGTTTGTTGGTTTGTTTTTACCATGTTCTTAACACTTCTCAATTTTGTACTATAAATTATTACTTTTTGCATATCAGTAAGAAAACCACAGGTTATAAGCACTGACATTGCCACCTCAACCTGCAGCAGACATCGCCACCATGTAGGCAGAAGCGAGTGCAGCAGCACATTATGAAGCTCTCAGCTCTATCGTAAAGGGGAGCAAACAATATTAAAAAATTCTGCAACTTTCACCAAGAAAGTTTTTCTATTCAGTCTTAGCATCTACACCAGATAATTCTAGATCAAATATTTACAAACTGAATCATTCATTTTACCACCTACTTAAAGCTCTGAATTAATAGCTGAAAGCCATGTATTCCTTATACTGGAAGCACTGGACCGCTGTTATGGTTAAAGACTGTTCAAAAATTAGAGAATTTTGTGGAACAACAGAAGATGTGTCAGTAAAAATAAACTTAATGTAGAACGTGGCTTGCATAGAAACAACATTTTTTTTCTTGTGCTCAAGTATATGCTTTTAAAGTAGGTAAATTGCTGCTATCACATTCAGCTCCCTCCTGCTGATATTACGGGTACTAAACTAGAAATTAAAAGAGGTATATTCTGCTCCCAGCTCTGCTGCTGATCTGTTGTTCACATGTGTTGTTCAGGAAGCTTCACCTCCTGATGCCTTTCCATTTTTATTCTTGACATTTGTTACTCATTCATTAGTTGCAAGCTTTTCCTGCCAAGACTTGTGTCTCACTACGGGTTTGTACAGTGCCTACCACAACAACACAGCTAGACACTAATGGAACGTAAATGCATGACAGCCTCTAGAGGAATGAAGTAAAGGAAGAAGAGGAAGTGTTCTTGTAATATAGAAGAGAGATGTACGGAACATTTCTCCATATAATTAGTATTCTCATAAAATGAGGGCCAAGAAAACTAAGTTATTTAGTTTAAACACTGTGGGAACCATTGATATTTGCATTTGCATTTTATATTTTGGTCTACGTTCTTAACTTCCGTTAAGGGGTCATCCTTCCCAAAACACATTTGGGAGCAGACAAGGGTCCCCAAGTGAAATCTGAGATTCTTTGAGGAGTTCCAAGTGCAGTCTGCTTCACAGGAAAGAAGTTGAAATATTAAGACCAGTGTTCGTTAATAGAAAATTCATCCGACTGAAGAAAAAAAGGCTGAGATTTTGCAACAGAGGCCATCCATGGCTGTCAACAAGATCACAAATATCCAGGACTTTGCTGGAATAACACATGATGACAGAGCACAGTACTAGTTACCCAATTCACATTTTAAAGTTTATATTCATAGCTATAAAGAATAACACCTTTTCCTCCTTGTCGAAAGGTTAGATTCATCAGCAGTTTATGGCTTTTTTTTTTTCTTCTTCTTTCAAGGGTACTACTAAGGAAAGTAGAGTGGTGCTTCAGCCTTTAACATTCACATTTCATCAGGCAATCACTTTGTTCTAGATGGGGAAAGAGTTTCACCAATGAAGGTAAAATAGATTTCCTGAATAAAAAGTATAAAAGCTCAGTTGCACTCACTAAAAAAAGTCAACGAAGAGAGCTCCACATTTAAGAAAGGTTTCTTACAATACAGACCCTCTATATCTCACAGACACATTCAGCAGATCCGTTAGGTAATGCTTGTTAAGTGGTTCAAGCACAGAAAAGTTCACATAAGCACTAGAGGTTACTACTTTAGAAGTTGAACAGGTTTCGCGTAAGTTCTGCTAAGAGAACATTATAGTTCATACAAGCTATTTCTGTTTTTCCTATTATTCCTAAGAAATAATGAGTTTGTCAAAATATGCCACAAATTCATCCATATAATTTACAATGTTGTTCCTACAAAAACTTCACTTGTTAACAGACACACTTTGATCAAGTTACCTCATTTTCTTAACAGCAGAAGTGCCCTGTTTCTTTTTCCTAAAGGGATAAATGGTTTCTATGTACCCATAATTTATGAGTTTAATCTACTTTATGTATTGATTTTTTTTTTTTACAGTAGGTACACAGTAATGTTGAAGCAGATTGTAGTAGAGATTTACCACCTCCTAACCATTATATATTATTCTTCTTTTTATTAAGAGTGTTATTTACATCATTTGTTCAATACTTCATTTGTTGATCAATTCCAGGGCTTTTGGAATGACAGCAGGTGAAAGAAAAACACAACTGAAAACTATGCAGAGCTCTGAAAGCTCTCCAGCACCCCGTCAACATGGGTACTGAACCTACTGAATTTTGGCAGGCAGTGCTTCGGATTTGTTTCTTAGCTCTGAAACCCTGATGCAAACGGGTATGAATGTATGACATCTTTAACCATGTTCAACACCACTGTCCAATATATGCGTTCCTCTTGCAATGTTACAGAAAATTAACTTTTTCTCCTCAAAGGATAGAACAGTGGCTCTGTCAGTTCAACAAAATCCTGAGATGATGTCAAACAGCTGGTAAGGAGGGACTGCTCTCAGGCTTCTCCATTTGCTCTGTTTAGTCTAGAGCATGGATCCCTCGTTCTCTCTAGGACATACTTGCAGATTTCAGTAATCCAATTAGCTTTAACAAGCCTAATATCAAGTGTGTGAGGGCTCTGCAACCTGACTGAACGTTAAATATCACATTAATGGAGTCTTCAGGGAGCACCCAGAATAATGGAAGCATCAAATAAAAGTGGGAGGTCTATGCAGAAATTCCCACTTCTCCTAGACACACCTACTCACTACAAATGATAGACTGCTTTATGAAGAAATTGTCACCAGTACCTTTGTTTGAGGTGTCAAGGGATAAAATGCACTTTCTTACTGTTTTTAGTTCTAGTGTAAAATGTTTTTAGGGTAACATTATAGAAATGTTTGACAGCAGAGCTTCCCCTGAGTGTTATTCAACAGACAAGTTCAAGAAGAAACACGCTTCCCAGCCACGCATCTACCACCCTCCTTCCCATTTAGTTCAGCCTTGTCCACTTGTATGCCATCCTGTCCCTCATGCTACAGCAATTCTTGGGAAGGCAATGACGAATCAGTTGACCCAAGTTAGAAAAAAAAAAAAAAAAAAAAAAAAGAAGTGAGAAAACATGAATTACATGAATTATGCTACCCTTAATATCTAATCCAGTCACTTTTCTTATTCACTGCAAAGCCCAATGACACTTTTGTTTGCATAGCTTTGTTAGCTACGTGCACTGCAAGTGTGTGAACACAGCAAGTAAGCCATATCACAAAGCTTCACAAGGGTCAGGAACTAATCAGTGAACCAGGGCTGACCCAGAGCTCTCATGATATAATGAATTGTACTTTGTAGGGGGGGATGTGCTCAAATTGTTCTAGTGAGAGGGGACCAGAGGACCAGGAAAATAAAAGTGGAAGAGGAGAACTCTGGCACCCCAGACACGTCAGGATCAGCCCTGATGAACACTTCCAAGCACTAAACTGACTTAGGCAAAAACTTGACAGTGTACTATATTTGTCAAATTATATAACTTTTAAAACAGCAGGCGTGATTCTAAAAAAAAAAAATCATCTATGATACATTTCAAAATTATCACTTATGTCCCAAGTGGTGAGCTGTAAGCCAGATGCCTACAGAAATGGAAGAGTGTGCTTAGCTGACTGAAATGACAGCCCTGGTTCTTAAGGCTAAAAGTAGATGGGTTGTGTCTGCTCACTTCCAGGAAAGGGTAACAGGGAGGACAATATCCTGGGAACATGCCAGAGAAGCCACAGGAGGGCTGGCATTTATCAGATCAAGAGAATTGTAAGAGTAGTCAAATTACACTTGTCAGACTTGGAAAGGCAATATAGTTCGTATCTAGGAAGCAGGCTTCTATACAACACTAAAGTGGGTCTTGTTTGCTTGTTTTCAAATCACATACTAAGGCATGACAGAACCTGTGAAACTTCACCATCCAATAAACATCCATACTGGTATGGAAATATGGATGGCATGGAAGAAGGTGGATCATAAAGTGACCTAATTCATCTTTTGCCAGTAATGAAACTAAGGAAAGAGACTAAAATGATTCACTAGCATTCCTAATGAACCCATATTCTATATATCTTCTGTGTGCTGAGAACTGACAGAAAAGTTGTGTGCTACAGCACCCAAGCAAAAACAACGAAAGGATGCTGAGCACTCAGTTCCTCTATTTTGAGATCTTTTCTGTAGTTTCAAACAAAACTAAATTTGAGCCTTCTGCACATCCTGTAAGTGCATCAGCCATCAGCTAATTTTTGCATGAATGCAGAGCTGGCAGAAATGACACTCCAAGTCCAAGTGTTGAATAAAACTCTTGGTTATAAAGGAAAGGGAGTAGGGAAAAAAAATTGATTTTACACTGCCAGGAAAGGCATAAAGAGACGTCAGAATGCATGTAAATTACTGTTACATTGACATTAAAGGTTGGTTTCTCTACTAGAATTATGTAATAGGACCTCAGTGTGAACTGGTATGAAATCCACCATGAGTAGGAAAATGAAGATAAGTAACCCATGCTGAGAATCAGTATGTAAAGAAAAATTTTCCACAGCTGACGTATTTTGAAAAGAAGGTAAAATAATGGAACAACTGGGTGAGTATCTAATGCATTTAAACACACATGCTCAGCTTGAGAAACAATCTGGATAATCTCACTTTCCTCTAATTCTTTCCGTCCAGAATAATCAAGGTAGGTCCATAGCACATGAATATGGAAGTCCCAACCCTTAACCATACTGGAAAAAAATGTATTAGTTTTTGGCCAAAAAAAAAGACTGAACTTAATCCAATCCACATAATATTATACCAACAAAACCAAACAGTCAAACAAACAAACAAACAAAAAAAAACAACACACACAAAAACATCTTGCCAAAGCTAATCCCTCCTTGACCAGGGGTGGGTTTATTTGCATTGCAGTTTAGCAGAGATGAGTTTGTTGAATGATTTTGCAGAGCACCTCTGGAAAGGCAGGGGAAGAAGTAACAGCCTGATGAGTCCATGTCTCAAAACAGGGTAACAAGAGTCCATGTCTCAGAATTGTTTATTTCTTTAAATTCTTAGTATATGCAAAGGGAAAAAAAAAAAAAAAAAAAAAAAAAAAAAAAAAAAAGTCTAGCTAGTCATTAATAACAGATTCTCTTCTTATCCCCCTGCTATTTAGGATTCACAGATCAGAGGTGTTGTTGGACTATGCTAAAGGAAACAAACAAAAAAAACCCAACACATATATATACTATGCTTGTTTCCAGTCCTCTACAGACACAAAGGAAGAATATTGAGCTTTCTGGTATCCTGCTGAAGGAGAAGCAGATATCCCACAGTGACTTGGGTTTCAAAGGAAATTACAGCACTGCTGAAGAACTGAAAGACAGAATACTGTCACTGGAGAATAAATCCAGGCTTTGAACTGAAGTTTAAACCACTTTCCTTCAGCTCTCCAACATATTTAGCATAACCAGACTGTTTTGCTGAGGCTGGGTTGCCTGCGGGATGCTCAAATGCTCCAGATAACTATGGCTGTTTCCCAAACAACTTACTAATGGCCATTCCTTCTACACTTTCTCATTGTCCAGGGCAGCAGTACCACCCATTTACAGAGCCCTGCACTATATTCAGTCTACTATTTTTATTTAACTTACAAACAATTCCATGCAATTCACTTACTAAGCTTTCTCTTTTAAAGCTGTTAAGACTGGCAGACAGAAAAGTATTTTCTATTTATTTTGAGAAGTCTGAAACATCCTGTACAACATTTATCCATGAAATTCTGACATTTTGTCAGGGAAAAACAAACAAACAAGCAAAAAAACAAAAACAAAAAACAAACAAAACAAAACAAAACAAACAAACAAACAAACACCAAATTGGCCACAGTATATCCTATATAATTTATATACAACAACAGCAGAACTGTATAGACATAGAAATTTATATATTGCTAATGATATTTTAAAATGTATTACTATTGCCTTTGATTTTATTTTTATTTTTTTACTTATGTAAGATAATTTAATTATTGTGTGTGTTTCCATGTAGTACAGGAGCCAGTACATGGGTTATTACTGATGGCTGGAAACACATGACAAAAGTTATACTTCTTTTACAGTAATTTCTTCTTTAAAATAAATAAATAGCCAAAGTTGAGTTTCTGAGAAAGGCTGAAAATAATAATAGAAGTCAGGGAAAATAAACATGAAAAACTTTGTCAAAAGATTAAATACCAGAGCATTTTGGTGAAGGTGCTCTTAATAAACACATTCAAAGAAGGTCATACCTTAAAACATTTCTTCTCCTTTCATCTCCTATAAATATATTAATAATCATGATATTAAAGATATAAAGATAGTTATAATCATGGAAAATATGGGTTTAATGCACCCTTTTTACTTGAAGGAAATATTCCTTCTTCACCCAGTTTATTACAAGATGTTATAACTACTTTCCTCATTGCACTATTAGTTGCTATTTTCATTGTCTGTTGAAGGAGGAAGATGGGACTGCTTACTGACAGCTACTCTGTTAGCAAAGAATTATTTTTTAAGAGCAGATAAGGATAACAGCAGCAAGCTGTCAAATCAGATGGAAACAGCTTCCAGTATTTCCTTCCAGCCAAGTGCACAGAACCAGAGCACACAAGCTCTATGCTTACAGGCACGGATTTTTATTTATTTATTTTATATCACAGGAACAACTCTTGGGTGAGCAAGATTTGGGTACTTTTTCAAAAAAATTTAAACTGGGGACAAAATTAACTCATGAGTTGTTGTTTTGTTTTTGCTATATTTGCACTTAAAAAAATTTTTAAATTAAATACGTTTGATTGCTGCATTAGTAACACCAAACTAAAGAGGAACTTAACCCTTCAAATGATTCAACGTGGATAAAAAAAATTGAAATTTGTTATTTTGAAACATATTAAATACAAAGTATTTTTTGCCATTCAGATGAAAAGACAAGCATACTGATGCATAGATGAGATGACATAAGCTAAACTTATCTTTAAAAATTTAAAAATTCCTGAAATGTATTTAGCCGATGGCATTACAGCAAACTAAACTCCAAACTAATAACACAAAATGGAATGTAAACTATACATGATATAAAAATATAATTAGTACCTCTTATGACTACTCAAATGAGTATATAGCTACTCTGTATTTTTTTTTTCAACTGAGAAGTTTGACAATGGCTGAATTCAGACTCATGTTGACAGTCACATGCATGTACAGAGGCAGTCCTTACCAATCCTATGCTAAATTAATGATAAGAAATGAAACAAACAAAAAGGTAATCACCCATGAAGTTCCAAGTTTTAGTTCCAACTAAAACTGACCAAGGTTGAATGCAATAAATAAAATAAAAAGCAAAGCAAGTTCTACAAATCTTCTACACGTGCAAATATAGTGGGATGAGGCAGAAAGAGGAAAGTAGGATAGGTAAGAAGCACTGTGGTCAAGAAGAGTATTTCATGATTAGAATATCTTCTGAAAACATTAAGCACAATTGAAAAATTCATACTGAGAAGAACTGAAGTAGAGGAAAGAATGGAAAGATAGAAAGTAATAGGCTCTATATTTGTATGGAACAACATATGTACTCTTCTATGTCAACACCATGTCTTGGTCTTAACTACTGCCTGCTGAGAACAACATGATGATAGATGTTTAAAAGCAAAAGTGTCCTGAATGATTTTGCCAGAAGGGATTTTTTGTTTTTAAGTCTTCATGTTAGTCACATATCAAGAAAATCTATACAATTTGACTCCATCATTGGAGTTAATTTTAACAAAACTTAACCCACTCACTTCAACTTTGTTTTCATGCAACAGATATTAAGGATATTATTTTTTGTTTGTTTGTTTGTTTTCTGCAGAATAAAAATGACTATAATCAGGAGGCCCAGTCTTTTTATCATAACAGAAAAACTGATTCAGGAAAGGACTATAGCACATATTCAAGTCCCACTAACCTGCCCAAGATGTTTCATTAATACCAATATGCAATGGAACAAGGACAAACATCTGAGCAACATGCGAAGCTAGTTCTGAACGCAAAAGTGGTAATGCCAACTTCAGTCAATGACACAAATACAGGGCTTATCAGACCAGTTGTGGGCACCACGATAATGCAATAATACTGCTTCTGGGAGAATCTCTTTCCTGTTACATATCGCATTGCAAAAACAGTAGTCACATATATGAATTTAGTAAGACTTGAATACATTGTTGAAATTAAGCATCCACTGAGGAACACTACACCATTTGGTATAGCAGGTTAAGTAGCTTCAGGAAAGATCTTCAAAGTTCACTTACAAATTTCATGGTAAAAAACAGAAGACTAAAAGTGACTAAAATTTCATCAGTAAATATGATTAAGCAATGGATATCTCTGCAGCATTCTAACAGCCTAAGCCTCTCTGTTATTTTCTATTTCTTTACTCAGTGCCTTTAACAGTACAACAAACATATCTGAACATCAAAGATCATTATGATAGGGACTCCAAGGTACAACGTGGCCTTGAAGTAAAAGACAATGCTTTTTGAAGCCTACTCTTGGTGCTAAAGAGAAAACTTTAGCTAACAAGATGCAATGCCATTATAATTTCATATTAAACACAAGGTAACTATCAGCACAGAATGACTCACAGTCTAATTGGAAAAGATGTGACAGCTACCACCCATTTTTAACTTTGTGGTTTGTTTTTACATTTTGGGAGGCTTCCTTCATTATAAAAGAACACTCAAATAACATTAACTGCTTTACATCAGTTTGGCTGCTCATTAAGCTGAAGGTAGCAGAGAGAAACACTTGCGCCTTTCCCTCCCTTGTGTCAAAACATGCATACAACCACTTCAGGATCTATAAACTGCATTAATCAACCCTGTCTATTTTTCCCCCAAGTGCTAAGAAATCATAAGGAGGCAAGGCTCAGATCACTTTAAAGATATTTGAAATACTAGCCATAACCACCAGAGCAGTAGATGAACAAGTCTGGTAAGAGATGCAGCCGTGGAATCCCCAGTCCCCCTCCCAACTCCCTCAGGTGCTGGGAGCTGAGCACCAGCCTGGGGATGTGCAGGGCCTTGGGGCAGCCTCACCAGGGCCTGCCCAGCTGACATGGAGTATTTTTGCTTATTTGGTTTAGAGGTTGGGCTGTTGTGCTTTTTTTTTTTTTCTTTGACAGATGAAATGAGCAATACACCCTGCTTTTGAGCATTTTTCCACACTGCCAGTGATTGACAAAAGCAGCCCGGAAAAATGTAGCCTGGAGAAAGGCCGCAGCTGCCTGCAGGGGCCGGAGGTCTCACCTGGGGCAGAACACTGCTCCCTGCCTGCATGGCCTGCAGGGTCCCAGCAGCTGGCAAAACAACAGCGCTGGCAAAGCACTTAACGCAAATTTCTTCACCGAGGATAAGAAGCCACTAAGCAACTTTGTCTGACAGTCCCACAGCAGCAGAGGAGATTAGATTCTTACACACACTGCAACACAGAAGACTTGATTATAAACCAGCACCACACGAGATAACTCCCTTTCCAAAGCTGCCTGCTGGCACCAGCACACGGATGCACCTGTGCTAGCAGCTTGCCCCTTGTGCAACCTTGTTAGCTTGGCATGTATTAGCCTGGCACATATTAGCCTGGCACATCAGCTCAAGGCCATCGCATGGCGGCATCCAGTCAGGCCAGAGCACAGATGGATCTGGAATGAAACATTCTGCTCCCTGCTTCAACAAAACTGCTCTTCCCAGAGTCCTACTTCTTTATCGGTTCCTAGAGAGGAGTTCTTGAAGGGGTCCCTCTCTTCACTTTAGCCTGTGATAGAAGAAGCTTTTGTCCAGAAGCTCCTGAGAGAAGGGAGGAACAGCGGAGCCTGCAGGGGGAAGGACCTCGCAGCTCAAAATGATCAGAAATGAGAAAATACTCATGAAGAAAAATGGCTGCGAGATGAGGAAAACAGAGAAATGAGGAGTGGCAACCTCTTCTTAGTAACCTAAAAGTAAGGAAAACACTTCTCCACCATACCACTTGACTGAACAGTCCACTGTCTTTCTGTATGAATAGCCTATTTATCACTAACATTCAAAAAAATAAAAAAAAAGGAGGCAAACAAAAATAAATTGTTTTTTCTATGTCAACCTTATTTAGTTACTGAAGTGTAGTGTGAATTGTTGATCTCTTAATGCTTTGGCTAGATTGGCAGCCAGTCTAGTCCAGTCAGGCTTGCCTGATTGTATGAGAAATAGAAAATACAATTAGCATAGTCACAGCCAGGGATAATCTAGGAAGTATTCACAGTAATGAATAGAGTTGGGTGACAGGTTGCTTTAGCTGGGAGTTTCTGATACCCAGCTTTGTTACAATGTGTGTGGGCTAGTAAATATTCAACAGAAGTTTAACAGGATATTTTAAGGGGATTTACAGTCAGCTTAGTCATGTCTGTATCACCATACTGACATGCTGTCTTTGCTTTTGCATATATTACATTAATGTCAGCTTATATGGCAGGAAACCAATCATATATACATTAGTCTGCACATACTAAGATGTGTATGACGAAAATAGCTCGCCTTGTCTCCTGGGAGTGCACTATACAACGGTCTGATTTCCAGACAACACTGCAGCCAATCCTAAAAAAAAAACTAGAATTTATTTTTTATCACAAAAAATTGGCTCAAAGCAAGCAGACAACTACTAATGCAGTCTGGGATATCTGGGCATCCCCAACGAGAATAAAAAAAGGAACATATGCTAACTCTAATCTTTTAATACACACTCTTTTCTTTCCAAGGAGTGCCAAGTTTTTAATGCAAGCTTTACATTGTCACTAAATTGGTAAGTCTCACTCACTGCATCATATCAGTGTGGCATGCTGTCTTGCTGTTCAGTTCCTTCTCATGTCTTGCCCTCATGCACTCGACTAAGTTTTAGAAATAAAAAAAAAGTAACAAAAATTGGACATGCTTGTTCACACTTAATAAAAAGTCACTTACTGCAGCAACAAATTTAATAATTTTAACTAGATTTTTACCTAGGGCAATAAAGCACAAAAAGAAGAGTTACAAAGTCAGACTGATGATTGACAAGCTACTCTAATGCTGCTTTGCAAGGCATCTCATCTGCCAAATCCACTTTTACGCTCCCTATCAGCTCACAGTAACATCTGCATTTGCCTCTTATCATCACAGCTGTTAGACTATGCCATGATATAAGTGTCTAACCAAAATGCACAGCTCTGTCAGCAGATGACTTCGCAATCATATAATGGGCTTTTGAGCAGAGAACTGGAAAAACCCGCATGATATGCTCAAGCACTGTCAAATTTTTCTTTCATAGACAGGCAAAGCAATCAGTGATCCCTTCTCACTTCTGATGAATTGTGAATAACGAAGGCTTAGTCAATGCCTACATGGCACTCACAGGTGGTATTTTGACTGTTCTCACGTAAACTTGCTCATGTGCCAAGAGCAGTACAGCCAAGGCAGCTCAGGATCCCAGCTGGATCTGCTGTATATGCTGAAACCACAGAGCCGCAGCCAAACATTGCTACCAATCCCTACACTAACCAGTTTACTGCCAGTTTGGATGTGTTTACACTAGCTGCAGTCACATTTCATTAGAGCACAGATACAACCTTGGAAAGAAGTAGCTGGGCAATGTTACCAATGGCTGACATTTATATATTAACATGAAGGCACACGTACTTGACAATAATTCTTTACAGGGCTTGAATGCGGGAGGAACCACAGTCATTTCCTAGGCTGAATAGTATGACCTCATTTCCTCATTTTTATTATGTAGCATTGACGTTATTTGCGTCAGACAAAATTAAAAAAAAAAAAAATAGCGACTCCTTAATGTTGTCCCTGCCTACTTTTTATATCTTCTGTTCATAGCAAACAGAACATTCAGTGAACATTTGAAAAAAACTCCATTAGGGCGATGGATACCAAGCTCCAAATGGAAAATTACCAGGGTGGAGCCTGTAATAATCATATTCCATCTTTAATGCCAAAATAAAGAACTAGGATCAATGAAAAAGTAATTGTCCTCTTACCTTTGGGTCTCACTTTCTGCGTGTTAATGCCAAACCTGTGGCACCTAATCAAAACACATTCATCCTTTTTCTCATTTTTACTGAAGCATATACTGCTTTAGACAGACATTTCCTGAAGCATCTTCTTCAGAAACAGTTAACGAAATCAGACAATTCAAAGGCAAAGACAGACAGGAAGAAATGAAACATTCACCATAAATAGCAAAAATTACCTTTAGCAGGGTTTACTTTTATCCCTGACCTATACAGCATCTCCTCATTCTGCCAGTCCCCATTCCTGACAACAGTCTTGAGTCCATAGAAAACAATTAATGCAGCAGTGGAACAAAAGACCAAGTTCTTCAGAAAGCGCTTTTGGGCTTTGACATAAAGGGCCCTGACACCTACTGTAACCAGCAGGCAGAAGCCCATACTAGGAACATACAGCACACGCTCTGCTATTACAAAGCCAACATAGAAAAATAGGTTTGTGGCAGGAACAAAGGGCACTATTAACAAAGACAGAGACAGAATGACAATGTTCTCAGTTGAAGGAAGCTGCAGTTTCTGAATTTCATGCCTTTTTATGCCATTCTCTTCCTTTGATGCGAAGCTCGACTTCCCCTCCAGTGTCTTATATTCCACCTCTGAGTGACAGCTATGCCCATTAGCATTCTGTTTGCCATTCATTAAACTTCTCCCATTGCATTCTCTCTCGTTGCCAGAGCCCTTCAAGCTAAAGTAGGCGAGGAGGAGGAGTCCAGCATAGAAGGCCACAGTGTGTAGATTCCTCCAGTCGCTGACTGCTTTCAGAAGAGGCACGGCATCCATGGACCAGTCAAAGCTGAGGGTGTCTGGGCAAAGCAACAGCCAGAGATTCTTGGTCGGCAGGTAAAGGAATGTGAGTGTTCGCGTGAGAAAACTGTCCGAGTCAGCTGCTGGATTGTCAGAATTTGAGAAACTTGGGGGCTTGTTACCCATCCAGTATAAGCGGACACCCAGCAGTGCAGTCCCCCAGGAGGTCAATAATCCAATGCTGAAGAAGAGGCTTAAATTCTTCCTCTGAAATAAAGAAAATAAAGAATCATGAGTATAAATTGACACCAGCTATACCAGGTATTTAAATCATAATTCGTTTTAAATCATAAACAAACAAACAAACAAAAAAACAATAAATATCTCATACAACTGTTGGTGGTTTTCGTTGTTTGATTTTTTTTCCTTGTAATAAAACTCAGGTATTGTAAGTCTGATGTTTGGCTCAAAAGATGTTGATGTTGACCATAAACTAAAAGAACAAGCTCTTCCATTTGAACTGTATCAAGGCTGTACCAGAATCAAGCCTTGAGATCTTAGGGCTGTCAGTCCTTGCTTAAGATTTCCCCAAAGTAACTGAATAATGCTCTGAAAATTCTTTATTTTAGAGTAATTTACGGAACCTTACAATGGTTTCCACATAACCTCCCAAATCCTTTCTTTGTTTCTGGTTATGGCTAAAACAACGGTTTGCCTCAACTCAATTTGAAATTTAAAGACTTTTTCAGTTTAATTCTCCCTAATGAACATCTTTCCTAAAGTACTATCTTATGTATTACGTCTAACAAATACACTTTCCAAGATGGCAAGACACGAAAACAGACACAGATTCCATGTTTAGGTCTTTCTTTCTAATTAATTACAATGATCATCTGGAGTCTTCAGATGTGCCTGTTACATAAAGCTCCATTTCATTTTGCATCTCACAGCCAAATGTTTTTTGTTTTTTGTTTTTTGTTTTTTTCTTGAAGCACACCATATTAAACCACTGCTTTAAAACCTTTCACATCTTTATACCCGTCTAAATAACAATATGTGAAGCATTCAGATGTCTCCGCCTACTCATGTCATCATACAAGCAGCTCTAAGAACTGCCACTTATTTATGGAATAACTCAATATTTGCCAGCTGGAGCTGCTTGTCAGGCTCTCCCCTTCCCCATTAGAAAACACTTACTTATTCATACACTTGCAGAAACATACCACTTCTGCCTGAATCAAGAAGCAAGGCTTTCTCACCTATTGCTAGGATTGATGAGCTTAAATTCTGCTCTCAATTACATGGGCACTCTACATGAAAGCTGTTTTGGATTAGTCTCTTTTTGCAGAAGTATCTGTGAAAGCTAAAATAACGTGTAATTTTTGTATTTCCATTTCTTAGATGCCTTCTTTAAGAATATAAAAACTATTTGCTAAATAGCTCCAGACACAGTGTAAGCACTTTCATATTATTTCCCCCCATTATTACAAAAAATTATCTGTCGATCATTTTTCATTTTATTAGGTCTGTTTTTTTTCCATCTCACACTATTCATTCCTTGGATAGTTATTCACTGTTTCTTTACTTATTCAGAAGCAGGACCTCAGACTGGAATGTTTTATCTTATTTCTTTCAAGCAGTTCATTTTTCTCTTTTGTGGGAGGACTCTCCTCTTGATATCATGAAATATACATGATTTTGCTGCTCTACTTCGGGTCAATTGTTAATAGTTTTCTATTGTCATGTAACCAATGTTCCAGTAACCTGATGTTACTGGATGTGGTCTAGTCCTCATAACTTATTTGCTTAGTTCAAGAAAAAAAATATTCCTTTTCATATTTCTGTAGAGATTCTCCTTGTGAATTTTAAAGTATTTAGTGTCAGTTAGATTAACTCGTTCAATTTTGAGGAGATATCGAAGAATGCAAAGGAGGCCTTTGTAGGGAACAAGAGAACAAACAAACTCGTAATGAGAATGACTTACGTATAATTGCCTGAAACCCATATAAAAATGCTGCACTTTTTATACATAAAGCAAAGTCTGAGTCCACATATTTCATTTGCCATATTGTATTATTATTTTTGTATATTTCTATATACTGGAAAATCAGTATTATTTGGGGTAATAAACCAACTGAGATCCAGATCTACACTTTATGATTAATATATTCCCTGGAAAGCCTACTGAAACAACCTGCTTCTATATGTAAGCTGGATAATATTTTGTAACCCATCTCAGACACTGTTCTACCCCTGGCTGCCAGAACTGTTCAAATGCTTCTAATGTTATAAAGCTGGGTAAACCAGTTATCACCAAAACTCCCAATTAAATTTGTATTTGGAATAAGAAAGTTATCCATGTTCACAAATTTTGTGTGTGTGCAAAGGGGATAATGTGGGGACGAAAAAAAAAAAAAAGCAGGTCTTTGCTGGAAAACTACTTAGCACCAGAAAAATTAAGACATCCCAAATACTATGCAAGTGAAACTTGATTAACAGACTTTTGCACTTTTGGGGATTGCTTACTTAGATTGCTTTGTTATTTTGTTAATACTTAACAATGAGAAGGAAATCTCCGTTCCCTAAAGTTCTAACAATTGCACTTTTCAACTAAATGCTAAGAAAGTTCAAATTACAAAGTTCTTAGACAAAGCCATGCTGCAGCAGATATGCCATTCCTCGTGGTTAACAGAGAAACCTACTAAAAACTTTCAGATCTTCATACATCATAAAACAGTAACAACGAAAAGTTTGCCTCTTGCTCCTAGCCCTAGAACACAAACAATCTGTACCTCAAAGCTAATCCATCCTCACTGCTACAGTAATTATTTACAGCCTTCCTTTTAAGCTTAAATTTAAGATCTGTAAGGTCTGGACCCTCCGACTTTTTGGATGTATAAAGAACAGCATATCTCTATACGCAGTATTGTGTTTCATGCTTTAAGAACACTTTTCTTTTCATTAAGACTTTACACCAGTGTCGAATGAAATAGGTAAGCATGCACTTGTGGAGCTCAGGTATCCAGGTAGGTGATTTTTCACAGCAACATGTCTATTTATCATGCTGCAGAACACCAGATAACTAGAGAAGGAGCTCTGGCAGATTCCTGAGCTTAATTAACAGACTAGAGGAGTGGAGTGCAGGTATCCTCTTGTTGCCTTAGAGACGAGTGGTTTGCATCCCTCCACTGAGGCTTTTTGATCCATGGGTCTTCTCAAAAGCCAGAAGCTTTACATCATTTTAAAACTAACTACACATTAACTACAGCTACCAGTAACTTGTGCAACACTGAGCTACCAGTGTAAATTTTTTAGTTTCAGAGAAGATCCTCTGGATTTAGTCTAAAACCACAACTAAAATCCTCCCTAACACCAAACAGTTAAACTTCTGTCATAAAAACTTAAGGTATGATGCTTTTTTTTTTTTTTTTTTTTTTTAAATCACACAGATAAAGTTGGCTCAGAAGGAGAATAACAGACTCATTTTGTCTCTCTCAACACGTAACCTCATGCCTTTTGCACAGCTTTCACCTGACTGCCCTAGTATAGTCAGGGATAATTGGGCTTAGCTCACATTTTAGCTACAGGGTTAGTATAGAAAACCAGAAGTGGGAAAACAAAACAAACAAACAAAAAAACCCCACACATCTGCTTATGGCAATTTGTTAAATAATACAATCAGTTCCTTACTAGGCCTTTGCCTGCACAAAGGTTGTGAGGCATTGGAACAGGCTGCCCAGGGAAGTGGTGGAGTCACCATCCCTGGAAGTCTTCAAAAGACGTTTAGATGTAGAGCTTAGGGACATGGTTTAGTGGGGACTGCTAGCGTTAGGTCAGAGGTTGGACTCGATGATCTTGAGGTCTCTTCCAACCTAGAAATTCTGTGATTCTGTGATTCTGTGAAGTCCTTTCAAAAAGATCTCTGCTCCCATCAGCACTTACACCAGCAACTCGTTCCCTGCATCTCCTGACAGTCCACACTCCTCTGACTGCGGACTCCTAGTGTGGCCCAGCAGCAGGAAGAGATCCTCAGTAATGCTTGGCAGCAAGGCTTTGGATTACTGTACTCACGAGTCCTAATCCAGCACATCTGCCACATGTTTTGACACCCCCATAAATCCTATAACCTTCATAAGTAGCCATTTTCTTCTAGGGAAAAAATAAGCACTGATTTAGATCCCATTTAACATCTCTCCTGCCTGCTAACAGTCAAGCACCACCACTGTGATTTTAGTGTTTGTGACTGCAGAAAACTTTTTCATCTCCCTACCAAAAGCCATCTGCGTGACCCACCCACATTGTACGTTTCCCTTACATTAAATCCTAATTCCACACTCCATTATACTGCTCTTAAATATGGCACTGCAGCAGATTGCTTGATTGGGCAGCCCTGCCAAAGCTCCGTCATCACCTAAGCAGTATCCAAAGCATTTTCTAAAGACACTGTTCTTTTAACCTCACCTTGTCCATCTCACAAAGCAGCATTAACTATGGCATGTGGTCAGACGGGCCAGATATCAAAATCACCAGGGCTAAGCACACACAGGTTGTTATTTTTAGAAGTCGGGAAATGCAGAAAAGAACGTGGGTAAGTCACCAGGCATTACTCACATGAGAGTTTCTTTTCCAGCTTAGAGCTCCTTGAAAATATGTTGGCTTAGGAGCTGGGGCTTCCCGAAGAAGTGGGAGGCTGCCAAGGCACTAGATGGGACTGACAGTATCTTGTTTCTGAGGCAGGCAGAGGCTCCTGGATCACAGCTCTGCCGACCCTGAGTTCATGTTAAGCTCCAAAACCAGCCAGGGCAGTGACAAAGCTCTTTACCACAGCCTACTCTGGGGCTTCATACTGAGCTGGAATCAGCTTCCCAGCTCACTCTTCACCTGCCCTGTTTGTTCCCGTCCTGTGAGCCACTAAATGGGGTCAGCTCATTTATACCAGTCATACAGCAACAGCTCGTACCCATCTCTGGTCTTCCTCCAAGCTGGAGCTCCGTCTGTAGCTCATCCAACACTGTTGCCAATTCAATGACATTTACTTGGTGTTATGAACCCACAGCTCTTCCACAATGAGGAAGTTAGGGCAGATATAAAAAAGCCAAAGATTTCTCGTGTATATTTTTCTTGCAATTAGCAAGCAGCACAATTCAAGCAGTGATTATTGGTGTTTACTCAGAATACTAAAATTAAAATTGAGTTATAAATAGTGGTATTTAAAATTTACCATCTTCCTCTATAATCTTTAATGCGAGTCTTTAAATTAAAAAAAACAAACAAAGAAAAAAACCCTTTCAGCCTCTCCTCTCAGCTGAACAAATAGTTCTAAGGACAACCAGGGAAACAATAAATTGTGTTAACAGCAACAACGGCATGAACGACCAGAGGTAATACAAGAGCAGAAGGGACTAGATTAGCTTGATAAATCTGTGAGCATGATCAGTGCAGAAGAGAAGGCTCTCTCCAAGGATCCATCTGCACAATCAAATGCAGTGTGACAATCGGGAAGCTAATGATATCTGCCTGGGGTTAATCCATCCATCTGTGGCAGCAAGAACTTAAACACAGGAGGCTGGAAGCCCACTGGGACTGAGACATTACTCGAACTGCCAAACTTCTGAGGAACACTGCCCAACCCTGTTGTTACCAGCACACAGGTAGATACGTGGTCCAATAGACATAGCTTTGTTTAACACACACTGTTAAAGAGGTTTTGCAGTGAATGGAGGGTGCTGCACTTCATGCACTAGCCAAAATGCACTTTACAAGTATGTTGTTGGAAGGCAGAACCGAAATTCTGAGAAAAACAGAGAAATGTTCACTAAAAGAACCCTGTACAAAAGGCAGGAGCAACTCTGACTGCAAAAAACTGCACAAATGTTAGTTGTGGAACAAGTGATGGGCTTTTCTGACAAGCATCTGGGATTGCATTAGATCACAAGCAACTCTTTTAAGCCACTGCTAAGAAGGCAAATGCTATACTGGGACTGCAAATGAAAGCCTACCCTTCTAGACATGTGGAGTAATCCTTCCAGTCTTCCCAATACTAGTAATTCCTAAAACCGTCTGGATCCAGCACAGAGCTATTAGAAATAAATGGAGGAAACAGAGAGAGGTCAGATGAGGAGAATAAGATGGGTTCGTGATCTAGAAAAACATGCCCCATGAGGGAAGAATAAAGAACATAAGCTGTTTAGTCATGACAGCTGCCTGCTAGTACAGAAACGAATACTGCAAACAGGAAAGGAATAATCTGTTTTCTATATCCATGTCCAAAGGATAAGAATAATAAGCTTCAGTTCAAGAAAGGAAGATTCAGGTTACTCATCAGGAGATGCTTTCCTCTGCTAAATATAGGGATGTGCTGGAAAAAACTGTCATGGAGGTTGTCTCTGTGGCTTTTTCCTGTCATTAAAAGTAGAGTCAATGTATAACTTGTGGGAAAGATAAAGTATTGTCTCCATTAACCTATCCATACTCCAATAATTTCTGCATTAAGTACCAGGGCTTCCTGCAATCCTACTTTGTCTTAAGATTTGCTTCACTTCAGTGAAAACATTAAGATGACCCTCACACTTTGTTCCCCCTGTCACATTAGCATCTTTTTCACATTTCACACATTTCTAAAATCCATCTTTTACAAACATATATTTTTGCCCAGTGATTACAAGCACATGTGAATTCATGCCATTTTTTAAAAAAACAATACTAAACAAAACCACTCAATCATACACGTTATATGTTGCGCTCTTGATCCATCATTTGATGGGTGATCTCTGTCCTTAAGACATTCTCTCTTCCTATAGTACATTTCTTAAAACTATCGTATATAAATACTCCTACAAAATTAAAAAAAAAAAAAAAAAAAAGCAAAGACTAATGAAAAATTATCTGGGAGAGTCAATTATTTCTAACTTCTCCAGTAGATTGTAAAATCTATTTTTTCTGTTGTTATATTCTCTCTGCTGCCCTTCTCATCTTGTCCATAAACATACTTCTACCTCTAGATATATGCATACATATTGTATGGAAAAATAAAAATTAATCACAGAAAAAGACAGATATTTTGTGTTGAGTGTTTTAGTACAACATCAAACAATGTAATTTCTATTCACTATAAAAATAATAATAGTTCAGGCTTTCTCGTTGGTAAAAATGGTGGCATTGATGTCAGCAATTTACACCAGATAACGGCCACATTTCAGACTCCCCAAGTGAAAACGTTAACAGCAATACTGACTCTGAACTTGGCATGATAATGTTATAGTTTCTTGATGACACACAAAATATAAAAAAGAAGTGAAGAAAAAAAAGGTAAAGTAAACAGTCCAAGTAAGGCGCTGCAAAAAGCTAACAGCATACATAATGAGATAGAAAACATGCCTGAGATTTTTTACAAACTCATTATCAGCATGCCACAAAACCCAAACAACACATATGACATGACAAGACTTGGCTTTGCCTTTGCAACCATTTTTTGAATAGCAATTCATGTAAGGTGAAAGGGACCTAAGGGAAAATTCACCTCTGCTGCATGGGCTGCAGGGAAGCCTGAGAGTCTCAGAGAAGAGCATCAGGGCTCAGGCATGGTTTAGCACCTACACTTGAGCAACTTCATGAGTAGCCCAGCAGAGCCCCTAGGAGGAAGGCAGGTTTGCCCAAGTCCCACTGGGAAGGCAAAGTCTGCACCTGCTATGTAGCCAGAGTGTCCTCTTGAGTCGTGAGTACACCTGAAGATGAGCACTCAGAGCTGAGACCCACAGTGTCCTTTGTATCTCCTATACGACACGCAGGAAATCTGATCTGGCAATGCTTCTGAAATATTCACCCTGTACAAAGTGTTGGCAAATTGCTGAAGGCCTGATCACTTGGACAGATGGTGCATGTGCATTTTTTTCTTCTAAAGGAACCAAAGAATCATACAGTTTGGAAAAGACCTCCAAGATCATTGCTTTACACTGCGTATGAGCTTGCTTAGGGAAGAGAAGGCCAAGTACCAAATGATGCCTAGAGCACACACTGCAATCCTACTACCAAAAATTTGTGCAGCACATTTCACATGTTTCTTACACTAATAAGACAGCAATAAAGGAATATTGAAACCTAAGAGCCTGATTACTATTTAGTGGAAGAAAAATAAATACTGTAAGAATGTAAATAGGCATATACTTTTTAACTGACTAATGCAAATGGAAATGGATTTCATGAATAAAAATGTAATTTATTGCCAAATTAAGACTCTGGCAATGATTAATCGACTTTACTAATCCAGTAGGAGGAAGTCATCAACAATCAATTTCTGTATATGGAATAATCAGCAAGTTGACTCCAGTTTTGATAGAACAACCTATCCAGATGTAATAGAAATCCATCCACTGGAAGCCCATAGGATGAAAGAAGTCAGTTTCTGCAGTGGAAAACCATCAGAATCTTGTGTTGGTTTTTTGTTTGTTTGCTTTCTTATTTGCCAAGCCAAAAATTTAGGTGTTTTGTTTATTTGTATCTTTAAGGTATAGGAAAGAACAAGCAGCAAAGTTATCTTGAAACTATGTTCATAACAAAGAAAATATATTACAAATTGTAATTCTTTGAGTAATGTTTAAGCGTAGAGAAATAGTCAATTAAAACTCCATGTGAAATGCAGAACCTACTCATCAGCTCAGAAGGCATTTCAAATTACCAACGAAGGTTCATTTAAGATCATACAAGAAGTTACTGTTTTCCTTTAAAAAGAAATATTAAAATCTGGTTTGGGTGCAGATATTTTCAGATCTATTGATTCAGTGAGAAAGGAAAAAAGAGAGGTAATTGTTTAGTGACTCAGAACATGTTTGTGTGAAAAACTCAATATAACATTAACAAACATCTCCTATGATCTGGATGCAATATCTGTTTATTCTATGCTACAGTAACATCACATTTCAAACAATGGGAACCATGAAGAATTGGAGAAACAAAAGGTGATGTGCAATGACCATCAGTCTCAGAAAGCCTTCCAAAAAAGCCTTCCAAACAACACTTACTTTTGCGATTTAAAGTCAGTGCTTGCAGCAGCTGAAAGGTAATTCAAGAAAGAATACTAGCAAACAGTAGGTCAACCCCACCGATGAAAGGTTTGCGTTTCAGTATATTTCAAGTGTATTTTCCTCTCATACTCCTAGTTAAAACAAGTAGTCTAGAGCACATCTACATGCCTCCTTTGTCATCTAACTCAGCCTTGTCTCCGTGTTTAGTTCTTGACTGATGGAGGCTGCAGCCTGTGGAAGACCCTCACCAGAGCAGATTCTGGACCAGACCTGTAGCCCGTGGAGAGGAGACCACGCAGAAAGAGGTGACCTGGCAGGAGCTGCTGCCCGTGGGGGACCCAGGTTGGAGCAGTGTGCTCGTGACTGATGGACCCCGTGGTACGGACCCATATCTAGAGCAGTTCTTGAAGAGCTGCTGCCTATGGGAAGCTCACGCCGGATCAGTTCAGCAAGGACTGCATCCCGTGGGTGGGACCCCACAGCACAGGGGAAGAGAGTGACTGAAAAGGAGCAGCAGAGACGAAGTGCCATAGACTGACCACAACCCTCATTCCCCCGTTCCCCGGCACTGCTCAGGGGAAGGAGGTTGAAGACGGGGAGGGGGGGGGGAAGGCGTTTCTGGTTTCTTTCTTATGTTTCTCTCTTCTCTAGCTTGCTAGTAATAGGCAATAAATCTTACTATTTCCCTATGCTGAGTCTGTTTTGCCCATCATGATCATTGTTGAGTGATCTCCCCATCCTTATCTCAAACCTTGAGCTCTTTGTGTCGTATTTTCTCCCCCTTCCTCTTTGAGGAGGGGGAATGAGATAGAGTCTGTGGTGGAACTTGGCTGCCCACCTGAGTAAAACCACCACAGTTCTGGAGATACATGCTTGGATATTTGAAGAATAATACATTGGGGAAAAAAAAAAAAAAAAAGAAAAAAAAAAAACACTCATGGAAAAAATGAAATTAACAGCTTCTGTAAGACCTGATGAATAATACTGAGATCTCAGAGAAGTAACACTGGGAAAATTAACATTTTAATATCAATTTCATTTGCTCTTCTTTTTCATGAGATCTGGTTAGTTTCTTATAGAATTGGTTCTGCACAAAGACTAATTTGAAGAGAGCTTGTCATGCCCTATGTTAATTTCTGGGGAAGTTTTTTATATTCACTCCCTACAGAATACACTAGATAGAAATGGGAATGAAAATCTATTAGAAAACAAATAGAGAGAACAAATTAAACATTTTGCAGCAAACAGCACTGTCTAGCTACATAAATAATGACTACTCAATGATACTAGCAAATAGAGCTGCAATGATATCACAGGAATAGAAATGCACAAACACATATAAGAATATTTAACCAATAATAAAAACTGAAAATACTTCAACAAAAAGTTTCCCCAGAAGCATGTTTGAGAAAAATAACAGAATACCTTGAATGGAATGTCTTCTACCTTGTTTCCTTATACATTAAATATGAAGAATATATATATATTTGTTGTTATTTTTTCTATGCTCATTTTAAATATCTTTTTTAGTATAGCCCCTTTAAAAACATGAATTGTATTATTAGGGTGTGATCCAGAGACAGAGTTAAAGGTAAAGCAATTACTAGCCTCAGTAATGCAAAATCAAATCCCTAATAATCCAAATAAAAAGAAAGCTATGAAAAATAGTGAACCAGAATATGGATGACAAAACTTACTTCATGTCATGGGATTGAAATTGGCATGGTGACTCATTATGGTCCATTAAGCTAATGTGAAGAAATGAGGCAGTGAGCAATCTTCTGCGAACCAACACCAAGACACTTTTCAACCAACTATTAAGGGGTGAAGTACTTAAAAGAGGTCAATTGCTGGTACTGTAAGAGGTATGATGAAGCCCCTTAACCAATTATATTAAACTTACTTGAACGTCTGCACTGCTATCTTGCTTGGCTTAAAATGCAATCTTAGTACTTCCCACTAGGCAATGATGTGTGGTCTGATTAGTTAGGCTGTAAAACAATTCAGCTTCTATGAGGGAAATGTAAAAATGCATATATGCTTTTTGAATAAATTAATATATATATATATATATGTATTAAATAGATTCAGTATGTTTATCAAAACATTTGTTTTAAATAAGCTTCTTCACTTTTTGGACCAAACAAAGCAGGAAGAAATAAAAATGGTGCAAATGTAATTGATTTTGCCTGCATATATTCATTCATATTCACACACACACACACAGCCTTCCCTCTTAATTCTCGGTTTGTCAGCCTTCTGCATCGCAGACGTGTTTCAGGCATCAAGGAAGTCAACAGTAATAGTCTTTCCTGAGTGTGACTCCAGTGTAAACAGCCAGCCATTATGAAATTCATTCCAGTCTCATTAATGAGTGAAGTTTGGAAGTGCAGTATTTTGGAACCATAAAGAGATGATTTATAATGAGACTTCACTCGGTGGGAAGACTGAAGTACAGCAGTTCTTTCTCCAAGTTATCCTAATAGAAAACTATTTAATGAGTGTGGGATTTCTCCGAGAACACAAAAAAAGGCAGGACTTGGAAGAGGATATATTATATTGTATTGTGCAGACACCCACATCACTGAATGTTTCAGCTACAGTAAAACCATCAAAATAAAAAACCTCAAAGTTGTTTCTATTTTGAGCTTTTGGCTTGTTTTTAATAAGCACTCCAATATAAAACACAGACTTGTAGATATTAGCAGATCGACATAATTCAGTATATAAAAAATAAAAGAAAAAAGCAAGGTTTAGCGAACAGAACTAGGTTGCCTAAGGTCAGACAATAATGCAAACAAGAAAAAAGCTGTGCATCGGAGCAGGACATTGGCTGGCAAGGAAGCAATAAAAGAGCAGAGAGGTAACCTTCCCCAACTAATTCTTCAGGACACTGCGGTGGTGAGCTGCCTTAGAGCCCTCTCTCTCCCCTTCAAGGGAGGCACAAAATGTGCTGCTGAACCAAACTAAATGGCACACAAACATGAGCCCTCGTCTTACTGCAAACTTAGATGAAAGCTGCATCCAGTCCTCAATATTGGGTTTAAAAAAAGTTCAAAAACACATATGCCATAACCATGCATAAGAAGGGCATATAGAGGCTTTAAATGTTAGAAACTAATTACCTGGCTTGCTGATTATATTGTTGAATTTGCTAATAAAAGACAGGAGTGGGACGGTGGAGAGAAGACAACGGAGAAGAGTGTGTCAAACTTCTTAAAATTAAATTAGCTAACAGAAGCATCACATTTATTTTCTAAGTCGTGAATTTAGACCATGGCTTCATAGTATGAGAACAGCAGTGCTGCTTTAGGAGTTTGCTTGTTTTCTATGGTTTTCAGTGTGCTCAGTTCCTTGTACAAACTGACATTGTGTCAGCCCAATGGAGGGAATGACATACAGGGGTGGAAAACTGAAGGAAGAGGTGAGACTTTGTTAAGCCATGACTGCTGCCAAAGAGACCTACCAAACCATGACTTCCGAGAACATCGTTAGGACATATTCTTGCCATGTATTGTAGTAATGTGCACATACATCCCTGCTTCTTCAGCAGGCTGAGTGGTAACACTTACATGAGATCTATTACAAGTAGTAAACATTAAGTACAATCATTTCATTTAAAAAAAAAAAAAAAAAGAAAGAAGAAAAAAGAAAACAACAACAACAAAAAAACAACAACCAAAAAAAAAGTTCAACTAAACATAAAAAGCATAACAACTTTAAAACAAGAAGTCCTTGTGCCATCATACTTTAAAAAGGATTACATGGCCACAAGATCTCTCCCACCTGGCAGTTTTAAGAACATCCATTTTACACAGGCTGCTTGGTTTCAGGGTCAGTACACAAGCTCCCCAGATGTGATGCTAGGAAGGATCCAAACTCATTAATCTTGCAAAAAATTCTGTTAATATCTTTTGGAAATACGCACTTCTTCAGTTCCTTGATAACGTTCAGATACTTAAGATGAACTTCTCCACTGCTACATATCCATTCTGTCTACATTTCCAACTCGCCCTGCCCCTCATCAGCTCATTGTTCTTCTCTCAAAAATGCCTTAAGACTCCCTCTAAAACCTCCTCCATCTCTCCCACATGGATAGAATAGTTACCTTAAATTGCTCCCAAAAGTATAAATTTGTCCAAAATTTTGCTAGAAGTACTACAATAAAACTTACCTGATACCAGATCAACATGGTGCTTCTACAACCAGTTCTGACATGGATGTGCTGGATTACATTAAGCAGGCTGCTTAAAAGCCTTTTGTCTCTTTTTCCTTTCCCTCCTGCCTCTAAATTCAGATGTTATACTTGTAAAAGCAGCAAGAATTTGTAACGATGTTCTCTCTAGTGCACCAGGAGGTTCTGCTCCCTCATAAGTGTCTATTATACAAATAAATAAGCACTACAGACAGTAGTGACCTCTTTTACTATAAGATCTGGAAAATTTATTCTAACATGCTTCTGTTGCACTGTATCTAACCAAGTGAGTTATATGCCTCAACTACTTTTACTATTTTCTTCAGCCACTTATTACACTGAAACGTAACAGTGCCTTTGGAAATGGTGGGGTCCACCTTTATGTCTAGAGTCTTGTAAAATCTAACATGATCCAATGTTACATCCTGGGAAGCCTGAGTATAGTATCATCTGCTATTTATTATTCCACAACTCTACGATTCAAATATTCAGCCAGACAGATATACAGCAAACCCAGCTAAACTAGGCTTGTAGCCTTTAGCTGACAATTTCAGCTACTGCTTTTATACAAAGGAATTGGTTTGAAAGAATTAATCAGTTTTGAAACATCATCAGTTACCTTGCTTGCCAGAGTCTCACTGAGAATAAAGACAAAAGACTTACTGTTCTTATGCATGAGTGAGGAAAGACATGAAAGGAGATAGCATCTTCTATTAGCGCAAGCAGCATGGTTAGCAAAACGTACAAAGTATAATTGGAAAAATGGGCCAAAGATGAACAACTGGCCTAATAAAAGATATTACCTTTCTCCATAAAATTCGTTATATATTTTTACCACCACAATTATACTAGCCCTGCTTTCTATTAAGGAATAAAAAAGCCTAGAGAACTCAAGTCAAGCTATAAAAAGACATCTCTTTGTTGTTGCATACTTTTCAGCCAAAATGTGCAAAGCAGAAATGGAAATTTTAGTGCAGTACAGCTGAAAGACAATAAAAATTTGGTCTTACACAGAAATGGACAACATAATCCTGGAATCCTCTCTCCTTCAAAATAAAATAATGCTAAACAGAGAAATTTCAAACACTTTTTTTTTTTTTTTGCCTTTGCAAGGGTAAGATATGGGGTAAAAGTTATAAATATGATGGGAATGGATGGAAATCTCAGAAGTAAAATAAATCAATAATATAGAAACAAAAATCAGAAACCAGGAGAAGAAAGGAGCAGCAACACAGTCTTAAAGGAGAACAGTAATGGGTTAAAGTAAGAAGAAACTCAAGTTCTTACTCCTTTCTTTTGAACAAAGGCTTGTATTAAAAAAAAATGAGGTTGGAGTGGAAGGCTCAGAGGTCATTAATTATGGAGATATTCAAATTAAATCACAAAGTAAAAGAAAAGAGAAAATTAAAAAACAAGCAAAACAAAACAAAACCAAACAAACCATGAGAACAAAACCAGAAAGGCAGCTTGGGAACCTCGTCTGTAATCACTCCACCTCCTGTTTTCTCCCTTCTCATCTTTGAATCTGCAAATACTTGCTCTCAGAATCATTGCCAGCAATTCCTATTTGGCTAGGTCTCAGACTTTTAAGAAGGAACCAAAGCCTGCTTATCTTCGGTGGGTATAGCATAAATAACTACAGTTCTTAACGTGCTGAGATCCCCCTATTGCCAACTTCACAGCCAGCACCCCTCTACCTTCTAAACTATAAATCTCCAGAGTCATTAGAAAAGTGGTTCCTGAGGAGACCAAGAGGGAAAAGAAGAAAAAAAAAAAAAAAAGAGGACAAAAAGAGGACTACTACTACAACATCCAGTAAAGTGCAGAGACTTCTAATCCTTTCATTTATAATTTATATATTATATACTATCTATTTATATATTACACATTTATATATTTTATAATATATTTATTTATATTTATTTATTATATATAATACATATTATATATATCCATATATATATATATATGAACACACACATATACTCAAACATATATATTTATACATCTCCCTCTGTGGGTGGGGTAGACACTGTAGCACATACATCCTTTGACTTGTCAAGGGCTTTCATTTTGTGTGTGTTTGTGTGTATACATGCATGTACTTTTTTTCCCTCCACTTTTCTAATGAGGACATGACTAATTTCCATATAATGAATCCCAAACTTGCTTCTCTGCATTGAAGTCTGGCTCAGGAAGAATCACCGTGGCAGGCTATCTGGGATTTTTTAGCATTATGCATCCTGAGATGTCACAGAAGGGGACTGACCATGCTCGATTGATTTTCAAGAGAGCAACTAGGCTGCAAAGAAGCCCGAAGTTGTTAATCATTTACACGCTTCTCAACTTTGCCAATCAATGCAGCACGTACACTTCTTGACCTTGCTTAGAGAAAAAATAAGGATAACCTTTAAAGATTAGGAGGGCTCGCACATTATGGATTTATCTGCCTAGCAATATTCATTTCAGTGATGAAAAATTACGACTTATAAGGCTAACATCCTGCTTTAAATTGCATACATGCAAGTTACATTAAAATTCCTTCCTATTCACACAAGAACATAAAAATCATTAACCAAAATACATGCAGAAACAGAAATGACAACTGCTAGATTTTTAAGGAGCCACTCTGAAGAGACCTTGCCATTTTTCCAGATATTAAAAATCACAGCTTCCACAATTCACATATCTAAATAGGAACTAAACTGTAAAGTCTACTATGCAGTGGTATTTATGCTTCTTTGAAACAGTTTGCTGGCTTGTTTTTTTCTGAGGTGATTTCTGAAATGAGTATTTCTAATATTAAAGTTACAAAAACAATGAAAACACCAGTATGCTGAAAATTTCAGCGACCCCTTTTTGTAACTGCCTACAGACTGGAAGCATAAATATCTCAAATCCTTTGAAAGTAAAGCACCTAAGCATGGGCTCCACAGAAATCAGCATTCTGGGCAGAGCTATGTCTAAGTTAGTCTCTAAGAAATGCCAAACTTAGCTCCTTAGAAACCTTACTACAGGCTCACAGGTTCACAAACAAAAGAATCAGGCACTTGAATTTTTTCTAGAAAACAATATATCGTCCTACTTTTTGCTCAGTGACTTTGTAGAATAGTGGACAATGCCCTCCTTTTCAACAGAAAGGAGAATTTCCACATTTCCATCTGCATTTTCTATGGCAGACCCCAAACATGCAGGTATTCTCACCCTAAGACTGACATTTTCTCTTTTCAAAGTTGTTTGCCTCTGTATACAATGAATGCAGTATCCAGGTTCTCAGTTGCCAATATTGAATCTGTTTACAATGCAATAACTAGACCCCAGTTGACAACAGTGAACATGAGTAAGCACGACGTGAGCCCTTGGTTTTGGAGGAGACCTCAGCTCTAGTAGCTCAAGTAATTAATTTAGTATCAACCTGAGCACACAGTCCAACGTCAGTGCACACGGCAGCCCTAATATGTCAGAGTACAAACAGGCAGGGGCACTCTGAAATCCTGATGGAGTAGAGGCAGCTGGGATGTGCAGACCTGGACAGGCTTTACAAGTGCTCTGCACGTCAACTCATGAGCGTCGACATGACAGCCACTGCTTAAGGTCTTACAAACGGTGCCTGGGGATGATGTGCAACTGCAGGTGGCAGTCGAGCAAAACCTAAAGACCTACCTTTAGGCTTGTGCAAACATGAGAGCATACCATGCCCCTACATCCATCTTTGGATCCTAGCCTAAGTGCCTGTGTGAAAGGTTGACAAACCTCCCACATGCTGCATGTGTGCACAGGTGGAGGTGCTTTTACACCAGCAATTAAACAGGAAGAACACTTCCTGCAGCCTGCAACTGACCTCCCTCAGACAAGGACATTAACAGCTGGGCTGGCCTCGCTGTTGTCAAACCCACAGTCAGACTTTGAATCTTATCACAGAAATAACTAGAAGACCAGAAAAACCACTTTGTTTTAGTTTTTTTGTTATTTGTCTTTTGAAATCCCAGATTAAAAAGGCTTACATTCTTAAGCATTGGCCAAAACCATGAGGACTATGTATATATTTTTTGATTTTTTTATTTCCCCCATGAAAGCTGAGATTCTCACTGGGACAGATGTTACAAGTGTATAAGTCGCTGCTCACAGTTTACAGTACACGTACATTTTGCTGAAGGGCTTGGGCTTGTCAGGAGCCCAGGGCTGGCGGCTGGCCGTACCAGCCAGCTGTGCCCTGGCTCAGGTGGAATGCTCAGGAAGAGGAGGCAGCTCTTCCTCTGCCAGAGCACTGACCTGGGAAAAGCTTCTGCAGTGCAGGGGAAAAACAGGGAAAGCCACAAACCATGTGGATAAGAACAGGAGACTTGAGAGAAATAGGGAACCAGGTCTCAGAGACAACAGGCAAACTCTTCCTAGAGGCCTACAGGAGGTCACAAAGATCCCCCTAAACAAGGAAAAAAATAAGAGGCATTGCCCTTGCCAGCAAGCAAGGACAAAACCGGCTTTCAGACACAACTATCTGAGTATGCCTCACCCAGCAAATCTGTTCACTCCCTTTTACGACGCTCTGCTTTATTTCTCTATTTGCTTTCTGAGAAAGCTATAAAAGTTTTAAAGATTCAAAGTCTTCTTGGTGTATTCCGCTTAAGAAAAAGCCCCAGACACAACAAACCTCAAAGCTCTTACTGAGAGTTTCACAGAATTCCAAGAGAAGTAAGGCTTAAAATGCTAAGAAAATTGACACGCTGACTGGAAGTGGAGGAGGTGGCTTCTTGAAAACACCATCAATAACTTGTTCTTGCATACTGAGCCTCTTCCTTGCTCTAAATGTCACTCATCCAGACTGGAAAAAAAACATTATTTAGTGTAAGGGCAACTTCTCTTTGCATGAACTTTGCTTTCCAAATGGAAAAGATCAAGCATCATACAGCATTTTGCAACTAGAAGCCAAAATCTGGCATTTCAGTAAGGTCAAAAGGAGCCACACTAACCCATGAGAAAACCTGACTCCACGTTGGGTAGAGAAGAGGTAAAAATGTGTCCCCAGAAAGCTGGGCTTTGACAGGAATGTGAGCTCCAGGACAGTGCTGGAGGGGACTCCTACATCCCACTGCTGGAACTGGAGTGTGTAGGATGTTAGGTTCCCATGCTCATGGCCTTGACTTCCCCACCAGCTTCAAATATTACTTTTTAACCATTTCCTTTGGGAACAAGAGTACAAACGAACAAAAAATCAACAACTACAGGGATCCTTAAGTAGATGCTTATTTATTTACAAGCAGTTCAGCATATCAGAGGATTGGTTCTAAAAATATGTGAGTGACCACAGTAGCAACTTGATGAGGAGGTAGGTGGGGAGACAGCAGAAATGTGCATTGGATGCACTATGGATGAGTGCAGATCATGCAGAATGCCTGAGGATTTTGCAGGAACAAAGTAATTTCCTGGAAAGGAACACAGATAAGGAAAAAGTGCTTGAGCTTTGCTTTTTGAATGCTACAATTTGTTCGCTTTTGCCTTGAAGCTATCTGAAAGCAGGTTTTTATGCCAATTCACCTGTCTTTTGAGTATTCCCTAACAATTTACAAAAACAGACAGCATTGAGCCCCTGGGCAGAGTTATATCTAACCATTTTTGATGACGCAGCTAGTACTGCTGGAACGTTTATTTCTTAGGGTAGAATTTTAGTCTGTTATGCCTCCACTGCAATTCATGCAGAATTTGTATTTAACTATCATTAATACCTGGCATGCTGTCCTTCTATAGCTACATCCTGGAAAATATCTTTTTATAGTGAGAAAGAAAGGGTTATCCTTTGTATGTTAAAATATGGACTTTCAAATTCTGAAAAGAAATAAATGAAAATGTAATATGGCCTGCAAAAATTTCAGCATTGCTTATCTCATGTTGTCTTCCTCTGACTATACAATTAGTCGATATGGAGGGGTTTGCACATTCAGGAGCATTCTTTAAAGAAAAAAAAACATACAGATGTACAGATTTTTATGTAAGGCCAGAAAAGGAAAAGAAGCAGCTAAGAGATACTTTAGTCCTGAACTTTTTGTTAACAAAGACAGTGCTCCAAACAAGTCACTTTAATACAGCAGCATGAGTGTGTTTCAGTGCCATCTAGCTAACACTTACGGTAACTTGCATCACTATGCATAGACTTTTTTTTTCTTCCAAGAATCCTTTCTTCAATTAAAAAAAAAAAAAAAAAAAAAAAGGCAAGGCAGCACATTGTTTTTGCTCCAGATCCATCAGTGTATTGAAGCATAAAGATCTTGGGTTGCTCTTGAAATACTCAAGCTTTGATGTATTTATGTGAGGAATGTAAAACACGTAACCCCCAAACCCTTTATGCTGTGACTGAGTTCTTGATCTGGTCAGAGCCACATGGCTGAGTATTTTAAATACTGCTCTTTCAAGTATAAGCATATTTGGTGTCACTATGCAACCATTCCAATCAACTCTTTTATGCCATATATTAATGGAAGGGTTGAGACAGAAAAGGAAATGCAAAGAATACTACTTCAGTTTGTTTTAATAAATGGAAACAGCATTGATTTTTAAAGATAAGAAATTTGTAAAAGCAAGCGAAGAACATATTTTGAGATTTTGAGGAGTGAAACATTATGCTTTAAATCCTCTGAAAAATCTTTTTTTTTTTTTTTGCCTTCTTATAGAATGGGTTTCCAGATAATAAAAAAACATTTGCAGTCCTGCCCAAGTCGTTATGACTATGTAAACGCCAACTGAAAGCGTGCAAGTTCTTTCTGAACTTTAATAAAAATTCTCCAGTTTAGAATAATTTGACAGCCTAACACTTCTTTCTGCAGCCCAAAATAGACTGGAGGAAAAATGGTTTCTTTTGACTCAGCAATGCGCTTTTATATCCTCTAAAAACCATAATTGAATCATAATGGCCCAGTTTTAAATCCTTCTGGCTTGGAAGTGTACCATTTAAACCTCTTCAGAACTGTCTGGATACCCAGCATATACCTGCTAAGTCATGTCACTGAAAGTCCCAGAAAAAAAAAAAAATCTCAACATGTAACTAAAATCGTTATTTTTTGCACTACATAGTCACTGCATTTTGGGTTTTAGATTGTGAGTGATGCAAAATGAATATTCTTAACAACAACAACAAAATCCAAAACTCATCTCATCCAAAAAAAAAAAAAAAAAAAAAAGGAGGTTGCAAAAGCACAAAGTGTAAGGTTGTAGGGCATATTGCACCAAAGTGAGATAATTTTGCAATAATTACTCTTTACTTCTTCTGTCACATATTTTTTTTACTATTTAGTTCATATATTTCTTTTTACTTACATTCAACTAATTCCCCTACAAATAACTTTTTAACAATAGTCTGTCATGTTTCTCAAAGGGCATTGCAAAACATTTCAGGAAGGGTACATTGAATAATGAGAAACACTGATGAACAAAACATGGATGGGATTAAGACAGCACACAGGAACCTGCTTCTGAGATCTGACATGTTTGCCCTGGTTGAGTGGAATCAGCAGCAAGCTCTCCTTCCCCTCTCCTCCCACTCCTCGGAGGCACCCACCAACTTCAGCCCCAGTGCTTCCTTTCTTTTCCACCATCTTTTGGAATGGGAGGCAGATCTCTCTTCTCTCCTTACCCTTCATGCTAGGGATCTTCAGGCAGTTGGGACACCTCTTTGCTGCAGGAAAGTTACACTGAGAAGTAGGGAGGAGCAGAGCTGAGCAGTAAGACAAAGGGGAAGGAGCTTTGCCAGGCACCTGCCTGACAGTGACAAACAGACCTGAAGAGAAATGAGTCGCTAAGTGCACCGAGGAGGAAGACGTGTTCAGAGCAGTGATGTTTTTGGTTGACTATCCCTGTTCAGACTGGAGACAAAGTTCAGATACTGAAGGCAGAGAGAGCACTTACATGGACTGTATTGGCAGGGGCTCGACTGAATGTGCTGCTAAAATAACTATTAAAGTACCCTCCCATTCTGCTAGACATAGAGAGATTCTCCACAACACCAAGGGACTCCATAATTTTTCACACATACATATATGTATATATTACTGTTACAGTGGAAAATTTGACGGAATAAATCAACTGTTCTTCAGACAATCATGATAGTTCCCAGCTGACAACAGCCACCAGCTTACACAAACTGATCGTTTTTTCTGAATTAACTAACTCCATTGTTTCATTAACTTTAACTGCTTATGGATAAGCCTGAAGTTTCCAGCAGAACGTAAGGAGAGTTAACACAGCTTTGAGAAATCCATGCTTAGCTTTTGGGGTAGATAAACAAATGCAGAATGAAGTGAGCTACTTAGAGATATTTTTGGTTAGCTAATCGTCTTTATGTTATCCAAAGTTTAAAAAAAAAAAAAAAGTCCCCTAAGCCTTCACTAGTTTGTGTGTCTGAACTGTAAACAGACAGATAAATAAAAAGCATTACTGAGTATGCCTAGTTGCTGTTTTCACAGCTATAATCACACCTTTTCAACCATCTTGCCCTTTAAAAAAAAAAAAAAAAAAAAAAAGCAGCAGCAGACATCAGAGGATGAGAGGAACTGAAGAAATCACAGCAGTCCCAAATATTCACCCACTCACACAACTGATCTCAAATTCCTCTACATTCTTCCACTGTATCTAGAAGAAACTGGACAGTGAAGAGGCTTAAGAGCAAACTGGGTATGGTTAGTATCTGTTTGATACACAAACATCAGAAGTTACTGTATGCCTACAGGAGTTATACTTTGTAGGCATCATCTCTCATCTCTGAAAACAGTGAGACGTTGTTAGAGGTCAAGGTCTCTGAGACAAAGATGGGTCCAGCTTTAGGCAGAGAGGCACTTTGTGCTTACTCACGGACAGTGCTTATAGACAATTCACATGGAGCTTTACTCTGGGAACAGAGTTCAAACAGGAATACGAGCCTGGAAAGGGGTAATATATACACCTCTGGGAACGTAACACAGGTTTTTAGGAATTAGCTCAGTTTTTCTTACCTTCTCATATCCACCTTGGATGCTACTTTCTGCAGCCACTGGGGCAAATAAAAAGAGTTTGTGAAACAAGATGCTACCTTCCAAAGGTGTATCAAAAAGTCTGCTATCAGGGATATACTTTCCTGAATAACTGATAGCAATGATATACGCATTTGTTTCTACACAATGTAACAAGCACTTTGTGTGAATTAAGTGACGTCCTGTGTGAGAGCTTACAGATGACAAGTAATTCTCAGTAGTGATTTAGAAAGTGATCTCCTGACACATTTTTCAACGATTGTGAAATCAGCTTTTGCTACTTACTTTGACAATACCGACACTCATATGGATACTGTGCTGACTCCTTCTTCACTGCTATGCAAATCTATGAAATTAGACAACTTGTCCAATGTATTGGAGTAATTGTATTAATTCACAGAGAAATATGCCCAGTGGGAATTCTATCTCATTTGGCCATCATGGTCCAGATGAAGCAGTTCCATCAAGCTGTCAGTCATCTCCTGCCTGGCTTTGGCTCTCATGACCCTTGCAGGGACTTGGCAGGTGGTGCTTTACCAGGTGTGGCACTTGAAGGGAGGGCAGGAGGAGAGAAGCAGCAGGGAAGGAGCTGGGTCAGCCTGTGGAATCTGACCTTTCGCTTCAGGCACCTCCTCTGATTTTGGCCTTGTCCCAGGTGGCCAATAGTCATGTTATTCAATAAAAATCTTTTGTTAAGTACATGTGAAGTGTTCAGCCCAAGTTCGTAACAGATCGCTCATCTGATGTAACGGGCAAACATGGCCATAATTAGCAAAGGGCAGCAAACAGTGAACTGTTGATGAGTAACTGCAAGACCCACTGAAAGAAATATGGAGACAGAGCAGGTCTTTGTACTGCTACAGTATCCACTGCAACAGGCAAAGCATGAAGGAACAAATTTATTGCTTAATAGCACAGCTATCTCTTCCCTAAACTACGAGACCTACATGCAAATCACGTTTCTCTAAAGACAAAGTTATTCCCAATCTTTGCACTGTTATCTTCACAGGTACCTTACAAGTTGGCAGAACTGATTGCTGTCCGATAAAATTATCCATACAAGAGAGGGGAAGATCCATCACTTAATTTAACTGGTGTTCCCCTTAAGCAACAAAGATTTAATGTAGTCTGATAAAGAGGGAGATGAAAAAAGTTACTCAACATTGATGGAGTATAATCCAGGATGTAAAATCAGAAATTGAAAAGTTGTAATTTTACTAGTAGACAAAATGATCACGTTTTGAAATTCTTCTAACACTAGGCTTCTTCTTGACACAAATAATATTCAAAATTTAAGACTGGATATTCCATGTACCTTTTTCTGATTAAGACTTATTTGAGCAATTTGTCATTAAAAGAATCATACAGAATCACATACACAAAAGACATTTACTTATAAAATTGCTGGTCTCTTGGAAACATTTTGAAAAGACTCCATCCTTATTTCCTGAAACCACAAATAAAGTATGCCTTTCAAAGCCGAAAAATTTACACCATGAGCACCATTTACAGACAATTCTAATCCTTTCTATTAGTCACCCTGAAATCCTCTGGGCTGTGTAACTGCACTACTTCCAGAACACATCAATAAAGTTATAGTAAACCAGCCGACAGACATGAAGCTTTCTGGGGGCTAGGTGCACATAGAAATCATGGAATCAATCTGCTGTTATTATTCTTAATCCACAGAAAAACAATCTAGACAGGGGGAACGATGAACTTGCCTATGTTAATTCCAGGTCAATGGGAGAGCCTGTCAGGCCCCAGGACACACAGACATGCTAGTCCTCCCACCACACCCAAAGTCTAATATGTATTGGTAAAGATAGTTTTCTCTTTCAAAATAGTTCCTATGTGTTAACAAGTAGACAACAAAAAAAAAAAAAGCCAGACTTGTGGGGCCAAAATCTAGACCTGGAGACACTGCCTTACGTGGTAAACTTTTAGTTGTTTATTATAAAGAATGTTTTATTCCTTGTTCTGATTTTATTCCTTGTTCTGATCCAGTATTTCTGAGATAACCAGTTACGGGAATAGTAACCAAATTATGTTGTCCTCATAGAGTCACATTTTCTCGATATGAGACAAGACTTTCTATAACTACTGAGGAAAGAAAAAAATGAAATATTTTGATCATCTTCAAATAATAAAGCATTTCTGAAGACCATTTTCATGTATCATTTTCTGCAACTATGACCACTGATTTTACTTTCAAAGCAAAATAATAAGCCAATATAGTTTAAGAGCTCTGACATTTTTAAGAAGACTGTCAAAGGGAAAAATGATAGAAGATTAAGTGATATGGTGTCAAGCAAAAGATGAATTATCACTACTTGATGACAATCAATACACACTAGAAAACAGATTCTGTAAATATTTAAGACTTTCGCCACAAACTGGAATATCTTTGAGGTTACTGGTTGTCATTTTTCTTCTTACTGCATTAAAATGAGCTTTTTTGTATATGAGTATCATCCAGTTTTACTGAAAATTGTACACAGAATATGGTTTTGAAATCCCAAAGCAAAAAAGAAAAAAAAAAGAAAGCAAAGTGACAAGACAAAGAAACATGACATAGGACACAGCAGACATGGGTACATGGAAGGAACTAGTTTGATAGTAATCCTTTCACAAAATTTCCTTAAAATAAACATACTCAGATTGACAACACACCTTCTGATAAACTTACTCCTTTTTTTTTTTTTTGTGAATATTCTGCATGAGGAAACATTTTCAGATCAGCTGATACTGTGCTACGTAAGAACAGTTACTATGTAAGTGATAAGTATGGAAACAAAATTTTGTTTAGAATTCAAACATTTTCATAATGAATACCTTCCTACTTTGGTCCAAAAGAGGACCAAAACCACCAAATTTTTGGTGTCTAACAAGATGCAAGCTCCTGAGATATTTTTATCTCATGGCCATTTGATGTCTCTTCTGAGTTTTCTTCTACTGAAGATTTTAAGAGATCCACCTCTGAGAACACTGTTCCTCTCTCAAATTGTCTTGTCTGATGGACACTAGAGTAATTGAGAGGAAAGGTGGACAGAAACATCGATCATGATAAGGTGTGTCTTATACCCCTACACTCGAACACCATTGCTAGTTTCTGATATCACACTGTCCAAAAATTAAGTTGCTAAAAACCTTTTGTGAACTAGACTTTGCTAATTTTGTATCTGTAATTTAAGAATTCCTTTTCTTTTTTTCTTTCTTTCTAAATAATCTTACTTTACGATTTGGACTAAACTTTGATCTGGACAGTTTTTGTATCTTGGTTATAAATTCTAGATAAAAGTTTAGGCTGTTTGGAGGAGAATATTACCTAGGATTTTTGTTGAAGGAGTGGGGAGAAATTAACACTCAGATGGCTAAAGCTGAGGCTGTGGTATTATCAGGAAGAACTTTGAAATTCAGTTCCCTGTAGAGTACACAACAGAACTTTAAGAATCAGTAGAGGAATATACAGCAGCAAAAACGTTTGCACAATTCACCTGTAACTGGCAGATAGGAGTCTCAATATAGTTCTGTTTCATTTCATAACACTGATTCATAACAATCCATCTACTTCCAGTACTTGCATCAGGTCTTCATTTCTGATGTGGCTGAAACGAGCTCCAAAATGCGTTGACTCCTTATACCTTGGAACAAGAGACAAGGCTGCCAAACAAATCTCTTCCTTTGGTTCCTTCAACCCTTTATACCACAGTTGTGACAGATACCCTGGTACCACCTACTACGCTGGGCTGAGAGAAGACAGCACTTCCCTGCTCCATGCCTGGAATGTGCTACCAGCAGTCATCTGTGCAGTTACAGATTAAATGCTAAAACTGTCAGCTTAAGACTTATTTTTTCACGCTGGCTTTTTCCTAAGCCATCCCAGTGATGTGGATCTTAACAAGCTTTACTCTTGCTTAATAGCTGAGAAGCACCCTGGGGTCTGAGGACTCTGTTATAAATACACTGACTGATCGACTTTCATTAGTGATGTTACCTTCAGACTGACAAGTATGAAGTGGCATCATACATAAAGTAGTTCATAAAAACAGAAGGGAGGGGACGTCAGCTTTCTGTAAAAATGTACCATAATAGTCACTGATTTGGAGTCACTACTTCTGCTGTTAGGCTTGATGGGTGGAGGAAGTGAGGAACCCCTGGTGCTTCATACACATCTTTATGAGGATTTACTTGATGAGAGAAACATGACAGCATAACCTTCTGAGAGGTTGGTATTTTCCAGAGATACACAGTAAAATGTTAAAATATGCCAAAAGCTCTTCAGCTAATCCCATGAACTCCAAAAATCTGCCGTCAAACAGGTGTCTAAGCTTTCTAATCAGTTGCTGTTTAATATTTATCAAACAATAGCTGACAATAAAAAGTAAGATTGGTCAAATGCATTTCAAAATCATTCTTTGTATTAAAAATCTCTACTCATGCACACGGCTCAGTCTCACTGGCAAAGAATCTATTCAACATGTTCAATAGAGATGCATGAACAATTAGCAGGTCCTTTATGTTTAGCTCCTTTTTGCTACTTCATTTTCTTGCTAGAATCTTGAAATTATACATTTAAATAACACTTCAAAATTTTCACTTTTGGGTTACCATTTATCACAATAAACCAATAAAAAGCCGTGTTTGTTTAAACAAACCTTTGGGACACTACAGAGCTCATGTGTGAGAAATTTTTTTGATTTTTATTAAAAGAAAACCTTCCAAGGCAAAGTTACCATCTGGGTATGTATAAATGAATTGAAACTTTATTTGGTGTATATGACAGTTCTTCTAAAGCAAGGTGCTACTCTGCAGAAGCTAGTGGAAGTGAAGTCTTGTCCCATCTGGCCCAATCTTCTGTGTGCTTATGGCAGAGCCTTGACTGACCTTGTCTTCGCCAACACATTATTCAGCCAAATTCTAGTTTCTGCTCTTTGTTCTGAAGATTTACATGTTTATAGTACACATGCTGCTTCTGATGAAATGTGAAAGTGAACGTTAGATCTTAAGGTATCAGATAATTTGCGATGAAGAAATAACTCATTCTACTTATATAACTTACCCTTTTTTCCCCTGACTATAAATTTTTCCATTATGTCTCTGTTCATCCCATGTAATAGGCTTACACCTTTAACTTGGAGGAATCTACCCATAACCTGGTACCCAGAGGATCCTTTGCTGGAGGACATGAAAAAAATCCCTTCAAGTGTTGTATCTGTATTATTCAATTATTTATAACTGAGCAGTCAATTCTCAACCATCATTATGCTGGACATGTGTATTTTATTTTCTGACTCTTATTAAAAAAATAAGCTGAAAGCCATGGGCTAGAGCCTTTGCTCATGTCTGGTTTTCCTTTTTTTTTTTTTTTTTTTTTGACACATAATTATCTCAGGAGAAAATTCTGAAAATGTTTTGGTATTCAAATATTAGAAAAATATAGAGCGAGGAATAAATACATTTTTGCATTACGGCAGAATTATTTAGATCACATAACGTATTTTAGTGATGATTTCTCTCCTACTATAGCACATAGAATTTAACAATGGTAGAATAGAATTTAACAGATGGTAACTCATCCTTACCATCTTTAGCAAGATATGTTAAGGTACTCTTTCACAATTAGCTTCTTAAGATTATTCTTGTAACATCTGGTTTGTATTTTGTAACACCACCACCCAAAATTTCTTTACACAGCTGGCATTCTTTTTTTCCAAGCAAATCCACTGCATTAGGTAGCATTTTTTCAAACAAATTTTCATATCCACATTTCTAATCCAAGTGGGGTAGTAGTTCCTAAATGGTTACATAAATCATTGTAAATTGCAGGACTCTAAACCCTCTCTAATTCAATCCCAATGCCACTCTTTTCAACTAATAGTTAATAGCATAAGTTAGCAATATTGAAACAGTAAGTGGAAAATTCTCTCAATATAGGAAGGGCAATGCTGCATCCCAGCTTCACAAATGGTAATTATTTCTTTTACCTGAATGAACATCTGTGATCATTAGTTTTAGATTATCATTTCTTACAAGCAAATTCACTCTAATCTCTTAAAGCCACTTTGAAATTTCACATCATTAAGTTTAGGTCCCCCCTTCGAGTTCCAGACATATACTTCAGCACAACAGAGCACCTATTAAAGAAACACTTGGCAACACAAAACACGAAGCAGATGGGCAAGGTATAAAGAGGCACAGGGGGTTGAGTTTAGTAGGCCGAAAGCAAAAAAAAACAAACACCTTTTTCAGATCCTCTGTTGCAATAAAAGGACAACAGGACACAAAATAGATATTTCTTAGTCACATGAAACTGTTTCAAATGACCTCCAAAGAAAACTTTCATTAGTTTGACAGCTGTCACTCACATTATCTCTTTTTCATTTGGGGGCATACTTGAGCCCTTTAATTTCAAAATCTACTATAAATGTCCCTTGTGCATTTTAAGGGACTCTTAGGAAGTGTTTACAAAAATATTTAGAATAGTACAGACACAAATTTAAGTCTCTAACATCCCATTTTTTTGTGACAAAGACAGTATCTCAGGTTTATCGATCAGCTAACCATGTTTTCCTCTACATAAAAGAAGTCTCAACAAAACCAGTATTATTTTTTTTTAAAGCAAAATTGAGGTAGGAAATATAATAAAAGCGCAAGACCTGAAGTTCAGAAAACTACACATTTTTGAAACTACTAGAAAGAACTTCTGTGCATTTTAGTTGAATCATTCATCTTTAAAAATTCAGAAGAATTTCTAAGATGAGCCAAAAATTTATTGCCAGAACATCACATGATGTGCCTCCTAAATTAATATATGTCAAAATATGAATGCACATATATTCTTCTCTATATACCATGACTTCTACTGAGTGGGAAATTAAAACATTGAAGTCTGAGCTGCAATTTAAATTTCGACATTCAATGACATTATGAATTCATATTTTTCTTATTAAATTCCATTCTCTTCATCATCTTGTTTTGCTTTATAGTCTTTCTGAAAAAAAAAAAAAAAAAGGTTAAATTGAAACACGTTCTTCCTTGTTTCCCAGCTTCTCAGACTGTGTATAAGAAGCAGTGTGGCCAGCAGGGCTAGGGAAATGATCGTCCCCCTGTACTCGGCTCTGGTGAGGCCACGCCTTGAGTACTGTGTTCATTTCTGGGCCCCTCGCTACAAGAAGGACATCGAGGTGCATGAGCGAGTCCAGAGAAGGGCAACAAAGCTGGTGAGGGGCCTGGAGAACAAGTCCTACGAGGAGCGGCTGAGGGAGCTGGGCTTGTTCAGCCTGGATAAAAGGAGGCTCAGGGGCGACCTTATTGCTCTCTACAGATACCTTAAAGGAGGCTGTAGAGAGGTGGGGGTTGGTCTATTCTCCCGCATGCCTGGTGACAGGACGAGGGGGAATGGGCTAAAGTTGCGCCAGGGGAGTTTTAGGTTGGATGTTAGGAAGAACTTCTTTACTGAAAGGGTTGTTAGGCATTGGAACAGGCTGCCCGGGGAAGTGGTGGAGTCACCATCCCTGTAGGTCTTTAAAAAACGTATAGATGTAGAGCTTAGCGATATGGTTTAGTGGAGGACTTGTTAGTGTTAGGTCAGAGGTTGGACTCGATGATCTTGAGGTCTCTTCCAACCTAGAAATTCTGTGATTCTGTGAAGTCCATGGGACCAGATGGGATCCACCCGAGGGTGCTAAGGAAGCTGGTGGATGTGATTGCTGGGCCGCCTTCCATCATCTATCAGTGGTCATAGTCATCCAGAGAGGTCCCAGATTACTTGAGACTTGCTGATGTGACTGACACCAATCTATAAGGGTCTATAAGAAGTAAGGGAGACCCGGGGAACTACAAACCTGTCAGCCTGACCTTGGTGCCAGGAAAGGTGATGGAACAGGTCATCTTGAATGCAATCACACAGCATTTGCAGGACAAGCAGGGACCAGGCCCAGTCAGCATGGGTTCATGAAAGGCAAGTCCTGCCTGACCAGCGTTGTCTCCTTCTATGTCCGGGTGATCCGTGTGGTGGATGACAGAGTCTGTTGATGTAGTTATCCGTGTGGTGGATAACAGAAAGTCTGTTGATGTAGTCTACCTAGACTTCATCAAGGCCTCTGACTTAGTCTCCTAGAGAAGCAGGTAGCCCATAGCTTGAAAAGGTATGCTCTTTGCTGGGTTAAAAACTGGCTGGGTGGCTGGGCCCAGAAAGTGGTGGTGAACACAGTGAAATCCAGATGATGACTGGTCACCAGTGGTGTTCCCCAGGGGTCAGTGTTGGGGCCCATCGTCTTTAATATCTCTATTGACAATATGGACAAGGGAATTGAGTGCACACTCAGTAAGTTTGCAGATGACACCAAGCTGGGGGGAAGTGTCAATCTGCCAGTGGGTGGGAAGGCCCTGCAGAGGGACCTGGACAGGCTGGGTTGATGAGCAGAGGCCAATGGGATGAGGTTCAACATGGCTAAGTGCCACGTCCTGCACTATGGCCACGACAACCCCATGCAACGCTACAGGCTTGGGGTAGAGTGGCTCAAAAGCTGTGCAAAGGAAAAGGATCTGAGGGTGCTGATTGACGCTCGCCTGAACATGAGCCAGCAGTGTGCCCAGGTGCTCAATAGGACCAGTGGCATCCTGGCTTGTATCAGGAATAGTGCAGCCAGTAGGACCAGGGAGGAGATCGTCCCCCTGTGTTCTACACTGGTGAGGCCGCACCTCATGTACTGTGCTCAGTTTTGGGCCCCTCACTACAAGAAGCACATCGAGGCCCTGGAGCATGTCCAGAGAAAGGCTACAAAAGCTGGTGAAGGGCCTGGAACACAAGTCCTGTGAGGAGTGGTTGAGGGAACTGGGGTTGTTTAGTCTGGAGAAGAGGAGGCTCAGGGGAGACCTTACTGCTCTCTACAACTGCCCGAAAGGAAGATGTGGGGAGCTGGGGTCAGCCTCTTCTCACAAGTAACTAGTGATAGGACTAGAGGGAATGGCCTCAAGCTGCACCAGGGGAGGTTCAGGTTGGAAATTAGGAGACATTTCTTCTCAGAAAGAGCAGTCAGGCATTGGAACGGGTTGCTCAGGGAAGTGGTGGAGTTCACTGTCCTTCTGGGTGTTCAAGGAGAGGTTGGACATGGTGCCTGGGGACATGGTTTAGTGCGTAACATTGGTGTTAGGATAATGGTTGGACCAGATGATCTCAGAGGTCTTTTCCAACCTTAATGATTCTATGGTATCAAATCTGCATGTCCTTGACAGGCTGTTCAAATAGGCTAAAACAGATTAACTGTGACGGAGCAATAAGCATTTTTAACTCTGTATCAAGCATTTAAATACAAACTTCAAATAATTTTCTGTGCATGCTTTTAAACATATCACAGCTTTTTAGAGAAAAGGGTAAAACTTAAAAACAAATCTAAACTCCAAGAATAAGGCATATGAAAAACTATCTCACACTTCGTTATCAAAGAAAATGTACAATACAATTGAAACAAGAATCCTTTAAAGTTCATTGCTGCTGTTAACTTCAGGTGGTTAAGCTCCTGGTGTCCAGTGAGGCCTCAGACAGTATATTTTATGTAGGAATTGATTACGCTGAGTTGTTTGGCAGCTATACAGCTACACCTACATCAACAGTTTCTATTTGTAATTCCTACTACTGATTTTTTTACCATCCTAAGGACACAATGGTTTCCAGCAAATGTAAGATTTTTTCTCTGCATGAAAGGGCTATCTAAAACACAGGCATCTTTCCCTTTTCTGCTATTTCTGCAATAACTTGAGAAATATCAAGAGAACTTTATATTTCAAGCTACAGATGGACTTTGAAAACTATGTTATTATCTTGTCACAAAACAAAAGGCCTTTTTACCAATGTTTTCCAAGTCTGGATCTTGCTTAACCAGCCTCACAATTTTTGGGGTGTATCTCTAGATAGTAGCACTTCAGGTCCAGTCATTCATGGCCTACACAACAAGAAAACATGGCCAAATACTGACCAAAGCACAGCTTGTGATGTAAATCTTAACTAAGAACTTGCATGATCTTTCAGACATGTCTGTTCATAATTAAAAATAAAAATAAAAATAAAAATAAAAATAAAAAGTTTAACATTAGTCACACCAGAACTAGATTTCTAGCTATCTTCACAGACAAGAAAAACATTGCTATTTCTCACAAACAAGTAGTTTTGCACTCAGGATGGCCTAGCTATCCTATTAGATCAATAAATATCTTGAGGGGAAAAAAACAAAACCACTTTTGAACATGAAGCTCTGCTTCAGGGCACAAGAAGATGTCCACAAGACACCACAACCAGAAAAAGTCCCATGTTAAATACATCTGGCTCCACTTGCACATGGCATAAGGACATAACACAATGTAACATCCAAGTAAAGAACTGCTGAAATTGTGGTGTTAACTGGACATTCACATTTAATCAAGCTTCCAGGAAGAGTCTGTATGTCTGCAAGTAGCCCATGAAATTCACAGTTGAGTGTACCAGTCAGTTAATGGCAGAATATATCATATTACTTTACCAAAAAACAATGTTGAGAAAAGTAGATGTACTTAAATTTCTGCAGCCATCAATGTTATCAACATAAATAAATAAATAAATAAATATCAGAAAACAACTTACATTTTTGCTTTAATGCACAGAAAATTGAGTTTCCTGGAAGGAGTCAACACAAAACTAATACATGTTATGATTTCAGATGCAAATACTTATTATTTTAAAAAAGCAGTTCCAGGATGTTTAGCAAGAAAATTTCTGACCTATTTAGCTGCACATCTTCGTGTAAACATGATTAGAAGCCTGATGATATATAGTAACATGGCTTTGGGACACACGAAAACGTTAATTCTTTAGTGAGCTTGTGGACACGTATGTTATTTTTAAACAATGCCTTTTTTAAACCAAATCTGAATATTTCAAATGGTTTGTGTATGTATCACAGTAATGTAACATTTAATCAAAATACTGCAACCTAGCCTAGAGGATGAAGTAGCAAAGCAGATTGAAAGACAGACAGACTTAAAAAGCTCTCCCTAAGGGTTTGAAGCTGTCTGCTACACTACAAGTAAAACAAATAACTGTATTAAAACATAAATTTACTACCCCAGTGAGGCAGTATGTTGGTTGCTAACCACCAAGTGCCACAAAATGCAAGGTCACACATCAAAAAAGATTTTATAAAGTTTCAGTTTTTATTAGTCTGTCAGAATTTACAAAAAAATACACAAACACTACAGACAGTAAGGTCAGAAGGCAGGTGCCGCATTCTCTGGCTGATAAGAACAACTTTGCCAATTAATATGGAATGGTTAGTCTGTATAGCACAAGTTTTTGCTTCCATACCACATATAGAGCTATTCAGTCTTTTTTTATTATTTATTTATTTTTTCTTATCATTATTCATTTCTCCCTTTCTTCCTTACACTTTAGAATATAGTTTAAAGACTGAGACTTAGGCAGGCACTGGAATTCTTTCCTTCAAATACAGAAAAAGAAAAGCATTACATAGGATTGGTACAGACCTGAAGCTGAAAACACTGAGCGTTAAGGCTCAGGTCAAAGAGGACTATGTCTTGGTTAACAAACCTACTAAATCACTGCTGCTTCAGAACATGATTATCATTCCAGAATGACTTTATGTCTAGTAGGACACCAAGCTATAACTCAAAGATCTAGCCCACTTAGCGACTATATTAATATATCACTTGTTTACTAGATGTAGACTTGCAGTCACACATATAAACAAGGCAGACATCAGTGAAGAAGCTACACCAACACCCGTATCTTCATTACTCCACCTGATGATGGCAGGGGTTGTTATTAGGCTACCAGAGCACAGAGGAGCAACCTGGGCACTGCAGAGCCTTGAAGATCAACCCGAGGGAGCACAGACACAGACACCTTTTTGCTAGTGTTCAATCGAGAGTTGCTGACAGCACACCATAAGCAGGGCAGTTCCAAGGCAGCAGTCAAGGTCTACACTACCATATATATCATGATTTATGATGGAGTGAAAACATGTTCTAGACTGAAAAGGGGTGGAAATAAAAAGCATGTTTTAAAAAGTTACATTTAGAAACCTGACATCTTCAGAACATATCAACAGTGACCTACCATAACACTGACTAAATTAAAAAACATTTTCTTTAAATTAGTGTTTCATGTAAACCTAAAGATTTAAAGTTACAGATCAAATAATCTGTCACAACGGCAGCCAGCTTAGTTTTGTCTTACAGTATACTAGCATCACGTAAGAACAATTTTCATTATGCTAAGAATTTTTCTTCACCCTTTTCAAGCTTCATGATTACAGACAAAATCCTGAAAACACTTAATCTACAGGACTGCAAAACAGAAGGCAAATGAAATCTTCCAAAAGTTAATGTTTACCTCTTCATTGTTAATGCTTTCTTTTGATTTTGGAATGCCTGAGGTCGAAGTTACTTTGACTACCAGGTCTCCTAACAAGAAGAGTGATCATAAATAGCCAAATGCTGAGCATTGTATAAACATCTCCTCAGATAGCTTCAGGCTTTGTGCACTAGTAGCAGCCTACTACCAGCCAACCAAGGAAGCAATCTGCTTACCTTGCCTTTAGACCCACTTTTGTATTGTGTAACAAGGTCCCTCCACCTGGTGACTTGCACAGTGAATCATTATCACTAACTACATGCATACAGTACAGATTTAACTTAAGATAAGATTTTCTTGAGATAAGTTTTACAGAAGGTGACTGAAATAATCAACTGCTCTCTTCTTCCAAGGAAAGATGTCTCTACCAGAGCAAAGGCACGTGGACAGTTGGTTTGTTTTTGTTTTTGTTTTTCTGCTTGCAAGAGAGACTGCATGTACATATGTGAAACAGTAAGAAAACATAGATCACAAAATTGGGTGCAAAGGAAGGACAGTAAAAATACACATTCTGCAGGTAACTTTACCCCAAATAAGATGAAAGAAGAAGCTCTGCAACATTCACTGAGAGGAGTTTAGAGCTGGGTTAAAGGCACATGGTTTGATACTTCTTGTCCTACAAGAAATTCTGTTTGGGATTTTATTTGTAAATAAGATTTTGTCAAGTATGTCTCATTCCTCACCTAATCCCTATTCTCAACTACAATCACCCACAAAAAGTCAAATTCTTGTTTAACAGCTCAGGTCAGAAAAGGTAAAAATATATAATGGCTTAGACAAAAAACAAGATAAACAAAAAATCCCTCCATAAAACTGCTAACACTGAGTTTCCACACATTTCAAATTACCAGAAGCCAAAAATACTATATGTAAGTAGTCCAAAGAAGCAAAAACTAAGCTTATAAAAATTGGCATGGCTTCTACGTCAAAACTCATGAGAGCTATTTTGTGGCAGCGTTTTGCCACTTCTAATAACATCTTTTAAGGAGAAAAGTCTCCAAGTAATAGATAGAACTATAATAAACATGTATTTTAAAAATAAACTGTAATCTCACAATCTCTGATAAATAAACACTGCTATTGATGCAAGTTTCACTGTGCTGTACAGCAGTACAGGCTGCCCAGGATACTTTTAAAGCACACAGACTAAAACATGCAAAAAATTTATCCATAGCCCCCAAAGTCCTGTTTTCTTGGAGAGAAAGAATTTACAGAGACTTGATACAATTCTACCCTCTCTTTTCCCTGCTCTTTCACTGCCTTTATTAACTCAATATGCCCCTACACTCACTTTAAAGATTTCGTTGCTATGGGAATTTATTTCCATATTTTTTTGTAAAGGGAGAAAACAAGATTTTGGTGATTAAATGTCACAGAAGCTCTGACTTTTACACAACCTGATCAAATCCACAGCCTTAGAAGTAAACTGTGTATGTGTCTGAAACTCTAACCATTCTGATTGCAAAAAGGTACGTATGTTCTACCTGACATTAAGAGCACCAGGTACAAGAATTCTCATTCCCTTCCCTCAAAAGCTTCTGGACAATTCTAACATAATTTCATCATGTGCATTTTCAATTAGTTTCCTACAAACTTAGGAACAAAAAATATTTGGTTTTGCCCCTCCTCCCAATGTGGACTTATCCACAGCATCGAGGGATTCTTTGTTTCCAAGAGACATTCAAGGATAGTGAGGCTAGAAATTTACCTCCTAAGAACTGACCCATAAAATCAGCTACAGGATTGCAAGCCTGGGTTGTCTCCCTCCCCTATACCTAATCTACATTGCAGCTGGAAAAAGAAATGGAGGCAATATGTACAAAGTATCATTCTGTTCTTCCAATAAATATGCCAAAAAATGTTTGCTGCCTTCTATCACAACTGGTTGTTTCCACTGTAAATCTCACACACTTGTATTTTAATATTGTAGCTGTCCACATAGGTTACTGTTTAGAATCACTCAGTTTGGAAAAAGTGTGTACGTAATCATTAAATCATTACAACTAATAAAAATGAGCATAGGCCAGGAAATTCAAAATTAAACATAATACCAAGAGAAAAGTCTCCCTTGTGACTCAAGTTTTGTATATGTTCCCACAGGTCTGGAATCAAAGCTCATGCTCAGGTACCAGCAAAGGCTCTGTTTTAGGGTAGGACTCTAGGAAGATGACTGCCTTTTGAGAACATAATTCTATTGAGTAGACTCAGGTAATACTTTCCAAGCTCTGGTGTTGTGAAAATTAGGTGACTGCAGTTAAAATGCTCATAAAGCTGATTTTCATGTACTCCCAGCAACAACTACACTTTCAGAAGGTGCTTTAATGAATTTATAAGAGACAGAACTATGAGCACCCAGAACCTACACCTTCTCCCTTGATTATTTTCCATTTGATTCTGACTGCTAACACACTTTGGTGTTTTGTTTTGGTTTTGTTTGTTTATGTGTGTTTTTTTTCCCTCCTCCTCCTCTTCATATGCAATTAGCACTTTCCCTGACTGCTGGAAGCATATAGTCTAGCTTGCTACTTAGTTGTGGTCTACAAAGTGCAATGGGTTCATTCAGTAAAGCCCGTAAGGAGCTACAAGCATTCAGCACTTCATTCAGCACTTTAAATCAGGGCATTTAGGTGCCTAAGCAGGATATTAGGAGGCTAATGTAAAGTACTCATGTCTGAAGAGAGTATTTGAAGAAGATTTGTATGCAAGGCACACATATAAACTTTCTGTCTGGCATCTAACAGACACAAGGGATACATACTTGATGAATACGAGATCATAAATACGTGCATTTTAGTCAAAACACCAAAAGAGGTTTAAGCATAAAGGCATAACTCCTGAGGCAAATCCACATGAAACGCGTTACACCAGGAGACATTTAACTCACTAAGACACCACTTAGCTTTAGTACTGTACATTGTTTTTCCCATTTTATGGATGGTACCCAGACAACTGACTCATGGAGAAGCAGAGCTAGAGAGATAAGGGACACAGCTTTCCAGCTCACAAACAAATGGAAAACTGAAAACAGCCAAAGCTGCATGTATTTCTCAAAGTTCACAGGCACCCAAGTCCCTTTATCACTACATAAAATACTTAATTGACCATCCCTTCCAAAAAGCATGAAATGTAACTGCTTTTAGTACAGATAATTTACACAATAAACTTGCCAGCTGTTAGAAAAACAATTTTACAAAGCTGTTTCCATTAGGAAGCTGTAGTAATCACTAAGATGAAGAATAACACCTGCAAATACTCCTAATGTTCTGAAACACAGTTGTTACTATGGTGAGCTTTGTGCTTTTACTTGATTTGCTATATATTGTGAAAACATTAAAAACTATGAGAGTGACATCAGATTAACATTACTGGCATGGGTTTTAAAAATTGGCAAGTATGAAGTCCAATACCCTGCAATTAAACACCACCATGAAGAAGTCACAATTGTTCTTCATATTTGTAATTGGCATGCAACCTCAGAACGAAAAGTAAGTGCTAACACCAACCACGCAAAGCTCCTGAAAGCTTTTTTACCCATGCCTGAAAACAGATCCCTTGTAAGTCAGGGGGAAGAATGAAGAACAGAGCATATTCTGCACGTTACCCTGCAGTATAAATCTTACCTAAAACTGAAGACAGCGACAACCTTCCTCTAACAAACTAACCTCTCTGTTACACTAAAGGTTCTTCATGTCTTCTCAATCTCCGTAAATATGAAAAAGCATCTCTGGTTTTGATTTACTTATTTATTAAAGAAGTCTGTCCTTCTTCCTTTTTCCCAAAGAGGCACTCTCAAAAATAGTTTACAAAATATTATTGTAGACTTCAAAGTGGGTAGAAAAAATGACACAGATTTTAGTAGCAATTCCAGAAAAGATATTACAGATTTAATATTAAAACATAGTCCGTTTTAACCCAGAAACTTCAGATAGCATACAATTCCGTACTTGAAGAAAATAATTAATAATATAAAAAAAGCCCTTCTCCAAAACTTGCCTAGGGATGCTATATTTCTGTCATATGTGATCTGTTTCGGTGGTTTAAATCACCACATGAAAATAGTTTCAGGAAACAATAGCTATTTATACTTATTGATGTCCAATTCGGTGCAACTCCACTGACATCACAGGACCTGCAGGAGATCAATATCTCTGACAAGAAAGATAGCTAAGGCCAATCTTGCTTTTCTTATTTTAGGATCAAAAGGAAAAGCAGCAAGGAGCTGTGGGAACTACAGGAAACAGCAATATTAGCTACTTGAAATTGTCAAGAAAGAAGCAAATTGCAAATAGCTTCTTTTGTCTAGGAGCTATCTGCCGGGGGAGGGGGAGCGATGGCCAGGACAGTGCAGGCCTCACGCTGCTGCTCTCCCGCAGCGTGAAGAGAAAAGCACCAGGCTGGTTCCTCCGGAAATATGAGCAATGTATGTACAGGCACATTCGTCTCAGCATTTCCACAATTTTGTACGGGCTTGGAGCTGCCAGAAGAATTAACCCCCAGCTGACCGCCACTAAGCAGGAGCTCACAGCTGGGCACCAAGAACCAGGGCCTCCGGACCTGCCCTCAGCCCCAAACCCAAGGAGGTTACACAGCACACAAGCATGCTATGAAATAGCTCTTGTTCACAAAGAGAACCCGCAAGAGCTCATGTCATGTTTGGAAGCCCTAAGTTATTTTTATTTTCAACTGGGACAGAAGTAATGTCCAGGAGAAGCATGTTGGCTGAATATCTGGCTCCGAGCACAAAGACACTCAGCTAAGACAGGACCATACCCACGCAAGTGTTTGAGTGAAATATCTTGCAAAATCGTGGCTTACCAATCAGGTCTGCCAAAATATCCAGGCCTGTGGCTAAGTTCAAGTACCTTAAAATTCCTTAGATTGCAGAAAATAAACAGAGGACACATCACCATCAAGCTAGATTTTAAACAATGATAAAAACACTGCCTCAAAATGACAGAACTTGTAGATGGAGAAGAGATGAAAAACCAGCAAGACCCACTGCATTGCTAAGGCTTTAAAGCTCCCCGGAAGAGAAGAATAAAATTCCAAGTTTAAATCTAGAGCAGCATTTTATTTGGAAATTGCTTTCCAAGGCATGACAGTTTTAAAAGTCGCTACTTCAAAGAATAGAGAAGGTGGCTTGTTTCAAGTCTAGAGTGTTCTCAAAAATGAGGAGCTTTATCTAATACACAAAGTCCTATTTTGAGCAGGAATCATACATATCACCCACAAATAAGGCCATTCCAAGAACATAAAAGAAAGCAGTGTTTGGTTTGGTGGTTCAACATGTCATCCATAGAGGCCCAGGTTTCCATAATTACCTTAAATAAAATATAGGTTTCCAACAGAATTGGGTTTTACAAAACCAATACTGTTATAATAGCACAGAAAGGTTAGATAATGCATCCTGCAATCCAATTTGCGGTTCGTGTTCAGCTATAGATACCAGTAACTAATTCCACATGGGAGACAGACCTCCCAGGGCTGGGGTTGTTAGTCAAATAAGTGATGGGAAAATAGAGGTGTCCTTATTTTAGTACAGGGAACCCTCTGCATTAACAGTATGTTGATCTGGCAAAATGTTACCATACTATAGCAGGGAATATTAATGGAACATACACCTGGTTTCATTATTTTGGTAAGGCAGTTTGTACACATAAACCACATAGCAATAAATATTTTATCATTAGCATTATATTAAAAATGAGTATTAAGTGCATTCACCTCCTCTTTTTAACTGCTAATGTTGTCCAGCTCCATTCCCACGTTTTTGTTTTTTTTTTAAAAAAGGGCAGTACCACAGGGCTTATATTAGCTTTGTCCTACTAATTGGACAGAAGGCTGTGTACAGCAATGTTGATTAATGGCTCTGCTCTCAAACTGGGGACTGCAAGTACAAAAGAATTAGGTCTCTGAATTTGCATAGTTTCTATAATTATGAACTTGATCACAGCTCTCTCCCATAGTCAGGTTCCCCCTCACACCCCTACACTTCTGGTAGTTTAACTTGTGCAAGTCTGACTGCTGACAGGTACTATCATTAGGTATATACGACACATGACAATTCAATCAGTCTGCATACCTGCCATGCAACTTACAGTGGAAACAAGGTCTAAAATACTGAAAATCAAGCAAAATACCAGCTTTCTTCCATGAAGAATGCTTTGCCCCACTAGAGACACATTTTTTTAATTGCTCTCACTCCAGACAACTCATTTACAACTGTAATAAATAATTTCCAACAAATTCTGCTGACTTAAAGACAGGGGATATATTCTTATCAGAGCACACTTAGAAAGCAAGTCAGACAGAATAAAATAGAGCTAACCAAATCAAACTGGGTTCAGACTGACAACTTTGCCAGCCAGAGAGCAAGTATTGCAGGCAGACAGGAATACAACAAGACTTGGCAAAGGGAAAAAGATCAGCAGCCAAGTTCTACTGAATAACCAATATGTAGATGACAGGGAAAAGAGCTGGATAGTTTAATAAGCAGCTATGATATACATTTTTAAAAGTGTATTAAAAATAGCTTCTAAATAACGGGTAATGTTCATCTGCTCTGCTGGTGGTCCTGCTCTGCTGCTGCCTTGCTCAGAAGCCCTGCCAGTCTTTTCCAATTGCAATGGGATGCTGTCACGGACTTGATGTGACACATCGGGACTCACCGTGATCACAGGTGTTAGCCACATAAATGGCTACTGGTCTTGTGTAGTAGCCACCACTTCATAGTTATTTGACACTTGGTCCAATGATAAGAACAAAATGGGAAAAAAAAATGAAGAAAAAAAAAAAACAGCCTCGGAACCCCAATACCATCTCTTCCGTCTGCTGGAGCATTTTTAAGGCTGTTTTTACCAGCTCATTCTCACTGACCATCCTGAAGGCAGTCAGCAATGTTACAATTCCTTATACATAATTAACTGTGTCTCAGTTCCCTTGGTGACATTCTCAAAAGGCTTGCAGAAGACAAAAGTGATAGTCTGTCAGCAAGCTAGCCCAAGTCCTTAACCACCCGCTCCCCGAAATCCCTCATTCTCAGTTCCTCGTTTCTGCCCCCACACCTCAGCATTCCTCTCAGTAGCTGTTTGCAGGGCAACAAAGAGAACTGAATACAGACAGGATACAGCCAGTATCCAATTCCTAAAGCTGTATCTGGAATATTTGTTTTGTTTTTTAAGGGTTATTTATCACCTGCATTTCCTCTTTGTTCTAGTTTCCAGCACAACCTTTGAAACAGCTGTGTCAGCTCAGCTGGACAAAGTTTAGCTTAAGGTTAGATAGACTGAAAAGGGTAGATCCTTTCAACCATTCCATTACAAGGATACTGCAGCACGCTGTTTATTCTGCATTCAGTTTTGTATTATTACTGCATACTTACTCTGTACAGATTTAAGCTAGCCATCTTTTAAAAATTATTTTCCTCTCTTCCTTGGCTCCATTTTACACTTTTCTTCTCCTACACAAAGACCATAACTGTTTTCTGGACCGATGTTTGATTTCTGATTTTTATTTTTATTTTTCTTCTACAATCTCCTTCCCACACTGAGAAAATGCAAAGCACAAGTTCCAGAACCCATAAGTTGATTCAATTCTTTCAAATTCCCCAGATATTCTTAAAAAACATTTTTGAAACAAGACAGGGTTTTGTTTGGTAAGTTTGGCGGGTTTTGGTTCTCTTTTGTTTTAAACTGCACTCTGGTTTTGAAATACTCAAGCCAGTTGCTAGCACAGGAAGACACATCTGTGAATGGCTACTGTCATACAAGTTCCAGTGCAGGAATGTCTTTTCAAGCAAAAAAATATAGGCAACATTAAAAGAAAAAAAAATAATCAAAAGTTGATTTTGTTAACTTAAGGAGATTTTACAGTTTGTTCTAGGAAGAAAGATTTTTTTTAATTCTTACCAGGGACATGTTTTAAGGCCAAAACAATAAGAAAAAGGCAACACCCAAACAGTCTCAAAAAGATGTGAAGCTGAAAGCAGCTACATAATCTGTTTTGTTGGATTTTTTTTAATACCAAAATAAACTAGTCGTCATCATTGTATGTCTAAACTCAGAGAACCAAATTAAAACCAAAGCTTTTAGTAAGAAAACTTAGCTCTGTTGTTGCTAGTTACTTCAGAAGAGCTAAAATATCAGTTTAAAACACCATTCTTATATCATGGTCATTTCAAAATTATGTGAAAATAAAACTAAAAAGTCATTTCAAATCAAAATGACAGCATCCAAATTGCCACAGTGGTCTGGATTTGTCACACATTGGCCAGATGCTACAATCAAAACCCAAATTTCCCAACTCCAAGTGGGAGTTGTCCACTGGGAGTTGTCCCAAGTGGGAGATTATAGAATCACAGAACTGAAGGGGCTGAAAGGGACCTCAAAAGATCATCAGGTCCAACCCCCCTGCCAAAGCAGGTTCCTTAGAGCAGGCTGCCCAGGTAGGCATCCAGACAGGCCTTAAATATCTCCAGAGGAGACTCCATAACCTCCCTGGGCAGCCTGTTCCAGTGCTCTGTCACCCTCACCGTGAAGAAGTTCTTTCGCATGTTGGTGGAGAACTTCCTGTGCTCTATCTTGTGACCATTACCCCTTGTCCTGTCCCCACAAACCACTGAATAGGGGTTGGCCAAATCCCTCTGTCTCCCACACCTCAGGTATTTATACACATGGATGAGATCCCCCCTCAGTCTTCTTTTCTCCAGGCTGAACAGACCCAGGTCTCTCAGCCTTTCCTCATAAGGAAGATGTTCCAGGCCCCGTATCATCTTTGTGGCCCTCCGCTGGACTCTTTCCAGGAGATCCCTGTCTTTCTTGTACCGGGGCGCCCAGAACTGGACACAGTACTCCAGGTGAGGCCTGACCAGGGCAGAGTAGAGGGGAAGGATCACCTCCCTTGACCTGCTGGCCACAGTCCTTTTTATGCATGCCAGGATCCCATTGGCCCTCTTGTCCACGAGGACACACTGCTGGCTCATGGTCAACCTGCCATCCACCAGGACCCCCAGGTCCTTCTCCTCAGAGCTCCTCTCCAGCAGGTCATTCCCCAGCCTGTACTGATACATGTGGTTGTTCCTTCCCAGGTGCAGGACTCTACACTTGCTCTTGTTAAACCGCATTTGGTTTCTTCCTGCCCAGCTCTCCAGCCTGTCCGGGTCTCACTGAATGGCAGCACAACCTTCTGGTGTGTTGGCCACTCCTCCCAGCTTTGTGTCATCGGCATACTTGCTGACGGCAGACACTATTCCCTCATCAAGGTCATCGATGAAGATGTTGAACAAGACCGGACCCAGCACCGACCCCTGGGGAACACCGCTAGTCACCGGTCTCCAGCTGGACTCTGTGTTGCTGATCACCACCCCCTGAGCTTGGTCAGTCAGCCAGTTCTCAACCCACCTTACTGTCCACTCCTCTATCCCACACTTTATCAGCTTTGCTAGCAGGATGTCATGGGAGACAGTATCAAAAACCTTGCTAAAGTCAAGGTAGATGACAGCCACTGCTCTCCCCTCATCTACCCAGCTGGTGATGCCATCATAGAAGGCAATGAGGTTGGCTGAGTACCACTTCCCCTTGGTGAATCCATGCTGACTACTCCTCATAACCTTCTTCTCTTCGAATTGCTTGGAGATGGCATCCAGAACAAGCTATTCCAACACCTTTCCAGGGACAGAGGTGAGATTGACTGGCCTGTAGTTTCCCGGATCTTCCTTCTTGCTCTTCTTGAAGACCAGAGTGACACTGGCTATCCTCCAACCTTCAGGCACCTCTCCTGTTCTCCAGGACCTTTCAAAGATGATAGAGAGAGGTTCGGCAAACACATCTGCCAACTCCCTTAGCACACGCAGATGCATCCCATCAGGACCCATGGATTTGTGTGTGTTGAGCCCACTCAGATGCTCCTGAACCACTCCCTTGTCAACAAGGGGGGAGATCTCCACTTCCCAGACTCTTTCTCCTCCCTCCAGGGTTGAGGAATGCCGGGGGGCAGTCCTTGAAGCAAAGACTGAAGCAAAGAAAGCATTCAGTATCTCCGCCTTCTCGGTGTCTCCCGTTACCAAGACACCCCCCTCATTCAGCAAGGGACCCACATTATCCCTAGTCTTCTTTTTACTGTTTACATACTTAAAAAAAAAAAAACTTATTATCTTTTATCTTTTTTGCAAGCCCCAATTCTAGGTGGGCTTTAGCCATCTTTGTCATGTCCTTGCAGGCCCTGACAACCCTTCTATACTCCTGCCAAGAGGACAAGCCCTTTTTCCACATTTCATAAACCTTCTTCTTCCTTTTGATCTTACCGATGAGCTCCTTGCTCATCCATGCAGGTTTCCTGCCCCCCTTCCCTGATTTCCTACTCTTACAGATGCACCGATCCTGAGCTTGGAAGAAGTGCTGTTTAAATGTAGCCTCGTTCTCACATGCACCCTTGCCTTCTAGCAACCTAGCCCATGAGGTACTCCCAAGCAGGTCCCGGAAGAGGTCGACGTTGGCTCTCCAAAAGTCCAGGGTTGCAATCCTGCTTTTAGCCTTACTTCTTCCATCAAGTTCCATCTTGAACTCCACCATCTCATGGTCACTGCATCCCAAGTTGCCCCCAACCTTTACAACCCTAACAAGCCCATCCCTGCTGGTAAGGACAAGGTCCAGGAGCACCCCCTGCCTCGTCAGCTCCTCCACCACCTGTGTCAGAAAATTGTCTTCAACACATTGCAGGAACCATTTGGACTGCACGTACCTGGCTGAGTTGCTTACCCAACAGATGTCTGGAAAATTGAAGTCCCCCATGAGAACCAGTGCTCGTGATCATGCTACCTAGCTGCTTGTAGAAGGACTTATGGACCTCCTCCAAGATGCCCAACTCCAAGTGGGAGCGGCCACTGTCAAAGTATCCACTGATGTCAATTAAATAGCAGCCTTGGAAAATAATTTCCAGTCTTTTAATGGAGCAGGCCAGAGACAGTCTCACTAGACTTCTCTAAACAATATTTTATATGAAAGGGTAAACTCGGGTACATAGAAAATATAAAATAGATAGTACTGGGCAATGTAATAATAATTAATGTTCTATACATATTTTATATGTGAGTAAAAAAAAAAAACATAAGATATTATACTGTCAAAACATTCATTTTTGCCAGAAAAGTGCATAACTAAGTCAACATGTCACAACAGTTTATCAGCTGTGAGAGACTACTTGCTTTCTTTTGACTCTGTTTTCACTTGTACAGTACTAGTCACTTGTACAGCAACTAACGTAACTGAATCTTGATTTCAGACAGGGTATATGGGTACCACAAAAATACATGAGCTTTGAGGAGAAGTTAGAGAGGGTTTTGATGCACATTTTTTTATTATTATTCTTATTTCACTTGCTTGCCTTTAGGCCAGTTAAGCTGAAAAATTAGAAATATTTTGTTTGGTAAGGCAGTACAAGATTTGTGTCACATTTCCTACTAGGGGGAGAAAAAATACATGCCAAAGGCATGTACCCAGGTTCTGTGCAACTCTGTTAAACTAGAACAATAAAAGCACTATCTTTGCCTCAGGGAGCCTGTAGATGGTATCAGCTGCTGCACTTGCATGCTCAACCAAACTAAGCTGAGTTTGCAAGATACAAGAGGATAAGAGCACGAATGAGTTCTTTGCAAAAGGCAGCCAGATATCCAGTGCCTGATGGTAAACAGAATGAGGAGAGAGCTGCTGGAAGCAAGGAAAGTAATTGAAAGAAACACATCCCCAGCGTCAAATAATAGCAATGGGTAATAGCACATTGTTTAAACAAAATGTAAAAAGTCCTTACTAAACTGCTTTAAACATACTTTCAGTATCAGACATCTGTGCATATTTTTCAGAGTTGACTAAACTACTAAGGATTATTGTGTGCTTGGAAACTCATTTAGCACCTGTTTAATAGTGACTGGTGCTTTATGAATAGTTTATTGGAAAGAAAAGAAGACTCACCTTGTATAAAGCAGGAATGATTTGATGCATTTTCAGCCGATGAAATACAAAGATATCGTACACTGCTGAAATTGCCAGAACAGTCACTCCTTGCTCCTTCCACAGCATGCTGCACCCAGCACACACTCCCGTTCCCAAGATCCAGACCCAAGTACTAGCTGAGGAACTTCTCGTAGAGCAGTGCTTCACGTAACACATCAGGGAAAGCAGAAAGAAGAGGCAGGCTCCGATGTCTGCCCTCCCCACAATCCCTGCTACAGCTTCAGTGTGGATTGGATGGGATGCAAACAGCAGACCTGCTATCAAGGTCCAGTACCCATCCCCAAAGAGGATCCTGGAGAAGTTTGTGAAAAGGCCTGTGACTGCAGCATGCAACAGGACGTTTACAAGGTGGTAGCCCCATGGGTCCATCCCTCCAACAGCATGGTTGATGCGGAAGGAGAGCGTGCAGAGAGGTCTGTATGACTTGTGGCTCCCACTGTGAGTGAGAAGTGTTCCCCAGAAGTCATTGTAGAATATATGCGTCCACGGCGTCTCTGGCAGAAGGTCCTGGTTTGTCTTGATGGCTCGGCTATAAAAGACAAAAATTCCATTTCAATAGAAGGAAAAGGATACAAATGAGAGGCTATGAAAATGTAATCACACTGCTACAGCAAGAAAGAATGGCATTGTGTTGATGCTGCTTTAATTCAAGTTTTGAATTTTTACAGGAGGTGTTAGAGAAGTCCACATCTATTGACTTTTTGCTAAAGCAAAATTTCCATATAAATTGGCTTTTAAAACATTAGAAACAGATGTTATGCTGCTTCCATTAAATTAAAACACCCTTCAGTGGCATTCATCTGAATCTAACCCAAGAGTAATCGGTTAAGATTTGATGAGTTATAATTAAAATGTAAAAGAAATATGAAAAACTGACAAACGTTATTGTTGAAACAACTGATCCTCCAGTAATTCAGAACTAAAACCCCAACTGGCCTTTTATACTGAAATTTTAATTTAGATGTTGGAATGAATCTCACTGACATGGATGAACAACAAACACAAAGTCAGTAGGAACATGCAAATCTGTGGTGCTGTGTGGACACTCCCACAACTTTCTCATACATATTTTGACTGACAACATTTTCAGCTAACACCTTGCTAGAGACAGACAGCAGAATATTTTATAGTTAAAAATACACCTTCTCCTTAAATTTCTTATATTTACAGTTGAGGAAAAAACATGTTTTACATTGTATTAGCTTATGACTTCCAGTCTGTGTCAGATTGACTGGGGAAAAAAAAATAATGCAGTTTTCAGCATTTTTGTTTCCAACCACCCTGGCAAGGACGAGTGCCAGCCATTAGCAGTCTCCATCTCTAATTCAATACTGTGAAAATCTGTCCCCTATGTTTGTACAAATCCAATCATTTGCATTTAAAATTTATGCTGAGGAAGAAGGTGTGAGACCTGCTTAGCTCAAAATGATGGCTAGAATTTAATTAATTACTTGTCTTCATAACCAAAATTTAAGCTATTCTGTAAAAGTGCTTTGTTTTTACTACTAAGCTTAACTCATTTAGCATTTATTTTATATGGCTAATTAAGAATCCAGAGAGTTCAAGACTCTACTGTTAAAAATATTAAACAAGAGAAATGATTTATCTCTATTTCTTTAGTCATTCCCTCTTCTGGCCTTTCCAAAAAATACCTTCCCATAATTAACCGTTTTCCAATTCAGATGATACAGAAAAGAAAAAAAAAAAAAGTGTGAAATTCGTGCCAGTGTTGGAAATGCAGCAGTCCAATTCATTTGCCCAGATTTGCCTTACATTCTCTTCCCCATGAAACATGTCCCTTGCAACCTGTACCCAAACTCCAGTTTTTATACTATTAGTTTCAGCAATTTTGTCTTGTTCTTTAAAGAAAAATGGTCAGACACCGATATGCTATGTCACAGAATCTTCATGCAAATGCTCTAAATAACATGCAGCTCAGCATTTCCATTGTCTAGCGCACTGCTGTAATGCTTTGACACGCTTCCTCCCGGCGTGTCCTTTTGTCTCTGTGCACATGGAGGTTATGAAGAGGTCAGCTTAAATCCCTTAAAGATCTGATGATGCCTTCTAGAATGCCTGAAAATTTTCATTTTGACTTCTGCTTATGCAGTGGATTAGGTTGCTTCTATTTGTTTTCCCAACCCCACACACATTTTTCTCATTTCAGTCCAGTCACAAAAGAACATTGGAAGAAAACAAGATCTTTGTTTTCACTTTATTTATCTTGTCCTTCCACAGAGTCCCTTCCTGAAATCTAAGTCCTCTGTGATTTCAGTCTGTAGAAGCACTCTCAGGATCACCATGAGGGGAAAAAAAAAAAAAAAAAAAAAAAAAATAGGAATTCGGTAAAAGTAAAGCAGGTGTTAGGCTAGAAATATTCCTTTCTCTTCCAAGAAAAGAATAGTATCTAGGACTACAAGCTCCTGAACAGTGAGTGGTGTTAAGAACGGCTATCAGATGTCAGAATTTAGAGTTGAAACCCTGAACTACAAACACATCTTTTTCTTGGGGAAATACTAAAGAAGTAAGTGGCAGCAAAGAAGTAAGTTGCCACTGCAACTGCCCTCTTCAGAGGCTTAGTGCTCTGCTGCAAAAAGGCTAGATAGCAAACACGTTATTCCCAGGAAATGTACGGTTTTGTATCTTTTGCAGATGTGCCCATTTCCAATACTTCCATTTCCATACAACCACTTCATAAGAGAAAAAAAAAAAGTAACTGTACACATCTATAAAACATATATATACATGTATACATGTATAAAGCTACTGATACAGATGTATAAAATGACTCCACACTGCACTTAATAAGAAAAGGAACCGGCTCTGTCCCTCTAAGTGAACAGCTGCCCTACCATTCCTTCCCACGCAGTATGTATCCCCTTGTTGGTCTCTTCCTTGCCAAAAGTAAACTGCTTTCCTCAAAATCATAAAGAAAGCTATTGTATATTCTGAAGGCATTAATTCAGTCAAATTTCTTTTACGGTCGTAAGACCAAATTTGATGCAAGCCTGATCCTTTCCTGTTCAGTCCAGTTCATATTTTAAAAAAATAAACAGCAAGCCTTGTAGATACAGTATTGATCACCCTGTACTGGGCTACAAAATTCATCAGACAATTGTGAAATAAATGTAGTTTCTCATGCGTGTAAGGGTAGCATAGGCTAATACCTGTCAGCATGAAAAATACAGAAACTGCTGGTTCCAGCTCACTTAATGGCCCAATCATATCAAATGTTATACCCTCTCTGAGAGAGGATTTGAAATAAAGTTTTTTCCACATGATTATTTTTTGCTAAATGTTTGAATGTTACAACAACAAAATAGTCTAGTTAATGTTTAGAAAATAGTCTAGTTAATGTTTTGGGGTACTGGAAACACTAATACAAGAGATGAAACTAGATGTCAGACAGCAAAGAAGTGCATCTCACTTAAGCTTCAACTGCTACCCTATTTCACATTATCAAATGTAATAAAATCCACACGTGGTCAACATTTCACTTGACTGAACAACAGGATGCAGGAAAATGAATATCCGAGGTACCAGAGCCAGGCAGCTCTATGCCATTTTGCCCTATGAGTTAAAAGCAAAAAAGTCTCCAGCTTCCCACAGCCTGGCCAGGCCCTGCGCCAGGCCCTCCCACAGGTCCATGGCCTGGCCCAGCTGCCCCCAGCTGCCCTGCTCCTGTCTAGCAAGGCCCCACCTTTCTTTAATTATTAAATTAACAAGCTGTTAATTCTGCTTCAGTAGTGGTGCTTAGTCACTGATTTCAACGGCAATTTTAAAAGCTGTCCCTCTTAATGCCCTGGCAGGCAGTGCTGACATGTCCTTTATAATGTCTGTGCACTCGCAGAGACCGTGGCTCTCCACAGATAGGAAAATGTTATTAATTGCTGGCTCCAGGAAAGACTCTGGGATAAAGGAAACTACAAAACGCCTTTTTAGCCTTGTCTTCTCCTTCTCCTTCACTCACAGTTTACCTCCAGGTTACGTCCTGCAGATTAGTCCAATCTTGCTAATGGGCATAACAAGAGAAACTCGCCAACTGCACTCATCACTCTTAAAAAGAGCTGTAAACTCTGCTCTCACTAAAAGGCAGCAGGTCACAAGGGAAAGCCGTTTTTCAAAGCTCCAACACAACTGGCATTTTTACTTTCAAGCAGCCTCAGATAAGGCTTGCAGACTCAGCCAGGGAACTCGCTTTCGTCAATTTTTAATGCCTGCCCATTTCACACATCCCGGGAGAGCGGGATATCTTATTCAGTGTACAACAAATGGATCGGTTTGAGAGGAAGAAAAAAAAAAAAAAAAAAAGAAAGAAGAAGAATCATAGCCAGCTATCAATACTTTAAAAATAGAAGTCGGAAGAAAGACAAAAGCTGCATGGGAAAATCATGTGCTTATCTACTCAAAAGATTTCTTCTGTCTCCTGCTTTATAAACTGCTGATTTGCCTGGGTCAGTACACACCTTCATCACAATTCAAGTAAGATTTTTTTCATCAAACTCAAATAATGCTGGAGACCCAGCAGTTCACACATGCACATATACACGCATAAAAAAAAGCCCAGATGTTTTTAAAATTAACAGCTCTATATGTCCTAAACTTCTGCACTAGTGCTAAACCGATCCAGGTGTTAACACCAGGGTAAAAAAACAGATGCAACATTCTAAAGTGATTTAACGCGTTAAGCCATATGTCCAGCTTCAATATTGCTAATGGTCCCCATATGCTGAAAATGAACATCAGCATTTGAAGTACGGAACATATTTTTAAGAAAAAGGAGAACTCCCAAATGTGCACACAGGAAGCTATTGCCCAGCCTTCTCTCACATAAAATAGATAGGCAGTGATAGACTGGCAAGTCTCTACTTGGAGGTTCTTCCTTGTTTTTCCTCAAGATCATTTTAGAATATTTTTCATTTACTCCCTTTTCATAAAAAACAATGGAAAAGTACCCCAGAGTGTTTCTACAGTATATCTTAACGAGTCATGCTAAGGATGGTTACGAGATCACCCATTACCTGTAGAGACAACAAGCCTGGAAAAGAAACTGCCAGAGACTCCTTTTTGGAGTAGAAATTAGCTTCACATCTCCCAGATACACAGTAGCTGAATCTACGTTTCCAAACTTCTCACAGGCTATTTGTTAGGCAGATATGTGGTCAGAAAGCAGGCAAACAACAGACATCATCTATTGTACATGCCTACGTCTAACATATTTGGTTGTCTGTTATATATAAGTCTATGGGGCCTGATGGGATTCATCGCAGGGTAGCCAAAGAGCTGTCTAATGTCATTGTAAGACCTCTCTCAATTATTTTTCAATAGTCTTGGGAATCTGGAGAGGTCCAAGTTGACTGGATGCTGGCAAACATTGTCCATTGTCCATGTCCATGTCTTCTTGCCCAAAAAGGGCAAGAAAGAAGACCCTGCTAAGTAGAGTCCTGTCAGTCTCACTGTAGTGCCCAGTAAAATTATGGACAAAATTATTCCGGGAGTTACTGAAAAACACCTGAAGGACAACATTGGTGACAGCCAACACGGGTTCATGAGGGGAAGGTCTCACTTAACAAACTTCCTTTTATGACAGGGTCACCCATCTAGTTGACCAAGGGAAGCCAGTTGATGTCATCTTCTTGAATTTCAATGAAGACTTCTTTACTGTTTCTCACAGTATCCTTCTGGACAAAATGTTCAGCATACAGCTAGATAAATATACGATGAAAGAACAATTGGCTGAGGGGAGGCCTCATGGCAGCCTGCAACTCTGTCACAAAGGGAGCGGAGGGGCAGGTGCTGAGCTCTGCTCTCTGGGGCAGCAACAGGACCCCAGGGAACAACATGGAGCTGGGACAGGGGAGGGTCACACTGGGCATTAGGGAAAGGTTCTTCACCAAGAGGGTGGTCGGGCACTAGGACACGCTCCCCAGGTCTGTGGTCATGGCACCGAGCCTGCTGGAGTTCAAGAAGCGTTTGGACAACACTCTCAGAAACATGGTCTGATTTTTGGGTGGTGCTGTGTGTACCCAGGAATTGGACTTGATGATCCTTGTGGGTCCCTTCCAACTCAGGATATTCTATGATTCTATGATGGTCATACTTTGGACAATTCTCATACATGACCACAGACTACAGTATACATATAGTCTGCATTGGCAGCAAAAAGGAAAAAAAAAAAATCAGAAAATACTATCTAGTGCATAGAGATGTCTTCTGAGTAATAAGCATAAGTACATGAAAACTCATTCATTTAAATGTTTAATTATAGACTCAAGGGAACTAGTTACCGTTCTTGTAGATGTCTGGCAGCAATTATATCTTGCATGTTCTGTTTTAAAGTTCATTCCTTCTCAACAGTTGTGAAAGTGGGATTTATCTACAATTCCAGCAGGCTGTAAAAACTTATCAGTGCCACTTCACCAAAAAAAAAAGCTATCTATATTGTATATTGAGTAGGGACACCTGCAGGAGACCAAATTATGTGCATCCTCTGGGTTTCAGATTGCAGCTTTCAGTTTCTCTTAAGAACAAATATTTATGTGAATCTCTAAGGAACAGCCAATAACTCAGATGTTTTCAGATGGGAAATACTGGGTAACAAGTAGCTAAGTGATATATAGGATCCTGAGTTGCTGGCTCTGAGAACACAACTATACACACCAGACACTGCAGAAAAAACACCTACATTCAAATCATATTTTAAACTAATTAAAGCAATACCTACCACCACCAAAGGGAAATGAGGTGTCAGTAAACTAGTGCCTAGCTAAATTCTCCCAAGTTCAGTCCTTTTATTCCTGTTTAGAAATACCTGAATGCATCCAACTCAGTGCTCATACATGAAAGATGATGTATTTTTAATATAATATTCCTATCTTGTATAACTGCTAGTGAAAGCTATTAACTATGCAGTTTGTATAAGAGAGTATATGAATAAATGATAATATTATTTACAGGTTCTGGAATATTACTGTCCTTTAACAGTTATTTCATAGCCAACTTAAGTTTAGTACCAGAACAAACACAAACCACAAGTAACAGGACTGTAAGTAGTGTCTTTCTCATAAAACTTTTGGGGTGATGCTTTCCTGAATTAGATATAAGCAGAATGGAAAGATCTATACTGTACCCTCACATACTTGCAATTGCTATCAAAAATGATGACACAGAGAAAAAATCAATTAAAAAAAAATAAAAAAATAATAAAAAAAATAATAATAAAAAATCATTGACAAGAGTTATGGTCTTGTTTCACAAACAGATGTAGACTTTCTAAGATTTTTCTAAACTGCACAATGTCTTTTAAAGGAATCGATCTTTTAAAATACACAATGCACATTTGTAGAGCATAATGGAAATAAATACATTTAACAAGGTAACTTCAATTCCATCAGTTGTGGTTTGATTCTTCCACCAGTAGGCTACAATTCAATAGCCCTCCAGCTGTAGCTTTCTAGACCTCTCTAACTTTCCAACTAAAGATGCACAGTGTTATTCTGAAGAAGGAATGGAATCCTGAACCAGTGGTGGTACCCATATATAACACCAGGTGCTGTCAAGCTCTGCTTTAACTACACTGAAGCATGCTGCAAGCATTGATTTTCTTATTGACTAAAAGAGCTTTGAAAACTTTAAGCAGCTAAAGGTTCAAAACATTTTGGTTACAAGAAGGTTGAGTTGGCCTGAAAAATCTTTTCCTCCTGGAACATAAATATTTCAAAAGCTAGCCATAAAAGCTTCAGACTGTATCCTTCTCCATACTATAAGCCCTTTCGTTTCTAAGTTTATCCTCTTATGCTAAAAGAATCTGGCTTTAATATTAACCCTAAGTGCACCTCAGTTCCTCTCAGTTCAATCTTTTGCTTGATGTAACAAACACTAAAAGATGGACTACATGAAATCTGAAACTCTAATGTCAACTGCCTGGTTTAGGACTAGTTGATTATTCAGACACAGGTAAGAAATATGCTGGAGGGAAGCAAGAAAATAAATTAATAATTTCTGTTTCCAAACAATGGCATACCATCAGATCCCTCTCAGGAGATAGCAGATACACACAGTGGGAGAAGATGAGCTCCTGTCTTTGTGTCTGCTCCCCACATTTCTTCACCTACTTGTACAATAGGTCTACAAAGAAGCATTTATTGAAAAAAAAAAAAAAAAAAACGCTTAAATTACTAAACCAGAAAATGTTTTCTCGTTTTCTCAAAGCTGTTATATACGGTAACCTCTCCCCACCACACCATGTAATACAAAATTGCTAATCCTGTTCCCCCAAGACTTCAAGATATTCAGTATTTGCCTGATAACATATTCCTTCAAATACACATTAAAAGTTATTCTTTACAAATATTCTTCAGTGCAAACTACTGCCTGGCAAGAGCTCATGATTTATTTCACACACGTACACGTGCACACACACAAACACACACATATATATGTATGGGTAAAAATGTAATTCCAAGCTTCTGAAGCGTGGTCAGAATTCATAGCTGGAACCTCTGCTGCCCTTTTCAAATCTATTTTAGATGATAAAAGTGGGCCCAGCAGGCCTTATTAGATTTACTGTTCCACAGAAGAACATGGCACTACCCTATTTCTCTTCCTTACTTCCCTTTGAGAAAATAAACCATATTTTTTTTTTTTTTATTATTATTTTTTTTTGCAATTTCACCATATAGCTACTCACAACAGTACAATTACCTCTAAGGAAAAAGACATTTTAAGGCTTGAGAATATGGTAGTTACGGTGAAAATGTTAAGACTCTTACCTAGATTAATAGGACAGACATTAAACTACTTTTTCTGACAAGCCACTTACTGAATATACATAAAGCCTTTCCAAAACATGTATATTTTAAATGATTATATGAAAAACAAGGCATACCTCCTGTACCACTGCAGAAGAGCTTATCAGTCACATATCAGTCCCATTAACAGTTCTATATTATTTTCAGTATATGGCAGACTGTTCTGAGGAAACAAAGCTCAGTCATTTAATTTTTTAAGCTTACATCTTTTGCAATTCAAGTCTATTTATTGACAGAAGTTTCAGAAAGTTTGGGGAGATTGTGTCTTATTATGCCTAAACACAAGCTTCTCGTGTACTCCAAAATGAAAGCCTGAAAGACATTTTAGGCATCTGACTTTTATTTTTTGTGAAGCACTGAAAAGAACAGCCAGGAACATGTACACACATAAGTATAGGAGTAACTAATGAGTAGATGAGAAACTTCTGAACCACAACATAATGTACATAATGTACAGACAGCATCCTTTTTATCTTTTCCTTGGGGGAAAGGAGAGGAGGTTACGTGAGGGAGTGTGGTTTGGGTATAAAGGGAAGTGTTAATTTATTTTGTATAAATTCCTTAACTCAAGCCTTTTATTTAGGAGCTCAAAAAGCCTTCATTAACAGAGGTCCGGTCTAAACTTAAAGTTTTACTGCTTTAACTGAAAGGTATGCTACTAAATCTATCTAGTGAAAACAAATACCCAGAGGTTAACTTTAACCTTACACTAGCTTTAGAACCCATATTGAAGAAAAGTCCATATTTGGGGGAGGAAAAAAAAAAAAAAAAAAAAAGGGCAAAAAGGGCAGCCCCAGACTAGCAACTGTTGGTAATATTCATGTTTTTCACTGCAAGAATCAACTGATTGAGACAGCTGTCAAAATCACAGCGGCTTTCCTTCCTTTATTCAAAGCACTGCAAAGCCCAGATCCCACAATGCTAAAAGCTATCAGCCATGGAATTTGTGTGCATCCCAAATTCTCCTCTCTTGAAAGAGTCTCCTCTTTCCTCCCTTCAACCCCATCTGTAAGTTGCATAAATGTGTAAAAACAGTGTTCTGACCCACAGCAATTGCACACACAAAGAAGTAAGCTGATAACATGGCCCAAAATCTCTACTGAATGATCGCCTTCCAGCTCCTCCTCCTGCTCAACAAATGGGAACAAAACATTTGCACATTGATAACTACCAGGAACCAAAATTTGGGAAAAAAAAAAACTAAGATTGTAATGTGGTGACAAATTTTCCCATCAAAAAGCATCAGGCTTTAGAAAACCAAGTGCCAAGACCGTTTATCATTTTGCAAGAGCTTATTAACATTGCACTTAAAATTTTTAACACAATATTTGCAATGTCCTAACCTCAAGCTGGACATGAATTTTTGTTCCAAATTCCATAGACTAAGTTCTTTCTCTGCATACCTGTAAAAATGCACAATTAATTTTATGTAGGAAAGTAAGTAGGAAAATAATCATTTTCCACTTTTCATCCCTTTCCCTATCTAAAGGCTATCACAGAATCAATTGTAGAATCATTAAGGTTGGAGAAGTCCTCCAAGATCATCTGGTCCAACCATCACCCAACCACCAATGTCACCCACTAAGCCATGTCCCTAAGTGCCACATCCAGCCTCTCCTTGAACATCCCTAGAGATGGTGATGCCACCACTTCCCTGGACAACCCATTTCAATGCCTGACTGCTCTTTCTGAGAAGAAAATAATAGCAGATTTTTCATTTAATCATATTGTACAGCACAAGCATTTTCCATTAAGGTTTAAGTGGTTAAGTACACTTCAGTATCTTACAAATAGTTATGCTGAAGACTTAATTCTTTTCTTTTTTTTTTTTTTATACGTAAAAAAAACAGAACACAGTTATCTTTTCTTGTAGCATTGTCCATTTTTAGCACAAAATTGAGTACATGCCTTCAGAAGGCACCCAATTCTGTACATGAGAGACTGCCCACATAAATATATTAAAACTTCAAGACGTGCCATCTTCAGACAGCAACTTCCATATAAAGGGGAAGTGGAAAATATTTTTTATTATTTTAATTTTTATTTTTAAATCAGTCTGGTCTAAGGAACCCAACAGATGCCACTGCTCCAAAATTATCACTGTTTTCCTACTCCAGTTTACTAACTTCTCTGATATGCCGTCACATGTGACTGTGGTGACAGCACTATTTATAGCAATACACTAAATAATATTAGGAGGTCAAGGAAGCTCTCCCTGTGGATTGAGCAACTAAATTATGCTGAGTCAGCTCCAAAGTCCAACTACACACATGAATCAAAGATGCTGCCATTTCAGTGAAACTATCTGGGGACAAAAAGAGAAACACCAACCAACATGCAAAGCAAAACATGTTTAATTTGATGGAAGAAAAACAGCACGAAATTTTAACATTTAAGATGTTAAAATAAAACCCTAGGTTTACATTTCTCTCTGCTGATAACTTAACTCACTTGTGAATCTACCAAAATAATTAAAGTATCTTTTCAGAAGATTCTGAAATAAAAAAAAATTTCCTTGTCAGAATAGGATTTCTATTGAGCAAATTTCCTACAGAATATATATAGGGGCCAAAATCTGGCTAGAAAACATTTACGATGGATGGAGTTGAACTCCTACCCTTAGTCCTTGCCACAGAAAGGTCAGACAAATCAGACAAATTCCTGGAAGCCCTCCCCCCTTCTCCCATTATTTTTAGGTAGAAAAAAAAAATCAAACTTGCTACAATTATGTCAAAACCAGTTTTAAGGAAAAAAAATCTATCCAAAAGTAAAATGATCCATATAATTGGTCTCACAAAGATGTATAACAACTTCTAGTGAGTAGAGAGACTGTTCAGTATAGTCTTCGGTGTATGAACTATATTCTTTCCAGCTCTTCAACTTTTCTGCCTGAGCACTGTGGGATGCCCTTGATAAGCATATTTTAGCAGAGCAGGCTGGCACCCATTCATTTGGAAGGTGTTGATGCTACTGAAAAAAAGGTTAAAATGAGTTTTACTGACTTGTTTCATCTTTGTGCCTCAATCTCTGATGCAGATATCCATTAGAGGGAACAAATTTTTGTGGCATGCCATTGCAATTGTGAAACACTAGAAATCTAAGCCTACTGCAATGTTTAAATAAAATAAAATTTATTTTCTCTTAATTCCATGGTTAAGAACACGCAGGTAGCAGAAACAGCTTGGGATTGACATAAAAGGACTAATCGCAGTTATTTTAGTAAAGAAAATATGGACTTTATAGTCACCATTACATGGTAATCTGCACCAAGCATACTCCAGAGGATTTTACAGGATGCTGTCAAAGATTGAGCTAGAAAGCCAGGAAATGACAAATTAGTTGAATTATGTTATCAGAACACACAGGATCAAATTCTGATTTCTGCTTTATTAGCGTTAATCCACATTAGCATCGGAATAACCTCCAAATTATGTCACTGAAACCAGTAGGGTTATATAATCGAGCGCAATTGGGATAAGCTTTTATAGTCTTTCAGAAGACTTTTTAGATTTCCAAGCACAAAAACAAAACAACCAGAAACCATTTCTTCCTGTGTTTTCAAGCAGCTGTTGGGACGCAGGCAGTAAGTAATAAGGATCTCAGACAGCAATTCAGGGAAACTGAAGCCATTACTAGAATCATGTACGAAATCAACCTTCCCAACTATACCATTACAGCTAAGTAAAGTTAAGCAGAACTACAGAAAGAAAGCAGCACCGAATGGAAACGGACAGATTTTTAAGTGTCTCCAATTCTACACTAGCAAATCTGCTTGCACTTTTTCTCCACTAGTAATTTGTGTGCTGTTTATGTGTTTTTATAAAGCAGGTTTAACTTTCCTAAGAAGTACCCTTCTAAAAAGTGAAGATCTCTGGGAAGATTAAGCCAATATTTAGCCGCTGGGCTCAACTTCCTACCGTAACATTTAAGTCCAAAAACCCTTGACAGCAGCACAACAGAGGACTACATTTTTCCTGGTAGCTGAGGAATGTGAATGCCACAAAAGGTTATGGTATTTCATAACTCCGGCTTTTTAACGATGACAGCTGTAGGTTCTGCCTAAAGATACCTACAGAGGAAAGCCAATAGAAGAGAACATAAAGCACAAGTACTACCGAAAGCTTTTAAAAAAAAAATATGAACAGTTTGCTTCTTTTAGTAGTCCACATCAAACACAGAAATGATTTGTAGGAAAACAATTCATACTCAGTATTTTAGTAGCATGGAAGTTGTGTGTCATCTCTTAAATTCTAGCACTGCTAAGGGACAGTAATAATTTTGCCTTCATTATTCACACAAGCAGGGTTGGTTGAGATCAGAATATGACGAAACTTAAAATGTGGTCTTGGATAGATGAGGAGGGAGAGATGCAACCGAGTGGAACAGAAGTGATCCAAAGGAACCAGCGAACAGACTGTCTGTAGAGATTAATCAGCACATACAGACTTCAAAAATGAGAAAAACGGTGGGTACTACAGTGTCGTATTTGTTGACAAGGCTAATGTATTCTCTTCAAATACCTCAGCTTCTCACAGAAGGATGGAAAAAATACTAAATTTCACCTCAGAGAGAAGCTCCAACTTTACATGCCTGTAACTTGAACAGAGTCAGTTTTCTGCTAGGGATCTACCTGTGTTTAACATATAAATCATCTAAGAAATAAATTGCAATGCCTCACCCCACCCCACCCCTAGTCCCCAAAGAGAAACAGCCGTTTTGAATCTTTACATAAACTACAGCGCATATACCTATCACCTACAGAGCTGGGGAAGGTTACCTCTGCAGAGTTCAAGGCTCTCTCTTTGCTGTCTCCCATGGCATTACAAGCCACTGAAAGTTTAATGAAGAAAATTATAGTTTGCTAGAGCATATAAAACAGCAGGATATATTAATTTCTGCATAATAAAACCAATGTAGAGTAACATAAGGAATAAGCAGTTTCTGCTCTACAAGACTTGTGTCTTCTTCTGGGGCTCTACATTGCATCTTGCTAAAAAGTTATTGGGAATTCAAGATTTATTTCTCTTCACAGGAAATTAGCTGGAATAACAATGCTATGCATGCATCATAAACATCCCAGCTTCTTAACATGGGATACAAAGGCAAATACTGAGAAATGAATTATGACATATAGCCAGTAAATACAGCTATCCAACGCACCTATCCCATCTACTAAGACAACGTAGCACTGGAGGCCTATTCAGTTTTCAGCACAGACTGCTGTGTTCTTTCAATGAATTCTGAAGAAATGCTGAGACAAGAAGACAATGCTATCCAAATGCGTTAGGAAACCTTACCCAAATGTTGCATGCAATAAGCCATACCTATCTCATTCAAATCCACTTCATCACCCTATCTCATTCTTTCTTAATTCAGTTGTAGGATAAAAGCCTGTAGAAATCAGTGAAGCACACAGGCAGATGAGCCCACAGGAAACCCACAATGTCACCATCACATTTCCAGACTCACTGCAGGTTTGACGTCCCACCCTTGGAAATGGAACCAAGTCTAACAGGGAGCCGTAGCAGCACGCATTATCAGGATCCTTTCACCAGAAGGCACTCGACTTGAATCCCAAACTTAGAGTGAATACTTAACCATCAACTACTGAGAAAGATAAAATGATATTTCTAGATATATGAGCTGCTGTTATTTTAATATCACAGGCCATTGCTACAAGCCAACAAAACAGATGAAAGTTTTAAATTAAAGGTCACTTCTGCAGGCTGATATTCTGCAATTTTATACATAAATCAAGCCAGGTGACTTATTTCCAATAGCTATGAAAATAATAAAAATGGTTTCAATGACCTCAGAGATATATATGCTTATTTGTGGTTGTGGCCCCAGGCAACCCTGAAATCAGCAATTCCATTAAGTCAGAAGCATGGCACACTGCCAAGCTCCTGTAAGAGTTAAAGGTCCTGCATATACTTTCTTTGTGTGTTTATTTGAATAGAATGGTGACTTTGGATTTTGGGCCACCCATCACTTACAGACCTCCCATTATATTTAAAAGAACCATTCGGCCAAAACTTAACATACACCAGTCAGCTTTGGGATACTAGCTTTTTAAACAAGATGTAAAAGCATCAGAAATTGAAACAAGGGGGAAAAGAGATCAAAACTGGGATCATTTATCTGGAGATATTTTAATGTCTATTTTCCTTTAAAGATAAGACATACAACATTTGTGGTGCAGTTTAATTACAACAATAAGATAAATAACTTATATGCTGTTTGAAAGCCAAAATAAATACATATGAAAACACAGACTGTCCAATATAATAAAATAAGAAATAATGGTGACAATTATCAGAAGACTAAGAAACTACTTCAGGACACCATACTGTTTGAAAAAAGAAGAGAAGGGAAAGGGAAAGGGAAAGGGAAAGGGAAAGGGAAAGGGAAAGGGAAAGGGAAAGGGAAAGGGAAAGGGAAAGGGAAAGGGAAAGGGAAAGGGAAAGGGAAAGGGAAAGGGAAAGGGAAAGGGAAAGGGAAAGGGAAAGGGAAAGGGAAAGGGAAAGGGAAAACCTTTTTTCCTTTCTTCTCCAGGGTCACAAAAAGAAGCTGTAACAGCTAACATATAATCCTGAAAGTCACAGTGATGTGGGTCCATTAGAAACAAATTTTTCAATGTTCGAGTCAGGATTACTGGCATTTGCCAGTACTCTTAAGGACACCCTGCTACTAAATAAACAATCTGTTTCTAAATCTGGACTCCAGAGCTGCAAAAGCCATCATGAATTACATTTTCATTCAGAAGCTTCAAGCCCTAAAAGTTTAAACTGAGGAGTAACTAACATGGGAAAATATCAGTGTATCCTATTTCTCTCTATATAGTTGAGCCCTCTCAAATTAGAGAAATTCATAAGGAAAAACGTTACACCTAATGATGAGTAGGGGAAAGCATGATTCAAACTTGCTAGTAAATACAACACAAAAGCTATACTCACTGGTCTACGGCCCAGCAATGCTGTGGATGCCCCATCCCTGGAGGTGTTCAAGGCCAGGCTGGACAAAGGCCCTGGGCAACCTGACCTAGGGGGTGGCATCCCTGCCCGTGGCAAGGGAGTTGGAACCAGAAGGTCCCTTCCAACCCAGGCCATTCCATGGTTCTATTTTTTCTTGCCAATGGTACTGCTTTTTACCACAAGAGTTCACCCTCAAAGACAGCAAGTGTTAAATTGATACAGATTAAGAGAACAAAGTTTTCTGAACTCACTGGTAGTAGTCTCCCTGATTCAACCTGACATTCACAGCCCCATCTCTATTTTACACTGCATATACTGAATGGAAGACAACAGCAAGCAAATTCCTCTAGAATAGGGACTCAACATATATGTTTTTTGATTTGGCCAGGTACTACAATAAAGGTTGTTAAGTACTGGTTCCAGCCTAGCTGTGTACCACTTGGAAGTAAGCCATAAATTACTGGAATACATTGCAATTTAGGACCTGCTGCTTTAGAAAATTGATTCAATGCTAACATCTAAAGCTTTAAATTTGGCTCCTGAAACAGAGGATACTCCAAATAAGGAGTTCATTGCACCTCCCAGCAATAATAAAAATCAATATAAAAATACAGATTTATTATTTATTTATAGAATAAGTTAAAAATGGAAGTGCTTGTGTCTTTATGGATTTAAATAGAGAGAGGAAAGCACTGCCAAGAACTGCAGAAGCTCTGAGATTTGCCACTCCACCTTTCCTGGCTGCCAAGAGAAGACAATGGTAGTTCTAAGCTGAACTTCATACCCTCCTATCATCAAATGGACAAACTCATGAAGAAAAGTTGTTCATTAAGCCCAGGGAAAAGGAAACACATCAAACCAATTAGAACCTGTTCTTTGAAAGACCGCATCTCAGTTAATCCTGAAAAACAGAATTGGATAGAAGTGCACAAAAATATTTACGTTTCACACATACATAAATGTTTTTATGGCCTGCCCAACTTAACCATTTTAAAAAAAGTAGAATTGCAATAGAGTACACACTATGCAAAGCACAGGTGGTACCTACTGCAGCATACCTGCCAGTTCATTGGGTTCTCTCCTTGAAACTAAAAGAAAAACTAGTTTGCAGATAACTCTCTCCGGTAAGACACCCCACTGTGCTGGCGACACAAGGCTTCCTTCCCACCAGGCATGTTTTGTCTTTGTAGAATTAACTTAAAACCAGTAACAACAACCTACCTTTCCTCCTGGTATTTATTACATGGCTTCTTACTGTCTGAAGGATGCTGATGTCTCTTGGATACGCTTCTCTAATTTTTCAGAACTTATTTTAGATGCCATGTAATGACTTTTAAACTGAAGTTTCATGGCAATGTTTTTCAAGCTCAACTGATTAAAGCTTGTTTAATGAATCTTGAAGAAAATATATTATTCACCTTAATGAGAATTTATGCAAATCACTGCCACTAGCTTCTGCAAAAAAACCTTTTCAATTAATTATAATTAGACTTTTTAGTTTTAGGCTTCTAGTTTTTTCTACTGGGAAATTATAAGCATGAATTTATTTTCTTCCTCCTTTTTTACTCCTTGGATTTTAGACAGTCATTTTATATGAAAAATAAAAAGAGTATTCAAATAGGCACGTTCCCTAATGCTTCTGAAACTCTCACAAATATGGAAAGACCTCTTTCTCTAACTAGAATATTGTACAAATATTCTTTCTACATATTTCAAGGGCATTTTAGTAGCTTGCCTATTAAACACTGATGTAAAAAAAAAAATTGCCTAAGTGGATAAACTGTACTTTGAGTATAGCCCATCAAGAAGTTGCAACTCAGGAAGAATATTGCACTTACCAGTAATAATTTCTGTACTATTTTTGCAGGTATGGATTTATAGTGAAAAACATTGTGCAGAGCTCTGTACTGCAGAGATAAAGAAGTTAGAGGTTACTATGACTAATTCAGGTATTAAGAAGCTCCATGTATAAAGGTGAAATTCTTATTACATTGCAACTGATTTTGTAAAATCAGGTGCTTCTAGTTCTTTTGAATAAAGAATCACCATTTTGGTACTAATTGTAACAGCTGAAGCCAAGAAGAGAAGGCAGGAGAAGATTGTCATTGCAGTCTCCCAAATGGAGAGTCTTCATTCTGGAGAACAGCACAATTCCCATGAACCTTGCATGTTCCTCTCGGGCTGCACAGGAGCAGAACCCAGCAAACATTTAGGTCTCACCCTCTTCCTGGGACTATAAAATACCATCCCAGACCCAATCTTGAATTATTCAAGCCTCCTCCATGCTTTCAGCCTCATTTCCCTTCATCAGCACAAATACAGGCAGGGTAGAGAAGGCATTGAGAGCAGTCCTGATGAGAAGGCCCTGGGGGTTCTAGCTGATGAGAAGCTTGACATGAACCAGCAATGTGTGCCTGCAGCCCAGAAGCCAACTGTGTCATGGGCTGCATCAAAAGCAGCATGGCCAGCAGGACAAGGGGGGTGATTGTTGCCCTCTGCTCTGCTCTCTTGAGACCCCGCCTGGAGCCCTGCACCCATTTCTGGGGCATCCGGCACAAGGACATGGACTCATTGGACTGGTCCAGGGGAGGACCACAAAAATAATCAAAGGGCTGGAACACCTCTCCAAAGAAGACAAGGTAAGAGAGTTGGTTGGTTCAGCCTGGAGAATAAAAGCCTCCAGGGGAGGCTTAGTGGCATTACAGTAACTAAACAGGGCCTACAGGAAAGATCAGAGGGAGTGCAGTGATAGAAGGAGCAATGGCTTTAAAGTAAAAGGGATTAGATTTAAACTAGATATGAGGAAGAAATTATTACTATAAGCATGACAAAACAGTGGAACAGGTTGCCCAGGAAAGTTGTGGATACCCCATCTCTGGAAGTGTTCAAAGCCAGGTTAGATGGGGCTTTGGGCAACCTGGTCTGGCAGGAGGTGTCCCTGCCCACGGCAGGGGGGTTGGTACTAGGTGATCTTTTAACATCTCTTTCAACCAAAAACAATTCTATGTTTTCATAATTCTATGAAACACATGATTAATTTGGGAGGAGAAGAAAAGAAAAAGAAGAGATCATGAGGCCGTTACTTAAAATTAAAATTCAGGGAAGCCAGTTTCCGTCTGCGCCTTTTTCCCCCCTGGAGCCACTGGATTCTAGTCCCAGAACACCTCCTGTGCTTTGACATCTCTCTTTTAAAAGCAGTCTAACACACCTTACATTGTTCTCACTCTTGTGTTAGGATTTCCCATGCTGCAGCCCCTAAAGGGACACAAATCAGGAAAAAAGGAATGACTGCCTCAAGTAACCCATGATCAACAAACTTTCTTACAGTTACCCATTGTTGACAAGTGCCATTCTGTTCCTTTTTCAGTTCCTCAGGCATAACTTTCTTTCAGCTATGAAATGGAAGCTCTAATCCACACTGATGGCTGCAATCATAGATGCTATTCATAAAAGAGAGAAATTCAGAATTGGACATAGATATACTCCTTAATCTGTCACAGTTGTTTAATCATGTGTCATTTAACCAGAACTGAAAGAGTGCTTCCTCTTGGAAACACAAATGTGAAAATGACCATTTGGTTCTAGGTTTATAGTCTTCTAATCCAAATCAAATCTGCTCAGGGAAAAATAAAAATAAAAATAAGAAAGTTACTCCTGTCTAACTGTTCCATAAAAATCAACCGTGGATTTGCAAATCAACATTTCCCTTTTGAAGCTTACATTGCAGTGACTAGTAGCAAAAGTTTAGCAGGTTAATTCCAACTGCAGTGACATTTTATATATTGCAATACTAAGCATGAAAGACCTCAACAAGATATGCATAAGAATACATCTAATACGCCCGAAACAGTAACACTCGAAATTAATGTACGGAACAATCATTTTGAGTTGAACATAAAAACAAAAGTAAGGCTTTGGAGCAGTAACCAGATTCATTAGAAATGAAAAAGCAGAATATTAAGAAGCAATATAAACAAGGTGAAACTGTGCTATGCTTTTAATTTGCAGAAAGAATTTGGCAGCTGGAACTTCATTAGCAATTCTCTAGGTGATGTATGAACCAGTTCAGTCTCCCATGACTATACCTGTTTTGCAGGGCTAGCAGTAGTAAAACTGACATAATAGCTCGAATCATAAAGACAGAGAACACTACTTCTTAACAACCTCAATAAAGTGACGTGTTTTATTTTTTAAGCAGCTACTTAGCCCTTTTAGAAATGTGGTTATGGTCAGAAGACAGAAATTATCTTTTGAAATTCAATATTCACTGCCAAGGGGATATTATGATGCAAACTCACATCTCCTGTTTTGCCATTAACACTGTCTAATCTGTCAATTTTTTTATAAAAGAAATCTCGGTTTACATTAAAAAAATAATTAAATGCATCTGTTGGGTTGGTTTTATTTATATTTTTAATTGAAACAACTAAAATATTCATCAACTTCCTAGTTCTGATTTCTTGGGAAAGGTACAATAACTTAACAACCATGACAAACCAGTGTTCAGCAGAAAATGTCCAACTCATTTGGTTTCTGAGAGATCTTTAGCTCGTGGGACAAAGTGGTTAAGTACAGATAAAAATTCAGGCATTCCAAGAAAAATATTCCTGTAAAGAATTCTTTTTATATAGACGATGCTTTATTGGCTGGTTTTGTATTTTTTTTTAAAGCCATCTAGACAACCAAAGATAAACTAAAGGAAGATAATTACAGCAGCAGCAGAAATAACCTTCAGTAACATTTTTTCTATTATAAGCAATGCTTTCATGCACAACAACATTCAATACTATAATAGCATAAACTGGCTTTCAGCACTGTAATTTTGAGAATTACAGTCTCAGAGCCTCAAGTATTTTGCTGCTGTAGGATTTCAGATTTGTTCTGCTCTAAGTAGCCAAACCTTTTAACATTTCTCTAGTTCTACGTCAGATTAAAAGACATTCTCCCCCTCCTCCTGCTTTGTTTCTTTCTTGGCTTCTATGTTCTCCCATTTCTATCTAAGAATGTAGAACTATTAAATCACACTGAAAACAAAAACATCACCCAGTAGTTAATACAACTACTTCCCCCTGCCAAAGAAATTAAATTCCAATACAAATCCATTAAGTTGTCCAAATATATGACGGTCCTTGAACATCAACTCCATGCAATGAATGTTTTGGAGCTTTTTATTTTATTTTATTTTATTTTATTTTATTTTATTTTATTTTATTTTATTTTATTTTATTTTACTTTCTCTTTAGAGAAAGTTTCCACCTCCTCTTTTCAGCTTTGATTACTCTTTTAAGTAAAATTAGCTGGCCTAAAAGAAAAACAACACACATTCATGCAGCCACAGACACATTTATTTCACTGAACACTATTTCCTAATTCCATCATTTTTGCATAAGCCCTTAGGTTCTGATAGCTCTCAGGAAGCCAACTCTTGCTCTTAAGACAGGCAAAATTAAGCGAGGTGAGGGAAAATTCCCTTTGCTTGTTTCCTTCCTTGCAAAATCATTCAGAAATAGCAATATATAAAGTTCCTTATCGTCATCAAAACTATGCTACCCTTCAAGTCCTCCGTACCCTTTGTGCACCTTCGGAAACAAAGGAAGAAGTGGCTGAGAGTCACAGATGAGCACGGAAGGAAAAGATCTGTGTGCTCAAAAACCTTTCTCTGATAAATTACACAGCCGCTTCCTCAGCCTAAAAGGTCAGAAACAAATCTAAACAGAAAATGCCGGTTTGTAACAGCCTTTGATCTTCATTGCTGTATCACCTAGCTCTGCAGAGAGTTACCCCTTTCACAATGGAATACAGTACGAGGAGGAAAAAGGGTAATTAAAACAAAGCTTCCCTTTGTGAATATATATACACGCCGCTAAACAAGTATTTCCTTGGCCTCTCTGTAAAATGGAGAGCAATGCCTGGCTCACACATGGTAGCCCTGGGACAGAAGGTGCCAGTGAAAGGCAGAGCTGTTCACAGCTCTGATGTGATCGCATTGGCACCACCACCTCCTCCGTCCCTGGCCACCAGCAGGAGCTGATACCCATGTTCCCCATGGCAGTCATCGTTCTGCTCAGCAGCTGCCTCTTGACCTCTTCCCACCACACTGCTCACAGCAGGAGCAGTCAGCTTCAGGTTCTTCCTTTCTCTTCCCCCTCTTCAGTACTGTGGACTAAGTGAGGGCTCATGAGGGGAAAATAGGGCTTCTTCATCAGGACAGAGGGAAGAGGAAAAGCAAGGAACAGTCGGGAAAAAAATAATCTGTGATCCTCTAAGTTTTGAGGACCCCATGTAACAAAGAGGTGGGAGATAAGGTCAAAGAGAAATTCAGACCCACCTCCCTAAAAAGCTTCCCAGAAAGTCACAGAGTCCTTCCCCAGCTCCCCCTCGGCCTGGAGCTGCTGCTGCCACCACACAACTCTGCTTCTTCCCTGCTGCCAAAGCAGGGCCTTTGGGGCAGTAAAACATCGCTGTGATGCATCACGGTGTAATCTAAAGGCCAAGGACCCAAGCAACAAGGCCAAACGTTATGTCATCAGTGTTCCTAATTACAGAAATAAAAAGGCCTGCTCACTGAAAAACATGGCTGTGACCTGATGGGCACTTCCATGCTGTAAACATCTCATTTAAAAGACACCACAGTTGCCATTTCAATTGTTAGGCTGGCAAAAAAAATAAAAAAACAAAACACATTGAAGATGAATCTGAAGGCAATACAAAAGACAAATCACATCTAGATGGGCACAGAGGTGTAAAACAAGCTAAAAAAACAGTATACCGAATACTGTCTGAAAATGCAGTATATTATAAATAGGACAGTCTTCCAGGCATAGTAACATTTTAACATCTTTAGGTAAAAGACTTCATTTTAGAAAGAGTATAGTTGTAAAAGGGTAAGGGCCTGACTAGTTGAAACTGCATGGTGGGCACGGTTTTTCTTTTCTCTTATTCTTCTCCCTCTTCCCTGCTACCTCTTTGCCCTCATTATTGTTAATAGCAAAAAGCACAGACATATTAGTAAAACTAAAGGGAACTGTCCTTTCTTTTTTTTTTTTTTTTTTTAATTTACTCTTCTTTTTTGCTACTGATGGGTTTATGGACAACAAAGGGTGGGGTAAGAGCTGTTTGGCTGGTTTTTTTGGTTGGTTGATTTTATTTTTTTTTATTATTACTGTAGATTATCACAGCATCTGCTAATCAGTTTACACAAAAATAGTATTTTTTTCCATGTTGACAGGGGGATTGAGTGATGGAGATTCTGCTCTCTCTCTCACCAAACATTGATTTACAGTGCAGTGTTGGCTGTTAAGCACTATTAAACAAGTGATCAAAATTTCAAACAATCTGCCCTTTTGGATGATGTCAACTTTTAACTGTTTGGCTAAGATTTTCAGCATGCCAAGTTCTGAAATCTTGCTCCTAATTGCAGATCAGAAAACTGTAGCTGTGAGCTGTTCTGAATATGTCCCCCTCTACTTTTCTGCAATTACCTCAACAGGTCTATCATCAAATACGTTGTTTTATGCTTTTTAGAAGTATGTATAAACTTCACACCTTCCAGTGTCCCTCTTCAGGCACCACATATCCATTAAATATATTTACGCAAAAAACAGTCAGTACAATTTAGGGGGAAAAGCAAAGAAACGTGGGATTGTTTCTTTTACACTACTGTCCCATTATGCCCAGGAGTGACGGGAGAATTAAAAGCAAGCACAGTCATCTACTGTTCTCCATGCACAAAAGTCAGAGCTAACGAATACGGTTGACCTAAATTAAACCGGTTTTTAATTTAGAATGTCCTTGTTCAGTCATTTTGTTATACCCTTGTGGGGACATTCTCAGCGCAGCTGATGGTATTTAGCCACCAAGTTTCTCACCTACAGTACTGTACAGGGGTGTTTTGAAAATTAATTAATGTTAGTACAGCACTTCAAACATGTAAAATACTATGTAAATACTAAAGGCATTCAGTCAATGTTAATAAAAGTAGTTTAGCTAAATCCCTATTCACCACACTGAATGTAAGCATTTTGTATTTTTAAAGTTCACAGACTGTCTATAAAAAACCTGACAAACACTTAATAGGCACTGAATGGCACACTTCAAGCACGGACAGACTCGGCTTGTTGTTTCTGTAATAGATTTTGAATGAAGCCAACTCAGAGCAATCATCTCCCAGGAACAGAGAACCTAGGTGATATTACAGTTCCACAGTTCCCAAATGAAAGGGCAAAGAGTCTTGAGTGCCTTTTCTGATGTCATAACCCAAAAAGCCATAGAGGGCAATGAGATTGCTTTAACTGCTGTGAATTTTGAATGACGTTGTAAAGGTCAACAATTAATAGATGAGTAATAAAAAAGGTAGCATCTTCATTACCCAAAAAATTCGTTTCGGTACAAAAGCCATATACCAAATACAGTTCCTATAACAGCTCCTCTTTATCTTCTCCTTCCTCTCTACTCCCAGCCTCTAAACAAGAGGATTATATGTTGTTTTCATGCTGGGCTGTAAAAACTTCTAGATTTTAAGAAGTGTGAAGGACCAGCTAGAATAAACACATTTGGTGTTGCACCTCCCCGGTTCCACGCAACCTACATACCATTACCACTGTGAAAAATAGATTCCTTCACCCATAATCAAATCAAGAACAGAATTAAGTTTATTAACCTTGTATTAAATGGCAGAATAAGAGAATAATATCATTCTCAGACAGCGCTGCCAATTCTTCAATAGAAGAAAAGGTTCTGGCCAAAAGGATCCACACACTGTCCTGTCTTCTTGACAGTGGCCTTCAACCTCGCCATGCTTCCCAACAAGTACAGGTTAAAATCAATTCTCCGTTCTGCATTATTTACAGAATTTTCTTTGTATCCTCTAGCAGGCCAGTTTATTCTATTATTAAATACTCTCCATTAAAGTATACATAGTCTAGAAAATCCAGGTGAACTTACTTAAAAACAGATATCTGAATGTAACCGATTCACTGGAGCAACAAGGGGAAGATTCATTGGTGTACTGAAAAAGCCTGAAAATATTTGTTTTGTTCTATATACACATACAGCTGAGGTATTATTAATCTTTGTCATCATATTTCCTGCAGAGAGATCATCAGTAAACATACTGGCAGTCTACACTGAAACATATCTAAATTTAAACCTCACAGCTGTGTAATAATGAGCTTCACTGAAGAAGATGGTCTGAAGCCACACTAAATATCTCACATTTTCAAATCAGTGTTAAAAAAAAATTGCATCTTGTATATGCATTCACAAGATCAGGAGGAAATCAGCTCATTTCTGCACGCTACCACTTCCAGACTACCCAAATAAGCCCTTTTACACTGTGCAGAAGTTGATACATTTCAGAGTTCAAAAGTCTGGTCTTACTATAGCAATGCCAAAGCTTGATGCAACATGCACTGGAAAAGGGTTCCTGGCATTCACATTTTGCTTAAATCTCTAGTTCCAGATGCTTGGCTTCAACAGCAACATTAAAGCAGTCATGACTTCATTTCAGAACATCATTTCTGTTCTTAAGACTTTAGTAGCAACTTTCACCACTAGTGAGTTTTATATTCATAAGAGGCAATAGTGGTCAGTCAGTTGTTGGTTTAGGGGCCCACACTTAAAAAGACATCTGAATACACACTGGAGTCCTGCCATCAATACTCAGACAAGCAATGCACACAGCTACCTTTTCCCAATAGCAATGCTATTCATGCACCTGATTTCTGCTGCCCAAGTAAGTCTGCTGCTTCTGATGGGTCCCATTTTATTGGCACCTCCAAGTCTCCAGGGTGTTCTCACATCTAAGTCCAAATCACAGCCTGTCAAAAGGAATGCTGTTAACCACAGCCAGGACAGAGGGCCAAGCATGGCATATAATGGCACTGAATACAGCCAGATTCATTTTCAGAGTAAGATCTCCCTTAAAAGATGATCAATAAAGTAGATTGCTAACCAGAGCAATTTGAGAATTGGGAGTGATTACTGTAGTCTAATGGCAATTAGACTAATACTAGAACACTGCAGCTAGAATACTCTCCCCAATACTACATAACTTGATTGCTTTTCACTGTCAATTCATATTATTTCACTGTCAATTCATAATACGCAATTCAAAAAATGTGAAATACTTGAAAATTGAAGATATTCAAACCCCAGAAGCTAGCTGTTCACTGATAAGGTTTTTATGTTTTTAAGCTAAAAGCTTTACAATGTCATTTAAAAAATTCATAGTTGAAGAACTCCTTTGGAGTCCCTCCATTTCAATGTAAATGTTGTGTTTTAATTAAAGTTGATTGAGTCATTCTACTAGCTTGACAAGTAGCAATAGTACCAGGCATCTGCCCCAGGCTTTTTGCTAGGTCTGCCCTGAAGAGTCAAGTTAAAAAGCTTCAGACCCTTCTATTGAGGCAGTTTATCCTCAGTTAATGCTTACTTCACCCTCACTCCCCTTTTAAAGATATCAGCAACATGGAATAAAGCAGCCAGCAACCAGAGAGGATAAATAACTCTTATGAGTTATGTAGAGAGAAAGAGCAATATGGGCAATGCTTTACCACACAACAGTACAGCATTCCTTCTTCCCTCTGTTAAGTTTTCAGACTTTAAGGATTCTTAAAAGCAAGAATGAAATCCTAGGACAAAAAAATAATGGCTATAATAACTGCAACAAAATATGAAAGTTACCTTGGTTCTTTCAAATATCTAATCACAATTATGTGCCTAGGGACAGACTTGCTCACTTTGAGTCAGATTTTATTAATTAAGGTTCTGTGATGAACAGTACAACTATTTAATTTGTTGCCGGTTCACTGCTTAAATAATGTGAGCTGTGCATTTTGTTAAAGAGATGGGTAATAAGGTTGTCTGTTAACATCAGCTGATTGCTGCAACTCTGGGTCACATTGAACCATCTGGAAAAGAAGGAAATTATGCCTTCCCGTCTCTAAGACCAACAGAAGCCTCCCAGCTTGCAGGAGCTTTTGGAGCTGTCTTTGCCAAATGCCTCATCTCTGCTGCCTGCTGAACCACAGCTGAGAGGACTGGAGCCTGTGAGCACTGCCAGTCGGCTCACTTCAAGCAAAAGGGATGCTGCTCGAGCCTGGCTGTTGTGACACAACTGAGCTGGCCATGATTTTGACTCCTACTGAAATCATTAAAATACATGCACAAATTCTTTAGCTTTCAAGAACTTCTTGGCCCGTAATTACTTGTCTGTAGAAGAAAAACAAAAATTTGCCATAAGAATGAGTATTACCAAGACCAACACCAACACTGTTGAGAAAGCACTCAGTTACAAGCACAAGGAGTATAAAAAAAGCAGGAAAAGTCCTACCCTGCTTGACAAATGAATATAATTATTTAAAAAGTCCTACCTCCTCCCTTTTCCCTTCATATATTTTCTTTGGAAGACATCAGTTTGATGGAATGGAGAGGGATTACATCACTAGTGGGAAGTATACGAGTAATATCGCTACGGCGCTATGCATTTTTCTCCGCTTGAAAAGAAAAATAGCAGCTCGGTGTATGGGCCTCCACTTGAGCTCTAAGCTAAAGGCACTCATCACTGCACAGCATCCAATTTGGGAATGTTCTTTCTTCTATTGTGGGTTGAGGGGAATAAAATTCTACTTGTTGCCTAAGCAAACACAATAGTACTGAAAGAAAAATATTAGCTGTTAGTATTTTCACTGAACAACCTTTCAGGGCATAAAAACTGAAACAATATTTAAAAGAGCTTTTAAGATTTATGTGTATGTGTATATCTGGATCTTGCTTCACTGAAGGAAATGGGATTTTGACAATGAATTAGCTACAGAAAGATCTGGATTTATCTGAATAGCCTAGCAGTGTGAAAAATGAAAGATCAGCAGTGAGGCAGTTAGCTTTGCAAACAATTAAGCTTCATGCCAAATTCTCCTTTCAAAGACTCCTTGTATTATCTTTGCACATGAAGTAGGCTCTAGGATTTAAAAACACCATATAGAATGTGAGAGTTGCTGCTCTATGCTCACCATTATGACCAATACAATAAAGAAAATATCAGTTATATATTACCTACAAATTCCTTTAAACTCTGTTTTACTTGGTAAAAAAAATGGCAAGTGTTACTACAGACCAGGAATGCCTAATACCTCCAGAATTATGCCCCAATGCATTCAGTAATTGTTTATTCATACATATCCACCTTACATATACATACTGGACTGTATGCAACCTAGAATACCAAAGTGTCATCACTAACCATGTCAGCTTCATTGTTAGGAAAACAAATCTAATTTGTCCTTTTCTATGCCAACCACCTGAAATGTTCATGTTTCACCACTTTACTTGAGATAACTTGAAGTCTGCAAGTATCAAGACACTGACATACATAGAAGCCCAAATGAGATGTCACTTGAAAAATATTTCAAAGCATGAAACAAGATGTCTGCATTTTTCATGATGTTTAAAAACTGTAGGTGAAAAGCAGCAGGCGGAAGAATGCAAAAGCTTCCCAGTCAAAATTAAATGTACTGAAAGCAATGCAGAGTGGATGCAGATAACAACCCTAATGATCTGCATTTGTAAGCAGAAGCTGAGAACCAGTTCCCTCAATTTCACACAATTTTTTGAGCTAATCAGCTGGAATTATGCCTATAACTCTTCTGAACGTTTTTACTTTGTTTTCCCAAACTTTCTTCTGAAGTTTACTCCCTTCCTCTCTATTCACACTATGAAACAAGTTGCAGTTCAGTACTTCAGAAAAAGCAGAGCACACATTGCTGTTCAATTCCTTCCTAGATTAATTCTAAAGGACTTTTACCCAAATGGTTTTACACAAAAGCAAATGTCTCCAGTTCTTAGAAGCCTGACATAAAAGTCTAACACATCATTCCATGGAAGCAGCATCCAGGGAAAAAGGCATCTATTCACATGACAAACATGCACTTATGCATTGGTTCACAACACAACCCATGCAGAGTGTTGTGAGACTGTTCTGCCAAAGGCAAATCAGACCCTATGAAAGGGAAGGCTTATTTTATAAGACTGGTACTGAGAATCTGTTTCTTATAACACATTTTCCAAAGTGTAACAGAGCCCCTCTGTCCCTCCCACATTTCTGGACTACACACCAGTACATCAGTGAAAGGTCACAGATCTGTGAATCAGCTGTGTTTGATACAAGGAGGAAGCAAGGCTGTGTAGCCGGCGTACGAAACATTTGGACCACAGCAGGAGAGCGTACAGCAAGGGCCAAAAGAGTAAGCTTATGCTGAGCACATAAGACATAACAGGTCTGTAAAAGTAATGACTTCCAGCCTTCAAGAAATACTCTGTGGCATTCCAAATCAATATAGCAGCAGCCCTTTTCCTGCCCTGACCTATAAGATGTCATCCTCTAACAAATGACCCATAGGAGTATATGGTTGTTGTTTTAGCCTTTTTAAGTAAGAATGCCAAATAGTTTTTTGGCTGGAAAGATGGGATGATTTGGGTGTGGATAAGAATATCCTATGAAGGACTGTCAGCTAAAACAAAAGTATGGAGCAAATTTTATAGGGACGGCAAGTGAACAAGATCAGACAAAAGCTTTGCAGAAAGCATCCATATCGTGGCAGCTTTTAACAGCTGGACAAATGAAGCATCGTAACATCCCTCCAGCCCCTCCACTCCTACCCCCCAAGATGTTAAGCCATCACTTATTTGGTACCATATATGCCCGATTATTTTCCTTCAACAAGGACTGCCCATTGGGAAGACCTGTATTGTTATCTTTCCTTGCTACCATAAAGCCACAAAAGGTGAGGGAGAGAAAAGGGCAGATACCATAAACCAAGTCAGGAGGAAAAAAGCAAAGGAAGTGGATCTGTTTGAAATAATGACAAAGGAAGCACAAGAGTTATAATTGCTTTCACTTGCAATTTCAATTGCAACTGCACCTGTCCTGAAGAAGTTGGCAAACCAAGCCAATCATTTTCATGTTGCAGCTCAGTATCCACAGGTCTGCAGATGCTGAGACATACTGTTATACTCCCACCCCACTGGGCAAAAAAGCCTCATACCACCCTTGGTGTGTTCTGAAGAAGCATTATGATAGCACCAATGCTGACACCTCACATTCACATTTTCCACACGTGTACCTGAACAACCCCCTCAAGGCACCAGTTCACCTACCAGGTGAACTGGCCAAACTTCAACAACTTCTCTGTGAAGATCTTACAGGGGACAGGGTTTACACAAGTTTATTCCTTTGCCTATTTGGACAAATCTCTTCCATGCAAGGACTCTCCTTTGTGATCATGTCGGATGCTGCTCATCAAAGCCTGCTCTCAGCTGAAACCCATCACAACTTCAGAGCAAGTACAAGACCCACCACTTCTATTTTTCTCCTTAATTAGCGTAAAGGTTGGATGCTTTCAGCTGCAGTGCTACCTCAACTGGAAGGAGGCAAGGGAGAGTGACAAGGAACCATTTCAAGCTTTAAGCTAGTTTGTGTGTGAAAGACCAACTATGTTATCTCTGTCCATCTCAATATTCCAACAGCAGGTCAAGATGAAAGACAGCAGCACTCATTATCATTCAAAGCAGTCTACTATGAATTACTTAGTTACCTCCAATACACAGTTTTATCTACATATTTCCCAAAGGAGCAGTCTCTACAGAGAATTAAGCAAACGAAACCAAAAGCCAAGGTCTTCAGCTTTCTGTCAGTCTTCTGGACACTGGAATTTGTTATCACACTATTTTTCCCCCATGCTATTTAGGGAGGAATCCACCACAAAATACTTAGTATAAAAACAGAGAAAACAGGATTGTAAAGTAGTATTTTTTTTGCATTCCCATGTACACCCATGTATATTTAGTGTGCCTATGCACTTAACCACTGAAACACAAGAATATACTCAAGTATACCAATGCATGATCTTGTTGCAGCTTATCTTCCTTTCATTCACGTTACTTTTCCTTTCAAAAGATTATAATCAAAACCAGTTGAGAAAATCAAATAATGATTGTAATGTAATGCACATATCATGCTTTAAACTACCTATTCCTGAACCAGACTAATACAAATTTCTAAATATTAAACCACCAAGATGTTTGAATATGGAAACATTTAGTCTATGCATGCATGCAAGTCATGTGTTAGATCCCTTAACCATGATCTCTGAAGTACCAACATGTCAGATGCCAAGGTAAAATCTTTTTAAACATAAAGTTCACATCAAATTAGAATAGACCAAATACAGAAGTTTCACACTTAAAAGTCGTATTGGCAACATCCTGAAAATGTTTTGGATAAAGGTAAAACCAGCTCTGTTTTTCTAGTATGTTAATTGTTGAAGGAAATGAAAAGCAAAGATAAACTGTGAGCCAAAAGGGTGATAACCATACAAGAGAAATTCTACATAAAAGAAACACTGTAATAACACCAAATTAAAAAATAAACTATGTTACATTTTTTTAATGCTGAATTAATTACAGTATGTGAGAAGAAGGATGCTCTTTTATTCAGTAAGAATTTATTTGCTGTAAATTATGTTGAGGGAGCAATTTTAGCCTTATTTCAAGTAACCAAATTATATACTTGGCCAAAAAAACCAAAAAACCTCTGTAGGTATAATTTCACTTCCTTGCTAGTGAGTACCACAATAAAAGAACACCAGTGCTACTCATTGACTGGAAGACATATAAGCTGCATCATTCATTACCGCACGGAATCAATTTGAATTATGTTTTTTCTGCTTACCCTCTTTCATTGTGAGGTAAGATGTATCACACTTAAAAATGAAAAATAACTGGATGTTGAGAACCACGAGGTTGAATCTAGGTGGAGATATAAAGCATTTTGATGAGCATTACAAGGATGAAAAGAAGTACGACTCTTACAAGTGAAAAATTGCCTCTCCAAGCTGTCAGAACTCGGGGAGAGTTAAGAAAACAGAAGATAAGGAAGAACTGCTGAATGTAAGCTACGCGTCCTGCATCAGAGTCCGTTGAAAAAGAAAATAAAAGAAAGCAGAAACCCAACAACCCACAACAACAACAACAAAAACACCACAGAGTGAGTAGTTAAATCCAGCCATGGCCTGAAAGCTGGCCAAACAGGTAGGAAGCAAGGAGTTGCTGAGAATAAATGGCCAACTCTCAGCACAGAAAGAAGTTAACAGTGATGTGCCCTGGGGATCTGCGCTGTGTTCCATGGATTTATTAATGACCTAGAGGAGATGGAAAAAAAAGCTGATGGCAGGAAATTATGTAGGTTAGTCAAGATGAAACAGCATTGCAAGAACTTCCCAGGCAGTCTAGTGAAACTAAGTTGGAGGTAAATCTTCCTGTATATTTAAACAGAGTACATGTACCTTCCTGAAGAAACTGCTCGTAGATCCCTAGGCTTACAGTTTATCTCTCAGAAAAATATGTTCACTACTATTTCTGGTGCAAGGAAGACCCAGCCTTCACGTTTTAGCTTGTGTGAAGTGGGAATAAGCAGTTACGTTGATGAAAATACATAAAAATTCAAGTCAACAAAAGGAGAGTCAGATTTTCTGATACTTTCAAAAGGAGCTAAATGCAATAAAAGATTAAACTAGAAAAATAAACCTAGAATAGCACCACTTGGTAAATAGAAGTTTTGCTATATCTTGACAGATTCAACCTTAGTGATTTCTTCCAAGGCAACAGTGATTTTTCGACTGCCTTTCACTGTTTATGAAATAAGCTCAAGAGCTCAATGCTGACATGTATAGAATGAAATTGAAAGAAAATTCCATTTAAAACTCCATTTAAATTCCCATTTAAAACATGGCTGCTAGAACAAATATATGAACAGTATGAAAGGATCAGAATAAACTCTTTACACTCATTGCAAGACCTTTAAGAAGATCCAGAAGGTGTCTGTGATGTTCCTTGTATTAATCAATTATTTGAAAAGCAAGTGCAAGAGGAAAAAGAGAATAGCAGTGAAAATCAAATGACAAAGTTTGCTGTTGTTAATCCAGTAGCAAAAATTAATGCCAACTTTGTTAAGCTGTAGAAAACCCTCAGGACTTTTTGCAATCAGGCAATGAATTACATTACCAAATTCAGTATTAGTAAATCTTATAAATATATAGTCAAGCAGAAATGTACTGAGTGTACCTACATTCATAGTAATGGACTTTGACCTAGCTATTGCCCATGAAGAAAAAAAAATTCAGAAATTATAAAGCATTCTTAAACCTGCATTTTAATGGCCAATTATTTTAATGTTCAAGTAGAAGAAAAGGAATTTTGTCCCAGAATAATCATTATGTAATGGTATATACTTACAGGGGCACCCATTTTTTTATTTTTTTTAAGCCTCACATAATGTTTCTTTTCTCTGTTCTCAAAAAGGGAGATATGGAAATTAGAAACCAGAAAGAGAGAAAAAAGATGACATGAACAGAAACATGCTCTACACAAAGAACAACTAAACAGACCAAGATCCTTCAAAATGGGGAAAAAAAAAAAAAGGTCACAGGACAGAGATGCGCAAACAATTCATGCTATGTAGAAAGTGAAACACAAACTGAGAGGTTTTGCTTTACTTTTTTTTAACACATGCTTCAATGAGCAGTCAGTGCAGATCCGAAAAGCAGATTTTTGGTATTAGGTTTCCAGGGAAGAATCACTGTTTGCTCTGCTCTCACACACACCTCTACTCAACTGCTAGTCATTCCTGTGAGCAACACAGACTAGATGGATAGCCAGTTTGACGCAGTATGACCATTCATACACTCTTATTAGGGAGAGAAAAGATTACAATCAAAGAACGCTGATAAAACTACTGAAAATTATTAAAGAAATGACTTTTGGGGGGTTAGAATTTGTATGATCTGCATTAAAAAAATACATACAATATACCATCTGATTTTTTTAGTGCTACAATATGAAAATTATTGTCAATACGGAAAATGTTTAAAAGTCATATATGGATGATAATTATCACCCCAGAACCACTCTCCAACTTGAAATACTTACACAAAATTTTAACACAGCTATACAAAAAGCATCTTAAACAATGACTTGAAAACACAGACACTGTAGCAAACGATGCACATGCAGAAATTAAAAGAAAAGGTTCTCTTGCACCTCGAGTTTGACTTTTCTTTGCCTTGCATCATGCAGTCATTTATAGCAACAGCAGAGGCATCAGCAGAGAAGCTTACAGAGAAAAGCTAAAATACTGCCAAATTAGAATGTAGTGGTTTATACCTACTCTGCAATAGCCTGAATAGCTGCAGAGTAATTGAGCATTAAGACCTGATTTACTGTGAGAAAAAGGGGATGGAAAATGCCCAATTATTTAATGACCTTTTCCAACCCCACAGAAATACATAAATAAATAAAACATTCAGAATACAGCAATAATGAAACAATATTCTTAAACAACACTAGTCAGGGAAGAGAGCTTTCTAATTTAGAAGAAAAAAGGCTTTTTCATAGTAGAGGCAAGCAAATGGAGTAGGTAGAATTAACTCTTGCAGGATATTCACTCAAATAGTTTAGTAAGACTATAAAATATCGGCAATACAGGCAATAACAAAATCCACAGTTGCAGTAACTATATAAAATTGCAAATGCTATCAGTACTCAAGTTCCAGTTGTTTTGAAAAACCTCTAGGTAGACTAACTTCACATTTAGCTCATAAAAACATATTTTCATAACAGTCTTTCCATACTTTTGGTCATTTTCAAGGATAAAATATTTAAGTACATTTTCTGTATAAGAAGATCATAAGATTTTAAAGCAAACATGCTAGTCAGGCTATCAAATGCTGTGAGCGTACTAGTTGAAAAATCAGAACTGTAAACAATTTTGTAAAAAAAAAAATATAAAAATCAGGTACTAGAAAACAAAATGAAATTCAGAGGCACATATTCTAAGCAGAGAGGAGTTTAACTCTGCTCTTTTCTTTAAGAGAATAAAGATGAAGCTGTTTGGAAGCAAAGATACATTCAGGAAGATATCTATAAACCAGAGAGTGATGAAGGGGTGAAAAGCTCCATGCTGGTTTAGGAAAAGAAAAGCAGTGCTGTGATTGAAAACACCTGAAGAGACCCTATGCGTCATAAAATTTTTCTGTATCAGTTTTTCCTCTTCTTCACTTAATAATAAGGTATCTGATAACTTTATCTATAACTATAGTCCCAGACAGGCTACATGCCAAAAACATCAGCCAAATCCCTTTTAAAACAAAACAAAAAAGCAATCAGAACGTTTCCTGTTTAAGACCAGTTTAGGGCTGCAATAGGATCACAGAAAGCTCAGCAGTAATAACTCACAGAAAAAGATCCTTGAAACAAAACGCGCACACACACATAAAATCCATGTTCCTAAATTACAAGCCACACATACATGCCCTAAGAAGTTTTTGGTCCTATAATTTTTCTTCTATATAGCAATTCTTTGCAACTGATGAACGAACGAGATGAATCAAGGCCAGGAGATGTTCTTTTCCCTCCCATCAGCAATCTACTTATTATAGCAATTCTCTAAATATTCCAACAGACCAACAAACTTTAAACACGATAATAATTCCCTTTAGCTTACTGCATTCTAAATTGCTATTTGCAATTTCAAAAAGATTCAGCAAGAACGTAAGTTTTCCATCTTAGCTGAGTAGATCTTTTTGCATTGAGTAAGCATTCCAAATAATAAGGCCCACAGCTCCCAATTAAAAAGGGACTGTGCACAGTTCTCTTTGCTCACCAGCTTCACTCACAAAAGCTCTGAGGTCACACTAACAAAAATTTCTGGAAGTGAAGTTTGCAACCCTTTTCAAGTTTTTGCAGACTACTGCCCTGACCATGTAAACTTTACACACCTGTAATTATGAATATAAAACTCAGTTTAGGCTGGTTTTAAGCTTAGGTACTTGTGGAGCAATTCATTTGATCAACACCCAGTCCAATCTTCAAGATAACTATTTTTTGTATTTTTCCTAATTGAAACATAGTTTGGATTTTATAAAGTGTTCTTGAATTCTAACAGACTAAATAAATAAACCAACACTGTCATATCATTACTAATGCTGGCCATGTACAATATAACAAAAGAGAGCACATAGCATCTATATTTTCTGAAGAACACCGTCATCCGCCTTCCTCAAATTATTATGAAATCACAACATGATGAAAAAGCCATAAAACTATATGGAAAAGTTGTAGTTGATATGATTTCCAAGTCATCCCAGCTATTTCAGGATGCACTTATCATAGAATCACAGAATCATTAAGGTTGGAAAAGACCTCTGAGATCATCTGGTCCAACCAGCACCCTACCACCAATGTCACCCACTAAACCATGTCCCTAAGCACCACGTCCAACCTCTCCTTGAACACCCCCAGGGGCAGTGACTCCAGCACCTCCCTGGGCAACTCATTCCAATGCCTGACTGCACTTTCTGAGAAGAAATGTCTCCTAATTTCCAGCGTGAACCTCCCCTGGTGCAACTTGAGGCCATTCCCTCTAGTCCTATCACTAGTTACTTGTGAGAAGAGGCTGACCCCCAGATCCCCACACCTTCCTTTCAGGTAGTTGTAGAGAGCAGTAAGGTCTCCCCTGAGCCTCCTTTTCTCCAGACTAAACAACCTCAGTTCCCTCAGCCGCTTCTCACAGGACTTGTGCTCCAGGCCCTTCACCAGCTTTGTAGCCTTTCTCTGGACACACTCCAGGGCCTCGATGTGCTTCTTGTAGTGAGGGGCCCAAAACTGAGCACAGTACTTGAGGTGCGGCCTCACCAGAGCTGTGTACAGGGGGATGATCACCTCTCTCGTCCTGCTGGCTACTTATCTTACTGAGAGAAACTTAGACAAGCCAGTTTTCTACTGAAGTATTACTGTTAGGCAATATATTTATGGGATTGTCTAATGGATACTTGTAACATAACAACTTTACAGTGATTACTGAGAAACAAAAAATTCTATTGGCAAGACTTAGGGCTTTAACCAAGTCCTTAGTGAACAAAGAATACAAACAGATCGTTCAAGGGTAATTTACACATTGTTTTGGCTCCATTCATCTCGCTGCTGCAAAATATTCAAGTTACTCTGTGAAGCCCTGACATCAAATGCCTGTTAGTTCTTCTGTACTACTTTTAGGAGGAATGCAAAGGCAGCCCAGCAGACAAAAAGTCTTGTGCTATTTGAGTCTCCAATATAATAGCCTTTTATCTAGCTCCCTCAGTGTGTTTTGAATCAACAGCTATGCTGAAAAGAATTACAACAGAATTTGACTACACACATGCAGGACACCAGTTTACTCCTTTATTAATGTGCTATCCAGCTAGTCAGAGAGCACCCCAATGCTACAGTATTTGAGCACTTGGTATCTTAACCCCACGGCTTAATACCTGCATTATACGTCTCGCATGGTAAATGCTCAAAGTGCAGGCAGTGAGGGCAACTGGGAAAACACATTGCATCAGTCTGCTTGGGACCACCAATGCGGCCCTTGGACAAGATGCTGCTTTCAGGAGAACACCGCTGAAAACAGCACTCTAATTAGCATCAGACAGGCACAAGCTTGAGCAGAAAGACAAGGGTCAGCAGACTGAAGAGCAGGTCAAGCTACCAAAACTCTCCGGGACAATACACAAGCTACATGGCAGCGAAGCTTCTCATCTGCATAGACAATAAGCCACGCTAAAATCTCTAAGCCCTTCCCCTCCCTCTCACTGCTTCCTCCTTCCAACGGGAGAAAACAAAATTAAATGTCTCTGTTGTCAGTGTGACATGACCACTAATTAGCAGCTACAATTTTCTGAATAAAAACAAATAAATAGAGGCCAAGTCCACATCACTTGCAGCCAAAAATGTTTATATTGTATATAAGGACCCAATTAGCAGAGTATTAAGACAACACAAATATTCCTTCAATAGATTTCACACTTCCCAGCACACAAAGGATGGAAAATAACGGAAACATTTCTGGAAGAGAAATCAGCTGTACCTATTTAACCACACTGATTTATTTTATTACGAGGGATTGATACTTAAAAAAAAAAAAAAAATATATATATATATATATATATATATATATAGTTAAAGACCAGAAGGTTTTTTTCTCAAAAACAAAATTACTATTGATTGCTGCTCCAGAGTAAACGCTCCACATCCCTGAAGGGATTCTTCACCGAGATTACAAACACCAAACTTTAGATGTCTACCTTTGAGAAGCAGGCACTCAGCTGATCATTCTAGACATCAATTTTAAGTGAGTCATGCCCAGAGAGCTATTTTCCTCCACTGGCTTTGAAGGCAACCCAGAGCACTAGCTTAGATGTCAAACATACATCAATGTATATATTTGACCTCTCTTGTTGGTGGATTTCTTTATCCTTTTCAAATTTAGTCTAACAGTGGGATAAACACACAGTCTCTTTTTGCTAAGCCATTACAATCAGAGCATTGTGTAAACTTCACATCTCCCTCAAACTTTGATGAGACATTTGTCCTTCTTCAGAAAGTTCAAATATCCAAAAAAAAAAAAAAAAAGAAAAAAGGTTGCTCTCAAATTTACCTGCAGCTGCTTCATTCAGGAACAAGCTGTCAGCAGCCAGCAAGACCATCACTTCTCATAGCTTCCCTGGCATCAAGTCAAACTACTTTAAGCCCAAAGGGCCAAACCTCAGTATAATAGATAGCACAGACAGGAAATAGCAATGGGAAATGAGTGTATGCTAAGGAGATTTTGAGGGCAAAAAACAGGCTTACATGTAGGGGAGGACAAAAAGCAGTGGGAAACCAAGGGGAGAGCTGGACCAGTGAAGTGCAGAGAAACACAGGGCAGCAAAAATGCAGGTGGAAAGAAAACCAAATGGCACACGAAAAGGTTTACAATTTCCTGTCATATTTGGTGATTTATCTCGATTATAAAAAGCCACATCAGAATAAAAATCATCATCCATGTGTTAACTGGAGAAATAAAAGGCTTCCCAGGAACCAAGTCTTCCTCCTAATTGGGTCAGGAGCCTTGCTGAAATGCAATGACAGAACAGCAAGCAACCAAGTAATTATTTTCTTTAAGGAGCTATACGTTGCATTGCTAAACGGGCAAGCCACATATTTATATGCAAATAAGAAATCATGATTTTAGGCTGAAAGAAATAAAAAAGATTTTTTTTTTTTAATACACATCTTAATTTTGATAAACTTCCACATTTGTGGAGGCCTCAGGAATTATCATTCTGTACGTTTTTTCAAATTATCAAGCTGACTAAATGAGGAGACTCCTGAAAATATAATGAGAGCTAGGAAGTGTAAGCAGGCAGCCATTGTTCAAAAGACAGCAGAAGGATGCAGATGAACAGAGTCCTAAAACTCTTAATTCACAAGGTGTGTGGGGGGAAGGACCGAAATCTTCGGAAAATGAAAGACTTGGTTTTAAGAATCAAAATCTGAAGTCGTTGTTCAAGCAAAATGAACATCAAAGAGGAATTTCAGATGCTATAAAGTCAGTATAAAACCGACTCAATTATGTAGGCTTTAGACTAGTAAAAAAACTAAAAATTTAGGGCAACAGATGTTCCAGAAGAATATAGGTCAGAAACAGCAGTTCAGCATGTTAAAATAAATCAGGTCTTTCATATTTCAGTGTTGTTTACAGATAGACGAATTGGAAAGGGAAGAACCTTGCCAAACAGAACAATGCAATGGGGCCTCTTCTAAAATAACACCTGTATATTAACTGTTTATTAACTGCCATATTTCATATATTACTTATATTAAACTTAACTACAATGAATGCTCTAGAGATTCTAACACTTAAACGCAGGTCCACATTTCTATTGGTCTGAGTTAAGAATTTAAGAAATGCCTTATACTATGCGCAAGAGTGATTACTAACACAGTACATCGAATCTTTCAGGAACACTGCTTCCAAGAAGGTCTAAAAAACAACTTACTCTCACAGTACTATATAAGTCTAATATTTGCCATATGCATAATATGTTAAACATGCATTCGGTCCTCATTTCAGTCACAGATAAGAATTAAGAAAAAATAATGTAAAAGTCACTAACATTTCAGATTTTAGAACACATTCTTTTCTACTGAAAACATTTTTTTTTCAAGCATGCAATTTGTTTTTAATAGCTTCTCCTCAAGGAGCAGTTTTGAATGTAATGGGGCAAAAAGATGTGGGTTTTTTGATTGCTTATGTGCAACATCATCTGCAAAGGAGGGGGGAGAATTTAAACTTCATCTAATTTCCATCTAATGGACATCTTTTCTCAAGCTGTCCCATTAAATTCAAAAGTTTTTTTGAAACTTCAGAAGACATTTATGTTAATGAACCTTCAGAACGGAGAGTTAAACAAAATGAAGGGGGAATAGAGAGAAAATGGAGAAGGTGGCAATTAACTGTAACATCATCTATGATAAGTAAGCACATTATGTTAAATACTCAAATCAAAAGAAACTAAGGAGCAAATCTTGTAATAGCACACTGTTTTTAGCAATTCATCATCATCTTTCAAACCAGCAGTTTGGGATATGACTGAAAAGGCAGACCATATATTTTAAGTTAACTTCAGCAATAAACCTTTTAATATAAAGAAAAAACATTTTTTTCTTCAGTTTTCTTATAGCTTTTTTCTTTTGTTACTTCATATAGGAAGCCACTGTCTTAATAACAGCATGTAATTTAGAAACCTATAAACTCGCTCTATTTTTGTTGGTGAATGCAGCCACTTATACCACACCTTCAAACCAAAACAGGGCAGTACATACAAATTCTGATCTGTAGTCCCATCTTTAGAAGTTTTATGCATTTGGAGAAATTCAAATGCTTTTTTTTTTTTTTTTTTTTTTTTTGCTGAGCTAAAGCTTCACTACACAGCACTCTATTTAATATACCTAGTAACTCAAATTTTGAGTAGTACAGGAAACAGGCTTGCACTGAAGAAGGTTTTCTGAGGTAGCATACTCAAAGACCTTAATGCAATTCATTTATTTGAGAGGGATTCATTTAGCACAGGCCTTATTTCTAGCTAAGGGATTATCCGTCTAATTACACTATACAAAATTCTATCCTACTGCTGTCTAAGTTACACACAAAAACCTTCATTTGCAATATTACTGCACAATTTGCAAGCATGCACTTTTGACAAGAGTTCAGAATTTTGCTAAACCAGCTTTGAATTCCTTGGTTGTCATACACAAAAATCATGGGCAGTGCCACACCAACTTCCCTAACATCAGCTTGATCCCATAAGGGTTGTTCCCCACGGACGTCAGAGTAGAAAAGCTCTGAGGCACTAAGCAATAAGTGGCCAAAATTATTCCACACCTGTAGAGTTATAGGATTCCTGCCTTTTTAAGGAATTGCAAAATACGGATTTATTCAACTCCTTTTCCTTCCTTTTTCCCAAACGAGACAGTTTAATCGTGACCTGGCACATCACAACTGGTTGGAATATGATGCTATTCCCAGCACTGATCAATCAGGACCTAGAAGCTAGATGGATGCATTAAGGCCCAGGAGATTTTAAAGTACAGGCTTCAATTCGTGCAGAGCTGGCAGTGGTTTTGTTCCCCCCTATTGTTCAGTGTTCCACAGAGAGTTCTTACAGATGCTGAAAGTTATACTGCAGTGAAACCAAACCTTGAAAAGAGCAAAAACAGAATGTGATTGAATGAAGTTGCAAACCAGAGTGAAGACAGCCTTTAGCAAGATGCTCTAAAAAGGAAAACCAGGCTTAGTATTTTGTAATCACATAAAAAAAAAAAAAAACTCCATGCATTTGAGACTCTTCTTCCAAAAGACTTCTTGAACCTTCTTTGCACATTATTCATAAGAAAGCTAGTTGAACATCAGAACACTGATTCTCCCTCACCTGCCCGTTTGCTGACTGCCAAGATCCTTATTTCTTTCAAGATGTAGCTCTGGTGACAAAACACAACTGATCATTCACTGCAAGGGCAGCGTCTCTTTCAGACAAAATCACATACTGTAATAGGTACTGACACTGTTCTCTACAAAGCTATTTCTTTAGTACATTGACATATTAAGGTCAGGGCAAAATGGACTCCTAGGCGGCATCTATATCTTTGATCAGAATATTTGCTTGATTGTGCTTTTGAAGCTATCCTTATGGCATCTCCATCAGGGCACTCACATTGCACATTTAGGTGAATTTACAAGCACTACCCAGTAACTACTGAAGTTTTTTCTCCCTCATGCCAGAGCGTGAACTTGGTTCCTATACTGCTGTTGAAACTAAGGGCCTGGGACAGATCAAGGCACAGTCAAGGCAGGTGCTGCATAAACATTAGGAAGCGTTGCCAATACGCCTCTCCTGATCAACAATTACGTGTCGGTTCCAGCACTGAGCCTCTGCAGAGGACAGGTTGCCAATGCTGTGACAGTGCGCAAAGTCTCTCTGATGTGGACAAACATCCCTGAGGGAACAGGATGAATCCCATGAACTCTCGCTCACTTGTGACTCAAGCCAGAATGCACATGTAAGAATAAATAAATAATAATAATTTTAAAAGCAGCTGTTCAGCTTTAAACAATATAATAACAAGAAAATTTCTTTTTCCTTCTTCTCTGCACTGCTCCAGAAACCAGAGAGAAGCTAAACTGAAAGGAATAGAAAGAACTTCCCACTTCTCACACTTTTTTAACTACCCAAACAGCTTCCAGCCAGTGAGTATACAAGAACCTAACCGACACACCACCAAGAGTCAAAAAAAAAAAAAAAGCGTACAGCTCAGAAAGAGCACAATCCATTAATATAAAGCAATAACAATAAAGCCCCTGTTCAGAGAGAAAAGATCACAATCCAATCCCAGAGTCACAGACAGACAGAGATTTTTTTGTTGTTGTTCTCAGCTAATCACTAGGGGAACCAGCAGGCTCTTTGACAGCTGTCAGTATTTTATAGTACTTTATAATTCTGGTATTCTATAGAAAGCATTGCATCCCACTATTTTCACCCACACCTTTGGGAAACACACAAAGTATCTCCCCCCTTTTCAGTCCCGATCCCACAACACTTTCTTCTTTGAGCTACTGAGTAGTTCCAACAGAGGCACAGTCTTAAACACTTCAGTTGCTCAACACCTTCAGCTGGGTTTAGAGAGAAAATAAATACCAGAGCTAAAACTCTTACTGAGGATTTTGGTAAAGAGAAAAAAAATACAAAAATTTTAGTTTGGATGCCAAGGTATAGGAGGGACTGCTGCTCAACATGACCAAATAAAAGATTTCCCTTTCTTCCTGTCCTACTTTCTGGGTCCCCCCCCTAAGCCCACCTCAGTTTGAACCCTCAGTATAACACAATAAGGAACATGACATCCTCCTTCAGCACCATATATCTCAAGTGCTTATCATAATGCCACCTAGAAAAGCTTCCAAATGCAAGAGACTTTGGGAACATGCTCACACTTGCTTAAACTCAGGCCTTTCCTCAAACTGGCAGCACAGGGCTGGTGCTGGCTATTGCAATGGCATATCAGTGCAAAATTTTGGTATTATTAATGGACATTTAAATATGTACATTACAATGACGAGGTTTAGTTCTTGTTTTGTTTTTTGTTTGCTTATCTTCCACAATTCAAAGTTGGAAACAGGGATCAAGAACTGACATGCTGAAGACCTATAGACCTGTATTAGAAACAATGTGGCCAGCATGACCAGGGAGGTGATCATCCTCCTGTACTCATCTCTAGTTAGGCCACACCTCGAGAACTGTGTTCAGTTTTGGGCCCCTCAGTACAAAAAGGACATCGAGGTCCTGGAACATGTCCAGAGAAGGGCAACAAAACTAGTGAGGGGTCTGGAGTCTTATGAGGAGCAGCTGAGGGAACTGGGATTGTCTAGTCTGGAAAAGAGGAGGCTCAGGGGAGACCTTATTGCTCTCTACAACTGCCATGAAGGGAGGCTGTGATGAGGAGGGGGTCATCTTTTTCTCCCAAGTAACTAACGATAGGACTAGAGGAAATGGCCACAAGTTGCACCAGGGGAGATTTAGATTAGATATCAGGAGAAACTTTTTCTCTCAAAGACTGGTCAGGCACTGGAACGGCCTGCCCAGGGAGGTGGTAGAGCCACTGTCCCTTCATGGTGTTCAAGAAGTGCCTGGACAAGGTGCAACAAGATATGATTTAGTAGCTTAGTGGGTAGTATTGGTGATAGGAGGACAGTTGGACTAGATGATCTTGTAGGTCCTTTCCAACCTTGTGTTTCTATGATTCTAAAACCTGTAGGACCATTCAGTAGGACTTTGCTCCTGTATCTGACAAGCTCCATCCTTTCCAGCCATTCTTAAAAGGTTCATACGCATCACCAGGATCTGAAGATAACTTACATGGGTAGTTCTAAGAGAATTTTTTTTTTTCCCATTTTACTCTTTCATTTTAGTGCAGTGAGACAATTGATCATTTTCAATTTTCCCATCTGTAACTGAAGGCATAGGTCCAGTAAACTTGGGCAAACGTTACTTTCTCCTTGCTCTCATAATCAATACAATACCAATAGCTGTGCTACATATCGTTACATTTTACTTTTTATAATTAGAAACATAGTTTCTATGGATTAATCCAACAGATCATACAAATCAGTAAGCATTTACTGATTTCAGTAAGTTCTGTAGTATGCTAGCAGCAATTTTCCTCGGCTTACATTCCCCAGAATACCACATCTAATGGGAGGAAAACAAAGAGAATATCAGTTGTTCAGTGACATTATGAGCAGCTAAGATGCGGTAGCTATGAAAACAGAACAATAAATGTCTTCAGTAGTAAATCACAAAACAGACATTTAATAAAGCTACAGATCTTTTATTTGCTTGACAAATCTAATGGCCTTCTATGATGGGGTTGCAACATTGGTGGATAGGGGAAGAGCAACTGATGTCATCTGTGCAAAGCATTTGGCACTGTCCCCCATGATACATTTGTATCTAAATTGGAGAGACATGGATTTGATGGATGGATAGACCACTTGGTGGGTAAGGAATTGGATGGATGATTGCACTCAAAGAGTTGCAGTCAGTGACTCAATGTATAGGTGGAGATCAGTAATGAATGGTGTTCCTCAGGGGTCGGTATTGGGACCAGCGCTGGTTAACTGTTTAACATCTTTGTCAGTGACATGGACAGTGAAATCAAGTGCACCCTCAGCAAGTTTGCAGGTAACACCAAGCTGTGTGGTATGGTTGACATGCTAGAGGGAGGGGATGCCATACAGAGGAACCTGGGCAGGCTAGAGAGGTGGGCTTGTGAGAACCTTATGAGGTTCAACAAGGCCAAGTGCAAGGTCCTGAATCTGGGCCAGGGCAATCCCAAGCACAAACGCAGACTAGGTGGAGAAGGGATTGAGAGCAGCCCCGAGGAGAAGGGCCTGGGGGTGTTGGTTGACAAGAAGCTCAACGTGAGCCAGCAACATGCGCTTGCAGCCCAGAAAGTCAACCATGCCCTGGGCTGCATCAAAAGCAGCGTGGCCAGCAGGGCAAGGGAGGGGATTCTGCCCCTCAGCTCTGCTCTTGGGGGACGTCACCTGGAGCACTGCATTCAGCTCTGGAGCCCCCAACATAAAGAGGACATGGAAGTTTTAGAACGAGTCCAGAGGAGGGCCACAAGGATGATCAAAGGGCTGGAGCACCTCTCCTATGAAGACAGGCTGAGAGAGTTGGGGTTGTTCAGCCTGGAGAAGAGAAGGCTCCAGGGAGACCTTATAGCAGCCTTCCAGTACCTAAAGAGGGCTACAGGAAAGCTAGGGACAGTAGCTTTGTCAGGGACTGTAGTGATTGACAAGGAGTAACACCTTGAAACTAAAAGAGTGCAGATTTAGATTAGATATTGGGAAGAAATTCTTTACTCAGAGGGTGGTGAGGCACTGGCAGAGGTTGCCCAGAGCATCGGTGGATGTCCCAACCCTGGAAGTGCTCGAGGCCAGGCTGGATGGGGCTTTGAGCAACCTGACCTTGTGGGAGGTGTCCCTTCAGGGGGTTGGAATGGGATAATCTTTAAGGTTCCTTCCAACTCAAACCATTCTACAGTTCTGTGATTCTATTTCTAGAATATGAACTTCTTGATAAACTTCGGAGTTTGGTTCATATTTTCCCAATAAGTTCTTATGTTGTGCATCACCTAACACAGGGAGAGCAAACAAGCAAAACAGAGCAATGGACATGTCCAGCAGTATTGTATGCAACTTAAAACAGCTACAAGAATATTGATTGATAGCACAGGACTAGTATGAATGTGAAATTCTGCCAAAACACTGTCAAACTTGCAAGTGCTGAAGTGCCAGCAGTGGAGTGAACAGCAAGAAGCAGCTATCAGTTGATTAAAAATTCAAACCACCACTGTACAGTCTACTCTGGATAGAAGGCAGTCAGTTCAACTTTTGAGAACAGCTTGAAAATCACCTCCACTGATAAAAATAAAAAATAAAAATCAACAATTAGAATTTGGAAACACTTAATACCCTTGTGCAATTTGCAGACAGCATGTAATCTAGGGAAAAAAAATTATTTAATTTGTATTAACATGTGTTTCTCTTAGTTAAGTTAAATTTTCCCTAGAGGTCTACACAGAAAAAATCGCACACAACAGTCAGTTAATGAAGAGCACTCAAAATTATGAGAGGCAAACAAGCTGGAGGTGAATCACATTTTAAGTGCTTCTCTTGAAAACATTTCCTCTAATCTTAAGTAGTTAGTCGTCACCTTTCTTCCATTCAGCAGAGGCAGGAGGAACAGGAATGCATCTACAGCAATAGCAGTGATGCACAAGAAAGCAACAATATTAACTCTGAAGCTGCAGAGTTGCCTGGATCTTTTCTGGATGCCTCACACAGTAACAGCCCTAACGCAAGGCGCCAGGATTCATTCCCTGGGGTGATTGGTTTGAACCAGGCTCTGCTTAAAGTTTAAACAAATCTGCTGGCCACTGCACAGGCACTGTAAAACAACATGTTCCACACCACAAAACCACCAAATGTTTCTGCAAAAGCCAGCAGTATACGAGACCCACCAGTATAATCACACTGATGACAAATGTTAAGCCACTGGCGCTCTGTTGGACACTGAGGTTATCCATTAATTTTGGGGGAAGTATATAAATAGGACAAGAGATGAGGGACACTGATGATCTTGATGCATAACGTTAGCTTGAATGGTTTCTACTTTACATTATGAATTATCATTGCTCCTGGAAGTACCCGTAATGGATGTGACAGCTCCACTGCTGGTAAGCACACACATGACCCCCAGACACAGGAGTTCACACACTGTAAATATGCCTTGCAACACACTGGAGCCTCTCCAGTAGCACGTAGCTTAAATATCATCCTGTTCTGCCCATCTCACCCAAATAGCTACTAAGAACAAAGTATGGCTGAATTTGCTACATGTTTCTGTAGCTGTTCCTGAAACAAAATTACATATCAAATCAATTAAAACAGGGGGGAGAGGGGGGGAACAACAGGAATGGGAGGAAAATAAAAGCTATTTTGTTAGAAATAAAATGTCAGAAAATTTTGAGGAGCTGAAATGTTTGCTGTTTCCTAAAAAAGTTTGAGTTGAGTCATTGCTGGCCTTGAAACAAGGGTGATCAGTTAACGAAATTCCAACATGTTATTGCAAAATATCTTTTTATTTTTCACATAATTTACATATACAAACAAAACAACTTGCGCAGCAATAGCTACAGAAAGCAACTGTTAGGTATGTCTTTATCTCACCACTAAATTGTCTTGGTGTATTATTCCTACACACTCTCTTCAATAAGACAAGATCGTTGCCTGGGACCACTGGGCATTGTACTGAAGGAGTCATTTCCAGAGTTTTAGAAGTGCCTTTCCATTCCACAATACAAATACTGTATTAGTCCTGCTCAGCCACTAAGCACTAGGAGAAACCATACAGCTCATTTCTTCCTGAGCTCCAGGACTACTAGTCGCCACAGACAATTTGCTGAGCGGTGAGAGGTTTCCCTCGGAGGGCCAGCACGACTCTGTCCCCTCCACCCCATTAACCTGCAAAGCTCTGCAGGAACTGCTGCTGCTCATTGACTTTTACAGACAAGCCATTGTGTCTGCAGTTGGTACGTATTTTTCAACATGTTATTTTCTTTACTTTAAAGAAACTGTCTTACAATTGAATATTCATATACAGAATTTAATTAGCATATTTAAGATGGACAGACTTGACCTTGAGACTGCTCAGTCCCCACCCCCACCCCCCGCAACTCCTCCTTTCCTGAACTCACATTTTGCACCTGATGTCTACCAAGGCAGACTGTGATCGCACTCTACTGTTTCACTCCTTCTTCTTCTGGACAACAGGACATGCACATCTGAAATCACAGCATTTGCTTAAATTCACAAGGCCTGATTTTGATTAAACTAAATCAGCCTTGTTGTATGGGAGGTCTCTGGGGAGGAAGGAAATACTTTCAGTTCTTTATCCCTGTAAATTCAATTCAGACTAGGTGAGTGTGATCCCAAGGAAGTCTGAAAGGCAGACTGCAATCCCAAGAAGAAAAATTAATTGTCAAATTTCTTATGCATCCAGGTAAAGCAAGCCCATAGCGAAGCTGGAAGATGAAAAAGGCTTGCGCGATCAGCTTACAGAGCATACCCAGAATTCCCAAGACATCTTGAAAAACAGATTGTATGAAGGTGAAGTACAAGGAGTTTCATTTTATTTATTTACTTATTTTTGAAAGCAGGCAAACAAGAATTTTTATTTTATTTCACTGAAGTCCTAACTGTATTTGTACATACTTGTATTTCATTATGTTATTCTCAAAGAGAACACAGATCTCTACTCCAGCAAGTTCAGCTTTAGGTCTTTTGATGTAACTGACAGCTGTTCTTCTGTATGCAGGAAGGTCTAGTTTGTATTGGTTATGCAAAGTGGAGCTGTTCCTCTGGACAGACGAATTTAGACTGGGGACACAAAGATACTAATTGCTTTTACGTTCATTCTTACTTATTAATTTAGCAACAGCAAGAAGTGTAACATTTGCATTCACAGTTTCAGATATTCTGTACATCAAAAGACATCCCTGAAACATAAAATATGCTTTGAAATTTAAATAAAGGCATAAATTTTATTCGTTTCCCTAAGCAAGAGAGACCATCCCAAATTCTGGGAAATTCCACACCCACATCATGAGGCTTCAAAATGTTTATTTCTTCTTCATTGCCAAAAAACAAACAAACAAAAAAAAAACACTATTCTAAACACTACCAGTGCTTCTAACCCTTTTCTCCTTGTCAAGGTCTACTATTTCTTTTTACCTTGCAAGCTCTGAGGAGGTTGATCAGAAGAATTTATAGACCTGCAGAGAAAATCACCCAAAGGTTTAGGCCCAAGGTGAACAAAGCCAGGCCACAATTCCCAACAGCACCTACTCTTTTGTTTGCTTGCTTTTCTAGAAACAAACAGAAGAAAGGAAAAGTGTTACCCAGCAGTCTAGAAGTACTGACAGGACACTGAACCTACTTCCCTATCTTCTTCGCTCAAACCCAAGTGATGACAAGGTACAGCAGAAGCGTACAAGAACCTTTTTCAAACCACCTGGCTCAACCTGGCCCAAACAGCACTCACTCCTCAGAAGCCATGGTAGCACTCATCCATCTCTGCAACATGAACATGATGAAGACTTAAATCCTTTTTACTTGCACCCTTCTACCCTCCAATTAACTCAACTGAGGTCCTATTAGACACTATCAACCTGATGACATAGCTCTTTGCTTCTTCCTATTGTCATAACATAATTGTTCAGATTTAAATTGAAGAGTGGTTGGGACATAGTCCAGGTCATTACTGCAACCATCTTAATCCAGGAATGCAGTGGAGCAGCAGTGATCCTTGGGACTTTGGTTTCTCCCTCTTTTATAACACTAATACCAACTCTGAACCCCACAGGAATTTTCTCCTGAAGCAAATTCAGGATTTAACTTACTTATATTAAATATCAGAAAAACGAAGTCAATAGGCAATTAACCTGTTTCTTGGACTTGCACAAGGGTTTACTCTGTGTAATAACATACAATACAATGCTGACTAGTATTTAATCACATGACAAGCAGGGAAGAAATGCAAACTTTTCTCCCTGACAGAGTGAGATTCCAAAAAAGTGAATTTAAAATTTTCAAAGAAACTGTACTGTCCTCAGAGGAAAAACATTCTGCAGTCTTTACAGACTGCACACTCACTACATTATCTGCTCCCACCATACCTCTTCCCATTACAATTCATTATATATTCTTCTTTTAAAGCCTTCTGTACACAAGCACCTCATTATAGCATGCAAATTCTTTGGTTGTCAACTTCACTGGTGTGGGCGAGCTGTATTAAGTAATGCTGCTTCCCCCACTTACTAAATGAAACGTATTGAAATAAATCATTGAAAGATAGAACGAAGCAGGAATTAGAAACCAGAAAGAATTTCAACCTCCTTTTGCAATACATCAATTTCATATCACCTCTCTTAGCCATCTATTTGCAAAGAAGGCAGGGTTGTATACTTGGATGCAGCAATAAAATTTAAACAGTTCCAAACAGTACATAGATTTTACTTGTCAAAAAGTCTTCATAGATGTACACACATCTACATAAGGCATATGCATTTTAATTATTCTACACCGATTTGTCTAAAGGCTTGTAGGGTTATGCATAAACTACATGCATAAGCCATCTGCACACACATGCACTAACTTCTGCAGGAAGGCTGAATTATCTCCCAGCCTTTTACTGCAGGATTACAAAGCCTGTTGAAAGCCTGTTTACAAAATGCACACCAGAAGCTGACCAAACTGATTTTAAGACTCTAGAGTTCAGCTTCTGCCTATTGGATATTTGCATGATAAATGCTGATACTGTTTTGACAGAACTATTTTCTCCCCACCCAAATACCTCAAACTGCTACATGATTGCATCAGACAGCTGAAGAGAAAAAGACCTGTACATTCAACATTGACTTTCAACTTCAAATATATTTTTAACTGAGAGAATATCATATTTTTTCTTGAATATTGTTCATTTAACAGATACTTCATTGAACAGAAATTTATTTCATTCTCATATATGGCCATAGTCAAGGGTCTGGGGGAGGGAGGAGGTCACAAGCATGCTTGCAGATTTTCTTTATAGCAGTTTAATCTGTGGACTCTTGGCATCAGCAGGCCAACAGCTGTAGAAACCTAATTTCATTTGAAACCCTATAGGCAAATATTTTTGCAGCCTCCAAAAGCTACATCAATTCACACAAACTGTGAGCAAGCTGTTGCAGACAAAGGAAACCTGCTCATACTCACAAAAGCTCAGTGCATGTGATTCAAGTCATGTGTGGAAGGGAAACAATCCAATTAATATTCCATTCAATATTTTGGGAAAGAATTAGCATGCGCTCATTTTCACGTAATTACTTAGCAAAGCCATTTGTGCAAATAATGCAAAACCAAGAGGAACTCTGCAGAAATATCAGTCCACTGTTAGTTCAAAACACTATTAGCATATTGTACATGAGAACAAACCAGAAGCACTGAAGAAAGGAAGCACCATAGGAATCAATGATTTGCTTCTAGTTTTGGAGTAAATGAAGCAAAATACTGCACATATACCAGTCACTGCAGAAACTTCCCACAAGAAGTCATAGCAAAGTCTACTATCTTGATCTGGAGGAGGAGCAGGTTTCAGTTCATCACAAGATGCATCTGGTTACCTACATCTTACAAGAGTATTAAATAGATGCTGTGGCCACAACAAACAAGAGATGCAACACTGGGTTCTGTTAATCACTGAGATCATCCCCTTGTCTGCATATTTGAGCATTTAAATATTAAAAGTTACTAAATAAGCAAGAAATTCCTGCAGTTTCTACTAAACAAGTCAGTTATTCTGGAGAAAACTGACCTCAATGGCTAAGCGAATCACCATCATCTTATTGGAAAAAAAAAAAAAAAAAAAAAAGATTAACGACATTTTATGGGAATGACAACTCTTAAATACTGTATCACACCTCTGGCATAAAAGTATCCTTTAATCCGAGGTAAATAAAAATGTGTATTCCCTAACTTCACAAGGCAATCTATGTACTAGGCAAATTCTACATTTAGGCCTGCAAATTAAAAATGTTATACTAAGACAACAAGTCAAGTAGAAGGAAAAATTGGAGCATTTGTAAGATAGGAACGGATTTCCAGCCTTGAACAACACACTGATGCTTTGTGTACCTATCCTCTCATAACCAATGAGAGGTTTTAACTGGAAAATATCGAAATACATTTCTTACCTAAATAAACAAATGTTAATAAATAAATAAGTAAAATAAACAAGCAAAACACAGGTGATTGAAAAAAAAAATCTGCATTTGTTACAGCAGGTTTTTAGTAAAGCAGACTTTCCAAATTGCCTAAGACTTGCCAAGCTTCAACATACTGAAGCTCAAGACTTGGATTCCATAATGTTTTAGTGTTAAGAACCTTCCAAACAAAAAGTTTCTTGCTAGCCCACTCATTCTGATTAAAAGTCTGGTAGTATGAAAGATTAATTTACAAAATGCGCAGCTGGAAATGGTCATTTATATGACCTGCTGTGCAACTATCTTATCGAACCCCTGATTCAACCAAAGCCTTTGCTGCTCTCAACCAGCTACCCAACCCAGTGAATCTCCCAGCCTTCATCAACTCTTTCAGTTGAGATGATCCAGTAACACATTCCTTCCCAAGTTCTAAAAATCATATTAAGAAACAGCAACAGCTTCCAGAAGAGTTACAAATTTATTACTCAGGAGACAACAGCTATCAGCACCTGGTTACACATACTCAGTACGATGCTCTTGAGCGTGCTTTCGGCTCTCTGAAGTTCTAAAAAAGAAGCTGTGATTTTAGCATCCAACAAAGGTAATTTGAGGAGGAAAAATATTTTACTGTTTTAATGAACTTTCAGCTCATCTCTCCAACCTTTCAGTCTCCTTCGCATCCATTTTAAGAACTATTTTCACAAGTTGGTTTGTATTAAAAATTCTAGCCCCAGGAGTAATAGTGACCAGTATTTATTCACACAGGCTACTGTTTTCCACTGTCAGCTTTTAGTCAAATACTTATTTCATTGCTCATCTATAGGGAACCAAGACTAGCAGCCTTAGCTTCTTGTGAATTTCAGATGACGACACTAAATACCTCTGATTTTTTTTTTCAGTCATTCTACTGAGGTGTGTTTTCCTGTGTTTATCTGCCAGGCATTTACAAGTCTTGACATATATCAATGACCATCTTGACAAAGCCTGATATCACAGCAGCATTACATATTATGTAGCAGTAGGCATCAGAAATCAAAAAACAGGAATAGGCATTTCCAGAGAAGTACAAAGATCATTCAGCCCTGGCCCTGAGGAACCAACAGCTTATATCACAAGCATTTGATGAAGGAACAAAAAAGGAGTTAAATGCTTCAGTTTTATACAGTAATGTGAGAAGGCAGACAGAGGACAAGCATTCTGACTAGTTTTGTTCCATCTCTATCTTGTTTTATCAAGTTATGTATGCTACTAGGCCTGCACGTTTTGATGTTAAAGAGTGGGAAAAAAAATAATAAAAAATTATATGCCAAGAAGAGTTTTAAGTCACGAATTGTAAAGTGCAATACTCAAATTAAGCAACAGCAGTTTCATTCAGCAAGACAGATAATGTGGTGCTACACAAACTTGTCAGTTCTCTGCCACCTGTCAATGCTTCATTTTTACCATTTGCTTTGTCTGACAGCTGACCCTGAGATCCATTCTGTCTGTAAATTCTTTTTAAAAAATCTCCAACTATGGAGATACTCTGATGCTTATCCTAGCGCCCATTTTTCCAGATCCATACGTACAATGAAGCATTACCATGCACTGAATAAAGTTAGCATAGTAAAGACGTTGGTGCAAATTAAAGAACAGAATGTTATATCTAAGCCTCACTGCATCTATGAACTACAGAAGACATCAGCAAATATTTAAATGGGTGAAGTTCCATCTGTTCTCACTTCTTCCACAGACCAAGCTACTCCACTACTAGCCAGTATGAAGAAGGAACACCTTACAGGGGAAGCTCTGTTAATATCGCTTGCTATATGGAGCCCTCTTTGCCTCCTAAGCTGTACAGGAAAGAAAAGTGCAGCTCATCTGTCCCAGACTGATTAACAGGTTTAATCTTGGGAACAGAGGAGGATTTTCAGGTATTCACAGCACTGTGAGCCCCAAGCAGACAGCACACAAGAGGGCACAATTAGAGAAGTGGCAAATCAGAGTTGAAAGGCAACAGAACAAACTAACAAACAAACAACAACAAAAACTATCTGAGACATTAAGTAAGGTGGCAAACGTCCAAGCTCCACTATTCCTCTAATCTTCCTAGCCTGCTAATAGTAAATTAATTTAGATTAGTAGGGGATTACACCTTCTTTCAAGCATCAGCAATCTACCACAACTACAGAGAAGATGCCTGAGTGTTTCTGCTTGCATTGAATTTCCATGTTGATGTGCCTTGCTCACACCCTTAACATCTGATCAAAACACCACAGCTGAGTCACGATGGAACTCTGCTCCAATTCAGACTGGCAGAGAGCCACTGAGGTTTAGAGAGACATATTTTTCCACATCCTTACTTAACATCTGAATGGTAGTGATGCTTACTAAGCAAAACCCCCTGATGAAATAGACCACTGCAGAGACGTTTCTCCCCCCAACTCCGACCTTCTCTTTTTTGAGGCTAATGATTCCTTCACGATTCCCAAAACCCCTAAGAGATGTTTCTAAACAGCTCAGAGCGTATGGTTTGTGGCTGCATACTGGCATGCAAAGCAGATGAATCCCACTAGTCCAGCCATGTACCACACACTGTTGCAGTAAACATGATCCTAGTCCATCTCCAGCAAGAAAAAAAGCAGCCGTGAATGGCAGAGATCATTTCACTGCAACTGAGAACAGAATAATTCAAGCTGTAAAATTCAGCTGCTCTGGACTCTACAGACCTTACACAACTCTGTTTCTTCCTCTTCTGGAAAACTTGCTGTCTGGTTTGTATTGAATCACAATGTTTGTGTGTCACAGAAGAATTGGGCATAAGTCAGTTACAGTCTAGAAGTTACTGTCACGTAAAAAAGTAAAATCCATCACTAAAGCATTCTGAAGGTACTCAGCATGTCACTGTAGCTGTTAGCCACGCATTTCTCCATCCCATTCAAAACACAGAGTGAGAAGGAAACCTGACAGCAACTACTTATTCACTAGCATGGGAAATAAAGAAATAATAAAATCACAGCATGAATCTAAGCACATTTACTTAATTAAAGAATAAAAATTGGAACTCATTTTAGAATTTCATTTTCTAGAGTGCTACACAGAAACCTTACGTTATTTATGTATCTTTTCCAATGTACATATGGTGCCCAAAGACTGTGATATGAATTATGTGGTAGACCATTGCAGACAGCAAAATGGTCGAAAAGCCTTCAGCACCACTGCTGATGCTGGCAATCCTGCTTAACACTTGGATGTCCCCTTACCTGGCACAATCAGCAAAGAGCACAGTAAAAGGTAGCAATCTAGTCCATCGTTACCACTTACAGCAGTCCTTATACAGTAAGAAAATTGCAGAATGCTTTGGGTTGGCAAGTGACCCATTCACCTCAAGTGTCTCTATACCCTCCGGATTAGCACAAAATATACCTTTTTTAGTTCTTGCTGTCACAGAGCATGTGTAAAGTTTACAAGTGTACACGACACAGAAATGAGAAACTGGCACATTCCTTAAACCAAGCCCAGCAAGACCACACGCACCTCAGGAGAGAAGTTCTGCAAGGAATTGCTGCCCAAGAGGAAAGCTCTCCAGCAGCCAGCCACCCTCCCAGCACCCTGGCTAGAAGTCACCTACAGTAAGGGGCTGTATTTCCTTGTTTTTCCATCTGTAGAAGCTCAGAAAGGAAATGCTCAAGGCAAACAGATTCTGAGCAAATTTTAATGAGGAAAGGGTTTGAGTGTGCAGAGAGAACTTTGCTACACCAAAAAAATAGATTGGAAAAATAAAAAGCTTTTTCACTAAAAATTTTTTGATGAAGGTTTTTATACTTCTGAAAACTTTGTTGTGTTTGTATCATGTGTAGTGTCATAAGGGTACAAACTTTATGAAGTAGAAAGTGCCAAAAGATATTTTTCAAGATGTTAGGCAAAAACTTGTATAAACAATCTCACAGATACCCAAGAAACCCATGTTTAAGTCTTTTATTTCTTTTCTGTTTACAGAAATTCTCTCAGAGATTGGTTGCTATTAGCTCTTTTGAATTCCTTTCTCTGTATATGTATTTTAATTGAATACTTTTCATTCCATTCTGTACCGAATCAAAATACTGAAGTCAAATTCATTGAGCAGTTGCAAGTGCCCTGAGAAGCTGAAACAGATGAATAACTTGCTAACCAAGGGGTGCTAACATAACTCACCAACTTGCACCCACTGCAACCATTCTCTCCAATGTCAGTAGAAAGATGCTTTAAATACAGCATTAATTCTATTTTGATCTGTTCTTCCCAGAGAACTAGCTTGAGATTTTAGAATAACATTTATGTTAACAACCAGAAGCCAGATGTGCTAAGTGATTAAAAATACTTTATAATGTGGTTAGCTTCTGCACAAACTTACTAAATAGTCTACATTGGACTCTAAAGGAACTTCAGAACACAATTTGACATTGAATTTTATGAACAGCCAAATCATAAAGAATTAACACATCATCTTTACAACTCATGTTTCCTGAAAAACTTTGTTGAAAACTCTGATCTCACATTCCAGATACCTGGATTGCAGTATGGTTACTGACAGCTTCCACTTCAGAAATGAACTGCAAAGAATAAGAAGTATTTTTTATTCAAAATGAATAAGGACAAGAAAATATTGTTCTGAGGTAACAGAAGTTTTCATGCATGTTCATGCAAGTTTGTTATTCAGCCTTAAACTAAGAACAGATTTTCAAGATGAGAAATGCCAAAGCTAAAGATTTGCACTTGCTATCCTAAACTGCTGGAGTAAAAATAGCAGTCCATCCTCACTTCTCCCACAAGGAGCTTTGCAAAAACACATTCTACCCTGTCTGCTTTACCTCTGGAAATATTTATTACAAAAATTCTAAGCTGCATGATTGAATTTTTCTGAGTCATTTTTTTCTTTTCCTCTGCATGCTCAAGGATACCTTTCTCATCTAAAAGCTATTCTAGTCTCTTCCTATCCTGAGGGCATAACTTAGCACAGCCATAGGAAACTCGTTTCCTTCCCACACCAGTTATTTTTCTCCCTAATAGAGGCAAAGACTGATTTCTGACAAGATATTTAGTCACTGGGAATGGGAGGGGGACAGAAGGAGCAGGATCCCTTTAGCGCACTTTGGGAGATTAAAGGAAAATGCTGATTCAGGCCAGGCCAACTGTCAAACAGCTCTCCTACAGGATGTATAACATCCATAACTTCCTCTCAGTGCTACACGTTACAAATCACTACACTTTGTCTTAGAAGAGAAAGAAAGTACCTGTTACATTCAGCTATTGCCATGGAAAATACTGAAAAATCATCAATTGCATTGGCCAGCATTAAGCACGCTGGGAGCTTGGCATCTCCGTGCTTCAGCAAGCCTCCAAACGGAGGTAACCACATACCTCAGGGAAGTCTGGCAATGCGTCGTTCACCCCACGGCAGGGCTGAAAATGCACTTCTGCATGGGTCTCTTAGAGCGAAGGAACTCAAGATGAACAGCACCATGGCTTTGTGGAAGCTCTTAGTTAACACGGGTGTCATTTCTTCCCATGTCAGGGGCATCAGGAAAGGGCCACAAGCAGATGCAGAAAACACAGCCTCACATCAAAGCCAGCTGCTGCCCGTGCGGCACCTCCACACACCAACTGTAACGAGCTACAAGCACCTCAAAAATCCTATGTAGGGGAAGTGTACGTATTTTTAAATAATTTATTACATCCCCAATGTTTCTGCACAATGCCTACATGCTTCTGTTCTGCAAGGTTAAATCAGAAAGTGTTATGGTTTTTAAGCTTTCAAGAGAGGAAGTAATTTCATTTAAAGACAGAGCACCACGCATTGTTAAAGAAGGCTCGCAGACTGCATTTTGCAACTTATTTTGCTAGTTTTGCACCACCTCTGAACTGTAAAAACATCGTTCCCACTTTACAGAAAATCTGGAATGAAGCCAGATTTGCCATCCGTTCATATTACTATTACAGCAGATAATGAAACCTCAAGGCAAAATAACAGTAGCACATACTGAAAAGTAATATTCCCCTTTTCAGACAGCAGACAAAAATACTGTTCCCTGCATTTGCTTGAGGAGAATTTTGAACATCACAGTATTGTAAACAAGTGAACTGAATGGCAGCTTCCCAATCATCTAAAACTAGCTACAAATCATATCAACACTAGGTAAGTTCTTACTACAATTTCCAGTGTCAGCATTTTACTTAAGATGAGCTCTCACACTGCCAGTATTATTTCAAACGTGTTCAAGGTTTTACTAAGCTTTTCAAGATAATGCAGCCTGTTTCAGTTCTCTCCTTCACTGAAAGAGGAAGCTACAGTATCCTTGGCTACAACCTTCACTCTAATAGACTACGCAAAAGATTTCCTACAACAGATCTTATCTAACCTTCTTTGAAGTAGCCAGAAGTATGTCATTGGATGATGCACAGCATTTCTTGTTTCTATTACTCCAAGGTTATTCAGTCCACAGCTTACGGTATCAAAGAGATGAAAATGTCAGACATTACAGCGAAGGAAAAGTGTTATGTTTTTACAACTGCTGCCTATAGCCCTTTCTAGTGATTGTATATTACTACATCAAGACTATTGTTTCAATATCAAGATATCAAGACTTTGATATCTTTTATCAGAAATATCAAGACTTTGAGAGGAAATTGAGAACTAGATAGGGGGGGTTGTCGTTTCCCTTGCACATACAGCAAAGAGCCATCAAGAACAGGGTAATTATGATACATGTGTGTGCTAATATGCGAAGTTAAAATAATAATGATGAACATCACTGACAGTCCTTATATATTATCATCAGCTTAAGACAAAAGAGCACAGCAGTACTGATTAGACAGTACAATAGGGGACCAGCAAAGATGATCAATACAAATCGTCTCAAAACCACTACCCTGCATCTGGTGCCAACATTTCAGTTATTATGGGAATAAATACTTCTCGAATAAGCTAACATTTCCAGCAGATTGCGTCTTACTCGGTTGACCTTCAGCCGCAACAATATTCCCCACCCCCTTCACCACCACGTACACAAAGAAACTAATGGTGGGGCTAGAGACAAATCCCACAGTCCCAAAGACACGCCTGCCACCACCGCTAACCCCTAAAGCAAGAATGGAGGCCAATGAATTTAACTTCATATCCCACAGACACCTGCAAAGGCCAGTAGTACATACATGCCTTATTTCTGTCTAATCCGTTTCTCTCTAGACAATAACATCTGCTCAATTTCACTTGTAAAAAACATACATGTAATTCTGGTCGCAAGGATTCTCATTTTATTGTGAAGCTCTATACTGGAAAAATACTGCTATTACTAATGCATTGAGTCAGTTATCTGCTTTAGAGCCTAAATTGCATTACTTCTAAGCTTGTGGTCCAATCGGTCCCTAGAAATGCAGTTTATTTTCCTCCACAAGTAAAAAAAAAAAATAGTAATGCAAATATAGTTCAAATGCAGATAAAACAAAACAGAACTCCGTTCCTAATTGCATTAAGAGGAAATAGAAAGGACAGATTGCCTGAGACAAAAACACCACATAAGATCTTGCTATGGCAGTGCTGGCTGATGTGGTCGGCCCTCTCCTTAAGACATTTCATCCACAGTTAAGCCTTGAACAGTAAAGAGTATTTATGACTATCAACGCTGAAGGAATCATTAAACAAGGCAAGAGAGCAAAATGTGCTGCAGAAACAGCCCACAGTATACGTGCATAGCTGGGAGGAGTATGAACACCCAAACCTGCTTTCCTACGCACTCTTTTCAACAGGCTGTAAACTAAGGACACTCACACAATGACTATGCAGAGGTTTGTTGTTGGGTTTGTTTGTTTGCTTTTGCAATACAATACCCAAAGAGTATACACAGCTACAGCCTGACTAAAAAAGGAAATGAAATGGGGCTTTACAATACTGTTCCATATTTTCTACTCACATTAAGACAGAAAGCAGTGATTATATCATAATTACATTTCTAAGCACACACCAGTGCTTTTCAAGGCCCACCTCCCAGTCCAGGCAAGATACCAGCACAGCACAAGCGCTGTCAGCATCACCTCCCCACAGAGCACACAGAACAAGGATGAGCCAACCATACCCTGGGATGCATCAAGCATGGCATTACTAGTTAGTCAAGGGAAGTGATTGTCCTGCTCTACTCTGCGCTGGTGTGGCCTCACCTTGAGTACTGTGTGCAGTTCTGGGCACCACAGTACAAAAAGGACATTAAACTGTTGGAATGTGACCAGAGGAGAGCTACTAAGATGGTGAAGGGCCCAGAGGGGAAGACGTATGAGGAGCGGCTGAGGTCACTGGGCCTGTTCAGCCTGGAGAAGAAGAGGCTGAGGGGAGACCTCATCACGGCCTACATCTTCCTCACGAGGGGGAGTGGAGGGGCAGGCGACAACCTATTCTCTTTACTGACCAGTGATAGGACCTGAGGGGATGGCGTCAAGCTGCGACGGGGGAGGTTCAGGCTGGACATCAGGAAGAGGTTCTTCACTTGAGAGGGTTGTTGCACACCAGAATAGGCTCCCCAGGGACGCAGTCATGGCACCAAGCCTGTCAGAGTCTAAGTGTTTGGACTGTGCACGTAGCCATGTGGTCTGAGTTTTTGGGTGTACCTGTGTGATGCCAGGAGTTGGACTCGATGACTCTGGGTCCCTTACAACTCAGGATATTCTACATGTATGATTCTACGAGCCAGCTGCTGGGGAACCACATCTCACTGTGCACGCATGCTCCCGCACCTGATCCTCACCACAGCAGTTTGGAGCACAGCCTTGCACCACGATGAGGAAAGGACGGTTGAGCCGAAGTGTACGTGGTTTGAGCCACGTATATATCTATCAGTTTTGAAAGGTGATGTTCAGCAGAACAAACGTTGCCAGCTTTGTTTCTCAACACTTAGCTCACAGCCAGCTGAACACTGAAGTGGTTGTGCTGCTGAGGCACAACTTCTTTCATGGTACCCACGTAAAACTTTCCTTCCTTCCCAGCAAGCATTCAATTCAAAAGTGAAGAGTTAACACAAACAAAGGAAAAAGAAATGATGATAATAAAATCCAGCAATACAACCCAAGCCAGTTAGCTTAAAAGCTAGACTACAGTAAGTGCTAGATTTTTTTAGAACAAAATTCCTGCCATTTTCAGCTCCTTTTCCATTAGAAAAGCCTCCTTCGCACTCTTTTATTCTTGTATACATTCTTCATACTTTCATTCTATCTACATAATACACCTGGTCTGCCTGGCAAAAAGAAAAGACCAAGACACAAGAATTTTTATGCATGCAGAAGTGTACTGTCTACAGAACAACATCCCCTGCATGGTGATGCAAGAGTGAAAATTTTATGGCAAGCTCTTAAAAAAAAACAAAAAACAAAAACACAGTATCTTTGTCGGGCTAAGCACACATAGTTCATTAAAAAGAGAAACCAGCTTTGACAGATGTAGTGTTTTCTTTGAATATAGCAAATTATATATATATATATATATATATATATATATTGAGCTTGGCTCATGCAAAAAAGCTCAATTCAGTTACTAATTCAAAATTTATTCAGAACTGATGAACCCACAGGGAGTTGCAGAAACAGAAGAACATATTTTCCAGTCCATCGGTAAAAAGAAAGTGTTATCTCCCTGTTCCACAAGCAAATCTGGGGGGACATGGGTAAGCAAAATCAATTAAATCTAGTTCCTCCGCTACCAATACCTCCCTTTGGGTAACTAAATTTGAGGGGTGGAGTTGTTCTTACAAATGCTGTATTTTTCCCTGAAGATATTCATCAGATCCTGAAGGCTTCTTCATGAATCTCTTCTAGGCTGGAAAAGATGACCTTAAGTGGTCATCTTGTCCAAGCCCCTGCACCAATTCTATTTAAATTACTTTAAATTACTATTTAAATTACTCATATATTACTTCACTGTGTTAAAAAATAAAATAAAAAATTAATCCAGGTTGCCTCATAACATGATTTTTCTTCAATATCTTCTAGCTGTACTAGATACTCTACATCCTAAAAACAGACAGAGAACTAAGCTTTCAAAGAGACTGCCTGACCAGCCTGTGCAACAATATTTGTAGAACCAGAGTGTTCTTGGACAACAAGCATTGCTCTGAAACATACCTGGCAACAGAATCAGGTTTTCCATTTATGAGTCTGAGGATCTGCAATGAAACCTTCCTGATGAATATCACAAAAAAACTGAATATATTCTTACAAACCTCTTGGATCAGCACAGTTAACAGCACAGTCAAATGTCATGAGACAAAACATTTCTGGCAGGGAATTTCCTTATGGACTCTTTGAGAAGACTAAGCCATCTGCTTAGTCAAAAATCAATCCTGATGAGATTACATGAAACAGGATGCATCCAACCACTTAGGTATTGTAGAGCAGTATTTTGCCAGTGGTTGAACTCAGGATAACAGGATTCACTAGAAAAGTTCTGAATTTATCACTATCAGCGAAGAGTCTAGATCATCATTTAAAAGCACCAACCCAGGAGAAAGAGACAAAAGATAAAAAGAAGTGGAAAAATCCTTTAAAGATGCTTTTTTTTCAGCAAGTGTTACAAAGCATTTCTGCCAGTTTAATAGAAAATGAGTATCTGGCAAGATAGCAATGCAGAGTGTTTACTCATCTGCAAATCATATGAGTATGTACAAGTGCAGTAACTTGTGTTTTGATAGAGACAATGCGATGTCAAAGATTTTCTGGAATCTCAGCACCTTACAGCAAACATGTTTATCCACAATTAACCTTATTTTCTAAGCATTATTAGTAAAATCTAATAATGCTTTGTAGCAATGAGTGTTGTTCTGCAACATTTAGTCAATAACTCAGCCAAAAAAGATTTACCATGTCTTTCTGACAGCAAATGTTTCCAGTCATTTTTGATATTGCTTATTGTATGGAAACTAACATTTCTATCACTTAGATGTAAATGATTTTAGACATTTGGAAGGGTAATATGCTGGAGTATATGACAGTTGCAAATGCTATCTTACACGTTTTGAAAGATCTGTATTCTCTCAATATTCCTCTTTTCCTTTTTTTTTTTTTTTTTTTTTCCATGAAACATCAAGCACCGATTCTGCTCCATGGCAGTTTCTGGCTGAAAGCCCTGCTAAAATAGATATTCTAGCTCTTGCCTAAAATTACAAGTGATTTTAACACACTCTTGTTTCAGAAAAGACAGAAGAGAGGCAATATTGGCTTAGTGTTTTTGACATCCTGCACTGTCAAGAACTAAAAACATATCTTGTAGTAAGAAGCTCTACACAGAATTATATGGTAAAACAGTATAGGAAGCTCCCTCCTTTGTATACATTATGTCGTTAACATTAATTCTATATTATTTTTCCTTTTCTATTGCACAGTATTTGATATGTCCTCATTCCTGTGTGATTAAAAGTGAAGCCTAGTCAGCAACCACTGAGAAATGTAGCTCACTCACGAAAACAAGCAAAAAAAAAAAAAACGACTGCAGTGTCTCTTTATGCAGCAATGCTGAATTTCATCACTAAGAGATGCCCTTCATCTTCTGAAAAGATGTACCAACCCTGAAATGCAATGAAATGAAAATGAACAAGGAATCAGCCCAGCTGATAGCACCTGCCTTTGATTTTCTCCACCAATTTGTGTAGCTCAACACATGTTTATTTCCCCAGCCCTTCAAAGGCTCCTCTTATCCCTTTTTCCAAGAAAGGCCCCTAGCTGGGGAAGCTGACAAGAGGTTTTCCAACCAGCTGCTGTGGTTTTGGCTGGGACAGAGTTAATTTTCTTTATAGAGGCTCATGTGATGCTGTTTTGGATTTTTGATGAGAACAGTGGTGATAACACACCAATGTTTCAGTTGTTGCTGAGCAGTGGCTGCACAGCGCCAAGGCCGTTCCTGCTCCTCACGCTGCCCTGCCTGTGAGGAGGCTGGGGTACAGCAGGAGCACCTTGTGGGAGGGGACACAGCCAGGGCAGCTGGCCCAAGCTGGCCAAAGGGTTGTCTCATCCTGTGTGGTGTCATGCTCAGCAATAAAGCTGGGGTAAAGAAGGAGGAAGGGGGAACATTGGGAATAATTGTGTTTGTCTTCCCAAGAAACAGCTCTGAATGATGAGCCCTGCTTTCCCTGAAGTGGCTGAGCACCTGCCTGCCAGTGGGAAGTAGCAAATGGATTCCATGGTTTGCTTTGCACAGCTTCTTCTTTACCCACGAAACTGTCCTTATCTCAACCCACGAACTGTCACACTTTTACCTTCCCGATTCTATCCCCCATCCCACCTGGGCAGAGCAAGCGAGTGGCCACGTGGTGTTGAGCTGCCTGCCAGGACTAAACCACAACACCAGCCTCACCCACCAGACATCCGCATGCCCTGACACAGCCAGGACACATCCTGCAGAGCCCACAGTCCCTGCATGCACCTGTCACATGTCCCCAGGCAAGCGGTCACCTCTCTGCTATCCATCAGCAAAAGCTCACAGGGACTAAGGCAGGAGGTCACATACACAACTCTGGAAGCAGCCTTCAGAGCAGTGCTGATGAAGGTCACTAAGCTTCCCACTCCATGACTGTATGTTAACAGCAGAAAAAGAAATTAGGAAGTAAATGTATAATTCATTTTTCATTCTCAGTAACTCAGGATTTGGTAACATTATTGCACCTTGTATAACTGCAGAAGTTTGGAAATAGTCTGAAGTCAGAAACTCCTAGGACATCAAAAGACTGTACATCTGCAGAGACAACCACGCTGCTGCACATAAGCACTGCTTTGAGATTGACATTTTTCTGAGAAGAAAGAAGAGTTGTGGTTGGGTTTATGTTTTAGTAAGTTGCAAGCATAATTAGTGCTTGTAATAACCTGATGTAGCATGTGATTGGTCTGTTGCCTGATGTACTAATTTTCCCTGAAAAGTCAGATCATGAAGTCTTGCCTTCTGATTCTATTTCATCATTTGGCTTCAATTATTATTTTTAACTTAAATAATTACTTGTGCTATAGATACTACAACTATAACACTAACTAGAGAAACTTTCTGTACTTATAAGGCAATCTAAATACCCTGCTCTCCCTCTCCCCTGAGAAAGCTGATGAAGTGAGTAATGAGAACCACTCCATGAAACACGGAGAAAAGACAGTTTGGCTCTTCAGATTTTCCCATGGCACAAGACGGTCCTTCTCTCTGGAAAACCTGACCTTTCTCAGGAGGAGAGGGTGGCAGGGAGAGCACATAGGCACAACCCACCTCCTAAGTCCACTTCACGTCCTAACAATGCAACTCCTTAACTACCAGTAGACCTTAGCATGGACACAGCATGGACTCATCCACCCCCCCGCGACAAGAATTTAATGGAAAAACATTTCAGAATCCAGCTCACCTCTTTTACACTATATAGGAAGAAAGATGAAAGGGAGGTGGGTGGGAATGATCATAACTACAGAAATTATGCATTATGTGAGGCAGTGAATATGCCTTCAGCTTTCTAGGAGAGACAGATGCACAGATTGCAAGTCCTGATTTAAAAATAAAACAAGTACCTAAGCAGAGGTGGGGGGGATTTTTGTCCAATATTTTAATGTCTTAGATAAGGGACAATTGAGTGAAACTTAAGTGTCTAATATACTTCAGATCATGTAATGTCCTAACATTCCTTTCTGCCTAACACAAAGATACTTCTACTGTGATTTTACTCAGTGTCCTTCTTGGCTTTAGAAGTATGTTTCAGTTTAATACTTTCTAGCAGAGCATGCAGGCAACAGTGTTATTTGCCTCCACTTTTCTTTACATGCTAGATAACCATAACATTTTTCTGACATACAACCTTTTGCAGCTGGTACTCTAGGAACTGTTCTCATGCATCTGTATATTACCTTCTTCCAGAAAATAGATTCTGGGGACATGCCGAATGACAGAAGTTTTTTTCCCCCTGTGGGCTTGATTTGGCATTGAAAAGCAAATGCTGAGCCAAAAGTTTCTCTCTCTAACACAAGTGCAAATCCAATCCTGCCACCCCTCAAAATAAATTTAATTTACAGCAATAGGACTCAAAAACAGAACTGGATCATCTGTCACCAGCCAGCAAGTGACCCCATGTTTACAAGTACTCAGAATCCCTACGCTCTGAAATGTAGAAGGTGACCTTTTCCAGCTCAAATATCCGAGTTTCTGGCTACTCCTCAAAACTGCCGTTTTTATGCAGGTCTGAACTGGTGCCACCATGAAAGCATAACCAGCCTTATACTCTCCTTCATTTGACTTACATTGCTACAGAAGCATCTGCCGCCTTCTCTCTATGTAGGTTAGGATGAGATTTTTGTTTTACTTTTAAGGAAATAATAGCACAGCTATTTTTAAGTTTCATATAGCTACTAGTTCAAAGCCACGTATCAAACCATAGTTTCTGAGCACAGTTGTTCTTACTGAAGGTAGGTTCAAATCAATTTCAAAACACTGTTTCAGAGAGACTTTAATTATTAATATTACTCTCATATTATTGCCATTTTAGTATGAAAGGATGTATTTAAGTGTTAGCTGTCAAGCCTACTGGCGCCATTGTGCTACCTGCTCATGATTCCCTGAAGAGGAACATCGTTAGAGCACCACCTTGACTTAGCTCAGTGCTCAAGAGGGAGAAGCAGGGTGGAGCCACCCCATGCAAACATATGGGAACACATGAAATAGAGGGTGGGAGTGGACTCCCATATAACTCTGAACAGAGAAGAGGCCTTTCGCAATAAATGATCTGTGTTATTGTAAGCAAGGGCAGAGCTAATGTTAGCCATTTTACTTCTGAATGATTATCTGACTTGTTTCTTGTCTCCATTCTGTAAGACACACTTCCAGACATCAGAAGACTGAGAGAAGTATACCACTGCTAGCAACAACTGGAAGAGCCTATTACTCCAAAGGAGCTCAAGTTCACTGAAATGATGGGATGGATGCACTATCATACCTCAGGTTTAATGGCAGAGACATCCTAGATTGGAAACAAAATGGAAAACAGATCTCCTCCCTCTCCCCCCCCCCCCAAAAAAAAAAATAAAATTATTCTAGGTCAATGTAAACGTGATTTCTCCTTCACACTTCTGATAAATGTAGATTGCGGGCTAAATTAAATCTCATGCTTCACTCCCTCAGTTCATGAAAAATCGATCCTCCCGAGGAGCACCTGTCAAAAAGGCCAGGCCACCGCTGAGCACGCGAGGGAGATGGCGGCGCCATGGGCCCCCCCCCCACAGCCCCCGCGCTCACCTCCCAGCTGAGGGCCAAGCTGCAACGCCCCCCTGCCCCGGTCAGAAACACGATCTCTCACCCGCCAGCAAAGCGCTCAAACCGCCAGCTTCAAAGGCTTTCCGGGGTCACAGGGGCACCGAGCCTTTCCTGTTGAAAGCTATGCCAAAACTTACTACATGTGCAAAGTCAGAGGAACATAGGAAAAAGAGGGAAGAGAGCTCGTAGGACTGCTCAGCTTCATGCCCAGGGAGCAGGGTGCTCACCCAGCAGGATGGGACCTTGGCTCCAGTCCAATGGTTAGTGAATATATAAATAAAGCTACATAAAGTGATTAGAGAAATTATTTCTGAGCAGTACTGCAAGATTAAAATCTGCAGCCCGGAGCTGTGCAAGTCCCATTATTGTTAAAATCATGATACATTACAACTGCACAAACATTAATAAGGCTAATGCTATCACACAGCTGAATTTCTGAAATTAAATACATCTTTCACATGACAAATTCCCATTAAAAAGGTTCATAAGGGTTAAATAAGAATCCTGTAAGATGTCAGAACCAAAGATACAGTAAACAGTATGTATTTATATCTTACTACCATCTTTTCCCATAGCCCCAGAGAGTCACATCTGCACACAAAAGAAACAACATAAACGTCAACAGACCACTTCAGAGAAGAAATAAGCAGCAACACTGGATCCTAAATTCTTGTTACCCGAGTTATAAAGCACCATAATTTCAGCTGGGTTTCACTGCGGATCAGTTGCCTTGGGATGCTGAAGCCTATCTGACAGACTCCAGCTTTCTTTGGTGTCTCCCAGGACCAGTTTTTCTCACATCCTCCGCACTGCTTTGCCTAAAGCCTAAAGGCATTATCCCACAAAAACAGTCATGCTGTTACCAGGCTTATTAGTGATGCCAAAGACAACAACATACTTCTGTCCTTCCAAATGCACCAGGGTTTTCTATCAGGTGTAAATCCCTACAAGATAAGGCTCAGAGTGCTGTCTAAGAACACAAAGTTTTCTTTCAAAGCCTTCTTTTATATTTTTGTTCTTCTGCATGTTTGCCTTTTTAACACATCAAATTCTTTGATACTGTTCTGTGAAGACTGCAAAGAAAAAACTTCTACTTTTGCTATTTGTATGTGTGTATGAGAAAAACAATCCCAACACAATGTTTTAACTCACTTAACCACTTCAGAGGAATTTTAAAGCAATACTGTATTTTCATTATTTCAAAGACACAGTAGAAAGTTAGGTGATGGGCAAACTTGAAAAGCACAAAACAAAAATAAGCATGGCTACTTTGAAAGAGTACCAAGTTCTTAAAATATTTTCCAATACACATGTTAGAACTTTAAGAGCCATAAATCACAGAAAGATTATTTGAAAAATGATGTGACTTTGAAAACAAACTCGTAATCATATTAAGCACATGAATTAACATTCGGATCAACTGTGGCAGACCATGAAAAGGCACGGGAAACATGGGTTCTTACCTGAACAGGCTGCAAGACCACCACCAAAGGTTTCTCAATAAACATAGGAGGGGGCCAGGCATGATGTGATTGACTAAAATAGCATAGATTCATTTACATACTCCTATCGTGTGATTGACCCTCCCAACCTTTACATGGGCAATATTTATCCATGCAAGTTAATGACACCACTTCAAAGCTTTAAAAATGTGTCCCAAAATAGCCTTTGATTCTCACCACAGCAAATCCAGACAGAACTGCAAGTACTACCCATAGCAAATTCTATAATCGCTCCACTTTCTGGGCACAAGCGGCTGATGACATTTAGCACAGTCTTTCCGAACACCTCAGTAAACGTTGCCCTTCCCATCAGAAACTCAGCTGTTTATTTAGACATAAGCAGGATACTGCTGTAACCAGGACTGCATCCCCCACCCACCTCAGAAGGAGGAACCAAGCCAGTTACAATTATTTGTAAGCAGAAAATGACAGCCAACTCCTGCTGTATTCACAGGTTCAGATGGTAAAAACATCCTCCTTAGGAGGAAAAAAGCTTTTACTAGTGGATCTCCTCTCTTCCTCCACCAACTCAAAAACAATATAGGAACAAAAACCATAGTTCCTGTTCATCTCCGGTGTAGATGTGTTCTCCTTAACCTTAAATACCAGACTACTCTGGGAACAACGGGTTCCTTCCGGAGCTGCTCCTCTCACCCTGACCTCCTTAACCCGCAGAAAGCAAACATCACCTGAGGTGGCCACAAGCCACTCACTCCTACACGTCAGGAAAAAAACAGATACCTTTCAGCATCACCCATCAGTGATCTCTGCCGCCAACTTCTAGGACCGCCATAGGACTGTGCAGGCTGTTATATCTTTGTTGCCGTCTTTCACTCCGGCACTAATCTCTTTTTTAGGGCTGGCGAGGACTTACTGTTCCACAAGACATGGAAGATTCCCCCTCCCCCCCCACCCCACTCCACATCAGAGTACAAGGACCACTGGAGAAGACCCAGGTTATGCTGTGCTAGAAGGTGACAAGTGCTCAGTGCAAGTACCATTTTAAGGATAGTTTCCTGACAAACATGGTGTGCCAACTGAAAGTACATGCAAAAGAATGTCTAGGATTGCAAAGACAAGTTTTGCTCCTATCTTTACTTGATCAGGTATGAATGGAGCCTAAAAGGTACTCCGAAAAAATCTGGAGGCAGTTCTTCAAAGAGAAGAATGTCAATGACGGGCAAAAAAAATGACATGATTAGCAAACAGCTCCCCAGACAGCTTGCATCTGCATCCCATTCACTACCACCTGTGCCTGAGAAGACCACAACTTTAGGAGGGGACCTCAGCTATACCAAGACAACCTTTGTCATTAAGGAATCTGAGTTGCAGAATGAAGGAAAAACATGTTAAGATTCTTCCTTTCCTTCAATTGTTATGAAAAGCTAAGCACCTACTAACCCAAATGCTTCCAGCTTGGCTATTCTTCTCTATCTGTAAGTAAATTAACACTTCCTAATTCCACCTCAGTTGTGCACAGACTGTCATTATGTTGTCAATACAAGCTCCGACTGAAAGCCGTTTAACTCAAAACAGCCTGGAAGAGCTGGAAGCTCCGATAAAGGAAAAAGTATTTGAGAAATGATAGAGGGGAGCCAAAAAAAAAAAAAAAAAAAAAAAGAGAAAACAGGAAAAAAAGAGAAAAAGAAAAGCAGTTTTCAGGCATTTTTATATAAAAGCCAATACATTTTAGCAATGTTTTAAAGCCAGACATGTTTAATTTCCTTTTTTATTTGCTACCTCTGTTAAGGAGATGCAAGGTAAAATTCACAATTTCTGTGAAGACAAAAAACAATTATCCCAAGTATTGCTTAACTCACTATTTTAAGTATAATCTTTGAACAGAAGCTTTCTTTGAACCAAAAACAAGCTTTTGATTTTCTTAGATACAGTGTGGAAAGAAAAATAATAAATAAATCTTACTTCTGCACAGACTGCAAAAAATAGCCAAATTCTAATGAAACTAGGGTCACATTTATTATGCATAATTTCTCACAATTTTTATCACTTACTATGCCTCTCAAATTTTATTGCAACAAAATCAGCACTTTTTTTAAAAAAATCAAGAAAACACTATAACCTCCTATTCAAGGTCAGGAAACATTTTATTAGCCCCAGACTTTTATTCCCAGCAGGAGAGAAGAAAAATGCAGTATGCGTTAATCAGATTGTAAGCACCTCCATATTATCAAAATATCAGTGCAGTCACAGACACCTCTTAGCCAAGTTTGCAATAATTCAAATACAGACACGATTACAGAGAGAGAATTAGAGACTTCGTCAGGCCTCATTTTGCTCATTTAACTGAAACAGAAGAGAGGGATGGTACGAAAGGAAATGGTTTAAGTCCTTCCATGATCTACAACCTCCTGTCGTGCTAATGCTCGGACCTAAAAATCAGAGGCAGAAATAGAATGCAGGAAGAACAACACTCCTCTCCAGTAAATTTTAATTTAACTTGACAGTTTAAAGTTTGTTTGTTTGTTTCAATGTAATTCACTTTCTATTATCATCAAAAACAGATTCAGTAAGTAGTAACATGTCTTCTGGTAATTTTCAGACAGACATTGCCTCAGGTAAGATAAAGTACGGAGTGTACATATTTATATGTAGCCAGAGGCTCAGACTTTTAACAAAAAGGTTAAATAAATTCCCTTCCAAAAGGTGTGCTGCTTGCCAGAAACCCAAAGAATATACTGATCATGGATGAAAACAGAGGTTAAGGAGAGCACAGTCAGCATAACTATCTCTTTCTAAAGCCTGGCAAATACAAGGTTTTTGCAGCTCTGTTTATACGTAATCCTAGTTTGGACTATTTCATACCAGTAAGAGGGAAAACAAAACTAAGTAAATTCCAAAGTCGAAAACAAACTCAGAATCCAATAGCCCAGTGATCCTTCCCAGCAAATTGATTTTTGTTGTTCTTTCTGAAAACAAGTTCAACAGCTAGCTTGTTGCTAGAGAACTTGCTTCTGAGAACTGATCTGCAGATTGTCTTGCAGACTTCATAGATAAATGTAAGCTTTTTCCTTTTTTTTTTTTTTTTCCCACTTATTCTTAGTGGTAGGGACCACCTAGCAATGGGAAGGAATACCATCAAGAAAATAAAGCACTCTGTCCTTGCAATAAATTCATTCTTTACAAAGATTTAAGGAGTGGCTCTGTACAGCAGTACAGTAACACAAAAACCAAGACCAAAATCTGGATCTAGATTAAATTTGATGATCAAAACACAAAGCACAACTGAAAGGTCACCAAGCAAAAGCAAAGGCCATAATTTCCTAATCCACTGCGAAGGAGATAAAAAGATATTACTATACATTACTATGCCTATTTCATTGCTCTCAACGTGTCTTGGAAAAATAGTAGCTTTATTTCCAAACTCTACCAGAGAAGTGTCTTAATTAGGTATGTTCCAAGCATACAGCAAACAAGTTCATCAGATCTTTTCTACCCATTACAAAATTAGAAGAAAAAAGAGGGTGGCAGAAAATCAATATAGACATCACGCTACTCTTCACAATTATTTTTATGCATTAACCATCAAAAAAAGAAAGCACCACCTTATTCCATTACACTCATATAACAATTCCAAATTCACGTAATTTATGCTTACAATTTGAAGCCTGAAGATTCAGCACAGGATCTGCGTGAGCTGAAGGGGTACCTATATAAACCTCTAGGAGAAGTATGCTGTTATCCTTTGCAGATTAGTCACTAATGGGTGCAGCATAATTCACTTCTGCTTAACATTCTGCTTATTCTTATGATTTATACATGTGATAGCTATTCATTCTTTTAAAGCCTTAGATAAAAGTCTAATCTAAGAATGTTAAACCCTACATGAACCATGATGCATTATGTACTTTAATGCAGTGTGTACCAGAGCATTCAGATAAATGAGTCTACAATCATTTTTGTACATTTTTAAGCACAGCCTTATCTCCTCATTGCTGTTTTCCTTGATATGAACTAACTGTGACTAACATGTACAGTACACAGTAACTTAAATACCATATTCATGAGAGGCGAGATCTTACATTCACCAATTTAAAGTCAACAGCGACAGCCTTCACTTTACAAAATGGAACAAAACATTTAGCAATTTCGAGAAGCAAGTGTTTCTTTTCGTCTTTCAGGGAAAAAAAAAAAAAAAAGAAACTGGATCTCTACAGTCTTAAATGGAAACATTCCTAAATTTCTTGCCAAGAATTTACCTCCCCCTACAATTTGTATATGGCATACCATATACTTTTCTGCAGTTATTTCCTCATAGCATGTTATTTCTCCTCAACAAGAATGTTATTGTACTTAGTAAGCACAATTTCCAAAGGATGACTGAGACACTACACCACACCAACTAATTCCTAGCAAGGCATTTCCAGATACTTCTACATAGAACAGCAGCAATGCTATATTCTGACAAGGATTTGGCTTGCCCATCAGTGCAAAATTCTCATAAAGGTTAACTTTTTAATCACTGGCAAGTACTTATCCCCAAACATCAGGAGTTCAGCAATTCCAAGATCCATTTAAGCATATAAACCTTTGATGCATTTCCTTAACTTAAACTTAAAATGTAGCTTGCAAATGAAATAGCAAGTAATTGAGAAACTACCAATTTCCAAGGCTGGTCTCTGTGCTTGTAACTCAGAATAATCCAAGGAAGCCTAGCATGATGGGCAGTGTGATATAAATCTTTGCTCAAAAAAAGCTATGCAAGGCTTTCTGTACCAAGAAGGTTAACGTTTTTTCTCTGATGAAATCTGCATAATAATTAAGATGGGTACATGAAGCTCTACAAGATACTTTAAAGGCAATTAACATTCTAGTAGATCAGGTCTTCTTTCAGAAAAGGCTGCATTTTCCCCAATTTCAGAACAAAAATGACTCTGAGGATCATGAGGCTCCTCACGTTCACATTGTACTCACTATCCACTGACGCACCACAGATACAATTTCCAATCAATCTTACATTACTGGTGACAAAAACATTGTCAAAAAAGCAGAGGCCTTTTACTTAAAACGGCACAGGATGGAGTAGATATATGCCTTACATTATCTCACAAAGCATAAATAAATCAATTAACATTCTTGCAAAACAAAACAAAACTGGAATAAAATGCTAGTATCACATATCAAGGACACTGAGTTTCAAACAATACAAATGAAATTACCTTCAGGTAACTGCTGGAAACATTGTCCCTCTAGAAATATTCTCTTTGTCCCTGGTCATAAAACACTCTTCTATAATGACAGTAAGATTAGAAGCATACCTGGGGGTCACCTGGAAGCATGAATTAGTATTAACAGAAAGGATATTCAATTAAGCAATATTCTTACTGAAGAAGGAATGATTCCTTAATACTAGAAACTGCTTTCAATGAGAAAGCGGTTCTAATGTCAGGTAAAATAAAGGTTTCACCTTTCAAGTGCTAACTACTCAAGAGAGCACAGAAAATTGAGGATTTATATGGAACAAAAACACAAATGGAAATCACTTTTAACCTGTTTATCCTATCCATGAATGCAGCTCAATTACATGCTCTAAAAATTCTTTCACTATCAGTCATTACACAAAATTTTCATGGAATATTTAAAACCAGCCTTTCTCACAGTAAGGAAAAAAATGCATTTGATTTACACATGTTAATGTAATTATGCAAATGTTGAAATTTTCATCATGTCCTGCAAATGGTTTCATTCTCTTGGGAGTTTTATCTACTCCGTTTATTTTTTTAGAAGTGCTTTTCTGCTCAAAATTGATTCTCTTCTGTCTCTCCTCACCTCCAGCAGGGAGTAAGTAGGAATCAAGCTACCTTCAGTGCTCCTTAAGCACACCCCTTCTGAGGCTAGAGCTCAGAGACTACAGGTATAATTAAGGATGTGCCCAGTCACCAAAAGCAAAGGTAGAGCAGGAAGAGAAGCCAGAAAGCTGGGCCAGCCTCCTGATCTTTGGTTCCGTTTCTGATACAGCAAAGAAGATGCAGAGAGCAGAGTCACCAACATTTTTGACAAACTGGGCATCCACCCAACACAAGTAACACAGATGCTAAAGACAAGCCGAAGCCCAGCCATAAAGTCTGAGACAGGCTATGTTTGTTAGAGCATTCCTCAGACTGTCACTCACTATTAGTGCTCAACAAATCAAGGATACAAGTCGTAATTACATTCTCTGCTAATTAATTAAGCAGCCACATGCGGCTTCCTCCCCTTCCCACCAACTGTGAAACTTAAAGGTTCAGGATAAGATGCTTCCATCAAAAATGGCATTTTTGTCTTGCTTTGTAACAGCACAAACATCCTTAAGGTCAAGTGCATTCCTCATGCTATGCTGCAGCCTTTCTTTTCCTTCACTGCAGGACATGAAAACTTAAAGGACTATGCCAATCCCCACTTCTTCTACAGCACATCCTGCCTACGCCCACAGCATAAAGGCAAAGGCCTCATTACAAAATCCATTTTCTACTTACACTTTTGCTTTCCAGGACAGGCCAACAATGTTTTTACCTATTAAGAGACACAAGGCCAATGACTTTACAATAAATGTTGTTGTAGGGTTTTTTCTTCCCCAGAAAAAAAAAGATCAAAGGCCATATGGTACCCTATAGGAGCTCTCTTAAATATGAAAAAGCATCTCATGGCATAATCCGAGAGAATGCTGGAGCAGTTGGACATCCATGTCAGCTATTAAAACCACATTGCTTCCATTCCATTGTCAGCAAGGATTTATGGTAAGGCTTTTTATCTCAATGAATAATCAAATTGCTTTAGGAGTCTCGGTTTTATGTTATCATATACAATTATATGAGAGTAATGGTAAAATAGATGTTATCTAATTGGTAGAGGGATTCCCAAATCCTTTGAAGAGAGATCGTCCATAAGCCATAAAATTCAGTAAACCATGCAATTGCACAGCTACACTAAACAGCAATGAAGTGGAAAAAAAAAATCACATTTATAGAGAAGATTGGTTAAATTACTAACCAAGAACATTAGATATGGAGGTTTGGCTTTAGAAAAATTACTGAAGGCAATAGTATCACAATACAGAAATGCATGCACAGCATGGCAATACATTTGAAAAGACTGCTCCGCTGCTAGCTGGGTTCAATTGTTCATGGGAAGATCAAAACAAAGGCTAGTGAAATTCACAAAAGTGATGTAATGCAGGTGAAGCATTATCACTGTTCAAAACAACATAGGTTAGATAGAGCTTAGATGTATATTTCCACAGCATTTTTATTGTTTCCTTTATCTTTTAGCTTAGCTAACATAGCACTGGTTGTATCTTTAATAACTATTAAATTATCTCTAAGTTGTTCAAAAAATGTCATCGGGAATGTTTTATTTAACATTACAAGCACACTGCCGAAGCTACTTTCAGCTTTGGTACCAAGTAACAAATCGATTTATTTCTATAGGCACTTTAAGAACTATACTTAGTTTAAAGTTTTTACATATGCATAGGCACACACACAAAGACATACTGGAACTGCATCTGCACAGAACAGACTGTCTAGTCCACTATCACCATATTTGAAAGTGGTCTTTGCATATTTAATAGTTCTTCCTCAGGCAAAATATTGCAGAATGAAAAAGATGGTGAGTTTGGAGCTATGAAATTCATCCAAAAGGCAGTAAATGCAAGTCAAGCTGTACTTCAACTTCTTTGAAGATGGGTGTTCACTTAGACTTTATTCTCTTTTTGAATAGTAATTCAATGATAATTCTTTCTTTCCCATATAGCATTACTGAGGCTTGTAGCTGTTTTGATAACATATGCTTGAGAAACAGCTGTGTCTCAGGCAAAGAGACTTCAATAACAGCTCACTTCACAATGTCTGATTGTTCTGAAGATGCGATGCAATTTTATTTCTGCCACCGTGGTAGAGGAGATACGCCAGACTTCTTATACTGTATAGAGAAAGCTGAGCCCAACGAGACACAAGCATACAATTGAAAACTCTCAAGAAGGGAACCTTGTCGATTAAAAACAAACCGTTAAGGGCAATAAGCAGCTGCTAACCACTTTCATAAGCTGGAAAAAGAAATTACATTATCCCACAGAGTTCCCACACTTTCCACCTCTCCCCACCAAGACTGCCTGTACTTTCATTTCAGATTTAAGGTATTTTTTCTGTCAGTCTCAAACTGTCATTTATAAATCCAAAACTTTCCCAACAATATTAACTGCAAGGCACAAATTCCTTTTTCATTATAGCTCAAGACTCAACTTCCTATTCCACTATTTGAAATAAAGAGCAAAGTACTGAAGCTTCTGAGTTTATTCTGAGTTTATTTGGCACCATATACTCTCCATTTTTTTTTTTTTTTTTTAATCTGTCAAGCATTTCAAAATTTAGCATGCAAGTTAGATGGGCTCAGTTCAATTCCTAAATTAGATCATGAACTAGAAATGTTAGGAGGACTTTCAATCTGGGTTTCAAGAGAAGGGATTTATATACGCCTTCCAAGATCTTGGCCCTTACATCTTGCCCAATTCCAAAGATATAGGATCTGATCTTAAAAAATAATAAGAAAAAATAGAATCTTATCTTTCTAGCAAAAGCCCTCCATCCTGGCCTTCTTCCTTTCCACACAATATTTCAAGCACCTTCTCTGGGGCACCTCAGGACACCCCTAAGAGGGGGAAGAAGGGCCTGAAGAGTCCAGAAACTGCAGTGAAAAAGACAAAAGGTTTGGAAGGAGTGTACCCACCATCTCCAGCTGATTATAGGGTGGTATCAGTAGATAATTGTTGCAAAAGGTTTTCTGGGTCTGCTACAATCATGCAAATTCAGTTCAAAATGATTCACAGAGGAGTTTCTAAATGAGCACTGACAGTCCTGTTTGCTAGATTTCATCCAAGCATCTTTCTTCCAATCTTACAAGTATGGTAATTGCCGTAGCCTCTGGTACTTCCCCATGAAAAACAAATTAGGTTTTAATGAAATATGCAATCTCATTCCAACATACTAAGGCAGATTCGCCCCTGCTTAATATTCCACAACTAATACCAAGAAGCTCCTAGAAGCCAACTGAGCCCAGGCAGATAATTCTTCCCCAGTGGTACGCATTCCTCTGCCTCCTGCTCCGTGTCAGGAACCGTAGGCATACAAGCAAACGTGTGTGTTCAGTCATGACAAAGCTGTCCGTCCAACACAAGCAATAGGCTGTCAGTAACCAGTGCAATTGCATTTATTAATATGTCTAGAGATCCAAAAGTCTCATTGCTACCAAGTTTTTAATCATCATAATTTAATTTTAAATTTTTGATTCCCAAATCCATCTACAAATATAATGAACTATTAATTAGGCTACAGTACCATAATTTCAGAGAAATTAAATGAGACTGTGAAACTAAAATAGGTGTAAACAAGGAGCCTGCAGTAATCCTATATTGTATGCTTGCCTTGAAACAGCACATTTCAGTTGAATCCTGATGAAAGCTTATTCCATTTCACTTTTTGCAGGTCCTCCAAGACTTTGAAGGCAGAAATCAAGTACACTGTTAAAGAGGCATAGATTACAAAAGAAGGCAAAAGAAGGGACTTTCACACTCTGGTCTCCAGCCACAAAAACTGGACTGAATTTTTACACAATACAACAGCTCCATTAGATGAGACAAGCTTATTTCCAAAGAGAGTGCTAACATTAGAATTCATTATGTTGTTTTTTTTCCAAGATAAAGTAGTGATATCACTTCATATGTATGCCCTTTCCTCTCTCTTTTTTGTGTTAGGCAAGACAAACACAAAGTTAATGTATCCATCTCCTTCCTAGCATTTAAAGTAAAGAGTGTAAGAAAGGACTTATTACTTCATTTTCTACTACAGCAGCACGCTTCTGAACAACATGCATGTGCCTTTTTCTAAAACAGAGAGGTCACAGAGCTTTAAAAAGTTGGCGTAACTTCATATTTTTATACTGGTATTTTAAATCATATCATGATTCTTGTAGTAGCAGAAGCAGCAATACAAAGATAAAAACCAAGAAAGACAGTCTCCCAAGCGAGACCACAATGGGAAAACATGTATCCCTGAAGGAGAATGCTGTTCTATCCCATTTCCAAACAGCTTTATAAAATGAAGCCAGACAGAATTAGCTATTATCCAAACACTACTTATTCACAACACACTGTGTATTTCTCATTCAGAGTGCTGCTCAAAGGGGCAGAAAGGTCCCTGATCTGACAATAGCCTGCTACCAGGTGGAAACAATTAAGGAAGGAAGCTCTCCTGCACTGTGCAAATTATTTACTAGCGATCCCCACCGAAGCCCATGCCATGACCCTGTTTAACTACATTACTTGCATCATGTCTCTCCTTTCCTGCATGTCTAGGATAAGGCAACCCTCTGAAATCTGCATGTTTCTGTAGAATATTTTGATTTCTCTAATTTGTCATAATTGTAGTTGTTTTCAAAAATCAGTCTGCCCTCTTCCTGCAACTGAAAGCGGAAATAAGGAACATCTTTCTTTTGCTGTGAGTCAGCCAAATTTTATTTACTAGCTATATATTAACTTACATCAGCTGAAACTGTAACTCAGAGCCAATAACACAGCCTATTTTTTCTCTTTTTTGTTCAAAAGGAGGATAAAAGATGTGCCGCTGATTTGGGGATGATATTTTTCTAGTAATCATGGTTAAAAAAAGACTTGTAAATATAGCAGATCAACAGCAATGCTAGTCTCCACCTTACCATCTTCCTACATTATAGTTTTCTAATAAATTATTACAGGGAAAGAAGGATTTTTAAAACACAGTGGCTACCTTGATACATTCTGTACATTTATAGCCACTCTATTTGGTCATTTTTTATCTTGAAAATTTAAACTAAGAAGTCAGAATCTACTCCTAACCACAGGGTGATTATTTCCCAAGGTTATTATTAACTACTACTCAACTCAGAGAAAAAGAGAAGGGGAGAAGTCGCCCTTGTAAAGAAATTCACTGAGTGCACAAAAGCAGGGGGGGGGATATGCTGGAAATATCTCTGGATCTGCACATCTTTGTTCTCTCTGAGCAATGTAAGAGCACCCAGAAATCATCCTTTGACTAGATCTACATTTATTTTTTTTAAAGAGAAAGCTAGGCAAATTAGCACAACTAATTACATAAAACTAGTACATTTTCAGGCTCAAGTTTTTATCAGAAATGAACTACACAGCAAAACTGTAGTTTTTGATAGCTTCAGAAGCAACTCTGTGGTGCAGCTTGGCAATGTTCATAACAAAATAAAGATTCCATCTTCTCTCGCACAAAATCAGGTAACACACAGTGGTGAGAGCATTTTACACCTCTGAATGTTTTCCATTCATCTTAGAGGCTCCTGGTATTTACTATCATTGAGGACCACCTGCCCAAACATATAGTAAGAACAAACAGAGCAGGAAAAAAAAATAACATTCAGCTTCCCTCCACTTGGGTTTCCTCTCTGCTCAACAACCCAGCCATCACCATTTTCCAGCTTCAGAAGTAAGGAAAGAGATCATTTCCTCCTTATTTCTCATAAACAGCTAGGGAAAGACAGCGAAGATGTAGCACCTCAATGTCACTGGAAATCGTTTGATCCTGAGTCTTATTTGATGCTCTGAATTAGAGGAGGAAAGAACAGTGACTAGCACTTGGGCCAACATCCTTTCACCATGGGAGCAACTACCCATTTGTTTCCTCCTCCTTTCCAGTGTACCCAGTAGAACTGTATGCCCAGTGCCCTAAACCAGCACTGCTAACTGCAGAGAGCACAAACAATACTATTACCTCTAATTATTTTATTTATGTACATAAACCAAAAGGGAAAAAAAAAAAAAAAAAGAGAGATGAAAATACCACCTCTTGCTATCAACAGACAAAGCAGGAATCAGATGGCTACAAATGGTGCACAGGTAACAGCTTCTACTCCTGGCAAAGACCTACATCACTGAAGGAGTAGTAGAAAGTACCAATGGGAAATGCAGCAGGGAGAACCCCAACACACTTAATCCTCAGTAAAGTCAACTGAGCTTAGACAGTCAATGGAGTTCTTTACATCATCAGAAGGGACAGAGCCCACTTACACATTGCCATTACCAAAACCCATAAAATATGGATTCTTTTTCTCTATCCCCTTGAGAAAGGAGATGGAAGAGTGGTTAATTTATATTTTAATCCCATCAAGAAATTTAATAGGAGTCCCTGAATTTTACATCATCCTCAACAACTTAACAAGGTCAGTCTTGTTCTGGAAATAAGAATTGTTAGCAAAACTGTCAGCCCCATAACATAATCATTGTTTTATTTCCTTGGCAACAAAGGAAACTTTCAGTGGAAAGAGATTTAAAGTGTGGAGTGGACATTCCTCTCCAGGCTGTAACCTTTTCCAATAGAGTCTAGTTACAATACATCTGTTGAATATCTCTTTTAAAAGGCATTTGCAATACAAAACAGATAATACACAATTTAAGAGCTTACACAACTCAGAACTACAACCCTCTGAAACCAGTAGTTCACCTCGTGGTTCTTCTACCCACCTATTTAGGAGAAAAACAGAGAGAGAGAAAGAGAGAGAGAGAGGCTCAAACATAATCAGAATTTAAAATAAACCTCAAACTAAGCAAATGCAAATGTGACTTCTGCTTACACACATCTGTACTGTGGGAACACCTACCCTGAAGCACCGGCATACACAATGGATATTCTCCATCTGCGCATTCAACTGGCACATCTGATTGTATAAAGTTAACAGTGTGATTAGCCTGTCATCTTGGTAGGTAAAACAAAAACAAATAAATAAACAAATGGAGAGGCTCTGCAAAAGGCTGGTCTTTCAAATATATAGAAAACTATTAACAAAAATACTTTAAAAACTAACCATCTCCCTTCAGACTTTGCATCATCAGTAATATTACTCACCAACCCAAAATTAAAATCACTTCAAAGAAGAAATATCTGAGTAGATATCAGAAGTATAAAATACCTGGAAAGGGAAAAAAAAATGTCTTGGAAGCATTTGCCAGTAGATTTGCTTCCATTACAGCCAGCAGTGCCCAGCTACACCAATGCAAAGATTCAGAAAAGCCACCTGACCAAAAGCACTTCTGTAACATTTGTGTCATTTGTTCTAGGTCATTTTCAAAATCCTTCTGAAAAAGGATGAACTACCAGTTAGTGTTTCCACCATGAAGGAGAAGAGTCTGAAAACGTTACCACACGAAAAACATAGGGTAACACAACTGAAAAATCTAGATAAACTCAATATCCACATCAGGATAAATAACTAAGTAAGTTCTGTGGAATATCAGACTGCAACCAGAAAGTTTTTCAGAAACTCCTTTCTAATGAGGTTAACAACTTCTTACCTGCTGTATTCTATCTCCTCAGACACTAAAACAATATACAAGTTTCAAAGTTGGGCAATGATAAAATGTGAGTGAGTTAAGCTGGAAGACCTGCAGAGACCCACTGGCACAGCAGAGTGCGGCTGTACTGGGCTGACTGAAGAACAGCCAAAGGAGGATCTGATGTCAGCACCCATCCAGCGTTCCCATGTTCACTGTGAGTCACACTGGAAGTTATATACGCTGCGAATTTTCAAAGCCCAAACTGGAGTTAACAGGCCAGAAAAGTCCTTTTCAAAAATGGGGAAAAGTGATTTCAACCCAATTCAATGCATTGCTATTTTTTTTCCTAATGCTTCTCAGACACAAAAAGGGAAAGAGATAAAAGACAGACTCCCCTTTCCAATACGTAAATCCACACTTCTGAGTGCTTTAAAAGAAGGGAAAAGAACAGGCAAATTAAGTTTTTATCAGGAAGCCATGAGGCACACAAAGGAGCAAACGCCCAGGAAGGGCTTTGTTTCATTCTGCTTTGCAAACACTTTGATATGATAGCATTCATAAAACTTGTTTGCGTGCATTCATAAAGCTAACTTTGCCTTACTCATTCCTACACCCCGCTGCCAGTTCAGGCAGCTGTAAGCAGGCTGCTGCCATGCCTACACTCTGATTCCGGATGCTCTCCGGAGGCTGGGAGGGCAATGTGGGTGCTGCAGGTCGCTGGGGGCACTGCCAGCAGGGACCTCGGGATGCTGCCTTCGCCTGCAGCTTGTCCAAGCAACGCTGCCATTGTCTGCACAAAGGGCAATGCTTCGAAACCAAACGCTTCCAAGAAGGGATTTTCTGGCTCCTGACGGAGGCTTTGAAGCCAAGCCCGCACCACCTGCATTGTAACAAAGCCACAATCTTGACACTTTGATAATGACAAAGAAAGAAAAAAAAAAAAAAAACAGGGAGGAATATCCACTGTTAATCTCATGACATCATAAATCTGTGCACAAATGCATTTGTTAGCTTTATATGCATGCTTCAGCGGTTATGCTGAATTAATATTCAATGTTGGCAGCTTAGAGGAGCTATGGGGGAGTGAAAGTTATTGTGGAGTTCAGCTTCTCAATGAGTGTCTGCAGGCTGAAATAATAAGCAATAACCTTTGTATTGTCTCTCCACATTTGTAGGCATTAAAGAAATCCATTATTTAACAGAGTGATATAGAAGTTCTAGAAGAAGTAAATGAGCAATCTATCCTGAAAAATTATTTTAAAAGGTTCAGCATTTGAACCTATCATGCGGAAAAGTATTTGAATACACCTAGCAGAGTTAAAATGAAAAGAGAAAGCAGACTGTGCTAATAAAAGTTAATCCAGATGAATTTAAAAGGTGAACATTTATTTCTTAATTTGTAGTAAAACAAGTAGTTTTAACAGACAAACAGATAGGTTTAAGGAGTACTGACAGGTGCCTGAGGGGTGTGTTCAAACTGGCTGTCAGTATTTGCAACCACCCAAAACAGCCCCTACCTTTCCCACCAGCAGCCACCTCACTCTGCAGCTGACAGATTCAGCCACTTCCATATCAGTTTGCTGGAGGTGCTTTGTAGGAAAGGAAGTAAATCAACTACCAAGTACTGTTCCTAAGCATAGACAGTGCACAAATCCATTCTAAAATTAAAAATAATAATAATCAGGGAGAAAAAAAAAATCAAAGGAATGTTTACTCCACGGACAGTGAGACATCACTTAAAACCCAAGACGCTTGTTCCACCGATTCTGTCCAATGTTCCTGAACAACAGAGGGGCAGCTCTGCACTTTCAGCCCGCTGCTGACTAGCTCCCCATGGCACTCCTTGCAGAGCCAGCAGGCCCCAGTCAGAGCCAGTAGGATCTGGCCTACAAACCTGCTCCTTCTCCACTCCTCTCAGCACCGGCAGCCACAGGGCTCACGGCCTGCCATTACCCTGCCACCCGAGGGGCAGGGGGACAGGGGGTCACAGCCGGCACCGCTGGGACCAGCAGCAGGCAGAAGGAGCATGGATCATCCTCAGAAAGCAAATCCCCACTGTTCACTGACTCGAAATAGGGCAGCGGCACACACGTTTCACTGGCAATGATGTTCATTGCTCTTATCTCCATCAGCTCAGCAGGGGTCAGGGCCAGGTTTCCAGTGCCCCTGCAGCTTTGCTGAAGCCAGAGGAATCAAAGGAAATTCAGACAGCTGCTGCAGGATTATAGGAGCAAGGCAGGCAGGGGAGGAACAGCCAGAGGTCATGATCGAGGCTGTCATGCCCAGCCTTCAGCAACCGCTCTTGGGAAACCAGAGCATCCCTGGGACTGCCAGGCAATGCTCCGGATCTGAAGGTGGCTCTGTCTTCTGGCAAGGGCAAGAGACTCACAGATTTGCCCTGCTAACAAAGGTGCACCGACAGGTATGCTGCAGCTCATCAGTAGCACATATGTAATATAACCTGTTACCTATTACTTTTCTATTTTACCTATTACTTTTTCTATTTTATATTTGAGCTCTTAGAGCTCAAGAACTTTGGGTAATATAGAAGAGAGGCTGTTACCGGTGTTCATCAGCATAAAATCCTGACGCTTGTCCTTACCAAAGTCATAAACCTGCAAGAGGCAGCAGGTTACATGAATTATAAGAAGCAACAAAACACAGATCAGATTCAGAGAACCGAGTAACAACATTTAATTAATCCAATCCATCAGTGAAGACACCTTTCTGCAAGATACCAAACAAGCTCAGAGCAGGTTCCTTCTCAGATCACAGAAGGTGTGATCTAAGGGTGAGGTAGGAAAGAACATGAGGATAGGGACAAAGTGAATAACAACAACAACAAAAAAAAACAGGTGAAAAATAGAACAAATTTAATATTGAAATGCAAGAAGATTAGTTGAGCTTGTGTCACTTCCACAGTTCATGGTCTATGATGATAGAAAAAGGCTTGTTTCCAACATTTCTTTCAAGTAGAGCTTTTTTTTTTTTTTTTTTTACACATATATATAGAGAGAAAAAAAATAATTGTTTTCCAAATACTAGATGATTAGTACAGGGAAGGGAAAGAAAAAAAAAAACAGTGAAAAACAGAAGTAACTAAAAGAGAAAAGACTTAGTAAAATTCCACTTCAGAAACATTCATAAAATTATCTATGACTATACCCAGGTCTTTGTATAAAGGTGCATACTTTACTCAGATCAACGGATGAGCACAACTTCAAATATATCACTCTGAAGGCTCACAACACCACCTCAGGCAAATCCACAGATTAGCTTGTGGCACTGTTGATTCTATGATTTCATTGTTAAAAACAAAGTAAGTATGTGTTAACCAACGCATTTCAGACCAGTGATTTAAAAAATACATAGCTGCCTTCAGAAAGTACTGAATCCCCTTTAGAAACTGATACAAAGAAGCAGCAAAATACAATTTTCCAACAGCATTCAGAAACATGAAGGGAAAATTATCAGAGAAAGATTCATATTTGTTACCAAAAAAAGGAAAACAGTCATTATTAGATGCAATTAATTTTGATTGTAATAATCATTCTTTTAATTATGGTTGATGAAAAACATTACCTGTAATTTATTTTCCCCACGCCAATGTTCCAGATACAGATTTCCATTACTTCATGCTATAGGTATTGATGAGGTAATTGGAATTAAAACATGAGCAAAATCTTTAAGATTTTTATGTTCTTAAAGAAATAAGATAGTCATAGGTTTATATAAGCAATCCTACTAAGTCACATAAAAAACAGGCAGGGAGAGATAAAGTATGTTGGTTTGGTTTCCATAATAAGGGCCTGAACTACATACACCTTAGGACTAGGACAGCTTACACTTGTGCATTCTCTCAGGTAGTGGACACCCAACTCATCAAAGATCTGGCTGATACAATACTCAAGATAATACATTAGAAAGGCTATAGCTCATATTTCTGAAACACCCAAACTGCAAATACACAGAAATGTCTAAATCCAAGTAACTCAGGTTAATAATGAGGCAAAAGTACAGTGATGGTAACACTCTGGGAATATATTTAGACATCAGAAACTCAAAAGAATGAGCTGAATGTATGTCAGCCCTTAGCCTGTATGATTTGCTGCTGTTCTCCATCACAGTGGACAGATTGCCATTGTCCCTCATATTTGCAAGGACTCCAGAACTCCAACTAAATCCCCTTGGAAAGGAGAATATTATTATTATGGCTACATGGACTTCAGATGGTTAACTATACACCAAAGCAAATGATGAAATTGTGCTATAAAAAGCATTAGCTATCTTGAATAGTCACAATTTATTATGTTTGTTTTTTTTTTAGTTTCATGTATAACCATTCTTATTATATAATAGCAGTATTCAAAAAACAACAATTACCACTTGAATTGACTTCATCCTAGCACCTTGACTAATAGCTGTGGTGATCGCAGCACTGCCAAGTCACAACAACTTCTTTGTAGTTGTTGTTGGCTCATCTGTGTGAGCAGATTGTGCCCACACCACTATGCCCAAAGCCTGGATCTCACACTTGATACACAGAACATTGATGTATTACAAGAATTACTATATCAGCTAAAAGTGAACACTGGCTAAAGTATCCATTCCATCTAATAAAATGGTGTGTTAATAAAAGTTACCTTGAAAATCTCAGTGTATTTTCCTCCTGCTTTAAAACCAGAGAGGTAGATATATGAACCACCAATGTGAGGGGAAAAAAAATGACCACTGCTCTATTTTTCACAATAAATTGACAGAATTCTAACTACATCATGCATTTCTACCAAGCTTGCGCCAGCATCAAAAGCCAGACAATATGCAGGCAAATGCGGGAAATCTTTTAAAGGTTCATTCGACATTCTCAAGAGCATCTCCTAAACATTTCAGTAAAACTCCACACTGAACTTGTCTCAGAATACGCTAGTTGTGGTTATGTTTCCATTTTCAGTCCACAAGTCTTAGAGGCCTGGGCTCTAATGTGTTTTTACAAATCATTTATTCTTTAATGTGAAAATCGATTTTTTGCCTTTGTCCTTAAAGGTGTAGATGTTATAGGAAAGAAGACAAAGCCCAAAAGAAAAGGCAAGGTCTATTTACCTGGTAGTGCAGATGCACATTTCCCTTCCATAACAAGAGCCTAAGCAAACACAGGGAAAAGAGTACTTGTTTAATTCATAACATTTAATCTAATAATGGGATTATAAATGAATGCCACATGCTGTGCAATTCTATGTTTGAAATTCACAGTCAGTTCTCATGCTGATAGGGATTTGAAAACTTCTTTAAACATTCAAAGTACAAACACAGTGCCACTTTCCAAGAGTTTCTATAGCTTTGTATCATCAAGTATTTCTTCACATACATACCCCTAAAAATAGCATCATCTCTGCTGATAGTTCAGTCTGGCCTTCCATTCAAACTGCTATTGCCAAGACTAGGTTAAAAACTAGCGCTTCACTAGCCACACAGAGGCCTTGGCAAGAACCAGCCAAAACCAACAGTGCTTTGCATCACTGCCGTCTGTCCCAAACTAGGACTTAGTGTAAGGAATAGCCAAACAAGGCAGCCACAAACCCTAGCTTCTGCAGCAATCTAATTTTTGCACAGTAACACTTGGGCCTCTGTCTTCAGCCACATTGTTTTATCCATTTTCCTTTCCCAAGCAATTTATCTCTTTTTTTAGTCTACATTGTGTCTTTCTCCTTGAAAGGGCCAAACTCCATTAACTAAGCCATTGCTCATTTTTCCTACTTTGGTTCCAGCGTCTGTTTTCTGTATATGTCTTATTAGCTTTCCATTGTAGGAAACATGAGAGGAGAAAACCACCCAGGGAGACGGAGAAAGAGAACAGGTTAGAAGAGCAAGCTGAAAACTCGTGAAAGGCAAAAAAAGTGAAATCCAAGGAGACCTCTCTGGACAGACTTCACTGGTATGGTCTGATCAGATTATCACCACCAACTGCTCATCACCACCTACACCACAAGCAGCTACCCCTTTTCAACCCATTAGTCATGCTAATGACGTGATCGATCTCAGATTTGTTTCGGCAAAGCAAGCATCTTTGGTTTAAGCAGTTTGACCCAGCCTGGCTTGCTACAGCAGAAACGGTTGAGACTGCCAAAATCCAGGACTAATGTCTCTTTCAGCAAATGCAGCAGCAGCATTAACACACTGAGGGCAATTTTCCTCTCAGTTTGTGTACTGGCTTTAGATCCTCTGTATCCCACGCACCTAAACACTACCAAGGCTGTAACTCGTTTCTCCCTTCTCCATTAGATCTTCTGCATTGCTTCTCCTTTTTCCAGGCCTTTCCTCACTTTAACTTGTAGATGGCTCTTGTACCTGCAAATACAACATAAAGATTAACATGAAGGAATACTATGCATATGCTGTCTCTTTCCTATGCATTGCTCTTCTCATCCACTTCAGTCTGAAGCTTTCGGGAGGATAAAAACTTTACTCGAGTGCTCCTGAAGCACCCTAATGCATCACTCCCTACACAGTGGGATAAAAACTGGCAGAGTATCTGGGCCCAAAGATGCTCTGGTGAATGGAGTTAAATCCAGTAGGATTTATCGGTATGAAACTTATCAGTATGAAACAAAAATAAAAAACAAAGCTTAAGAACCCCAAACACTCAATGAGAATTTAGAAAGCATTTGCCCCAGACGCCTGTGCACACAACACCTGAAGAGCTCTGTCCCAGTGTTGCATCTCCCACCGCCTCGCCACTTCACCTGTTATATACTTGCCCACTACAACTCCCTATTCCCCAACAGCAACTAGACAGCATAATCAGCAGGATAATGTAGCAGGTGTGTTCACCTCTATTCTCCAGAAATATAGGGAATATTAGCCTCCAACCTGGAGGAAGAACAAGGTTCTGCATCCACCTGTAAGGAGAGTTAGCAAGGACAAAGGAAAGGTTACAGCCTGAATCTAACCTCCCCACCGGGGGGATGTTCCTCCTGGCACTAGCATTTAATGCCATGCTCAGAGAAAAAAAATATCATCAACAGCATGCCAAAATGAAGCCATTTAAAAGAATGAATAGCAGCTATTATTTTCTTAAGACCTCGGTGTTTCTGTCTTTATGCAAGTTCATCTTGCAATAGACCTAGCTTTATTTAAATGAGAATTAGGCTGCAGCTTTTTAGTATACTCTAGGTAAAACGGGTGAACACACACAAAGGGCACCTGATAACATTATTTGCACATGCACCATTGTGTAACTGTTTCCATAGGCACAAAGGACTGTCAGGCTGCCGTAAGACTTCATGCTAACTGCTTGGTTGTGTATGTGTTATGAAATGTAAATTAGGACTCTCTCAAAAACCTGGAAAATTGTACTTATCTAAATCTCAAAGGATTAAGGAGGCAGTCGTTCAAATAGTATTTGTCGCCAAGAAACATGAAACTAGGCTCTGCAAAGATACTTTCCACAAAGAGAGAGATAGAGATCTGTTAATGTATGTGACAGTTGTTCTGCTGTACAAGCAGCTCCAAATCAAATTTGCAAAACAGTGAAACATCTGGAGAGGAGAGCCTCAGATGGTGAGAGCCGTCAACATTACGATAATGCACAGAGTGTTTCTTTACCGGGCACGATATGAAATTAAGTAGTTAATATACATGACAACTACAACAACTGACATAATTATCAAACATTTCACAACTTCTATGACTGAGTATGAGGCTGAGGGTGAGGGGCTGCCCTGTGACTTCTGTCTTGCCTCTTTCCCCTTCCAAAAGAAAGCTGCACCCACTACACCAAGTAGTTCTGAATAACAAAGCATAATAATGATACTAATTCCTTACGTGCATTTGTGCCAAAAAATATAAAATAAAAATATATTACAAGAACAAGCACAGCCCATAAACATTTTCATTGCTTCATTATTTAGGACCAACCAAGCATTTTATGAATTGTAGTTATTTATGATGTTTTATATACTCAGTGTTTGTTTATGCCCAAAAGGTTCACCGACTTCCTCACTGCAGCTCTCCATCACCCAACAGCAAGGCAGGTCAGACTTCAAATTGCATCACAAGGGTCTTATTCCTGTATCCTTGCGGGCCCTCTATCCTGCAAACACTTAGCCATGTGTTTAACTTTATGCATACAAGTAGTCTCACTGAACTCATTCATGAAATTCTAGCCTTATTTAAATTGCCATGAGTTTTACCATCGACTCCAGTTGGACCAAGATTTCATCTAATGGGAGTATTTACATCTGAAAAGCTGAACACATGTCCAAGCGTTTGTAAAGAAAGACGTCTTCACCACAAACCTGAGGCCTGTGTTGCTGTCTTATCTCTTACTGACACGTAGGACATACAAAATAATTTGCTTTTATCTTGACCTTATCTAAATTAGGATGCAATAAACAGATCATCACTAAAGCAGATTATTAAGTCATTTTTCTTCCTTCTTGGATATTATTAAGCAGGCCATTCATCCTTTCCAATCTGCTAATGTTTTCCATTCCAATAAGCACGAAATAGTGCATAATCATCTAGGCACAAAGACTGATTTTGCTTAGCTGGATACTTGCTCATTTGTACTTAGAAAAGGAATAAATTTCAGGCAGGTACAAGAGACAGAAAAACAGATTAGTTAGCTGCAGTTTTCTTTCTTTAATTACAACAGCAGCAACATTCAACCAGTCTAAATTGAATTCAATTAAATCAACGTTTAGCCAGTTCCTGATGCAACAGCTGAAATATAATCTCTGCATTTGCTTCCTCATTTAGTTTTATTTAGAACAAAAAGTGAAAGGCAACCCATGTACCTAACTTGTAACCCTCAGCAGAAAAAAAATAAAACTGCAAAGTCAACACAGATCTTTTGCTGCAGAAAGTAAAACAGCAGAAGGTACTGTTGCACACGAGTTCCTGCTGAAAGTCAGAACAATGACTAAAGAAACCAAAACTCTGACTAGAAAAAACAACATGCTTTCTTCTGATTACCATACTGCTTACTATATTTATGAGTTTAGAAATTCCTGAGGGCATAATTTGATACTAATTTAATCACTCTGTTGGAAGATTCACTGATTGCAGTCCATCCCGTCACTCCCTCCATGACCTGCGCTGTTGGCGCAGACATAAGATAGCACTGCAAGTAATACTAAGATGAAAAATGTCCGTTATTATATGTGCAATTAAATATGCATATTAAATGCAATTGTCCTGCTACGCACAGGGTTCTTTTGCATTTTACAAAACAAAATATGGCATGATGAGCAGTCTTCCTTGAGCAGCTTATTCTACAAGTGTGTGATTACTTACCCTTGGCGAAGGACTAACTGGCATGATTTCAGGCTCATGCTATGAATTATCACAGTATCTGCTCTTCCTTAGCAGGACAGCATTCTGCTATCTCACGCATTTTATATAGGATTCCATGAAAAATAAGGATGGAAAACAAATACTCTTCACTCACTAGTATCTTCCCAGCCACATAATACAGCATATAAAATATAATATTGTGCTTTTTTTTTTTTTTATCCTCTACACACATGCTTCCCCGCAACTTCTTATCTTAAAGGAGGTATGCAAAATAAAGCGTTCTCAGGGCTGCTGTTCAAGCGAAAACACTCAGCCATCACTCCCACTGTGCTACACAATGAACAGATGTCCCTACAGCCTTGCCCACGCTAAGGCGATCAAGTGCAACTTACACTTTTAAGCAGTATTGTTTAAATTACACTAGGCCAGAAAAAAGCAGAGCTTCTCAAAAACTGATTTTAATCCCACCCATCACTGAAAATTCTCATCCAAATCACTCAGATTTTTCTTACATATTTACGGAAAGAATGAGACATAGTCTTTAATAACAGTGTTCATGGCAGAATCCCATAAGCTTTTCCATACTTACATTTACTTGTGTATCAGCATTTTTTTTTGTATGCTTTAGAATCACTTATTCAGAAAAAGGTACTGTATCATGTTGGGATTCAGCAATAAGAAACTGACATTTAAACCTTTAGCTGCAAAACGAGCTCATACACTTTTTCACACCATTAACAACTAGCACAGCGCGAACATAAACCGAAACTCCTCACCTATAAGAAGCTACTGTACAAAATCCACAAATTTCAGACTGCAAGATGTTCAGAACAAGCCAAGCAGAGAGTCAGGTAGGTAGACGTAAATATCATGCATGCACAACGTGATTTTTGGAAACTGTGCCTAACAGGGTGGTACCTCGCTCCAAGCTACTGCGTCAGAGCCTTTCAACATACGTGTGTTGTGCACATCACCATGGCACCTGCAGACCTGTCTGTACTATCCAATTTTTCTGTTTAGACAAAGCTCCTTTTCCAGCGCTAACCCCAAGGAGCACAGAGACCTACAGAATATGAAGAGCACCAAACCTCCTGTTTCTCCTGCAAAAACAGTTGATTCCCAAACACATCAAGTCAACAGCTCTGAAATACAGTATGTTGAGCACACATCTTAGCATCAGATGGACAAAACACCACTCCAATTCCTATACAGTTGGTATTTTTATCACTTTTCAAGAGTAAAACATCAAATATTAACACTTCTTAGCATTACACACTAGTGGATTAAGTATGTAGCACAAAAGCTGGTGAAAGCAAATACTCCTTAAACCTTATTTTCTTTGTGGGATCTTTTTCCCACCTCACCAGACAGTTTCCAAAACCCTAGATGAGGTGGCCTTTAACTATTTTCAGAAGAGATTGCATATAATGGTTGAAATTGAAACATTAAGAAGAAAAATTAAAGGAAGAGCTGACTGTCCCCTACAGGAGAAGAATTACCTACAGAATCTCTCACAGGTTTATTATGCCTCAGCAAATCAATTTTGTTTGGTTATAAACATTTACTTTTTTCTTAATATCCTTACATTATTTTCTTTGTCAAGTGCTAAAAGCAGGCTTTAAATTCCAGAGGACAAACTAGCTTCCTGCTGCATGGATGTGTAATCCTTCCTTCTTGTTTTAACCCTGTATCAGCCAGCCATAAAGCTCCAAGCACCTAGGTCCATCATAAATCAGGATAATTCAGGATTCTGTTTTGAATGCATACAAACCTACTCATTCAACATGAATCAAAACAGTTAGAGAGATGCTTTTTACAAAACACGTAGGTAAAATCCCACAGCACTGTGGCCAATATGTTGTGGACAAGCAGCAACTTTATGGAAAAAGGAACACATATACAGGGACTTCCATTAAGCTTCCTTCCTTTAAGGCCAAACCATCCTTTTAAAACAGCCAGATGCCCTTATCATGCTGAACCAACCAATGCAACATACATATTAAAGATGCAATTTCAGCTGCCAAGAGCTTGCAATCATGTTACAAGTAGAAATGGTGAAAAGGGAAACAGAAGCAGCATGAGATGCAATGGCTTGCACAGTAGCTCGGGGCTCATCCAGACACACAACCCCAGGCCTAGTGGGGTGGGTATGGCTTTCATCTCAGGTTGCCCCTGCCAGCAATTCTCCATACGCCCCATAACCACACTCAGGGTGCCACAAGTGTTAACTCAGGCTCACACAGACCTGGTGTGGAGCTGATTCCTACAATCGCTGCAAAGACCAAGAGGAGCATGAAGATAGCTGGCAGCAAAAGGCAGCCTGCATGGTGCTCTGAAGGGATCCAGCTTGGAGTTTGCTTTTTTAACGGGAGGTCAGCAATACAAGCAGCTATCTACTTTCTGGCCTTTCCCCATAGTGAAGTCTGTCTTCTTAAAAAAGATAAAAAGGACCACGTCAACAATTCTCCAGGATGCATGGTGTTTATTAAAGAGAAATACTACGATTTTTAACAATTCGAGCAATTTACATATAGGAGATGAGTAATGTACTGTGAAATGGAGTAGAACATACAGCTCTATCTTCTCACACACGATACAAAATTTATTCAAGTATACTGGTGTTAAAAGGAAGCTATAAAGAACTGCTTGTGTTACCAAAAAAAATTGCTACACACAAAAACGCAATGTTATTTGATTAAAAATTTTCATCATTCTCTTAGTACTTTTTCTTTCTGCAAGGTTTTTTTTATATAGCTATGCAGCATTTAAATTATTTTTTGGCACTGAAATCCTAATTCAGATCAAAGGATTTTTAAAAAGCCTTAGTTTTCTTCTGCTTTAATTATAAAAATGTAAAGAGATCAGAAGTTTAATTACAAATAATTAATTAAAGAAAGAAACCTTTCTTCTGCAACTAGCATTAATTTTGCAAAACCGATCCTCCTTCCCTCCAAGGGGAAAAAAAAAGCTTTAAAATTTTCCTCAAGTACAACGGAAATTGTTTGGGGAAAACAAAGAACATGCACCGAAGCTCCACGGAATTTATTACAAGGAAATTCTTGTTACAATTCACAGCTTTTCAGCAAGGAAATACACAAATAGATGTACACCATTCCCAGACGTATTTGCTCAGGAACCGTAACGTGTTTCTTCCTTTTTGGCATGGGATTTGCTGGGGGAAGATATGGAAGGTCAAAAAGAAGGGGGGGCAGAATAAGAACATCCTTGCTAGAGACCCACAAACCAAACTTCCAAACAAAGCTTCACATCCGATATCCAGGAGTTGCCCAGGATGATTCACTGGTGCAATTCCGGCATCAAGATGGACAGCCTGGTCAATAAATAGTCTTCATCCAAGAAAACAAATATCTTCTTATTTTAGTGGTATCTAGAGGACTGATGAATAACACACAAAATGATGCAGTATCTTAAGAAGCCTTATTTCTGAGCCTAATTTCTTCTTCACCTTGTTATTAAAATAATTAAAACAATCAACACCGCAAACGCACTAAGCATTCAAATCAAATAAGTACCGTATCGAGCACAAGCAAAGGCATGATTGCACCTTCACCTCCACATAACTGACAGAAATGAGAGGATATGACAAGGCATAGTATTCCCTCAAGTGTTTTTTATTTGAAAATAAAGGTTTTTTTGTTGGTGGTGGTGGTTTTTAAAAGAGTATTAAGCATGAAAAAGACTATATAGCAGAGGGTTGATAACAGAACAACAAATGTATTCTTGCACTCACAGCATCCCACTGAAGCCAGTACAGGCTCCTTCCACTTCAGTAAGAGAAATACACGGTGTTATTTGGGATTAGGAAAGCTATTCCAGTGTCCAGAAAGGTGACTGCGAGCATCTCATCTGGATTTATACCTGGACCTAATTGCCTTCTCAAAGCAGCAGAGTAAAAGGCCACGCAAAAAAAAAAAAAAAAAAAAAAGAGCCATACAAATATAACCGAGTAACAGGGGATGCCACAGACCAGTCCAGTTGCCTACCACAGTAATGGTCTGTACCCCTATGTGGAAAGTCCTCCTTCAGTCACCTCTCACCCCGGGGCTTCCTGGGCTGTCTGGGCTAGGAGCAGTGCTGAGGCCAACGCGCTTCACTGCTAAAGAGGGGGAAACACTCACAGCACATAGTGACCCCACAAACAAATTCAGGAGCTGCTGTGGCAGACTCCAAAGGGAAGTTCGTCCAGCTCCCTACTGGAAGGCAGATGCCAGAATTGACTCCGTCTCAAGTTTTAGGTATAAAACAAAAGTCTGCTGTTCCATTTACTGTTCTGACTGCATGCACTCCTACACACTCTTTTAGAGACTACACTGATTTTGTAACAGGTTTTGCAGCACGTATATGGGCCATTTGTATAAACCACTGGAAAAAAAAAAAAAGATATGAAAAAATAGCTTATGCTGAAAGCACAGTGTTTCCAATAAAACAAACAGCAATTAAAGAGATGAGATGAAGGAAAGAAGGGATGTGAAGACAGTCAACGTCTTACCCCCAGCTGAAACCTCCCACTATTCCTGAAAAATCTCCTCCTAAAGCCAACATAAAACAAAAGCCAACATAATTCCCAGTGTCCTAGCACCATGGTTCCACATCGGCGGGCAGCTCAGCACCACCGCACAGCTCTCTCTCCTCCTCTCACTCCCCCTCCTCAGCAGAGGAGGGGGAGAAAAACATAATGAAAAAGGGCTCAAGGGTTGAGATAAGGACAGAGAGATCATTCACCCATTACCATCATGGGCAAAACAGACTCAGTGCAGGGAGATTAATGTAATTTATTGCCTGTTACTAACAGATTAGAAACTGAACACACCTTCCCCTCTCCCCTTCTCCCAGGCAGCGCAGGGGAACAGGGAATGAGGGCTGTGGTCAGTCCCTAACACTTTATAATCTACCACTCCTCCATCTTCATGCTCTTCCCCTGCTCCAACATAGGGCCCGTCCCACAGGATGCCATCCTTCCCAAACTGATCCTACGTGGGCTGCCCACATGCAGCAGCTCTTGAAGAACCACTCCCATATGGGTCTGTACCAGGGGATCTATCCATCAGCAGCAAACTGCTCCAGCACAGGTCCCCCACGGGCAGCAGCTCCCCCCAGACCCTCTGCTCCTGTGTGGGCTCCTCTCCACAGGCTGCAGCTCCAGCCTGGGAGCTGCTCCTGCGAGGGCTCTCCATGGGCCACAGCCTCCTCCATGCCACAGCCACCTGCTCCACCAGGGGCTCCTCCATGGGCTGCAGCGTGGAGATCTGCTCCATGTGGGACACACAGGCTGCAGGGGGACAGTCCGCTCCACCAGGGACCTCTCTGCAGGCTACACGGGAACTTCTGCTGTGTGCCTGGAGCACTTCCTGTCCTCCTTCTGCACTGACCTCAGTGTCCGCAAAGCTGCTTCTCACCCACCTCTCCATGCTGTTGTTGCACAGCTGGTGGTGGTTGTTTGTTGTTTTTTTTTTTTTTTCCCCATTCTTAAATCCATTCTCACGGAGCCACAACCAATGTCACTCACTGGCTCAGTTCTAGTTAGTGGCATGTCCCTCAAAGTGAAATAGAGTTTAACATGCTACTTGATCCTCAACTGCCATTCCTGCAATCCATCAGGTTTCTTTGTTTTGCAAGAAGCTGACAAATATGAGTGCTGTGCCATCAGGAGAGGGCAGAGCCTAAGTACCCACCATTACCTTTGTAGATGACCATTACGATCCATTCACAAGTCTGCAAGGTGTTTTGACTGCACTGATGGAACAAACTGAGCAGTAGAGTCAACCTGTTAATATCCCAGGTGTTTCCAAAAAAACGCCCTTTGTCTCTTCAAGTTTCATTCAGCAATAGGCTAGGCTTTACAGAAAAATAGTTCAGTGTAGAGTTCTTCAGAGCATGAAACTGGGAACATAATTATAGGATTTGCACCTTCTGCTGCTTACTTGGGAGGGACCATCCATGCAAGCCATAAACATACATATCCCATGTCTAGAGGACTATCCTGAGGCTATAGATACATGACTTAGGAGCCTGATCTAGAACTGAAACAAAATGCCATGGTTATTCTGACTTAACTAGCCTGCCCATGAGCTCCCATTTTAAAGGAAGGTAAGAAAGGTTTATATGAATCAGTCACCCCAGGCGAAAAAGCATGGGAGGTTCAACATTTGCAAAGCCTCAAAGGCCAACAATAGACTTCTGCAACCAAGAGAAATTAAAAATAAATAAAATTGGGGGTCAAAGCACCCAGAAACAAAACTTCTGGCAGAAGGTACAGATTACAGTAAAATAAATCCACCTTTCAATCAACCATTTCTGACAAAAAAATTAGGGATGGTGAACAGTTTAAAAATTATTATAAAAAAAAAAAAAAGACAGTTGATCCAAGTGATATATCAAGCCTTTAAAATAATTCAAAAACAAAACCTATTAAAATCTAACCATAAGAATTGGCCCAAGAAACAGATTCGGTTTTACATAAGTAACAATGAGAATAAGCATCTTTCTCTTAAAATTTAGTCTGTTTTTCCAGTTTGGAGCAACTTTCACCACAGGTTGCCAACAGGCTCACATCTACAGCTTAAACATCAAATATTTCAGCTAAAGAAAGAAATTCCATAAACAAACAGCAAAGCCTGCTTCAGACAACTTCACAGAAAAAAAAATAATCTTAGCAGCCAACAAGGAAAAGGCAAACTTCCAGATGAGGAAGGCAAAGGAGCTCTAATTCAGCGTTCTTGCAGCTATCAGATGGTTAACAAATTGAGATGAGAGTCTTCTGTGCCTTTTGAGCAACTTTCACTCTGGCAAACTTAAAGGATTCAGAAGTGCAGCTGGAATACATATGGGAGATGCAGGAGAAAGTGGATCATTTGAATTTGTAACTCCATTGTGCGCTGGAAGAACTTCCTGCAGATGAGATGCATCCCGCCAGTGACGCAGGGAGACTCTCCATCTGCTAACGGTAATGAATTTATTCTCTAAACCACCTACCAAAAGTGACACAGTTTATGTTAGTGATATATATGCAACAGAAATCTTAAAATAAAGCCTGCAAGGACAATTTCTTTTTTGCTTCCAAAAATCCCTATACTAGAGCATCTCCACTGGAGGAAAAAAAAAAATTATTTTGATGAAACAGATTTCACATTCTGATTAAGGTGTTTCATTCAACACAAATTTTTTATGCATAAATGTTTTTTAAAGTTAAAGCCAAATATACTTCTAGATGATGTTTAGCGTTTAAAATAGAACAGGTATCACAGTAATAGAACATTATCATGCCAGCTTCATCCCATTAGACAGTCGATTACTGGTTTGCTTGGTTGGTCCTCAACTACAATAGCTGAAAACCATGTTGCTTCAGTTACTCAGGCATCTTTGCTGCATTACGTTTTGCTTTATCAGCACATACAAGGCCATGTTTCATATGCAAATTATCTTAAGGGTCACTTTAAATTAGCACATTTAAGAGAGTAAAGGAGGGACAATGGGAAAACGCTGCAGAGAAATTGTGAATATCTTCTTCCCATTTTTACTGACCACCAGCCTCACTATTGAAACTGAAGAGACTGCAGTCACCTGAGAACTGGATCTATTGCAAGCTGCTGGAGATAACACACTTGGTGCTGAGAAATGGAGAGGAGATGACAAAAAGGAGCCACAAAAATCACAAATGTAAATTAATAATCAAATATACACATACAACGAGGAAACAGATGGCAAGTAATTTTCCCCAGTGTACTTACACTTGTTCTTCTAGAGCCTGTATTTGGGTCACTTGCTAGATTAATTCTCATGTGTCAGACCCAACAGAGGTACTGTGCAATGGGCACAGCCTCAGCCTATTTTTAAATTATGCTCGTTTGACACTACACTGTGAAGGCATTCATTAGAATTTCTTCAGTGCAGCTTGTAATACTGCCCCGCAACTTTGAAACCAGGCTGCCTGATGTCATTTCTACCATCAGCAAGACTGCCCCGTTCAGGCCTACTGAACACAGCACAAGCTACAGAAATCTGGTCAGTGCTACCACATCTCATGGAGGCATCCAACACAGAGGCAGACAAGCCTGACAAAACTGGTGCTCTGGAAAATATATACAGCAGGCTACAGAGAAAATACACCACTGGAGGTTACAGATTCTTCCTAACACCCTCCTTAAACTATGCCTTTCTTCTCATGTTTAGGAGTACAAAGGAATACCTCAACGGATGAGTTGCTTTTGACATGTGCGCTGTAGCAGCAGCATATGACCCCAGGATACTTGGAGCACTAAATCTTCCACACCTCAGCTACAAACTGACAGGGACCTGTCTTACTTAGCACAGGTCACGCGAAGGACCACAGTCTCAACGCGAGGCACCCGCAGGTCAAACTGTCTGCTTTAGGGTGGGCTTACATGGCAAAGGAAAATAATGATACCAGGGTGTCAGACTAATTGCAGCCACAGGTTTCCCTCCTGTAATACTGGTAGACATTAGCATGAAACAAGGACTGTATGTGCAGTGACTAGAGATTAGCTCCCCCTTAATCTGGCAGGAATCTGGATTTAACTCAGCGCAACAATGAAGATCTTCAACACTTCCGTAGAAATCAAAATTGCATTTCTCGCTACCCCTCCTTATTGTTTCCAAAATGATTTTGCTCAGCAATAAATAAAGCTTTATTAGCATGCCATGTGAGCTCACTGTGGCATTAGTCGAACATCAAAATATTTCCACCCCCTCTTCCCATATTCATCTCTTCTAAAACAAATATGCAAAAAGAGAATGGGAAATATATTAGTTCCTAAATTAACAAGGAGGTTGGTGGAAGAGGATTCTCTCCCCCCAATAATCTACACACATAACTAGGAAATATCACAGCTGTCTGCAAAAATTGCAGCAGCAGAGAACAGGGTGACAAAAGCTTGTTTTCTAGGTTCACAGAGGAAAAAAAAAAAAAAGGCAGTGTTTCTTCTTTATCCTAGCTCTCAGATTTAGAAGCTGTCACTTTAATTCAAAATAATCAATTGACATATTGATTATAAAGATCATGTTTACACTGATTACACTCATGCCACATCTCTCTCCAGCTGAGTTAGGTAGACTCATGATGAAAAGTGAGAATGTGTACTTTTTTTTTTTTAAACTCAACTTCCTCAGAGCTTAAATTCAATTTTAGCTTAATTGGGTGAAGGGTAGGAAATAAAAATATTGAATCCTTTGATATAAAGTCATAAACCCCAGACTACAAGCAAGCTTATTATATCACTGTCCGTACAGTCTTTGGTTTGGTGCTGTGCAGCCGCTAAAATATTAAGTTTTACCATTGGGAAATTGATTTTGTTATAAGAAGTTTTTACAATGCCACTTAATCTTAACCAACCTACATTAAAAAAAAATATACAGAACGCAATTACAGAAACCCTTTATATAGTAAGCTTGATCACTATATTAAAAAAAAAAAAAAAAAAGAACAGCCTGATGTAATTTCAATATAATGGCAATGGAAGCAGAAAAAGCTGTAGCAATATGCTGCCCTCCTGAAACAAAGATTGCAGGTTCCTAGCTTAAATGCACAATCTTGATTCACTTAAAGTTAGTAGCATGATCCATCTCCCACATGGAGGGCTGTGTCCTGCAGCTCCAGCATCGACCTCCTTTTCTAGCGTTACGTTTCAAGTAGGCTCCTGCAGGGCAGCAAGATTCTGTGATTACAGTTAAAAGAATACTTTAGGTCTGAGAGCCTTGCCTCTTTGAATAGATAACCATTTCTAGTTCAACAATTACCAGCATGCAACAGCCATTTCTGCCTTTCCCCTTCCAGGGCTGCAGTTGAAAGGCATCCTAATTAGATGACCCCGCATACAGAATTGCCATTAATTGGCTTTTAGAGCACTCTAGTGAATACCTAAATCTTAGTTACAATGAGAAGTACTTTCTTTAGTTAGAAGGTAAACATACCGACACTGCCGTGTTTTGGAACACCTCTTAAATAGCGTGGGATTAATATTAGGAAGACAGCGCATTATTACCTTTTCCACCCGTTCCTCGATGACACTCATGCATCCCCACTTCCCAACCGTGTTAAAGCACACTCAGGCAAGATCAAGAGTAACCCTGACCTCCACATCAATAACATCAGGTAGTATTTCAAACTGCCTTCCATCCCCAGCCAATCTGAACTGGCCTGCAGGACAGGCTTGTAAGCACGTCCTTAAACAACCCAGTTTTGCCTAAATATTGCAACATATGCCACTTGGGTTTACGTAAATATTCCACAACTCCTGCAGCTCTTAACTAAAACAAGCGGGTCTGAAACAGTGTCAGTGTGTCAAAATATTCACTGCTTTCTATTGATCCAACTCAGACCTCGCCTGTCAGAGTAACAGTTGATTTTTTTTTCTTTTACCATTCATGAATGAAGTTTTAAGTTGCAGGTTAAGTTTAAGGCAGATTTAAACAATAAAAACCCTCATCCGTAACTGGAAGGCTCACACGAGCCTACAACACTTCGCTTCGCGGGACTTCAGGTTCATACCAGCGACCTGCAGGACCAAAACCAGAGGTGCCAGGACCCGCAGGGGACATGGTGCCCGGCACCCACCCGAGCACGGGGGGCTTTGTGGCCACAGCCCTAGTGCAGGATGATGCTGGAACAGAGCGAGGCCCTAGCGCAGCAGGTGCAGCACCCCACACCACGGCGGGACAGGATGGGGAGACCCCCGAGGTGGCAACCCGCGGGCTGCAGGCAGGTGCTTAGGATTTTTCATTTTGCCTCGGACCGAGGCAGAAGCCCAGCCAAGGATGCAGCTGACCCCTTCCCACCCTCGGGGACAGCTCGGGCCCCGAGCAGCACCACCCGCCGACCGGGGGCTGCGGGACCCGGCGCGGAGCTGTCAGAGCAGCCCCGTGCTGGCCTCTGGGGGGGTTCAGGCCGGCGGCGGGCGAAGCGCCCCAGCACGGTCAGTAACTTCACCCACCCGCGCCGCTCTCCCCGGTACGTGTTAATTACGCACCCGTTTTAATCGCGCCCGGATTAAGCCGCGAAGCGGGGTTTCCCCCGGGAGCTACCGGCCGGGGTGGGGGGCACAGACACCCGCCCGACGGCGGCGGCTCCCGGGGGGCTGGGGGCAGGTGGGCAGCCCCCTCCTTCCCTCCATCCCTCCCCCGTGTCCCCTACCTGTCGTCGTAGCAGAAGTCTGCGCCCAGCGTGTTGAGGTACAGGGCGAGCCCCAGGGCGCCGCTCACCAACTCCGCGACCATCTCTCCGCCCGCCGCCGCCGCGCTCGCACCGGGGCAGCCCCCCCAGCACCGACCCCGCCGCCGCCGCCGCCCCCCGGCTCCGCGCTCCAACGGCGGCCGCAGCCCGGCGGCGTCCCCCCGCCGCTCCCTACCCCATGGCAGCGGGCACAGCCCAGCACCAGGGCGCGGCGGCAGCCGCCCCCCCTCAGCACGGCCCCGGCCCGCGCCCCCTCGCAGCCGAGCCGGGCGCCGCCGCCGAGGCTCTGGGAGCGCCCGCGTGGGGCGCCCCGGGCTCCCAGCGCGCCTGCGTGCGGGGCCGCCCCCCGGCCGCCCCCCGCCCCGCCCCGGCCCGCCCCGCCCCGCCGGGGGCTGCCCGCTGCCGCCGCAGCGCTCCCGAACGGGTGTTGGGGCCGCTCCTCCGTACCCCGGCCCCGCTTCCCCACTCTCTCCGCGTCTTCTTCTTAGCCTTTGTCTTTTTCTTCTCCTTTTCGTTGGCGCTGTTCTCCTTGCTTTTCCCATTGCTCTTTTCCTCTTGTGTTGTTTTTTTCTTTTTAATTTCATTTTTTTCCTCTTTTTTTTTTTTTTTTTTGCCCCTTTTCTTCCTTTTTACTCCTCCCCCCAAGCCCACATCGTTAGCAGGAAAGCCAGGACCCGCATCGCGGGATGCCGTGGCAGAGCAGGGGGCTCCGCACTCCCGCTTGCCCCGAGCCTCCCGCTCTCCCGCCGTGATGGTGACAGGACGTCCACCCGCGGGGGTTCCCGCTGGGCAAACCGAAAGCAAAGCACCGAAACTTGGCAGGGAAGCGAGCGCAGCCCGAGGCGAGCGGCGCCGCAAGCCGGGCTCCCCGCAAGCAGGCGGGCGGCGGGGCCGTGCCTGCGCCCCGGGCAGGGAGGGCGCAGCCTGAGGGGGGTCGGGAAAGGGCCCGTGTGGGGACCCGGCTGCGGGAATAACGCCCTGAAACCGTTCTCGGTAATTCGGGGGGTGCGCAGGCACGAAGTTACGGAAGGGGTTCGGGTCCGTCAAGCTGCTTGTTTCCTTTTTTCGAGAGTTTTTTAAGTCTCGCCTCCGCTTTGTGCCAGCCAGGCGTTTCTGTAACCGTTCCCTCATGATTTCCATCAAGTGGCACATCATGCTGTCGCAGAAGAATGGGAGCCTGTGCATCAAGCTGCGTATTATAAATTGGGGAGCTTTTAACAAGTTTCCTTTCTCCCCTACGTGATTATTTAATGCTGTTCTCTGCAACATCACAATATATTAAGTGCATTAAGACCTCTTTCAAGCAATGTTTAAAGTGCTCTTGTGAAGTCTGCCCCAAGTGTCACAAACATCTCAGCTGCTTTTACTTAGGTTCGGGGTGTGTGTTATCACCATCAGTGGCAGTAATTGCAGACTTCGGGGGGAGGGTGCATTTTGTTCGGAATATTAAAGCTTTGAGGGGCCTTATTGAACCCATTAGCGGATCACATTGATCTGGGAACTGCACGTTAAACTTTTCAGCCTGAAGCACAGAACACAGTAACCCAGATTTTAAGAGTCGGTCTGCTTTGTCAGAGCAACTGTGATCCTGACGTTCGAACACCAGTTCTCAATGTGTTTCTGGACCTACTGCCAAGATCCCGGCCGCCACGGCTTAGTCCTTGCCACAGTGGGATTGCTGAGCTTCCACACGAGGCTTGCACAGCTCCTTTTCTGGAACATCCTAAGAAACTGCCTGAAAAGCAGCATAATTGCTGCTGAGTCACAGTGGCAGAAGTCTCTCCTTCTCCATCAAGAGCAAATGGACTTTTTCTTCAAGGAGGCAGGACTCCTGGCTGGGATGGATGAGGCCTGGCAGGAGAGCTTGAGAAACAAAACAAATCCTCTGGGGAGAGAGTTTAGCCAAGCCTGACACTGAGTAATAGAAGCAAATGTCAACAGAGGGTGGGGTCAGTTGTGAGGACTGTGGGGACAGCCTGCCCCGCTGGACGTCCCCGGTGCTCGCGGGTGGCCGGAGGCAGCATCAGGACCCCACCAGCCTGAGCCAGCCGCCACATGGATTCAGCTGCGCGAACAGGAGCCTGCAGGGCCTGCGTATCACAGAAGCATTCCTCCCTATAAACAAAGGATAAGTGTCCTCCCAATGGAAAGACCTTTCTCGTGTGGAGAAAAACCTGCGTTGTAGAAAGAAATAGAAGGCTACGTTTGCACATACCGCTCTGCCTGGCCTCTCTGTGGCCTCGTGCACCAGTCCAAGCTGGGGGCAGCAGGTGGAAGGAGCCAGTGCAGAGAGCTGGATACAGGTTCAGCATCAAAATTGTTGGCCATGACAAGCAAACAACACTGCTGGAGAGCACAAGAGGGTAGAAATCAAAGTGTGCTAGGGGAACTCCATCTGTTCTTCAGTTAGTTAAAATAATAAATGCACTGGAGTTATGAACAATGTTACATTTTACTATAATATCTGGAGATGTCAGATAACATTCTGACTCATAGCAGATTTACAGCATGACGTGCAGTAATCACAAGGTATCAAAAGAGGTAATTTAGAAGTTCAGATGTGTCACTAAGCAGCCATTTCCAAAATAACCTTCACTTCCAGAAAGTCATTGTCACAGATGCTGGTATCAGGGAAAAGGGAAGAGGTGGAGGGTTGTAACAACATGTAATACTAGCAGTAATTGTAAAGATAACTAGCGCTATTCAGTCTAACAGCTGATCTATTGCATATAGCTTAGCAGAAAAATTCATATGCTTTATTGCAGGTATGGCCCTCAGAAAGGGTCTGTTTTAGCACCAAGTGGGAAATTTCTTCATCATTATAGATTCTTCAACATTATAGATTCTGAGTCAGTGTGCTACAATACACTCCACCTAAACCGTGCCCGAAAGATTAAGTTGTGGCACAGCGTGTAGAAATACATGTCTGTCACAGTGACAGATTTGGTTAAGCGGTCACTGACTATGAGACCTTAAATGTCAGGGTAATGCATGTGGTGCAGATCCCTCAACAGATTAGATTAGACACTTCAATTTCTATACACAGCGTTCATTTGCTGGAGCTTGTAGAAAATGTTTGTAGCGGCTTCCTCAGAGCATCTGAGAAGAGAAAGGCTAGCTGGGAATTGTTATCAAAATGAGGCAAGTGAATATTAAGTGTTACTATAGGAATAATGCGGTGGAATTTTATTTGTTTGTTTGTTTTGTCTTGCTTTGGCCAGTTCTTATGCTTGGGTATCATCAAATAAATATCATATAATACTGTGCATATTTTGAACAACCTAAATTGCATCCAGTGATGTGACTTAATGAGCGCAGAAATATAAACTTGGGCTCATCTTAAAACACCCACGCAGTTGCTGTTGTTAGTAGTCAGGGATAAGCTGGTGTTATCTGAGGAAATAAATCAAATTAGTTGAATACATATATGAATGAGTGACCTCATTTTATCAAAAGTAGGAGAAAGTGGGGTAGAGAAGAATGTTTCAGCCAAATGCCTTTTTCAGAATTATTGATTCACAGAGATTGTTTGATTTTGTGGACCAGGATCTAAGCTGCTGTTTTCCTGTCATGCTGATGTAGTCCCAAGCTGGGAAAAATGATACTAATTTTCAACAGATCAGCATTTCTACTTTCTTTGAGACATCATTTTTTTTGTTTGTTTGTTTGTTTTCCATGTGTTGTTTTTGTTTGTTTGTTTTGTTTTCTTCTGTTAAAGCTGTGATAATAATGATGTTAGCAATGACAAGCAAGCTAAAAATGCATTGCAACTGCTGAACAGTAAAATCTCACAGAAATCTGCAAGAAATAAAACACCAAAACCTAAATACAAGCAGAAAAAGAAAGTACATGCAGGACTTGCATCCATCTGAGGAAGAGACCTTAGCTGAACACATTTCCTAAGGAAGCACATTTCCAGGAGGCACCAGTTCCTACTTTAGATCAGTCAGTGGAGCTAGAGTATTGCTGCAGAGCTGGAGAGAGAGAGAGAGGGAGAGAGAGAAAACCAATGCAATTTTAGCTTGACCTAATGTAATTACACAGACTCTCCAGGAAGAAAAAAGATAGTTATAGGTAAATTTCTTGTATACATCTAACATATAAAAGCATCTATGTAACTCACAATAGAGCATATCTTGAAGAAGCTGATTACTCCAAATGGCTGTGATTAAAAATGATAATGTTTCCCAGAAAACTTATGACTAAAATCCACAAAGGGACTTGGATATCCCATTCTTCAGTGAATTCTTTTATGCTTTAGATTTAGGTGCCAGTGTGGATTTTTTGCTTAACTGACATCAGATGGAGACAGCTGTAGTTTCTACATACCTAAATCTACACAGTTAAAGTCCCCTATGTATCCAGATTTCTGTCTCTTGGTATTTTGAGAACCAAAAAAAACCAAAACCAAAACCAAAAACAAAAACAAACAAACAAACAAAAAAAAAAACACTGCTGTGTTGCTTAAAGCTTTAGCGTATTCCAAAGCCATGTCACAGTTATCAGAATATGCCTTTCCTTGCCTTTTAATACCTGCAAAACCTGAAACAAAGTGTGTTAGGAGCATGCAGAATGGCATACAGATATTTCTGTTTCAACCAGAGCATTAACCAAGGGCACAGGACACACGACGTATCTTTGCGTAATCCAGAGAATAGATCTGAACTATCGTGTTGTAACTCTGCTGCTAACTGCACCAATGTCGGGCAGTCTATGACAGAGCACTTACCCATCCAATTCATTTTAGTACAGGAACACCCATTTGTTCATGGTATGAAAGAGCCATTGTTTTAGAAGCAATTAGCACTAGCAATTAGGGCATTCCTTTAGCATACATGCAATCTGGAATCAAACATCTACTTTGGATCAGGAAGAGAAGGACAGATTATGAACCCAATTCCTTGACAGCTCTGCTGAAGTACTTTAAATTGTAAAGCATTTGTAATGAGAATTAATGGAGCTCCTTCCCACTAATTACATTTTAAGAAAACAAACAAATTGATTTAGGCATGCATCTCTAAAAGACATTTTCAGATAAACATCGTAAGGAGAAGCGTAGTTCCTTTCCTGTTTTTGTTTGTTTGTTTGTTTGTTTGTTGAATGAGCTCTAACAAATGTAATTCTGACAGTTTTGAAGGCATTTTTGATTTAATGTCCTATGACAATAAAGTCAATAAAACAATAGTCAGAATAGTTTTTGTTCCTCTGTAATTAAAAGCCTCATGAAATTTAATGGAAAAACTGTGATTTTCCATATTCAGTACTTCAGGTGTCTCCACACTAAAGTTGCCGTCCTCTTCCCAATTCTTCCTTCAGATGCATTGGCCTGCATTTTTGGACTATCACCTAAACTGATCATTTGTGTTCTCTTCACCCATGTGCAGTAGGAAACAATGATGCATCTCAGGTCTCAGAAGGATACTCCAGTTTTCCATACTGTAGCCATTGTCAGTTAATTTGTTGCAGGATACTATTGACTCATTCTTAGCGATATGGTTTAGTGGAGTTATGGTCTTAGTGTTAGGTCAGAGGTTGGACTCGATGATCTTGAGGTCTCTTCCAACCTAGACAATTCTGTAATTCTGTGATTTACTGATTTCTGGTTCTAAGTTCATTAATGCTTGAATTAAATAAATAAATAAATAAATAAATAAATAAATAAATAAAAGAGAGAAATGTCAGAGCAAAAGGTAGCTTTCCATCTCTGCTGACATTTCATGGGTAATTTTCTTAATGTTACTCCATTCTAGACTAATCCTAATCTGCTTTACATATTTATCTCCCTTGTCCTTTGAGTTAGCCCAAAGTGAGATCAAAGGTAGTTTTTAATCCCTGTTGTTCAGAGTAAGTTGACAGTGTAAACTTACTAATTGTAGATATGTCAACTTGCCACCTCCTGGAACATGAGCCTTTTTACTGTTGTGTATTCATACATTATAAAAATAGCAATATACCGGTTATCTTTTTTTTTTTTTTTTTTTTTTTTTTTGTAGTTCTTATCAAAACAGCTCAAACAAGCACAAATTCTTAAAAGATGTCTCTGGAAATAAAAATAAGCTTATTTTACATGGGTAGATGTGGAGGTAACTGGCATTTGTGTTGGTTTATCCAGTTTATATGGGAACTCTGTAGCAGAAGAGGAACCTGTCTGAGATCCCAGTTATGATTCCCAGTCATTCATTTGCTTTCATCATGAGATCATCCTTCCGTTCACAGTAATTGATATTTCCTTAGACAAAACACAATGGAATTATCTCAGGGATTAATTTGGCCTAAGACCTTAATTCTGAGAAAAGCCCTACTTGACAGATGGATGCCTGCAACATAACCAAGAAGTCTGTGGCGCACAGCCTGGATTTTACGCAGGTGGAGGAAAGGGAGTATGAGTGGTATATCATATCCTGCCTCTCATCATTTCTTGGCAGATGTATTGCCCAGTAGATGGAAAAGCTTCATCAACAGCTGAAAATCTGTTTCTTGTCATCTTCCTTCCCATAGAAAGAAGTGAGTCATCGTGCTGTCCATCAGTCCCGTACTTTTCAGGGTACTGACATTTCCCTTGTGATGCAGATGTTGAAAGACAGTTTAATTTTAGTCTAGAACTGTCTACTTCTACTTCATTTGTCCCTCAAATGTACAGCCTGGGATATAGGCTGTGAAAATTGGACAAAAAATGATATGTCTCTATGGCAGCAACATCAGACCTTCGTCCCACGGCAGAACAAAACCAGCCAAAGATGCAAGTGTAATTTCCACCTCAGTCCCTGCAGATTTTCTATGGAATAACCTAATTTACTTCTTTACTTCAGTACAATCTTGGCTTCCTGCTGTATAAGTACGAAGTAAAGCCAGGAAAGCCATGATTGCTCTTATTTTAGAGGGAATGTGTCAACATTACTGAAACATATCTAACACCAGCACAAGCACAATTCTCAAGAGTTAAATAAACAAGGAAAATTATTATAAGGAGTAAACTTTTGAATCCTTCTAAACAGACTCAGTTTGATTTTTCATAATAGTGTTGGAACCAAATGACGTTTTGTACTGTAATGTAGACAAGTCCGGAGAGGATAGTCAAGGAGTTCTAGGCTCCTAATGAACAATAAAGCAGGAACAGCAACTAAATTAGCAGGAACTAAATTGTTTCTTGCTTGCTCAGTTTGTGAAATAACTTATCTGACTATGTGAAATCATATATGAAAATCTCAGATGGCCTCTGTCTCCCCACTTTAAAATATAATTAACACATGCCAGCAATAACATCACATTAAATTTAATTTTTAGTGGATTAAAGACATTGGTACTTTGATTTAGAGCTAAGGCAATTGCTTCTTTTATTTGCAAATATGCAAAAACACAAAACATGAAGTGTATTTTTTACTTTTTTTTTTTTTTTTTAGTAAACAAAAATAACAGGAGTTTAATCAACTCAGTGGACCATTCACAGCTTTTAAGTGACTGCATTGACTTGGGATATGCAGGTGACCCAGATTTCTCCTCTGCTGTGTCACACAAACAGTTCAGTACAGAATTGTACTTTCTGTGATCGGTGAGTCAATTGGTTTGCTACAGGCTATTACATATAGATGATGCATTCCAGTTATATTTGTGTGTGTCATAGAATGCAATGAAGTAAAATTCATGATATTCAGCGTACACAGCAAAAATAAAATTCTTTGGAGACCCAACCCAGGAAGTTTTTTCTCCTGTGCACATTTGCACAGGTGAGAGAATTCCCTCTTTTCAGTAAGCGCAAGTTTTCTAATTTATTTAGTCTTTATTTATTTATTTATTTTTAATTACTTTTTCTTACACTGTTTGCCTGGGAAGATATACATATTTCTAGTTCCCATAAACCTCACCATCACCAAACTGGCCAATTTATACCAAGGTCTTTGTGCGCTGATAACAACAAACCTGGACTTCAATCAATCTCTAGCAACCTTTAAAAGAAATTAGGGTCTTGAGATTGTTTTTCATTATTATTTATATACAACATTGGTTAAAAAATTATGTTGTGCTTTCCATTTCCATTAGGACCTTTTGGAAAACACATATCCTACTGAACACATTTCATGGAAAATGCTGACTTTCTGTGTCAAATCTTTCATTTGGTTTCCTAAATCAGCTAACAAGTGAAAGATGCAACCATGCTCTGTCAACAAAAGGATTTTCCCATATGCTAGCTACCATGTGGTTAAAAACATATTTTCTAGCATAGCTACATTGTCAGAGATTTTAGATCATATTTGCAGCTGGTATAACTTGTCATAGCTTCAGCAGACCTGTCACAATTTCTATCACCTAGTGTCTATTCCTTAATACTTAATACAGAGGGAGGCAAGAAAAGAGATAACCAGGTCTCAGGAATGTTGACATTTTAAATTCCTTCCTACCCTATTTTGCACAAGAAAGAGCATTACATTTGGCTACGTAAATAGATCCCAGATTTTAAAATAGCCAGGTTCTTTTCTGCCTCAAGGAGAAAGAAAGATATAAACCAGAATTATTGGCTTTCTGTAATATTTTATATTCAATTTTCTCCTGCTACGTCCATGCCATGTAATTGTGTGCACATGTGTACATGCGTGGTCCTTGTTGTACAGGGTTACAGCCAGATTCTTGTCTGAGTGCCAGGGCTCTACCAGGGGTTCAGGGAGTTGCTGCGCGCTCTCCTTTATTCCGTGTACAACAATGAGTACTCCTTCCTATATCTGCCAAACGCATGGTTTGATCCCATTGATATCCATTTGGCATCATGCTGTTATTCACTAACCCTTCACCACAGCTATTAATCACATGCACATGTGAAGTGCTGTTTGCAAGGGGTGGGTTCACGTCTGCTTTGTTGTCTCGTTTTATTAAAGGCTCTAACACCAGTCTTCTGGCCTAGCCTTTCTCACCAATGCATTGCTGAAATATGTACCCCTGAGTGATTCCTGGCTCTCCACTCCATTCCGACACCCAAAACATTTATACCTGCCCAAAGCACAGGGCATATTCCAACCATCCCAGGAGATGCTTTTCCATTACCTGAGTATCCTCCCTTTCTTCCCCTTCAAAGTATTTTAGTGGGGGGCTTTCAAGAGAGCCACCCTCTGGAAAATGCTGCTTTGAACGTTTAATGGGCTGCAGATTCATCATCCTTCATCCATTTTGGTCTCAGTGTTTGCCTCATTTGGGCTGGTTTGGCTTGTGTCCATCCTTAGCAGCAGATGGTGGTTGGCTAAAATGTTCCTATGACAGTCCCCTCTGTGTACAAATAACCCACAAACAACCCGCAGAGTACTGTTTTTCCCTGGTCACAGCTGAAATCAGATAAGAGAAAGTTACTTTGTTTGCAAATCCAGCCCTCTTTAAATAAAAAGCTCTCTTTAACTTTGAAAAAGTGCTGACAAAAATGCTACCAGATAAGACCATCCCTGGGGCTCCAGAGCAGCAGTCTGGTAAAAATGCTATGAAACGAGCCTCCAAAAATGCTGATGGCAACCCAGAGCATTTACTGGCAAAAAGGAACTGAGTCATGAGTCTGATTTTGTGAGCACAGGGTCAAACCCTTGGTTTGCCTACGTTAGCATTGCTTTGACAAAAGATACGATTAAGCTGTCTGAGTATCTCACAGAGGATGTCTGTAGACATATCTCAGTACACCTTTGCCATACTCTCTATAGGGAAACTGCTGAAGCACGATTTACACACACACACACACACACACACACACACACACAAATGTCCCTTTTTTGCAGATATTTGAACTAGGCTTCAGAGAAAATTTCTGATATTGTCTATCAGGTACATTTTGTAAGCAAACCTTCAGTGGCAAAACATATGGAATAATGAAATATTTTTCAGTGGGAAAAAAAAATAATTTTTGTCAGAGACAAATTTATCTGATTCATGCTCTTAAGTGATTGCTTTCGTTGCAGCTTTTTAAGCCAAATGGTTCAGCTTGAGTTTATGAAATGTGTTCAGAGTTTGGCAATGGGCAGACCAAAACACACACAGACAGCAGAGGGCAAGATTAAAAACAGAGGGAGTGCAGGGCTGGAGTGGGCTTCCTGCTGTGGCTGTGACCATGGCCAGTACCCATTACACATGATTCTCAGTTTTCTGGTTACGTTCCTCTTGGGGTGCTTCTCCCACTGTTCTTATCTCAGGCCCCAGCACTTTGGGACATTTCTGAGAGAATTTAGTGAGCTCAGAATTACAGAGACATGTCAGAAGTCCCCAGTTTGCTGCGTAGCTGTTAAAAATCACGTCTTCTTAATCCTTTTGTCAAAATGGAACCAGGCAGGTCTTCGCCACAACTAATGCCTTGCATTTTCCACAGCCCACTTTCCTTATGAAGCAAAGTAATGAAAACTGTTGAGAAGGCCTATGAAGCTGAGAAGCAAGCTCAGCTGTTCATCCCAAAACTAGAATGCACTCACCACCACCAGAAAAAGTAGCTGCTTGCTGCAGTACTTTTAGAAGATTGTAAATGCCCAGAGCACTGCACTGCAGCAACAACCCTGTTCTGCTTTAGATGAGAAATAACTATATGTGGCTGTACCATTTTAGAGGGGAGCAAAAATTACCTTTATTTTTAAAAAAAATTTAAAAATAGCACAAAAATTAAAAAAAAGAAAAGAAAAGAAAAGAAAAGAAAAGAAAAGAAAAGAAAAGAAAAGAAAAGAAAAGAAAAGAAAAGAAAAGAAAAGAAAAGAAAAGAAAAGAAAAGAAAAGAAAAGAAAAGAAAAGAAAAGAAAAGAAAAAAAAAAAAAAAAAGCTTAAAATGCTTCCAAACTAACCTTTATTACAAATGAAGGGAAGTGACTAAATAGAGTTGAGGGCATGGTGGCCTGCCCTTTGCATTAATCACTTCAGCTGGAAAGATAGTGAGGGGAGCACACAGTCATTAATCCAGAAACAGTGAGGGGACGGCATCCTAGGAAGGGCACCAAAGTCCCAGGTCCAGAAGTCATTGGGATACAATGCAGGATGATATCACTTCAGTAGAGAGCTGCAGTTCAATGCCACATTGTCAAATCTTATTCTGTAAGTATATAATGCAACAGACCAAGAAAGAAGCATGTTATTCTTTCTAAATCATAGGGATTGAAAGGTAATCATTTCCTCTGTCTTTCTTTCTTTCTTTCTTTTTGATTGCAGCATTCTCTCTCCTCAAATACTAAATAAAGCCACAATAAAGCCAATGGTTTAGAGAGATTTCCAAAATGCCTTTGAAGAATTTTAGATGAATTGATGAAGGAGTTTACTTTCAGGCAGTATTTTAAGTTAGAGACATTTCATAACAAAAAGAGACCATGTTTGTTAGCAGGTGCAGAGGATAACTGTCTCTTTTCACTCCGAGGCTCCCCATCTATTTCCAATCTACTTTCAAGTTTGTTTGGGATTATTTTACCAGTGCAGGGACTTAGGAGGCTTTAGAAAGATAGTATGTTCTTGCAGTTAAGAATATATACTCTGGTTTGGGGTTTTGGATCCAGTGGAATTTGCAGTCGTATTTCTTCACTTTTGCTGTTTATCCTGTTCTTAATCTGCATTGATTTTTCCCCTATATAGCAGGGGGAAAAAAAAAATCAATTTTCCATTATGTTTTTTAATCAGTCATAGTAAGAGTTAAACAGTCTTGGGCACTGCAGGTAAAACAGCTGATAATCAGTTCGGGAGTTATCTCATTTATTACTCTGAGTTGACAGGGGGTTAAATTCTTCCCTTAGCATCCAGGCTAAGGCAGCATCTTGCATCCAGGTATGGTGTGTGCCAGAGCAAAGCCCACCCCAGAGGCTGTGTCAGCTGATGCTAGTTGCAGTTCTGCCATCCTGGGGGACCTCAGGTAGCTCATGCTGATGGCCACAACATCACACAAGCTAAATGGAGGCAGTGGCATGCTGTCAGCAGACTTTGGGGTGAAAAGGTGATTTTCTGATCTAAGCATTTGCAGGAAGACCTTGATCTGCCACTGCATTACAGAGGAAAGAGAAGTGCTGAGAATGGAACTGCCCATTCAGTGACTCACCTAGGGCCTGATTCGACTTTCTTTAGAATCAATGGGAGCCTTTCTATAGGTTTTGCAGCACGAGATTGTTCAACAGTCACCATCGTGTGCTGGGAATTCTTTGTCTGGTGGAAAGTGTGATGAAAAAAATGTTCCAATGTTCATCATCCTCAACTGATAAGAAAAGAAAGGACCCTGGTAAAGCAATGCAGATTCAAACTGCAAAAAGACAATTCACAAGTCTGAAGACTGGGATAAGCAGATCTTTCTCTTCCCAGATTATTAAAGTACGGGGTCCAGAGACTGCTCTGTGTAATAACTTTCTGTGGTCGCAGCGTCAGTTTCACTACTATGACTCACCCGTGATTGCTCTTAGGTAAGTGCCAGATGCCTTCTTATTGCTCTCAAGCTTCAGTTGAGCAAAACATACAAGCACATGCCTAAACACTTTTCTGAATAACAATAGCTTTTGCACATAATTAAAATTCAGCACACATTTAAATGCATTGCTGAATCAGGGCCTTAATGCTCAATATGGGTGATTAAAGGATCATAATCTAATAGTTTTTGCTGACGATGTGACATAATTTTTCACTGTGCGTCTGTAAAACTGGGATAAAAGCTCAAAATGAAATTAAGGAGTACCTTTAAACTAGCTAAAAATTATGGTGCTGAAAAAAATCCAGAACACAGGTTCAGGTCTCTGCTGGAAGCAAGGGAATTTAATTGCCCCATTAATCACACGTTTACACTTCATCATGTTTTAGTATAAAATATTGATCCGTTGCACTCTCCATTGCTCAAACTCCACAGTGTTAGTCAGGGGACTTTAGATATCTTCTCCAGACCCTGGGACCCCCCCCCCCCCCAACTGTGTCCCACTCCTAGAGAAGGGGCCCTAGCTCAGGATTGAGTGCCCCATCTTGAGTGGCACTTACACCAGACCTGGGGCCATTTTCACAACTGGCGTTTTACTTTTAGGTGTCTGAATGGTGATGTGGGGTTTGTAGGGCAGCAGTTCTTAGAAATAACATGACAAAACTATTAGGAAAATGCTGCCCTTTGGTGGTCACTCCTTCCTTATCACGGGGGCTTAGCACAGGACTGGGTACCACTGCCTATCTCCATATCCACTGTGGTCTTTCAGCCATATCCAGCCAGTTTTGTACCAATTTTCAGTGTCGATCTCCTGTCTGACTCACATACAGATGCTGCCTATCCCCCAAACAACACTCCAGGTCCATTATAAAAGTATTTGTGAAACACAAAGAGAGGTTCATTCTTCCAAGCAGTCTGGGTATAACACATGTCCCTTTTTGATATAGCAAAATACCAAATGCTTCTGCTGCACATGGTTTCAGGAAAGACCAAGCTGCTAGTGGCTATCAAAAAAAGCCAATGTTTTTCTTTAGGGGTGTTCTGACATGTCCCATACTGCAGCTTTCCAGCCTCTCAGCCTCCTGAGAGAAGACCAAAAATTATATTATTAGATGAACATGGTTACTGCATATACTGTGACAGTAGGATTACCTAAGACTTGCACAACAAGGCTACAAATTCCTTGTTCTCCTTACTTTTGCAATATGTAAGTTTTTAACAGATAAGTATGCAATGCTCATATGCTCTATGAATTTATCTTGTGCTGGTACACCCAGCGATACCTTCCATTCAGCCCTGTGCAGCTGTTATGCTGTTCTGACACTTCAGTCTGTGGAAATCTGTAGAAAGGGTCAGTCTTTCTTCTGGCATTGAGTCATCAGGCTCACGTGAAGTTGTCCGTTTGGACGACTTTGGCCCATGGCCACCATGACCCTCAGATTTTCTTCTTCATCATTGGGTAAGGGTGCTCCAGGGTGAAGACCTACAGTCTCCAATCTCTGTCTGTCATAAACCCAAAGATTCCCATTTTCCTTAACTGACAGAGAACCCTCAGCCAGCTTCATAAGGTCAGCTGCAGGACAAGCTGTTTTCAGTCTCCAAGTGCTCTTACAGACCAGTCTGTGTGATTGGAGATGCAGAACGGATATTTGTGTCTTGATTTGCCTTTCCCTCCTACCACTTTGCCTTCCCCTCTCGCACACACTCCACCAAGAAGGCTGCTTTCACTGACGGCATCTTTCCTGATCCACCCTTGAGCACATAGAGCCAGGGTCACCCACACAATTCCTGGTGCTGTATCAGGAAGTGTCTGGGTCCCTCCTGGACATCACTTGGCCATCACAGTGAGTTTCCACTTTCAGGCACTTCTTTCTCTCTGCCAACTTCTGCTTGAGCAAGGAAACATCACTGCTTTCTATATTTGGCAATTGGTCTAGACCACATGAGCTCTGCTATTGTTTTGCTGCCTTTTTTTAAGACCTTTTGCTAGAAGGCACTTACCACATCTACAGTTTGTTGACAATTTTTCATATCTTAAATAGATACCATTAAGACCATTATCCTAGGTTTTGCTCATGATTCATTTCTGGTCTTGTATTGCTCTCCCTTCATCAGGGAGTTAAAATGATCAGCCTCAAAACTATCTTTATTTCTATTACTTGAATTCTGCTTTGTGACCATGCAGCTCAGCACCTGCTACTGGGCAGGCTGAAGGTGCCACAGGCACAGGCTAACCCATCTCTCTGAGACAGCAATCAAAACAGTCAGAACTTCGTTCTTCAGGTCAAAATTAATCTCACTGTTCCACAGGCAGTTTTCCCAAGCAGATCTATACTACTTGTGGTTGCCTTCCAGCATAGTTTGGAGAATATCCATAGGCTCAGACAGCCCGGTGAAACTCAGTTATTCGTAACTGACACGTCCTGTCTCACTTGCAGGCTAAATAGCTTCCTCGGGTACTCTACAGAGATGCTACATTAGACAAAGGCTTTTTCTCTGGTAACTGCTTTAACAGTTGATAGACAGAGGTGTCCAAGCTTCCAGACTTCTCTGATGAGATGAGTAAATCATTCAGGCTGCTTGCTCCTGGCACCTCTACAGTAGAGTTTTGCTTACTGTGACAGCTAACCTCCTACTACACACTGGTCCTGTCCTATCCAGTTTGTGGCATCCTTGTACATGGCTGCAGGATCAGTTCTCAGATAAATCACAGCAGCACTGTCAAATGGTTATGGTAAGTAGGGGAGATGATGGTGATGTAGGGAGAGAAAAGCAACATACTCCAGTGGTAGATATAAATTTTCATGGGTCAGCACTTCTACTGGGATCTGCCTGGGCACCCCTTGCTGTCTAGGCACAGTGCATCATTCCCTTTTATCTGTCTTCAGCTCTTGTACCCGATCCATCCAAATATCACTATCTTCCAGAGTGAGTTGAGCATGTAAAAATTTTAGTCAATCTAATATTAATTTAGTCACATACACTCAAACAAAAGCCTCTGCCTTTTCCCATGGATTTAATTCCCTAATCACTCTTCATTCCCCCATAAAGAGTAATGCAGCAAAATATATGTGTATTTTTTCAAAATTCGTTTTACTTTAGCTAAGTTTAAGGTGATTTTTTTGACAGTGAAAAAAAAAAACAAACACCATTTCCTAGTTCTTCTCTTCCACAGGGAGGTCTAACAGGCAGCCCTTCTGAATTTTAGCCACTGAGTTGTCCAGTTATCAGTTAGAGGCAAGATGTCCAACACAGGTCTGCTTCTTTCCATGCCCAAATTTCAGCTGGGCAGCCCTGTGTAATCTAAGTATGGGCAAAAGAGCTAATGGCTCTTGACAGATGTAAACACTGGGAGCTGGGGTTTCCTCATTATGGGATAGGCCATGCTTTCTTTTCTGATGTGTACGGCACGTGCACATCTCCCTTACTCTTAAAACTGCATGGACCTAATATCATTACATTATGTAGGGACTGATGAAATCCATGCATGACAAACTGTTTAGAGTCATGGGGGCTTCCAAGGAGAGAAACAAGAAAGAAGATGAACATTGGAGTATGGCTGTAGGGGCTTTATGGACCTCTGAAGCATGGCATAAGTATGTTACCATTTCTCCATTTCCTGCATTTCCTGGGTTTAGTCTGTATCTATCAAAACCTTACTGACAAATATTCAGCCTAGCAGCTCATTTTCTCTATTAAAATGCAAGTGGCTGGAATATTTCCTCTTGTACACCCAGATATACTGGCAGGATATCTTGGAAAACAAACCATGTTTTCTAAGGACTGATGTACATTTATTAAGGGTATTGTATATAATAATATTTTATATATTGCCTAGTACATATTTTATAAATTTATTATATGTAATAGTTTGTATTTACATATCCCCTTTCATCTATCTTCAAGCTTTTTCTAATTCTAACTCCATTTTAATGTGTTAGTTCAAAGGGAGTTATCAATTTGTTATTTTATAGATCGACAAATGGAGAAACCGATAAGTTAAATGACTTGTGCAAAAATTCTCAGAATCCCTCATTATTAACTCTAATATTGATTTAACTTAATGGAACAAACCACTTGATATGCATTATTAAAATTTTTCTAAACTAAGTTCCACTGTAAGAGGTGAAGACAACACTGTGCAAAATTTAGATCTGGACTATTTTTCACTGTTTATTTCAAGTAGAAGAATCAAATACCCACATTTCCAAAGGTAATAAAATACAGAACAAAGCTGTGTCATCTGTGATTATCAGAAAACCTATAGCTTTATTATTTACACCAAAATAAAACTCAGTTTATTAACCTGTGGTATTTGTGGTGCATATTACAGTTTTATATGATGTGCTTCATCTTGATTGTTTTTCCATGGAATGTTTACATGGACAGAAGAAGCAGACTATTGTAAAAAATAATAATAATTTAAAAAATTAACATAATTCTATTGATACTATTTTGAAAGTGGTGAGGAAATGTAAGAAGATGGTGATTTTGCAAATTTATGTAATAACTTCAAAGTTCTTGTCATATGATCGGTCTTTTATGTCAAACACATGAAATTTTTCCTGATTCACACAGATTCCACTCTCCAGCTTGCATTTTTGGTTTTAAAATAAAATAAACAATTTGATGTGACCACAAAACTTTTTATTATGAATCAAATTAATAATTATTACCAGACGTGTTAAATGAGCAAATGTGTTAATAATAAATCTGCTGTGCACAAACACATGCCATTTTCTCAGATATTGTAAGAGTTATTTATGGTAAAACAATTTCTGCCTTCAACCAATTACTGCTAAAAGACTTGACAAATTAACTGATTAAGTGCACACAGAAGAAAAGCACAGAAAAAGCTCTCTACTGTACATTTCCTAACAGAAAATTTACCTTTGCTTTGGACTCATCTGCAGATTGAACTTTGCCACCAAAATGGGTCTGCCATAGAGAAAAACTCATCTCCATCTGTTGTATTAGGAACTACTCTCTTCTTACGCTACACTGATCCCATTTTTATGATCATGGAGTCAAATCCTAAGTAGGCGTTAATGGAAGTTTTGTCTAAATAGGACTTCACTGAGGCCAGGACACTTTGGATATGGCCCAGTTTCTTTTAGTAATTAATAAAGTACTATAGCTACAGTACTTATTTACAAAAAAGTCAGCAGGCGTCAGCAGGCAGCTGTGTGGAAAAGAAGATGGGGGAGAATCAGTACTGGCAGTACTCATTTTCCATCTCTCTGGCCCTGATTCAGCAAAGCACTTAACCACATGTTTAATTTTAGGCGCATGAGTAATCCCATCTCTGCAGAGCAAAGCGTGTGTTTCGTTCTCGTTGACTTTAATGGAGCTACTCATAGACCTGTCAAATCTTGCATGCTGTGCTTGACACTTTCACAGCTGATTCCACCTTGCTCAGCCATGCAGCATGGCCTTTGGTCAGCGTCTTAGCAAAACGCTAGAACTTCTATGGGCCTTATGGCCTTGTGTCACCTGTGTTTCACTAGTTGTGTTTGGCATGTAGGAAAATGGGCTGGTAGTAAGTGGGAACCATGCTATTTATTCAGAGGATTTGCAGACCAGCACCAACCTCATTTTATTATACAGCTTGCAGAGTCATGCTCAAGTATTCTGCTGAATTGGACTCTATCATCCTAATCAACTGAGAAGATGTCTAGCAAGGGTGTTCCTTGATCCATTAGGTGCCCCAACCTGGATAAATATGCTGTATGTATTGCTGATGTACAGGAGATCCCCTGCTCAAGAAGGATCTTTAAAGTAGAATAGGTGGATGCCTAGGGCCCAGATCCACAGTCCAGTGAGCCCTAATTTAGGAGCCTAATTCCACAGCCATGAAAGTCAGTGGATGTTTCCAATAAAAATGGGATCAAGGTAGTAGGCCCTCATTCAGCTAAACATTTAAGCAGATGCTTACTTTAAGAACATGATTAAGTCTCTTTGAACTCCCTGGGAATGCAACACATGCTTAAGTACTTCAATGAATCAGGGACCTGTTTCAGCTTTGGTCCACAGCACTGGAAGGTATCTACAGAGGTAGTGCAGCAATTTCCTGTTGCTGCTTGAGTCTCTGGCTGCAGCTAAATTCTGTTTATTTTGATAAACATAATATTCTTCCCACTTCAGTAATTATTTTTTCTTTAATATGCAAGGCACTATAAATGTGTAATTATTGTTGAACTTTTATGTTTTAAATTGATTTTATGCATGGAAGATGTTTTATTCTACTGTAGTCTTTCTTTAGATTTTCACTCTGGCCAATGGATTAAATCATGACAAACGATTTCTTGAGCATGCTGATGGCATTCAACTCCGATGACATTTCTAAAAACCTGTTTGTGATGGGTGATTTCATTTTCAAAACTTGCAGGCATTATTTATGGGAGAACAAAGGCCTTTTAACAGATACCTAACAATGCATTTATCTAGTTAGTTCATCTACTGTGTAAAAAGGGAAAACACTCAGCATTTATTCCTGCATATATACTCTTATGAAATACTACATTTACTTTTGAGTCATCTGCTTATAACTCTTTCGTGCCAAATTGGCTTTAGAGGTAAAGGCTAAAATCTTTACTGCAGCTGTTACGCAGTGCCAGTCAGAAAAGAGCCAGCATGGGAGGAATAATTTGGCATTTTGCAGCCATAGAAGGAAGCACTTTTCTCCCCTCAGATTCAAAAGTAGACTTTTTGACTAGAGCCTTGGGGGGCCTTTGAAATGTCCAGGATCAACAGTCACAAAAGCCACTTTTTGTTGGATCAAGACCACTGCACATTATCCTAACATCAGAGGTATAAAAGTGCAAAACTGTATATAGTGCACTGAAAAACTTTTCCTTCACTTGTGCACAGTTGGAGAATTGCTTGACATTGAAATTAGATCTCTTGATCAACATAAAAAATACTTGACATTTTGTTTGGAAATTTACTGTGTATGGACATACACAAGAGGCAATTGCTTAAAGTAAATACAAGTGACTCAAAGTCAATAAGCAGTATTTTCCAGGCTGACAAGGACTCAAGTTTTATAAAAGTAAAGCTGTCTACTAGGCATAGAAAAGGCACTGAAAATTAGGGATGGATGAGATCATTCTGTTTCATTTCAAGTACTACATTTTTGGTTTGAAAGTTCCAGCCTTCACAGGACTTCTTTTTCAGCTTATAAAAATTTGTGGGTATAAAAGGGGCAGAGACTGGAAGAGATTAAGAAAATTACTGAAAAAGTACAGTGTGTACTGTATGTGCAGCCATAAACTCAAGCATGCCAGTCTAGTCAGGGCATATGGCCTCCTTCTAACAAAATAGAAGTATATTTTACACAGAGAAAGGGAGTTTTCCAGCAGAAACTTCCCTCTCCCCTCAAAACAAGTAAATAAATATATAAAAATGTTTAGCTATGACAGGAGAGATTTATAAATGTAAACAGATTCTGCAAGAGTAACAATGCATCTGTGAGATTAATTACACTGAAGACAAACAAAACTATTCAAAATACTTAAATACTTTGGTTTTCGTTTCAAGGTAACAATGGTAGGTAAGGTTTTGGCAAGGACAGGTAGAATAAAAGTGGAAAACATCAAACCCACAAGCTAACATTATATTTTCAGAGCTAAAGTGAGTTTGAGACCCTATACACAAGTTGCAAAGAAGTTTGTGTGTCTCACAGCATGTGGTATTAATGGGTATTATGCACTTAAGTGCTTCTAAAATGAAATGCAGAGATTCAAAGAGTTGTGATATTTAAATGACATTTAAATTATATTATATAGCAAAGACACTTCCAAATATGAATTTCAGGTTCCTCTGTTATTCATTTAGGTGCTTTTTAAAACAGTGTCTGATTAGTCACTTCTTCCAAGGCCTGTATTGTCATGTAGATTTCACATCAACTGATTCACTTCATCAATAAATACAGATTTTATCCTTTCTAAATATTTAAGGATGTCATGTTGTTTACTCGTACTAGGTTCAGGGGCAGCTTTGGGTATAAATGGAAAAGGTAGCTTCCTACTACACTAGTACAACTATTGTACCGTTGCATGCCTCGGCTGTTCCAGAGGCAGATGCAGCTCAAACCGTCAATACATGGAGAATCTCTTTGTGCTTTTGCCTCCTTGCACCATTTCTCTGTGGCAGCAGCAGAAATAGGAAACCCAGGTATTTTGTTTCAGTGTTGTATTCAGGGCCTGATGGTCTGAGGGTGAAAGTTTGTTACTTTAAGAAAAATCACTGAAGGAAGACAAGCTGGAAGACAGGGAGGAAGAGGTCCCTTGTTCTCCCTAAAGTGTCCTAGGATATCCCAAATTACCCTGATCACTCCCTCCCATTGGCATTTTGATGCCAATACATGTCATGAGTTTATTGAACTCATTCTCAACGCAAAGGCGTTGTTTAGAGATAGCTGGCAGAACTGGGAATATCTTATTTTAAATTGTCTTGTGGTAGAGAATGATATAGTGTGAACACCAGAGGAGAGGACTTTCCAAAAGTGTGCTGAGTCAAGAGACACAGACATGTTGTCAAATGCAAATTTTTTTACTGTCTCCTTACCAAAAAAAAAAAAAAAAAAAAAAAAAAAAAAAAAAAAGCTGTTGGCAATACACAGGCCCTGAAAGCTGAACCAAAAATAACAATAATAACAATAATGCATAGACCCTCTGGCCACAGAATACTCTATGAAATATAGAGAATATAAATACTGGCATTCCTGCTTGGGCTAGGCAAAATGCTGAAAGATATACAAGGAACATAACCCTTTATTCTTAGGCTTTAAAGTATTACAACAAATGAAAAGCGTGCTTAAAATGCTTGGATTTGTTTGGAAACAAAACAGATCTAATGTAAGTGACTTTAGTCCTCTGTGTCCCCCAGGGGGAGCAATGAAAGTTCAGGAATGAGGGCTGCACACCCTCTAAAATGTAACCTTCAAAATCTGGGGCTTCATCCTGAGATTTTCAAGCAATGATTCATCCACAGCTACCCCATCCCTGTGGTATGGGCCCCCCTCAGTTTGGATATGCTCACAGCACTGTGGTATGCATAGCTGTTTGCTTACAGTCTGTAGGTGCAGGACGGTGAGAACCCAGGGAGATAAGAAGAAAGCTGTGAACCCCATCAGCACACACAACAGGTTTTGCGGGCACTGTGAAGGATAGAAAAACATGATTGTAAAGATGAAAAGATATTCACAGCATAGTAAACTGACCTGGAACCTCCAACACAAAGATGGTCCATGTCCCTTGATAAAAGTTTCCAGAGCTCTCCTTCATGGGATAACCTGGTATTTTCTTTCCTTCTGTATGCAGAAGTTAATCTGGCATGGAGAAGAAGTTAATCTGAAGCATGGAGGTAAGCTCAGAACAGGCCTAAGAGTGGGTCACATGTAGAGGAGATTCTGAGCAGAAAATAAATAACACAAGTCTACATTCATAGACTCTTTGGACTTTCTAGACTTTATACCATATAATCTACTTATTCATTTTCCTTGAAGAGTCCTTCCTCCTCTAGACATGACCTGTGAATTGATACCCCTATTCTCAATGCATTCATTCAAGAAGCAGAATCTGAAAGAAATATTTGATTTCTGTGCTAATCTCTGCCCATTTTGACTAGACAAGAAAAGGAAAGTGATCAGTTCTGATAAGAGGAGACATGAATTTGGATCACAACAAATGATCTGTAGACTTCAGTAACTCGTCTGATGGTGGGGAATGGCGGAAGGGGAAAAAGAAGGAAATAGCGAACTTTGCATATGGAGGGGATAGCCAGGCTGCCTCACTGATGTACCGCTGCCTTTTCACAGCTTCCATCCTACTTCTTCCTCTCCAGGGTGCACAGCAAAGCAAGGCTTTGCCAGACTTCTTACTTGTTGTTGTGCCAGAATGATTATGGGACCTGGTTTCCAGACGAGGCTCAGTGTACCCTCCTCATTCACTGTAAAACTTCTCTGGCATTTTATGCCCTCACTTCAGCTCCCACAGTGTGCAAGCTGGGTGTGTTTTAATGAGTCTCAGCCTCATTACAAGCTTTCAGGAATGTGCAGGAACTGCTAAAGTTCCTGCTACACGAAACATTTTCCTATGTCCCTGCCCAGGAGTGGGCGAACATCTGGATAGCAAGAGACAGTCTGTTCAATCAGAGTGTTGGGCTCTTGGGCCCTGTAATGGAGGGTGGAGAAAAAGGACCCTTCTGGATTTGGCATGGAGCAATGACAGGAAACAACGTTTCAGAGCTCTTGTAGATTTGGTAAGGTCTCACCTTGTCTGCTTTGGGCAGCTTGTTGTCAGGACTTTGTCCTTAGCTGGGCTGTCAGCTTCTCACAGAGGATGCCTGTCCTCCCATGTGAGCAACCTTCCTATGGACTAAGAGACATGGAAGAAACCAGTTAGCATAGGTGCACGAGGGAACCAAGTGGGCAGACGGGTATGAGAATCTGCTCTGGGGTCTTGGGGTGGAGAGCTGCAGGCCCAAGTCCCACCAGAGCTAAGGGCAGAGCACAGAACTGCTACTGGTGCTGAGGGCTGCATGACAGACTCAAGGCATGTGAGCACTGCCTCAACTTACCCCTTATGCTTTGCCATTGTGACCACCCAAACTTGGTTCTAGTGATACCACGGAAAGAGGGATCACTTAGGGCTTTGGAAACGAGGAGCCTTATGGCAGCTTCAGTAACAAAGATTGCTATAAAATTCCAAAACACACACACACAAATCTACAATAAATTAAAGGCCTGACCAGGTATTCCTATACTGACAATCCTGACTGGTAAAAGCAGAAAGTCAGGGACATCCCAGGTTCACCTGGAAGTGATTACTATGCAGATATTTTGCAACCAGTAAATGCAGATGGCTGCTCAGAAGGTGAATCCACCTCAGGAGCTCACAGAAAGTAAGCAGGAGAGCCTGTGACTATGCATGAACTAGGCTAAGGACTAATCACTGCAACATAGCTCAGCTTGTACCCTTGCTCAAATGTGTCCTCAGAGAAGAGCCCACAGCAGAAATCCCTGTAAAACTAATGGTGGGTATCAGGGAGAATGAATTAATTAGAAGTATCTTATTGCCTAGTTAAACCTTTATACAACACTAAGATGGTTGTCAATCAAATAAGAATGGTATTCATTTATTACATTTCATGATACAATGTATAAGGTGTTATCAGTGGGACTTCAGAAGGCTGCAAGTGGGAAACACAGCCTAAAGCCAGTAATGTACTAAATAAGGTCTAAAGGTATACATTCAAGATGCTAATCAGACAGCTTTGGGGGCTGGGGAGAAGGAAGAAAAGAAAAATGGAAAAGATAATCCTCTGCATTCTTATGGTGCACCCTAGAGTCATCTTAAGAAATAAGAAAGCAAAGTCTTAAGAGATATGTATTAAAGCTAAGGAATCCATGCCAGACCCAGAAAAAGCAAAGAGTTGCAAGTCACCTGGAAGAAAGCTCTACAAATTATCTATCCTCCTGGAGTGAAATGGGCTGAAACAGCTCTCCCCTAAAGCACAGAGTGCCTACAACGTCCGCAGGTCGTCACAGCTTTTTTTGTCCAAGCTGGCTTTGAGTCTTGATGGCAGCACCAATAGCCCTTAGCAGTAAGCCCTTTGCACTAAGGCAGTGAAGGCATGGTCCACAAATCCCTGTCAGGCTTTCAGGATTCAGTTCATTTCCTGATGGTCATACTCTTAATTGGCCAAAGTCAGTGGATGTGCAAAGCCAGTACTTAGCAGCAGTGAGGTTGGACACCTTATCCTTCCCTTTCCCCCGACCAGAGATGTTCAAATCACTCAAAAAGGAAGGAGGGCAGCAGTCCCACAAGAGCAAAAAGACTTATCACTGGAGCAGAAACAGGCTACAGCTCTAATATGGCTAGAAAATACGTGGGTAACAGGCCTTGATAAGCTTAAATTTGTTCTCAAGTCAGAGGTTTCAGTACAGATATGATCCTGGGCATATGTCATTCCTGAGTAGCCTTTCACTGAGTGAAAGAATAATAAGAAAGTTTATTTGCAGAGGTGTAACCAGGCTTAACGACACACAGATAATGGGGAGTTTTGCAATGTCTCTGTGTAGCACTGACTTTGTGATGCTCTCTGAGGTTACAGAGCTCTCCAGTACCTCTCACTGTAATCCTTTTCTAAATCAAATAGTATTATTTTCTAATGCATGAATTGTATGAGTCCATGCAGACTGAAAATACATGTCTGCCCTTTGTGCAAGGAAAAACAGAGATGAAAGAAAAAAATGTTAAGACAGTTCTTTCACTATGGATTCTCTTATGATTGTTTCTTGACAAACCATAACTGACCATGGATGCTTTCAGAGACCTGAGACATCTACAGTGGCATCACAGATGAGACTGCAATGCACTGCTGAAAAAGTTAGCTTCCCTTAACTTTAATTAAGTAGTTCAGATACAGAAGTAGCACTGAGAGCTAAGCATCACCAGTGGATAGTTTCCAGACAAATCTTTAGTCAACAGCCACTAGCCTCACAGGAGGTTGAGTAAAATTAGCATAATGGACCAGCTTGTTTTCCTTTATTATTTCTTCCTGTTACAGCCTTATGTGTATAAACCAAAATGTTTACTTTTATTCTTTGTTAAAAAACTCTAAATAAAGGAGAACATTAATCTGCATTCATTAAAGATGCAACCTACTTTTCTAACCTTTATTTTTCAACAATCACTGGAACTACTTCAGCATAGCTGAAGGACTGGTGTTCAAGGGGACGAATGGGGCTATTCCCCCCATTTCTTGCTTCTTTGCTGTGGTATTCTCTCTGGGCCCTTAAAGTGGTCCTAGAGACACCATGCCAGATGTCTAGGGAGGTAGGGAAGTCTGGTTCTCTGCGGCTGTCATATCCCAGATGTGGCAGGTACTGCAGTGCAGAGTCATGGTATAAAGTCACGCCATCCACATCAGATCAGCTTGCATTGTCCAGAGAAGTGTCAGTTCCTGTGGCTTCGTGATTACTCCCATAACCAAGACTTTTAACTGAGAACACAGAACAGGCTTGAACACTGAGAACAAAGCACATTTGTTTCCTTATATATAAATAGTGTCATGTGTAATAATGAGATAATGGGAATAACAATAACATGAATATCATTTGAGAAGTTAATTTTTCAGCCCAGCTATGCATTTTATATCAGCTCAGTTGCTTTAATGGTAATCCTAGAAAAGGTAGTGATTTGTCATTTCTGAATCAGGACTGAATATCTAGGTCAGGTACAGGTCAGCTCCTTTTCTAGAGACTCTGAAAATCTGACTGCAGAGCCACACTTAGCAATTAGTGGAGCCCACGGCTTCCACAGACTGTAGTATAACTTCACCAGGAGGACATGTGAATAGAGCCAAAGAGAAACCAAAATCGGGGTGGAAATCAGGTCTAGGTCAAGGAACTTTTCAACTATCATTCCTGTAGCTCATCACCCTGACAACCAAAAATTTAGAATAAAGGCGAAGTAATATAATCATAGAAACATAAGGTCTATTAACACAGGAGCTCAGTCAGATCTGCTGACGTGTAACAGCTGGAGGTACTGAAACCCTTAATAAATGGACCCTCCTGATGAGATTTACAAGAGCTCTTGATCTGTCATCATGCCGGTTGCATCTGTCATTTGCACCTGGTATGAATATCTTAGTTATCTATCAAATATCACTTTCACGTGGTCCAGCAGGACAGCTGGAATCACTTCACCTTTGTGTTGAGGCCTTTATTAACAAAATGTGTTTTATAAGTTTCATTTGTGCCATTGCCAGTGTTGTTTGGTGCTGGATTATCCTAAAACAATGGTCAGGGCACATCAGTCCCAAACATTAGTGATGTTCAGTTCACAACCAGCATTGTAAATTTGACGTGTGTTTCTTTTCTCTCTTTTACAGGCTGTTACATTAGGGCTTGGCTTTAGGAAAGGAATCATCTGGATACCTACTCAAGTCATCATGTGAAGCATATATTTTGATTTTAAAATTTTATATACATCTCTTTGTGAGCCACCAGCATTTCACAGTACAGTATTCCTTTACAGGTGTTAGGCTAGATCAGCATGTGAGCTGAGATTGCCATTGTGTTATCTCCTTTCCTATTCTGGTCCTACCATCACTACAAATACATGATTGCTGGGGTGTTTCTATCATGTATCTTTGCCCTGAAGCAAGGAAAATGCTTAGTTTCATAACCATATCTCAGACTGTGCCATCTTGGTCCCCTCACTCAGTGCCAGTTCTATCTCCTAAAGGCTATCAAAGGCCATGTGAAAGTCAGGAGACTGATAAGGTGCCTCTTGCACTCGTGATCCAAAGGAAAGCAGTACATATAGGAACAGTTGCATAACTTAATCATGACTAGTAGTTAGAATGGTTGGGGCAGCTTTCTGCAAATGGAGCAGCAAGCAGTTATCAACATGGCCCAAGATCTGGATCTCTCTAAGGTTTTTATAGTTATTTTTAACACTTGATGGAGATCCTCAAAAAATGAAATTTACAAGTCTTTAACAAGTCTACCAGCCTATAATTTTGGGAAAGGGACACTACCAAGATTCTCTCTCCAGATTTATGAAGCACTTGCAGTTTAACTCAACAAAATTACCAGACATGTCACTTGCAATCAATACCATAATCTGTAAAGCACAATTCGTGGATCTAGATCACTTGCACTTTTATTCATTTTCCTTTGAAAACTATATATCAGACATAATATATACATCCTTGCAAAAATTGAAACACTTTAGAAAGTATTTTTTATCTAGCCTTTTTTTTTTTCTTCTGTAATGTGCCACACAGTAGGCCAACATCTAATAGCAAAAGCTTATGGGCATTTTCAGCCACATAAAAATGCTCTTATCATATTCCCTTTTCCATGTTCATATGCCCTTAAAAATATTCCTTTAAATTTATGTTCTCTCAATGTAAATTCCAGATTCATGTATTATTCACCAGTGTGTGACAATGAAGTGTTGAATTTTATCCCACTCCCCCCCCCAAATGTTTTTATCCTATTGCTTCCCAGTTTGAAATATTTCAGTGTCTCCTGTCTTTCTGTGTACTAGCTTAGTGAAGTCAGAAAAGGATTTTTAGGAGGTTATTTTTGCTTCCGTCATGACTTGTTCTAGCTTTTCTTATTCTTTACTTGTCTTTTTTCTGCCCTCACTGTCTCTCGTGTACACACATTCATGTATTCATTTCTTATTCACACAGTGAAGCCTTTATTTTGCCAGGGAAAACGCACAGAAAGAGCTTGTGTCAATGAGAATAAAATCTCATTTTAGGGCAGGCAGAACAGGGGAAGACAGTGAAACCCAAAAAAAGAGGCAGCCTGAAGGATAGGGTGAATCGTTAAGGGCAGCAGTACTCCCCAGAGATGGCAAACAGATGGGCCAAGGCAGAGTGAGGAGAACCAGAAGGGGCAGGTGCAGCTAAGGCTTGCTGGCTTCTGCCACTCAAGAAAAAAGTGGCAGTGGCTGGAAGAAGCCCAAGGAAGAAGGCAGGATAGCTGGAGGAGGTGGGGAGAGGGAAGAGAGATGACAGTGAGCCTGAAAATCTCCCACTAAAGCTCTTGGCTGAGGAAGGGCCTGACTAACCCCTTCCATCTTCCCACTCGCATGGGCTGGTCCTGTCTCTCTCTTCCAGCTGGCCTTTTGCATTGGCCAGGAAGTTTTATTGATGAGTATTCTATAGCTGAAGCCTTTTCATGAGAAATTTAAATTTAATTTTCAGGACATCTCCCCCTTATCTGTCTCCAAAGAACAGCCATGAAAGAGTGAACAAATTCTTTGATGTATGCTTCAAACTTACCCACCTCACAGTCAACGTCAAAGAAAAACACCCATAAAAATACAAATGTCAGTGTAATGAGGCTCAACAAAAATGCATTGAAGAAGACAGCTTGGGCCACAGGTGAAATAAAGGAGGAAAAAGGAAGAGGGAGATGTAATAAAGCACTCAAGCATCCATAGAAAACATGTGCAGCTCAAGAACCTGCATGCAATAAGTCTTAAAAAAAAAAAAAAGGGAGATGTTATTATGCAACTTTATTGAGCTTTTCTAAAGCATTTGGAAATGATACATGATGAAATAGAATGGAGGAAGAGGCATCCAAGCTCAAAATGGCTATAAAGCTGACAATGTTAGATTACTGTAGTGTTGAGAACAGGAGGAAAAGAAGACACAGAAAGAAGAAATTTCTCATAGAAGATATACTGACTACTCAAACTATCTGCTCTCCATTTACACAAGTTGAGAAGATGAATGAACTAGTGCCTTTCTTGCATCCAGGAGTCAAGCAGGGTACTCTGGTAAACTTCAGGTTTATTTTGTGACTAACAAAAACTGTAGTACAAGAAGGATTATACCCACAGGACCCTGGAAAACCTAATGAAGAAACTGAAAAATTAAAATATATTAACGTTGACAATATGCTTCATTTGAATAAAATAAGATCTATTCATATACTGGAAGCTCTAACAAGAGATTATTAAAGAGAATAAAGAGTCCTTTGGGAGGCACCTGTCTTTTTGGCATCTCACACTGAATTTCTCCAGAAATTTTTTAGCGATTTTTACAAATTTTTTACTTTTTTTTTTTTTTTTATCTTTTTAGTGAAAAGATGCAAAATAGATAACAAGATCACTTGCAAAATGTACATATATATGTTTCATAGAGGATGCAAAGAGACAAGACAATTACATTTCTGCTTTGTGATTAAATCAGTTTGTGGGGATGATGAAAATAAAACAGAAGTGTTGTTACTGACAAATTAAAATACTTGGAACACCCTTACACTTTTTTGACCACTTAAAAGAGAATGAGTAGATGTCTCCTTTCATCTGACCATGCTTGAATGTTACATTTTTTCTTCTAGCTCTTCATCATTCAAAGTACTGTAGGTATCTCAACTGACAGCATTTTTTCACACTATAAACCCCAAAAGTGTACAAGATCACTATGTAGCCAATGTAAATAACAGCAACAATAAGTAAGAGTAGTAATAATTATCACAAGTGAATTAATCTGCTAAACTTGGATAGAATTTTGTATTTTTATCATTTATTAAAGCAACATGTTCAACAGTTGTTGCTGAACTAGCCTGGCAAAGTTTAGGGAAAGCATATTTTCCTAAACCCTTACAACTCTAGTTAATTTGTTAAAAGTGTTTTCTATAAAACAGGCATAGCTTCTTATCAAAGTGATTTGAAAGTGCATGCATTCTCCTGAGCTTTCTTCCATGTCTAAGTAGAAAAATACTTATAGTCTAAAAGATCCTAACTTAAGCCCCTTTATCCATGATTTCAGCTAGAGGATAAGAGGTCTTTGTATGCAGTTTTCCTGCCATAGAAACTCAGTGATGAAATGTGATGTGATGGCAGGAGGGAGGTTCTGTTGTGTCAGAAAAGATTAAAATGTGAAAAGCATAACTATTCTGAAGTCTTTTGAAATCTAGGTCTCTCCTAGATTTCTTTTTACTATTGCCAGGAGATACTTCCTTACTGAGTAGCTGGTTTTGACGAGGGAATTCAAATGATACTTTGGCACATGTTACTCAGGGCTCACACTGAATGCAGTGTCCCTTCTCTCTTAGGGCAAAACTTTTGGGAAATTAGTACAAAAATGACTTCTGGAAAGTTCTGCATTCCAGAATTAGAACATTGCTGGCAGGTTTGTTCACTGCCTGCAAGGAAAACACTTTATACCAAATGCTGGTCCAATGGATAGCCAGGCTTCCTGATAGAGAGCCACCTTTGTTCAGCCACACCACATGGGCTGCTCCAAGGGAATAGACACCTTCCAAGCCCAGTGAAGAGACATGCTCTTTAAACAGTGATAATGTCTTTGAAGCACTGTGAAGGGATGTGCGTTTTTAGGATTTAAGACCAAAAAGAGAACTCCAGAACCATCTAGTCAAGCCTCCATTGGATCTTACATTTAATTTGCTTATCCCTGGGTCAACCTCAGTAACTGCAGCTTAACACACGCCTAAGCTCCAGACACCAATTTCTCGTGTTTACTATTTCAGTTTTCCTGTGGCTTGCCTCAGACTAAAAGAACCACAGAGTAAAAGTAGATTTCCATATGACTCTTGCCTCCCTTTCATAACTGGAAGAAAATGTCATAAAGTGACAGAGTCATGTTGAAAACCACAGATGAAGAGATAATTTTTTAAAATGTGGTTTAAGTAAATATCTATTTCCTAATTCTGCTCAGAGGCTTACCTAGTACTAAACCTAACTGCACAGATCTGAATTAAAGCAGCCTAAATCCAGGGATTTCATTGAGTTCTTCTGTAATACAAGTGTTTTGGTTTTGATTTTATATTGCAGAAGTATTTCATACAAGCCATTGAGAAGAGAATCAGTGTGAAAGAGAGGATTGTTGCACATGCAAGCTTAGCACAAATATAGCAATCATAGCCATATCTCTCTGATTATATTCATCTATATGGGACTAGAGATATGATCCAAGTATGTCCCATAGCAATGGACATAGAAGTCTCCAATAAAAAGTCAAAATCAGTTGGCAAGGGTACAATTAAAAGATATGATCAAGAAATAGTTGAATAGCCACTGTTTATACATAAGTGAACCCATAGATAAATTAGTCCCTTTCCTGCCTAATGCATATATTTAATGTTATCAAGAATACAGATTTTTTTCCAAAGGTCTACTGAATTGTAAGTCTTACTAGATTAGGTTCACACTGTTATTCCACTTGCCTCATGTGGCTAGATTATACAGAGGATATTTTCACTAGGAAAAAAAACTCATGATGGATCCAGATATTTCTTCATAAAAGATAGGCAGCAGCAAGGAACACTTCTCATCCTGCACTGTCCAAAAGGCTTTTCTCTCTCCCCTCTCAGTTTTCCCTCTGTGCTCTGCACTTGAGTCCATTTCATCTTCAGACTTGACCTTCAACTGATGTTTGATATTTCTTTTGTGGACCTGCCCCAAACAGTTTTCCATTGTTTCTTCTTTTGTCATAGACAAAAAAAAAAAAAAAAAAAAAAAAAAAGGAGGCAGAAGTTGGGCCTCTCCTTTTCTCCGAAGAGGACATGGTCATCCTTTGTGATGGTACTGGCCTGGCAATGTGCTTCTCAGCATCCTTCAGCACCCAACTTATTGTTTCACTTCTGCAAGTTACAGCTTGTAACTTCAGGAATCTTTCATGTACTGTGGTTTCTGTTTGATGCTAATTTATTGAAATATATAGGAAATTGAGTTATTAATATAAGCCTTATTATGCCTTTAAAACAAATACATTTCATCTTACACAAAAACCTGATAATGTGATAATTAAGATAAAGGTATTCCAGTTTAAAAGAACCAGAAACCACCATGTCCTTATCTTATGTAAATGCTACATTGTGCAAATCCTCTCAGGCTTAGTCTGACTTGGCCTGTGTAACATTTCAGCTGCTATATTTCAACTGTAATAACAAGCAAAATGTAATCTTAACAGATCTTATCAAATCACCACAATCCTTCCCCACTGAAGGACGAAATGACTTCTCATCAATGATATATTCTCTATAAGGGGTTCTTTTGGGGTTTGAGACCTTTTGTTTCCCTCTCCTTCCCTTTCTGAGGGAACAAGAGTAATATTTGCTAAAAAATAGCCCAGTCTATGTTCCTAAGAGCCTAAGAACGCTGTCTCCTTGTGGATTACAGCTGGCAGCTGTAAGGTGTAAAGTTTTACAATTTACAGTGCTGGGATTTCTTCTTCTTTTTAATCTCTGCTACTCTAAAACCTTTAGTTTTCTTGGCAAGATGTGAAACTTTAGATTGCTAGTTAAATACAATGTTCTGCCTGCAAATATTATAATGTATATATGGACTAGAGGGAGCATATAGCAAGTGAATGCAGAATACATTAATACTGTCTAGTTTGGGGATAAAGCTTGAAAGTATTGGAAATTTTTAACAGCTACAAGAACTGTCATAAGGATGAAGGATCACTTAAGATGTGAATTAATCTTTTACTCTATTTATAGAAAAGTCCTGTTACAGCTAATATAGAATTATCTTGCACTTTTAGCAGAATGGGTATATTTCACCACTAAAATCTTTAGATTGATTTTAGATGTCTTCAGAAATTAGTTCTATAATCTTTTAAAGTACCAGTTTTATCAGAGAGTACAAATTAATTCCCATGGCAGCGCATTGCATTTATTCCATTAGATTCATTATTATTATCATTATTATTTCATTATGTTTTACAATAGCTGGACCACATCATCCCCTTCTGAACTACAGTCCTCAGGAGGAGGTTTAAATAGAAGAAGATTTTGCGAGGACCTCATTGAAGAGACGTGTACTCTCCCACTGGAGGGCCCTGGTTTTCCTCAGTCCAAAAAGGGCACTGCACTATTAATTTGTTCAAATTCTTAAGCAGCTGACTTTGTCTATTCTTGCTTGGTTTGGCCTCAGGCAAGCCTTCTGGCTTACTGGCAATGTTGCTGTATTGTACCTGTGCTGTATGGGATTTCCTCTGGCTCTGCCTGACCCTAATAAAAGTCCGAAGAGGTAGAGTAGAAATAATAATACCAGAACCCTAAAGCAATTTTGGCTAGAGTGGATGCTTGCCATTTCCCTAAGTCCCGTCCACTTCACTTCTCCTTTAGCCTGTCCTATCTTTCTTTAATCCCCATCTAGGAACCATGTCTCCACTTGTCAGCCCTGTCAGCAAATAAGTGTATAGGGAAACCTATCACTTAGAGAAGAAAACCTCTGTGTAGAGATCCTGTGTGCATAGGGAAAGTACCCAATCCCCAGTCAGAGTTTCCACTGGAAAAACAGACGTTCTCCCTCCTTTCTCTTTTAGGAGAGGGATCCCAATAGCTAATTTCTACAAGTCCAAACTGATTGTTAACAGACTTTGTACCGATCCCAGCTTTACCTTCATTTAAAGGAATGTTTCAGCAGTGTGCAACCTGGGGTTACTGCAATGGCAAAACAAAAAACATTGGAGACAGGGGTTCAGAGAGGCTGGAAGCAAACTGTTACCAGCCATTAGGCTTTGCAGCCTTCTGCACTGAGCCATAAAGTAGATATGGAGGAGTCACTGTCTTTGTTAGAACACACCACACACAAACCATTTAATCCTCACCTCCACCCCACCCCGCAAACTAGCCATGGCTACAAATCTCAAAGTTTGTCTATGTGTCTCTCAAATCACTCCCACAAGGCTTCTCACTGAAGCATACTTGGTTGCTCCCTCTTCATCCCTAACTGCTTGGCTTCTGCGCTAGTATCAAAACACTACATAACCCGGGGACAGAATTTCAGCTCTACTTGCAATTTCCTCATCTTTATGAGATGAAGCCACACCTTGACTTCAGTTTAAAGTTAAATATTCTTTCATCTTATGCTTGTTTAAAATGTTATATTTATGAGCCTCTTTAATCCAAACAGGAGAGATTACATGTAAAATGCTTCACTCTAGTTGTTTCAGAAAACATACCACTTGGACAACATAACATTAATAACATTTTCATGGCTATTGTATTGAAATTACTACATTTCCTTTCTCTCCCTCTCCCTAGCAAAACATAATGAAGAATATATTGCACTTTATACCTTAACAACTGGCATAATTTCAAAATCATGAATTATTATACAACGTGACACGAAAGGAAATAAAACTGCAGCTCCAATGATTTAACCTTCCTTTTATACTCACCGCTTCTTAAAACTGCCAAACTCATTTTACCTAATTTTAGGGAAAAAATTGCTCCTATGCTCAAACTTTCTCAAAATTTCTCAGAATAGTTGAGCATAAGTTTCACCCCATTTAGGTGGTAGTACAAAGAATGTTCTAATGTTGAAATAATGACACTGAAAGGAGGATAATAAAGGTTTAATACAGATGCACCATTCTTCAAAGAATAGGGTTGAAATTGCCGTTCTTTTAAGTCAATCAAGCTTCTGTTGGGTTCAGAGAAGCTCAAGATGCCATTGTATTCATTTCATAAATAAACCTATACACTTTTGTTACTGTTATGGATGTGATGTAGATCAGAGCACAATTTATAACAGAAGATCAGATAGCAAGAATGTTCTCTATAATTTGTAGATATTTAAAGTCACTGTTGTTCTTAGTCTGAGAACATTTCTTCTCTAGACCATCCATGGAAATATCCAAACACTGCTGAGTATATCATGGTATCACCAGAAACTTGTACACAGTTCAGAAGGCAAGATGCAGTAGAACAAGTTTTAAACTTTGCTAGATAGTCACCAGCTGGACATCTGCACTTAGCATCATGCTAGTTTATATATTATTGTTGTGCTCAAAATGGAGTTCAAGCTTTACTTCAGAGCTAAAACAACCACATTTGGATTTCACTTTATTATTAATGAGTTTTAAAGGGCACAGATCAGTCATTTTACTTCCCCCACCCCACCCCAATCCCCAGAGGCACTGGATAAATTACAGGGACTTGTTAAGCAGGGGTAGTTTTCCAAAATGCTTCAAATTAATGGTAAGCATCTTGAAGTGATTACTAATTACAATTATTTTAATGTTTGTATTATTTTTCCTGAAGTTAGTTATTCCTGTAGCAATTATAAAGTTACCCCACCATATGCAGCCATTTGCTGTCTAGAGCTCTTACATCACTTTCAGCCAATGTTTTGGGAATCGTTACCCAGCCCGGTTCCTAGATGAAGCCTTGGAAGTTGGTGGAGCTGGTGCATGGTGACCTCTACTGCTTGTGTAGTGCTATAGGCATAAAGGCTCACTGAAGGAGAGCATTGCACCAACTGTATGTATTGCATTATGGAAATACGGACAAAGTACTTTACTGAAATGATAGCGTGTACTACATTGGGACAGTATCAGGCAACCAGCTGAACAATAAGCCACTTGAGTTTAGAAAAAAAACAGTGTATATAAGAGGACATGTTCCTCTTGCACAGATTTATAACATCACTATATAATTTCAGCTGAAATACTGTTTATTTTAACTCCAGATGTTTGGCTGCATCAGCTGTTTACCACGATGAACACTGTGCATATTAATTGAACTATACTATCTGTCATTTCACTTTGTGGGGAAAAAAAAAAAAAGTTTATTATTAGTTTCTAACGTTTAAGTACCAGGATTTAACATGCAATAACATATAGAAGCATGCTAAAACGTATTTTCCCTGTGCAAAATGTTATCAACAACTTAACAGCAACCCACAATTCCTCCATGCAGCCCTCACTCTTACTTCACAAAATGACCATTAAAAGTAAATTTTACCAGTAGACAATTAGGATGGCAAGGACCTACAAATACAAATACAAAATACAAAGCCTAACACAAAGTATGGTGACATTTGCCAGATGCATGATCTGTTTTCACATGTGTTCTGGTGCAATTGTCAGTCCCCCCCCTTTAAAAAAAAAATAAAATAAAAAATGAAACAACATCTGCACTGGAAGACGGAAGCATCCTAGTCAATATAAACAGTGCTACCATTTCCACCCTCTTCCTGGAACAAAAGACTTTTCCCAGGCTACATTTTGTGTTTCTTGTCCAGTCAGTAAAGCTATTTATAGCCTCTCCCAGAAGGTATGACACCACCAGCCAGATTCAGTAGCTGGGACTGTGACATTTGCCTGGGGCCCTTTGAGAAATTCAAGATTAAAAACTTCTTTTCACATGTAGTATCTTTTCCAGGCACATTTTATAACATGCAAGGCCTGGACAATGTCATTTGATGTTGGTAGAACCCAAGAAACAAAAAGAATTGGATTAAATTTAGTTCAAATCAAATATTGTGAAGAATTTATGTTCCCAGCTTTGACATTTGACAGCTTTTTCCTTCTACCCATTCCTTTTCCTTTTTTAAGTGACAAAACAGAAAAACATGAAAGTCAGGAAAGGAAGAAGAAAGAAGAAAACATCTCTAAATCCTGAAATTCCCAGAGATGAGAGCTTGAGATGTATGAATGTTTCCACAACTTCCACAAGCTAGTCCTTTATCTGTGCTTTAACCTCAGCCCCATTTCATCCAGTAAGAAATAATCCTCAAGGATTACTACAACAAAACCTCAAGATTCCTGTAATCCTGCAGACCCCAAAGGCAGGTTTGAATGTGCAGCATCTCTAAAGAGCTAAAAAAACATGTCTGGGTCAAATTGTGTCCAATGGGTAATTCCAGGCTGCAACATGGTTCATGGGAGAGGCTTGCCCAGGAGCACTGGCAGTGTGTGCTAAGGTATAACCCACACAGCATCAGAGTGACCCAGGGCTGAGAGAATATAAAGACAAAATCTCAAGGAATATACTGTACCCAGAGATGAAGAGTTCTAGTTCTCCTTCAGAGATTCTGCAAGGAAGCTTTAGAGAGAGGGAGGGAAAAAATTGTTTTTCAGCTCAAATCTTGGTGTTTTTATTTTTTCCCACGGAGTGGGTATGCACAGTTAGATCATACTGTGAGAGGTATAGGGGGAAAAAGCCATGTCATACAGCTACAGAGGTATGACAGAAGAAACTTCTCACCTAAAGGTACTGTCTGAACGGCAAATGAAAATGAAAACTAATCAAGAAAACTTGTTTTAGTTAAACCTGCTGTAAACGTACAGTATCACAACTAGAGCATAGATATTTTAACCAGGCTACTAAACAACATTGTATATAACTGTTATTGCCTCTCTCTTTCAGAATAGAAAAAAAAAATTCTCTATGGTTTTTCATGAATCTTTGTACAAGTCAGTGCAAAAATACTGCTCTAAGACACAGCAATTACTTTTGATTAATACTCTGCATTTGAATTAGAAAAAAAAATGGGGAACATGCAGTTAAAATACAAGTGCTCATAGTTAAACTCAACAAACATTTTCTCAAAGAGAATTTCAAGACACTTTTAAAATAAAATTACTTTTAAAATTAAAAAGATGTATTAGATTGCAAGACTGCTCCTGTTAAGCTTCCCATTCCGACTTTCTCATGCCTGCTACTGTTTAGGCAATGAATATTCATGAACATAAACATGATTTGTAACATCTGTATACCAGTGGCAGAGTGTTAGCAAGACTAAGACACTCTTTTGTTTGGGATATATACGTGTATACAAAAATAGAGACTTTCCCTTGTGATCTTCTCCAGAGATGATTTCACAGTCCAAAGTCTGGCCTTAAAAAATTATAATGCATGTCATATGATTCTGCAGAAACAGAAATGGAAGCAAAGTGTCTCTTAGCCCACAGCCAAACCCTTCTACCTTGCCAGAAAACAGAAATAAAAGTTTAGTCTGTGAATCCCTTTAGCAGCCTTCACTCTACTTAAAAAAAAAAGAAAAAAAAAAAAAAAAGTATATTGTATCTGGTTTGTCTATGCTGAATCAATTTGAGTTTAACAATACAGATGAAAAAAAAAAATCTTCAGGATTAAAATTCCCCTTGTATATGGCATTTCTTTACTCCAGTTGGTCCAGTTGACTTAAATGATGTGGCAGGGCTTGTCACATGAGAAAGTCAAACTGATTTACTCAATCTCTTTTGAAATTCATTAGTGAAAAGAGTATGAACAAACACTTGTAACCCATATGAAGTCTATTATTTCAGCTTTCCTCTACCTTGTTTTGCTTCATCTTAAATTAACTCAAAATTCTAAACTTAATTCACCAATTTAAGTTAATTCCTATCCTTTTGTGCCAGGTCTCATAATCCATTTAAGTTTGTACTTTAGTTAAACTAAGAGCTTACCTAAGTGGAAAGTTCCTTGCGACAGAAATCTAATTGAAACCAATTAGCCAACAATCACAAGAAAGGGTGGTACAACACTTCATGGTGTAGTGTGTGTTCTGTGAGGAACGTTTCTAATAAAAACTAATACAAAAACTAAGATAACAATCAACTGTGACCTGACAACAATATATTTATGGACATCTGGTTCCCTGCTAAGCATTTCACAAAGCTTTATCGGCTAGATAATGTCTTCTTCAAAGACAGGCATGAATACAGACCTGGACTTCTCATCTGCTGCTGAGTTATTTAAAACTACCTGTCTAGAACAGCATCCTCCTCAGGACACTTTCTTACTTTCTGGTCACTTTGAATGATGTTCCCCTGCTTTATTTGCCTGTAGGAGCATAAAGAATTTTTCCTCTGACTTACTACTTCCCAACTGTTGTTCTAGGCTATAACAGAAAGCATAGAATTGCATATGTGTGCAACGCCCAAATTACATAACTGGAAGTTTCAGTCAGAATGAAGTTAAACTGGTCCTGAGTAAGCTGCATGCCTCAGGTTCCTACCCTAATATATAATTCTTTGTGTGCAGGTCACCCAGCAGCTCAAAAGCTCTAATTTGGCTATTGGCTTTTAGCAGTTCAATTGGTAATGTGAAGTGAATCAGTAATTAAAGGTCAGTCACTCAGCTGGCACTTATTTCCAATTCAGAAATAAGAGACCTTGCAAATTCAGGATTCATGGAAAGTGGAATGCATGGAGTTATAAGATACTGCTTGTACACACACGTTTATAGAAAAGTGGAACACTTTTTATCACTTGCTTGAGTAGTCTGAATTATAGTCTGTGATGCACCAAAAGGCTTCCATGAGCAATTTGGAGTTTTACTGCAAAATGTATGTTGATGAGATAATATGCAGTCTTCCTGTGGCAGTTTTGTTTGACTTTTTTTTTTTTTTTTTAAAACTGTACTGTGTCTTGTATTTTTGTGGTTTACTATGTCATTCTGCAGTGCACTCATCCAGTAGCCCATTCAATTTCTTTCGAAGGAAGATTCTTTTTGTGCATTAATCTTAATTGGTATCTGAGGCATTCTTCTTTTGGGTTGAGGGCTTTTGCCAATGTGCAGAAAAATGCTATTAGAAAACTCTTTCATCATATTCCTAAATCTTAATCTTATGAATTGTCATATTCACAGACCTCTCAGTCAGCATGAAAACAGTCCATCTCAGTCTCTGTGTTGATAAGACAGGTAGTCTTGAGTGGAACATTACATCTTTTGATGGTTCTTAGGTGTTGCTGCATACAAAAAACAGATTGTTAGATATAAATATATGCTATGAAAAGTCAAATGGCTCCAGTTATCTTACTGTGTCCACATTTCAGAATGACTCAAAACTCTTCTTCTTCGAAAGCCTGTAAAAGAAAGATTAATGGCATATAGGAAGCTTTAGAAAACACAGACATCTGGAAGTAAAGATATCATAGTGGTGTAAGCCACAGTGGAATAAAACATTTGTTTAATTCAACCTTTAGTCTCTAAGGCCAGTCAATAAGGAAAGACAGCCAACAGTTTAATGGCACACATTTGTTTATGTAAGGTCTGCTGTATAGGAGAGCCATCCAATTTAGTTTGCAAACTCTCCAAAACAGCATGTGCTGGGTGTTCTGAACTGTCAGAGCACCCAGTTCCCAGGGGCAAATTCATATCATCACTCACATAATCCATGAACCTCTTCTGTCTGGCTGATGATCTGTGTCACCTGGATGAGACCCAGCCTCTCACAGTAATGCAGGAGCAAGGAGAAAGCCAGCAGTGCCAGTTCCATAGGGATAGCATACATCCACCCTCCACTCCTGTTGACATGAATCTTACAACATATCTCATCTGGATGTGCAGCTGCTGCACTATGGCAATAGTTGGTATAGGTTCCTGCAGAATTTCACATGCAATAGTGTTAATATAAAAAAGCTAGTAGTAAACACTGTGAAGTGTTTTGCTGGTGATGTTTACATTGTGCTGATTTTAATTTCCCACTCAGCAGGTTGAAATACTTTCTTCCAATCTGGCTTTCTCCTTAATCATATAAGTCTGTTTCTAATTGAAGCTGATATTAAAATAAAGTTTTTTTTTGTTTTTTTTTGTTTTTTTTTTTCCCTTAATGTGATTTCATGCAGTGCATTAGTATTCCCAAATATCTTTGTACAGTAGCATTGTCAATAGGTCACAAAACAGCCTCGAGGACAATATTTCTTATCATTATGGTTTGCAAAGTGTTGCAAGAATAAGAAGAATCTCCAAACTCATTTGCCACTGCATCATCCTATAGTGAAGAGTGGAGGTTGAGCTCAGTATTTTGTAGACTTTCTAAAAATGAAAAGACTTTATCTAGTAGATGACTTGGTAATAGAAAGTACATTAGAACATCAATAAATCACACTGATGGATGGAGCCTTGTCAGGTTCTGAATTTAGATTGTGCTAAAGTTAAATCCAATTTAACTGTATGTATAGGCAAGGTTTGAGAGACCAACCGTGAATTACCAAATTTTGATCCTGATTCTGTAATGTAGTGAGTCACCTCCATTTTCATTCAAGTCAGTATAAGTAAGTAGTATTTAGCTCTTCACAGAACTGAGTAACATGTAGGATTATTCTATGAGGAAAGAAAAGTAACTTTAATCTCTATATAATTTTTAAAATTTAGCTCCCTGAATGTGCACATCTAAGAAAGAAATAGTGTTGGACAAAATCATCTTTGAGAACTGAGGGACAATAATGTGATAACTCAGTGTCATAAATTAGCCGCAGAATCTCTTTGCAAGGCATGTTTATACACTTAAAAGAACCACAGCAGAGTTTCTTTATGAGATGAAGACTGAAGAACTAGAATAATCCAAATTTCCCTTATGCAAAAAAAATATCTGCTACACAAACAAGCTTTTGTATTTGTATGAAACCTTGCAGCCAGGGAGAGTCAGCTGCAGTCTTATATAACCAATTGCAAGTTTAGTTATTAAGTTAAATTGGAATGTGTATGGTCAGGTTGGGAGGGAGATTTCAAGGTACAAATACACGAAAATAAGAAGAATGCAACAAAAATGAAGGGAAATACTGGATTGGCAGCAATTTTCTAGCCTGAAGTTTGCAACAGAAGTTAGAAAATTTCCACGGTGAGCATACAAGCATTACATAGGCATATAATTCCCATTTCCTTTGTTCAATTTCCTCCCAGCTGATTTTTCTAATTAACTTAATTAGAGTGAAAGTCTTGAGACTTGATGCACATTGCACATTTCTAGGGTAGCACATGGTTAAACTATGAAATGTCTCTGTGATACTCATCTCTTTGATGGTACTAGAAGGAATGTGATACATTTGAATTTTGAAGTTCAAGAACCCTGGTTTTTACTTTGCTGAAAGGACAGCTCTCATCCCTCAGCCAACAGAAAAGACTGTGAGACCCTGCCTACAAGGAATGAACTGCTGTGTCTTCTGGTGTCAAGCAGTCAAAAACCTTCTCTTGGAAGCAAGTCAAAACTACAATTGATAAATCATAACTTCATGACATAAGCAGGATCTCAGTATAAATTTTACTGCCAATTGTCTCTGCTGAGTAAAATGCCCAGTTTTATCTCCTTAAACAGACATAATGAATAGATTCTCACCCCCCAACTTTTCTCACAGTTCATCTGAGACTGCTGTAAACTACAAAAAAAAAAAAAAAAAAAGTGAATGTACTTAGAAATTATTTTTAAACTTCATATTGCTTCATTCCCTTTCCCTTCCATAATATTTCTATCTGCATAAAGTCTTCCACCATCTCTTGAGAGCTATTCTTGGGCTTTATCTTTCTAGAAGTGCTTATATCAAATGCTAATTGGCTTAATTAACTACAAGTCATAACTCCAACAAAAGCATTTCCTATCTAGTCAATGTGACCATTAAAAAGTGATTTGCATTACATTTGGAACAGCAGATACTGAGCTTGTGAAAGGGACTAATGAAGCATGTGTTCTGGGCACACAAATCAGGTGCTAGAAGTGTAGAAAGCAATACACAACCCCTTTGCAAAAGCAATTTAAAGGATTTAACTACTAGTCTTCTAATAAGGACTGAAATAACTTTTTGCAATGATAAAATAATCAAGAGAAATGGAGAGTAGCATCTTTAAGCAATTCGACAATTACAAGAAGAAGCACAGTCTTTAGTTGTAGTAATTCTCCAGTGGTTCAGCGCATACTAGGTCAGAAAGATTATGTAAGCTATATCTTGAAAAAAGACTTTGGAAGGGCAAGTGCAGTGTTTAAGTGTTGCTAATGACCTGCAGAGGCAAACCTGCACAACCACAGAGCTGTGCTCTTACATTCAGCAACAATGCAGCACCACAGGCACCAAAAAAGGGCATGGTTTCAAGTGAAATTTAGGTCACATATAAGTGTCAATATACAAAACTATAATCCTGTAAATCTCTGCATGGCTGCTAACAGACCTTGGAATTGCTTAAGCTCTGTAGGCACTCTTGTTTTCAACACAGACTTTCTTTCCATCGATATCTGTGGCTCTTATTCTTGGCGTGTGCATATGTATTTCACGTTGGCAGGGTTGAGCAGCAGTGCCTGTGCCTGGTGCTAGATCTAAATTAGGATTCAAGGGCTGTGTTTCAGAGTCCCTGCTTTGGGGTCCAGCACTCGTCTAGGAGACTTTGTCACAGCATGTCTGAAATACCTGCCTTCCACACAGCACACAGGTGAATTAGGAAACCCATTCAGAATATGGCCAGGAGAAAGAAGAATGCTTGGTTCTCTTCTCTTTCTGGTGTTTTTTGGCAGTTGCCACAGCCCTGCAGATGTGTGGAAAGCCAGACTGAGTTCCTGCTACCCTCTGTGGGACCAAGAGTTCTGGCCACTTGTTCACATCAGAAATGGAGACCGCTGCATATTCTTCATGTAACTTTAAGGTTAGCTCTGCTTTGGGATTGACCTCCCAAGGTCCCTTACAGAGTAAATTATTACATGATTATGTCATCTGCTACTAGCATTTTAAAAGATGGCAGTAGCCCCAACCAATTTTCTGCAAGAATAACTGTAGACCTCTTCTGGGAGGTGTATCCAGAATGAGTAAGAAGCGTGTATGAATTAAGAATAAGAAAGTGCAATCCATTCTGGCACTCCTTAAGTTTCTCAGGTACTGTTTAGGCATTTTTATTTTTATTTTTTATTTTTTTTTTATTGCTCATGAGCCAGGAAAGCTCTAAAATTCAGGTGTGGCAGTATTGTCTCTGTGGAAAGAGAAAGAATTCCTACCTCCTTCCCCTTCTGCTCTGGTACCAACTAGTGCAGCTGAGTTTCTTGCAGAGATCAATTACTGAGCAAGTGCTTTTTTTGATTTTATCATGGAAAAGTCTGGCAGAACTCCTGCCCTATTTCCAGGCAAGCAGCAAGGGATGAACCAACTCCCAGAGCTTAGAGGTTATGTCTCTGACTATTAAAGAGTTTTTTGAAGTTCCAATTCCTCACCTCTCTTCTTCCCCATCTGAATGTAAACTGAAAATTAACAACTGAAAAACATTAATACAATAGAAAATTTCAAATCATTTCCCAGTCTACCCATAAACTATCAGCAATATGCAACTTGACTTGTGACCATGTCTGAATTAATCAACATCATTAAGAGGACATAGGTTCAAACTTAACACTGAATGATGTTTCCCTAGAGCTGTTTTGGACCATGGCAGCTGTCATAGGTTCAGACATCGAGCAGAGTGCCAGGGCACGGCAGGGCCAGGGCAGCAGGCTAAGGCCTGGCACTAGGGCCTGCTCCAGCCCCAGAAGGCCTGTGGGGAGATGGAGCCTGGCCCTGCCGTGGCCTGGCTGGGGCAGGGGCTGGCAGCCCTTGGGGGTGTGGAGGGGTCCTGATCGTGGGGTGGGTGGGGGCGCCCCAGGGAGGGGGTCAGGACCCTGAGGACCCTGATGCAGTCAGGACTCTGAGACAGGGCCCTGAACCCTTCCAAATTGGAAAGGCTGGATGAGATGGCCAAAAGAGATGGCCATCACTTTTGGTGCAGAAGGGAAGTTAGCCTTGTGAGTACTAGCTTTGCAAACCTCCTTCTGCACAGGCTTGAGCTTTACTTTTCCATAGAATTAAAAACAAAGAAACACAATTAGAAATATCATGTGGGCATGTCCCATGACAACAGCTGTTACTAGTTTTAAGTTTATCTTCTCATCCAGACAAATGATCTTCTCTTAATCATCTTCGGGCAATCCAAGCATGTTTGCTTTTAGTCTCATGGTAGCTTAGGCCTGGGCCTTCTGACAGATTTCTATCATGTTAATCAGATGTTCCTTCTGTGTAATCACCTCAAACAACCATGCCTTTAATCTCTTCTTCAGTAGAGGTCAGATTTGCATTTGGCTGTTGGGTTGTTCTGCATAGACACACTCTCCAGTTGTGGCACTGATTAGCTAAACCATGCACAAACTTCTTGGATTCCCACATGCCACTGGACATTATTAGTCTGATGGGGGCCACAGCTTTGCAAGGGTCTGTCTGTCTGTTTTAACAGGTTCATTCCTTGCTTCTGTTTCTTGTGCTCTGTTTAAATATGGATGTTTTATATCTGTAGCTTTGGAAATGGCTGACATGATACTAAACTTCTGGTCATGTTCATGTTTTTTATTTCTGCAAGCTAAGGTGTCTTCAATGGATCCCTAACAGTAAGCAGAACTTTGTTGGAGGTGTGAACTGTAGGCACATCTGTAAGTCTTGGCACGCATTCCTCTGAGAAATCTCTTATTTCCTCGAAAGCATCCTTATATTCTTTCTCAGTATTTTCTTTCTTTCAAGAATGCATCTTCTCAAGATAGCCATTTAAAAAGTGAAAACCTTTTTTTATTTTTTTCAGTAATTATTAAATTTCTAATATGTTTTTAACCACATACTTAGTTAAGATCCTTCCTTAAAGGGCAAAAATCACTCCTTTTAAACCCTGAATCTAACCATTTACCTTCTGTTGACTAAAGCTTTTCGATCAGCGATAATATCGTTGTTTCTGGCAACACACAAGCTTGTGCACCTGTATCCAACTTAAAATGAATAAATGTTTCACTTGCTTTTGGATTGATGGTTAATTCATCTTCTGTTGCAATGATGTCCAAAAATTCCTGCTTCTTCATTCCCTCTTCAGACTCTCCTGGCACTGGTAAACTCTATAGAAAGTGATATAATTACTTACAGTTTCTGCATTTTCTTCTGAAGGCCAGGCATTGTCTTGTTTATTGCAGTGCATGGAGATGTTTCATGTATCCTGATTTTCATCTCCATATGCTATCCTTCTCCTTTATTGTAGTAATTTCTCTTCTTTTCCATCTTCTGTGTCAAAATTGCCTTCCCCCTGCAGGTAGCTCAGCTCAGACTGGTTGATAGCTTTGCATGCTCTGTTAAAAGAAAAATCTAATTTATTTTTTTTTTTAAGAGTTGAAACTACTAATTATGTTTTTTTGATTCAGATTTAAATCATGATTTGGTATACAGGAACTTAACCTTTAAAATTTGAGGTGCTTCAGCTGTCTGTAAGTCAGGAACTTTTGGATCTTCTCTTTCCATTCTGTGATTAAGAAAATCCCTTTCTTATTTCCCATTATGTGGAGTACTGTGTTCCTCCATGTCTGTAAAAGAGTTTCAGAGACAGCCATCTCTGTCCCGGTGTTTGTGAAGACAGTCCAGTTCCACACAAAGTACTCCACATCTCTCTAAAATTTCAGATCTGGTACTACTTTTTAATTATTTTATTTATTATTCAATACATACATACATACATATATATATATATATATATATTTTTTTTTTTTTTCCTTAGTTTGCTTCCTTTTTGGCATCCTGCATTGATCAGGAGTCATGAGAATCAAAGAGCTTGACAAATGTGTGGTTTAGGCTATAATATCCCAGCCATTAACACTTGATTGGTGCATTCCCAGGTCACACAGTAATATACTTTTGATCCAGATCAGGTGTGGGCATACAACCACTGTTTTTTAAAATTAAAAAGAGTGCACAATAAGGTGCTAATGCTGTCTTTACACTGCAGGATTTTTGATCTCACACTACAGGATCTAAATCTGACTTTAATGTGCAGTCAGACCATGACCTCAGAGCCTGAGCTGTAAGCTAACAGCACTGCGTAATGTGAGCCTCAGCAGAACACAATGCATTCCTTGTGGCTTTCGCAAGAGTATCTGAAATGTGTAACTTCCAACTTAGTTTAGGTGAGTTACTCAGAGGAACCATGGTCTAAGATGAAGTTGTATAACAGTACATTTTTGTGCATACATAATGATATAGGACCTCTTGATGTTAAATATAAACCTTTTATTTTTTTTTATTATTTTTATTTTTCTACTATACTTCTCATTATTTTGTCAGTTTTTTTCTGCTCACATTTTTCAGAGTCCAGAATTGCATAATTCTGGAATTATGCAATTATTGCATATATATTGCATATTTATTATTGCATTATTATTATTGCATTATTATTATTGCATATATATTGCATATATATTGCATAATTCTGGAATTGCAGAATTCCAATAAGCTTTGGATCTGAAAGCCAATTAACATATGCATTTAATGAATGTCAGTATATATTTATATTGATTTTCAAACACAGGTAATTAAAATACTCTTTAAATATTACTGATTTTCTTGTGAGGTATGTCTTCAACTTATATTGTAGTTTTAGTCTATGAAGTCAATTCTAGATATGAGAGAATATTGCAGGCTTTACTTCAGAAATACCGTCATGAAAAGAAACATGATTGTATTTAAAATGAGCAAGATGACATGTAGGAGGTGAGTGTCTATTTATACTCCATCTGTTCTGCAGACCAGAGTTGATCATATTGGTCTTTATCCTCTCATTTACAATCTAGGTTTGAGAAAGTATTTAAATGAATGTGCTTAGGGTCAGAAACTGTGAAGAAACACCTGTGAACATATTCCTTATGTCACTGTGAATTCAAGTACTAGCCTTATTATTTCATAATTTATGAATATAATATATAATAATATAAATCCTCAGAAGTAGTTGACTGGGGGGTTGGGAAGATTTGAAACCTCACATTTACCACTTCCAAAGTTGACAAGGAAATTAAAACTGTTAGAAAATGTTACACTGGGATAGAGATATAAAAATATGGATCTGTAAAGGCATTCAAGGGACCACTTAGCCCACATGCTTCTAGTGGATGAAGATCACCTGTTTGTTAGATTGGATGTAAAGCTTTCCCAGAGGTGTGTTGGCTCTGTGCCAACTTGCCACCATCTATGCCGCAGTTTTTTCATGCTAATAAGTTTAAGATGCGCTAATACAGGGACACCTGCATACCTTTGGATGCACAGGCAGTGGGTTCAGTGGGGCATGAGGATGAAGGGATGGCAGATTCATGAGCAGATGGAAAGTGGCAAGCGGAAAGCAGAGACAATGCTAGGGTGGAAGGGGTGAGCTGGAATAGAATCACAGAATATTCCAAGTTGGAAGGGATCCACAGGGATCATCGAGTCCAACTCCTAGCTCCACACAGGACCACCCAAAAATCAAACCATATGTCTGAGAGCATTGTTTTTTCCTTCCTTCCCCCGTTAGATGGTCCTATAGCATCTCCTTTCCTACTTTCAGAGAAAAGTTCTGCAGAATTTCTCTGAACCTAGCACAGTTGTTCTGTCTGGATTTGAGAGAGAGAATTTGTGGATTTTGAAAAGGAAACTTTCAGTTGTGAACTAGATCCATGTTCAAATACTAAAATTTATATTCTTTGGGGAACTAAATGGATTTCTGAGGTCTGCAAGCCTAGAAGACTGGGAAATTGCCAGAAACCTGGCAAGGTGATGTGGTCATCATTGTGCTATAGAGGAAAGATTGGTAGAGTTTGCAATTGCTGTGGTACAACACTGCCTAAATTTTCTTGAGGGGAAAACAATCCATACCTAACTTTTACAGTAAGCCTCTGTCAAGCAGTTCAATTTTCAGGAATCTATGGTGCAAACACTGCTTTGAACTGGAGAATGCTACGAGGTTAACAGAGGGCTCCTTAGAACTTGAGACCATGATTAAACAATTTCCAGTGGACCAAGAGCAATCTCTAGTTCCACACTTCGAATTCATAGTTTTATTTTCCAGTAAGACTTTTAAAGTCCAGGTAGGACTTTAAAAATATATAATAATACCACACATGATCAGTCATACACAGGCACAAATGTGAAGTCTGAAGGAAGGGAAACCTACCAGACAGAATCTAAGCTTCTTTTGTTGGCAGATGTAAGGATTTTGCTTTCCTTTTAGGATAACTGTAACATTCCTTAGTTAATGTGGGATGATGACTTTGAAAGTTGATGCCTTGAAGGCTTGATACTCTGACACTGAACATTTGTTTTATATGGTGAAAGAAATATTGTGCCAAAGGGTTGATTTTCTACTTTTTTTCTACTTATTACTACAATAAAAGGAACATTTGTATTAATAAAAAAAATAATTATTAATCTAACTTCCTGAGAAACTTGTATGAGAACTAAGTTGTTGATGCTTGTTTGTAACATAAAATATACTGGTGTCCATTTAACACTAAATATCTTATAAGTTGAGCTAATGTTGGGCAAATTCTTTGTATTTTCCACTGAGTGAAGGTAGTTTTATGGTCACACAGAGAAGAGCTATGTCCTTATCAATTTTAATGTTTCTTTTGCATAAGCTGTACAGGAAATCCTGGACAGGTAGGAACACAGAACTGATATTTCCTTGTATAATAAATGTCAATTATTTGGTTGGTATCTATTTTTATACTAACAAAGGAAAATGTAAAAGTATTCCAAGAAAACTTTAACAAGTTCACAAAGAAAAGCATGTATACAAAACTACATGAAACAAACATTTTTCAGATGCTTTTCAGATCTTCTTTCAGTACAGTTACCTAACTGGAGGACAAACCTGAACTGAGGAAACCATGAAGTTCAGAAAGCAGAAGATACATTGAAATGAAAAAATAACTGAATAACACTTTCTTGGCCTCACCATTTAAAAAATACCGACTTCTGAATGCTTGATAGTCAGAAAATGAGGATGGGATGTAGTCTCTGTTCAGATGTGAGTGTGAGTAACCGCTCTTCTTCAGGTGTTTCACACTGTTAGTGCAGAAGGGCAATGTGAGAGCACTCTCTTGTGCCCAATAAATACAAGCTAGTACAACAAGGCTAGCTAGCCTTAGATTTTTCACAAAAGTGATTAGGAACAACAGTAGGCAGAAAATACATTCTAAGAAATCCAAACATGGATTTACAACACAGCTTCTTGACTGATCACTCCAGTATTAAAATAGGCTTGCATAAGGGGGTAGGAAATGGGAAGAAAAAGGCTCCTGGGGTTACTATATAATGACTTTTAGATTTATATTAATGATTGAAATAATGGATTGAAATTGAGAAGATATTGCTTGCATGTCAGTATTACCTCATCTCACATTCAACAGAGAGCAGTGGGAATATTTACTAAAACAAAACAAAACAAAATGACGAGGTGACTTTCTTTTCCAGAATTGAAACATGAATATATTAGAAAACAGAGAAACATGGGAAAATTCAAAGGAAGCATTAGGTAAAGCATAGACTTTACCTAAATTGCAACTTTGATCAAATCCTGAATATTTCTGAAAACTGTGAAATATATATCTGGGCAAAGAAAAATCAGTGATAGAAAACCACTATTTTATGCTGTTCAAAGCATTGTGCTGCAAGGTATGTATTTATACACTATGACAGTACAAGCATAATAATTTTTGTAAATCGAAGTTATGTTCAAGCAGACAAGTCAAACATGTTGCCTGACTTCTTTAACGCCCACTGAGTTGGCTTAGAATTTTCCCATCAGAGATAATTATTTATAAAACTTTGTGTGTGTTGCACATACAATGTGTAAAAATAGATACACTAGCTGGAAACAATTCTCCTTTCCATTCTTTTCAATTATTTTGGTTTACATTTGTGATGTTCCAAATGGTCACCATCTTTTTTTCATTAATTAATTAAGTTGGTCTTGCTTTTGTTTTCTATTGTAGCTAAACAAAGTATAAAAAGTTTCCATTGTTGCTGTTGCTGTGTTTCCAAAACATTCCGTGGTATGTCCAATTCACTATGTATCTGGCTATTTTTCATGTGCTTTCTTTGAATGTTCAGTCTGCATGTCATGCAATGTTCTCTCTGGCATCTCATGTTTGAATTTCTTTCCCAGTCTCTCTCTTATTGTTTTATGTTATACTAATTTGATCATGATATGAACATAAATATTAATTGTATATATTACACATACCAATTTTATCTTGCAGAGAAGTCTGGCATAAATATACTTCAGAAATGTTTACTGTTGATTTGATTTTTAAACCATATTTCCTTGGTTTTGTTTGTGCCTATTTTATGTCCATGTTCCATAAACATTTTAGTAAATGATCTTCATTAAATGCATAGTTATAACAAACTAATTTTGCTCAGATGCTCTAATAGTCACCAGAAATATAGTTCATAATTTATATTCTGTCATCAATCCACCTTCAATTTACCATTCTTGTTGTTGTAGCTCATGATCTTCTAAGATATTCCCCATTTATTTTTACTACAGTGTAATGCCTCATGACCTAAACAGGACTAGAGTAGTGAAACTAAGCAGATGAGCCAATGTCTGCAGAAACAGATCTCTCTGCTGCACAAATTATCCAGTGAGGAAACAAAGCAGTGGAAAATGTAAATACTCATTCCATACCATTTGTGAACCATCTGCAGGCCAACAATTATTCCCTGAAGAAATTAATGTATATTTCAAGTCAATAAATATGAGAGATAAATATGATCTGCTAGTACAATTCACAACAGGGGGAATTCAGCAGTGAGCAATGAGCCAAAATCAGGTTAGGCATCTTGCAGCCTGACTTTTAGCTCTTGAAATAAGGTTTATATTAGGCTTAAGTAGAACATGTATTTTCCACCTAGAAGTGGAATTCACATAAACCAAATAAAGAGTTAAATTAGCTAATTAATCTGTCACAATGTTTTTCTGTTCTTTTATGTAGCACATACACACTCAATGAAAAATATTCTTTTTGCAAAGAAAGATGACATTTAGTCCAGCAAACTGAATATATTGTCCAGCAAACTGTAGTATACTTCTGATAGTGTTTACTGAAGTATGCTTGTTATGGGAAGTAATTTATTATCTGTGTTCATTACAGGGCATCTTCTTAGCAACAGATTTCAGAGGTATGAAACCTGGCCTTTTAAGACCATAGACAAATACAGAATTTTTCAGGAACTGAATGTAAACACCTTAAAAAACAAAACAAAACAAAACAAAAAAAAAACATTTCTCCTTTCAATGGAAGATATATTGATTAGATGGGGAAAAAAAAAAAACTTTAAAATATTAATAATATTAATATATTAATAGGGCTCTAGGTAACTTTCATAACAAATCTTAGGGATTTCAGATTTTCATTGATAAGTTGTCTTAAAACTGCCTGTCTAGAATAATTTTCCTCAGTTTTTGGGAGAGTGGACTTGTTTTGTTTTTAAAGGCCATACAAACTGAAGGAAGTGACTGTATGCATTACGTCACTGGAACTTTAGAAATCTAAAACTATTTGCAGAAGCCACAGCTGTTCTGAACACCTACAAAACAAATTTCAAATTTATTTTCTATATAAAAGCTTATTTAGATTACTTAAAAATATATTTTGCATACTTTTAGGTCAACTGACAGGGGGTACTTTTCTCCAGCACCACATTATCACACAACTGAAGGGAAGAAAAGAAAAAAGGAAAGGAAAGGAAAGGAAAGGAAAGGAAAGGAAAGGAAAGGAAAGGAAAGGAAAGGAAAGGAAAGGAAAGGAAAGGAAAGGAAAGGAAAGGAAAGGAAAGGAAAGGAAAGGAAAGGAAAGGAAAGGAAAGGAAAGGAAAAGAAAGGAAAAGAAAGGAAAAGAAAAGAAAAGAAAAGAAAAGAAAAGAAAAGAAAAGAAAAGAAAAGAAAAGAAAAGAAAAGAAAAGAAAAGAAAAGAAAAGAAAAGAAAAGAAAAGAGAAAAGAAAAAAGAAAAGAAAAGAAAAGAAAAGAAAAGAAAAGAAAAGAAAAGAAAAGAAAAGAAAAGAAAAGAAAGGAAAAGAAAGGAAAAGAAAGAAAAGAAAGGAAAAGAAAAGAAAAGAAAAGAAAAGAAAAGAAAAGAAAAGAAAAGAAAAGAAAAGAAAAGAAAAGAAAAGAAAAGAAAAGAAAAGAAAAGAAAGGAAAAGAAAAGAAAGGAAAAGAAAAGAAAAGAAAAGAAAAAAGAAAAGAAAAAAGAAAAGAAAAGAAAAGAAAAGAAAAGAAAAGAAAAGAAAAGAAAAGAAAAGAAAAGAAAAGAAAAGAAAAGAAAAGAAAAGAAAAGAAAAGAAAAGAAAAGAAAAGAAAAGAGTAAGTCTTTGGGAGTTAAAGATAAAAATGACATCTCTAATACAATAGGGTAGCTTCCCTGAGGAGATGTTTCGAAACTGAAGGTCAGTTTTTGAAAATCTCTTTAAAGAACATTTCAATTTGAAGAGGACTGTCAGAATGCAAATGTAGTGATAATGCAGATAGTGTACATCAAAGGTGCTTTTCTGTCAGCAAGGGGGGATGTTTCTGATTTATCACACATAAAACAAGTTTTCTGAGCACAATTTGCAATTATTTATTTATTTTGTGGTTCTTTTTAATAATGTCCTCTAGGCAACCTGGGAATGACAATATGCACTGCAATGTTCAATGGCAAGTCTGTGAATTTGGTGCTTGATGGAAGCACACTAGTTCAATAAAAAAACACCCATAGTAGTATGGAATAGTATTCCCCACTGTATTCCAAAGCACAGAGTCACCTCTGCTAGAACAGAAAGCAAGTTCTGTAACAATTTTCTTGGGAAATCAAAAGGCAGTTGGAGAAAATGAAAAATCTTCCATTCTTTGCAGTGAAAACTTATCAGATTTTAGACAGTATTTTAATTTACCCCTTGGAAGAGGTCCACTTTAGTTTTGATAATACACAATTAAACCATAATACTGTGACTTTCCAGATCACCTTCCCTCACAGAATGTCACTGTACTTTGCATACTGAGCTCTGGCTGTCACTGCTGATACACAGTAGTGCTCATATCCTCCCCTATACCCCCATGACAAGAGTAATTAGAAGAAATATGAAGAAAACAAAAGGAGAACTAATTCTAATGAAGAAATGATGATCTCCAAAATGAAAACTGAGGTAAGGGTTCTTTGACCCGTATTTCCCAATGGATACGCTAAATACACTGTGTATTCAGTTTGAATCCCACCCTTTTATTCCAAGAACATAATTACGTTTTCTGACATATCACTTTGTTTTTGTTTTAGTGACGGAAAAGAGGTTTGATACTCAGACCTTGAAAATGTTGTAGCTGAAGTTATTTGGATAAGGTTGGGACCCTTTACAACACCACATGTTCTGATTACAGTTTATTTGTGCTTCTGTCTATGGTGTTTAACTGTTTTGTCACCACCTGGACACAATCACCTGAGTGAATGTATAGAAAGTACAGAAAAAAAATATATTAGTAAGGGAGTATGTAAGGTGCTAAACTTTCAGGACCCTTAAGAACCACATGCCAAAATTTTCCTGTAGCTGAGATGCACAAAAAGAAATTACCCTCAACAAGAGTTGAGAACAAGAATAGCTTGGGGAAGTTCAAAGTGGTAAACGAGAACATGACTGACTGCTCATGACTGACTACGTTAATAAGGCTACTCACTGGGATGACTAGACATGTCAGGCACAAATCAGACTGACTTCCTCAACTGGAATTACCTAGCATTTGGTGGCAGTGAATTCATTAGGCAGCATAGAATTAATTTGGATTATCACCATATTAACAAGCTCTCTGGGAACCAATACTGCATTTTTACATGGTGTAAAGCAGGTCCATCATTCTTTTCTTGAGTTAGAGAATCAGAACCTGCAGCTGGTTTCACAGAATCACAGAATATCCAAGGCTGGAAGGGATCTCTGAAGATCATCAAGTCCAACCACCCTGCCGAGCAGAGTTCCCTACAGCACGTTGCGCAGGATGGCATCCAGGCAGGTTTTGCATATCTCCAGAGAAGGAGACTCCACAACCTCCCCGGGCAACCTGTGCCAGAGCTCTGTTACCCTCACAGTGAAGATGTGCCAGCTCCATATTCAGCTGGAACCTCCTGTGCTTCAGTTTGTGCCCATTGCTTCTCATCCTGTTGCTGAGCACAACTGAAAAGAGACTGGCTCCATCCTCTCTATTCCCTCCCCTCAGATATTTATGCACGCTGATGAGGTCTCCCCTCAGTCCTCTCTTTTCCAGGCTAACTAGGCCCAGCTCTCTCATCCTGTCCTTGTATGACAGGTGCTCCAGTTCCCCAGAGCCATTACGGTTTCAAACCTTAACTGACCAGGAAACAATGAATAAAATTGACATTAACTTCCAAAGACAAACCAGTAACGAAACGTGCTTACTGTGAACTGTAGTCTCATTTTCCATGTGCCCAAACTTGTTTTGGCAGCTGTTTTAAGGGAGAAAAACTACATTATTTACTGCTATACAACACTCCAATTTCATTTGATAAAATTATAGAACAATAATGTGTAAAAGCATGCATGTTCCTAGATTTGCCTTTCTGGAAACTCAGGTACAGTTTGCCAAGGAAAAATAAATTAGCAACATATGAAACTACAATATTTCAATAACACACTAGAAATGAATGAATAATTGTAACACATTTTACCAGTAATTAATTTATGTTGTCTTAAAGCTAAATGCTAAATCACAATAACCAGGAAATTTTTAAGAAAATATTCCCATTGACAACCTGACATATTATTTTCATTCTTCACTGAGATCCTACCTCCAATTACATAACTTTTGAGCCCTGATGGAAAACATTTTCAATATAATCACATTCTAAAAATATTTTCCATGGAAATCCATTCTGAGCAATACATCTCAAGTGGAATTGTAAAAATCAATCAAAATATATGTCTCTCAGTCTACATTAATGTGTTCTGTATTGAATTCATGGGCTGTGCATAAAGAGTTAATAATAAACATTACTTTCTTTAGTACATAGTTCATGAATAAGGAATGCACTTTCTACAAAGTGCTGATAGAAGTGTCTAATTGGGGAAATATACCATTTATACAAATTTGATTCTTTGTTTTATTATGTCCTATAAAATTTCTGCACAGAGGAAGGGAAGGAAAGGAAATACAAGTTTAGAGTGAAATCTTGTTATCAAGCTAACTCTTAAATTACTGTAGCAAATGTTGCCTTTTGAAGAATTAGGGCTAAATCTTACTTTCCTTTAGTCATAAAAAGTTATAATAGAGTTCATGGGAAATCTACCATTGGTTTCAGTGAAAGTACAGACTCTGACACTTGCCTTTCACTTGAGTCCTTCTTAGGAACAATGAGTGCCATTTAACTCTGTATTACTGTAATCAGTGCTCTCATTGTTAAAGGACCAGTGAGTGGAGAAAAGAAAATCCTGAGAGTTTTAAAGCATTAAAAAGATGATACTTTAAATAAAAAAAAAATACACAAAAAGCCATTTGAACTTTCTCTTGCTATATGTCAGGAAGATTTCAGAGGTGAACCAGAGTTCGCAATAATTTCTATACTGCTCAACTTCAATACATATAGATAAAGGAAGTGTACACAGTTTCCTTGCCTTCACAAATGTAAATTTTGAACTTGTTTTGTACAAAAGATATTTGATCATCGACACTGTTTGTCCTGAGTAAATGCTTTGGTATCCAAGCCCGCTCCCATGGAAATCAACAAAAAAATTGCCATTGGTTCAAATGGTGATGACCCAGGCATTCACTATGTAAGTATCTATAAAAGATGTTTTAGTATTCATATCCATTAATGTTTTCATCTATGGACATTTTGTACATAATGCTGAATTTTTGTAATTGCTGTTCTTTTCTATACAGAAAAATTACAGCTATTAAAAGGATATGATAAAAGCAATAATTTCAATTTCAGTGCTATTTAAATGTTTGATTTAGACGATCTTTTCTCTTTCCACATAACTAATGATTTCAATAACTGGTGTTTAGACAGATGACATTAAACTTGATTTGTGTGTTTAACCAGTACAAATTGAATGGTTATCCAAAATCACCTCTTAGATACAGTTTTTACATTTTCTGTCCCTTCTTCGGTACTGTGCTTAAGGGTAAGCACAAGGACAAAATGCTGTGTCTCAAAGTTCTTTCTTTACATATTTTCTTTTTCTAAATAAATTCAAATGAATTCTGTGTATTAACAAACAAGCTCCACATCACTACAGAAATGTGACTTTAAAAGAAATGTGACTGGTAAATAACAAAAGAACAATTCTTTAAAGTGCTTATTGGTCAGAAGTTTTTTACTTAAATCAAGAATCCATCTAGAGACAATCTACGTGACTCTGTACCACTCTTAATATTCTCAAATTAAAGCTAAAATATCTAGGAAAGTAAGGGCTTGCCTTTTAAAATTGCTTTTGCTTAAAATTTTTAATCATAAACAACATAGTGACAGTTTTGGTGAAATCACCCTTATAACCTTTGTTAGTTATTAATGAGTCTGCCAATAAATAACCATTCAAGAGCTTAAAATGATAAAATTTGGTTTATATGCTGCTCATTGTGTATTTTGAGAGTTGTATTTTTTGAATTGATACCCATGTCTTTGAATATAAAACAGTTAGCAACTGGCACATTGATCCAAGTAACGTATAGTTCATTCTACACTTTATAACATCTGTGTGTCCTCTTGATGATTTCAGCCTTTCTAAGACTAACAAGTGAATTTAGGATTTATAGGTGCGAAACAGCATGGCTGCTTCAGCTGCCAGTCTTTATTCATGACTTTAATAATAGGAAGTGTAATAAACAATGTAGATTTATAACTGTACATTTTAATTATAGTTTCTGAAGGTTTATTTAATCAGGAGAGGTAATCAATGCTTCTTCTGATTTGAAATTTTTAAATTTGGTGCCAGTCACTACCGAGTTATTCACTAAGCAGACAACTTTGCTCCTTTCATCAATGATTCGTGAAAGAGTTGACAGCTTGTGTGTTAAGGCAATCTGAGCTTCAGTCTAACAATCTGATTTGTTGGCTGAGTAGATTTACTGCATCTTGGTTTTCTTGATAAATTCTATGTGAAACACAATACAAGCTGCCCTAACAACATCTTTATCTACATGAAAAAATTTATATTGCTCCAGGTGGAAAGAGAAGGAGTCTCACATAAAACTAAGAATTATGTAATGAAAAGTTAAAAGTTAGCACAGTTTTCATATGAAGTTTTAAAATCTACAGATAAGCTGTAATAAAATTAAGAAGTGATATTTTGCTTTTGGAAAGTCTTCATTAATTTTGAACAAAGATATTAAACAATTGTATCTCATTAGCATGTGCTGTATACACAAGGAAATTGAAAGTCCTTGCTTACTATACTCAGTGAATATAACTGCAAAGGCTGAAAGAGATAATTAAATTATAAACTTTAAAAAAATCAAAAAGGAAGGATAAAATGAAATTATGGATTATAGAGTAGATATAAATGTTATGTTTATTATAGCTTTATTTCCTAGGGTGAACAGTGCATCATTTGTTGTCCTAAAAGGATTTTTCGCTTTTGAAGTACCGAGATTGTTAGGCAGGTTTAAAATGTCAACCCCCTGTTTAATTACCGAAAACTCATGCTTTCTTGTATTTTCATTGAATTAGATAGTTACATTTCTTCCTATAGTTCATAAAGAATGGTTACATATTTTATAGTAACTGCAAGTCTCTGAGGTACTTTGTCCACATAATATTGCCTATGTGTCTTTTATTTGTGAATTTTACAGATTCTGGCCAACAGTGTGCCTTATAATGCTATCTATATATACACTGTTCCTTCTGACCCAAGAACAAATGCAGTACAATTTAAATTTCCACTAAATTTCATTGGTAATACAGAAGACATTTTTTTTGATTTCTTTAGAATACACAGTTACTTGAAGTCATTTACTGTTTTGATGAGTGACAAAACTATATTTTGAAAAAGGTCCACCTGAACATAAATCACAAGACATAATTTTGTATACATATTAACAGTAGTCAATATTGACTGAAGTAGTAGTAACTACTAAAGTAGTAGTAACTGACTGAAGAAGTCTGTTAAATTGATTTCAGTAATGATATCTGGATATCTGGAAATATTTTGATGTTGGACATACCTCATGACTTATGTTGCCTTTTAACACAAAGAAAACCACGAGCAGAGCGCCATTCTCTTGCAGATTTCATGAGCAGCATCACTGGGATGTTGAGACGAGTGTTTTATTTATTCCTCTCTGGTTTGATACAGACATTGCAGACAGCCTTAAGGAAGATGTAGGTGAATGCTGGGAAGATTGGTGTAAAACAGCATGTTTTAACAGTTTGAGGCAAATCTTCATTATGTTGGATGGTTTCCTTGGAGGTTTGAGTTTAATGATGCTCTACCCTGGAATTTCTGTGTAGAAAATGCCTCAGAGCTCTCCAATCTAAAATGACTCATGAAGAGAAGTAAGATATTGTGCATAGGATTTTTTAATACCATACACCTCTCAGGGTGTCTGTTGGTTATTAATCTGCCTGATCTCCAGGAATTAATTTCAAGGCTTTAAGGGAGAAAGCAACAAGAATTATAACAGTAGTACAACTTCCTTGAGGTATCCTGAATCTCAGAAGGATTTTACACCTTTTCTTAAAGTACTCTGAAAGATAACATTGACAAAGATAACAAACATGGATAAGCAAATTCAAAGAACTTAGCTTAGGCTTATTCAGCAGTAGTTTGGAGATAAATTATTTACAGCCACTGAACTGAGTTAGTTATTTCAGATGAACATGGTGAAGGACAAGCAGTTGGATCCCAAAGAATCAGGCCACGCTCCCACTTGGAAGGAAGCATGGAAATTTTGAAAACTGCAGAATTTGAACAGATATCAGAAACTAAGGAAACTAAAGTCAAAGTTCTAAGAGTTAGGTGAACAATTTAAATGTCTGGACAACCAACTACACTTCCATTTTGACTTGATTACAGAAACTGAAATTTCTCCATAGTTCATCATCTAGCATCAATTACACTCCTTTCAGAGCACTAGTAATAAGTAACAAGAAGGGCATATATCAGTCCATATAAAAAGCATGTGAGAAAAAGGGATTTAAAATGGCAGCTCTGTATTTTTTAAAACTGTCCCAGTATCAGTGATCTCTGGCGATATAATGACAGTTATGGAAAGCTTTTAGGAAAAAATACATCTGAACCAGTAAGTACTGACAGGAAAGAACACTCCAATCATCAGAAGGACATAGAGCTGCCACCAAGACAGATAAATGTCGCATGCTTACTCTGTGCAGACTAACATACAGATTTTGAGTCCCAAGATTTTAACTCCATCATGACATAGCAAAAAGAGTTTTTACATCAGATTTTTTTTTAGCAGTAAATTAATGAATAATGCCAATGAAGAAATTCTGTAATAAAGAAAAAATAATTAAAATGAGACTTGAAACTAAAATCAAATAAACTAGATCAGTGCAAACTGTTTTATGACATGATGTTCTAATGCATGAATCTGCATTAGAATTAGGATCAAAGAATCAAAAATAAAATAAAATAAAATAAAATAAAATAAAATAAAATAAAATAAAATAAAATAAAATAAAATAAAATAAAATAAAAAGCAGAGTTGGAGATTTTAGGGCTACTACATACACTTGGATATTAAGGTTCCACACATAGTGTACATATCCTCTTGTTCTTCCACCCAAAAATAGCTTTCAGCCCTAAGAAAAATAAATAAATCACTCAAATTCTGCTACAGAATGCACAGATATGCCACAAACAGAATCAGGCAAGCACCTGAGGGAAAGCACATATATCCACAATTCTTTAGGGAGTATATCAAGATTCATAGCTCAATGTCACAGTAAAAGGAAATGCAGATTCTTTTCTATCAAAAGACTTCATCATATTTAAGATATTGTTTACATTATGGAAGAACTTCTGGCAATAACCACAAAGAAAAATTGTTTTATTCAATTTTATTACTGCTGGGGATTTTTCCATTATGTAAACAGTACCTCATAGGTATTCAGGCATCTCAAGCCTTGAAACAGCTTTGAAAGCAGACAGCAACTGATTTGGCTGCATGCAAACTCTTCATATAAATGTCTTGATAGTTATTATTCTAAGAAGCACATTGCCTCTATCTTTGCCTGCACAGACTGCAAATTGTGTGAAAAGTAATGAAAAAGCCTGAGAAGTTGCTGGGGGGACATCAAATTTTTCAGACCTTTTTGAATCCATGGAAAAGCATTTGGGCTAATCCTAGAGATGTGCTTGCTATTCTAAACTGTTCCAAACATCTTCTTAAAATAGTAATAAGAATTTAACTCTGGATTTAGATATCATTATATATATCAAAATATCATACACTATTAACAACAGTCAGTATATCCTATGTAATTTGGTCTGTGTTCAAATTAAACCAGGCAGAGCTTGCTGAAATGACTAGTTTTTGCTATGACTGGGTACATTTAAGCACTTGCTTGCAGTGAATAACTGTGCTACCATTATTTGGATATCATATATGTCCAGCTTTTACTATTTGGGCTGAAAAAAAACAGAAGAGTCAATTCATAACACAAAAAAAGGCAATTTGATCCCCAAGTTATTTTTTTCCAACAGCACACAAGGTTGAGATGACAAGACTCTTAACACTTCACTAATTAGTCATCATGCTTTAGCAAAACATGATAATACCTACTTTCTTACATTTTTGTTCATCTTTTTTTAATTATTATTTACTTTAGATTGCTTCCTTATACTGTATACTATTCATTTTTTTCCTTCCAGATGCTCAAAGATTTTTATTTTGATGCCTCTCCTGGGTAAAGAATCTACCAGCTTGTTAGTTACCTCAGTACTCCCTATATAACAAAAAATCTCATATATGGAAGGCCCCTTTTTCTTTTCTTAGCTGCACTCTAGAGATGCTGTTAGCACCTGCAACTTCTGTTAATTTCCTTGGGTATTGCAGGTGTTCAACAGCTCTAAGGATTGAACCTACTGGGACTAAATAAATATGAGAAGCTCATACTGGATCCATGGAGCTAACAAGGACTGAGAGTCCTAAAATAGACAGTAGTAAACTTACTACACTACTAAAAAAGCATTTCTTCCAAGTGAATACATCAAGAGATGTGGCTTATTAGAATAATATCCTACTTCTCTTTTCTTGAATGGCCATGTTCACAAGCTCTCATTATATTTTGCAGTCTGAAAAAGATTTATTCCTACTAAGATCTGAATCTCAGTTTGATTCTTATGGCTATTACTTTCACTATAGAATGCATATACAATATTTTCTTGTTATTCTCATCTTCTGCCCACCAAAGTTGCACTCTTCCTTTTCTTCTTTAATCAGTATTTTGTTACCTATTTGTTGTCCTTATTTATTTATTTATTTATTTATTCTGTGCACTGGTAGTTAATTATGTTTTATATTCAGTGGAAAATTCTCATAAAAGCACTAGAACTTACAATATAAACTTTTCTCTTTTTTAATTGATTGAACATCTGCAACTTTATTGAGGCAACCCATTGAGATAAATGCATCAACAAGTAAGTTTCCCGTTCATGAAGTCAGTACAACCAGGCAGAAACTGCCTAGCAAGTTTCCACTCACCAAAGATTTATATTTATACCCAACACATTTGGCCCAGATAATAGCTTTCTGATAAAGCCCAAGGATTAGAGAGTGAACCCCAACACAGCAACTGATTCTTAAACATTGGCATCCACTGGACTAGAGCACACACGGTTTCTTGCCTGTCAGGCTAGGAACATGCCTGAAGGAAGAAAGGGTTAATATAAAACTACTCTGTGGGTATTTTTTATCTAGTCTCAGAAGGTTCTAGTCTCTGCAAGGTTCCTCTATAACAAGCTGCTTCTGATGACATGAAGAACAGAGAAGTACAAAGTCTACACACCTCTTGTCTACAGTACAGGTTAATTTTCTGCTTAAACTAAGAAATCCAGAAAAGAAAAAAGCAAGGCTAGTCTGAGACTGCTGATGCCAGCCATTGGAAAAAATGAGAAGTTTTATGGAAGAATTAACTTGTGATTTAAAATATCAAGATGATAGATATCAATAGATAATGCCTTAAAAGGAAGAAATATTGACATTATTTTAAAATACTCATCACATAACATAGCTCATAACTTTTATAATAAAGCCAAATGTTCAACATTATTTAATAACTGACATGAGGAAACAGTGGTATTTATAAAGGAGGTATGGCTCACTATTTATTTCTCATGATTCACAGAGGCATTGCATTTTTTATTTTTGCAGCTGAAAAGTAAATAGTTGGCAAACACTTCAGTATACTTGAGGAATCAATTAAAAACAACATTGAGAAAATAGCAGTATCAGTTCAGAGCTTTCAACCTATCTGCAATTTGCTTCCACTTAAAAACATGGCTATTTCTTCAGAGCAATAACTGCATAGCATCTGGGGGATTTCACAGGATCAAATAACTTCACAAGTCCTGACCAGGCAATGTTGTCCTGTAAAATGATATATGATTGAAGTACATTAAAATGTGTTTGACTTAAAAGTTAAGGCATGGTAATAGGTCCACATTTTGAAATGCAAAATCACCAAAAAAAAAGATTATTCTTAATGCAAAGCAGGAAAAACACTTATCTAACAACAAAACTATTGAAGATTTGTTGTGAAAAAGGGAAACAAACAAAAAAAAGTATGTATGTTAAAGTCAGTTTATTTCTGTCACTATCAAGTGACACCTTACCAACCCTTTAATCAATAAAGTTGTCTTTTTTTTTTTTTTTTTTTTTTTTTTTTTCTGGTCGAACAAGAGAGAAGATACTAAGGATCAAGTTCTACTTGTTTTATGTAGCACATTCTACTACTGAAGCTAATTAACTGACTTTTCAAATGAGTAGGGCCAGCTGGATCTGGTCTTCATGTTGCATATGGCTTTTATCATTTCTATTTTTTCTTCCTAAACATATTTTGTGAATCAACCAGTACAAGATTGAATCAATGGGTATATTACATTTAGAAAAGGTAAATTAGCTCTAAATGCACAAAGTCTGATCTTCCATCCTGGAAATCGTACAGATCTCCGTGTGATTTATAACTGGTTGGCATTTGGGAAAATATATCATTATTTAAATATCTCAAATTGCTTCTCAGTAAAAATACCAGTTAGAACAAAAGCATACATTTGCTACAACTCAGTTGTTCCAAGTATACTGTGGTAGAGACGAAAGTGATTTTTTACTTATGATAAAATGGAGCTATTAAAATGAAAGCTTTATAGTGGAAGAACAGTAATTCACATGAATGAATTTAAACTTTATTTTAAAATTTTATTTTGACTGTGGCCGGACAGAAGCTGGAAAATGCTACCATGTCTTCTGATCACATTGTTACTTATCCAAAAAATGTCTGCTGGTGTAGAGAAAGTGTGATTGATGCTTCTAAGTTATCCAGGTCAAGCTCAAAATTAGTGTTAGTAGAAACACTGTAACAGAAATCATTACAGAGTAAATATAGAAGCATTTGCTTATTAAATCCCACATCTATATTTGTAAAATATATCCAGGCTGTATGCTAGTCAAATATACCGCAGTTGACCCATACAGTTGGAAAAAGTATACCCTCTCTTATCATAGATCTTAATTAAGAAATGATAACAACAACCTAATGGGACTTAACCTAAAATTTCTTTAATTATATGTTCTAAAACTCATTCTTTGGAAACTCCAGAATGTACGGTATAATGTTTGTTTAGCATTTCCAATTTCCATTTTTTTATTATTATTAAATATCTGTCATATTAAAAAAGATTTCTTGCATATTTAAATTATTTATTTTTGTATTGTTTATTGACTTGTAATTACCATACAATTAAAAGAACATAAGTTTTACTGTTGCTGCTTTGCTGAAAATAAAAACATCTGCTGGGCATATGTTTATACTAAATTGAATGAATGCTTATACTTTTGCAAATATGAGAATAATAATTCTGCAACAGAGACTTTTGGTCTGTGCAGTAATAAATTGGCTGAAATAGTCTCATTTCACTGATGTAGCCTTTAGGTACCATAAAACATAATGCAAAAATACCTGCTCCTTGAGGTAGCAAAGACGATCCAGCAGTATCAAAACTTCTATGCAGGGAGCCAGCACAACCTTTAACTGAAAGAAAGATTAGATGCTGTTATGATCTGGGGAAAGAGAGCCAATACACTTCCCAATGGCTACACTTCCACAAAACAATTCCAGGAAGGTCAATCATTTTCTAGTAGTTGTACAAATGTCACCTTGCCAATTTTCCCTGTGGGGTGGACATCTTCTAAACAGATTATATTAAAGATCAAAAAAACATGGAATGCCATAAAGCTAGGAAACTACGTTACTTAGTTGGTTTTGAGGCACTGTCCAACAAGAAAATGATATTATATGAAGCAGAACAATTTTAAAGAGGGAAATAATGAATTTTAATAAAAAGAATTTTTATGAAATAACTGTGTGGAGACCAGTCTAGGTTTAAAAGGAGACTGACATTTCATTTTCCAGGGTAATAGTCCCTCTTGAAAAAGAATCTTCCATGTGTTCACTTTATTATTTTACTGACACCTAATATAGTTTTGAATAGGATATGCTCCAAAGTTTGGAAGGGGGAGCTGCTTTGTTTTTGAGATTGCATACCTCAGTGTAAGACAGTCCACCTCCACATAAAAGTTAACAGGACTTTGTTCTAGACTAGCATATATATAACACAAGGTAATGGTATTAATCCTATAACTTTTACCATATTAAATGCTTCAAGCTCATTCATTCTGTGCTTGTATTTTTCATAGTAATCCATTATACAGCTGTCTGGGAGCTGCAAAGGATTAAAAAAAAAAAAAAAAAAGTATCAGAGTCATGCCAGTTTTGAAATATGAAACATTTTTTTCCTAATCAAAAGTCATCCTACAAATGAAATCTGTGTTTTGTTTTTGAAATTAGCAATTTACTGAAGTCTATAATAATTTTCCAATAGCAATTTCTCAGTTCTCATTTACAATTACTGTTCTTCAGATGGCATTTTGCACTGACATGAAATACTGAGATATATTCATTATTCAGAAAGCTCTAGTCGTTCTTTAATGAACATTGCACAGCCAAATGGAGATAATATTCTCATTTCCTTTCTCATATATCTTATACCTTGCACCCCCCTGCCCAAGAGATATATTTAAATGGCTGAAGAGTGGAGTCTGGTGTCAGAGTATCACGCTTAAGTCAGGACTCCTGGATGGTATTTCACATTAAAGAACCTACTGTCAGATTCTGGAAATAACAGTTTCACTGTGTCACAAGTTACCCACCTCTGAAATAAAAGTTTCTCTGTTTAATTTGAACCACTGCATGTTTCCCAATTACTTGATGCAACACTGCCAGCACTGACATTGTAACCGCAAATTTTGTGACTTTGGGCTGATTTTGATCCAAGGCAGCTCAAGAACTTGACTAAACTAAATACCCCTTCCCCTTTCAGCCCCTAGTGGCCACTGCACCACAGCAGGTAGCTAGACCTATGACCATAACTGCACTCACAAAGCATTTTCTCTAAGGGCAGCTGGACCACAACATTTCCCAGGCTTTGTAGGTCCTGATGTCTATACCCTTCTGATGTCCACAGTCCTGGATGCTAAAGAAGACAGATGAGCTGTCCACTTAAGAAGCCTGTCAGAGGAGTGGGAAGTAGGTCTGCAACATTACTGGTGACAGAGGGTGCTGGAAAGAGTGGGGGTGAAAGAGCCTGATGTATTGGCCTGATGTATTTCAGTACTGGGAGTCTGCAGTACGGCTACTCTGTTGTAGTTATGGAAAGAGCCCACAGCTTAGCAGAAAAGTAATGCTAGTGACAAAAGACCAGGAAATATAAAGCGTCTAATACATTTTTGCACACTTTTATTATCAAAGTCATCCGAGAGCACGTGGCTAATCCAGTCATAAAGGAATAAAATAGCTTAAAATAGGTAAACAAACTATAGAATATTTACATAAATTGTAAGTTTTAAAATCAGGTATGTATTATGAAGTTCATCTTATGATAAGCAAGAAGAGAATGAAATGACCTCAGAACTATTACTGTCACTGAGAAGTTCTCAAAGATGGTGTGTCAGATTGCTAGTAGATGTGTGTCTTTCATTGTAGAGCAGTCTGATCCAACCCATTAAAAAATGCAAAGAATTAAAAAACACTAAACAGATAAGTAATGAATTTGTCAAGAATAAATCACAGGTCAGCCTGCTTGTAAAAGAAGGGTGGAAGGATTCATGTTAGGGAAAACCAAATGTCATATATTTTGACTTCAGCAAGGGTTTTGCACCATTTCATATAACAATTTCAACACCCAATATAAGAAACAAGTTTTAGATTAAAGTATTATAAAGTGTGTGAATATTGTTTGGATGACCATAACAAGAGAGTTGTTATTAATGAGTCTCCAAACAACTGAAAAGACAGACCGAGTGGAGGTCTGTTAAAAAAAATGCAGAATGTTTTCATTAAGAACTCAGATGATAGAACAGAAACCACATTAACTAACTCTGTAAATGTGCAACAGGAAAGTACAGAATTGCTAGAATTTAAAATAATTTTTAGAAATTGGATCATTGCTTAGAAAAGTGTTTGAAGTGCTATATGGAAATGCAGGGGAGACTACACTCAGGCATAAATAACTAGCGGTTCCCTATGAGGAACTCCAAATGACAACCTGGGAGATGTAGCAGATCACAAGCTGAGCAAGAGTCACAGTTGTACTACTGAAAAAAAAAAAAAAAAAAAAAAAAAAAGCAATCACCATACTGAGACATGTATGGGAGAACAGCTTGGACAAGCAGGAAGTAATCCTTCAACCCTGCTTGGCAGTGGTAAAGCTCTAGCTGGAATGCTGTATCCATTCTGGTGCAGCAGATTTCACAGAAATAAATGAGCTATTTGAAAAAAACATAAGAGAGAAAAGAGACCAGAAATCTAGAAAATAGGACCTGTGAAGACAGATTGACAGAACTGGAACCGATGAGTGTAAAGAAGAGAAAATCAAGAGCGGGCATAATACCAGCTTTTACAAAGCTGCCACCAAGAGTTAAGGAAGGTTGTTCTCTACATCTACAGTGGGTAGAAAAAGAACTCATGAACTTGCATTGCAGCAAAGAAAATCAGTCAAAAACTTGAAAAAAAAATCTCTGTGAGGTTAATTCAGGACAGGGGAGGTTTTAAGTCATCATCATGGAAAGTTTTAAGAAGTTTAGATACATTTTTCAGGAATGATGCAAAATTCTAGCTCTGCCTTAAAAGAAAGGGAGGGGTTAGAAGAACTTTTGTAGCCTTTGACTCTTTTTTTTTTTTTTTCTTTCTTTCTTTGTTTTTAATTTAAAAAGAACTTTTTTTCCCAACTACAGCAGCAAGGTTGAGAAGTTGATCTGACAGTACTAATGCACTGACTTTTTTTGTCTTGTTGATATTTTATTTCCAGTAAAGCTGTGCAAATATCGAAAGATCCAAACCAACTAAAATATATCAGTCATGAGATAAACAAAATAGTTTATTTGACCTCTGTTCTATAAGCTTTTCATTTCAACTGAGAATTAAAAGCATTTCAGTATAATGGATTTTTGAAATTATAGGCTATTTGGATTAAAATATAAAGATCTGCATTTGTAAAAATATGAACATTAAATCTTTCTACTTTTGCATCCTTTATGTTCTCCAATTTTCTTCACAAAACATTCCAATTAACTGTGAAATGTTTCACAAATAAAAAGCTGGGTCAAAAATGTCTCCTAGCTGTAGCCATACTCAAGTACTGAGCCCAAATGCTTTTGCACTCCCTCCTTGCTTAACACATTTTGACAGAATGCATCCTGCTGTCATGGGTAGATTAGGTGGTACTCCAAATTGTAGCTCAGCTGGAAGTTTGGCTTGTGACCCAGCTGTATATAATAGGCCAGATGAAAAAGAGAGAAAGCGTCTGCAAAAAAATACATTGATAGAAAAGGGCATTAAAAGGAAAATGGTCCTTAGCTCTGTGGTCAATTGACTGGAAGAAGATCAAAACTTGGATTATGGTGGTTTTGTTTGAAACTGCAACAGTTTGCTACCTGGCTTCAGTATTTCCTAGGTACCCAACAATCTTCAGCTATCCCTCTGAGGTGAAGTAGGACCAAATTATTTGTTGTGTTTTCAGGAAAAGGTTGGACTTACATATATATGTAAAGCAAGCCCCATTTAGCCACCAGAGTTGTGTGTATAACTCTTCTCCATAGAAAGTTGCCACAGATTTGTCTCTCTCTCTCTATATATATATAACTTTAAATACATGTACTAAACTTACATTATGATGCTGATACTACGAACTCATGGCATGACTTAAAATGCATGAAAGAAACTAAATACAATATCATGCCCTTCTCTTAATAAGACACTCAAAGATCTAGATTATGCTACTGATGTAGTAAGGAAGACTCAATGCATACGGAGCTTTTTTGGCAAGTGTACTTTAGTTGATTTAGCTCCTGATCTTTACCAGGTTGTGAACAAAAGTGCCTCTCTGCACCGTGATGGTGGTGCATCCTTTCTTTTAAAGTAGTTTATTTGTGGTTTGGTGTGATGGCTGAAACAGCCAAAACAACCAAGAGTAACTAGAAGTCAGTGAGATTCCCATTGCCCTAGTTATAACAATGCTACATGCTGGAGGTGGCGCATACAATAGACTCATCTGTAGTGAGCATGAGCAGGCTGTCAACAGATCCTTGAGAGCAACTGAGGTGCTGCACGCTTGAGCAGACCCAAGTTATACTGGAATCTCACAAACGTGCTGATTGAGCACGCTCTGAAAACAGAACATGCAGGCACAAGGTGGGTGAGAACTAGTAATCCCACACTTAAAACTTCTCTAGAGAGTGTTTTTTTGTTTCTGTTTTTGTTTTTTTTTTTTTAAGCTGTGACTTTCCCTAGGCTAAAAATATTATGACTGAATTAAAGAAAGCCTCTTTTACTGCCCAATCTGCACTCTCTCTACAGAAGAGAGCCAGATTCTAGAGACCCTGCCCACAGTCAAACTGACATAATGCTCTTTGCCACCTCCATGGGACTGTTTACTCCTGTGCTGGTTGCACATTTCCATGTTTCCTCTCTCTCCTTGCAGCAGTGCTGTCATGAACACTAGCAAGAGTACCAGAAGCTAATAAGGCAACCCTTTTAGTTGAGCGGTGTCTTAGGTCAGTTCAAAATGCTTGAGAGGCCATACCAGACAACAACTTTTTACAATTTTCCAGTGACTAAGGTAGTTAAAATCTTCCTGCTTCTCAAATAATGTAATTACTGAGAAGCCTTTGTTTATTTAGAGTTTCATTTGAAATGCATTTCAAATAAATGCAATCTATATCATTTATAATTGTATCTAATTGAAGTAAAAGTCACACTTCTTAAAATTACGCCTCAGACTAAAATGTTATGCTACCATAATTGGGACAGTATTTTGCCTGTTTCAAAAATAATTATACTTGAAAACAGCATTATGCAGAGTATATATGCAGTGTATATTTTATACACTTGTGTTACCCACATCTTCATTTAGTATTTCCCAAACTAACAAATGAACTTCAGAATTTGAGGTTTTCACTGTCATTTAAAGACCTCAACACAGAATTTGGTGGGGGGTAGACATCAAGATCCTTCACAATTATAAGAAATCTCATTTTAAAAGTCCCTTCCTTTTCTGATTTCTGCAAAAATTCTCATTTTACTTCCAATTATAGTTATATATATTCAAGTTAGTTCATGTCTAATGTATTATGCAATTCCACTACTGATAGTTCCCCAATTCTAAGTATGTGGCTTTTTAACATTTTTAAAAATAACAGTAAAATTAAGCCAAACAGTATGACTCCTCCTCTTATTTTGCTTTATTTGCCAGCCACATTTTATAATATTCTAATCTATCACGTTAAGATAAGCATTTATTAACTTCATAGCAGGACACAGCACAATGATGTTTCTAAGAGACACTGACAAATGCCAAAAAATGAGGACGGTGTTCTTATGCGTTTTAGTACAGCAAAAGCACCAGACACATTCTTTTCACACTAGCAACTGTGTGGTAGGAAGGAAGGAAGGAAGGAAGGAAGGAAGGAAGGAAGGAAGGAAGGAAGGAAGGAAGGAAGGAAGGAAGGAAGGAAGGAAGGAAGGAAGGAAGGAAGGAAGGAAGGAAGGAAGCATTCACATACAACTGACAAGTTCATGGAAGACCCAAACATTCATTTAGCATTCTACTTGAAAACAACATTGGTTTAGCCTGTTGGCACATCAACTAGTGTGCCACATGAAAAACAAAACAAGGCAAAACAAAACAAAATGTATTTGCAAGTAGTAATTCTGTAGTTAAGACTCCTAAAAAGCTACTATATGCCAAGTTTTGGAAACTGAACATTACATGTAGGAAATAGATTACATATTCAGCCATTTGAACTTGGGAAAGTATAAGAAATCCCTTTGGTTAAAGAGTTTTCATATTGGTGCTGAAATTAAATTTAGAAATTCATCACTCAGCTAATCCTGTTGGATAAATTTAGCGAATGCCATGCTCCTCTGGTCAAAATCTTGTAACATTACTTATTCAGAAATTCATACAAAAAAAAAAAAATAAAGCAAAATTATAAATATATATATTAAAGGTGTAAGAACTGGAGTTCAGTCTATTACTTTAGAATGTTCTCACATGGTGTGGAAACATAATTTATTAATAATTATTCTAGGATGGATGGAACTTCCTAAATACGTTGCTCTAAAAAAGCTCAGTTTTCTAAATAATGAAACTTACCCTGACAAGCTCCATAAGGATGGAGGCTTTTTATCTTGTCCTGGGCTCACCTGTTCACTTAATTGCAATGTCGTTTGTCAATGACATGTATAGAGCACAGAGTCTCTTCATTATATGGTTTAAAACAATTAAAAACATGTAAAACATTCTGTTCAACATATTTTGATACAACTGTGTTCAAGTTTAACGAATTGGAAGATCATTAGAACACCTGAAACAGCAGGTATAGGAACAAACTAGGAAATATAAGTGAAATTGAGAACAGTATTGTTTGAGTAGAACAGATGTGGAAATGGGAAGGAACCTCCTCAAAGACCATTTGTCATTACATGAGTAGAACATGGTTAGGGATTGAAATCAGGCCAGCTCATAACACAGGTTGGACAGAGAGCTAACATGGCTGGGGTGGGGTGGGGAGGAGGGCTTCCACCTGCATGCTTCTCAGAGTGACCATAAAGCTTGAAAAGGCTTGTCAGATAGTCCCTGGTTTGGTCTGAAAAGGGGGAAGGTATGATATTAGGGATGGATCCCAAGAAACTCCAGAGGCATTTCCAAACATTTTACCAGCCACACATTGTGAAGCTATCTGCAAGGTACATTTACCGCAGCATTTTCACAAAGCACATGTGACGGGAACTTCTAACTCTCTTAGGAGGAATCTTTGAAAGTCTCATATTTAAGTTTTTGGCTTTGCTTCCGTCTCATGCTGCAGGAATCTGAACACAGCAAACTGGAATTGTTTTTGTATTCATTTTAAAAAGAGCGCTGTTATCATGTAAATACGTGCAAGCAAGCAGAGCATAAGTTATGTCTGCTGAAAATTTATTCAGGACTGAGCTTGATATATTAAATATAGATTTAGCTAACATGAATAACTGGCTCATAAGAGAAGACATCTCCTTAATCCATGTTCACTCTGCCATCTGAGCAATTATAAAAAGGAAATGTGTATTAAAACTGCTGTTCTGAAACAGTGACAAATCACATGAAACTTGGAATAAAAATACATCTGTGATCCTTCTGCAAAACCAATTATTTTTAAAATCAGCATATCCTTATTTTATTTTAAAAATCAATAGAATCAGCTACTTTATTAGGCTTATTAAATTCAGACCTTTGACTTTCTTTGTTACTTGATATATCACTGAGAAATCACTCAGCTCAGCTACTTAGTTTTCAGACTTTATGTGTACGTACAGGCAAGTGTTACTGTTAGGTGTTTGCTTCACCAAAATAAAGTAAAAAGTCACATATGCATGCTCTTCTGCTAGTTTTCTTAAAAATTATTGCCATTAAAAAAAAACGAACAACCAAACAAAAAAAAAACCCACACACTACTGTTGTATGAAACATACGTCAAATATTCACACTAACTATATAAAAAGTGATCAAAGACATTAGAAAATGAATTTTGTCTGACAAAAAAGTAACCAGTTACTGAACAAAGTAATTAGTGTAATTTCACACAAAATCTATTTTTAGTATTCTCTCTACATGTTTTATTACTCAAATTAAATGCTATGGAGTTTGCAAAAGCACAAAGTCAATGTATCAAAAAGGAAGTCATTTAGGAATTCCAGTAGAGCTGAACTAGCAAGCCCAGTGTACTTCAGATCTCTTTGGATTTATTTAATGATAAAAATTGCAAGCATAATTGCTAGAGGATAAGGATTATTTTATAAATGAATAATATGTAATAAATTGAGAAAATCTTACAAAAATATAGCAATCATATATTATTATGTATCCATTATCAATTATAAATAAACCCCAAAGTCTTGGTTATTGTAGCGAAATAAAGTACTAACGCATTCATTTAATTAAATATACTTCTAAATACACAACCTTTGCAGAATATATAGGATGATACTACTTATATCTATATTTAGCTACACAGCTAAATCAAGGCTTTGAAATATTCTAACATTGTTAGACATAACATATCAAATATCAAAGTTGTTTAAATCACTTAAGATGATAAATGAGTTTTCCACAGGACATGAGTTTCTCTTACTGTGTTATTAATTTAAGTGCTGCTGTGATGGGTACAACACCTCACACATAGGTCTAGTGCCCTTTCCTGATCCACCAGTTCAGATATGACAGCTGTAAATCTGTGTGGGATGCTCTACCTGAAGCACAGGATCAGAAAAAGACAAATGGGCAGCAGCTGTTTTTAGGAAGTCTGGTTGGGGTAGAGCAAGCAGGGATAGTGGAAACTGAGCAGTAACCATCTGTTTATTGTTGCAGATCTTATCTCAGACTATTTGCCAAATAAATGACATTTTTTTTTTTTTTTACAGGGGTAAGAGCAGCAGGAACTTCAGGTTATGTGCAGACACCAGACTGTTCAAAACTGAAAAATACCAGTCACAGGCCACCTGGAAGCTTGGATGTACAAAACCAAGTAGATCTGCAACAACAGGCTCACTGACAGACATTCTTTTGTGTGTGAAGGTTTACAGTGACCCTTCCTTCAAAGTTGCTCTTGCTCCTCGTGAGCACATGTATACATCTGAAAGGGTTACGTGATTAATGAAATATTTTGACTATATAACTATCTTGTATGCTATTTGGCCATAGCAGTAACTCCAGTATGTGTATAGCAGGAGATGAAATCAAAGTGGCTAATAGCTTTCCTTTGCGGATGCATCAGGAGTGTTCCCAGCCCTGTGTATCTTCCTGCAATTGGATGTGGCATTAAATAGTGTTTTGTGCTTAAATGAATCCCGGACAGCTTCTGTTTGCTAAATAGCTCCACCCACTGAGGCTCTCACTACCAGAACAGTTGTCCTAGCTGGACTGCAGATCCCCACGTCTCCCAGCCTTAACCTGGTAAGCCTGTAACCTTTAATCACCTTAAATCAAAGTAAGGTAAGCTCTAACAACAACATTTTGATGATTTATCCCAATAATTACAGGACACTAGGCAATTTAAGAACATTTTTCTATCTTTTCTAAGACTAGATATACATGAATACTTACACAAGTACTTTTTGCTGTGGCTATGCCATTTGTAGTACTTATTGTCCTAAGTAGTAGCCAAATGACTTAATAAAGAGGCTTACTTTTAAGTCTATCTGCAATAAGGCTACAAATAGAGCTGAAACTCATTCTGATGAAGAAACGTGGCAACAGGCAGGAGTGACTGCCCTTGTTGCTTGAAAGAAGCAAGACTAACTGGTGGAAGAGCAGCCAGATCCTCCAGAAGAAAGAACAGACACAATCACTTCATTCTTTCAAGTGAGAGTCCCATGTTTTTGTTAAATTAGGTAAAACTGATTAAAAGGGAGAAGGAGTCTGATCAAATTTCTCCCTTAGATATCTAAGTGATGCTGAATGCTTTGCTCATACAACATGGAGCACACAGGAACAGAGTGAACTAAGACAAAGAAAACAACCTGGAATAAAATTCTGCCTCAGTGTGTATCCACACTCATTACTGAAGACCTGTGCAGGGATCCTTGGCCCACAGAGCAATGCCATTAGTTCTAAATCTAGAAGCAATATAATCATACCTGCGAAGCATCAAGCTGACACTAAAAGACTCCCTCTCTGCCCTCACAATGTGTTCAGACATTCAAAAGTCATGGTGTATGCCTTAGTTTTACCATTGAGGTGGAGAAATGTGTCAAAAGAATGGTTCTCTACTAAAAGACAGAAAAAAAAAAAAGTTCATTTACATCTCAGTGTGTGATCTGGACTTGACAGGCTCTTCTACATTGAAAAGAAAACATAATGGGGGAAATTATTTTGGCTAAGGTAATGGGAAACTTCAGTCCCTGAGCAGGAACTTGTAACAGTGAATGGCCCTAGGTGATAGGTAAATGTTATTTTTTTGTAGAAAAAATAATTTTACTATTTTGTCTCACTCTTACTCACTCCCAATTGACAATCTTTTCATAAAGGGTCTGGTTCTGATTTCAGATAAGCAAAGGTCTTCACAACAAAAGAGGCAGAGAGGCTTGTTAAAATGAAGAACTGGTAGGATTGAAGTACCTAACCTTACTGAAAAATAATAGCAAAAATCAGTTTGCTGTTTGGATGTTTATACCTGAGAAGAGCCCTCATCTCTATTTAGCAAAAAGGCATGTATTTATGTAAATGCGCATTGAGGTGGGTCAGGTGTTTTATGCAGTTGCCCTCTTTATCCTACCTCTCTGTTTGTCCAGACTGGAAAATGACTGGATGGTACCGTGCTGGTCATTATCTCTATTCTCTTGTAGAGACAGTAAGAGAGTTTAGTCTCTTGTAGAGAGGTTAAGAGAGTTTAGTCTCTATATATGAGAGACTAAACTCTCTTAAATTTTCTCATTGTAAAAGAATTGCATTACTATTTGATATTATGACTCTCAGTTTTCTGACTTTTAAAAATTTATTTGTTAAATATCCAGCATTTGCAGTCATAAAGCAGAGACCACTATGTAAACAATATTTTCTTACAGTTCTCCCTGGTTGTATCACACTGCATCCCTAATTACTTCCCCTAGTGCCAGTGCTCTGTTGTGGATCACTTTTTTATCTCCAGATTTGGAAAAACAATAAACTAAACACTTCTGATTTGACCAAGTCTTCCTTAGCTGCTTTTTTTTTTTGTTTTGTTTTTGTTTTTTTTTTTTTTTTTCATGGAGACAATGATGAATGCCTCCTTTTTCTGTGGCTGATGGGCACATTTTTGATTATTTGGAAATATTATTCATATATGCTTACTCCCATCTTACATTCTTCCTAAGCATCAGTTTTTGGTGACCATCAGAGACAGACCAGACATTTGGTCTATGTGGTGCAGCTGCTCTTTTGTTCAGTTTTTAAAACAGAACTAGAAAACAAATTCACATAAATTTCTCTTTGATTTTTGTTGTCTTTCAGAGCAAGTGTTTAGCCTTCATCACAATTTTAGCTATGTAAGTATTTTCTTCTGAAAAGAGAAATTTAACACATTCTCCATTAGCATGTAGAAATAGTGCTGACTCCACCATGAAAACTGCAATGTCAGAGCCACTGCTGAGGAAGCGGTAACAACTTTCCTCATGCTAGCATCAAAATAGCACTGGTTTTGTCCTGATGCAGATTTGAATATAGCTGGGAAATAAAAAATAATATTATTTAGATCAGCATAAAACTCAGTCATCACCATGCAGCCAGCTGCACATAAAAATGAGGAGCAATACAAGCAAAAATTAACATTTACTTGAATCAGATCTTAAGCACCTACACAAATGTGTAGCTTGAAGTGGTGTTGCCAGATGTTTCTCTCAGGGCAGCCTTGCCCAGACCCTTTCTAGCAAAAGGTAGTGCTTCTAAAATCAGACACACGAACATGAAGTTTACATGTTCAATAATTTTAAAGGAAATACTATGTAACTCTCACCAGCAGCGTTTAATCAATAATTACTCAAATAAACTATTATACAATCAATCTACTATTGCGTTTGGATGATTGTACACAGAATAAGGAAGGTAGCATCTTACTAGTTGCTTTCAACTGAGGCAAGTGCATTATGTTAGTGCCTAATTATCATGCAAGCATGATTCCAACATCATTTGCAGTTATTCAGTCTTTTATTTATGTTTGCATTTTTGTTAGGTTTTGCATTTTTCTCCTAGCTCATGGTTTGATGTATCTGGCAAATTTTAAGTGATTTCATACTTTGGCTTCAGATTGTAAGAGTTGAGTTACTGAAAGCTAGTACATTCAACTTAAGTACTTTACTCACTTGCCACAGCTATTGTTTCTTTGATTTGTACATTTTTAAAAATAATCTAATACCTTCTAGTTTCTGTTACACAATTTATTCCCATAGCATGGTTATGACCTTACACTCACATAGCTGTATTCCATGCCTAATGCTATGTTGCCATCTGTTGACCAATTTAACAGTTGTATGGTAAAGAACTAAGACAAGACATTTGAGAACATGAAAAAAATCTGAAAGATTTTTCGATTTTAAATCTCAGATTTGTACCTACTTCTTTTTCTCTATGTAGGAAAGTTATTTTAAAATGTTAACATTCATCCTTAACATTCATTAATTTAAATAAGAAAGTAATAGGTTTTTGTACACACAGAGGCTTCACAAGATCTTCAAAAGCTACTTAAGGAGACTGTCTAAAGGCTAAAATCAATAGGAGATACTTTAGGAACCAAACTGTATGAGAAAGTACACATGAAAAAGCGGTGAGTTTGTATTGGATAGTATTTCAGATGGATTTAAAAGGGTGCAGGAGTTACTTTTATCAGAGTATACATTATCCGCACAGGCAAGAAGTTCTTCATGTTTGCTTCATTCAGCAATATTTATGGCTATATTTACTTCTAAATGACTGCATGTGTAAAATGGAGCATGTAGCACTGTTTTTGTTGTTGTTTTTTGTTGTTGTTGTGTTTTTTTTTTTTTTTTTGCCTCAAAGGTGATTTTTAGGATTACATTCATAAATACTGGAAAGGCTTTCAAAAATTCTGATCATTAGCATTATGTATAATAAAGGATTGCTTTATATAAAGTCATTAGAAAAAAAAACAAAACCTTTTAAAGGATTTATACATGGAAGCTGATTTCCAAAAAACACAAAACAACTCAGCTTTGATTTATTTCTTTAATATATCAGTATGGATTATACTATTATTATTGCTAAAAATAAAACTACTTTATATTTATACAGCAATATACAAACTACACAACTCAGTGGTTTAAACACTGCATTGTGGTGCTGAATTCATGAACTCACATGGATATAAGGATTTCATACAGTCTCTGCTTCACGACTCACCTTTGAATCATCCAGTTCCAGTTTTTTCAGAGACTTTCTGACATAATCCAAGAAAGAGGATGATTTGGAGAAAATTTTCCCAACATGTCGTTCACTGCAAATATAGTGTTGAGATGCATGCATTCCAGCAACAGAAACTTACACATTTTAAAAATAATTTTAATTGAATTTTTAATTCATGGCAAATAAAACTGTTGGACAGCCACTACTGTCAAGTTAGTAGCAATGTTCCTTTTCCACCTTTCACTTATAATAGCTAGCTAATACTTGAAAAACTTTTTAGACACAACTTACTTTTGAAGACAGCTAAAATGTGGGTAGTTTAGTTTCATAAAATGTTACAATAATGTATGAAAATGTAACGAACATATAGAAATATTGACTCATAGCAGGTCACATACATTTTTTCCCTGCCGTGTTTAAAATATTTTGGAGAAACTACACACAGCTTTTGTTAGTCTGAATTCACCTTCTTGACTATGCTCTACTGTAACACTGCCCTCTTCCAGTTTTGTTGTGTAGGAGTTACATTTTCAGCTACAGTAGCTGTTCCTGAGTATGCACTTCAACTAGTTAAGGAGAAATAACATTAAATACAAATATCTTCTTAAGAACAAACAAATAACACTTTTAAAATGTTTTAAACATTTTCCTCTCTTTAATAATAGTAATCCTTCTTACTCCGTACTTAAGCATCAGAATTAACATCCACTGAGGTTAACAGAAAGACTTTATTCAGTAGCAGTTCTAACGTTTTTTGAGTGGCAGGGATTCCCACTCACTGAGAATCAAGTCATGTTTATTTGTAAAGAAGAAATAATTTCTGTAGTCATATTTAATGTTGAGATGCATTTAAACATTTGGGCTCATGTGGTTTGAAAATCAGTTGATTATGCTGCATTGATACTGGAAGACAGGCTTCTGCCCTCCTAATTCTGCTATAGGAGGAAAGACATTGCACCAGGTATGGCTGGGTTAACTTTCTTCATAGCAGCCCATATGGTGCTGTATTTTGGATTTGTGCCTAAAAAAGTGCTGGTAACACACTGATGTTTCATCTGCTGTCACGCAGCTCTGCCCTGTGGCAGGTTGGCTTGGGTTGGGCTGGGGGGGGACCTTGCCAGGACAGTTGACCCAAATTGACTTTAAGGATATTACACAGTATGTACTGTCACACTCATCAATAAAACTGGGGGGGGGTAATCTTTCCATGGTAGCTGTTGCTTGGAGACTGTCTTGCTGGGGTGGCAGACAGTGAGTGATTGCATTTGCTTTACTTTTTTGTTTGTTTGTTTGTTTGTCTGTTTTTTTTTTTTTTTTTTTTTTTTTTTTTTTCCTTTCTATTTACTTTAGTTATTAAACTGTCCTCATCTCAATGGATTTTTCCCACTTTTGCTCTTCCCATTTTCTTCTCCATCCTGCTGTGGGGGTACTGAGTGAGCGGCTGGTGGGTGCTTAGTTGCTGGCCAGGGTCAGCAAATATACTACAATATATTTACTAGGTTCTTGATATATACAAGTAGTTTAAAAAAAGCAAAACGGATTAATGATAGTTCAAGGTCTTACAGTTCATTCTCTTAATTGTATTAATGTGTTTGCTAGGTGTTACTCATTCCAGAAATGGACATCTCAAAAACTACAAAACAATCTCTCAAGGCTTCAGAACAATAAAGATGTTAGCTGTTCCAATGAAAATGGTGACAACTCATGTTGGTGAGCTCGAAAGTAGTCCTGCCCCACTTTTTTTTTTTTTCAAAAGTATAATCCTAACTACTTCCTCCAAATTATGCTTCCTTTAACAAATGAAGAATACTATCATCTATTTCACACTTTTTTTACAACTTAGTAACAATGTTTTTATATGTTATCTTATATGTAATTGAAAAATAAATAGGTAAGTATCTCTTCTTTCAGGAGTTTGACCTTCTGAAGAGTAAGCTGCCTGGCTCCACATTTAGCATAAGTCTTGGGGGTATCTGCACTAGCATTTATTTTAGACCAGCAGTAAGTATCTGAAGTGACTTTTCTGGTTTTGCCCACCTCCTATACTGTGGTTAGCACTGTGGAACAGGCTCAGAGCTCAAAAATTAAATTAAAATTGAATATGTGCTTCTGGGTGTGCTCCAAATGTTAGTGGGCACACATACCACAGAATTAGACAAAAATTAATCCAACTACAGCTCCAGAAGAGTTTAGTGCTGATGTCAAGACCTCAGCAGCAACTATTCAAATCCCATTTTACAAGGGTGCAGTACTTGCTAATGTAGACATAGGCAGTAAGCAGTCCTTTACAGCCATGCTAACTGTTGGTCATACAGCAGATTTTTCTCAGGATAAACAGGAATGCCTTTTTGTCTTCTGCACTATTAAAGTTGCTAGGAATTCCGAATAACAAGGCAGACTGAGATTTTTTTGACTTTTAGTGAGTTTGCTGTTTGTTCTCTCTTGAAGACATGTTTTTTTGCATGCATCTAGTACCAAGGAGGACCTTTTTAAGCTATGGGTAAAGGAAAGGTAACACATTTGTGATGTGGATGAACAAATGTATCCTTCATTTTAATACCAATTGATAGTCTATAGTCTAATGAGTCTGATTCTTAAACATGACTTCTTAAGAAAAACAGAACAGAGATGGCAGAGAATTAGATCTTTGGTTTGTGGTCTGTGAATTCAGAGCTTCCTACCTTTTGGTGACACCATAAATTTCTTCTATAATAACTTGAAGAACAGCTCGATAAAACAGTGATTCTGTAGGCAGCTGCAAAATCAATAAATAAATACATACATACATTACAACAGCAAGGATTTAAAATTGGCATTGAAATTAATATCAGAGTAACAAACCAGTATTGGCTTCCTTAACTACATATTGGCTTACATTCTTTACAATCAGTCATAACAACTTTAAGGGGACAATTCACTAATGTTCTTGCACACACTTAAATTTACATTTTTGGTCAGATTCTAATGTAACCATTAATGTGAGAAAAAAAAAAAAAAAAAAATTCGGGCTCTGAAGTACAGTTCAAAGGTTGGCAGAGGGAAAAAGAACAGAGAAAAAATATACTGATCATGATCCAAATTCTACTATGCAAAATAAATATAACAATTTACCTAAACTGTTTTAAAGACAAAGGAATAATTCCTTAGCTGAATCATCATACACTGTAGTCTCAACCATTCAGAAAGTACTATGCTATTAAAAACAGAATACACTGAAAACTTCATATCTTTGTGTTTGCATAAAATTAGTTAATACTTGCTGATTAAAAATTCATGGCAAAATGCATCTACAGTAGAATACTACTGGGATCAGGGGGCTTACATACAGAAAGAAGAGTACTCAGCCTTGTCTTTTAACTATCTGCACAGTTGGTGTCCACCATCCCTGATAGGATAACTTGTACAACAAGAATTCAAAGTATTCACAGAGAAAAAAAAAAAAAATACAGGGATTAAAAATGAGAATGATGATGTTTCTTACAGATTCAAGCTTTTGTCATAACAATTTCTATTTTTACATTAGTTGATATAACACTGGGATAGAGTGATCCAAACCAGGGATATCAGAAAGACATTTGGACTGAATTTATGTAGTTGCTGAAAGATAGTGCAAGAAGTTAGGAAGAGTATCTTAAAGACTTAAATTTTAAGCTGTGCTTTTTTTTTCAGACTCTTAATTGTCAAAAGAAAACAGATTCACTAGGTATAATTGCAGCAATAAAAATGCAATTTTGTGATGACACATGCTATCTATCAGGATTTGATGTAGTGTGTGCTAGTGTTTTAGATTCCAGAAATTCAGAAGTTCAATATAAGGTCATGGACTGAGAGCATTCAAAGGGGAAAAACACATTTTATCTTAGAATGGTTAAAATAAACAATATTACTTACCATTTGTCCAACTGCAATTCGCTCCAAAGCCTTTAAAAGTGAAGGAATTAAATTGCTGATATGTTTATTCTTTATCAGAACATTTTATAAACACATTGTATAAAAGTCAGAGGATACGACATTTTAAAAGATTAATGGTGTGATATAACATGAACTTGCACACTTTAAAGTGTTAATACCTTTAGGGACTCATAATCAGCTCATTCCTGTTATTTTGGTTTATTTATAGGAGACGTGATGATAACCAACTGAATGGAAATAGATATGAGCAAATTTTTTTCCTTTTCCTAGTATTCTAAAAGAATTTCAGAGAAATACGTAATGTGAAAGTGTTAAAAAAGTTTTTTTCTGTTTTTATATTATACAATTATAATTAAATATTTTATAATGTTATAAATGCAATGTCATATATTTCTGTTTAATATTTTCTGTTTCAGCAGAAATACAAGTAATTCACTTTGCATAATCAGTATTTTAAAGTAAATATTATTTCAACGTACAATGTCTTTACTGTCATGCTCTAGTATACAGATAAATCAAACATCCTTATGTAAAGTTAAATAAAATCAAAATTTCAGAGGGATTGAAGTTTAAAATGCTGTTCATTATCTTTCACAAAAAAATTCCTCAGACCTTAAATCCTGATGCTAGTGTGAGAGTATTTGATTTTTATGATCCATAGTAAAAAAGAATGGCAAATAATTAGAAGTATGGAATGTTTTTCTGCAGTTGAAAAGATACTTTGCCTGTAAAATTTTCAACTGAGTAGTAAAGACTGCACTAGAAATTAAGGTAAAAAATCAGTAAATTACCTGACACTACAATAAATTAGATAAAAAATCAAAAATGCCTCACCGCTTACATATTATCATCACCTTTAGTCCCCAGACTCCACCACAGCAAATAGAACTGCTTCTCTCTGAATCATCCATTTTTCCTTCTCCTAATTTGAGAACTGATCTTTTATTTCAAACTGTTCTTCAACCACTGTCCTAGTAGTTGCAGTTCCTCCATTCATGGATTTGCCCAAGTATCAAATCTGACTTTTGTTGTATAAACTTACACAGTGCACGTCATAGAAGATGGATGTGGGCTCTAACATGTACTGGAAGGGTCCAAAACTGAGTATCTCATCCAGACCCTTTGGCCCTTGGCCCTTTAACCAATTTGAACAACACATAATAAAGAATATATGTAATAATGCTGAGTATATTAACATAGTTCAGCACATTCCGTTTCCCCAAGCTAGACTGTTGGCCCTAGGAAGAAGGTAGGTGCCCAGCTGCACTGCACTCTCTCCCTTGTACCTCCTAGAAGGAGAGGAATATCCTAGTCATGTAAAATGCATACAGGGAACTACAAACATAGTAACAGTAGAAGTATTTAGTGACATAGAAGAGCTCCTTGCCTTTTGTGAAAGTTTAAACAACAAAAACATTTTTAACTGCCAAATTTCTGTGAATTCTATGAAATCTAAAATAGATATATATGGCATGTTCAGTATGATCTCTTGGGGGTCATTTGCTTTCAAAAGTTATCCTCCTACCATTATTGAAAGACAGCCCAAACTTTCCCTTTCCAAAAGAAAGGGAATGAGAAAGGAAATAGCTGAGGAAGAAATGGTATTGCATGACATTGGCAACAAAAAGAAAAACAGGCAATTCCTTTTTAGAAAGTATTTTTGCGATAATAGTTTTACAACCATCATCTCTAAAAGTAGCACTTTTTTTTTTTTCGAACCTTGCCAAGGGTAACACATTTAAGCCTTAAGAAATATTAAATAACCATCCTCCTATACCTTCTTCTGATAATTAAATTAAATTATTATCAGTAAATTATCATGTTAGCTCAAGTTCATATAACCTTGATACGTTAGCCTATACTGAGTCTTTAGTTTACACTATTCTCTCCAACAGAAGCACAGAACTAGCACCAGAAGCTCACCAGAACCTCTTATGATTCATCTCAACACAAGAAATTAAAAATTAATAAAGTAAAGGAATACTACTCTTCTAACTGAAATAGTGGTCAAAACTTTCGATACATATCTGTTCTTTCAAATTAGACAAGAGTTCATCATCCTGTCTTGTTGAGGCTAGGTCGTTAAGAGCATTGCATCTCCTGGTGCAGTGTTAAAAAGATGTTTCCAGCCTGTTAAGCCACAAGGATTTTAGAGCTCTTATAGTTTTTGGAAGAGGCAGGTTTGTTTAGGTTTCAAACAGTCAGAACATTCAATATTATGAATCATGAAGGCGTTGGGGGAGTTACTGATTGCAATCCTTCTACAATTACCTTCTTCCCCCCTAAGTCCTTGGCCAGGAACTATTACCCCGAGGAGTTACTGTGTTTACGTTTCAGCAAAGGGTTGGCCTCTCTGTCCACTCTTAAAATACATTTCTGTCAATACTCATTTTTTCATGCCTCCAGCAAGTATAAAATATATAATGCTGGAAGGTCAATACTATTTTTTTAGATACAATTCATCATGCTTACAACATTAATGATGTTATTCTGTAGAGTCTTGGATTAAAGTCATGGCTCTAGGAATAGAAGCCAAAAACAATGAATTCTGTAACATCTGGATAAAGCTCTCAGTAGGAAAAAGAAAAGAAGGGGAACCATACCAAACATGCTGACATTCTAGCATTGCGACCACAACACCAGCCCTTGTCCTTCAAGTACTGACACATGGGAAATCCCCACACTTCCTCTGTGCAGTCTGCAAAATGGGAAAAACACAGGCACAGCTTTCATGAGCTCTTTTACTTACAGAGTAAACAGTACATTGAGCAAGATGAACAGTAGTTAACATATGGTAGCAGAATCATTTAACTGTTCTAACACAGTACCAAAATCATGTTGGTATTAAAATTATGATTTTCCGCAAAGTGTGTTTTTTTTTTTTTTTCAAGTGGTTTTTATGAAAATCCACTGAAAAGAAGTTCTAAGGGATGACAGAAGGGCTTGCAAGTACTCCTGGCACCCCACGCCTGTGCCACAAGATACAAGGCAGGCAGTCGTTCTGTGCAGCAGGACTTCAGTAACACTTCTCGTTGGCTTCTTCTTCTATCATAAACATCTTTTAAACATCACACAGAACAATGTGTATTTGTTTATTTCAGTTCTGAAGGTCTGTGCTTTGCTGTGAGACAGAATGTTTGTTCTCCAGAAATGAGCAGCTGCAAAGGCTCTTGCTGTTTCTTCAAAACACTGAGAAGCATTTGCATCACAATCTGTGCTCAGTTTGTTTCAGTACCATTAATATTTTGAATAACAACAAAACCCTTCATGTTTACCACTAATGAAAATGTGGGAAAACTAAACTACAAGTTCAGCCTAGTTGTTCAAAATATTCGTGTTTAAATGTAGATGAAATCTAAAACATTTAGAATTTTTATTAGTGTATTTGCCAGCTGATTTTTAAGAAGACAGAATAAGAATTAATACTTTCTTTAAACAACAACAGAATAACAAATTGGCCAGGATCCTGGCTTTTTAGCACAGAAAGATGACTCAGGCATATTTGGAGATAAATCATTGTAATGGGGTTAAAAAAAGGACAGCAGAAATACAACTCTTCAAATTTACCAGAAGTCTGGGATACAAACACATAAGCAGAATTCATTTTGTGAAAGCTAGGCAAAGAAAAAGGGAAATAGGAAACTCTAAAGAATACAGCCCTCCTCCCTGCAGCAGCAGCTCCCAGTCTTCACTGATCTCTAGACACTAACAGTGAGCGAGAAATCTTCTGCAGGCAACCTCACACTTGGCTCTCCTTTTAGCCCTGAGGAATGTCAGATATTATGGACTGTGTACTGGTTTGAGGACCACTATTGAAGAACTGGATGTTAATGAGGGATAACAGACAGAGAAAGAAAGTTCCTTTAGCCATGAAGATTCGATTTGACAAAACAGATTGCAGGTGGTTTCAGCTCTAGGACCATATAATAATTTGTAAGTGCCTCATATTCAAGGCCCATCTGGATGCCTACCTGGAACCTGCTTTGGCAGGGGGGTTGGACTCGATGATCTTTCGAGGTCCCTTCCAACTCCTACAATTCTGTGATTCTGTGATTCTGTGATTCTGTGATTAGTTAACTTTAGGTCTAATTACTGAGTACATGGAATGAAACTCTTGGTATTTCTACTACAGGGATTATAATAAGATCTTATTAAATATATATATTTTTGGAAAGCAAACAATGACTCCCATGGTTCCTATTGCAAGGGTCACATCAATAAACTTTTCTAATACACGTTACATAGAATATTTCAAATACATAGACTGCACAGACTATTTCAAAGTTAAAATGTGCAAACTGAGTTAGAAAGATGAAATCATCAATCTTTTCAAGTTATCCAATCTATTTTACACCCTCTTCTCTAGGCAAACTAATCATCCAGGCAATTAAAATCGCTACCCAGTGAGCTACAATCTCAGTATTAGTGCACTGTACCCATGCATAAGTCTGAACAATTTATGACACCTTTGAAAAGATAATGAGGCAAATCACCATCTTCTTTATTAAAACTGTAAAGGGAGATAAACTAATACTCTAAGTTATATTTTTCTGTGTGCATTTCCAAAGTTGACCACATATCTACACTATTCCCTTGAGTTCTGTTTATTTTCCATATCCAATGGATTCTCAAGCACACTGCTGATTTAAAAAAAAAAAAAAAAAAAAAAAAAAAAAAAAGAGGTAAGATAAATATACTGCTATAAAGTTTATGTGTTTATTAGCTAGACTTTGCAAGTCTGGAAATTCTTTTAATGCCTTTAACTATTTTTGGATACACTCAATGATATATAGCTCATTATTTACCATCTTATGCTTCTATCTGACAACACAGCAGCTGTTCTAAACTGCATAAAACTCTAAAAACATTCAAACTACATTTTAAGTATGGGTATTCTATGGAAGATTTCACAGCAAACAGCCCAAGTGATCAACAGTGCATGAAGCAACTAATAAATCATGTCATAATTTAATACTGGGGAGCCAGCTGGACAGAATTCTCCTTCCAGGAGAGGTTAACAATATGGGAATTCTAGGCAATCAATGAGCTGAACTGAAACTATGCTGGGGTAATCCTAGAACCTATTACTTAAATAACTATGACTTTACCTCCAAGCTAACCTCCTAAAAACAGCAGGTCACATATTTAATAAAAGGAATTGCTGCAAATATTGCATCAAAAAAAAAATTTGCAAAGGAAAAAACATCTGCCATATTAGAACAAAATCTGTAAATCCTGACATAAATATGATAGAGTTAAAGCAACATCATAACCAACATGAAAAATTTTACTCTAATTCATTTTTTTTTTGCAACAGGATGGTTCATTGGAAATTATACAAGTAAAATCCTGACTAAGGTAGTTTGAAGATACTTGCTTTCATTTTTACTGTCACCACAAAATGGAGACATCAGCTAAAAGTAAGGAAACATACTCATCAAAATCTACGCACAGCAGGGTATAACAAAGCAGATTACACAGAAATGTACATGTATAATGCTGAATACCACAGTAAAAATTTCTATTATTTCCCTCTGAGTTCAGTAACATCCGTAGCTTCATGGAAGAGTTGTTTATATGCACACATTTAAACAAACTAATCCTGTCCATACCTTTCTTTTTTTGACGGTAAATAGTACTATTCTGATAGCCATGACATCTCTTCTCCCCATAAAATAATTTAACAGGAACTTCCAAATTGTCACCACTTTTTTCTGTAACATTTTTTTAAATGTCTTTCGAAAAACAAAGGAACTTTATGGAACTTAAAGCAGCAATCAGAGAATCTTTTGAAATATTTGCACAACTTAAGCAATCCCTCCAAGGATATACTGAGTCTTCTTGTAACCACAAGGATGTCTCATGACTAACCTTTCAGCAGCTGATTTCTCACACTCCTCTAACAGGCAGAAATGCAATAGGTCTTGAAGAGAAAATACTATATGGAGAAGCTGTCTTAACTTTGGTTTATGACATAGTCTAAATCCTGTGGAGGAGATGATTAAACACTATGGGAAACAAATGCAAACATATCCAGATGCCAGCCAGAACTGCAAAATATTCATAGAATTTTTCACTCAACACTGTCTAGCAAAGGAGAAGACAAAGCCTCAGGTAAAACATTTCACATTCAAATAAATGCTGTCTCATATTTTATCATAAACTGAGCAAGACCAAATTTTCTATAAAGTAAATCAGATTACCTCTTTCCACTTCTGGGAACCCAATGCTACCAGTGATTTTTAATGTTGTCGGAATGAATTTCTTATTTCTTAACTCAGTCCTGGAAGTCATATGTCATTGCTTGTCCTCTATTTAGACCTTTGTGTAGCACCTTCAGTAAATTGCTGTTAAATTTTGTAGCGACATCAGCCTCCTTCCATTTTGTATAATTTTTGTAATACTGTGATAGTAATGGCATATACCATTTGCAGCACCTGTTCTATTCTGAGCTCTGTTTGTAATGTTTTTTTTTCCTCACTGTACTTAAGTTCCAAGTGAAAAATATGACAATACATATTGACATCTGGCATATTGAAAACATTATACTGAGTAATGAAAAAGAAATCACAGAAAAAAAAAAATAATTAGATCAAACAACTTCCTTCATCTTGATTTAATTCTGTCTGGATACAGAAAAAAGAATCAGGCAAGTCTTGTTGTTTCCATCCTATTCATGGAGCCGCTAAAACTCTTAGGGGAACAGGATTTCCAAATATGGAATACCAAATGTTCTTTATTAATACTTTTTTTTTTTTTCAGTAGATAAAAAAATATATGGCAGTACAAATAACATGAAAGGATTTTATAGGCTAATCCCTCTGCATATGCACAGTGCTTTTCAAGATAGACTAAGAGAATGGGACAAGTTCCTCTGCTATCTTTCATATTCGGCCTTACATAGCACTTCCTTCAACTCTAAGCAAGATACTATAATTTCTAGCATGTTAACCTTTAAAATTTACATCGCACAGCTTTATAGCAATATATAGTTTCTATGAAACGTCATAGAATCATCGAATCACTTAGGTTGGAAAAGACTCTTAGGATCATCTAAAGAAATAGGTTTAATTGTTAGTACACAAACAAGCTCAACTAGGGCTCCACAAGGTCTTGTATTTTCTTGTTTATTTTCCTTTAACACCTCATGAAACCATATTTGCATTTATGCTTCTCATCTTTTCACTCTCTTACTAGAAACTGTTTCCTTGTTTCCTGCTTTATTTTCTGCTAATTTTACTGAAATTATCTATTGAAACCATTTCTTAAATTCATCCTCACAGAAACAATCCAGAACACAGATTGTCACAGAACAATGCCTATCCCAATAATTTATGGAAAAAAACAACAACAACAAAAACACCATGAACAACAACAAAAAAGCAAACACAACAACACAGGGCTTTGTTTCACTTTTGTGGTACTGTATAGACTGATTATAATGTCCATTCTGAAACTCTTCGTCTGGACTTTAAAACAAAGTAACATGAATAAGTAACAATAAATGACAAAGTACTATAAAATAGATGATTCTAGCTTTCTTGAAACATTTTTTTTAATTCTATTTTTAAGATTTTAGGAGTTTCTAGTATATATATAACTACATCAGATGATATTTATTTTCTAGTAATCAAGTTTATCAGATTGTGAATAGTATGTGGCAAAGAGAAGGCAGAATTATGCTTTTAGTACACAGGCTAAAGTCCCCACTTCACTCACTATTGTATTTTGTTTAAGAAACTATATTCTCCTTAGAAAAACAACCAATGTTTGTTTAATTTCTAAACTTTATCTTAGGCAATTTATTACTGAAATGTTGTGAAACACCAGTCTCTTAAAGTGTTTCAGCATGAGAACATAACTTCGGGAGAATAAGAGATTATTCTGTTTATTTAGTGCTGTTATGATGATTGTTTGCCCACAGCTGTATGAAACCACTCACACAATAGTTTGTGGTGACAGATATCTTAAAATTCCCTTAAAAATCACCATTAAGACTGAAACCAGGCTCTCAACTTTACATATCATGTTTTGGCGTTTACTTTAATACAGAAATGTATTAACGAATAAATAAATGTTACTATTAAAACGTTCACTTCAGAAATTTGAAATGTATTTCAAAATGGTGTATTATCACTAGTTCTTAATAATACTACTCAGTAAATTATCACTGTAGTATTATCTTGTCAGTAATGAATGCTTAAATACTTGTTTGTCTGTCACCACTTATAAATTACATTTGATACAAATGTCTACCTATCCTTTTATTTATGAACTGTGATCAGTAACAGCTCATTTAAATACTGCATGTAGCAATGTAATCAGTTAATGTAGGAGAAGTACTCTTAAAAGAACTTCAATTTCCTTTCTATATTTTATCTTTTTTTATTACATTAAAACAGTGACATCTCCTAATTGACTTCTTTTATTTTAATACTAACATCTATTTCAGCTGATGCCTTCCTGATGTCTTAATGCCCCATCTTTGTTCATCCTTACAGTCTGTCTCTCCAATTTACAAATTCAAATACAATTATGAAGTATAATTCCTCAGTCTGCACCTCTACTTCAGTGTACGATTTATGTATTTAAGACACTTAATTCCCACTGATCCATGGAGCTGCTTTTTTGAAAGTTTTTTTTTTCTTTCTTCCTTTCATTTTATCAATTTCAAAGCATGTGGAACCTGGAGTTCAGATACTTAATTATTAACTTTGCTTTCACTTCAACTGCATTTTTGTACTTCACATCCAATGCACTTGAGTGCCTACCATATTCTGTGATCATGAAAGAAAAAGAAAACATAAAAGATGTACATGTATATAAAAAAAAAAAAAAAAAAGCAAGAGTATGTGAAGGCTCCATTTTGAACGACTTCTGGGCAGTTACAGAATACTCACAGAAAAAATTAAAGGAATGCCAATTGTACAGAAAAAGCAAAACTGACTGGAGATCAGGCACAGCTGTCAGCGTGAGGTAATTGTACAGGGACTGCCAAGCACATTGAAAAATCTCTGTATTAATCATATACTTGTTGGCCAACAACGCTTTGGGATTCTCTCCAAAGACAGAGAAGAGTAACGTGATATGGCACCTAAAACCCGTACATGGCTGAATCCACAAGGCTGGCACTAGGATCTTCAGCTGCTAAACACTAAGAGCTATAACTGAGAGGTAACAACCATAGGAATCATGTCCTTGCTTGGGTAGTTACTGATATATTGATTGTCAAGACAAAAACAGCTGTAATAGACAGGAATAAATCATCCCCTCTCCCTTCATTCTTTATTATTCTTTATCTCATCGTTGTTATGTTAGTATTTGAAATCGCTTGAAAATCAATGTATCCTTTAGAATCAGAGAATCATAAAGTATATTGTAAATGGTCAAATTGCATAGAATCACAGAATGGTTTAGATTGGAAGGAAACTCAAAGATCACCTTGTTCCAAACCCTCTGCCTTGGGCAGGGACACCTTCCACTAGACCAGGTTACCCAAAGCCCCATCCAGCCTGGCCTTGAACACCTCCAGGGATGGGGCATCCACAGCTTCCCTGGGCAGCAGGTTCCAGTGCCTCAACATCCTTTATCTATATAAAAAGCTGTGATCTCCTTCTGTGTTCCTTAGAGCCTTTCTACTTCCAAGGAATACAACCAGCATTCCTAGAAGTTAACATCTAAAGAAAATACAAGGTTAAGCTCATTTGACAACTGTACATGGCATTATTTTCCATTTCCCTTCTCCTGTTTATTTTTTTTTCTTTTTTAACTAATCAGATTCTTTAAAATATTCTTTAAATATTCTCTGTAGAGAAAGTGACTTTTGTTTCTGTTAATCAGAACACAATAAAATGTGGTTAATAATAGAAACATATTACTGAAAACTGAAAGTAAACCTTCAAGGAAAACGCCAAGTGAAAAACAAATAAATGGCTACTGACAATTTTGTTGGTACTGACATTTCATCAGGGGCTGAAATCGCAGGGAGGGATCCCCAGTCTTCCAGACTCTCTACCACTTGAAAGGCCTTTAATAATTTACAATCTAGACAAGTGAAAGCAGCAGAGTGAGGGTGGAGATGACAAGCTTAGGCTCAGGAGCAGCTCAGAGAAGAAGCCTGGTCTCCCAGGAGAAAACAGAGTTCATTCTGGTACTATCAACAAACCCAAGAACTTCCATAAAAATTGAGGTTAGTAGGTGTGACAGGAAATTAAAACAAGTTCTTTGCTAACACTGTACTAAAATATTGCTTCTTAGAACTGTTACTTAATTCTAAGAAGTTAGCACTAGTCATATTAAAAGTCAACAACAGAAACATGAAACTCTTTCTAATGATGGGGTGCACTATAACTCCAATACAAACACCAGGGGGATAAAAAATACATATGGCCATTGATTTGGAAATACATAGTATATAGTATATTAAATACTATGCCATCTCCACCTATATGAACATTCAAAAGAAATAGTCATTTTCCAAACAAACAAAACATTTGCTAGTAAAAACTAGCAAACATTTACTAGTAAATGGCAGTTTACTAGTAAACATTACTAGTAACATTTACTAGTAAAAACATTATATTATAGTAATCAAAATTAAAAATAAAATATTAAAAATGTTACATTTTTGCAAAGTCCTAATTGGAATTACATTAACTGGAAAGGAAAATGACTCCTAATTTTCAGTTAAATTACCTGGAAGAAAGCTCATCTTTATTGGTAAATATCATAAATACATCCATGCTCTTCAGTGCACAAATAAAATGGAATTATAGGATACAAAATCCATAAACTGCCTTAAAAATGTAGAAGCTAAAGGAAGACTACTTTATTTAAGCTCTTTATACTGTAATTAAATATTTTTTCAACTTTGTGGTGTATTAAAATATTTTCTTAAACTGGAGAACGCGTTATTCTGCAGTTGCTTTAAATAAACTCCAAACAAAAGAGAGATGATTTTCAACACTGCTGAAAGCTTTTTTGTACACTAGACATGCATACTTCCTTTACTTAGAGAAAATTCCCACTGAAGCCAATTATTGCCTTTTCATACTACTGGACATCCCTCATGGCACTCAGTTAGCAGGGTGTGACACAAATTTAAAAAAGTAAAATAATATATGTCTTAAATCATACATTTGTGAAGTAAGAGGAATAATTACAATATATACATAAATACAATATGTAACTATCCTTTTAATGTAACCAGTAACATTAACAGAATCATATTTTATACCTCCTACTTTTACTTCTCTTCATCCCAGATGTCATTAATTGGCAAATTTATGACTTATCTTAGTGGCAAAGGGTCTGTAACAAACATGAGCTATACCTAAATAACTGCAGGAGTGGACATACATGTACTGTTGTTATAATGCATTAAGAGTCTTCTATGTGACAAACCCTGGCACATCCAAGTGGGAATTAGCACTCGAAAGTCACACTGTACATTAGATTTTTCTCACTAAGGCTTTGAAATTGTAATACTCACTGAGAATACTCTGCTTAAAAGGAACCCCACCGAAATCATTCAAATACTACAGGTTGTGTAGCCGGCTTAAATGCTGCAGAATGAAGGATTAGAGTATGTACAATTGCATATTTATGTTGATATTATGCTACAACACTGTATAAAAGGCAACAAAATTGAGACTTAAAAAAAGCAATCATTGCCACTAAATTAAATAACTGCAAAAAATATATTTCAAGATGGGACAATTTTTTCTGTATTTGAAAATGGCATTTGTTTTTAAAATAAATCTTTCTATGTTTTATTTCAATTCAAGATGCTTTCTATTTGTTCTCCCTTGTCAAATATGAAAATGTGTTTATGTGACTAGTTTTGTATAGTCTATTTGCACAATAGAAGAGATTTTATGCTGAAATAATGCAATTTTTTGTTTTAAAAAAGTAGGCAATTACTTTATATTTATTTTTCAAAAGACTATTATTACATTCCTACACGTTACTGAAATCAATAGCATATCAAACATGTGTAGTTCATCATTTTCATGATATTTTGTTTCCACAGAGTTCATTTTAGAGTCCTCACTGATTGCTGGAGAAACAGGCCTTCGTTCACATACCCTAAGATCTTTGCTCTTGACAAACAAAGGCTGTCACTACATACAAACTCTATTCTTATTGAAGCCCAGGAAGAATAACACTTATTCAGACAAGCAGAAAATAGACATTGTGCCTCAACAATATTATAAATACTACTATTCAAATAGAAAAGTAGTCTTGCTTACCAAAGATTTATAGCTTTAGTAATTCTTCTGCTCTCAGTGTGATTAATCTTTTTGCACTTTATCTCTATAACAGTCATTACAAAAAGAGAAAGGTTTTCTTCTCAGCTATGTAATTGATATTATGCTCTGAATATACTGACTCCATTTCAGAGCATGAAATTGTTAGGGTAGTATTCTGACTCTCCTTGAAAGAGCACAAGCACAATCTATGTATTGTGTTCTGCAGAGTGACAGAAGAAAAAAAAAGGTTATTAACAGATAACTTTATTAGGTCAGTAGAGTAATCAGCACAGGCAAACAAAATGTTTTTCTTTCAAGGGTTATAAAAGTAAAAAGTAATTCTATATGCTCTTTCGATAATAATTTGTATAGACCTCTACTTTTCTTTATTTTTAATTTCAAATCTCTTTGACCTTTTGCAGATATTTGAGTGTATACAGACCTTCTTACAAGTAGATAGTGGTTACAGGACTACCATTTTCATAAAACCATAAAGGATTGTTCAAGGAAACAAAGTATGGAAAAAAAATGAATGCAGTTCTTAAGCCACAGTATTGCTTAAGGAACTAAATATCCATAGAAGAAGCTATGCCTGATTAAACTAATCATAACTTTGCTGAAATACACTGGAAGACAAACAACCCAACCTGTTTTAGTTCCTTCATGGCTTCCAATGATGTAGTAGTATTTCAGTCTACTTCTAAGGTTCTGAAGAAAGGAGAGGAAGAACTTGAACTGCCTTTTCCTTTTTCCTTTATGGGAAAGACTAAATCTTCCTTTGACAAAGACTTCACAGTTCCTTGAATCTGTACTTTTCCTAAAAATCCTACCACTAAATGGGATTTTCGGGGGGGTGGGGGCAAAAAAAAAAAAAAAAAAAAAATCCTCCATTTCAGCATTTCAGGATGTATCATCACTTGTCTTCTAAACAATTTTCCAAATTCAAACCTAGGGTATGTTGCAGTAATTGCATATTATAGAAGCCCTGGCTTTTTCAATTGTAATCTCCTACTTGTAAAACACCCTTACAATTTAAATACATAGTGTTGTCATTTAATGTTCATAAAACTTAACCAGTTAATATTTTTTGAAGTTTCATATTTTCTTCAGGGTCAGTTTTGGTAGAAAATGTGGGTTTTAGTCACTAGTTAGGTCTGCCACAAATTCATGGAAAGATGCTTCATGCAGCAATATCTAAAAATGCCCTGGAAAGGAAATCAAGCTCTTTGATCCTTTGCTTGCAAGTGTTTTCTTGTGTTGCCATGGTATCAGTGATAGCTATTTTAAGACATGGGATGTGGAATATCCTTGAAAATATAGCTAGGCAACATATAAATCATATGTACTCTAATACTTCTAAAACAGTGACCAATCTTTCCATATTTCATTGGAATGGAGTAATATTATGTTTGTGTAAGGAGTCCTTTAGAAAATTCAGTTATGAAGTTTGTGTCTGCTGACTCCAACTTATTCAAAGCCTCCACAGTTTTCACAAATCTGATAAAATGCTGTACATGAATTGCAACTACCCTTTGCATTCCTTTCAGATCCCTTTATTATCACAGAATCATAGAATGGCTTGGCTTGGAAGAAACCTTAAAGACCATCTGGTTCTAACCTCCCTGCCATAGGCAGGGATGCCACCCATTCAATCAAGTTGACCAGGGCCTTGTCCAGCCTGGCCCTTGAACAGGGATGGGGCATCCACAGCTTCTCTGGGCAACCTGTTGCAGTGCCTCACCACCCTCTGAGGGAAGAATTTCCTCCTAACACCTAATCTAAATCTCCCTTCTTTTAGTTTAAAACCACTCCCCCTTGTCCTATCATTGTCTGACTGAGCAAAAAGTTGTTCCCCGTCTATTTTATAAGTCCTCTGTAAGTACTGAAAAGCTGCAACTATGTTTCCCCGGAGCATTCTCTTCATCAGGCTGCACATCCCCAGCCTTTGTTCATTATGTGCATTATCTTCTAAAAGTTAGAGCTTAACAAATGTAGCCAAATCTTATATTTACCTAACTTGAGAGTTATAGATTCTTACTTTTCTGCAACAGATTTGTTAACTTTAACAGAATGCCTTGTAGACAAGCACTTCTTCACAATTTCAGGTAAAACTCTAGAATTCCTCTGTCTACCATTTATATTTTTCTTCCTAGACTAGTGACCCGCTTTTGGAACTCCTTACAAAACTGGAATTTATAATCTGCAGTCCTCAGGATAATTTCAGGAAAGGGTTCTGATCAGACAGCTATCACTCAAGCTACAGTTATAACTATTTATATGATTTATTTTATATTTTAAAATATGTATACACAACTACTTAGCAATAGTAATGTTTGTGTGTTCTTTTCTCAAAACAGAGGATATCAAACTGAAAAAATTTGCTGCTTTCTAGATTGGTTGTGATGTATTTCAGGGTATGGAGGATGAGAGGAAGAGAATTAGAATACAGAAACATATCCATTCTTTTTTAAGGGAAGTCAAGACTTAAAAAAATCTTAAATTTGCAGTTTCTGTCTGTTAAGTAATAGAGTCCAACTGTTACACTGCCCCAGAAATGTGCTAGCTGAATATATGATAAAACAGCTCCCCTAAATCCCAAGAATAAAATCATAGAATCATAGAATCATAGAACCATTTAGGTTGGAAAAGACCTCTAAGATCATCTCGTCCAAATGTTAACCTAGCACTACCAAGTCTGCCATTCAAACATGTCACTAAACACTACATCTACACGTTTTTTGAAGATCTCCAGGGATGGTCACTCAACTACTTCCCTGGGCAGCCTGTTCCAATACTTTAAAACCTTTTCAGTGAAGAATTTTTTCCTAATATCCAACCTAAACATCCCCTGGCACAACTTAAGGTGATTTTTTAATCTTATCCCTTAGTGCTTGGGAGAAGATACTGATCCCCATCTCACTACAGACTCTTTTAAGGTAATTGTAGAGAACAATAAGGTCTCCCCAGGCCTCTTCTTCTCTAGGTTAAACAAATCCAGCTCCCTCCACTGCTCCTCTAAGACTCATTCTCTAGACTTTTCACCAGCTTTGTTGTCCTTCTTTGGAGATGCTCCAGCACCTCAGTATCCTTGTATTAGAGTAACACAATATTCGAGGTGTGGCCTCACCAGAGCTGAGTACAGAGGGACAATCACTTCCCTAACCCTGCTGGCCACACTATTTTTAATACAAGCCAGGGTACTGCTGGCCTTCTTGGCCACCTGAGAACACTTCTGGCTCATATTCAACCAGCTATTGACCAATACCACCAGGCCCCCTTCTGCATGGCAGCTTTCTAGCCATTGCTCCCCAGCCTGTAGCATTGCATGGAGCTGTGCCTCAAGTGCAGGACACAGCATTTAGCCCTGTTGAATTTCATACAGGTGGCCTTGGCCCATCTGTCCAGCCAATCCTGATCCCTGTGCAGAGCCCTCCTATCCTCGAGCAGATCAACACTTGCACCTAAATTGGTGTAGTTCTGAGGGTGCACTCAATCTGCTTGTCCAGATCTTTGATCAAGATAAGATATTGAAGAGAAGCATCCCCAGTACTGAGCACTGGGAGACACCACTAATGGCCGGCCTCCAACTGGCTTTCACTCAGATTCACAACATCTTTTTGGGCCCAGCCATCCAGCCACCTTTTAACCCAACAAAGTGTACATCCACCCAAGCCATGAGCAGACAGTTTCACCAGGAGAATGCTATGGGAAATGGTGTCAAAAGCATTACTGAAGTCTAGGTAAACTACATCCATAGCCTTTCTGTCATCCACTGAGTGTGTCACCTTGTCATAGAAGGAGATTAGTTTGGTCTTCTTGAAGTGTCCAACCTTTGCCCTTCAGGACTGCCTCCCAAGGGACTCTGCCAACCAGTCTCCTCAACAAGCCAAACTCTGCCCTCTGGAAGTCCAGGGCGGCAATTCTGCTAATCCTCCTCATTAGCTTTCCAAGAATTGAAAATTCTATTAATTCATGATCACGAATAGTTCCTGAACAGTGAAACAGGGTTTGTTTCAACCTAAAAATCATTAGCAAACTGATTTTTTTCCAGAAAAAAACTGCCATAATGACTCACTACGTAAATAAGTTTATGTAAAAAGTTTCTAATATATTGAAAAATCCTTACTACTTTGATGTAATTGACTATCAGATGCAGTAACAGTGAAGAACAACTCTAAAGAAATCTATCACATTAATAGTTTAGTGCATTTAATCCATAGCAGAATCTCTGTATGAACAGCCAATTCTCCTTAGAGAAAGCCAAAATAAAACTACTTAGAATTTTCCAAGAGCTGTCATAATATTTCATATAAACTGAAGTTTAGTATTAAGTACTGCTTATAACAGCAGTGACATTTAAAGACAGGTGTTAAAAGTCACTGGCTTCAATTTTTTTTAATTGAATAGAAATTTGAGATGACGCAGCTCCTCTTGGTTGTTGTGTTTACTAATAAATCAAAACAAAGGTTTTCATGTTCTTAAGAGTTCAAAATTATTCCCAGCATAATTGGGGTTGCCTCATTACAGAAAATTCCAGATGAATTTAGTTTATTTATAAGCACGTAGAAGAATATACTGTATTCTGACTGCAAGATCCAAGGCTGTGACTATGGCATCTACTTTCATTGAAAATGCTCCCAAAGTATTCATAGAAGGACCAATGGCAAACTGAATCATGTAATTTTCATTCATAAAGACCATGTCTTTAGTATTTTCAGAATCTAAGAGAAATGTAAGCTATTAGTCTTCATAGTCAGCTTCTCAGAAAGAAAAAAACAACCTTGCGATAACCAAGGTGACTTAATAGCCCCACAACAATAGCTTAGTAACATTTTCTTGATATTTTATCAACTCGTAATCTCAGACATATAAAAGGTATGTTAGACATTGAATCACGTAATTTTTCTTCCCATGAGTATTGTTTAATCCCATATAATACAAAATGAAAAAGCAATTTTTCACTAGCCTCAAACAAGACTGACTTTCGTATTCAATAAAACATAACAGCCAAGCAACATACAGCCCAGCCTTTTCAAGTTATGGTAACTGTCAGTGCACAGCAGCTTTTTTGTGGGCTGGCACATCTGCTTCAACTAGGCTTATGAGAACAACCATCTGCATTTACATTAAAGAATAAGAAGCAGCAAAGGTGGAAAATGTGGTACTTGGGTTGGGGTAGGGCTGGGGGGGAGGCAGTTTGAGAAGTTTTTTCTCCGGTGGAGAATAAGATAGGAAGAGGTTTTAGATGGACCTGCCTCAACATTTTCCTTAAGAGTAACCACCTCAAGAAGATAAAAAGCTTTTATACCAGGCAAAAGTATAAGTATAAAACAGAGCAATTATATTTTTAAAACAGAATCCTCAAAGCTACTCAGTCAAAACAAGTATAAAATGCTTTATAACAGAACTTCCCACTGTGTCCTCACAGGCAAGCCCTTGCTTATTGGACTGATTTCAAACAATTTTGACATGCTGTGTTCCATCAAATTCTGCGCAGTTCTGTTTGTTTCTTAGGAAGTTATTCTGTAACCACAGATACCTAGCTCAAAGTCTGCTTCCTAATACTTTAACTAGTCTTTTCACCTAAGGCCCTCATTAGTGAGTAGCTTCCCTGGTAGAGTCTGTGGCAAGTGAAGCACAACCTACAGAACAAATAAGACTGGTTCAGGGACAAAGTGGAAATACTCAAGTCCATGAGAAGAGATGTGATGCATTTCAGGAGCTGAGGGAACTGGTTGGTGTCTTGTGAAGGCACTTGGTGTCTCTGTCATCTTTGAATGGTCACATCTGTCAATGGAGATTCCTGGTGATAGGAAAAAGGCAAAGTCTAGCCTCACACCCAGTCTAGCTTCAGTACTCAGAGGATTATGGAGCAAATCTTCTTGTAATTCATGTCCAGCTACATGAAGAACATGAAGAACAAGAAGGAGATTGAGAACAGTCAACAATAGGCTCAACATGAATCAGCACTGTGCCCTGGCAGCCAAATAGGCAAACTGCAATTAGTATAGCAAGATGGTCAAAAGAGGTGATCCTCCCGCTGCATTTAGCATTGATTGGTGTGGCCTCACCTTGAATATTGTGTGCAGTTCTGGGCTTCACAATATTTCAGAGGTATCTGAAACGTAAGGTACCTGAAAGTATCCAGAGGAGGGCAACAGAGCTGGGGAAAGGGCTGGAAGGCATGTCCTATGTGGAGAGGCTGAGTACATTTGGATTGTCTAGTCTGGAGAAAAGAAAGCTAAGAGGTGATCTCATTGCTCTTTACAACTTCCCAAGGAGGAAAACTGTAGAGGGAGGTCGCTCCACAAAGCTGCACCAGGAGAGGTTCGGACTAGACTAAAGAAAGTACTTTACCATGAAGGTGGTCATACACTGGAACAGGCTTCCTAGAGTGACAGGCTGATGCCCCAAGCCTGTCAGTGTTCAAGAGACATTTGGATAATACTCAATAACATGCTTTAACTTTTAGTTAGAGTGGTCAGGCAGTTGGACTTGATAATCTTTGTAGGTCCCTTCCAACTAACTACTCTATTCTAACAGGTGGCAGAGATTTATCAGGGACTGACAAACTACATTGCCTTCTGTGATGCAGTGACTAACTCAAGGAATTTGGGGAGAGCAGTAATAAAGTTTACCTTGACTTTAGCAAGGCTGTTGGGAAGGTTTTCCTTAGTATCTTTATAGCCAAATTGGCAAGATATGATTCCAGCAGGTAGACTACAAGGTGTGTAGAAAACTGACAGGACTCAAAGGTTCAACAGTGTAATCCACAGGTTAGGGACATGATTATTTCCCTTCTTTAACATTTGTGAGAACAAGAGTATCTAGAGTGCTTCTTTGGGCTTTCCAGACCAAGATGCTGACTTACTTGAAGAACTTCAGTGGCTATAGGACTACAGAGAAGATCAAGGAGGGATCTAACTGCTGTATTCACCTACCTAATTAAAAGCAAGTGAAAAGGTTAAGCCAGACTCCTTCTGGAGGTGCACAGTGAAAGGACAATAGATAACACTCGTAAGCTGCAAACTTCAAATAGATACAGGGAAAAAAAATGTTGTTTAGATAGTCAAACATTGGAATGGGCTGCCATATCATTGTCCTTAGAGATACTTTACAAACATGACTAGACAAGGCCCTGAACAACCTGATCTAAGCTGGGCCTGCCTTGTGCAGTGATTTGAACCAGATTTGGACCTCTGGAGGCCACTTCCAATTTAAATTATTTCATCACAATTCTGTATTTGTTCCATTTTGGATGCAGTACCAAACTTCATTTGCTTCAGACAGCTGCAAGAGGAATTAGTTTATTTCTTGTACAGAGTGAATTGTTGGATCTGTACCATCTGGTTAGTTATGGAGTCAATAATTCTCTAGAACACTTTGCCAGTTTGAAATCTATGCATGGGATGTGTAGACACTAGCCCTAATTCAAGTGTTAATTCCTTCCATCCTTCCATTTTTTTCTTTGAAGAACTTCTGTCTCTTAGATGCTGTTGGTCCCTGTACTCTTACTCCACCACTGAACATTTATGATATCACAGTAATGTAATATATGTCATTAGCCACGTAATAGATGTCTTTTCAACAGGAATATGACAATGACATTTTGATAATGCTCACAGTAATGGTAAAAAAAAAAAAAAAAAAAAAAAAAAAAAAAAACACAATTCATTTGAGCAGCACTTGAACTTGCATGTTCTTTTCCCCAAAAAAGAATACTACAGTTTCCTTTTACTTTGCATAGAATTCTTCTTTAAGAGTAATAGGGCTACGAAGATGGTGAAGGGCCTAGAGAGCAAGACATATGAGGAGCAGCTGAGGTCACTTGGCCTTTTCAGCCTGAAAAAGAGGAGGCTGAGGGGAGACCTCATCACGGCCTACACCTTCCTCACGACAGGGAGTGGAGGGGCAGGTGCCAACCTATTCTCTTTAGTGTCCAGTGATAGGACCTGAGGGCATGGTGTCAAGCTGCGACAAGGGAGGTTCAGGCTGGACATCAGGAAGAGGTTCTTCACCAAGAGGGTTGTCGCACACTGGAACATGCTCCCCAGGGATGCAGTCACAGCACCAAGCCTGTCGGAGTTTAAGAAGCATTTGGACTGTGCGCATAGTCATGTGGTCTGAGTTTTTGAGTAGACCTGTGTGGTGCCAGGATTGGACTCGATGATCCTTATGGGTCCCTTCCAACTTGGGATATTCCATGATCCTATGATTCTATAATTTGTATCCACCATGTTGAGAAAAATCAAACAGCTAGAAATTTCACCACACAATTTGGCTTCATTTCCATACTATTGTGAAACTGCAGTATCTCTTATCACTGTATGCACATCTGTTTAGTTGAATTTTTAACAGGTTATCACAGGTGATCCTTTGGTGTTGTCTGAAGAACAATAATTTAGTAAGACCATATGCACTGGTCTGGAAAAAATAATCATCCCACTGCTAGAACAGGAAGTTATATCGTGTTTTCAATAACATGAAATAACCAAATACTTGAGACACACAAACTTAATCTCAGGTATGTGAAAAGCTCATAGTTTTTTAAAACATTAATGTAAAAAGAATTGTCTGGTTTTTACTTAGTGTGTTTCTATAATGCAAATATAGGAAAATAAATTTCAATTGTATCTTCCCTCCCCCCCCCCTTTTTTTGTTGTTAATTTGAAGTTTGTGAAATAATTGAAATAATACACTGCAAAATCTTTCAAAATTGTTGCAGATCTATCCTGAGTAACATAAAAAGATCACTAAAACATGCAAGAGCTGGCATGTGTTGTGGTCAATCCAGAGCTAAGCCTCAGCTGGCTGAGCAGCCAACTATTACAGAATACCAACTGAGTTCCTCCTGCCTTTCTGTCCATGAAGTTCCCTGAAAGAGATTAAATAAACTTTGCCAATCCACCTCTCTCTCAAATTTGGTTGATAATGGTGATCAGTTTCTAAGACTTCAGCAGATGGTCATTTAGACAGCTCAGCTGCATTACACTTGTTTGCTCAGGAAAGCCAGATATTTAATACTTTATTTATTCATTAAAAACAAATGAACTAAATAGAAACTAAAATGTTAATGCATCTGTTAATCTGTACACTGCTTAAAATAATAGCAGAAGATGCTGTATAAAATTCTCGGGAAAACACAGCATTTGGATGTTGAAGTAGAAAGTGACAAATTTTAGTTGTAGTCTATATCCTTTATTATTACTTTATACCAAATAGCTTTCAAGTTGATATACACAAAGTATTAAACCAGACAATAGTACTTCTGTTAGCAATGACTCCATCACTGTTAACTATAAAATATTAGACAACAGAAACAGCATGAGCTTTCCATGATAAACCCAGCAATCCATCAGTTTCGTCTACTATGGCAATCACTACATTTGTGCAAAGACAATCTGTAACTCTCTGTTGTTTGAAAGCTGTACAGAAAAGTAAAGAATTTACTTTTCAGCTAAAGATACTAGCTTTCTATCTGAAATAATAGAAAAGAAGGAAAATTTGCCTGAGGTGTGAATCCCCAAATAATTTTCAGCTTGTCACCCCAAAAAAAACTGTTAAACGTACTGTTCCATAATGTTCTAAACTGGCAAAGCCCCAGAGCAAAGCACTCAGATGAATGCTTTTTAGAGTAATAATTTACATTACAAGGACTTAATTCTGCTTATAGTTATACATGTACAATTCAACATAAATGGATGCTGCATGCCGACAGCCAAAGGCAAAATCTGGTACAAAATATTTCAAAAGGATGAAAACATATTGACCAAAAAAGCCTCAACATTTTACAAGTGAAGTAATGGAATAAAAACAGCTGTATTCATAACCACATAAAAACATTCTGCACTAATGTCCCTAATTTCAGCAAGAATATTAGCAATATTGGCATAACAGGAAAGCTACAGGGCATCCGGGAGTGAAATACCCACATAAAGTAATTAAAATCGGTATTAAATAAGCTATTGGAAAGGAACAAACATCAGGAGGTTATTAATTAAGAGGTATAATATTCTTAACATGCAAACTGGCAGCCACAAGTTAAACTCAGAATTACCTTCTTGGTTTTCATATTGTTCTGACAACAGATGGTAGCAGCAGCCTACACTGCAAACTGCTTTGATTTCAGGCTTGGCAGTAAATATTCGTAGTGTATTTGCAGCAAGATCACCACATGTATGCAGACCCACCATTATACAGTCCTAAGAAGAAAAAGAAAAAAAAAAGGCAACAATAAAGCATCTCCCTGTACAACTGAAAGACTATGAATAACAACAACTCCAAAACCCAAACATCCTGCAAATGGTTATTCACTTGTAAGGTTTAAATATACAACTCCATGACGACTCCTGGTGTTCTCTTCTGGAATTTTTCTAGGAACAATAAAAGCCCTTCAGTGCTAAGAAAACACAGTGTACTTCCTTTATGGGGAAAACGACCGCTCAGCATTTTGTTCACTTAGGAACTATACATCTCTCTATACTTTACCCACAGTGTCCAAGAGGAAGCAAAAGTTTAGGAGTGTGAACAGCAGCTGGTTTAACTGCATGGAAGGGGACATCTACATAATGACTGGACACTGGCCATTTTGTCTCATTTTTCCTCGCTTTCCTGTTACAATTTTTACTACTACTGATACTTCCTTTTCTTACTTCAGATTGTCTACCATAACATAAACAGATGGACCTATCTGTGGCATTTCTGCTACTCTGAACTGCTGAAATCAAAACCACTTCCTAAGTACTAGCGTAATTTGCAGAGCAGGCCCTGCTCCATCTGCTTTGCTATTTCCAGAACTATACTTGTACTGCAGTTTTGCAGTGTGCATACTATCATTCAACAACAGATTGGTATTTTCTTCCCTAAAACAAAAAACAAAGAACTTCAACTACTCCGTTCTGCCTATTTTACTTTCTGCTTTCCTTTTTCCTCAGTTTCCCATTTCTCTCTCTTTCTCCATCACAATCAGCCCTCTTCTCATTGTTCAGAAAAAGACTTTTCCCTTCCAGCATTAGTAATTGAAATCTACATGGTAAACATAGTGCTTGTTCCTTTGAATTTCAGCCTTATTTATTAAAGGTTATCAACAAATAATTAGCCAAGGTACATTCAGTTGCGGTGCCCTTCTGCAGTCATTTTGCACACATCTATTTTTATTGTCATGTATTACTTTGATTTTCTCTCCGTACTATATAGCATTCGTACATATACCTCCCTTTATTTTCCTCTGTTTTTTTTTTTTTTTTTTTTTTTTTCTTTCTTCTTCCCATCACTTTTCTCACCTTCCACTTTGCTTGTGCTGCTTCTCTGTGATTGCTTTCTGACTGCCCTAGCACCCAACATTTTTAGGTGGCAAAAGTTCAGTTCCACTTCACCTTAGTTTTTAAAGACTTTTTGCTTGTTAGCCAGCTTCAGCTCATCATTGCACAAATCTTTTCTTCCACATGAAATAGAGTGGAACAATAATGAAGTTTGGAGACTAATAGAAGATATACACCTGCAAAAGCAGTAGTTAAACTGTTGCTTTAAAATTACAGAATCACAGAATTTCTAGGTTGGAAGAGACCTCAAGATCATCGAGTCCAACCTCTGACCTAACACTAACAGTCCCCACTAAACCATATCCCTAAGTTCTACATTTAAACATCTTTTAAAGACTTGCAGGGATGGTGACTCCACCACTTCCCTGGGCAGCCTGTTCCAATGTCTAACAACCCTTCCGGTAAAGAAGTTCTTCCTAACATCCAACCTAAAACTCCCCTGGTGCAACTTAAGCCCATTCCCCCTCGTCCTGTCACCAGGCATACAGGAGAATAGACAAACCCCCACCTCGCTACAGCCTCCTTTAAGGTATCTGTAGAGAGCAATAAGGTCACCCCTGAGCCTCCTTTTATCCAGGCTGAACAAGCCCAGCTCCCTCAGCCGCTCCTTGTAGGACTTGTTCTCCAGGCCCCTCACCAGCTTCGTCGCCCTTCTCTGGACCCGCTCAAGCACCTCGATGTCCTTCTTGTAGCGAGGGGCCCAAAACTGAATACAGTACTCGAGGTGCGGCCTCACCAGAGCCGAGTACAGGGGGACGATCACCTCCCTAGCCCTGCTAGATTCTTTCAGGGGAAAGGGAGCGGAAGGTGGCTACCACATGACATCCATTCAGTGTTCACAGAACATTAGTGTGCTCAAAACTTCAGAACGATATCAGTGCAATATGTCTGTGTCAGATACACTTCTGGACCATAACTGACTTCACTGAGGTTGCCTGGGTATAACTGAAAGTACTTTCTGGATTGTTGGCTTAAGTGTAGTAAAATTTGATATCTCAGTATCAGTCCTGGGCCTATATACAAACATGCATTTCTATCCTAATATTTCATTGGCAATTCAAATCATTTTCAGAACTTACTGCATAGATTAGTAAATAGTCATTTTCCCCAGCTTTGGAAAAATTGAGAAAAAATCAATTTATGGTTAAAATAAAAAATGATGATGTTTGTAAAGCTATTTGTAAAATAAATTTTTATTTCTAAATATTCACAGAATACTTTTAGAGCCATTTAAATGATTGTACTTTTTAGGTATTTTAATTATACACATTCATCACACATACTGTGCAGTTTGGTTGTTACTTCTTTTAACACAATAAACCTTTTACTTTTTTACAGTAATTTTTTTAAAAGCAGGCAGAGATGTAGGATTTCTTCTGCTTTTTATATCATGCAAATCATATGATAAATGGAGATGAAAACCAGTTGTGCAAATTTAGAGGCATATGGTTCACTTACTGTTTTACAGGAGCATAAACAGCTCCTCCATAAGTAACAAACCTATAGTCTTGTATTAAAAATGAATTACACCCCTGAACACATACAAGTTTTCATCTTTCCAAAAGAGACTGAATATATCTACACAATCCACGTAAGTTAGCTCAGGCACAGCAACTAACCAGCCATACAGCTTCTAGACTTGTACCATTGCCTTTGAGCAGCTGAGCTTGTGCTTGTTTGTGTAGACACAGTCCTTGTCTGTGCAGATTACTAAATGAACTTACAGTAACTCTGGAAAGCCAAAATATAAAAGCATTATTTACAAATAAAGCTCGTTACAAACTCTTTATGTTGACTTTTATAGTCAATATATTCTGTCACGCTTTCAAACTTTTACTAAGATTAGAAAAATATAAAACTTGAAAAATAATAAATTTCATGGAAATTTAAATTCCAGTGCTTAATATACTTGCCTACGTGGTAAATTTAGTTATTTTCATAATAATTAGATATTATCTATATCCAGAATTGTGAAATACCTGAACATGCTAGTATGTATGCTGTTTACTTTGACAGCTGATAATTATCTACTGCATAAATTCTACAGGCTGCTTTACATCTTCAAAATAATAATAATAATAATAATAAGAAGAAGAAGAAGAAGAAGAAGAAAATAGAAAAAAATATCTCTGTGTATGTTAGAAATACTAATGTAAACTGGCTGAAAAACATTTGGTCCGAATATTCACTGACCAATAGCATTTTATGTACAGTCATCAAACATGATGTATGTATGAAAACAGCAATATAAAGACAATGGACAATACATTTCAAATGAGTAACATAACCTCCAAATCTGTTATGATGTCACCGAGTTCTGTTTCTGAAGTGATGTAGGAAGTCAATGGAAAATAAAGGTTTGATTCACTTGACTTGCTTGCTTTGGCTTTGATAGATGCCATTTTTCTTTGGGCCTTTTCCTCTTCACAGAGCTCCTCACTGTCACACTGGGAGGAAGGAAAAATTTCTACAGCATCAGCAGGCAGAACATTGAGAATAGCAATAGCCTCTTCAGAAAGTTCACTTTCATTGCATTGTGCCTGAGCCACCAAATCAATTTCTGTTTGTTTGCTGGTCTCAGATGTAGTTACTTCTGTGAAAACACAAGAAGGAACTAAGTCTTGGGTAGTCCTTTGGTCTTGACTTTGAAGACAGCTGTTATTTAAGGTCCTTTCATTGACTGCTTTAAATTTAATTTCATTTTGCACTGGACTGTCATTTGCCTTTTCTAATCTCTGGCTTTTGGGATTTGCTCTTGCTCGACTCTGATAAGCTCTCCAGTGTTTCTTCAATTTCCTGTTCCTTTCATGAGCACCATTGGTGTTGGTGTTTGAGGAATCAATTCCATAAACTTTTAAGTTATATTGCATGGACAAAAATGAACTCAGGTAGCCCTTTCCAGAACCTATATCAATCACCTAGATAATGGAGAGACAAATAAAAATGAGAGAGATGTACTAAATTAGTGAGCAACAAGACACATTTCAATCAAATGAAAAATAATTGCTTAAAAAATTAAGCTTGAATTTCATAATTACTTTATCAGTGAAATTTCCAAACATGCTTCATCCATTTGCTTTTTGGTGCACCTTTTGACTTTAAAACACAGAATTAAGTCTAAATTGATTTCCTCCAGGAAACAGACAATACAAGACTTATGCACTATACATGTTCTGACACTTTTGGAAAAGACTTTCAGTATATATTTTGACATAGAACTGCCTTCTGTTAAAGAAAATAACCATAAAACACTAACACCACCATCTACCCTTGCTAAATTGCACCAGAACATAGAGTTAGGAAAGGAAGTGTTCAGAATATTAAGTTTAAGTGTTCACAGTATTAAGTTTAGGCACTTGGCTGCTGTATTTAGGAGACTACTACCACTAAGTATACAGAAAAAAGCATCTTCATGTTAAGTGCCTAACTTAATCACTTCAGACATGACCTAAAGACATGTGATATGAAATACTATCTCCTAAGTCAAAATGCTTATTTATAAAAGTTTCCTATTCTATGAAAATGATCCATACATCCTTATCACAGAATCACAGAATCACAGAATTTCTAGGTTGGAAGAGACCTCAAGATCATCGAGTCCAACCTCTGACCTAACGCTAGCAGTCCCCACTAAACCATATCCCTAAGCTCTACATCTAAACGTCTTTTGAAGACTTCCAGGGATGGTGACTCCACCACTTCCCTGGGCAGCCTGTTCCAATGCCTCACAACCCTTTCAGTGAAGAAGTTCTTCCTAACATCAAACCTAAAACTCCCCTGGCGCAACTTAAGCCCAGATGCGTTGGCCGGGAATCGAACCCGGGTCAACTGCTTGGAAGGCAGCTATGCTCACCACTATATGTGTAACATAAGGATGGTTTTGTAATAAAACAAAGGGCATCACATGTGCTTTCCACTGAGTGTTCTGTAGGAAGAAGTGAAAAGAGGGATAATTAGCTGAAAGTTTAGTTTCTCTCATAGCTGATAGCATGCGCTACTTCAGTGACTGACAATATGTAGGAAGGAAAACACTATGCCGAGAAGTAGCAAAAACAAGAGCAACCTGAGAACTTTAATTACTTGATCAAAGTTTTATATCATGCATGCTTTAATTTATAATACAAAGCATATTTTACAAGAATAGTCAGAGTGACATTTCTCTAAATGAAAGAAATTAAAATGCTTCCTTCTGTTCAGGTACGTATCTATGGAATAGCCATAATAACTTTCTTTGTAGATGTTCCTGAAACTGATTAATTCAAGAATATTTTTTATGTATTGTTCTTGGTTTGTCACATATTCATAAAAAGCTTACATTGATTTGTGTAAGTCTAAATACCAGCATATACTACGTGGATCTATCTCACACTCAATCACATTGTTTTTTACTAGGTAAGAACATTCAGCACATCAATATCTGTACTGAAATGAAAAAGAAAAACTTATTCCTTATTCTAAAAATGTTCAAGAGGCTTACAGCCATGGAGCTAGAAAGAAACGAACTACTTTTTCACTAAGGACTACTTAAATCAGTGGAGAATATACACCATTACGTAAAAATTGTCTATCTAGGCCACATGTAGCTTTTTCATCTGCATTCTTCATGTAATATTACCACATGATTGCTATCTAAGTACACAACAAACCTCACATTTTTGAATGAAATCTGTACAGGAGAGGATTTAGAGAAATAGAATTGATATGTTCTAAGCATCTTTTGCATTTTGAAAATGTTTGTCACATTTATCACCAATAACCTCCCAGATTATTTAAAATTAATGATATAAAAGTTCCTAAGGAATAATTTTACTCACCATTTTATATGACAGACCTATTATGTAGAATATGCACACCTCCACTTCTACAAGGTATTTTAATTATTTCTGTGAAAGTCAGTATTTGGATAGTAAATTAGTAAATTATTCCTAACTCATACATGTGAACTCCAGTGGCTGTAAAGACAAACTGAGAAGATTTTTTTAGTTGTTTCCAAGCAAAAAGAATCATAGAATCATAGACCGGCCTAAATATAATCTAGCTCCAGCCCCCCTGCCATGGGCAGGGACATCTACCACCAGACCAGGTTGCTTAAAGCCCCATCCAGCCTGGCCTTGAAGGTTTCCATGGATGGAGCATCCACAGCTCCTCTGGGCAGCAGTAACACATTGTTAAATTAGCACTGGGAGAACAGTTCTAAAAAGAGAGGAAATTTTGACTAAAAATAAGAAGGCAATGATCTTGTGCTAAACAAATAGACTGGATTAAATTAATCCTTGCTTTACCTTCCCTTGATTACATAAGGAAAGGTAATCAGCAATCCACAGTATATCTGCCAAGCATGAACTTTTAAAATGAAATTTCCATGATATAAAGAACTCCAAAGGTCCTGTCCATGGTGAGTTGGGTACTATGTTTAAACACAGTCTCTGGCACTGCACAATCAAGAACTCCATTTCCAGAAGCATTCCAGCATTTCCCAGCATCAAATCACAAATTTAATGGATGCTGAATACAGAATTATATTACACTTAGGTTATACACTGCAACTCCTGCTGCACATGCTGTAATTTCCAAGGAAACCTTCCATAAATACATTAAAGAAAACAAATGTGCATTTAAGCATAGAAGAATTATCACTGGCTTCTTTTCCAACTTTAATCAAGAGCTACTTCCTAAGAAGTTCCACTTGTGTGATAAGAATGATATTTAAGAGGGGCAGTAAACAACTGAAAAAAAAAATGTTAAATTGGTTTGCTTTAATGTTTTAACTCAAATAATTAACCTAGAAGTGATTACTGTAGTAGTAAAAATTTTGCTTTTATTCTCATTTTTATTATTTACTATACTATATTGTAAAATACCACAAGAGGACAATATCCTCTACCACCCATTATACATCACGGTATGGAGGTGAAATGGAGGGCATTTTTCAATCTGTCAGTGATCTGTAATATCTGAAAGAAACACCCTGAGGACACGTGCTGTTGTAAAACATGTGTTGTGTTTTCATAGTTCTAGATATTTTAATTAAAAGCTACATGCATTTTGTTTTGCTGAGAAGGACAGAAAGAAATCAATAAAGAAAAAAACTCCCCTAAAACTTTACAATTCCTGTATTTTCTTAAGTTGAAAGGTAACCAAAACAAAAGAAGTTGCTTTTTAATAACTAAGAAGGAGGAGGCTGGCTTCTCTCTCTTTTTTTTTTTTTTTAACATGTACTGGAAAGCTCTTTTCATATATTAGGGATTTGTAACTTTGAACAAATAAATTCTGTTACAGTGTATGACTAAAATGGAAAAAAGTTAATATAAAGCAGTCGGCATTTCATATTCAGTGATATATTGCAATCATATTTTTCATTAAATGCTATATTTTTTTCAAAAAATAAAAAGAAAATAATCCTAAAGATACTACAAGCTGTAACTACAAGTGCATAATCACAAGCTGAAATTGCAGCATATTGACAGATACTTAATAATGATTGGTTTGAGATTTTATGAGTAACCAGCTACATCGGGACTTAGGTTAGGTCATTAAGGTGGCTCTACTTTTTTCCTCTCTGAATATGGGTTTTCCTTTCCTTTCATTCCTGAATCTCAAAGGAACTATTTAAAATCTAAATGAAAATGCTATATGAAACACCACCAACTCACCTTCGAGCAAATGCAGAGAACATTTATTATTACATTATAAGAAAACTATACTTTTCTACAACTTTTTCAGTATATGAAAGTCTTCAACACTTGAACAACTGATTCTTGCCCAAAGCATAAGGTAAGCAAGGCAAAAAACATGCTAATTAATAGAGAAAGTTACTTTTATTTATCTACTACGTCTGCATTTTTACTCTTTGTGGTTGTTCAAGGCATCTGTGTTTGTCACTGTGTCTGGCTCCTGAAGGAGCTACTAGAGAGATCGCGCTCCATCTCTGAACGATAGCAGATGCTCACAAACTGATCATGGCTCATCCAGTAATATTTGGCCTTAATTGCAGTTCTCTATTTACTTGTGAATCCCAGTTGTATGGAGAAGATTGCCTAACACTTTGCCCTGTGCAGCTGTTCCTCACAAAACAGACACGTCAGAATGCAGAGTTTTGATCTCAGATTCCATGGACGCTGGATGCCTGACACAAACCCATGAAGAGTACTTCACCAGAACATATTGGTTATATTATCTAAATTAAACTCAGTCTGAGCCAAATAACTTCCAAAACAAAGTTCTTCTTCAGCTACTCAGAGCAAAATCCAAGTTTTGGGACCTGCCATGGACTTACGGTGGCAGCATCAAACCCTGCAGTCACATCCATACCACTAAGCAGAACATGGTCCTATGTTCCACCACCAGCAGGTTTACTGTGCCATTACTTTTTAGCAACCTCCCAGGTATGAAGTAGGCCAACTAACTCTCTCATTGTGAAGGCCAGGCACATCTTGGGGACAAGATATATCAGGAATCAAAACAACACAGACTTAGTCTTACAAAGTGCAGCCGTCTCTCTTCCTTTACCCACATCTGATACAGTAATTTTAACTACACTCGGACGTACTTTCTTTAAAAGCAAAAAATGCTCAGGGGGTTCAGCATAAAATCTAGGCAGATAACTCATGAAATCTAGGCAGATAACCTTATTAGTGTTGTGTTTATTGTTAAATAACTATAAAATGTGTCCTCCAGAAAATTTTCTGGGAATGAATATTAAGATGGAGGAAGTTAGTCTCCTAGAGCTAACACCTAAAGCTGCTCGCCTAGAAAGCAAATGCAGCTTAGATGTAGAACAGAATCAAAAACAGAGTCCAGGTTAACTAGTCATCTACAGACTAAAGCAAGAGTGAAGATACATTAGGCACTAACTAGCATTACAGAGATTAAAATGGTTAAAACAACTCATTTCACTCAACTGCTTAAAAATTTAGTCTTATCTCAACAAAGATTGGCATCACAGAATCAAATAATGCTTCATATATAAAGAGTTCACAGGCAAATTACTCATATGGAAAATAAGGAAGCGTTACTTTTGTCTAATGTAATGTGAAATAAGGTAGCGACTAAAGTCGAATATTGTGATACTTGTATTTTTGTCAACAGGCCTACAAATAAGCATCTACAAAGTTTTAATGCAACAGTGACTTAGAGAACTGTGCAATCATAACTATATATATTTAAAAAAAAAAAAAAAACAAAAAGGAAAGTTACAGTCACATTTTGAGAAAGGAATACTACAATTCTTCACCATCTGAATGATGAAGATGTTGCTAATGGAAAGACTTATAGCAACCTTCCAATACCTGAAGAGGGCCTACAGGGGAGCAGGGGAGGGACTCTTTGTCAGGGAGCATACTGACAGGCCAGGGTGTAATGGCTTTAAACTACAAAACGTTTAGATTAGATATAAAGAGGAAATTCTTTACTGTGAGGATGGTGAGGCACAGAAACAGGTTGACCAGAGAAGCTGTGGAGGCCCCATCCCTGGAAGTCTTCAAGTGTTCTCTGCAAACTGAACAGGTCATATCTAAACTCCTAATTGAAGATCTCTATCCACATTAAAGAAAGCTGAACAACAGTATTAAAGAACAGGAAATAATTTAAATCCCTTGTTCCAGAAAAAAAAAAAAAAAAAAAAAAAAATGTGCTTTAAAAATTTCCCAGAATTTCAGCATTGGTGTCTATCTGGTAGTCTTGTGTGTCTGACAGAAGGATAAAGTTTTGCTCTACTACTGATGTCTGTGGTAAATTGCCAGCAGTGTAATACAGATAGGTGAGATAGTACCTGTGCATAGCAAGAAACAGTACAATTTTTAGCTGTTCAATGTATAGAGGATGATTATATATATATATAAAATATTTTTTTGAGCCATAAAATGAATATGACTCACTAAAAGGCAGTTCATTATACTGGTGCATGTGTAAACAAAAATGTCCTTCAGCTTGCACTGGAATGCTCTTCTTTAGCTACAATTATTTAGATAAAAATAAGAACGGCAGAGGCAGAATATCAAAACATGGTATTTGAACAAAATAAGGAGAATAATTTGGAAACTATACAGTAACATTCAGTACAAAATCCTTTCTTACCTGTTTTATACCACAGTAATTTGCTATTTTGTCCACAAGCTCAGACATCACTTGCACTTCATGTGATTTCTTATTATTCATAAACTCATCAGTTTTGATACCTGTATCATTTTTACAAAAATATATACATTAATACAATTCACAATAATTAAAATTTATTATTAGTCAGAATAAATATCACCCTAAAACTATGCTTTAAAATTTTGTATATTTTAAGTGCAGTAATATTTAATTAAACGCCCACTATATAATTACAAGACTAAACTTCTGAATTACAGATAAATTAGTAAAATGCAACACACTTTAAATTTTATTTCTGCTAGTGTATTTTTTTTAAATGTACATATTTAATATCTGACCAGATATTAGATACAAGCTCCTACTACAAAACTACTACTTTTTCCTGTTCATTAAGAATATTAATTTTTATGTCACTTATCACATTTACCTTTACATATTTGAAATATAAGGGCAAGGACAATTAACAATCACATAGTGCAGATTGTTAATTCTCCAGATTTGGTCACAGTACCAACTGGGAGACACCTGAAATAAAAGTTATGAACAATGCTGGTGAAATTCAAAGGAAGCTGCTTTTCTTTATTTAAGCTACAGATAGATTACAGATCTGCTATATCTTTCCGGAAAAAATGATTCAGATTTTTTTGATGAGAGGTAGTCAACTTCTGCCACCGGTTTACATCTTTACATCCCCCAACTAATGAAGAGCTCAGAAGCGGCTTCCCTGTGAGAAACCCTGTGAGTTGAATTGATGTCAATTTTTGTATGTCTGGGTGAGGATAGAAGAAACCAGCCTGCTACTGGTGAGCATGCTCCTAGAAAACAAAATGTTTCCACATAGCTATGGAGATTAATATTTTCCCCTTCTCTGCTTTTTGCACAGTATGTGTTCATCTGTCCAGAATCTGATCGTTAGGCAAAAACTATGTTCATTCCTTGATCAGACCATGCTGGGAACACAGCCAAGAGTGTTACTTCTTTAAAAGAGAGTGGGGAATTGCACTGAGCTCATGAGAAACCTGGTGTTTTCTGTATTTCTCGCAAAACCCACAGGATCTCTCCATTTCTTAAACATCTGTTTTTTTTATAATAAACTGTTATGACAATACTTAAAATGTAATATAGCCTCTATGAACTGACAAAAGAAAATAATAGCCTAAAATATTTTTAAACAAACAAAAAAAAAGCAGCAACAAGTGATCTGCTAAAGTGTTCACTAAAGATTCTCATTAACTTTAAAATTACGGAGATCTCTATGGCCCCCTAAAAAAATCTGAATTTGTAACCATTTCAAATGAAAAAAAAAAAAAAAGAGAGAAAATATAGACCTTTTCTCATTTATCTGTAAACATTTTGCTATGTGGATAAGCTTATTAAAAAAAAAGGGGGGGGGGGACATGAAGAAACAGACTTTTTTTTTTTTTTCCTTTACAAAAATGTAAGTTTTGTTTGTCTGGTCTCCAAAGTAGCACATTCACTCTGAACTATCACCACATATCACACCTTTTATACCTTGCAATAATTGAGTTCAATACCTTGAACTCAAATGACTGAACAGGGCAATGCTCTGCAAAGTAGAATTTCAAACAGTACTTAAGACAAATAAATGCATTTGAAACACCAAGGGGTAAATCCAGAAACAAGACCCAACTGACAAAAACTGAGGTTCCAGTTAAAAAAAATACAGTTTGCTTACACCTACTTAGATAAAGTATTTACCACCTTAGTAACTGAAGTTTCTTAACTACTTGCCTACTTATCGCAGAATGAACACTGCCTATACTGCAGCACATGGAAAATTACACTGTTTACAGAAAATTACCTACTTTTTATAAATTTTATTTTTGTTGAGTTTATGCAAATTTTTTCTTGGGATAGTTTTGTTTTGTTTTGTTTTGTTTTGTTTTGTTTTGTTTTGTTTTATTTTATTTTATTTTATTTTATTTTATTTTATTTTATTTTATTTTATTTTATTTTATTTTTTGACAAACAAGCAAACACACAGTGATCTAACAGAAAAATCTCTATTTAGGGGATGGTTTATATGGCCAGAACTTCCTTTTGTGACAAAAAAGAAAGTGAGGTTGAAATACTTCATAGAATTTATCTGGATATCATAAAGGAAAGCTTAATGTTTTAGTGGTACTCAAATGCTGCTTATTTATACCGTGAACCCCCTAGCATAAGTAGCTGTTTTCCAGTTGAAAAACTGCTTTAACCCTATACAGTGCCATTTGCACCTACATCATTAGTTATGAAGTAGACAGAGTAAGGGGAGACTGTCTTATGGGCCTAAAGGAGGTTTTCCTAAGACCTTCTATGGCAGGATGCGGGCTTTTTATACCATTGTTACTTGTGGAAATTCAGGTATACTAGATAAAAATTCACAGTCCATGCCAAACCACCACCAGTGCAGAAGTTACAGTACTGTGATTCAATTCTCTCAGCCAGACTGGCAGGGTCTGGGATGACCATATGCTAAAAGACATTGAGACAAACAGATATTTATAGTCCATGCAATTTAAAGATGGGTTTATTAACAGTCACTGCATGACTGTTACCTTGGCCATAAACATATTGAAAAGGTAGAGAGTACTCTAACTCCAATGTTCTAGTAATCCGCTCTTCTTATATCAGGTACATAAGAGAAATTCTCCTTGCTGATTTCGGTCCCTTGGACCAGGTTCTTCTGGATCCTGTGTGCTCACTGCAACCAATCCAATGGGGCAATGAGGACCACAGTGAACTTTGGTAGGAAGCAATGGAGAAACCCCTTCACATTCAGATTACATTTAAATATTGGTACTTAGCTTTTCAAGAAATCATTCTAAGGAAGAATAGCAAAATGTCTATATTACTATGCTGAAGAAGTTTGAGAACTATGCAAGTACGCAGTCTGTGGGAATGGGCTTATAAGCATGCTTGTTTTAGAACAGGAAAAATTATTAAAAACATCTCAAACATAAATTGAATAATCCTGAAGCATATTTTTCAGAATATGGTTAGGGCCATCATAAAGTTATTAATTTCTCAGACTGACATGTCTCTTGATTTGCAAGGTTTAGTAAGTCAGGAAATGAAATATTTTCTGAAATACAGGCTTAACTCCAAAATACCTAAAATAGTTTAAGGGATCAAAACTTTCATTTGGCAACTTTCATACTACAAATACATAATTTGGTATTTTGCTTTTGCCAAACAATTATCAGGAAATTCTACTAAGTTAATTTAACTGATACTGCCAATTCAACACAAAAGTTTTGAATTATAATACCATTTGGAACATGTTTTATTTTCTAAGTACTACTAAGAATTACTACACTGCAATCCCAGGCCCCAGCTACCCAACGAAACAGCACTCCTGAAAGACACAGAACAAAATAATCATCAATTGCCTTATTTTAGATGTTCCATTTTTCATGACAAAAAGATGAAAGAATCCTTGTATTTTTGTCTAATAAAGCTAATCCAAGTATGAACTTAAGTATGTGTATAACAAGGCAAAACTACAGAATTACAAAAATTAGGCAGAACACAGGGAATGAGAACATAACAAAAATGGTAAGAGCTACAAAACAAGCAAAAGAAAAGCAGCACACAGCTGTCCAAAACAGCCTCAGACTGAAAAATAGCAGAAGGGAAGAGGCCAGGAACTAAACTTATAGTAAGACCAATGCACAGCAAACCATTAAGACTATTTTAGCTACTTTTTTTGTGATTTTGAAGAAACTGAAAACTGGGGGCCCAAACATGGAAAATGGTAAAATTGAAAACAGAAGACTACTGTAGGAAATGGGAGAGATACCCTATGTATCTAATGGTGATATCACTTAGGATAGAAATGTCACTGGCACTTCAAAGTATTATAGAGACAAAACACACTAGAAAGCAAAGGCAGATGAGCTTAGAGTCTGTCTCTGAAAAACTAAGGAGAAATCTGAAAGACAGTGACAAATCTGTAATGACAGGACTGCATGAAGATCACATTTTCTGTGAAAATGACAACAGTCAAAAGTAAGTATAAATGTCAGTTTATCATCTGAAACAATAAATAAAATCCGGGGTAAGACTTTCATTGTAAAGATACCAACTCAAGAGTGTTTCAGTCAATATTTTCAACTATAGAAAATGAAATTACTCTAGTTTTTATGATGCCTTTTTGGTATTGGTTCAAAAAATACAGCTTGAATAAAATCAACTTATTTTGAAATATCAAACACTTACTGGTCCATATTCAATTAAATGTCTAAGCACATGATTATTAGTAAACAAAAGCTGTAACAAAAAATACTACTCATGGAGGTATGGCTGTCGGCTATTAGGCTTAGGCTTAAAAAAAAAAAAAAAAAAAAAAAGGAAAAAAGGAAGACTAGCAATCATGGCTGAGGAGAAGATGAGAAGATAAACAAAGGGAATAGATATACATAGAATACAGATGTTTCATCTGTATGTGAAATAATGATGTGCCCGCTTGCCTATTTCATATCCTTTAAAACTGAGTCTCGGGAAAGCCTTATATGACTGACTGTCATGACCTCTCTGTTGAAATTTTAGCAAGAGAATCCATTTTCTAAATTATGTTTGAATATAAATTATGAATTTATATTCAAACATAATTCAAAATTTATAATGAATTACAAATGAAGAAATTATCTAAGAACAAATTAGTTGAAGTGAGATGCATGTAGGAAGGAAACTCATATGGGGGAAAACAAAACAAAACGAAACAGCAAAAACAAACAAACAAACAAACAAAACATAACCACCCTCCAAAACACAAAAATCTGAAGACCCTGTAGTGAGAGAATAAAGATTGAAATATAAATGTAAATATACCTGTTGATCCTTGGTTGTCTCCTCCCAGTGCTTTAAGTAGCTCTTCTAATGGGGTACACACTCCAAGGTGAGACAAAGAATAATATTTGACGGCCAGGGCAAACAAGTGTACATTGATAAGTTTCTTAGAGTTTTCACAAAACACGTTAGAAAATGTGTCATCATCTGTATGGAAAAGAAAAAGAAGAGATTTCTAATAAAAAGCTTAACACCTCTGCAATAGTGTTGTCAGAGAACAACAAACAATAAATTTGCAGTATCAGACAGAAATTTATTTTGCATAAGTGGGGGAATTGGTTATTTTTCTTCACGTGTATTCCCCTTTCAAAATTAAGGTCAAGTTTTGCTCTTAGCTGAGCTAGTGCAAACGTGGAAAACTCTACTATTTTAGCAGAGCTACTTTAGTATAATTGACAAGAGAATTCAATAAACATTATCACTTTTCTTCTGTTTACAAACTTGCTCATTACACCTTTCCTAGTTATCCCCATTTGACAATATATATCATTAGATCCGATTTTAAAAGAAATGCAGCTGTTCAATAGATGAAATGTTTTGACTTACAATCATTGCATTTAAATACACTTTCCTAGCAGCTTTGTAGCTGGTGAATCTGCTGGGAGAATCAAATTAATTTTTACTACCAATCAGTTGTGAGCCAAAGTTAGATTCCTTAGCATATTTTCTTTGACTGAGGATGAAATGTTTCAGTTTGGCATTACTTAGTTCTTTAAAAAATGCTCCCTTTTTAAAAACGAACTATTTCACTATGTTTAAGTGAAATGTACTGGTATGAATCATTTACTAATACTGAGATAACTTTACATTTTCTGATTCCTCTGCATTTGAGCTAAAACAATTTGTTGAGTTCTCTATAGTTTTGCTAGAAGTCATTTTCGATTTCTAAATACTTGTAAATGGTTTAAAATAGATTAACGCTAGCGAGCCCAGCAAACAAACTGTTACACTGGTTTAGAAAATGTCTCCTGGTTTGCCTTTTCTCCCATGGGTAGGTAGATATTGAGCAAGTGCATACCTAGCAGGCTAGCTTTCCAGAACTTCACCTCCCACCTGTATAACAAAGGATGCAGCTGCTTTTATTGACCCCACCCCTAATACTCTTAATTTTCTTGCATGACTACTAGTCACATATAAATTACAGTCTATTGAAAACAGTCCCAACAATGTCAACACATTTATTCTCACAGTGTAACATTACCAAGGCAAGAGTCCAGCAAAAAAAAAATTGGGGCCTCAAACAGCATTAATATTGTCTAAGCTATAACCAGAATTAATATTATTTCAGTGTCTGTATGGCACTCTAATTTTATATACTCTAATTCTCTCTAATACAAAATCAAAAAAGAAAGCTACCTTTCTCTATAAATGATTTTTCCTTGGTTGTACTTCTGAATATCAAGTAACTTTTAGTTAATGAAGCGTCAAGAAAGATAAGGGTGTAATATGAGAATAGAAAATAAAGCAAAACACTAAGCCAGAGTAAAGACTGTGAACCTTTTAGGGAGAAGGGGTTATTTTGTTTTTCAATGTCTCTGTAAGATACGATACAGGAAGATACGATACATGACATTGGATGTGTTTTGAAATGACTGAAGAAAAACAACGTTTTCTGGCAATACCTTCAAATAAAGCAAGTAATGCATGAGACTAATTGAATAGAAAATGGTAATTAAACAGTTTTAGGCAATAAAAGGAATTGTTATTTTTTCCCCCAAAGTCTTGACAACCATAAAAGGAAGTAAATAACTACACACAAGAAGTATTTTCTCTTTCTTCTGGATAATTGTTAGGCAGGGAATTAAAAGTTTAAGTTTCTTCTTAAAAGAACAAATTGGCAAAAGAAGAAATTTGAGTTGTTGCCGAAGAAAAAAAAAAATTGTAAGGGACGTTCACTCATTTAACTTATTTTAGAGTTTCTGGGAATGAACAGCATGCCATAAAATGTATAAATGAAGGTAGCTTAAATAAGTAAAAATACATAGAAATCTTTATGTCTGTTACAAGGGGGACAAATCACTAAAGAGTCAGGAAAGAGAACAAAGTTTAAGAAGAGACTCAACAAGCAAGTTCATGCCAGCAAGTACTGAGAAAATGATAGAGATGAGGCATTAAACCTACTTTGACCAGCCAGCTGCTCAGCCATCTTGCCAGGTAAAGAAAAAATCTACTTTTCCGATGAGAAGTGGGTGTTCCACTTTGTTTCATGTATAATAAAAACTCTTTTCATTAGTATAGTACTAATAACACTTGTGAAAATTCCTGCCCATTATAAAATACATGCATGTTCATTACTTCACTGGAAGAAATTTTATTTTTAGCATTTTAAAATGCTGCAGCACATAACGCTGAAACATATAATCTTTTTAGCAACAGGCACACACTTTTAAATATACTGGCTAATCTTGTATTGCAAACCAAAGCAAAAATCAGTCACACAAAAACCTTTCCTCCTAAATACATTTTTTTTTTAATGACACGACATTGTATGATATAAAGGACTTCTGAAAATACATTGGAACGTCATCCTATTACAAAATACGTCTTTAGCATATGTGAGACATATGAGAAACATATGAATAAAGTTGTAATTTTCTAACTTTCATTTTGAAGCATGCATATATATTAAATATCCATACTTACACTGAAAATGTATTTTGGTTTCTAATCAGTATTTTTTCAAAATGTTGGGTAGATGTTGAGTGTTTTTCATTGACTTTATATTTTAAACAGACTCAACTGTACTACCAGTGGGAAAAAGAAAAAAAGCTTTCTATCATTACAGTGACATTGCATACTTGGGGTACTGTAAGAAACACTGTCATTCTTCCTCTGGATAACAGCATAGCAATAGAATTCACAAAAATATGTCAGCGTCACGTATCAGTGGTATTAGAAGACTTCGTTGACTAAAAGTGTATTAATATGCACACCTTCAGTTATATTCAGTGGCTCAGAATTGTTGATAAACACAGTTTGTTTCCATACCTGAGACATGCCTGTTTTGCTATTATAGGCAGATCTCCAAGCAGGTTAGTTTCCTTTGCTGGACATAAACTCACCCTGACAACAAAACCAACCCTCTAGTGCATGGTACCCAAACAGATACCAGAAAAAAAAAGTTTCGTTTCAAAGCATCAAACTTGCCTATCATCTGAAACCAGAACAGCATCACAGTCCAAAGGAAGCATCTGTAAGGTCTAGGCCAGCAAACACATTCCCAATACATCCTCTTTTTCCAACGAGAAAATCCTGAGCAGTTGTTAATTCAAAACATGGGCACAAGCACATACAGGATTAACAAATAACAAGTAAAACCAAATCCTACCATGTCAAAAAATAAGGCACATCTCTGCAGCCAACACAATCAGACCCTCTCCATATTAGGTATCAAAAACCCATGGATGCTCTCATGCTCATCCCAAACCTCACACTGTTGTTTCTGACTCCTTAAATTTCTCTCACAGAAATCACTTACATGAAAACAACTGTCACAATGTACCAGAAGGAACTTGCCCCATCAATTAAGAAAAATCAGTGTCAGAAATTGTTTCACAAAACCAAAACCAGCCTCTCAGTTTTGAGTTTAAAGGGAGCTGATTGTATTTGGGGTACAAGCAGGAAAATTAATATTTAGAACTCTATTGGACCATAAATTGTGTACTCAGTAAACTGGTTTTGTTATAAAAGAACATACCCATACCTACTTATCCCAATCTTCACCTTACCTCATGCTCATCCAACATGCAACTGTATCACACAAGTACAACTCATCCTGATACTCTGTAACTTAACTAGGTTGAAGAGTGTTTACTGAAATTTACACTTCTCTGCTTCATTGGTCAGAATTTATGAAAAGCTTACAAACCCAAAGCTTGCCTGCTTTATCTTTTAGTATGTCAGGTGACAAAGAAGTTATCAATTCTCCTTACAAATCTCACTTAAATAGAATTAAAAGCAGTAGTACACGTTATAGAACTGCCCTGAATTCAGTTGTCCGATGGAAGAACATTAACAGGACTAGCAGGATCTCATGCAAGACAATAGGCGCATCATCTGTAATAACGCTCCTACCAAATTTCAGTTGTTGTCCCAGCTTGCCAGTTAAAAGAAAAAACCCATCTACATTAAGATATCCGAGGCATCCCTCCAAACTACAGAATGGCAGTTGTTGTACTACTGATTATTTATGAATGTTAAAAATGGTAGTTTTCTCAAATTGTTTCCTCTTTGGTGGCTCTCAAGATGAAATCTAATATGTCTTTTAACCAGTTGGTCCATACATTTGCAAATAAATCTTCAGCGGAAATAAATATATGTCAAAAAATGCACAAATAGTAGTACAAATGGTAACTTACAGTAAAATATGAAAGTACTTAGACATGGATTTTCTGTGCCTGTGACCAATCTGATTAAATCATGTGATAAATAAGATGCAACATGGCAAAAGTCAACTTTTAAATGTATAAAATATATAAAGTAGTTTTCTGTATCTAAAAATGGATCTGAAAATTTTCTGTAGATTACAACTGGAAACCAGGGTCCCACTCTTTATAGGGTCATTATAATGAAATATTGTCTGAGGAGTTTCTGAAAATATTCCTTGAAACTGATTTACAGAACATGTAGTTGCATACAATATTGTACAACAGAATTACAATTTCTTGCTCACCTAATTCTCAGAGAAAACTACAATTCAGCATGTACATTTAACAAAATCCCTACAGTAAAATAAAATATTGTACAGAATAACAGTTTTGTGCCAATCTGCAGTAATGTAACTTTTGAATTTGCAGATCTATGTGAATATGAACTGACTACTTTACATTTTCAAACCAATGCTGGTCAAATGTAACCTGTGCTTTCCTATAATTTCATTTAGGATCCATATTAGGACAGATTCTGGAAAACTTTCATAATAGTATGGGGACTGTGATTGTATAAATGCACAACTTCTCAAACTCTTGGGAAGCAAAGGTTTTACCAGGTGAAATCAAAATGCCGTTTTACTTATTCTTTGAGTAAGGTATTTTAAATTTCTTCTCACAGCTACAACCCAAAAAAGGTACTTCTGTGAACGACTGCATGTTAGGAGAGCATTTGAGTATTCATTTCAAACTAAATGTATAACTAACACTTAAATATCTGACAATTTTGAAGAACCACACATACAGAGCCTTTCTGTTGATGTTGGGTTTCAAGATACGTGTCTGATATCTATTGTTATTGAGTTGAACTAATGGACTTAAAGTAGCTCCCTCTCACATTATCAATCTTAATTTTAATATAGGCAATTGTAGGATATAGTGAATTCATTTTCAGATATAAGTGGATGTTTGCAGGTAACTTCACTGGGAAAATTGTATTCTGTTACAATGGGTTTTCATCATATGACAGGGTGGACAGATAATAAGCATGCAAACAATTCAGGCATCAGATCAGCAAGCACATACGCGTTTCATTAACAATGCTTCCAATTTTCTCACAAAATCCTGAGCGTGTCTCAAAACCTTCAAAATGTAAAATATCATACTATATTTTTATGCTAGAAAAGAGATGAATTCTCTTTTTTTTAATGAGTACAATTAATCTCTACAGAAACATAAGAAGGAATGTTCTATTTTAGCCACAGCGGGAAGGCTTCATATTCTTCTAAAACATGTGCTTCATTTCAGCCATAAATTGTATCCTTTGATCCAGTAATTTCTATATTAGATTCTATAACACACACTTTGAATATGGCTCAATAAATGATTTTCCAATTTTAAAATCTAGAAAACAGTACTTTGTCTTCCTGACTCTTTCTACTTTTCAGGCCACCACCTCAGTATCTAAATCATTTCATGGACTTTCCTATACGTACAGTTAGGATCAAGGTAATTTTCCTTTACAGTTCTCTTTTTGATGAGTTTATCCAAATAGTAGTTTTGTTCCAACCTCTATTTACATTTAATTTTATGTTCCTGTTATTGCTTAGAACCAATTCTGACTCTGACATTACTCCTTAAATATATTAAAGGTTTTTCTCGCTGCTTCCAAACACTTTTGCTTGCTGTCTGGATCATTGCCTTGTTTCCAGCTGGCTCTCAAAGATAATTCATAATCCAGTGTCTTTTTCATGCATGAATAAACTATGTTTCTTTTTCCCCCGATACCTCAAACTTTTAAAAAGCAGTCTTACAGTTAATATTTTGAGGATCTTCAGATCCAAGAGACAAACGTTACAAGTGATGTCGCTATTCACAGTTCTTCAATCACTTTCCAAAATCAAATTATTGTTTGCCATTTATGCCAAGAAGTACACAGCTCCACACGCTATTTTTCATGGACCCTTCCATTGCACTCAACGTGTTTTTCTGTCTCATGTGTCACTGCATGTGCCACAACTAGCGCTACATGAGAACTATCTATGCTTAACAAGCTTTGGCAGGATGCAGGTTGCTCCTCTGCTACCTTCTTTGTCAAAGCTGTTATGTGAGTTTTGAAACCAATCTCTTTGACAGAACTCGGGCCCCCAAAATAAAGCACCTGTCAGATGCTTTATCTTCATTTCTGTACCCTGCCTGGAAGTGTATTGCTGGTCTATTTCCCTTCTACTTGGAGAGCGGTAAATCCTCTCATACAGTCTCGTAGCTGCCCTCCTCTAGTTACTTGAAAATTACTAAAAATATGAAGTGCTTCTTAAATAACTTGTCAGAAATAAAGCTGCTCTCTGTCATCCTTTGCCAGACACTCATTATTACAGACATATAGGAAAGCAGCGTTTGAGTCTTTTCCAGCTGTCCTCCACGTTTCCAGCGTTTGGACACTTGGAGGACTTTAACCGTTACATCTTTCCACTGGAGTGTTGGGTTTTGTTTGTTGGTTGGTTGGTTGGGTTTATTTGTTTGGGTTTTGGGGGTTTCATTTTACTTCTGTTCTTCAGATGTCAGTCGGGGGGGGGGGGGGGGGGGGGGGGGGGGAGGGGTGTGCCTGACAGCTAGGAGTTTCACTTTGTTTCTCAGCTTGAAATTGGATGAAGCTTTAAGATGAGGCCACCATCACAACAACCTCTAGTGAGCGCCTCCTCACGCGCAATTCCTCCCTGAAAGGCTCTGTTTTGTTTGAATCGGGACCACGCGTCCTGGGTAAGGTGCGTGCTGCCACCCAGGCACAGGCAGGGAAAGGCAGCCACAGCCCCGCCGCAGGACGGAGCAACGGCACAGCACCGCGGCAGCAGCGGAGAGGCACCGGGTGCAGGCAGAGGCACAAAAAAAGCAGCGGCTCGGCGGCTGGGGGAAGCTTCTCCTTTTATTTATTAAAGCCCGGAAGACGACGTTAGACCCACGCTGGCACCGGCCTCGACAGAAAGAAACCCACTTTCTCCCAGAGACACCCGCACCGCTCAGGGCTGCCCCGCTCCATCCCCGACCCCCGGGGACCCCCCCCCTTCAGCCTCGATCCCCCCCCCCCCGGCCCCACTCACCCCACGCCCCCCCGGCGGCACCGGAGGGCTCCCGCAGGGGGCGCCGCAGCGCCCGCAGCACGGCGTCGGGCGGCGCCGCCACCAGGCGCTGCCAGAGCCCCCCCGCGTACAGCTGCGTGGCGTGGGCCCGGCACAGCGGCAGGGCGCGTCCCAAGAAGGCCGCCAGGCGCCGCAGCGCCGCCGCCGCCTCCCCCGCCGCCGGCTGGGGCGGCAGCGAGGCGGGCGGCCGCCACATGGCCCCCGCCGACGGCTCCGACGGCCTCACCTCGGCGCGCCGCCCCCCGGCCGTGACGCGCTGGCGGCGCGACGCGGGAGGAGCCGCGGAGATGGCTGCGGAGCGCAGCGGGGCCGGCAGCGGGCGCGGAGCCGGGGCCGGGGCCGGGGCCCGCCGAAAGCGGCTGTGGAGGCCGGCCTCGCTGCGCGGCCTGCTGGGCAGCCTGCAGGAGGGTGAGCCGTGAGGGGCGCGGGGGGGGCCGGCTTAATGGGAGGAAACGCTTCGGTACCGGGGGGGCGGACAGGGCGCTGGCACAGGCTGCGCAGTCTCCTGCTCTGGAAGAGGAGGCGCAGGGGAGACCTCATTGCTCTACGGCCACGTGAAAGGAAGGTGTGGGGAGCTGGGGGCGGCCTCGTCTCGCAGATAACGAGTGATAGGACTAGAGGGAATGGCCTCAAGTTGCACCAGGGGAAGTTCAGGCTGGCAACGAGGAGACATTTCTGTCAGAAAGAGCAGCCAGGCACTGGGACGGGCTGCCCAGGGAGGTGGTGGGGTCACCGTCCCTGGGGGCGTTCAAGGAGAGGCTGGGCGTGGTGCTTGGGGATATGGTTCAGTGGGTGCCATTGGTGGCAGGGGTACAGTGAGACCTGATGATCTCAGAGGTCTTTTCCAACCTTAATGATTCTATGATGCCACCTTGCCCACCATGCTCTGGGGCCCCCGCTGTGCAGGGACTGCAGCAGGTGACCCCCAGGTGTCCCTCCCCACCTCAGCCACTCTCTGGCGCTGTGAGCACACCACTTCCAGCCACTCTGGAAGTGGTGTGCTCCGGCCGCTCAGTGACAATTCCCCATTTTTCCCTTTCCTATGAAGTTGTGTGTTGGAGAAGGAAGTGCCTTTGGAAGCAGGTTTGGATTTCTGGAAGTAAGCTATGCAAACATAAAAACAGTGTCAGGTCATGCAGCACGTCGCTGAAATTTCAGCCTTGGGGAAACAATCAAAGGGCAGGTCAGATTGGGGCTTGCTGCTTTTAGAAGAGAGTTGGTCACTGAGTGTCATCCAAGGCAGTTCCTCTTAAGACTAACGCACTTACAGTAATATTAAGAAAAATATCCTGGACTTCAGGTTGATAAGTGGTTATGTATGAGGCTGAAACTACCGTTAGCTTTGTTTCTTTCAATGGTAAATAATTCTATGATGAAGCATACTTATGAAATTGTAGAAAAACTTCTTGGACAAACGTGGAAAGAAGGAAGCTAGGAATAAAAATCCAATTTCTGTGGAAAGATCTAATGAAATATTAATATGGCATAATATAGTATTAATAGTTTAGTAGCTGAGTGACTTTTTTCCTGGGGCATTATGGCTGTGCAGGCTGCTTAAGCAGACAGTATTACTCTATCTGTGTTGTCTTGACACTGAGTAGAAATGTATTTTGGAATTTATTTGATGTTGTGTGTAAACTGCTACAAGTAGAAGAGAAGTGTTAGTACCTCTTTTCACTGGATTGAAAAAGCAAAGGCATATAATGTTCCATATAAATTGCATGTCATGTTTGTGATGATGTGTTCTATTAAGAGATTAGGTGATAATTTTTAGTAAATCTGTAATAGCTATAGTGCTGCATTAGGAATCAGATTTTTATCAATGTTTTTCCTTGAATTTTTGAAAGATCCTAATTAAAATCACCAAAAGTAGTGCCTTTTTCTCTTTGGGAAACCACGTGGGTGGGAAGTGGTCCTGACAAGAACATGGTTTGGTACTACTTCAGTACGGGTGTATTTGACTCCCTTTTCCCTTGTGTTTTCAGGACAAGGATTTGCATTTCGGAGAAAACAGAAGATTGAAAGAAAATACAGGAAACTATTGAAAAAGGAACGAAAGATCAATTCACCACAAGATAATCAATTTGTTGATACTTATCCAGAGCACTTGAAACATCTTTATCTAGCTGAGGAAGAGAGGCTTAAGAAACAGCACAAGAGACGAGATGATTCAGTTTTATCAGAAGAAAAACTTAACATAGCAGTAGAGTAAGTTTTTAAAATATGTCTCTAAAAACAAGTAATTGTTTTCATCCTTAAAAAAATATCCTAGATTTTACACTTCACATGGACTTCATTATGGTGACATGCTTAATTGAAAATGCTGTCAGGCCTTACATGTTTTTCTGAATTGTTAGAAATTTTAAAGATAAAAGTTTGTTGTGTTTGCGACAGAATCAGAAAGCAAAAATTGATTTTAGAGAAATAATATGAAAGTTACCGTTGCACTTCAAGGATTAGCTCAAGAGCAAGTAGGCATTGACCAATTTTTTGATTTTCAATACCATATCAACAAAGAGAAAAGTCTGCGTTTCAGGTAGTGCTCATTTCAGTCTACAGAGAAATTTGGTACTGTGTGCCTTATGGCAGGTTTGTATCCCTAAATTAAGAGAAAAATAAATCCAAATTAAATAATTTCAAATACACATGCACTTTAAAGTACAAATACGTCTCTTATTTTTTGGATAGTGGTAGTTGAAAGTGGTTGGTTTCCTTGAAATGGATTTTTAAATTGAGATTTTCTCAATTCTAGCAGTGTCCCGTGGTGTAACAGTCTAATATCAAGATCAAGGTGCATCAAAGATTAATTTTAATATTCCCTTGTGGCCTTAGAAGATGAATATGTTTCATCATCATCTTCAAAAAAGAAAACGTGATGATACTCTGGTGTTATAAATGCCTGATATTTGTCTAGATTTTTTGCTTTAAATTAATTCTTGGTATTTTTAAATTAAAGTTATTTTTCATAAATATTTTTTACATTATCTTTCTGTTCCGAGTTTGATAAGTTGTCTTCTTTATACTGCATTTTATTCTGCTAAAATGAATGATATTGTGTGCTGTTATCCTTTTGTGATGTAGCTTGTTTTGGGGGTAGGATTTTAACTACAAACTTTAAAAAAAAAATAAAAGAGAGAGAAGATTCAGTAAAACCTTACATAACATAGTAAAGTGTTCCTAATCAAAATTTTAATTTTAAATAATAGAGATGTCATAATAATTTTTGAGTGTTTATTTTTTTCTATTTACTTAAAATAGTTTTCCAGTGTTTTTGTTTGTTTGCTTGTTTTTTGTTGTTTTTTTTTTTTTTTTGTTTTGTTTTGTTTGTTTTTTTGTTTTTAATTTACTTAGAATGAGTGAGAGAAATCAAACAGAGTGTTTCACTTGAGATCTAATAAATGTCAGGTGATTTAATGATGTATATTTCCTGTTTGGCAGTAATTCCCCCTGACATACATGTACTTGTTAGGTTTGTCAGTAAAAGCAGGACTCATGCAGATCTAATGTTCTTATAGCAGTGTTTTTAAACAATATTTAAGTATGGTGACTGAGACAATACCTTTTTGTCACTAGTGCAAGGAATGCTCTAAATCTTTGAATTCCAAGGTGTGTGCTTACATTTTCCTTATCTTTAAACTTTCTGGGGAAGAATACATGAGAGAGAGGGGGTGAAAGGCAGTCGGATCTAAACCCTGCAGTGGGAGAAGGGTAGTGTTTTGTGTGGAATAGGCAGTTAATTCACAGGGGTATCTGAGATAGGACTGGTGTTTTCTTCAAACCAGATTTTATTTTTTTTTCCAGTTTGCTTAATTTAAAGTTGTGATTATAAACCAAGTTAGTAATTCTGCATGAATGTGGCTGCTAATCTGGGAGCTGGGGTGAAGCGTATGGACTGTTAAATAGGCTTCAGTGGGGATGAAAAATAGGACTTTAGCTGGATAATTCTATTAAAATATAGCGTATGTTGCAATTCAAGTAGTTTTGCACTTCTGAGAAGATGAAGTGTCATTACATGGTATTGCCACAAGATGGAGATAAGAATTTAATAATATTTATTTTTTCCCCAGAACAGGAGTATTCCTGTATGAAAGTATGAGCAAATGTCTTCACTTAGCTTTCTGATTTTCTGTCTGAGAGCTCCTAGACGATGATAGTAAATTTTCAGATTTTTTTAGTGTGAGCGGTAGACTAATCAAAAGCTCATTCTGTGAACAGTTGTTAAATACCTAGCAAGGTTTGTGTTTTTCAGTTGTTCATGTGTGATATGTTTGATACCATACTGCTTATGTGATGGATTTATTGTGAATCATGAAAGAAATAAATAGAGAAATCCACTCACAGTAGTGTGTAAATCTGTAAATGCCAGACAAATGGCATTTTTTTTTGTTGTTCCCTTTTGTCAAGGATACCTGCTTAGTTACTGAAATTGGGAATGGATATAAATTCAGCTCCTAATTTCAGAATTTTTTCCCATCTCCATGTCAGCATGACTTCTCAGGTTCACAGTCTTCTGACAGACAGTTGCCCTCATATCTGCAGTTGCATGCATTTGGACCTAAAAATGAGATAATGCAGCTCTAAACCAGAGCGTACAGTTTTTCAAGCTCAGAAGATCTTGTATGATAGGGGAAAAAACTCTATAGGCAATGTTCTGGCTTCATGGGACACTATACACGTGAAGCTCCAGCAGATAATGTGTATTACTGAAAGTTCTGTGCAGTCCAGTCTCCAGTCTTCAGTATGCTCAGAATTGAAGGAACTTCGTTTGCTGAGTTGCTAGATGCTCACTGTGTGACATGCAATGCTGTTGAGTGTCATGGAACTGTATTGCTAGTAGGTATTCATACAGTGTGGAAAGATGAGTTTTGCTTCTTAACATAGTCTGTAAGTCTGTATATCTAATTGAATTAACCAAGTATGCAAAAAAACATTTGAAGGCTCTGACTGCGCAGTAGCTATGGGATATATAGTTAAGGGCTGTCAGCAAGCAGACATATTTACATTTCATGTACTTCTTCTTACAGGTCAGTTACGACTGAAGAGAAGTTTAAGAAAAAAACATCGAATCAGAAGGCAAAAGAAGAGTATGAGAAAATAAAGGCTGAGCGTGCTAAAAAGAAAGAGGTAAATCTTAAACAAGTATTTCTGGATGGTAGAGAGACTAAATTACTCCAGATAGGACCATAGGAGGGGAACATAGGATTCTTCCAGTCTTTCAGCTTGCCAGTGATACTTAGGAATGCAGGTCTTTTGAATTACGACTCTTGAGTTCCTTCTCTTTTTGTCTTGCTCTTGCTGTTAGATGGATTTTATTAGGTTATTTGGTTCATTGAGAAATACTTAGACCTTGATTTGTATGTCCCAGTGGAACAATAATGTTGCCTTGTCATGAAATGCTAATTCTCCATTCCATTTCCTATGGTCTTACTACAATGCAGTCTTTACCTTTTTTACATTATTTGATCAACAGTGAAACAATTAAATGTAACAGTATCCATGGACAAAATCTTTAGAACCACTAGTAATGCTTTTTCTCATTCTAATTTAAGGGGCCTTATTCTTACAGGGAATACCTTAATGTTATCATTGTTGAATAACACATTTCAGTTATTCAACTGAGACATCCTTATTTAGTCTTGGTCTCTTCTAGTACATTGTTGGTTGGACTGGCACCCATTATCAAATTGTAGAAATTGTGTAACTTCATGCTCACAAACTAAACGTTGGTAACTACTGTATTATAATTACAAAGAGATAAGGAGTTTATATAGTTGAATAAAAAATTGTTAGGGAGTGAATTACAAGTAAGCTAAAGTTGATGTTACTCTTATTAAAAAAAAAAATAGTGTTAATCATTGTGGTAAAATATGCAAAGCATTCTGAACAGAGAGATATTACCTGCTCAGAGTGTTTATTTTATTTTATTTTTTTCCCAGAATCCTCTTAGATTTGTATTTAGAAATATTTTGGGGGTTATTTCTAGATAATTTTATATTCCAACATCAGAGAGCATTCTAACTAATTTTTGTACATCACTGAAGCTATTTGTGCCATGAAGACAAACATGATTGATAAGCTGTCATCTATTAGGATGTTCTTCAGAAACGTTTGCCTTTGTGGTCAGCATGGTATTGAATTTCAACAAATAAGCTTTATGAGAAGAATCCTTCAGTCTGATTTGTGATGACTTGCCTATTTTGGTAGGACATGATGCAAATGAAGGAAGCTAGTTAGCTTGCTTGTTGTGAATGCTTGCCCAAATTACTTACTGAAATTACAACACTAGAGAAGGGGGTGTGAGCTCTTTGATAAAAAAACAAACGTAATATAATAATTATCCATATAGAGTGAGTGCCTCCATTAGTATTTTGGTTGCATGCATGCAGTGTCCTCAACAAGTAAAGTGTCTGTAACTGAAAATTGTGTTAGTCTTTTTTCTGTCTTAGTAAAGACAGCAATCTGTTTTACTTTGGAGAGGACGGGTCATGTCATTTTGGTCCTGCTTAAGCTGCCTTTACATAATGCTGCTTGTGATGCTGTCCTGGTATCACAAACATGCCCACTTTCCAGGTGGAATGTGTCCTATATCCTATCTGCCAGGCTCATGCACATGTCCAGTATCTTAGCACATCTTTGTCTTTGGCAAGAAATTTACGTGGGGGCAGCTGTATCAAACTCTTTCCATCTCTCAATCAGAAGGAGAAAGTGGAAATTTTTTGGTACTCTAGCCATTGGAGAAAAAAAGCAAAGGAGTTCATTTGGCAGAAAGGATGTTGTAAATTTTTGCTGCAAATCTTTATCATAGGATGCTCTACTGAAGACAACCTGGCTCTTCTCTTAAAGCTTTAGACAATATAATACATTTTGATTTCACTGTGCTCCAAAAGAGAGTCTTAATTCAGCTTTTAAGAGTAATGGCCTAGTGTCAATACTGTCTATATATATATATATATATATATATATATATATACTGTCTATATGTCTATATATGTCTATAGTGTCAATAATGTCTAATTGCCAGTGTTTTTACAAAAAGAAATGATACTGCTTATATATGATGTAATTTTTTCATAATCGTCATTCTTCATTTCATTTCAGGAAGCAGAAAAAAGAAGACAACAAAGAGAAGAAGCTCAACGGTTGTACAAGCAAAAGAAAATGGAAGCTTATAAAATATTGAGTAAGAAGACCAAGAAAGGACAGCCAAATCTAAACTTACAAATGGAGTTTCTTCTTCAGAAAATACAACAAAATACATAAACCTCTGCATAAGTTTTAATAGCAGGTTTTGAGTTGCCTGTGGACATTTTATTAAAGGACTTTTAATAAATAATGTCTTTTTGCTTCTGATTTTGATGTTGGCTTGATTTATGTCATTGGTCCAATGGTGGAGGATATTCATTCTGAAAATATTTATTCTATCTTGAGAGTCAGTGAGACCTGCTACCTTGAAAATAAGTGGTCTGTATTTCTAAACTTAAATTCTGTTAGCTACATAATATCCCAAATTCCAAATCGTTAGAGCTTGGTACCGTCTACATCTGCATTGTGTAAAGTATTTGTTTTCTAGCAGTAGTAGTCACAATAACAGGAAGTGTTAGTCACAATTACTGGAGGGGAGTAAAATGAGAGCAGTAAAATGTGACATAGTTGATACCTCATGAACTGCCAAGGCTAGGAGTGTTTTGTGGACTGTTGGATAAGGTTTGGCACATGAAAGAACATAAACTAGACTCAGATGGCTATTTATCATTCCCTACAAAGAGTAAAAATTACCAAAGGTCAAAAAAGTTCTTTGAATTTAAAGATGTGGTAGATTTAAATCATTTTCGGCAAAAAGTATATATGACTTTTTCCAAAAACCAAGTACATGTATGATAAAGATTATTTAGATATTAAAGTAAGGATTGTCTGGCAGAAATTTCTCAGGACATTCTCTATAAAATTTGCAATAATTATACAGTATTACAATATAATTATTTAAAGTCAAAGTGAATGCAAAAAAAAAAATTAAAAAGGTATGAATAGAGATATAAAATGGTTTCAAATGTTTGAAAAGTGCTGTTAAATGAAGTTTGGAGTTTGAGTTGTCTAAAATGCTTCTTATTTCAGTATCCTGAGGGTTTTTCCACACTTTGCAAGGCTTTGCATCTTTTCTGTGTTATCATTTGGGAAAAGCTGAAACCAAGTCCTAAGACAATGTTGGAGACTTTCTTGAAATGGACATGTCTGTTCTTCGAGGAGAGAAAGGGAATGTAAATGTAAACTGCCAATATTGTTCTATGCGTTACCTTCTACGTTTTCCTGATAATTGCTGTAATTGGCAATGTTGATTGGTTCTGACCAAAAACACTTACGAGGAAGAAGTACAACTATTCATTAGTAGTGCACAACACTTTCAGTGATAGCTACATGTAACTTGTGAATAACACAAAACAAATATCCACATGAATTTGTGGTTGAAGTTCATCCTCTTTGTTTGCATGTGTCTGTTACCCTGTATTATCTTTGAATACTCTAGATAAGGAAATGTTAAACACGATGTTAAGATTTGTCACCTTAAAAAGACCTCCTCTCAGTTTGCCGTCAGTTGTTACATCTGCTGGGCAGATATCTGCAGTGATGTCAGATTTCTACTTATATAGGAAAGATTTCAGAAAACTGCAAGCCTTACACTAGTAATTCGTTGATCAGTAGTCATCCTGGATTACTGTTATTACTCTAGACTGGTATACCATCTGTATACCAGTACATTTTTAGAGATGGTATATAGCTGTAAAGCATTTGGATGAAGTTTGAATGATGCATTTGAAAACCGAACTTGTTTCATGTGTTAAATTTAGTGAAAAGTTTACTGACAAAGTATTCTATATGCTTGATTCTTCATGGGGAGTAGCGCAGATAATAGGAGGTGGTGATTTAATAGTTTATTTTATGATACAATTTCTCTGTATTTTGCAAATTGACTCAAATATATAATATAACCAGTTAGCATTCATAATTCATTCAAATTATTTAATAGCTTTACATCCTACCCTCTTTAGCAACGAGAAGACTCAGTTGATGTGTGGGAAAGAACAGACTTCTCTCTAAAAAGCAAACCCTATTTTTTTCATTCATGTCATTCTTCTCTGCTTTTGTTAAGGATTAGAATTTTGTTAAGGATTGTGGAGGAATTCAGGATACATAGTGTCTGTTCCATGATATTGCTCATAAAAGGTAAAATGATGCAAGATTAAGCTTTTAACTGTTGCCTTTCTCTTCAGTCTTTCTACTCTGAGTACTTGGTGATACGTAACAGGAAACAGACCACTGGTTTCCCTGAAGTGGCACCTGAAAATGTCTCCCTCTCTTCCAACAAAGCTTAAGACAGCCTGATCAGATAGAGCACCTTAATCAGAAACTGCCATGGTATCTGACCTTAGCCCCATCATTGCTGGTTTAAAGTAGGAGAGGGGGTTTGTCGTTTCTCCAAATCACCTTCTCTCCTTCATACCTTTAGTTGATTTGGAGGTAAGGGAGGCTGAAGAAGAAAGTTAAATTTCCATATTTCCTCACGCTTTACTTTGCTAATTACCATGAAGTAGCAGCCCAGGACAGTGGCAATTAGAAGCAAATACAGTCCAGTGTCTCAGTTACTTCCTCGGCCTGCAGTGTGAAGCTCTCTGAGATAATTCAGCACCGCTGGAAGGCAGAGATACAGCAGCAGTAGCTCTGAGTAGCCCAAGGTCAGGCAGAGTAGGAACTTGAACTTTTGCTTTTATTTACAGAGTAGAACTGTAACAGCTGACCCATCATCTTTTTCTGGAGAAAAGTATTGAGAATGGGTGGCAGGAAAGGTTTGAGGAAGGAGATAAAGAGAGAATTTATTTTTTGATCTGGTCATCACTAGAAAAAAAAAAAGTCCAATGTGAAAGATAATAGTTTATGGAGGCTGTCTGTAAAAGCTACTGTTTTCAACTCTTAATTTGAAATGGATGAAAAGTTAAAAAGTTAGTTCAGTAATAAAGTCTTATAGTAGGCACAAATGATTTCCGATTTCTGTACCAAGAAATGTCCACTCCTTTTACTTTTTACTTTTTACTTTTTTTTTTTTTTTCTTCTTTAAACGATGCTATGACTGTATTGGATATGTGGAAACATGAAAAAGAGGCACATAAGTCCTGCCACAGTTCTTTATCTTGTCACACTCAAGTTGTCTCTTCTCTCGCAGTTTGTTTTCTGCTCCCTGAAAGCTGCAGATCTTAAGTAGTTAAGGTCTCTCAAGTATGTCCTGTGAGTACAATGAAGTGAAAAGGATAGGGCTGCACAGTCTGAAATCTTACTCTTTAAATTGGATATTCAGTGAATGCAACTTTAGACATCTCTTTTTTCCTTTCATTATAGACTGGTGAAGCTGTGAATCAGAAATAATGGGGGAAGAAACCATTAGGTACAATCCATTCTTTTTTCTTTTTGGTTCTGTGGAACAGAATGTGAAGCTTTCCAGGTTCTTTTGCAGGTAACTTCTTGGGAAATCACAACAGGAACATAAATGGATCATCTCATTAGCTGGCCTCGAAGGTACTAGGACTTCATCACTCTGTACCCATCTCAGAAGGTATATATTTAGTGCTACTAAGAGGAAAAAGAAAACAAATACTTTTCCTCCTTTAAGACACTTAGAGAAGCTTTGGAAATATGGGATGATCTAGATTTTTTTAATCTTTACAATGTGATAAATTATGCATACACTAAGATAAAGAACATGAAGTTAAAAACCTGAATGTAACCTTAAAAGTAGTCGTTTGAAATCACCATTCAAAGAATTTAGAAGCAGTTCTAAATAGATTAATAAGCAGAAGTATTGTGAGCATAAGAAAGGAGGAAAGGCACTTTATTTAATAAAATTAGTGAAGAGAGAGCTCTGGAATATCAATTTCCAGAATAATTTTTATTAGCTCATGTATACCTTCTGGAAGCTGCTGAGTGAATTGTTAACAATGAACTGAGAGCCATGTAGCTACCTAGGTGGCTACTCTAAATAAAACCATTTTGGCATTGGAGGGTGGGTAAAAAAAAATAAAAAATCTGAAGTGGTTCAGTCTGAACTCTTAGTAAGAGAATTGTTGGTCCATTCACAAAGCTCCTGTGTAACTGGACCCACAACATATCTTTTGTGCACAGCTTTTGGCATGAACTTTGTTGTCTTCTAAGTGATTTTCAATTAACAGTGACCGATCACTATTTTCAAGACTGGATTTATTTCTCTATTTTCATAAACTAAAGATTATCCACACATTTGTATTTATTTATTTTTTTAATATTGTGATATCAATCCAATGAAGAAAGATGCAAGTCTGATGAGAAGCTGTATCTGAGGATCCCGTTTTGTGAATTAAAAAAATAAAATAAATAAAAATAAAAACTTATCTTAATGTTGTACTAACCTTTTCAGTCTACACTTAATCACTATGTAACATAAGAAGTGGCATATAGATTTAAATTTCAACATATGCAAATATACTGGATGTTATTTAGTCTTCTAACTGCTGTGAAACAGGTTGTGTTACAGAAACGTCAGCGCTAAAAGCAGTAAGAATGTTTCTCTAAGCAGAGACTTTGGTTTCTGCCCACAGTAGGCGCTCTGGTGCTGGAAGCAAAGACCTGCAGATTAAGTGGTTACGGCAATGTTGCACCTATCTGCTTATGGACTCTCAGGGTGGACTAAAGACCTGCTTGGTTTGCTCCTCACTGCATAAATTCAGAGCTGAACAGCAAACAAATACTTTTATTTTTGACTTTTATAGTTGATGGTTTATGAGAGCTGATACTGTGCTTTAAGACTGTCCCTCCAAGCTAAGGAGCTGTTTTGGGACATAGAAGAAATGTGTTGTTTGTTAAATATACACACAGCATCGAACATTGGTGTCTAGCTAGTGTTAGGAGGAGAAATGATGAGTTCATCTAGACCGTGATTTTATACTCAAATCATTTAGTTCGTTTTCATCTGTATTAAGAGGAACATACACTCAGACATAAGAGGAGGCTGCTGCTGAGTGGTTCTTTTACATAGTTTTAGCATGATGATTGCTTTTATCAGTTATGTTTGGGTAGTTCAGGGAATTAAGGTGAATTCTGGAGATTTATAGTCAGAGCCTAACCTTGTCATTTGGGTCCTAGTATCTAATGTGATCGTAGTGGCTAAACCCTTTTCTTCTTGAAAACTATGCAGTAACTAAAAATTTTCAGTGACAAATATGACTTGTATCATGAAATCATACAGCTCGTGTTTTCAGATGGGAAGCAAAACCCCAAGCGCACAGAAAGGAAATCGTCTGGTTAGTTGCAAGTGACTTCAGCCTATGCTGAGGATGACAGAAGCTACAAAATGGATATGAATAAGAGTAGCAGTTCTGTAGCTACCAGGAGGATTTCATTTTGAAGTAGCTGTAGCTGTCACTGATAATTTGGAAAGCAGTGAACAAATAGAAGCCTTATGAAAATAAAAGCAGATATGTGCATTCAGGACCACAGATACTAATTCATCTGTGGTACCCATAAATAGTACAAGTGTTCAGACATACAGCACACAGGAGTGTCTGTAATGAAGTAGTGTCTGTGCTCCATTCTGTGCATTGAAGGTTTAACAACATGTGAGATCCCAAAACAAGCATATGGTGCAGTACAGGCTTGGCTTGCCATATGGTATTGATTAATCGTTCATATGAAAATCATATGAAATCCACCATATGATTTCATTGTTCCTGTGTTTATTACTTGGAAAAAAATCATAATGGACTGACAAGAATATTTATTATTTTTGTTTATTTTAGAGGTCAGAGGCAGGTAGCCCTGCCATGTAGTGAAAGATGTTCTGAGATATGAAAAGTGTAAGTGAAATAACATTCAAGGAATCCCTGAGTATTTCTTGAGAAATTGAAGGTACATTTATTTGACCTGTTTTAAGAATTTAACAAAATGTAACATTCTTATTCTAATGTTTTCAAGGTTTTCTGTAGTCAATGATACCATCAAATGTCAAATAATCTCAACATAAATCACAGATAGGATACCTATATATATATCCATAGGGAGTTTATGGTAACTAGTTGTAACATTTAGACTTCTAGAGTTAGGCGAGATGAATTCTACCTTGTGTCTTGAAGAAGCCTTTGCAAGGTTCATTTACAAACAACATTTATTTCCATCTAGTTATTTCCAGTTATTTCCAAACAACATTTAGTTATATCCATAATTTACAGTGCAACTCTGTTAAAATTCATACCTAGAGAAAAAAAATGATTTTTGAAGGGTAAAACAGTCCTGGACCCCTGATGATTATAGAGGAGTATACTGTGTTCCTCAGATCTCTTTGAGCAGGAAGCTTTGATTTTTTGATTTTGTTAATGGCAGTTTTTCTCCCAATCCCTCCCCACCTCCCCCCCCCCCCCCTTTTTTTTTCTTTTTTTTTTTTTTACTTAACCCATAATGATTTACTACAAGGATTTATTTATTTTTTTAAGTAGCAGGACTTAAATTAACTGCCAGTTGCAGATGGAAAGTACATGTCCTACAATTGCTCATCCTAATCTAAAAGTCAAAGACATGCTGATTTGAAACTGGAAATAACTTTCCTCCTTTTTAACATTAAAAAGACTTAAACTGTACTGTATATTGTAGGTCAGCAGCCTACTCACAGCAGTTACACATATGGCTTAGATTGCTTTAAGGAGACCCAGGTGGCAGAACCTGTACAGTAACCAGATAATGCTGGTTTGCAGTAAGACCTTGTTTTAGCAGTTATTAATATCTATGTTCAGTTTCTCCTACTGCCTAGTTAAGTTAAATGAAAAATAAGGTAAAATAAATAAATTCTTTTTATTTGTTTATTTGTTTGTTTTTCAGAATAAAATTTGGTTGAAAACTTATCAATGGATTTTTCAATTTGTTTTTAGTTTCAAGGAATAGCTTTACTTTTATATGTAGAATTATCTACCAGACTTACCAGGCTGGCACTGTTAGGTGTTCTTTCCCTAAGAATTGCACACACAAATTGAATATTTATAATTAGAAGTCTTAATTTATGTTAGTTACCTACACCAGTTTGGGTTTTGCTCTCTGACAGCAGTACAGCTGTATTTTTGTTGAGGATATTCCAGAGAGGAATGGAAGTACACTGATGAAAGTACAGCCACAGGTGGCTGTCTCATGGTAGGAAATTCATCGGGCTTTTAGGGTTATTGTGTACTTAAAATTCAGTGCATATGCAGTGTGTCTGATCTGGCCCGGGCTCACCAGAGTCGTGGCAGTAAGCTTCATGGCTTATCTGTACAGGCATGGAGCATTAGGAGCTTTTAGAAATTCTACTGCACGTTTTACATACGTGGCACAAAACTGATTTGCTCAGCATCCCTGGCATGTGGCAACACAGCATTCAAGTCTTCATTCATGCTACTGGGTAAAAGATTTCAAAAAATACATGAAAATTTTAGATCTTCATCAGATAATAATACTGGGTAGAAAATGGCCATAGGCACCAAATATTCAATAGTCTTTTCTGTTAATAAACAAAAAGAAATGCTTATTTTTCATAATTGTATTTGTTTTTTCTTCAGTGCCCTTTTTCAGTTTCCATCATATTTTCTAATGATAGCTTAAAAAATAGCAAATTTCTGTGCTTAGGATCATGGTGCATATATGTGCTGGAAGTAGAACATCTCTCAAACATACAGCTATAATATACAATATTTTATATTCCACTATAATCGTTAATGTGCTTCTTTTGTCATCTCAGAGAAATATGCTGTAATATAATTTCTTCTTTTGAGTACAGCACATTAATTTCGTTCTCCAAAGACAATGCAGTGAAAGCTTTTTTTTTGATGGTGTTTTGATTTCTCAAATTAATGGTCCATCTGTAGCAATGATAGGTTTGAAAAGCATAAATTTATTCTGTATCACTGAGATTTATGATTACTTATTATTAGATTACTTATTTCACTTTTGGTATTTATCATTTTTTCTATTTTTTCTTTATAGATAATATAAATAAAACTGGTACCTTAGGTGAAGAATATAATTGGATTAAATTAGGTAGACAGAGATTCTTTTAAAATGCTTAATACGCTTAATAAAATGCTTTGATATGCTTAAAAATGTACTTAGTGGTTGATAAACCAATACACATAAAAAAAATATTTTAAAGTATGATTTTTTTAAATTGTTGTATATGTGTCAACCTGTTGAATTGCACTTTAGATCTAAAAGCACAAAACTGTATTTCATATGCACTCTGCTCAAGATTAAAAGAGTTATAAATTACACATCCGTATCTATATATAGGTATCTGTAAACACTGATCTAATTTTCAGGAAGAGTCAGACTTGCAGCAGTTCCTTATGATGCTCTTTTTTTAAAAAAAAAAGAACAAAAAATAAACAACACTTGTTTTCCAGACACCAGTGATTACTGTTGTGTCATTTTAAAATCAATTACATACACCAGTTTGTGATAATTTCACTCTTGGAGCCCAAAAGTGTATTAACTGTTGGTCCACCATCCTTTTTGCAGTATTCTTCTCTGAAGCCAGTCTGTTCTTTAATGCATAGAGATAACGTGGAGATACACTGATAAATTGCCTTTGCACTAAGAGCAATAAATCATGCTGAAAATAGAAAACGTTTTGTATTTAACAAATATTTTTACTGGGAGTGCACAATGAGGACAAAACACAGTGCCAGCATCTTCCACTTCTGCATGGTAGTTATCTCCCTAGTAATGCAAGTGCTCACAAATCCAGCTGCAGAAGTGGGGGATGGAGAGCCCTTCCAGCCCACATCCACACTTCCCATCTCAGAACAAGCACACTTATGAAGGGACTTCATCACAAATTAGTGGGGCCTGAGCATGTCCTTCATGTTAATCATGCCAAGTAAGAGGAACTGAAAAGGGAAATGAAAGGCTACCTAGTCCATTTTATGACTTTTCATGTTTTCCTTTTTTTTTTTTTTTTTGTAAAGAAACCCGATAAGATTCAGATTTCCATTTACTTCTGGCACATCTGCTTTTCAAAGGCACCACACCTGACTGCACCGCAGAAGAGAAGTTATGTGGCGGTCTGCAGGCACAGTGGGAGCTCACCAGGAGCATTACCAGGGGCCTATGTTGGAAGCTGTCTGAAACACCAGATTTTTGGGTTTATTGTCAGATGTCAGAATTAAGCATATTTCTGTGGGAAACCTGAGCCAGTACTGGTGGTAAATTGAATAAAAGAGGAAGATTTCATGGAAGTTTTAAATTTGAAGTACATGTAAATTCTGAATAATGCTCATGCTGTCAACCTTTGCACTTGATGAGATCCTAAGGTTTTTGAATAGAAGTTGAACCTAAAATTAATGCTCTGTGGATTATGAAAATAAAGATTGTTTGCCAGCTTTCTGAAAGGTACTTTGAAAACAAACAACAACAAAGCATAAAGACGCAATTTTCACAGTAGCACTCTTAATTTTTTTAACATTTCTAATTTTCTGAAGATGCAGGGCTATATTGTAAACTCTTTTAGGTCATTGTCTTCTTTGGCTTTGGATTCACAAAACAAAAAATGTGTGTGGTGAAGTTACAGTATTTACCATTTGATGAAAAACTTGTGAGTGAAAAGCAAAAATAAAAGTCAGAAATGAGTTCAACTTGAAAGCATAATGTGTAGATAACACTCAAATTGTTTTATTTTTAATTGTTATTTTTTAAATTTTATTTTTTTAATTTTTATTTTCAGAATGTTATTTGGAAAGTGTGAAATTAAGTTGTCTTGGACCTTAGTCAGCTGTTAATAATAATAATTTTAAAAGTATAGTCAGTTTAGTAAGGGCTCTCTCAAAAAGTTGTAGTCTCTTAAAAATTATGAACTCAATACAAAAACATTCCTTCCATTCCTTCAGACTGTGCTATACAAAAGTCAGAGAAGATGATTATTGTAGGACTTCCGTGACTGCAGCTTGAATTATTTTCTAAACGTTTGTGGTATTACTCCTACTCTGCAAAAATCTAATTTGTGCTGAAGACTACAGACTTTTGCATCTGTTAATAGTTGCAGATTAATTACAGGCTGAAAAGCTTTTCATTATCCTTTAATTTCATTGTCTTTTAATTTCAGTGCTATGGTAGCATTAATAAATTGTAAACAGTGCTTTGACAACAGTAGCAGGGCTAGTGAATGCGAAAGAAGAGAGAGATTCTGGGGTGATTTTGGTATTAGACATAAGAGGTAAAGAAGATGCAGTCACGGCTATGATGGGGCATCAGAGGAGTTTATTTTCTACTTCTCAAACCAACGTGGAAGAAGAGATCTTGCACTTCTTCCTGGAGCAGTGTTTCCCTAAAATGATTTTTCTTGCACAAGTGTTAGAAGAGCGCACTGCCTATACACACACCTACATTCTTAATGAAAAGCAACACATTTCAGGAAGCTGGGGACACAACAGCTTTTTCTCTTTTTTTTTTTTTTTTTTTTTTTTCTCTTCCTGAAAGAGATGGAAGGGGCAGACAAATGGGAGAACTAACAGCTGTGTGACTCTTAATATAAAAAATACCAAGAATATAGGTATACGTGAACCACTGTGTTACAATATCATTGTGTATGTGTAAATGTTCTAAAATATTAATGCTTGGTAGTAAGGCCAGACCTAGTACTTCCACATGAAGTAAACCACCTAATTTAACAAAGAAACTCATGTTTATAGAACTTCTTTTATCATACACATTTCAGGGTATAAATCCAAGACATTTATTTCAGTTTAAAACAGCAATGCCATTGCAAATAGCTAAATGATCTCAACTGGAGAAAAAAATAAATCTGTAGAAAATACTTTTTCTTAGTATGAGTGTACAAAATATGTGCTGCAAACCAAAGGGTTATTTCTTACCAAAAGCCAGTTATATAATCTATTTTGTATTTATTTAAAAACTTGAAACAAGTTTAATTTTTTTAATTGTTAAAAAAAAAAAAACAAACAACAAACAAACAACGTTTTCTCTGATGCCAACTGAATTTGGTTGTTTCACAATGACTGTTTCTATAGCAACAGCAAACTTACTATGTAGATAATTTTTTTTAAACAATTTAAACATCTCAAATTTGTGGTAATCTAGCTTCAGAGGGTAAAATCAAATACACGTCTACATTTCAACTGGGCCAATCCACTGAAAAGATGGAGTAAAATAATTTCCAGCACACTTACTTCCACTGGTACTCCATGTGTGCAAGCAGTTCTTTTGGTCTTGGTTAAGAAAAGGCCACTGGGTGGTGGCATGGAGCTGAATTTCATCAGGAGACAGCAATTCATAGGTTAATAAATGTAAAAAAAATAAAAATAAAAATAAAAATAAAAATAAAAATAAAAATAAAAATAAAAATAAAAATAAAAATAAATAAAAATAAAAATAAAAAAGGAAGGGGTGTCAAGATCTAAACTGCTAGACTTGTTTAATGAAGCCTTTAAGTCTAGATTATCATTTCAGGTTGGGCTCATCTTAAAACCCAGTGATCATAGTTTGAAATTAGTTCCGGTATTAGAGAATCCATGGAAAACTGTAAACTCTCTTGATATAATTCTTATTTTTCATTTTATGCTGCCCACTTACAACTTTGGCTAATTTGCGCTCTATCTTTGCTGGTTAGATGAACAATAGTGCAACAGTTACATATAGACTCACATTTCATATAAATAGAAGAAACCATAAGGCTTTGCATTATAGAGTGAATTTTAGTAATTATTTTTTTCGTTCTCCTGAAAGCTAGTTGCCAGTTTATCAACACTTTTCTCTTAATGGGGGCATCAAAGCTGAGCAAGGCCATGTGTTCCACAAACCACTGAAAGCTGCACCACACCTGTCTTCCTACATGCTACACATCCTGTGCTGAATAAGAGACTTGTCCACAACCCCTCAGCTTCTCATCTGAGCTTGCTGCACTGTTAATAGCATAACCAAACACCTTTTCTTGCAGCAGAAACTAAGCAATCGCAACTCCACAACTCCCCTGAGCTCAGCTTTCTCCTGCAGGTGCTGCCAGCAGTGGCTGCACATTCCAGTGACACCAGTGTCACAAGCAGCCCAAATGCTCACCAGAGCCAGGGGGGCCTCTGCTCCTGAGCATCAATCTGGAATGACACATAGGATGTGTCTGAACCCTCCTGCAGAGGTTCAGCTGGAAGAGCTACCTCAGCAGGGCTGGGGACTTCACATACTGACATGGGGTTTGAAGAACCAGAAGCAGTCTACTGACATCCTTTACATAAGCTCTTGATGGATCTGTGTGAGATACTGGTATTTGCTGATCTCTGCCAAATCTTCTGGTTCCCTGAGTTTTGGACACTCTTTCAGCTCAGCCCTATCTGTCAGTTGTAATGATGATGACAATCTGCCATCAACTGTTCCTTTTTTGGTATATCTCAAAGAAACTTAGAATGAGGTCTTCTCTGTGAGAAGGAAACTGTATGGAAAGGAAAAATAAAGACCTTTTAGAAACTGGAGAAACAGACTTGTAGTCAGCTCTAGGTTATGAAAGTGCAAGGGTCACAAAATTGGGCTTTTTGTCTCTAGTTGGCTATTCTGGGCTCCTTCCTGAAAAATGCTTGGAGAAGATCTCCAGAGAAATTCAAATTAGTCGGTGGAGTCTTAGCAAATATTGAGGCATCTGTAAGATAATAGTCAGTTTTCCAAGGTTAACCCAAGGGACTGATGTGCTCCTGCAGTGTTGTTATGGTTCTTCTTCCAGTTGTTTCGCTCAGGCTTCTTTAGCTAGGCACAAAGAAAGACAGTCTGCAGTCAGGACGTGTGCACCTCCAGGGTATAAAGTAAATTTATTTGCTAACATATAAAAGATATGGCCATTTGCCGAGGCGATCGGCTCCTGGGCAGACGTGTTCTGCAGTGGAGTGGGGGATCGGGCCAGGCAGGGCTAATTTTTCCAGCATCGAGCCTACTTGAGGGAGCCGCCAGGACCCGGCAGCCCTCGTGAGGGAGGCTGACGAGGCGAAGGCGGAGCCAGCAGCGCCCCCTCCCCAGCCGTTCAAAAGCTGCCCCTAGGGAGCGCGGCGACCAGGGCCTGTTGCCTCAGAAGGGAGTGGTGCGGCAGTTAGAGCAGGCAGGGCGAGCAGGAAGGGCAGAGTGCTCCCCGCGCCCATACGAACAGCTCCTTAACAACAGCCGTTAGCTAGGTGATAATGGTCTCCTCCAGACACGGTGCGCTCTCCAGGAAGTCGGTACACACCCAGACCGACTACCCGTTAAAAAATGCCGCAGTTCAGGTCATGGGATGCAAGGAGTGTCTGAGCCTGTTCCTGCCATCAGCGGGAGGCAGAGAAACTGCGTGCATGAGGTACGAGCAGGTGGATGACCTGGCCCGCATGGTGGCAGAGCTCAAGGAGGAGGTGGAGAGGTTGAGGAGAGTGTGAGCGGGAGATGGACTTGTGGAGCTACTCTCTGCAGGGCCTCAAGGAGAGGTATTGAGGTGAGACACCCCAAATGGGGGTGGACCCCCTGCCCTGTCGCCGTTGGTCAGAGGGAAGGGATCTGGGAGTTGAGGAATGGAAACAGGTCCCTGCTCGACATCGCAGGCGATGTCCTCCCCTTCCGGCCCCACCTTCCCAGGTGCCCTTATGCAACAGGTTTGAGGCACTGGAGCTCGAGAGACTGGTGGGTGAGGAAGAGGTAACAAGTGTTCCCAGGAGGATGCCTAGGGCGAGGAGGTCAACTCCACGCCTCAGGACTGCCTCCACCAAGAAAGACAGAAGGGTGATTGTTGTGGGAGACTCTCTTCTTAGGGGAACAGAGGGCCCTGTTTGTCGGCCTGACCCTACCCGTAGGGAAGTCTGCTGCCTCCCTGTGGCCAGGGTCAGGGACGTTGCCAGGAAGCTTCCCAACCTGGTCCGCCTAGTCTGACTATTATCCTCTTTTGATAGTCCAGGCAGGTAGTGACGACATTGAAGAGAGAAGCCTGAAGGCTATCAAACGGGACTTTAGGGGGCTGGGATGGTTAGTGGATGGAGCGGGAGTGCAGGTGGTGTTTTCGTTCATCCCTACAGTGGCAGGGAGGGGTACAGAGAGGACACGGAAAGCCCACCTGTTAAACACGTGGCTCAGGTTCTCTGGATACCCAGTACCCTGAGCTGGTGGAAGGGGATGGGGAGCAGGATGTGGCCCTCACTATCCACGAAGAACTGGTTGGTGACCTGGTACGGCACTTGGATGTGCACAAGTCGATGGGGCCGGATGGGATCCACCCAAGGGTACTGAGAGAACTGACAGAGGAGCTGGCCAAGCCACTGTCCATCATTTATCAGCAGCCCTGGCTATCGGGGGAGGTCCCAGTTGACTGGCGGCTAGCAAACGTGACGCCCATCTACAAGAAGGGCCGGAGGGCAGACCCGGGAAACTACAGGCCTGTCAGTTTGACCTCAGTGCCAGGGAAGCTCATGGAGCAGATTCTCTTGAGAGTCATCACGCAGCACTTGCAGGGCAAGCAGGCGATCAGGCCCAGTCAGCATGGGTTTATGAAGGGCAGGTCCTGCTTGACAAACCTGATCTCCTTCTATGACCAAGTGACGCGCTGGGTGGATGAGGGAAAGGCTGTGGATGTGGTCTACCTTGACTTCAGGAAGGCTTTTGACACCGTCTCCCACAGCATTCTCCTCAAGAAACTGGCTGCTCTTGGCTTGGACTGGCGCACGCTTCGTTGGGTTAGAAACTGGCTGGATAGCCGGGCCCAAAGAGTCGTGGTGAATGGAGTCAAGTCCAGCTGGAGGCCAGTCACTAGTGGCGTCCCCCAGGGCTCGGTGCTGGGGCCGGTCCTCTTTAATATCTTCGTCAATGATCTGGACGAGGGCATTGAGTGCACCCTCAGTAAGTTAGCAGATGACACCAAGCTAGGTGTGTGTGTCGATCTGCTTGAGGGTAGGAAGGCTATGCAGGAGGATCTGGATAGACTGCACCAATGGGCTGAGGTCAACTGCATGAAGTTCAACAAGGCCAAGTGCCGGGTCCTCCACCTGGGATGCAATAACCCCAAGCAGAGCTACAGGCTGGGAGATGAGTGGTTGGAGAGCTGCCAGGCAGAGAAGGACCTGGGAGTGATGGTTGGTAGTCGGCTGAATGTGAGCCAGCAGTGTGCTCAGGTGGCCAAGAAGGCCAACAGCATCCTGGCTTGCATAAGAAACAGTGTGACCAGCAGGGCTAGGGAGGTGATCGTCCCCCTGTACTCAGCTCTGGTGAGGCTGCACCTCGAGTACTGTGTTCAGTTTTGGGCCCCTCACTACAAGAAGGACATCGAGGTGCTTGAGCGGGTCCAGAGAAGGGTGACAAAGCTGGTGAGGGGTCTGGAGAACAAGTCCTACGAGGAGCGGCTGAGGGAGCTGGGCTTGTTCAGCCTGGAGAAAAGGAGGCGCAGGGGTGACCTTATTGCTCTCTACAGATGCCTTAAAGGAGGCTGTAGCGAGGTGGGGGTTGGCCTGTTCTCCCACGTGCCTGGTGACAGGACGAGGGGGAATGGGCTGAAGTTGCGCCGGGGGAGTTTTAGGTTGGATGTTAGGAAGAACTTCTTTACTGAAAGGGTTGTTAGACATTGGAACAGGCTGCCCAGGGAAGTGGTTGAGTCACCATCCCTGGAAGTCTTTAAAAGACGTTTAGATGTAGAGCTTAGGGATATGGTTTAGTGGGGACTGCTAGCGTTAGGTCAGAGGTTGTACTCGATGATCTTGAGGTCTCTTCCAACCTAGAAATTCTGTGATTCTGTGAATTGTGTCGCAGAATTGTGGTGCTTCTCTGGGTCTGGCTGGAATGTGTGCTGTACTCTGCACTTGTAGCTGGAACAGCAGTGTTATCACACCAGTGTTGTGTCTACTGCTGAGCAGCACTGGCACAGCATCGGGCCTTTCTCTAACCCTCCTAGGGGGTGGGCAAAAAGTGAGGAGAGAAACATCACTAGGGCAGCTGACCTAAACCAATCAAAGGGATATTCTATTCCATGTGATGTCACACTCAGCAATAAAAGGTGGAAACAGGAAGAAGAGGGGAGGGGTGGGCTCTCATTGGGAAAATGTCGGTCCTCCTCTCAAACACTGGCTATGTGCGTTGAGGCCCTGCTTCAAGGACGTGGTCAATCATCGCTCATTTGTGGGAAGTAGAGAGTAATTTCTTTCCTCTGCACTTCCATAGAGCCTTCATTTATTTTATTTGTTTGTTTTCCTCCCTTCTTTTTATATTTTCCCTTTCCCGCTCCCTTTTCCCCTTTCCCTTTTTATTTCCCTTTAGTTAAATTGTTTAGTTCATAATAATCTTTATTTAATTATTATTATTATTTCCCTTTAATTAAATTATCCTTATCTCAACCCGTGAGTTGTTCTTTGCTTTACTTTTCCCCCTCCTCATCTAAAAGAGGGGGAGTGAGAGAGCGGTTGTGGGGTTTAGCTGCCCAGCATGGGAAAACCACCACACAGAAGTCTGCTGCAGAAGTCGCTCATAAAGTTGTTCAACAATCCTTTCCACGCTCTTTAGCCATAATGTCTAATCTGTTGTGGCTTGCAAAGGAGTTTCTGTGCTTGCAGGGATACGTTACATTAGTTTTGTGGCAATGCAATTTAGTTTTGGAAGTTGTCTTGCCCTTTTATACATCTATAACCTCTTTCCTGCATCGAGAGGAGAAGCTGTGAAGCTCGACGTTACAAATGTCTTATGCAGAATATCAACCTCACAAAGTTAAGGTAGTTGTTCATCTTGGAGGGGGTACATTTGAATCCAAAACTCACTGGTTACTACTCCAATATTCAATGAGTTTGAGTACTTCCTTCACCTTGTTTGTTTTCAGTGGAAATACGTGGATTCTAAGCTCCATTCCAAGCACGGGGAAAAAAAAAAAACAAAGGCCTCCGAAACCCAAGTGCACACAGGTAATCGTGACTTTGAAGAATGTTCTTAAGTATTTGGAAGCTTGAAAAATGGGCTGTGTGAAAAAGGTACCTCAATATGAATGCAGAATTTGCCTTGTGGCAGGTAGAAACAGATTAGGATGGATACTGGGCACAGAATTTTGAGGCGCAGAATTTTGAGGCGCTTCCGAACAAGATGTCTTTTGCGGAGGAAGTGCTATGGTGCACAGCATATCCAAGCCACAGTTGGGATCTCAAGCTCTCATCTCCGTTTGACTGGCTCATAAAGTTGGCAGTATGCATACTGTTGTGAAACAGTGCTTTCCGCACTCTTTAGCCCTAATGTCTAATCTGTGGTGGTTTGCAAAGGAGTTTCTGTGCTTGCAGGGATACGTTACATTAGTTTTATGGCAATGCAATTTAGTTTTGGAAGTTGTCTTGCCCTTTTATACATCTGTAACCTCTTTCCTGCATCCAGAGGAGAAGCTGTGAAGCTTGACGTCACAAATGTCTTATGCAGAATATCAACCCCACAAAGTTAAGGTAGTTGTTCATCTTGGAGGGGGTACATTTGAATCCAAAACTCATCTTTAGGACAGAAGCAAGTGTGAGATATGTTTATCTGATTCGTGTCAGTATGGAACAATGCTAGGGCCGCATTGTATGATGAATATGACCTTCTGTCTTACATACCGTTGTATAACCACAAGTCTAAGAAAAACAGAGTGGTTAATGTATATAGTTCTTGTATCTTGCAAAGGAATGTTTTAGCAATTCGTGTCAATAGAGAGCTTGAAGGGAAATGTATTTGTAGACTTTTCCTTGAAGTCTCTGGTGTCTGGGGGGTTTCAGAATAACTGCTAACTATGATGACTGTTGCGTGGGACACTATGCAAGTCTCTGATATCTGGCCAGGAGATCAAGGAGACGGGGAGAGCTGAAGAACAACTAAAAGACAAAGCTTGCAGGGGACGTTGCACAAGTCTCTGACATAAAGCCAAGTTGGACAAGAGGGAGGAAGACTGAGCCTTCAGCACGAGAGACCCCCAGAGGGACCACCGGAGACTGATACACATGCTCCAGTAGGAGGGTTTGGATTCCGGAATCTAATTATAATAACCCTGGTTTTTTTTTAGAAGTAGTAATGAATATGTATTAGCCTAGGAGCATAAAAATCAGCTGCTTGATGTAACTGGTGTGCGTCTTGGTGGAGCAGACTCCCGGTGCACCCAGCGCTGTTTGCTTACCTCTATTCCTTTAATAAATCGTAAACTTTGATTATAGTCCTATTTTGAAGACTGAGCTATTTATTACACAAGGTATTAAGCTCTTTATGTTAATAGGAACGTGAGTCTTTCTGCCTGGAACACAATTCAACAAAGCAGTCAACCATTTATTTAGCTTTGAAGATGCTGAAATGGACTCTGGGTTAGAAAGAACCGGTTCCCAGCCTGTCTCTAAAGATAGTTGTTTAGTGCTAAAATGTGAGTTTCCTTTCTGGTACATGAACATCCTAGTCTTAAGATTTTCAGTACTCAGTCGTGTACCCCAGACTCTCGTGTTTTGAGAGGGATTGTACTCCCCTTACCTAATGTGGGAATCCCGTTTTTGTGCCTCAAGGGTCAATGGTGTAAGGCACTTAGAAATCATTGCGGATTGTGGTTGTTGTCAATTGCCACGTAAATTAAGGCCATGCAAGTACCTTCTACTCTTTCATCTTCCCTTTCATTTGTTGTCAGGTTACTACTCAATATTACACCTTTGGTGAGAAGTCCTAAAAAAAAAAAAACATTACATCTTAATGTTAACAACTCTTGTTTTTTCTTTCTCTAGGTCTGCCAGTAGCTGACAAGGTAGAAAGATGACCTTTTCTCTTTCATTCTTGTGAAGTTAGAGGCAGTGCCCATTTAAACTGTGACTGAGGCTCTGCAATGGTGCAAGTCTATCTTACTCCTTCAAATTCAGTGATGCAGCCAGAGTTTTCAGGAATGAACTTTCAAGGATTCAACCACTTTAAAGCTTTTGGACAGTGGCAATTATCTGAAAACATTCCTACAGGTTTATCTTCTTCATTTATGTTTGCTTGCTCTCTCCATCTCATTCAAAGCAGTCAGGACTGGTTTGCTTCCCTCTTTTCTGGAAGTTTGCACTAGGAACCACTGTTAGAATCAGAATCCTGATCTGAGAGCACGATGAAAAATGTTGCACACCAACTTGGACATTGGAGAGGAAAATGTTCATGTATACGTCAGTATTGTACTCAAACAGCTGCTTACACCTTTTAACTTTTAAACCTGAGAAGCAACAGGTAGTTTCTACGTTGCCCTTGGGGATAGTGTACTCTTCTGTCCTTTGCTTCTATACAAACAACTCAAAATTTTAAAGTCATGTTGTCAGTCATACCACCAAACAACCTTGCATGGCATTACATGTTCTCCCCCAGACAGATCTTGCCCTGAATGCGACACCAGACAAGGAAATAATGCCGGCACGTAAAACTAACTTATAGATACATCCCTTGTTGGCATTCTTTTTTTTGTTTTGTTTCGACACTTTGTAGGGCTTAGCTGTACTTCAGTGAGAAGAATGTCTTCTGGTGTGAACTGAAATTATACCTCTCTGCCACAATGTCCCTCTATTTATTTATTTATTAATTTTTGGGGGGGGGGAGGGTTGGGGAGGGGAGAGGAGGGTGTTGATTATTCCTTGTGGACACCTGAAGGAGTTGCAAAATAATAAAATTTAGGTGAAGGAAAAGTTCCTTCTCTTAATTTTTGTCGTCGTTTTTTTTTCTTTTCCATCTGGTCATAAAATGAAGGTCCCATTTTCTGGCTTTTGGCAGATTGCAAGCATGCTGGAACCATTCACGTTACGTAGACTGTATTTGTCTGAAATGATAATATCATACCTATAGTCTGCTGCAGGCTCAAAAGCAGCCTATGCCTCCTGGACTGTTTTATGCCTTTGCTTTTGTTACTATGCCCTTGTAAGTCTTCAACAGGGAAATGAAATTACCCTATACAAAAGAAACACCATCCAGAAGAAACTTCAGGTGCTAGGGCCTGAATTTTCACTGAAACCAAAGGCAGGTATCTTACTGACGTGAAGAAAGGGGCTTTATCTATCCTGGTTTGTTTACTAATGAAGGAGTGTGAAAGAGATGCATGTCCTTGTCTCTGAAGAGGAGGCGAAGGAACAGCTAGTGCAAGGAACGCAAAATTCAGTTCTGCCGAACTAACAGGTGGTTGTATCCCAGCTTGGAGACCACAACACAGAATCACCTAGTTTGGAAGAGACCTCCAAGATCACGTAGTCCAACCTCTGGCGTAACACTAACAAGTCCTCCACTAAGCCATATCCCTAAGCTCTACACCTAAACATCTTTTAAAGACCTCCAGGGATGGTGACTCAACCACTCCCCTGGGCAGCCCGTTCCAATGCCTAACAACCCTTTTAGTGAAGAAGTTCTTCCTGACACCCAAACTAAACCTCCCCTGGTGCAACTTTAGCCCATTCCCCCTCGTCCTATTGCCAGGCACATATGAGAATAGAGCAACCCCCACCTCGCTACAGGCTCCTTTAAGGTACCTGTAGAGGGCGATAAGGTCGCCCCTGAGCCTCCTCTTCTCCAGACCGAACAATCCCAGCTCCCTCAGCCGCTCCTCGTAAGCCTTGTTCTCCAGATCCCTCACCAGCTTTGTTGCCCTTCCCTGGACTCACTGGAGCCCCTCAATATCCTTCTTGTAGCGAGGGGCCCAGAACTGAACACAGTACTTGGGCTGCGGCCTCACCAGAGCCAAGTACAGGGGGACAATCGCTTCCTTAGTCCTGCTGGCCACGCTGTTTCTTATACAAGTCAGGATGCTGTTGGCCTTCTTGGCCACCTGAGCACACTGCTGGCTCATATTGAGTTGACTAGCCGCCAGTACTCCCAGGTCCTTCTCTGCCAGGCAGCTTTCTAACCACTCAGATGGCTTTTCCAACCATCTTCAAACTTCCAGATCTAGAGGAACGCTTTGACTGCAGCCTAAAAGCCACGTGTATGTAAGCTGCCGCAAGCCAGCTAATCTTCTTCCCATGACCTGCCAGGAAACAGCAATGTAGGCAGGTAACAAAATTAAAGCCAAAACTTGCAGCCCAGTCCTTGACCTGAATAGTGAGTGAGGATCCGGATCCTGGCATTTACATGTATGCACGATAGCTTCTACGCAGCCGAAGTAAATACACCCCGGGTGCCCTGAGCTGGAGGACCACGACAGTGGGAACGATAAACTCCCAACTGACCCTGAACGTGTGCGGGATTTGCTGCTCCACCTGGATCTATACAAGTCCATGGGTCCGGATGGGATTCATCCCAGGGTGCTTAAGGAGCTGGCTGACGCCATCGCGGGACCTCTCTCAATTATTTTTCAATGGTCTTGTGAATCTGGAGAGGTCCCAGTGGACTGGAAGCTGGCAGATGTCGTACCAATTTTCAAGAAGGGCAAGAAAATAGACCGTGGTAACTACAGGCCTGTTAGTCTCACATCAGCACCTGGTAAAATCTTGGAGAAGATGATCCTTGAAGTTCTTGAAGCGCACCTGGGGGACAATGCAGTCATTGGTCCCAGCCAACATGGGTTCATGAGGGGTAGGTCCTGCCTAACAAATCTGAATTCCTTTTATGATAAGATCACCCATCTGGTTGATCAAGGGAAACCAGCTGACGTGATCTTTTTGGACCTGAGCAAAGCTTTTGACATGGTTTCCCGTGGGATCCTACTGGACAAAATGTCCAGCACACAACCTAACAAAAACATCATGCGATGGGTGAGCAATTGGCTGACAGGCAGGGCTGAAGGGCTTGTGGTAAATGGGGCCACATCAGGCTGGCACATGGTCACTAGTGGGGACCCTCAAGGCTCCATTTTAGGGCCAGTCTTCTTCAAAGATTTTATAAACGATTTAGATGTAGGACTAGAATGTGTTTTGAGCAAATTTGCTGATGGCACCAAACTTGGAGGAGTTGTAGACTCAGATGAGGGGCTGAGGGTGGAAAGGCCTTGCAGAGAGATCTGGACAGATTGGAGAGCTGGGCGATCACCAACCTCGTGAAGATTAACAAGAGCAAGTGCCGGGTCCTGCACCTGGGACAGGGCCACCCTGGCTATACGTACAGGCTGGGTGATGAGACGCTGGAGAGCAGCCCCGCAGAGAGGGATCCAGGGGTGGTGGTTGACAGCAAGTTGAACATGAGCTAGCAGTGTGCCCTGGCAGCCAGGAGGGCCAACCATATCCTGGGGTGCATCAAGCACAGCATTGCTAGTCGATCAAGGGAAGTGATTGTCCCGCTCTACTCTGTGCTGGTGCGGCCTCACTTCGAGTACTGCGTGCAGTTCTGGGCACCACAGTACAAAAAGGACAATAAACTGCCGGAGAGTGTCCAGAGGAGGGCGACGAAGATGGTGAAGGGCCTAGAGGGGAAGCCGTATGAGGAGCAGCTGAGGTCACTGGGCCTGTTCAGCCTGGAGAAGGGGAGGCTGAGGGGGGACCGCATTGCAGCGTACAACTTCCTCGCGAGGGGGAGTGCAGAGGCAGGTGCTGACCTATTCACTGTAATCACCAGTGATAGGACCCACGGGAATGGTGTTAAGCTGAGGCAGGGAAGGTTTAGGCTGGACGTCAGGAAGAGGTTCTTCACCGAGAGGAGGGTGGTTGCACACTGGAACAGGCTCCCCAAGGAACTAGTCACTGCACCAAGCCTGTCTGAATTGAAGAAGCGATTGGACTGTGCACTTAGTCACGTGGTCTAAACTTTTGGGTAGACCTGTGCGATGCCAGGAGTTGGACTTGACTATCCAACTCGGGATATTCTATGATTCTATAAATAGTGTAGTCAGAGGTCATGGGGCTAGATTTAGAAAAGTCCTGCATAAAGAAGAGATCTCAGAAAATTTAAATAACATTAATATCAAGAAAAGGAATTCTGATTGCTAAATTCTTTATCTGTCATGACTAGACAGATGAAAATCTATGACGGCAAGTTTGCCTTTAAGGTCATTTTCTTTTTTATTCATATCTTTTATTTATTTGTATTTATTTTTTTTTTTAACAGGCTCTGTACTAATTTTCCTCACAGAATGACTAACAGAAATACGACCCGTGTGCACCTTTTGTAGTTAATTCATTATGTCAACTCTAACCACTAAGCCCCTTGTCAGGTTCTTTCTACTAGTGATAAGGAGCAATTGACCTTAAAACTTTGAAGCCAGGTAGAGGAGCTTATTCCAGGAGGTATCTTGGCTCCACCCTTGTGAAGTGAAATCGGCCAGGTGTGGGTCATTTGACCTTTGCTATATAGGAAGCCTGAGGACTTGCAGGGGAATTGCTTCCCCGGGAGAGAATGAGGCTTGGGTTGCCTAGGGCGTTTTTCTCTTGTGGTGAATTGGGCTCAGCGTTCCCCAGTAGGCTGCAGTAGGCTGCTTTTCCTTCCTGTTTTCTGCCCTCTCTGTGAGATAGTTTTAGAGACTCTGTGAGCTAGTTACATTGGTGGTGCCTTCTTCAGTAAAACCTTGGTGGCACTATTTCACAGCGAAGCGCTTTGGAAGTGACTCGAGTTCAGAAGACTGCAGGTAAGTGCTCCTGTGTTCTGTGGTTGTTACTGTTGAGGAGTTTGAGTACTTCCTTCACGTTGTCTGTTTTCCATGAAATTACATAGGTGTATTCTAAGCTCCATTCTGCTCCACTGCAGAGAGTCGCTGGGGCGCAAGGGAGCACAAGGGACCCGGATGGGCAATTAGGGCATGGCGTGTCAGAAGGGCGTGGCACAGCAGTTAGCGCTGCCAGGGCAAGCTAAAGGAGGATGCCTAGGCGAGGAGGTCAACTCCACGCCTTAGGACTGCCTCCACCAAGAAAGACACAAGGTTGATTGTTGTGCGAGACTCTCTTCTTAGGGGAACGGAGGGCCCTATTTGTCGGCCTGACCCTACCCTTAGGGACGTCTGCTGCCTCCCTGTGGCCAGGATCAGGGACATTGCCAGGAAGCTTCCCAACCTGGTCCGCCTAGTCTGACTATTATCCTCTTTTGATAGTCCAGGCAGGTAGTGACGACATTGAAGAGAGAAGCCTGAAGGCTATCAAACGGGACTTTAGGGGGCTGGGATGGTTAGTGGATGGAGCGGGAGTGCAGGTGGTGTTTTCGTCCATCCCTGCAGTGGCAGGGAGGGGTACGGAGCAGACACGGAAAGCCCACCTGTTAAACACGTGGCTCAGGGGCTGGTGCCAACGCAGAAATCTTGGGTTTTTCGACCGTGGGGCGCTTTACTTGGCAGCCGGCCTGGTGGCCACAGACGGGTCCCTATCTTTTAGGGGAAAAAGGATCCTGGGCCAGGAGCTGGCAGGGCTCGTTGACAGGGCTCTGAACTAGGTAAGAAGGGGGATGGGGCTGAAGCAAAGATTGTTGGAGCTGTGCCAGGGGGAACAATAGCAAGGCTGGGGGGTAAGGTAATGGCCCAGCTGAAGTGCATCTACACCAATGCATGCAGCATGGGTAACAAACAGGAGGAGCTGGAAGCCATTGTGCGGCAGGCAGGCTACGACTTGGTTGCCATCATGGAGACGTGGGGGGACCAGTCTCATGACTGGAGTGCTGCAGTGCCTGGCTATAAGCTCTTCGGAATGGACAGGCAGCACAGAAGGGGTGGTGGTGTGGCTCTCTATATTAGAGAGTCTTTCGATGTTGTAGAACTCGAGGCTGGGAATGACAAGGTCGAGTCCCTTTGGGTTACGATCGGCAGGGACAACAAGGCTAGTGTCCTGGTCAGGGTCTGCTATAGACTTCTGAACCAGGATGAGGAGATGGATGAGGAGTTCTACAGGCAGCTGACAGAAGTTGTGAAATCTTCAGCGCTTGTACTCATGGGGGACTTCAACTTCCCTGACATATCCTGGAAGCACAACACAGCCCAGAGAAAGCAGTCTAGGAGGTTTCTGGAGAGCGTGGAAGATAGCTTCCTGATGTGGCTGGTTAGTGAACCTACCAGGGGTGGCGCCCTGCTAGACTTTCTCTTCACAAACAGAGAAGGACTGGTGGAGGATGTGATTGTCGGGAGCTGTCTTGGGCAGAGTGACCACGAAATGGTGGAGTTCACTATTCTTGGCGAGGCCAGGAAGGGGACCAGTAAAACCGCTGTATCGGACTTCCGGAGGGCTGACTTTGAGCTGCTCAGGACACTGGTTGGTAGAGTCCCTTGGGAGGTGGTTCTGAAGGGCAGAGGAGTCCAGGAAGTCTGGGAGCTCTTCAAGAGGGAAATCTTAATGGCGCAGGAATGGTCTGTCCCCACGTGCCCAAAAACGAAGTGGTGGGGAAGAAGACCAGCCTGGCTGAACAGAGAATTGTGGCTTGAGCTTAGGAGAAAAAAGAGGATTTATAATCTTTGGAAAAGTGGGCAGGCCACTAGGGAGGACTATAAGGATGTTGCAAGGCTGTGCAGGGACAAAATTAGGAAGGCCAAAGCTCATCTGGAGCTCAATCTGGCTACTGCCGTTAAAGATAACAAAAAAGTTTTTATAAATACATCAACACAAAAAAGAGGATTAAGGAGAATCTCCATCCTTTACTGGATGTGGGGGGAAACTTAGTTACAAGAGATGAGGAAAAGGCGGAGGTGCTCAATGCCTTCTTCGTTTCAGTCTTTAGCGGCAATACCGGTTGTTCACTGGATACCCAGTACCCTGAGCTGGTGGAAGGGGATGGGGAGCAGGATGTGGCCCTCACTATCCACAAAGAACTGGTTGGTGACCTGGTACGGCACTTGGATGTGCACAAGTCGATGGGGCTGGATGGGATCCACCCGAGGGTACTGAGAGAACTGGCAGAGGAGCTGGCCAAGCCACTGTCCATCATTTATCAGCAGTCCTGGCTATCGGGGGAGGTCCCAGTTGACTGGCGGCTAGCAAATGTGACACCCATCTACAAGAAGGGCCGGAGGGCAGACCCGGGAAACTACAGGCCTGTCAGTTTGACCTCAGTGCCAGGGAAGCTCATGGAGCAGATTCTCTTGAGAGTCATCACGCAGCACTTGCAGGGCAAGCAGGCGATCAGGCCCAGTCAGCATGGGTTTATGAAGGGCAGGTCCTGCTTGACGAACCTGATCTCCTTCTATGACCAAGTGACGCACTGGGTGGACGAGGGAAAGGCTGTGGATGTGGTCTACCTTGACTTCAGGAAGGCTTTTGACACCGTCTCCCACAGCATTCTCCTCAAGAAACTGGCTGCTCTTGGCTTGGACTGGCGCACGCTTCGTTGGGTTAGAAACTGGCTGGATAGCCGGGCCCAAAGAGTCATGGTGAATGGAGTCAAGTCCAGCTGGAGGCCAGTCACTAATGGCGTTCCCCAGGGCTCGGTGCTGGGGCCAGTCCTCTTTAATATCTTCATCGATGATCTGGACGAGGGCATCGAGTGCACCCTCAGTAAGTTAGCAGATGACACCAAGCTAGGCGCGTGTGTCGATCTGCTTGAGGGTAGGAAGGCTATGCAGGAGGATCTGGATAGACTGCACCAATGGGCTGAGGTCAACTGCATGAAGTTCAACAAGGCCAAGTGCCGGGTCCTCCACCTGGGATGCAATAACCCCAGGCAGAGCTACAGGCTGGGAGATGAGTGGTTGGAGAGCTGTCAGGCAGAGAAGGACCTGGGAGTGATGGTTGGTAGTCAGCTGAATGTGAGCCAGCAGTGTGCTCAGGTGGCCAAGAAGGCCAACAGCATCCTGGCTTGTATAAGAAACGGTGTGACCAGCAGGGCTAGGGAGGTGATCGTCCCCCTGTACTCAGCTCTGGTGAGGCTGCACCTCGAGTACTGTGTTCAGTTTTGGGCCCCTCGCTACAAGAAGGACATCGAGGTGCTTGAGCGGGTCCAGAGAAGGGTGACAAAGCTGGTGAGGGGTCTGGAGAACAAGTCCTATGAGGAGCGGCTGAGGGAGCTGGGCTTGTTCAGCCTGGAGGAAAGGAGGCGCAGGGGTGACCTTATTGCTCTCTACAGATAACTTAAACAAGGCTGTAGAGAGGTGGGGGTTGGTCTATTCTCCCATATGCCTGGTGACAGGACGAGGGGGAATGGGCTTAAGTTGTGCCAGGGGAGTTTTAGGTTGGATGTTAGGAAGAACTTCTTTACCGAAAGGGTTAGACATTGGAACAGGCTGCCCAGGGAAGTGGTTGAGTCACCATCCCTGGAAGTCTTCAAAAGACGTTTAGATGTAGAGCTTAGGGATATGGTTTAGTGGGGACTGTTATTGTTAGGTCACAGGTTGGACTCGATGATCTTGGAGGTCTCTTCCAACCTAGAGATTCTGTGATTCTGTGTTAGTTAGGAGTTAATGAGCTCTTAGTCTAAGCATTAGCATGCCTACTGCCTCTGGTATGAAGTGGCTTTGCTGAGAAGCCAGCATCAACCAGGAGAGGGAAGGGTTGGCCACCACCACTCACTGGGACACATCCTTCACACTTTGCGTTCCTGTCTGTCACCATCTCCATCAACCCTGATGGCACTGGCAATTTGACTCAGTGCTTTAAATTTAGTTCCCAAATAAATGCACCAGACAGGGTAGCCTCCTGTTCCCCCTTTTTATTTATTATTATTATTATTTAGGACTTTAAACCTGCAAAGGTGTTTTTTTACTCTCTCTATGATATTCTAATGATGCTATCTCAACAATCCTACCCCTGAGTGAGACTTTTGTCTTTTCTCTCTTTATTAACCTTCTCACAGCACAGCTTTCACAGCTGTCTGGGCCCAGGTTATTCTTCTGTGTCATGTGAAAATTTGATCTCGTATGCCTAGCCCACTGAGAAGAGGGGGGACAGTTGGTCAGGATTACAGAGAGAGGGTTTCAGCCTGTGCAATGACCCAGGGAAAGGTGGTCAGGCGCTCATCTGTCTGGAGAATGAAATTCATCATATTACTTGTTCTACCCTGCTGCTGCTTTTCAAGCCAAGTGTAGATTAGACAAAGACTGAAAATTTTTATTGCTTGAAGTCAGTTTGGATCATGGAAGCAGCATTTTCATCCAGGGCAGGATCGTAGAGTGTGGTATCAGGTTCTTCCAGCCCAGGACCAGGACTCACATGTGTCCTCACTGAATTTCACAATATTCGTGTTTACCTATTCTGCCAACCTGCAGATGGAATATGGGTCCATCTGAACCACAGCCCTGCCTTCAAGCACATCACTTGGAATTCCTGATTTGGTGACTCCTCCTCCAAGTCAAGACAGTAGACACAACAGGTCCCATGACAGACCCTTGTACTTCACTTGTCATCAGCTCCAGGTAGAATTCCATGAACTTCTAAGCACAGGCGTCCAACATGTTTTTACCCATCTAGTAACCTGTTAAGTAACATTTTTTTTAAATGGGAAATATGTAGCATGTATTTCTCTTTTTTTTTATAAAAAAAAATAAATATTTATTGAAAATAAATATTTATTGAAACTACGCGTTTTTTATTATTATCTTGTTGGTGGTGGTTTGTTCCCGAAATAGCATTGGTAGGATACCTTTCATCCTAAATATATCTAAAATTAGTTTTATTTTCCTTATTGTCAACTGTAGAGCTTCCTTTTTATTCTTTATTTTTTTTCAATTGATTTTCTACAACTTCTTATTGATATTCATTTCCACTACCATTCTTCTCTTCCTCTCTCATTAACATAAAAGGGTATTTTTATTAATCTGTACAACATAGTGATGTATACATGTAATAAAATTGAAAATGTAGAAGTACTAATTTGTATGCATAAATTCAATTAATTTAGCATTACTGAAAATAATGAGCTCCATAAAAGAGGTAGTGATGCTCCACATAAAAAAGGTAATAGCTGTTATACTTAACACCTATTTACACCTTATTACACCTAACAATCCTGAAATGCAGGAGTATTTTCAAGACTATTTTTTACTGTTTTTTAAAATCCAGTATATCATACTAGAGAACACTAACGGTATAACATCAAAGGAAAATAAGAGGTCCTTTTACTGAACATCTTAAACCTATCTGCTGTACCAAGATTTTTATAAAAATCATATATAATTTTTGGAAAGAATTTCATTTATCTCAGTAATACTAAGTTTTATCCTTCATCCTGACAGATAAAAAATTAGATCACAGAATTATAAATTTCTGTAGCTTAGCTCCAGTGATCATGATTATGTTTATGTGCAAAATACATACTAAGGCAGCAGTATGCTTATAATACTTCAAGAGATACAGTAGTACCCTGATGTACACTTCCTGTTCAACGATCTTTTAATTCTAACAAAATAATGCAGTTATTATACAAATAAATAAAAAAGAAGAATAAAATAGCTAGCTAGCTTGTTTATGATACCTGATACTTTTACCTAGGAGATTTACAGTGAATAACACCAATCTAGAAATTTACAAGAAGCGCATTCATGCATTTATGCAGATTTTTTTCTAACTTCTCTTCTCCTGAGACATAGTGATTTATACATAAATTGTGGCATCTTACAAATTTGATTTTTCTCATGAGTTTTATGGGTAAATGGATGTTTTCCAAGTGAACTTGTCACTAAAAACTTGTTTACATAATTTGATTGACACATAGCTCAGTACAATTATTTATATACTGTGCAAAAATTCCTGGGGAAAAACATAATTGAGGGGATTATTTTGTTTGCTGGAGCTCTAACCATATTCTAACAACAACAGTGTATGTACAACAGGGGATATTTTATACAATGATGAGTGTTTTTAAACGTTAGGCTTCATTCCGGATGTGGCCTTGGAAAACACAACCCTGGTAGATGATTGACTTCGAATTCTAAGGACCATAGTTTCTTGACATCCACCTATGACTTACAGCTCTTTTTTTGTTTGTTTGTTTTCGGTTGGAATCCAAAGGCCAGGGCCATACTTGAGAAACTAGAGCAGCAATTTGTGCTGGGCTGAAATGAGGTGTGAGGAGGAGGACCCAAGTATTTTAGATTTATCACATGAAGAATAACCTGTTCTACAAAGCAGTCTTCAACATCTGTTTTGACCTGCAAAGTAAGAGTACAATGAATATGTGTGTGTGTTTTACGTTTCAAACGTGAAGATTTTACATGCTCAGCAAATAGCATGAACTCTCCATTGTCTGATTTTACCCTGGCTCCACAAAGCAATTAATCAGTCTTCAAAATGATCAGTTCCAGGGAAGTAAGTGTGCTCATTATACTGAGGGACAATATAATTGTTTAAACCAGATAGTAAGAAACTGCTATGGAGTTGAAACCACAATGCTGAAGTACTCAATCTCTTCATCTTCACCCATCTATTCTGAAAGCTGTTATTTTTGTTGCAGTACTTGATACTACTAGCATTTAAGATACTTTTCCCTTTCCTCTAATACTGTACTGGATGTATTGTTTCCCTACCTGAAAATTGGAGGTAAGTTTGCTTTGGCTGGGCTTGTCATAATCTGGAATTGTTCTGATGGTAATCAGGAAAACTGACATTCAAGACTGAAGATACTGCTTTTCAACTCTGGCCTTTGTATGAAGAACTAGTTCACACCTTTTCTTAGCCTGCCTCAGAGGAAAAGTAACTAACAGAGCCTCACCCCTGGGGAACAGAAAAAGAAACCAATAATCTTATGTGATGCTTCTGGCAGCTGGCCAATTTTCTGGACTGAATAGAGTATCTTTCCAAGTCAATATCTTCATTATGCATCTTGATTGGGGGGTTTACTGGCCTCCAAGCTAAAAGAGAAGAAACAACAAATATTTTTCTTCAAAAAAAACCTTTCCCATCAATAGTTCTTTTCCATAAAACTTCATGACAATCTTTTCCCACACAGCCTAACAATACATTTTTTCCAGACTGCATTCTTCTTCTTGGTTCATCTTCAAGCCAATGAAGACTCTTTTCTTAGCTTCTGCCTTTTTTTCAATATGGAATAAAGAGAAGTCTCTACATAATGGAGCAGATTTATTTGAAATCAATCCCAATTACAATTTTAGCTTTGCAATTTAATGGTGTGTGGCCTGATTCTTGTAGGGGAAAAAAAAAAAAAAAAAAAGAGGAAAAGCAGTGCTGTGGTTACCTCCCTGGCTTCAGTTGTTACTGCTGGATCCACCAGTGCTCCTCTTTGTAGTCACAAACATCAGGAGAGAAGTCTATAATGGCAGATCTCAGCATAAGATCAGGCAATTACTTGTAATCGGAAGATTTCAAACAGTGCAAATGTTACAGTAGGTAACAGTGCTCAAGACAAGAAATTATCTTCTTGTTTAGTAATGAGAATACATAATTCTTGTGAATTTTACGCTGAAAACATCAGCAGCGGCTTTGCCATTCTCACCATTACCATAAGAGTAATTACCATAAGAGTATGGTAATTACCATACTCATACATAATTACATTACTCATACATAAAAGTATGGTAATTACCATTACCATAAGAGTAATGGTGAGAGGTTAGGTTGTATGTTCACATAGTATAACAGCTATGGTAGATCCCAGAAAATGAAGTAACCAAAAATAATTCCATTTTATTTAGACGCACTAGAACCACACTACACAGAAAAAAAAAAATAATAGATTTTTTAGAAGTTTGTTTTGCTAAAAGAAAATTCAATTTCTGCCTTATGGAGTTTGTAGTAGCTTTAGTAATAAAATTATCCAGTTACTTTAATATTTTAAAAATAAAAATGTGATTAGGTGTGCTATGATTAGTCATAATTGAAAGAGCTTGCATTAACTTCGTTGTATTTAATTGATTTCTGGAGTAAAATTTTAATATATTGTAGGTAATTGGATTTTCATCTTGCATTTCCAGCAAGCCAGTTTTTCTGCCCTCTGTTTCTTTTGTTAACCTTTTCTGCCCCCATTCCAGTCTTTCATTTCTTGAAATGACAGAGTTCAAAGATCTGATCACAAGACTGGATAGATCTTGTGGAGCATAGCCCTTAATTTTATGTGTCAGTAATTTTTAAGCTGTACAAGCAAGCTTGTTAGATCTCCAAATGAACATATTTTATTTGTTCTTGCTAGCATGTGAGGATAGTAACACCAACACAGTGCCTCAAGACCTTGCTGTCTCTGTGACAGAGAACACACAGATCTTTATGACCTCAGAGAAAAATGCAGTCAATTCATGTTGAACTGCTGATTTCTGACTACTGCCCCCTTTTCATATAGCTGCAGCTAGAGACTTCTTCCTCTGTTTGGAAATATCATGTATCAGTGCACAGGGAGTAAGTACATCTTACAATAAGCATAAATCACCTTCCATCAAGTATCAAGGAACAAATGCCTCACCTCAGATGTGTACCCAGCATTATGTCTTTGAAAGGCAAATATGTCTGGTGGCATGACAACATTACAGGAAAACATTTTGTAGGACTTGCTGCTTTCATACATCATGCAGAATATATTTCAGGGCATCCTGGAAAGAAAGCAAATTTCAGCAGCTTTCCTAGTTTTGATGTTTTCAGATCACTTTAGAGGCAGATTAATGAAATTTTCTTGTATCAATTCTTTGCGGAAATAAAAAGGTACAATTCGATCAGAAATAGAAAACAACACATATGAGAAACCACTGAGGGAACTGGATCTGTTTCATCTGGCAAAATGGAGGCTGAGGGGAGACCTCATCACTCCCTAAAACTGCCTGAAAGAAGGTTGCAGCGAGGAGGGTGCCAGTTTCTTTACTCACATGACAAGTGGCAGAACACAAGGAAATGACCTCAGGTTGCACCAGGGGAGGTTTAGATTAGATGTTAGGAGGAATTTCTTCATGGAAAGGGTGGTTAGTCATTGGGACAGGCTGCCCAGGGAAGTCAAGTCACCATCCCTAGAGGTATTTTACACGTGTGGATGTGGCACTTAGGGACATGATTTAGTGGTGGACTTTAGTTGGTGGTTGGACTTGATGATGTTATGTATCTTTTTCAATCTAAATGATTCTATGATCCTATAAAATCATTATTCCAGATTTCCTATGCACATCACAAACCATATTTTCTTGAAAGAAAGCTAAAGATTCATTTCAAAGCACTGTTAATAAATTTATAGTCCAAGTAAACATGTGTGTCTTTGCATTCAACCACTAGGTCAATAAAACATTTACAAAACTTGGTTCTGAAAATGAAGTGCAAACTTCTACAGGGGACACTCAATACTCATGTAAGTTACTAATTATACTACTTTATGGGTTTAAATTTACCGGTGGATTTCATGCTATTGTAAAATGAAGCATAAGTTCACTTAAAGTAATACGTTTAGTTTTTCATATCCTCTGATGTCATCAGTATTTATTTATTAAAATTCTACTGCAGCATACCATTGTATTATGCGTGGAGTATTTTCTTGTATCAAGTTGTGGACTGCACAAATTTTTCCAGTGATGGCATAGAACAGTTTAGAAAACAAAATGAAACAAAGCAAAACAACAACAACAACAAACAGAGACCCACAGACTGCTGCAAAACAATCCATGGCCCTGTTTTCTTCATGTCACATTTTACTAGCTGCCTAGAAGTAATTCCTGGAATCTCAAGATGTGTGGATTACAAACTGGAAAGCAGATTTTACTATTGGGCTATCCTCCTCGTAGCTGGGGTCTGGATGCTAAAGTCAAGTCATAAGCAATCCAGGGCCGAAAAACAAGTAATTGCAAATCACATTCAAGAAGGAAGGAAAATAGAGTAAAGGCTGTAAAAAGGTCTGTGTCAGACCTTAGTTATATCTTTTGAATATAAATCTTTCCAGATAGATCTATTTAGATTAGCCTTTGTTAAATGTAGTGGTTTCATTAACAACTTTTTACCCTAATAGAGTAGGCATCATTTTTTAAGGAGAGGCCATTTGAGTTCCACTGGAGTAGGGACAGTCACTTCCAGGTGGGAAAATTTATTTATGGGTATTCACATGATGAGGGTAATGAATGAAGTCAAAGGAGAAAGAGATGAATACAGTGTAGGAGTCCTTCATCACATTAGACATTAGCCTGGGACGCCTGGGATTGCTAGCACGGAAACATCATGTATTTTTTGATGAAGAAAGGGAAGAGTCAGTGCCCTCATACATCCCTCCACTTTACTTAAGACCCTACTGCCACCGTATGGGCCATTTCTCTTTGCTAAGCACTTTTTAAATTTAAAGACTTTAATGTGCCACTAAATGATACATTAAAATCTCTCTCTCTATTGGAGAAGATTTGGAATTGCTTTTGGATATCTAGTTAAAACCTCTAAGATCCAAGAATCTCATGTGAGGTCAGGAAGCACAAGCTCTGGATGAATTTATATTTAACAGACCTGAACTTCTGGTTTACCTGGTTTCTTCTAAACTAGGTAATGCAATTTATTCTATGCTAACCAATAATGTAAGAAAAACATTTTTGGCTCAACAGTGGTGCCAGGCTTTCAGCATTTGTGAAGTTTTCAAAATAATGCTATCTTCATTCCATAAAAAAGACTCTTCAGTAAAGACATGTGAAGACTGTGAAGAATGTAATAATTTTATGCAAGATCTGATTGTGACAAGATCACTGCTAGAGGGACCTTTTAAAACATATGGAAGGATTTTTTTTTGATCCAAATCCTGAAACTGGATATTCAGGTATTGTGGTATTGCATTTTAAATGGTGATAATATGAAGAAATCCTTCTTCTTAAAGGATTTCTGCTTCCATTTCCTTATTCCAATATTCAGTTTGGTTTAAATTTTCTCTCTCCTTACCTACATTCTAAGCATTTAGAGAACTACTGAAAAAAATATTATGGAAGATATGCTGTATTCTTCACTTCAGTAATACCCTTCCTAAGAGGATATTTTCAGTGATAGAACCAGGTCATTAACAAAGAAACCTTGTTTTACTCTTTGTATTTTTATAACAAACTTGATTTTGGCCTTCTTATAAAGCAATTCTTAGCTAAAGTTGGGACCTTGCTTAATAATAGCAAGTTGTCCTTTTAAAGGGTTGTGTTCCATATCTTAGTGACTACTCAACATGACTAAGATCAACAGTACTTTTAGTCACTAAATGGGGAACTGATGGAAGCTGTGTGTTTTGGACAAATAAATAAATAAATAAAACATCTTTCTGACCTTACAAGTATTTCTTAGTGAGAGTTCGAACGATGTCAGATTTTGTCACAGAAAACCAACAGAATGAATATTAGTAATATAAGTCAGTGAATTGGGAGTGGAGAAAGAACCAATATAAGGCTCAGTAAGTGTTCCTCACAAAATATACCCTGTTTCCAAAGGGGGGCTTCACTTCAATTATTTTTGCTTCAGATTTCATCCATTGAATTATGAATTTCTTACAAGAGACTTAAAAAAGTGTCTCACTTCTCCAGAGAAAACTGAAAACTGTCTCAAATAATGAGCTGCTGGCTTTGTGGAATTGCCTCCTTTGTTGTCATGGAAACTAAAGTTATGAAAAATGGAATGAAAGAAGCTGATGATGCCTCCCCTAGTTCTGCTATAACTCTTGGAGTTGTTACTGTTCCTTAACACAGATAATTATTTTTAAAACTTCAGATCAAAGAATGGAACAATATAGAGTTTTGTTGAAGAGTACATAACTGGAGCATACTAATGCTTGTTCATCAATATCCCACAGAAGTGTAAAACAAATTCTAATTCCAGCAAAGGTAGTCAAAATTTACCAATAAAGTGATCCAAGTGATACATATTATTGTTCTTCATATCTTTGGAAACTTCCACCTGTGGGAATTAATCTCTTTCTAAAGTTTAACTGACAGTTATTCTAGGCCTATACCTTCTTCAAATGTTGTTTCCCTAAGGTTAGTGTACAAAACTCTTCCAAAACAAAGCTGTGCACTGTCTCATACAACACAAATCACCTGAACAAAATCTAGCGTGTATTTTATTTAAAAGAGCTGTCTCATGGGAACAGCCTAGCAAAAAGTCAGCAAGTCAATTGGTCTACCCAATTTATAGCCATTATCTCTAAATCCATAACCAGCTTCCAAAAAAGATTCTTGTACTTGAGTAGTCCCACAGGTGACTAACATGGCCATTTTACTGTGGTAATCATCTAAATCAACCTCTATATTAAGAAGGTATATGTACTATCAGGACCAAATTGGAAGTAGTTTTTACTGGAAATATACAGGTGTTTGTTGGGCATCAATGCAAATCCAAACTTTGGTTTATTTTTTCCTGTCAATCTGAAAAGTAGATATTCTCTTTAGCTGGTCACAAGAAACTTTGCAGGTAAATACTGGGCATTTCAATTCTATTTTCTTCAACCAAAACCAGTCCCAGCCCTCACAGACATCTTTTCAAGACTACCAGGAAAATCTCGTTTCTTACAAATGTTATTTTAATAATCTTAAAGGCTCTGGGTCTTATCTGTGGACCTTCTGCGATAATTCTAGGCTATTTAAATAGATTCCTCCAGCTCAAAAACTTGAAAGAAAGGAAGAAAGACAAAGACTAGTAGTCCAGACGTAAGTAGTGGCTGTCTGAAGTTAATAGTGACAGTTTTTTCAACAACCTCTTTTGACAAATTTGATGTTATGTGTTTTCACTACTGCACAAACAGATACAGTTAGTAGTAGCTAGAAACCAGTTATGATGGGCTCTGCCTTCTCTAAAAGGCAGTTATCAGGCATGTAATATCCCTTTCTATATAGTCAATAAACGCTTAGAGCACTGGATGTACAGCTAACATCTTAGAAACATGGAATCATGGAATGGTTTGGGTTGGAAGGGAACTTAAAGACCACTCAATTACACCTCCCTGCCATGGACAGGGATACCACCCACTAGATCAGGTTGGCCAAGGCCCCATCCAGGCTGGCCTTGAACACCTCCGGGGATGGGGCATCCACAGCTTTTCTGGGCAGCCTTGCCAGTGCCTCAACACCCTCTGAGTAAAGAATTTCTTCCTAATATCTAATCAAATTCTATTCTCCTCCATCTAAGGCGATTCAAATTTAAGCAAAGCTACCTTCTCTAACTCTTTAGTTAGAGGCTTGGTGAAAATACTTTCCAGTTTTTCTGTTGAAGCTGTGTGCTCTGCAGCAATGAACTTATCTTACTAGTGAATGGACAACAGGAGTATGATGATCAGCAGTTTGGCTGTTCCCATGTGAAAGAGTAATCAAAGATTTTTTTACTCTCCTCCTATGACTGATTGCACTTTTCCTTAAAAACAAAACCAACACAACCTTGAACAAATGGCAGAAGCATTTCTGAGAGGAGATCTCTGACCACATGGCACCTCTTTGTTTTCTGCTTGCTGTGTTAGGGCCCACACCTTCTGTCTGGGGATCAGTCTGGGGAGCTGTCTGATGAGTGGCAGTTTGCACTGTCCATCTGGGGTGTCTGACTTGTCCCAGTACCTCTGTAAGCAGTCAAGGTGCTTAAGTCAAAGTTTTGTTTTTCATTTTCAGACATGAAAGGATTAATATCGCAGTCCTTAACATGATGTCTGCCTAAAGCGATGTCCCTAAACCTTTATTGAATCTGATCCTTTTTTTTTTCTTCTTCAATTTTGCACTGTTAAGTGATGAAATTACTGTTTTATTTCACTGTTTTATTTCACTGCTTTCCTTGTTCACAAGGATATTGCCAGAAAAACCCTATAGCTTGTGAGTTGCTCAGGTACTAAATTAATGATGACCACAAAAATGAGTATCTAAAACAATACAATAAAATGCTTTTTCAATTTATGAATCTTAAAAAAAACTTCCATAAATTAAAATCCATTAAAAGATATTCTCACACTTTCCATGAGAATAGAATTTCATATGAAAATACTAAAAGTAGTATTAGCAGATAAAATATAGGAACAGAAAAGTGAAAATAAAAAACATTTTGTTCTTTCTTTAGAAAAATATTAGATTATATAGAAATTAATGAAAAATATACCAAGCATGGACAATAAATCAATTAATAAGAGTTTTGTATTGCTTTCAGCAAAGTCAGGATTTTACTTTTTCAGTTTCTCCTTTGACTTCACTTTGACTTTATTCAGACTTGTTCATTCTGATTCACATCATGCTTAACTTTAACTTCTTGTCATTGAAACCTAAAGCCAGGATTACTTGAAGGACATGTTAGAGTGCTTTCTCTAAATCACACCTTTGCCAAATCTGGTTTAATCATATTGTTTTGCTTAAAGAATGTTCATTCTTTAAGATCTACCTCCTGGATTTGTGTCGTTAAGTAAAAGTTTTGGCTGCATTTTTTTTTTCCTGTGTTTTCTTTAATAAGCACCCTGTCTTTTAGGCTGCAGATAAAAACAAGAAAATATGACTTTAAAATCCCATAAAGGCATATGTTATAGAAAACAAATAAAAATAGCCTCAAAGGATTATTTTTACAGCTGTTTCTTTTGACCTAACTCCTTGAAGTTATATTTTCAGTGATATAGGATCAAAATCTCAAGACACAAGTAGGAAATAACTACGTTTTCCAGGACAGATATAGTCTTGTTCCAGTGAAAGAAAACAGAAAATTCATGAGCCTTGCATATGAATGTTTGAAGAAATGTTAAGGAATTAAGGCATTTGCTTACCCTTAGGAACAATGAAGACATTAGAAGTGTTACCTTAGGTTACATTCTGCATACAATTTTCACTTTCCAGAAAATTTGTGAAGGCAGCAAAATTTAAGATATTCTTTTACCTTATGCAGTCTGCTGATCCACAGACTGAAACCTGCTTGATTTATGACCATATATAATTCCTTTCAACAGGATAATAATATCACTAGCATCGATGATACCTTAATGATCAAAAGTAGAACAGCTTAGAAATTTTATTTTATTTTATTATATAAATAAAGGAATTAGATGGCTTTTCTCTTTTCTCTTTTCTTTTTCTTTCTTTCTTTCTTTCTTTCTTTCTTTCTTTCTTTCTTTCTTTCTTTCTTTCTTTCTTTCTTTCTTTCTTTCTTTCTTTCTTTCTCTCTCTCTCTCTCTCTCTCTCCCTTCCTTCCTTCCTTCCTTCCTTCCTTCCTTCCTTCCTTCCTTCCTTCCTTCCTTCCTTCCTTCCTTCCTTCCTTCCTTCCTTCCTTCCTTCCTTCCTTCCTTCCTTCCTTCCTTCCTTCCTTCCTTCTCTCTTTCTCTCTCTTTTATCATTTATGTTTGTTAGGACCTTTCTATACACAAAGTTAACGTAATTCCCACAAGAAGTCAACCTTCTATTTTTATTTATTTATTTATTTATTTTCATTGACATAACTTCTTCCTCTGTTCTGGGGTGAAATTAAATTGGTACTGATACATCTAAACATAAGCATACCTCAGAAATCTCAGCTTATCTCAGATCAGATGAGGGAGCTATGTTTAACCACTGGAACATTTTCACAGAAGCTCATTCTCCATTATTGCAAGTTTCCACAAGGACCCCTGAAAACAATTACTTCTGAGCCCTGTATCTAATATCTTTTTCAATAACTGCAATTCTGATTCATCACTAATTAACATTTTGAATTCAAGATTTTTTTTTTTCTAAAATGTATGCTCTAGTTCAAGTACAACTGTGTGATATGAAGTAAAATTAATTAAACCCTGTGGACTGTTAGTGTAATTTTGAATATTGGAGAGGATTACTCTCATCAAACTGAATTTCTTGAAGTTAGGCACCTAGTTTAAGTTAATTGTTTAGGATCCCTCTGTATCCCATTAGTAGAATAAGTATATTCAGACACTGGGTCAGACATCTACCACTGTCAGGTAGGTGTCAAAGACAGGAGAGATAGTATTTGTTTATGTTAGCAATGCCTCTCCCTCTCTCCGGCTATTGACTGTGGTGATTGTCGTGGTTCCGCTCGAGTGGGCAGCCGAGCTCCACCACAGCCGCTCTCTCACTCCCCCTCCTCAAAGAGGAATGGGGAGAAAATATGTGAAAAGGGCTCAAGGATTAAGATAAGGACGAGAAAATCACGCAATAATTATTGTAACGGGCAAAACAGACTCGGCATAAGGAGATAGTAAGATTTATTGCCTACAACTAACAAGCGAGAGAAGTGAGAAAACAAAGGAAAAAAAAAAAAAACAAAAGCACCTTCCCCCCATCCACCCTCTTCCACCTCCTCCCCCCGAGCGGCGCAGGGGAACGGGGGAATGGGGGTTATGGTCAGTCTACAGCACTTCTTCTCTGCCGCTCCTTCTCGGTCACTCTCGTCCCCTGTGCTGTGGGGTCCCACCCACGGGATGCAGTCCTTGATGAACTGATCCGGCGTGGGCTTCCCACAGGCAGCAGCTCTTCCAGAACTGCTCCAGATATGGGTCCGTACCACGGGGTCCATCCCTCAGGAGAAAACTGCTCCAACCTGGCTCCCCTACGGGCAGCAGCTCCTGCCAGATCACCTGCTCCTGCGTGGGCTCCTCTCCACGGGCTACAGGTCCGGCCCAGAATCTGCTCCGGCAGGGGTCTTCCACAGGCGGCAGCCTCCGTTGGTGCAGGGCCACCTGCTCCACCGTGGTCTCCTCCACGGGCTGCAGCATGGAACCCTGCTCCACCGTGGTACTCCATGGGCTGCAGGGGGACATCCTGCTTCACCATGGTCCTCACCACAGGCCGCAGGGGACTTCTGCTCCGGCGCCTGGAGCACCTCTCCCCCTCCTTCTACACTGACCTTGGCGCAAGGCTGTTCCTCACTCCTCTCACTCTCCCGGCTGCTGTGTGGCGCAGCGTTTTTTCCCTGTCTTAAATATGCTCTCACAGAGGCGAAAAACAACATCGCTTATTGGCTCGGATCTGGAAAACAATGGGGCCCTTCCCAAACATGGGGCAGCTTCTAGATCTTTCTCACAGAAACCACCCCTATGGCTCCCTGCTACCAAAACCTTGCCACGTAAACCCACTACATTCCACTCCTCGCCTCTGTTAAAAGCATATTTAAGACTACTCACAACATACTCTTACTTTACAATTATCACAACAACCTTCACAAACTTCACTTACATCAAAAAGAAAAAGAATTCACCACACCAAAATAAACATAACATCATCACAGCACCGACAAGGTGGACATTTTACACACACACACCACCCCTCGTCCCTTCACCACACTAACATATCACAGTTACTGCTTTCTTAAATTCTTCACAACTTGTACATTCCTAACAATCATCCTGCACATATTTTTGCCCGTTACTTCTACTAACTATCATCCTTATCTCAAATTCCTCGAGCCCCACGTTGGGCGCCAAAAAAGACTGTCGTGGTTCCGCTCGAGTGGGCAGCCGAGCTCCACCACAGCCGCTCTCTCACTCCCCCTCCTCAAAGAGGAATGGGGAGAAAATATGTGAAAAGGGCTCAAGGATTAAGATAAGGACGAGAAAATCACGCAATAATTATTGTAACGGGCAAAACAGACTCGGCATAAGGAGATAGTAAGATTTATTGCCTACAACTAACAAGCGAGAGAAGTGAGAAAACAAAGGAAAAAAAAAAAAAACAAAAGCACCTTCCCCCCATCCACCCTCTTCCACCTCCTCCCCCCGAGCGGCGCAGGGGAACGGGGGAATGGGGGTTATGGTCAGTCTACAGCACTTCTTCTCTGCCGCTCCTTCTCGGTCACTCTCGTCCCCTGTGCTGTGGGGTCCCACCCACGGGATGCAGTCCTTGATGAACTGATCCGGCGTGGGCTTCCCACAGGCAGCAGCTCTTCCAGAACTGCTCCAGATATGGGTCCGTACCACGGGGTCCATCCCTCAGGAGAAAACTGCTCCAACCTGGCTCCCCTACGGGCAGCAGCTCCTGCCAGATCACCTGCTCCTGCGTGGGCTCCTCTCCACGGGCTACAGGTCCGGCCCAGAATCTGCTCCGGCAGGGGTCTTCCACAGGCGGCAGCCTCCGTTGGTGCAGGGCCACCTGCTCCACCGTGGTCTCCTCCACGGGCTGCAGCATGGAACCCTGCTCCACCGTGGTACTCCATGGGCTGCAGGGGGACATCCTGCTTCACCATGGTCCTCACCACAGGCCGCAGGGGACTTCTGCTCCGGCGCCTGGAGCACCTCTCCCCCTCCTTCTACACTGACCTTGGCGCAAGGCTGTTCCTCACTCCTCTCACTCTCCCGGCTGCTGTGTGGCGCAGCGTTTTTTCCCTGTCTTAAATATGCTCTCACAGAGGCGAAAAACAACATCGCTTATTGGCTCGGATCTGGAAAACAATGGGGCCCTTCCCAAACATGGGGCAGCTTCTAGATCTTTCTCACAGAAACCACCCCTATGGCTCCCTGCTACCAAAACCTTGCCACGTAAACCCACTACATTCCACTCCTCGCCTCTGTTAAAAGCATATTTAAGACTACTCACAACATACTCTTACTTTACAATTATCACAACAACCTTCACAAACTTCACTTACATCAAAAAGAAAAAGAATTCACCACACCAAAATAAACATAACATCATCACAGCACCGACAAGGTGGACATTTTACACACACACACCACCCCTCGTCCCTTCACCACACTAACATATCACAGTTACTGCTTTCTTAAATTCTTCACAACTTGTACATTCCTAACAATCATCCTGCACATATTTTTGCCCGTTACTTCTACTAACTATCATCCTTATCTCAAATTCCTCGAGCCCCACGTTGGGCGCCAAAAAAGACTGTCGTGGTTCCGCTCGAGTGGGCAGCCGAGCTCCACCACAGCCGCTCTCTCACTCCCCCTCCTCAAAGAGGAATGGGGAGAAAATATGTGAAAAGGGCTCAAGGATTAAGATAAGGACGAGAAAATCACGCAATAATTATTGTAACGGGCAAAACAGACTCGGCATAAGGAGATAGTAAGATTTATTGCCTACAACTAACAAGCGAGAGAAGTGAGAAAACAAAGGAAAAAAAAAAAAAACAAAAGCACCTTCCCCCCATCCACCCTCTTCCACCTCCTCCCCCCGAGCGGCGCAGGGGAACGGGGGAATGGGGGTTATGGTCAGTCTACAGCACTTCTTCTCTGCCGCTCCTTCTCGGTCACTCTCGTCCCCTGTGCTGTGGGGTCCCACCCACGGGATGCAGTCCTTGATGAACTGATCCGGCGTGGGCTTCCCACAGGCAGCAGCTCTTCCAGAACTGCTCCAGATATGGGTCCGTACCACGGGGTCCATCCCTCAGGAGAAAACTGCTCCAACCTGGCTCCCCTACGGGCAGCAGCTCCTGCCAGATCACCTGCTCCTGCGTGGGCTCCTCTCCACGGGCTACAGGTCCGGCCCAGAATCTGCTCCGGCAGGGGTCTTCCACAGGCGGCAGCCTCCGTTGGTGCAGGGCCACCTGCTCCACCGTGGTCTCCTCCACGGGCTGCAGCATGGAACCCTGCTCCACCGTGGTACTCCATGGGCTGCAGGGGGACATCCTGCTTCACCATGGTCCTCACCACAGGCCGCAGGGGACTTCTGCTCCGGCGCCTGGAGCACCTCTCCCCCTCCTTCTACACTGACCTTGGCGCAAGGCTGTTCCTCACTCCTCTCACTCTCCCGGCTGCTGTGTGGCGCAGCGTTTTTTCCCTGTCTTAAATATGCTCTCACAGAGGCGAAAAACAACATCGCTTATTGGCTCGGATCTGGAAAACAATGGGGCCCTTCCCAAACATGGGGCAGCTTCTAGATCTTTCTCACAGAAACCACCCCTATGGCTCCCTGCTACCAAAACCTTGCCACGTAAACCCACTACAGTGATATCTGGATGACCAGCATAAAGTTAATGATACCTAAGTTTTTATTACTAAAATGAAGTGCAATAAATCTCATTCTGTAATGAAGTTCTCATCACCACTGTTATTTGACACCAGGAAGCAGATTCTGTAAGGTGTGTTTCTGTGCTGTATCCTTGCACTGGCAGCAGCATCTTTTCTCTTTCAGAGTGCACCCTCAGCAAGTATGTGGATGATACAAAGCTTGGTGGAGTGGCTGACACACCAAAGGCACATGCAGCTATTCTGAGAGACCTGGACAGGCTGGAGAGTTGGTGGAGATGAACCTCATGGTGTTCAACAAGGGCAAGTGCAGGGTCCTGCAACTAGGGGGGAACAACCACAGGCACCAGTACAGGTTGGGGGCTGACCTGTTTGAGAGTAGCTCTGTAGAGAGCAACTTGGGGGTCATGGTAGACAACAAGGTAACCATGAACCAGTTTTATGCCCTTGTGGCCAAGAAAACCAATGGGATCCTAGCTTGCATCAGGAGGAATGCAGACAGCAGGTCAAGCGAGGTGATCCTCCTTCTCTACTCAGCTCTGATGAGGTCACACCTGGAATATTGTGTGCAGTTCTGGGCTCCCCAGCACAAGAGGGGTGTAGAACATCTAGAGAGAGTCCAGCAAAGGGCCACGGAGATGATTACGGGATCTGTCTTATGAGGAGAGACTAAGTGAGCTGCGCCTGTTTGGCCTAGAGAAGAGGAGATTGGGAGGGGATGTTATCAATCTCTATAAATACCTCAGGGGCAATGTAAAGACAATAAGGCCAAACTCTTCTCAGTGGTGGCCACTGATAGGACAAGGGATAATGGGTATAAATTGAACCACAGGATGTTTCATTGCCGTATAAGGAAGAACCTTTACGGTTCGGGTGACAGAGCACTGGAACAGGTTGCCCAGAGACGTTGTGGAGTCTCCTTCTTTGGAGATATTCAAAACCCACCTGGATGCAATCCTCTGTAACATTCTCTAGGTGATGCTGCCTGAGCAGAGGAGTTGGACTAGATAATCTCTGGAGGTCTCTTCCATCCTCAACCATTCTGTGATTCTGTGTGATTCTGTGCTTCTCTCTGTGCTTCTCTGTGCCTCTGGCCCTGCTGCCTGCTGTCCTCCCTATAGGCCAGCCGCTCCCAGCTCCGCTTCTGTCATGGGGTCATGCCTGCCTCTGATGGCTGACAAGTAGAAAACTCACTGCATCAAAGGAGCAAATTCCTGAATATATATGGCAGTGGGATAACAGACCATTCTCCTTCTGAGCAGATATTAACTTTCCCTAATGGGAGAGGTGAAAATATGGAGGTGCCAAGAAAGAACTTGAAGGAAAAAGCCTCAAGGGAAATGGAGAAAAACAAAAAGAATGGTTGTAGCAGAAGAAACAAAATATAGGACTTAATGTTGCGTAGGTGTAAAAGAAGGTGATTTATAAAGAACCACAGAAGAAGAGGCTGTTGAAAGAAAGACAGAGGAGACATAATTCAGGTTTTATTTTTATGAGAGACTTGAATGATCTCTCATAAAAAACTGTTCAGCACAGCCTGGCTAGTGAACGGTTAAACTGGTTCTCTTGAATAACCTATAGATTGACATTTGTTTCCATAAATTATTCACTGAATACCTACAAATAACAAACTCATTTGTTGTAACTGGCTTTCAAGCAAAAAAAGGGTGAAATTTTCAATACATTATTCAAACAGCTGGAGTTCAGATATGTTTTTATGTATGTCGGCCACAAATACACTTGAGGTGTTATTAGATGGCAAGTGTGATAAACTGGGCATTTCCTTTGCATCAAATGCTATTGATTGCTGAGCTCAGAGGGCCATTGTCTGCTGAAAATGTGGAGTATTTGAGCTTTTGCCAGTTCCTTGTTGCTGAGCAACGGCATTTGTCCCTTCCAGTTTCTTGTGTATGTAGCTTGTACATATGGATTAAACTGAATGTAGAATGAAAACTGCCTTAACTATTTAATGACCATATAAAATATCCTCTCTGTTTAGAAAGTAAGGGCTGCCAAGCAGTACATTTTCAAGATTCTCCTGTACAGCTTTTGCTACGTATAACACATAGCTGACAGGGAGCAGATAGAGGCAGGGCTGCTCGCTGAGGGAGCAGAGAGCCAAGGAGTCCGTCCTTGTGCTAGCCAGGCAGGGACTCAAATCCAGGGCTGAGCTCCACAGCACCCAAGCAAGTCATGGGGCTGACCAACAGTTGGTGGCCAGGCCCAACCAAGGGCACAGGTCATAAAGCACCGGTGGCCCATACAGGTTGCCAGGCCACAGGCTCTAGCAGGCCAAGTCCAGCCAGAGCTCTGGACTTCTGGGTGGGCCCACCTGGGTGCAGCCCATGGCCCAGCAGCGCAGTGCTGGAAGCTGTAACCCTGCCCTGCTGTGGCCTGGCTGGGGCAGAGACTGCTGGCCCTCAGGGTTACAGGGCATCCTGGGCATGGGACAGGTTGGGGAGCCAAGGACACTGGGCTGGTGGTGCCCACAGGGCCTTGGCAATGTGGTTGGTAAATATCTGTAGTGAGAGTCACACGTGTCCAGATTATTTTGTAATGCTGAAATTCTGGATAAAACATTAAGACCTTTTACTACATTTTAGGTAGCATAATTTGTTTATTATTATTATTACTTATTTTTAAAATCTGTAATGACTGTGCAAGCAAAAAAAAAAAAAGTGTTCGTTAACAGTGAGACTGTTTTTCAAAATTTGGGCTGTCAGCAGTATGTCACCACCACAGGAAAATGAGAGCATTTTTGTAAGATCCACAGTTAGGTGAAACTGGGATTCACATGGCAGTGCTAAAATTATGTTGACCTTTTCATCAGTCACTTTGAAATGTCAGAATTTTTCAACTGACTTCACACAGCACCTTTAGATACATTCAAAGCACCTGTTTTCTATCCAGTATTTTAAATTTTAATATTGAGTTCAAATAGCTATGTTAAAAAACAGAACAAAAAGTGATTTCCCTCATATTTCCAAATGGAATCCCAAAGGTAAATTCAAAGTCACTTGTGTTCAAGTAGGAAGTTATTGGTGAACTTCCAGCTATTGGTGAGCTTCCAACTCTTTCAGCTTCAATGAGATTCACAGTGTTTAATTAGAATGTTTTTATGTCTCACTGATGAAGTTAAGCAGCAGACATTTTAAGCTTGTTGAGAAACAGTCATGTTGTATTGAGTTACTCATATCTAAGAGTGGTTTTGGTGAAAAGCTAATTCATCTTTTTTATTCTACTATTTCTATCTGGAATCTTACTGGTGCCAGCAATGTAACTTTTGACTGCCACCTGAAAAAGTGATTGGTAGTCCTACAGCAGATGAAAACTTTTCTAGATATTGGATTTGATAACTAAAAGGAAATATTGGCTGAAGCTTAAATTCTGAAAACCTATATCAGATTTCCATTAAGAGATAAGGCTGGCTCAGCAAATGCTTACCAGGGTAAGCATCTCTACATAGAATGTGGTCTGCACCAATACCTAACTGGTATGTGCTGTCTCTTTCAAGAATAGTGTTATAGCATATAACCATAGAATTATAGAATGGCTTGGGTTGGAAGGGATCTTAAAGATCATTTAACTTCAACACCCCTGCCATAGGTAAGGATACCACCCACAAAATCAGGTTGGGCAAGGCCTCATCCAGGCTGGCGTTGAACACCTCCAGGGATGGGGCATTAACAACTTCTCTTGGCAGCTTGTTCCAGTGCCTCACCACCTTTACAGTGAAGAATTTCCTCCTAACATCTAGTCATTTATATGGACATGAAATCTTACATTACAGGACGATTCAGGAGGAAGACTCTCACAGTAAGTAAAACAACAGAAGAAATCCAATCATTTGCAAGGTTTCTCTATGAAAAAATCATTTTCAGGATCAGAACATGTGATTACAGAGAACAAGTATAAGGCAGTGGTTAAACAAACAAAGAACATTGTTTAGTTTTTTAATTACTTGAAAACTGCTGTTCTTCCATACTTCTAGATTGCATAAACAAAACAAAACAAAACAAACAAACAAAAAAGATATATGAAAGAATTTCCCACATGAAGATGATTTCTATGTGAAAGCTTACAGACACTTAAACCACAAATAAGTTAATTATGTATATCTGACTTTCTCAGCCCTTTTCTGGATACAAACATATCTTCTCTGAATGCATCATAGCACCCCAACTCTTCAAACTGGTTCAGACATACATCACAAATTCTAAAATATTCTTCTCTCTTTTTCTAGCTCAATGCCAAGAACAGGTAAGATTTAGGTCTTCATCTGTTATTATTTTCTTTTACACCCAGAGTATCTTCTGGAGGAATTTGCTAACTTGAAGTAGAAATTACAGTCTACCCAATAATGTCCATGTTTTATTGCAAGATGACAAACATCCTGTGTGTGAAGAGCATTTTATATTACTTCAGGGAATATGGTTCAATTTTAATGCATGCTGCTTGAAGTCCTAACTATTAAGGAAAATGATTTTTTTGGTGAGAAGTATGAAAATAGCTAGTTTAAAATGACTCTTTAAATGTTCCTATTTAATTATCCCTAAAAAAAAAAAAAAAAAGTAAATATGGTTTTCCTGTGGTTTATTTTTTTTTCTTCTTTAGCATACTTGGGATGTTGTAGTATAAGTGCGGGTATAGTAGAAGACTTTTCTAAACAGCTATTTTGGTTCACCTAAGCAGTTCTGAATTCAATGTATGAATGGAGGTAAGATGAGTAGGACTAAATGACACAGGTTATCAAATGGAATAACTTGATATAAGTGTTTTATTACCTGGCCATTTTGGCTATTGATTGCATTTCTTAGCATCAAGAGTGTTATGTTCTCAACCTTACATTAATACAAATATAATCTGCATATGTACTTGGATTTATATATACACATGGTTGTGTATATAATATATATAATAACTCTGTCATGCCCTGGAAATAATAGGATAGTAAGTTTTGATCAGAAGCTTTACATTAAAGTAATGTTACTATAGTTAATCTATTTTAGTCATCCACTGTTAATATAAAATATTAATATATCTGATTCAGTGTCAGTCATTCTACTTTGTAATAAACACAGAAAAGTAGAATTGGATACGACAAATTCAGAAAATAAATTTCAGAGTTAATGTATTACAATGACAGTAACAGCTAGCAATAACTGTATTGGTACAACTGCAACTGGTACTTACGCATTTTTGTTAGAGAAATACAACAAATCATACACAGTGAAAGTAAAATAATGACATAAATTAATTAAACTAAATTAATATTATGACAAAATATTTCTGGTGAAAAAGGGCATGAGTGCTGAACTAACAACATAATCTGTTATGCTGATGTGTTGGTCTCATCCTGTGATTTTTTTTTTTTTTGTGCAGTGATTTATGTGCAGTTGCCTGTGTTCTGAGCCGCTTTCTTAACATCAAGAGAAAGGTCTGGAGAAGTACAAAAGGCAACAGGGATACAGATATCATACAAATAGTACAAATACAATAAATCAATATAGAATCGTAGAATCAGTTAGGTTGGAAAAGACCTCTAAGATGATCAAGTCCAACTATATTAAAAATGATGAAACAAAAAGATAAAATAATCTCAAATCCTTGTTAAATCCTCAGAACAGCAACACCACTGCTACAGCAGTAAACTGATAGATCCATTCAACTCTGTAATGTGAGTCTTGTAGAAGTCTTGCTGAAGAATCCTGTGAAGAGAATGCTGGAGTTCTGCCTTAATTGCAGATTTATGCAAGCATGGATTTTCCTACTGAGTTAGATCAACTCAGTAACAAGGTTTCATGTGAAACCTAACAAGGTTTTAGGTGTTAGGATTTACCTAGAAATTTAATGGAATTTACATCTTCCCTTCAGTCCCTCATAGTCATTACTTTGCATCACGCTGCAAATATTCTTCATATGACAGAGAAACTCCACAAGATGTGCATTAAAAGTGGTATTCATTTTCTTGTGACAGCATCACTAATTGTGTGAAGAGAACTGGAATACACTTACCTGACCCTGTTCATTCTTGCAGCCAAGCTTATTTTAATTTTGCTTCATCTACTCCCTACAATTTATGCTAAAACAAATAGATTATGCAAAATCAAAAGCTGTATGCTTAGAAATATATCCAGTTAAAAGTCTTATGAAACTAATATTCATATGGCTTTGCAACGTCAAGTGTTTTGTTACAGTATGAATTGAAGTAATGATTGGATGGCAACGATGATGGTACAAATAAGCATCTTTTTTGATAAGCATGCATTTGTAACCAATGTTACTGAAGGAATGACCTAGAAAGAAGTCCCTGCATTGCACATTTGGCTTTGGAGATGATGATATAAAATTTTCTTCATAAATGGAGTAATCTGCAATTTAAAAAATCCTGAAGTTGTTGGACTCCCTTTACAGCCATAGAAAGACAATTCTGGAACTGTGCTTCTCTGAGAGGCTTTCTAAATTCTAACCAAAATTTATTCATGCCCAGTTTGTTTGTATTTGTTTTTATGCCAAAATTGTTCTTTAGATTAAATAGCTCTTATTCCTCTCTCTTGTTTATCCCCAAAGTGTTTATAGAGTGACTGTATTCCCTCTCAGCTTTTGTTTTGCTAGGCTAAACAAGGCAAGCTCTGTTGACAGATGGTTGGCCAGAACCCAGCCAGGCGAAGCTGACACACCAGCTTCAGAAAGCCAGGAGCAATCACTCTGTTCAGGCTACCTCCAGACTCTATTGCATCCTTTCAGAGATCTGAGAGTAGATAAACATTCTCTTGGGCTGTAGCTGTCTCAGTTCTTCCCATTCGCCAATTACTATTTATTTATTTATTAATATTTGTCAGTCAGATGCTCAAACTCTTTTATGGACATGGGAAGTGTAACTGTAGTCTGTGTTGACATAACTGGACTAATTTTGATCTAATAAATTTGTACACCAACATAAATGAAAAGTGAGCAATCTGAAGAGGGGGCAGTAAAAAGCTGTTATGGATCCTCAACTCTTATTTCACAATTGAGGTATGGTGAAGTCCTTGCTATCAATGCTATTGCTTCCTTTTTGCAAAGTGAGCTTTGCTACATGGGTATATGATGACATGTATACTACGGAGTCACACCAATATCTGCTGTGTGTACATATTTTCAGGTGAAATCTCCCCAATCCTGGAAAAGGATTGCTTATAGAAAACCAGAAATTTATAGAAATCACGAGAAATCCTAGATTTTTTTTTTTCCTTATTTATTTAAAATGAACCTGGCAACAACAATTAATTTCTCCTTTTGAACCACAGATGTTATGGAAAATAAATTGTTTGTTTCAGATTTCAAGTTACTCTCCTTTCCCATCTTAAAAATATTTTGCAGTCATAAAGTGGCTCCTTACCAACAGTGCTGGCTGCTTGTCAAGATGGGTGAGGTAATCCCTGCATATAGTGTTCAATTTTAGGAACTGGCTAATCTCCAAACTGTAAAAATGAATAGGTTAGGCTGTTGAAATAGGCTTTGAAATCTTGTTCTTGTAAATCTTCCATGGGAAAATATAAATTGTGCCACCTATGAATAGTTTTATGACTAAAAGATCTGGTCAAGGTTCGTTCCACACACATGTTCTGCTACTAAAGAAGTCAAACCTAAAAGGAGTATTTATCAGGACCAATGATGCATACATAGCTATCTGCTTTTCTCCTTCCCTCCCCCCTCTCTCCTCTCCCACAGTCCTTCAATCTCTTCCTCTCTTCCCTCCTTCCTACCCTGTTTCTTATACCCAAGATTCTCTATTTTATCATATGTCATGGAATGATTTCTGTGAAGCTGCTGAAATGTTTACATATTTGAATGAATCAGGGGCGTAATTTTCAGTGCCAAAATCAGTCTGGTACAGCATTTTCTTGATTTATTATGATATAGATCATCTGATTATGACAATATTTTCTGTGTTCAATCTGTTTAACTTGTTCTTTCTCAATATAATTTTTCCTTATTTCCTAATTCTTTCAGTTTCTCTTTTTCTTGTTAGAACTGTACTTAAAGAAATTTGAGCAATATGAGAAATGAGAAAATATATTCATTTTGACATCACTGACACTATGCTTATATGTTATGTCGTTTTTCTTTCATCCTCCACATGAATGCACATGATTAAATACTTCAGCACAAACTGAAGCTTTGTTGGCTGTGGATGGACTTCTGATTTTTCAAAGCTATTGTAATATGAATAACATATTTATTCATTGCTATGCCATCAACAGAGAATGTTGCACCACAGAAGAACTTTAATCTTATACAGGTGTCTATTAACTGCTTTTTTTTTCCATCTGTATGAAGTTCCAGGTCAGTAAGTATAGTTGCAAGAACTGAACTCAAATACATATTGTATTCAATATATTAGTAAACTTCCTTAATACTATTAATGTAAATTCTGCCATTTTCTGCAATAAAATTAATATTCACAGGTATTCAAAGGGCAGTCTTTGTGGATCCAATATATGTGTTTGGTGGAGACTTCAATACTTGAAAGTGTAATTTGTAAATAAAATCAGTTTTATTGGAATAGTGATTGAGCAATAAAGACCTGGAAAATATCTAACTGATTCACTTTGAGGGCTGAAAAAGAGAGAAAAGATGGGATAGGGGAAAATCCCAATCAAACAGCATTCCATCAGCATCTTCAGAGCAGTGATAATGAATGGCCTGAGTGCCACAAGAAACTATGACTTGACAGACGTACAAAAAAATCCATCAATTCTGAGAGCAGTGCTGACCTGCCTGTGTATTGGTTGGCATGGACAGCAAGCCACTCAAAATCACTCCACACATGCAGGTATTCACAGTGCCACCATACACTTCCCATTCCTTCTTTAATGTTTCTCTTTGCCTGGCTGGATTTCCATATGTTATACTCTTACTGCCATATGGTGCAGTGAAATATAATAGCTTTTGCATAAACTTGTATGCAAAGAATTCCTTAATCAGCTGAAGGATCACATTGCTATCTCCTCAGTGTGAGTAGCACTGTCAGTTTCTGGCTGATCGTCTACTGCGACTTTCATTGTTTACCTTGGCTGCAAACTGACACCATTTCTTCATAGTTTTATTTTTAGTGGTTCGCTGGAACTATTTAGCTTTCAGAAGCATACTTCGACTTGTTATTTTTTGTCATTGTTGTTAGCTGTTGTTGCTTGTTTTATAGTTATTAGGATTTATTCTTTTTGATCTTTGTCCTACACAATTATAAATTATAAAGTCTCTAAATTAATAGCGTGCTACAGTGCTGCTGTACTTAATTTTCTTCAGTGATGAAATTTTAGAATTTTAGTGACCAACTCTTTATTATTACATTTTGAACATGAATATGTTAAAAAAAAATCCATAAAAGAAAGACTGATCAATTGAATTTTATTTACATTTTGTTGATTTTGATTTGAATTATATTTTTCTTGTTTAAATGGTATTCAGCACAGCTTTATGCACTTTAACTACATAATTTGTTGTACATATATACATGTATGTTAGGACGTTAACTTCCTCAGGTGGGACAGTGAGACATGCTGTCAACAGGGAAAATAATATCTGGGAGAAAATGTGCCATATAGGCAAGGGCAGTTTATATATAGTAATTCTTGAAGAAATAATAACTGCTGAAGTCATAATTCCTTCCAAGGACTTCCTGAAGGTGATATAGCTCTATTTAATCTTCAAAGTGAGTTAATTGTTTTCATATGCAGGAAGACAAGGTCCTCTTATTGTGTTCTAAACTGCCTCTTGAATCTGGCCAGGCACAAAACTGAACTGATGACAGAACAACATCACTTTCAAATCAATTCTGTTTTGATAGTTCAAAGCCAATATTTGAACACAAAAATCTCCTTTATCTGTCAGCACCTGGGAAAGGCAATATGGCTGGAGTAAAGATGCACATGAGCAGAATGTTCCTATGCTGTAAATAGTCCTAAATTATTGACCTTTATGCAACCCTGAAGTGGTTTACTGCTGTTACTGAAGGTGGCAATGGTAAAATGACATGGTTTGGGGCTTCCATTTTTTTTAACTTCCATTGATTGCATTTCAGTTTGGCTCTAACAATGATGTATTGTAGAAAAATATCATCCATTTTTTGTTCCAGTTTTCCTGGAAAGGAATGAGGCTGTTTTGTTCCTTCAGAAATGAAGGCAAATTAATTTTTCTACTCTTTCTTTTTCAATTATAAATAGAAATATATTTTTATCGTTGATTCTGCTTTTCTGTGCTACCAGATTTTGCCTTTATCTCCCATCGTAAGTCAGTATTTCGTCTATATATTTGAGTTTGTCTCTTTTCACAGGTATAAATACTATTCTCAGATTAGGATTATATTTACTTTGATTGATTTCTTATCTTTTTATTGCTAGGTTTGTATTTTTTCTTTTTTTTTCTTTTTTTTTTCTTTTTTTTTTTTCTTTTTTTTTTTTCAGATTTAGTAGGTACATACAAGGTGTTCATGCTGCAAAAACTATTTCTCACTGTCTTTGAAAGGCTTTATCAAGGAAGGTTTTTTATTATCACTATTTTTTTTTTTCCTGCAAAGTACAGTGCTTTAGATTCACCTTCTTTCATTTGAAAGTTTCTACCTAAATCTTAGGAATTCAGTGCATAATCAATGGGACTTGTCAATATTGGGTGTTGCATCTTCTAAACATTCTAAACCTGGAAAATTCTGCTTTTAGCAGAACTTGCAGTCTTCTTTTAAGCTAATTTCATAACTATTTCATGACTTTTACAGTAGTCTGTACAATTTTCCATTTAAAAAGTTTTTTTTTTTTTTTTTTTTTTTTTTTACCATGGTTTACTTTTGACAGGAGAGATTAATTTAATTTCTTTTGTTTAAAAAGAAGAAGAACAACAACACAGTTACCTCAAAGAAAGATCACAGCTTAAATCAATGTAATTTAATTCTGCTCATCCTCTTTTGCATGTTTTGTTTGTTGTTATAGTTGTGTTTTTTTTTTTTTTTTTTTTTTTTTTTCCCCTGCAGGTATTAGTTTTACTTGCTTTCATAATTTGTACAATTGTTATTTTCATAAAATTGAAATTGGACTATGGTGCGATTACAAGTCAACTACTGGATTGGACTGAATGGACTACAAGTCAATGACTGCCATATCATTGTTCACCCTCTTTACCGTTTTCTGCTTTCCAGTTAAACTCCACAGACCTCATAGACCATTTTTTTTTCAGAATTTTGTGGTGTAAGTAGACACTAAACTCTTTTAGTTTTGACCTGCTTGGGTTGAGTAAGTCATCTCAGTCAAGAATACTTTACATACATACAGCTATCGTATGGACTTGGTGAGTTGAGGTGTTACAGGGAAGCTGAACTGTCTTGCTAATTCACAGACTAGATTTTGGTCTTTAGATAGCTGGCACTTGGGATATTAATTGTTTCTTAAACATTATTGAGATGGTGGGCTATGGTCCCTTAAAGATATAAGTTCTAAATATACAACATATTTAGGAAAAAAATGACAGTTGTTGGATATGGTGCTTTGACTGTTGGCAGTTATTTTTCATTACTCCCCGCTTTAAAAAGTGTTAAGGTGTTAACTGACAATACAAAATATGTTTTTATATGTGAATATTGTAGATCATATCTTCTGCCTTCTTTTATTGATGATAAAGTGGATGGGCTGCTAAACAAGGCATATATGAATTCAAATTCATTAGTGCATTAATTCAGGTAGTAGATATTGCAGTAAAACAAGTAGCACTCCCATTATACATGCAAGCTCATTTAACCATTTTGGTAGTTCTGTAGATGACAGAAAGTTCCAAAATTCTGAAATGTTTATTGTGATGCCAAACCCAGCCTAATGGTCATTTTCCTGTCTACGTTGAATTCTCAGTAGTGGAGAGAAGTGTTTATTTGAAGTAGGAAAGCAATTACAAACAAATCTGTCTTCTAATAGCAAGCACTCTGAAATCAGGTCTCTCTTTGCTCCCATTAATGTGTATATACCACAAAAAGCTCCCCTGAGGACACTACAATTGCACAACTGGCGCACAGGAGAAAGGAGCTGAGCTCGGAGGAGTAATCCTATACTAAACATTCAATGAATGCAATATCAGGCTTAAGGTGAAAATGAAAAGGTGGCCTTTACTAAAGTTCCTGTGCTGAGGGCTGTTCAATAAGCAAAACACAAGACAAAGAGACAAATCAGTTTAACTCCACTGATATTTTATTTTATTTTATTTTATTTTATTTTATTTTATTTTATTTTATTTTATTTTATTTTATTTTATTTTATTTTATTTTATTTGTCTTAAATACAGTATTCCACATTTGGCAAGGTAATGACAGTTGCTAGGTACTAAATACTTTCTTTCAAGTTGCTAATACCTTGGGCTTCTAAATTTGCATTTAGCAGGACTAGAACTTTTAAGAATTCTGCTCTAAGGTTGTTCCTGTTCAGTTCTGTACTTGCAAATAATAGAGAATTTATATTCAGTACTGTCTGAATTTCTCTTATGTTAGTCAGGGAATTGTACAAAATACCTGTCAGTTGCCTGTTTGTAACATGACATTTTTGAATGTTTATTGTGAGTATAACAGCCAGCAATTGTGAAGATGTTGGATGCCTTTCCCTGAAGTGGACAAATTCATCCCCAGAAAGAGAGGAAAAAATATGACGATAGCTTCACAGCATATTCCTTAGCAGATGTTGCTATGTGATAGACATCGGTCCACAGGGAAAGCCACAGAAATTTGTTTGTGCACTTAAACAGTGCTTTATGAGAGACAAGAAATGTTCCTGCTGAGCAATAAATACAATCCAAGCTGTATAGTCTTTGTGGGAAACTTGTTCTTACAAATAAATATATAATTAACAAGAAATAAAAGGTGCATTTGGTGTCTTAAGTTGAGAATAGATTGTTCCAGAATTCAAAAGTCAATGTGCCCTTAAGAGACAGAGCCTTGGCTACATTGCTGCTAAGTATAAGTTCTCTGGAAGGAGCTGGTTGTTTGGATGATTAAATCTGGCATTGGGTTTGAAGTCTTTTATACTTTGTGATTTAGCTGATTCTTAATATGCACAGGCTGGCTCCTAAAAGTTATTCTGACGACTTCAAAGATAGAAGCTGATGAGCCACTTGAAGTACATAGCTTTGATAATATTTGTTAAAGTATTCCAACTGGGGTTCTTGAGGTAGAGATAGTAAAATCTTTTAGAAATAAAAGTCAAAAAAGAAATAGAAATTCAAAAAGAGAATTAAAAAAAAAAAAAAAAGAAAAAGAAAAAGAAAAGAAAAGAAATAGAAAGTCAAAAATAGAAAATTTTAGCTAGGTTTCAAAATAGGCAATTTTTATATGTATATCTGGGCTGCAACATATCTCAGAACTCCCAATTAATTTTAAAAGCAATTCTCTCAATGAAACATCACAAAGCAAGTATGTTAAACTTGTTCTAATATTTGCTGGGCTATGATTTTTTATCACCAAATCTTTGATAGCCTTAATCTGTCACAGCAGTCACAATCAGTTTGTTTGAGCTAATATTACAGAAATTTAATATCAAAAGTACCAGGAATTCCCAGTGGAGTATTGCTTAGAGCTCTCTTACAGACAGTACCAGATTTTCAGAGGATAACACAGAACTTCTTGTTCTGTGTTCTTGTAGTTTGAGGAAAGGAGAGGCCTAGCTGTCCTAAGAGCCTTGATTTTTATTTTCTCCTACTCAGAAGACACAAACTTAAATGTGCATTATTGATATGCAAACTGAAGATATTGCTAATATATATTTGTGTAAATCTAAGATATGAAACATAGCAAGTTTGACTGAAGTTGAAGATAATCTTCAATAATGAATTATATTCAATTTGATGGATTGGTTTGGTATAGCATTAACTTTTCTCATTTTTTCCCCTTTTTATTGCTGTAAAACGTCTATTTCTATGAATATAATTTACAGCTAGTGGCTGTGGCTCCATTTTTTTAAAATTGCTGAGTACAGATCTCAGCTGCTGCCTTGCATTTTGATGTCTGATTTATTCCTAGGAACCTGATTTTGGTAGCTCCTTATCTAATCCACTTGGGATCATTTTAGCCAGTTCCACCTCCCTGAAGACAGCTCAGACTGCTTTCTTCCTACCAATGTAGCATGCTAACTAAGCCACTGAGGCCATTACACTGGAATATAGTCCTACAAACTTGTATCCCTAGTACTCAAAAATCTGTTTTACACAATAACACTTCACAACAGAAAAACAACAGCTTCTACTTGTTATTTGCATTCTGCTTGGATGTGTTCAATTCCCTGATTTAGTGATTTTAGAGTTCTGTTTACTTCGCACTGGAGGAGCAATTTTACTGCTCACACACTTAATGCTATTAATTAGCAATAATGCATACAACCATGAACATTAGAGCCAGATAAATGCCTCCTACTATGTTAATTATCTTAAAAGACACACAAAAGAAAGACAGACCTATTTATTTTACAGCTGAAAGAGAAAACATTTGTCTATTGGTCATATGTAGCCTTCGTATTTTTGCTAAAAATATCAAGTGACAGTTAAAATATGCTGTCAAAAACCAAATACATGTAGTGAGAATTTTTAGACTAAAAATGGAGTGAAATACTTTTGATCATTGTGTTTTAGTACATTAGCCACAAAGATTTGTCTCTTAATATGCAGCAAACTCAATTATCCTTATGTAGCTTGCTTTACAGTGCTCCCATTAGAATAAAAGAAGGAAGATCGAGATTTTTATTTATTTTTTTTCCCCGGCAAATCTCCCACAACTAGACAGAACATAGACTACGCACTCATTATTAAACTGCACTTTCCAGGCTGTAGCTATGGTCTTTCGCTACAGGTTTGTTAAATTCTATAGTATATTACTTGTCATATTAAAACTCAACACCAATTTAACTATCAGTTTTGCTTAAATGAACTCTTTGATTTTAGATGGGATATGAGCTATATATGTCATAGGTGTTCTTTTAACGATTGCTAGTTAACATAAGCCTTATCATAACTATCTTTTTTATTTTTTTCAAAACTTACCTTGTGTTCCACTGCTTAATGGTGGGACATGATCAGATAAAGATGACACAAATGAAAGAAAAAAGGGATTGAAATTGCGGAATATTTGGGACACATACAATCCTAAACACCTAGCTATCCATATCTGAACAGAGCAAATGGAATTATGAGTAAGCTGGTTCAAGTCTGCCTTTGAGGCACTGTCATGTTACTGGTGTTTGAGACAGAGGTTGGCCATTTGAGAAGGCTCCAAAATGATGTTTTCTGAACACTATGGTTTGTTGGGAAACATAATTATGACTGCTCTTGTACACTGTGGAAATAATATCTAACATGTTCTTTGTCCAGGAACTAAGTAAATTTGGATCATGCTCACTAGGAATTTGTTTCTCTGATACCACAAACCTGATGGTAATCACACTTGCACCAGACACAAGGCTGGTGGCACAGCATACTTGAGATGGAAACTTAGCAAAAAATGAGAGTGCTCACTTACTGCTCAGCCAGTAAACATCTTAGCCAACAGAAAAAAAAAAAAGTGAATGACAAATGACTGTAAAAGGTATTGTTCTAGCTATTTTACATCAGTTGGGTATGAACACACACACACAAACAAACAAACAAAAAACAGTTAAGAAAATGCACATTCACTGTACTGTGTCCCTTCTTAATGGAGAAAGATAAACATATTAAGGCTCTTTTTCAAACTAAGATTCTTCACAAGGGTCAAAAACAGTATGTGCATATTCTTTGAAATTGAATTTATTTCTGTTTCTGTAAGAAATGGAGCAGAGAGAGGAATAAGGAATGATTAGCAGGATAAGGGACCATGTGATGCAAAGCACAAGCAGACAGGAAGGATCACTCAGCAGAGTGTATTGGGCTTAAGAAGGACATCGAGGTGCTCTGTGATTAAGGTAGCAGCGTTTTGGTAGAAGGAGGGCTGCAGAGGTGGCATCTGTGAGCAGAGCCCAGCAGCTGCCCCATGTCAGGTCAGAGCTAGTTCCACCTGCCTCCAAAAGGGATGGCTTCTGGCCAGAGCAATTGAGCGATGTTGGTTGTGAGAGCAGATTTAAGAAAGGAAAAAAAAACACCTGCTGCACCACAGCATCTGGGAGACAGGAGCAGCAGCCCTGCAGACACTCAGGTCAATGTAGAAAGAGGGCAAGAGGTGCTCTAGGTGCCATAGCAGAAGTTCCCTTGAGGCCTGTGGAGAGGTGGAGCAGGCTGTCCCCCTGCAGCCCATGGGTCCCACATGGAGCAGATCTCCATGCTGCAGCCCATGGAGGAACCCCTGGTGGAGCAGATGAATGTGGCCTGGAGGCCCATGGAGAGCCCCCACAGGAGCAGGCCCCGGGCCAGAGCTGCAGCCCGTGGAGAGGAGCCCACGCAGGAGCAGGGGCCTGGGGGGAGCTGCTGCCCGTGGAGGACCCGTGCTGGAGAAGTTTGCTCCTGAGGGATGGATGGACCCCGTGGTATGGAGCCATGTGGGAGCAGTTCTTGAAGAGCTGTTGCTTGTGGGCAGCCCCCGCAGGTTCAGTTCAGGAAGGACAGCATCCTGTGGGAGCGACCCCACTGGAGGCAGGGGCAGGGAGTAACTGTGAAGGAGCAGTGGGGATGAAGCATCAGGGACTGACCAAAGGCCCCACTCCCCATTTTCCTGCACCACTCGTGGGGAGGGTGTAGAAGAGGGTTGAGGGACGGGAGGGGGAGGGAAGAAATGTTTTTAGTTTGCTTTTAGTTTCTCACTGCTATAGTCTATTAGTAATAGGCAATAAATTCCATTAATCTCCCTACGGTGCGTCAGTTTAGCCCATGATGGTAACTGGTGAGCGATCTCCCTAACCTTATTTTAACCCTTGAACCCTTTTTCATAGTATTTCCCCCCTGTTCTTTTGAAGAGGAGGAGTGAGTGGTGTGGTCAGGTTTAGGTAGACAATAGTGTAAAACCACCACACAGAGCACAGACCATGCTGCTGAAGCAGGTCATGGGGCACAGAGTGGTTTAGAGTCCATCCCTGACAGTGCCTGACAAAGCAAGTCAGAGGAGCGGGACATGATGTGGCAAAGAAAACAAGGAAGCAGGTAAGTCACTGCTGCAGGAGCAACTGATAGAGCAGAACGTGGTGCGAAGCCCAGTGCTGGCTGAGTGATGGACAGCTGACAAACCAGCTATTTAGAACAGTTTTCCCCAGCTCATTCATACCACGCCTTCCTTCCCAGCAACACTTAACAATTTTAACTACAGGAACCAGCTGGCCTAACAGTTGCTTTCCCAGAGGAAGAACATAAATTGTTCTAGTTACCTTTCAGGAGTTTTCACTCTGCTTATCTACCCTGTTAAGTATTCTCCCTGCACTAAGAAGATGAGCATACTTCTCTTGTTCTTCACAGTGAAGAGCTTTATGGGTAGTAGGCAGTAACAATAAATAGCAATATTTTATTTTATTTTATTTTATTTTATTTTATTTTATTTTATTTTATTTTATTTTATTTTATTTTATTTTATTTTATTTTATTTTATTTTATTTTATTTTATTTTACAGTAGGATTTCACTGTGATGTTTTAAGTGTTCATGCTGGAGCTTTGCCTGCAAACTGTTGCTCAGGCTTTAAGGTTCCTTGGTGCTTTACACGCATGCTTATACAACTTTATGGTGTACAGTGTTACTTATGGGAGAGTCTAAATATAGATTATGTTTGCTTCCTATAAAACACTGTGGACTCTCTTCTGCTTCCATAGAGGTCAGTATCAATTTTGCCATCAAGTTTTGCAAGGCCGGAAACAGGTCTGAGTAAGAGAGAAAGGGAAATACTCAGGAGAACAGTAACCACACACCGGCAGTTTTCTTCAGCATTTCTCATCTGCAGTATTTTGCCTGCTTAATTTGGCTTGTGTATTGTGAAGTGCTTTGGCCCAGAGTATTTAATGAGAAGAATCTAGCTTCTTTTACAGAAGCTAGACCTCTGCCACCTAGGGATGTGTCTGGAGAGGGAGCAGATGTTGACTGAAAAACAGGGACTTTTCCCACTGCATGGTCACTTACTGTTGGTTAGCTCATGGATGTTAAAGTGGAAAATAGCAACATACTATGAAAAATGCTTGGTATTAGTCTAATGAAGAGAGAACACCAGATATTGACAATATACGCTTACCAGAATTATAAAGTTTTGATGTTCGTGAAAATTTGTTTTACTGGTGGTAGCTTGGGAGACAGATTTTTCATGTATTTGCAAACACATAGTAAAAATTTGTACAGATAAGCATAGTTCAGATGGGTAAACTGCATTTGTTTATAGATATGGATAGGAACAAGGATGTTCGACCTGAGAAAAAGTAAATATTCTGAGGAATTTCTTGTGAAACAAAATACAAGAAACAAACATACAAAAAAAATATATATATATATATAATACATAAACTTTTATTTTGTGATTTTAGGCTTTAAGGTTTTTCAATAAAAATTAATTTGATTTCAAAAGCTCATTTGGAATAAACAAACAACTTTCAATGCAGAAATGCTCAAAAACATTACTGAAATTCTGAATCTTAAAAGCAACGTACTATTTTCTAGCCAGGTTTTTCTTTTTTGTTTGTTTTTCTTTTTTTTTTTTTCTTTTTAAATATAAATAACATGGCTACCAAAATTTATCTTTAAATATGTAAGGATCAGCTATAGTTAATTAAACCAACCAAATCTGACATGGGAATTGACATGTATAATGTGCTGGGTTATAGAAACTATCAGAATAGAAAGTTCATAGACTGATGTTCTCAGGTCTGATTCTCATTTTACAGACACCAGACTGATACTAGAAGTGCAGCTGATTACACATTGTAGCAGATTAGGCAAAAATCTATTAAGTATGCTAGAAACAACTCTAATCACATTTTATTGTTAAAAGTGAAACAGCAATTCACTCTAAAAAGTTAACTTATGTTTGCTTAGAAAGTGCTCTTTGTACCATTAAGTGTGGATAACTACCCTTTATAGTTAGCCATTTCATTTGTCCTTGTTTATGAATAGATATAAATATATGCAATGATAATACTATTTTAGTGAGTCATGTATTAGTTTGAGGGATAACCCAATTTTCTAAGCACTAGGGATATGGGATTCTCTTATAAATCAACCATAGTTTTCAGCATACAAAAGCTGCTGCTGTCAGGTGTCAAAAATTGCTATTACCCATCAACGTCAGTGGAAATATGGTCATATACACCAGCTAACAGCAGGATCAGAACACTCAGCTTCAAAACAATTTGAAAGAATCAGAACTGCTTGCTTGAAATAGCTACCAAAATAGAGTACAATGAAAATACTGGTGTGGCATGACATGAAACAACTCAAGAAACAAACAAACAAACAAACAAAAAAGTTGAGATGTGTGGCTATAATTAGAATCCGCCTATAAATATCAACAGAAGGTGAAGAAATACAATAGCTGAACCAAAATGAAATGTAAAAACAAAAGTAAACTCTGGGTTAATGTGATAGCTATCAAACAGAGAATGTGACAAGTAGCAGATAGATCTGAACCGTGAAGCCTCTTATGCTCCAAGCAGTAAATAAAATATAGAATTATAGAACTATATAGGTTGGGAAAGACCTCTAGATTATCTGGTCCAACCTTTAACACAGCAGTGCCAAGTCCACCATTAAACCATGTCATGAAGCACTACCTGGTCACTACATAATTTGCCCTAATATGTGTCTCAAGTATGTGAACTGTTATTCCTTATGTATCAGTTTTCAAGAAAATGAGCTATCAACATTCACCTGAAAAATATCTAAAAAAATATTGTAGAAAACCTGATCAATACGATAATTGAAAAGTGTGTTCTTGTGTGTCTTCTTCAATCTTCGTGAATTTTCCCGTGCAGGCTTTACTGGGACCTGAAAATTAGCTCACCTTTTCTACAGTTTTCCATCACCTACAAAATAGCATTTTTGTGCAATAGATATTCAATATGTTTCTCTATAAAATAATTTCTATTACACTCACATTTATGCAAAATGAAATAAACTTTGCCTTTTGTTTTTGGTATGTAATAAATCCAGTTAATGAAACTAATCTTACTTTGGTGCTAACAGGAGGAGGTTCAGGTTAAGTAACAGAGAGGTTGCATTAATTCCAGCTGAGTTAATGAAGTTGAGGTTTTAGTTAGCAGCAATTTACTGTTAATTACAAAGGGTCAACTGCCCAAAAAAAAAAAAAAAAGAAAAGAAAAAGAAAAAAAGGAAAAAAAAAAAAGTATGTATACAATAAAATCTATTCGAAACTAGGATGGTGTGAAATGTAGTTTGCAGTACCAATAAAGCAGCAACAGAGTCTAAGAAACAGAGATTCTTGTTCTCTGGTTGCATCTACTTTGTCAGATCAAAAGTCTGCAATGAGTCCACAGAATCCATAAATATAAAATACTACTCAATTCAATGTCATTTGAGTCTGCAATATTGCAAGTCTTCCTATTTAGATGGATTCTTGAGCCTACACCAAACATTATGGAGTGCCTGCTTTTTTCTCCTTGTAATCCCTTGCCATGCAGGTACTTTTCACAGCTGCAAGTGTGTTAAAGCTTGAGTACACTTTTGGATTTATATCTTTGAACAGAAGGGAGAGGGAACTGCATGTGATTTGCGCTATTTAAAAGTTGTGTTTTTTTTTCTGCCCAAATTGCCTATCTTGGTTCTTTCTATTGAAAGAAAGAGAAATGCACTGTCATGTGACAGCCTTCTGACAGTTTAAGGAACACATCTTATGATCTGGTGAGCCTACTTTTTTTTTTTTTTTTTTAAATGCAATAAATGCTCTTACCTCTAGAGATGTCATATACAATCACTTAAATAAATTCCACTAATGTGAGAGACATTTCTATTGCTAGACAAAGAAGATACTCTCACTCAAGAAGAAAAAAGGTAGGTAAAATTTATTTTGTTTTAAGCATAGAAGAGCTAGGTAATTGGTGTTTGACGAATTAAATTTCAGAGCTTGCTTAGTGAAAAAAAAATTAAAAAATCTATGCTCTGTGTAGTAAGGTGCTTTCTATGGATGAAAGCTGCAGGAACACGGAGGCAAACATCATGAAGCAGTTCAGTCCTCTTGGGTAAGCCAGGTAAGCCCGTGCATGCAGCAACAACTGTGATGATGTGGGTCCTGTACTCCACAAAGAACAAGGAAGAACAGCACCACAGACAAAAGATTTTCAGACTACCCTGTCTGAAATGCTAACAAAACTTATGTAGATATTCATGCTTTTAGTTATTTCTGCTTTTAATTACTTCCATACTCTAAAAGAACTACAAGGATGATGCAAAATACACAACAGATAAAGAAGTATATCTAAGTACAAAATGTAGTGGTTATCAATTACACTGACAGAAAAGAGGAAACAGAATAAAAGGAAGTCTGCATTAATTGAATATTACAAAGACACATTGCTGGCTCCAGCTAATGGAGTTATTTGTGAAACTTTGGGTTCTACTCCCAAAAGTAATGTCTCATAATTAATTTATTGCATTGTATTCCATCTGCAACCCATTAAGAAAGAATGTTGTGATGTGGAAACTTGCACTGTTGGCTCATGAGTGATGATTGCAATACTATTCCTAACCACAAAGGAATTTTTTTGGAAATTATATGAGCTAGAGCAAGGATAAATATAAAATGCAGTTGTACAAGCAATTTTAATACAAAAATAGAATGATAGAATGGTGCCATTGAAAAGCTTTTCAGTCTGTTTCTTCCTCTGAACAAGACTTAACAATTTTGGGGGGTAATCATGCATATTTTTATGTCTGGATATGACTGTATGTTCTAAGCTAGAAATCAAAAAGAGTTTCTATACATATTATATATCGACACTTATAATTAGTGTGTTGCAGGTCATACGTTAAACAAAACAGTGAATCAGGAGGAAAGCATATTCATTCAAACACCAGCACCAAGTGCTTTCTAAGATTAAAGAAAAATGTATTTATTAAAATAATATTTTTATTCCCAGTGTTCTGGTACATTCTTCCAACTCTGATAAAACAAAATTTCTTTGTTTTTCATTTTTGACATCACTAATAGCAAACCACACGGAAATACATTATATGATTAAACATTCTTGCCTAAACATAGGGCATAGAATATTTTTTCTGACTAAAAGTACAATGCCTTTTTGATATATTCAATTACTTATGTCAGTTATCTAAGAACATGTTTTATTTAACACAATTTTATATTCCTCTACAGAAGATAGGCCGTATCTTATAGTTGCAATGATGGCAGGCTCTTTCTTCTCAACACTATGCTGAGGTAGGCAGCTGTGGCTCAGGCAGGTTTGGCTGTACTGTTCCTTTTGGAAGGCTGCTGGTATCTCCAATGCACCATGATCCATGTCTACCTGCCAGGAGCAGGCCAGGAGGTGGACACTTCCCAGGGTCCTGTTATGGGATGCTCATGACACTGTGGATCCCAGGGGCTGGCCCTAAGCAATTCACTCTGGGCTGCACCACCAGCTCAAAGAGGTGGCAGGGGACATTGAATCACTCTTTACTCATCACAGACAAGTGAGGGTATTATGCACACTGGCAGCTGGTGACTTAGGGACTTGTGTCCTGCATAATAACAGTGTGGCTGATGGAGGATTCTGACTGCAATCACCAGGCCAGCAGCATCCTGACAAGCTGGTCACCATGTGAGCTGGGGGGACACAAAGCAAGGACATGGGGAGCAATAGGAACATAAGAGGTTAAGGGTTACACCACCAATATCTTGCAATGTATTCCTGACCAGCTGCCCTCCCAGAAGCACCACATTATGTCAGGAATGGCCAACATGTGCTTCTGTAGGAGGCTCAGACCACTCGCCAGTGTACCCTGTAAAGCAGGGATGGCAACCACATCATCCCTTCACCTGATTCCAGTATAGCTCCATAACCCTGTGTAACAAATAAGTCCAGCAGAACTTGTGGGTTGCTTCCCACCACTATAGCAAAATATTAGATATCCTAAGTGAGTTTAAAACCTATTAAAATACTATCAAACTAACTAATGGGTGTTTTCCTTACATTTTAGATGTATTTCATTTCGTATAACCACTACCAATAACAATACTTAATTATTTTTTTCATCAGTAAATATATCCACATTTGAAAGATTCTTTAGGTTGTGAAAAGTAATGCTTTGAAAGAAGAGTTTTATTGCAGAAGTATACATTTTTTTTTCATGAGGGTAAGCTGGATATTAGAGACTATTCAGTGCTAGTGCCATAATTTTAAAAATGACAGATTTATGGTGCAGTCTAACATTTGCTGACTTCTTTGGGACAAAGACTGACTCCATAATTTGAATGGATAACTTCTACTTAGCCAGCAAAATCACATTTGCCAATAGAAAGCATCCCTGATATAACACCATCTTAAATAAGCAGAAGATACCTGACTATTCATAAGTTATTATGCCAAAACTAAAATTTTCAACAATTCTTGAGTGGGGAGCTTAAGTGCAATTTATTTCCAATACTACGAAAATATTTTTAAAAGGTACTTAATAACCTTAAAATATCAATGGATGCCTAATAGCACTTTGAAAAGTTTCACCTCCAGCTGACTAAATGCCTGTAAGAGTTGATTCTGAACTGTGCGTTTTTAAAGAGAGGACTGCAGTAGAACTCCACATGCAATTTTTAAGCGACAGTACTGTTTAAAAGATGTTTCATTCCTCCTGCCTTCCAAAAACCCTCTTTCAAAGCCAAAATATTATTAAGGAAGTTAAAAATGTGTTTTTGTTAATCTGTTTCAGTTAACTTAGTCAGCTGGTTTGGATTTAAAGTTTAGTTGAGAAATATGATTTTAACCCCACAAACTTGTGCTGCGGTCCTGAGGGAGCAACATCCTAAAGCAGTCGTGACAGGTGGAAAGGGGCAGAAATACCTTAAAAATGTTGCAGAAAATGGATGTTGTTGTTTTGGGGCCTTTATTTATTTATTTTTATTTATTTATTTTTTTTTTCAAAAATGTCTCAAAGCTCTGCTGCTGGTTGCCTCTCTATATAGCCTGGGATATGAGAGCATATCTATATGTATATGGAAGAGAAAGATTCAAGGAGGCAACAAGGATGCTTTGAGCACAATTTCCTCTGGAGCAGAAGCAGCGTTGCTCTCTCAACCTACACTTTTGTTTTCTAAACTACATACTGTGATTTCTTTTTCATTGCAGTGCTTAATTGCAGCATTGTTGTCTGCATTTTCTAATATCCACAGAAGCATGGGTTTTCAGTGTATGTGAAGGAATGCAAGACATTTTTTTCACTTAATCATTGTATCAATTATTCAGTATAGCTAGTATAATTTTAATTTAAGTTTTAAAAAATGTGGTCTTTTATAACATTAGGCCTGAATGAGGTGTAAGCATTGCAAATCCTAGCATATATGCAATAATTTATCATTAGGGAAAGATAATCAATGCTTGTTTAACCTATTATCACTGCTGCTAAGTGAGTAATTCAACAAAAGTTGTTTTCTTGCTATTTAAGAGGAGAAATTTGGATTAAAGCAATAGATTAAATGATTAAATCAATGATTAAAGCAATACACAAGAGAATTTTCATATATGAAACTCTTATTCCTTCTTGCAGTCTCTTCTGTTTACACCTTCAGGAAATTAGGGTGATGTCTACATTGTTTTTTTTTATTAGGAATTTCCAGGCTTGCTTGGTGTTGCCCTGATAGTTCTGCCTGGTCATATTGGTCAGTTTGTGCAAGGACGTAACAGAGTGCTGTGCATCACAGAGCTAAATACATCACCCTTAAGAGAGAGAAAAGTAACATCTGGCCTGAGGGACTCCCAAAGACAATTTCAGATGAACCACACTCTGAAAAGAAAACTAAAATTTAGGACATGTGCGGAACCTGGTTTGTCCTTTGGTGTACAGTGAAGGGGACAGGGTAACGCTCTTTTCAGCTGCAGCTGGCACCACCTCTCTGAAGGCAGGTGCAGGAATAGCAGGTTCCAATCATTATTACTTTATTTGTTGTGCAAGGAAGTGGTGAGTGCTCAGAACGGGGGGGGGGGGGGGGGGGGGGAAGCTTGGTCCTTTATATAAGGAGTTAAGAATCTAAGGTGACCCCTGCATAGGGTCATTGTGCTTGTTTGTTTTTAAATAGACTTAGTTTAAATCAATGCAATCCCCTGCTCAGACACTTTAAGTAAGTTACATTGCTTAATTCTAAGCACATAATTTTGCCCCTAAGCCGGATAGTCAAAATAAAGCAATGTGAAACTTTCCTTTTCGTTTAGGTTGTGTTGATTTTAAAAACTTCACATACAGATGAATTATATGATTTCTGAAGTGATTTTAGTTGTACAAATGCAATTTTGTGTGTAAGCTTTTGTAACTGTTGTCTCCTCTGTGGTAGTAAATGAGTAAATGCTAGTTTCAATTCAAACTAAGCAGGACTGTGGTGCAGGCGTGGATGGTGTCCTGTTGTCACCTGTGTGGTTCAGCACTGCCCAGCCTGGCTCTACCCAGGTGTGCCAGCAATGCCTGGCACTGTTTAGGACATGTTTGGAGGGAAGCTCAGGCTACTGGGCAGAGTGTAGGAAGCCAACCTCTTTAGGGTCAAAAAATAAATTTGTCTGCATTGATACGAACTGTGCCACATAACTGGCCCACAGAGCCCTATGGCTTCTTTCACTTTCTAGTGGAGAAGCAGGAGGTACTCCCCTTTCTGCCACCTTTTCTCCTCCTCGCAGTCAGGCACTAGTCCAGAGCAATTTCTGAGGTTTGCCTTTGTCTGCATAGTAATTTTGGACCATTTTAACTCCTGGAACTATTTATTACTTTTGTATATTTAATAATGTAGTTACATTAATAGGTCCTTTATGTATTACTATACAGTATATAGATAAGGCAGTAAACAATGCCACGGTAGTTATTTTACTATAAGTGGAGTTGTGTCTGTGATGTGAGCAAGGAGGAATGTATTTCTTTGTGCATATCATTAGAGTTAAAGCAATGCAAGATGCACTGTGAACACTACAATGAGGAGGCGGAGTGGTAAGGGTTGGAAGTGTAGAATGATATAAACACAATTGCTGGCAAATAGGTGATGCTACCTCCTTCTTACATCTAAATGCAGTAGATCTTGATCTACCTGGATGCATCTTTGTAATTGAAACCCCTACATTCTTTTATTGTATTTACTTTTCAGCATCAGGCATAAAGTTTATGTCATTTCCACACTAGTCTGGAAATACTCATCCTTCACAATCCATCAGAAGCTCAAAGAATAAATTGTCAATAGACATTCTGCTTCCTCAGTAGCTTTACAGCACGACCAGTATTACTATCCTGTCAATAAAATTAATACGGAATTTTACTGAATTCAGGTAAACATGAAGGCTTACCTTCAGGCATATTTTTGTCCAAATATGTATCTTAAGCTTCATTAAATTTATGCAGTAAGACTTGTAGAAAATTTAGGAAGAGATTTGCAGAAGAAAATGTCTTTGTGTCTGTGTGGAAGTTTTCTTGGGAAACAACTGTAGTGATAAAATACTTATCCATATTTTATAGAATATGAAAAAAAAAAAGCTTTCAATTGAAATATTAAATGTATTTTCCTGTTCATCTAATGTATCATAATTCCAGGAATTATTCATGCAAGGAACAAATACATTTTCTGTGAAAACAAACATATGAACTCCGACTGTTGACAAGATACAAAATCCATTAGGAGGCTGTAAAGGACCAGCACAGAGAGCAGCTGACAATAAGCACAATGTGATAAAGAGGGCTTTTGATTTTCTGGTCATCATTGCACAGGTTAATTGTTTTCAGAGGCAACATTCCCATCCCATGGCAGACACCTGTTTTTCCTTGGCTAACACAATGCACTATTTTAGGCTAGTCTCCCAGCAACTTCACTGTCAGTTTTACTGCGTAGTCCCACTCTGTTATTAGACAACGGTGGGCATTTAGAAACTGCATTTATTCATCTGAGTTTTCCTTTAAAGCGTACTACATGTGCTTTGAAATTAAAAACTCGTGATCAGCAACTTCACTTACATGGGCACCATATACATATGCATTCATTGTGGCACTAGGGGACATGGTTTAGTGATGGGACTAAGTAGATCAGGTTGATGGCTGGACTTGATGGTCTTAAAGATCCTTTTCAGCCTTGATGATTCTAAGATTTAATACATGAACTATACAAATAGGTGTATATAGTGTATGCATGCATATAAGCTTGGCATACTTGCAAACTCAGGAAGAAGTTATGTTGTAAATCTTATGTAGGGTGCAAGCCTAGAAACATATATAGAAATGCACATTTAGAATTCTTTGTACTAATGATGGTAAATTTAGGGTCCACAGATGTTGAGATAAAGGATTATTGTAAACATTTTTAATGCAAAGTTTCTTATCACACCAATAGTGTGTACTTCATAAATAAATGTGCAGTATATCTTCCAACGTGCATGGCATGTGTCTTCACCAGTAAATTAAAGCCCTGTTTTTACCTGCACATAATTACAATCATCTGCTTAATGGATTTACTGCTTTGTTTTACACAGAACTAGCAAATATAGGACATGTTAAATATGACATTTCAAATACTCTAGAACAGGAAATTAACTGACTAACACGTTGATATATAATACAACAAAAAGCTGTATAATTCTCTGTGACCAAACAGATTATTCCAGGCATGGAAAAAGACATTAAACGAATTATCTTAAATACATTTCATTTTACCTAAACATATTTTAAAATAAATAAAATAGTCTAAATCAAAATAGGCACTTTAAAGCAGTTCTGAAATGAACTTCATGTGTTACTGAAGATAGACAAGGGGATGGATTTTACACAGCAGCCTGTAATTTTATTAATGTAATGTAACAGACATTTTTCATTTAAGTACAGTAAGAAGACCGTGAAATTGGACTATTTTGTAAAAGAATCATAAAATCTGTCTCTGGGGACCAATTATCTTCAACATACCAATAGGATTCCCCTCAATCTTTAAATCTTTTACGTGGGACAAGGCTGAGGTACTAAAAAGTAATTTTATCCATCAATTCCTTAGCATTTCCACTTCTGAGTGGCACTTCACAGTTCTTTAATTTCCTAACACCTCTACCATGAAGCTACACAGGGTCTATCTGGAAATTCTGAGGATACTAAAAAATCTCTGCAGTTCCTCTGCTGGTTTTGGCACTAAACAAAAAGGTCTTAATGATTTCTTTTGCATGCAGAATTTCTTTTTCAGAATAATATTTCCTTTATTTCACTAAACATATTTATTAACCATAAAAAATAAGGCAAATGTTGCATGCCAAATTGTATAGCACATGTACTTATATATATATACATATACATGTATATATACATGTATACACACATGCATATTCCATGTATAATATAAAGGTTGTGTGTACCTGCTTAGAGGAAAACAAACAGCTATGTTGTTTTAGAAGTTAAATAAAGAAATATTAATGAGATTGTGTCACCAATGCAACTCCATATTACCCTGTCAACAATGTCATTACTTACTGTAATGTTGTTGGGTTAATACAAAGAAAGAACTGGTTAATTATAATAAGGTTATATCTGCTTATGACTTCTAGTTAGAGGCATTACCCTTCCAGTAATATTCCCCTGACAGAGTAATAAGGTCCTGACTATTTCACCAGTGTTAATTAAAGCTAAATCTTTACCTGATTTTTTTAATGAGTATTGAACTTACATGTAAATTACTTTGGATCTTTAAACAGAGAGCTTTTATAATTTTCATCAGTATTCATTTCAGCTATGTTGGAATGGTCCCTTCAGCTTTTCCTGCAGGCATGGTAAGGCAGTTCCGTCATGCATAGGACTCAGACTGCATTGAAATAACAGTTGTCTCGGAAACTGCTATTTACAGTTTTCATTTTTGTCACAGTTTCTGGGATTGCTTAATCATATAGCATTAAAATAAATGGACATCTATGCTTTCATTTTTATTGTAACATCAGCTTGTCAGGAGGAAGATAGGAAGATTTCTTTCTTTTTTATTTTTTTTTTAATTTGTTCTCATGACTTATGTAAAAAAAGTTTTATTTTGTGTGTAGAATTCATTGGATCCATAAAGTGTGATCTAAAGAATGGCAACAAAGTTCACAGAATATAATGTCTGCTCCTGAAAAATGAATATAAGGTAAATCTACACATGCACATGCACACCACTAATGAGGCTTCTTCTTTATGGTTTTAAGTTCAATGGGCACAGGACTTATGTAAGAAATATACTTAGGTAAGAAGTAATACTTTTGAAGCTACTAGTGGCACAATTTCTATGTTTTTAGAACTTTTATTCTGTAAGCAGGTAAGTTTTCTGTTCTTTAACATCAGTTAATCCATACTGTCGCCACAAGACTATTTTTATTACTGACTGTTTTACTTTTACCCCATGAGACAATAGAAAATTAAATTACTGCATTATGATTAGCTAATGATATGGAAGAACATATACTAAATGCTTTCTCCATTGAACTTTCTTTGTTATTGTGATGAAGCTTTCATGCTCTATGACAATGTGGCATACTGCAAAACACAAACATTTCAAGAAAAATCTTTTTTGTACCACAGCCTCAAATCAGCCACCAATGAATTGCTTAAGATGATATGAAAGTAATTGCATTTAATATTATTATAATTATAATAATAAATATTATTATAATATTCTTAATATTATATGTTTATTAAAAGAGAATTTCAAAACACACTGTAGGAGGTTCATGCTTCATCAAACCCAAACTAATTCCAGTAAGTCTTCCAGTAATCTGAAAAATCGAAAAAATTTTTTAATGAAGCATAAAAACACCTCCAGAGGGCAATATATCTTATATATCTTGGGATAAGATTAATTGTCCTTCAGAAGTACCTATTCCTTTCATTTACTATCTAAGAGTCTAGAAAAAAAGCCTAGTAGTTATATAAATTAGGACTATGCTTTCTGGTGGTTAGTATTAGGGAGAATTTATCCATTTTAGTATTTTATAAAGAAACTTAGGTGTCTATTAAAGTCGGATGGGAACAAATTCTATCCAATCTTCAATTATGAAAGCTCTGAAATGAAGCTATAGTCACTATTTATTTTGCATTTAATTCTCCACCTGCAATATTTATATTAGGGAACAGGACAGATACAAAATACTGTCAGCATTTGATTTAAGTTATTGTGTAGCTCTTGCTTGGTTCCTATTGTCTATATCTGGAAGAAAATCAAAATAATTTGACTTTATGATATGTATTTTAAAATTTCTAATAAATTTGATGCTGTTAGCTTTACCATTTTAAATTTAATATTCTTTTAATCACAAGACAAAAATTAAGAGATCTTAGAGTTCACATGAGGAAGCTCAGAGATCGGGGCTTTTTTTCTCTTAAAACTTTCAGAATTTAGCTTTTTAGGCAAATTTGCTGGCAGGCTGCTAAATGAGCTGGTGGCTCAAATAGTGGGTAGCTCGCTAATATATATATATAGGCTAACATATATAGCAGGCACACTAAATCAGGCCTAAAGTATGTCTGATCAAATGTCTTTGCACAGCGAGGACAGCATCCATCATCCCAAGTTTGTGGTTTTCACCACAAAAAAAACAAAACAGGCTTAGCAGAGGTGGAACAGGCCCCAGCTCACAGCCCCTGCAGCCTGCAGTGAATCTCCATTGCAGAAGTCTTCATCGAAGCTGATGGAGGAAGTCTTAGGAAATTGGCATGTTCCAGCTTGTTCCCCCTATTGAGGCTATCAAAAATGTGACTGATGTGACTTGGGAAAACTCTTCATGAGTGATTTGTAAAAGACAAATTAACATCCCAGATTAAACTTCATGAAAATTAGTGGCTTTTATGAAAACCCAGACTGATATCCTAAAATAAGATACCAAGAATTTCTTCATGAAAATGAAATACACTTTGTACCACATACTGTGCCTGAGCCATCTATGGTGGTAAAAAAAAGGGTCTCACTACTTTTCCTTCCAAACTGAAAACTTGCAGTATATTAACCTATTCAGTCATGACTTTTCCGGTCTTTATCTCAAGATGCTTACTTGATTCTGTTAACTTAAATGTTAAAACACACTTCATGTTACTGGTAGCTGTAAGCAAGGCTAATTGATTGATTAGTCGCTCATTTAAATGAAAGTTATGTTAATGTACCCCTCAGTTTGGAAAGTAGAAATTACAAACATGGTTTCAAGTAAATACAGTTTATAACAAGACAACTTTTGTCCATGATTTGAAGTGCAGATTGGGAGTAGGGGAGCTGAGCTACTTCTTATTATTAATATGACGAACCATTAATGAAAAGTTGGTAAGTAAAATCAAAAGTTGGTCACATAACCTCCATTTGTTTGATTTGCAACCGCAAGCAGAGCTTTGGTAGTTGCTCAGTATGCTTCATAGGGGTTAAACATCTGAACTTCTCACATTAAGAGATCACAGAAGTGAATATATTACAGGAATATTCTTTGAGTCACTCTACAATATTTAAAAATATTTAATTAATATTTTAGAGCAATATTATACTCACACTTCAAAGACGTTTTTACTTTCATTACCCAATCATGAGTAATGCAGTTAAAAAGAGAAATGGAGTAAAGGAAATTTTGTTTAACATAAAACCAATAGTGATGTGAAATATTTATTAGTATCAAGAGTCCATGTTTTCTATTTCTCTCTTTCAGAAAGGGATAATTCAAGCTGAAAAATTTGTAAATAGAGGAAAGGTGAAATGCTTCAATGCCTGCTCTTGTTTTTAATAGAAAAATGAATTTCCAACTTAAAAACATCTCATCCTAAAATGTTCTCATCATAAAACCTGGAATTGAACCAATTTGCTTTAGAAAATAACTTAAAAGAGAAGCTGGCTGAATTGAAGACAGGTAAGCAGAATGTAGATTCAACTAGATGGGAAATGAAAGGCCTGCTTATTCCTTTGTGCTGCTCTTTGTGTGACAGGTTGCTTGCACTTGGCAAAGTGTTTGCGCAAAGCAGATGCTGCAATACATTCAGAAATACACAGCTTTGACATGAAACATGTTAAATTTAGCATTCTCTATAAGATAACAAAAGATTGACCTTGACAAAAGCATAATCAGACATTTTAAAGCTCTCATCAGCACTTCAGTGCAGTGAATTGATATTCCCTATGTTTTTTACAAGGATGTTTACATGTGTAAGGCAGAAGTGGTCCTAGCTATTGCAGCAAACCTATTCACTACTCTCACAGAATATGAATGATTGTCAAAATGCAAAAAAGATGACAAATTCTATAGGACAAAAATATTGTAGATAAGTGACAAATATTTAGCTTCACATTGTTTATTTATATAAACAACATTTTATTAATATTTTATAATACTGTAGAAATGTCTCATGATACAGATTTTGCAGTTAAAATGCCTTTCAGGGCTGTAGCACTTTTAAATATACTATGATGTGAAATTCTTTCAAAAATGGGTCAAGCATGAATTGAAGGTTGGTTCAACCGAAGACAAAGGATGTTATCACACAGAAAATCAAAGATTCCTTTATATTGTGATTGTTTCCATGTAGTAGTAGCTTTCATTACCTTCCACATTTATTTTTTTCTTAAATGTGTTCTGTATGGTTAAATGTAAGAATGTTAAATCATAACAGCCCTTTAATTACTAAAGCCATTAATTTAAGCTCTAGAATGATTATATTCTTGCATGAATAGTACATCAACTTTTTAATTCATAGAAAGTGGGACTGTATGCATGTATACACACATGTTTATATGTAAATATGGATATATATATGTGCATGTGTATATATATATATATGCATGAGTATAATCTAGGCATGATCTTGAGACTTGCATCCATGTTTATTGCTATGTAGTATAATTCTCATTCCATTCTGTTTTCTGTTTGTCCTTCCCCCCTGCAAATACCAAAACTTCTAGTCAGTGGTTTGAATGGTTAAGCTATGTGGGGACTTTTCTTGAGGATTACTCATTCTGTGAGTACCAACAATTCTTAACAACTATATGAAAAGTACTTTAAATGTACAACAGAATTTGAAAGCAAGAGTTGTGCTTTAACCCGAGTAGGCAGCTGGGCCCTGCACAGTTGCTCTCTCCCTCCCAGTAGAATGGGGGAGAGAATTGGATAGGTAGAAATATGAGAACTCATGGGTTGAGATAAAGAGAGTTTGCTAGGTAAAACAAAAGCCGTGCATGCAAGCATAACAAAACAAGGAATTAATTTGCTACTTCCCATAAGCAGGCAGATGTTCAGCCTCTTCCAGGAAAGCAGGGATCATGATGGATGATAGTTAGTTTGGAAGGGAAACACCATCACTCTAAATGTCCCCATGTACACCCTCTGTCCCTCAGCATTTATTGGTGAGCACAATGCCATATGGTATGGTATATCCCTTTGGTTGGTTGGGGCCAGCTGTCCCGGCTGTGTCCACTCCCAGCAATCTGTGTACCCTCAACCTCCTTACAGGCAGGGCAGTGTGAAAAGCTGAAAAGTTCTTGACACTGTGCAAGCACTGCTCTGTAACAACTGAAATATCAGTGTGTTATCACCACTGTTTTTATCACAAATCCAAAACACCGCACCATACCAGCTACTATATCGAAAATGTACTCTATCCCAGCCAAAACCAGGACAGATACAGAGCTGTAAATATAAATCTAGATATATGAAAGGAGTCTGGAGACAGGTGCACACAGATATTTGTTGAAGACAGTCATGTATTTCCTTCATTTAGCAAACTGATAGCATCTGTACATGTACTAAGGACATACATCAGTATTTCAGTTTGATGATAATCAATATTTAGGACAACAGAAAGAGAACTTGCAACTTAAAATGATATATACTTCCTGATACCTTAAACCAGGAAATACTGTTATATAATTTCCCACAGATGTGTCTGATACTTAGTGTTGCTAATACTAAGTATAGTTATGTTGCTAATACTAAATAAAGATTTTCACTGATACAGATGTCAAACATAGTGTGGATTTTCTGAGTGAAATCTGTAGTGAAGAAAATAATACATAAGGAATAAAGGTATTTGTTGGAAGATGTCCTTCCCCTTTACACAAATTTATCTTCACAATAAAGGAAGATGATTTAGAACTGAGGTCTATCCTGAGGACATTTACTGAAAATTAGCTATTTGACATTTTGTTTACATTTGTTTTTGAAAACCGAGTAGTTTAAGCTCTGTGGTTTCTCAAATCAGGATACTTCCATTTTTGATGCCCCTGATTGTACATTGCAAATCCCCCGTGTCCTGGGAGATGTAACTCTCACTAGACTCAACACAAGAAAGAGCAAGTATAGTAACGCAGCTGTGGGCACAAAAATATCCTGATATTAATGGAATGGGAGGGATGAAGGTGCTGAGCTTGCTTCTTGCTTTTCTTCCCTCCCCAGTTCCCTCTGGGCACCTAGCAGGAGGCTGGCATTTTGGTGGGTGGCAGGGGGCATTTCTATGGGGAGTCTTCTGCCCTTTCCACCCCAAATGTCCCTGCCACATTTACATCTCCAGAGCACTTCCACAGTTTTTCTCTGGTTCTGTTAATCTGGTAAATAAGGCCTGGGAGTCGGAGAAAAACTGCAGTACTGCAAATACAAGTAACATATGAGTCTCCTGCGGGAAAGACTAGCAAATGGGCTCATCTAATTCTTTTTGCTCCTTGTCTATAAGTACTGTGCTCTAGAGGCTGCAGCAAAATGCACTTTGATTTTATAACCTCTGAGCTTCAGGAATTTGAATCCATATTTTTCCACTTCTGATGAAGCACCCTAACCACTAAGGGAAGAGACGGAAAGGATGCTTCAGCCTCCCTGTGGAAAGTCTTAAGTTGAAGGAAAGAGCTTTATTAAGACAGTAGAAGGGGAAGAGACAGAGCATGACTCCCTTGATCTAGGATGGTTGGTTGGTCCCAAAAGAGAGAGTTATGTGAGTTTGGCTCCCAGGGCTACCCATGTATTTCATATCAATGAGCTTCTGCCTATGAAGCCCAGGGAAGAGAGACATTGGTGAACTGTAGATATACTCAGTCCTGCTGCCTTAAAGCTCATTGCATAAAGCAGATGAGAAAACATATTAAGAATAAAGTTCTAAGAGAAAAGATACTAGAAGTCAGTTCTGAGTTACAATGAGCAGAATTGAATGTTAAATTATAAAACAAAACATTAAGTACTTTCATATTATTTTTATACACCTGAGCAATCGATATTTCGTGTGTGATTTCACATAATCACAGAATAGTTTAGGTTGGAAGGGACCTGCAGCAGGGCCTTCTAGGTTGTCCAGGAACATGTTCAGATGACTTTAAAATATCTCCAGGGAGGGATACCCACAGTCTCTGTGGGCAGCCTGTTCCAGTGCTCCATCACCTGCACAGCAAAGTGATGCTTCCTGATGTTCACATGGAATCTCCTGTGTTCCAGTTTGTTCTCCTTGTCTCTTGTCCTGGCACTAGGCACCACCCTTCCTTGTCACTATTCTTTTACAAATTATTAATGATTATATCTTTAGACAAAAAGTAAATCTAAAGACAGAATTTATATAAGAAAAAAAATTATTATATCAGTGTTTGATAAGGCATCCAGTTTCCATAAATCTTTTATACAATGACAGCATATAACATATTTAATCAATTATTTACATCTGCTGTAGATAGTTATGAAGTTGATTAAATGAATTAAAAACAAACAAACAAAACAACAACAACAACAACAAATGGATTTTAGAAACACTTTCCCCATCATGAACTTAATCTATCTCAGAGTAACAACTGTGTGTAAACTTTTGATATTTGGGGTTTTCTAATGCTACCTTTTGCATAATTACAGCATAATTGGTCATATTCTTTAACCTATTAATTATTAAGATCTACTTTAAATCTTAATTTAGTTTTAACAAAGATTATTGCTCTGTGGGATACTGTATAATTATTATTATTTTTTTTTTCTTCAAAATGTTTTGAATTACAGAATGTTCCTGGAGGAGCTGCAGACTTTAGTATAAACTTTAGGTCTACTGAGGAAAGGCTTGCTTTTATTGTAGCTATCCTTTCATAAAATACAGTGTAAAGAACTATCAACTTCAGTTTGTCTGCCAATACTCCTTTATTTTTTAGGAGCTCTGGGTAGCAGTGCTGTAGGATGACATCCAAGCACAGGTGCCCAAGCAAATATGCAGTCATAAAATCTTTAGAGAACACTCAGTGGTAAAAACAAGGACTTGCTTTTACATTACATTCTTATGCAACCCATGGAATTATTGCTTACAGTGGTATTGTAATGGCTACCTAAATTGTTAACATGAATTTCAGCTGGTGAATATAATTATTACACATGGAACTCTAACTTAAAGAAGGTTATTAAAATTGCAGAACAAAACATCCAAAAGTAATGAAATGTAAGATATATTTAGCAATGAGACAAAAAAATACCTATTTTAGTAACTGAAGTAACTGGAGTAAGCAGGCCAAATGCATGCTAACATGTGGCTGAAAGAGTAGGAGGCAACTTTGAAGTAAACACGAATCAAGAATCTGTGGAAGAATGAAAGGTTAGCATAATGTCAGGGTGTAAACAAATAAGGATGTACCATAGAACTTGCATGTCCCCCAAATTCAAAATTTTAATCACTGAGCAGAATCATATCGCCCCCTCTCCCCCACCCACCTTACTTTTTGAAGCAAATTAACAGAAATGGAATATTGTTTTTTAATGAACATTATATCCTTGTAACTGGACCTGTCTGTATGTCTGCTCCATGACTTATTTAGAAGTAAGAGGTAAGAGAAATGAAAAATTGCATGATCCATTTATAGAATGGATCCAAAATATTCTGTTTTCTCTAAAAGACTGTAAAGTAGGAAAATCAGTGCATATGAATGCATGGAAATAAACATAACCAGCATGGGATGGAAATTTAGTAAATTAGACATGTGGAGATCCAAATTAATGTTTTTTTAATAAACTCCTTGGTCATGAGCCACCCTATCCTATTCTTTTTTTTTTGTCTGATTTTTCACTTGAGCATATGAAAAAAGCTTCAGGGCATTGTATATATTTTATTTAATGGAGACACTGCAAACCTGTTTTAAATCTCACCATAGTACCCATTTGAAAAAAAAAAAACAAAACAAAAACAAAAAAAAAACACACAAAAAAAAAAAACAAACACATTTTTATCTGAGGCTTGCCTTAATATTTCCACTGGTGGAGAAATAACCTTGGTGTTAATGAAATGCCTTATAAACCATGGAACTTTGTTTTCCATTTTATCTCCTTTCTATCAAGCTTATGCTTTTCTTGGCTATGTTGGAAAGTAAGACTTTTCCTTGTTCTGAATCCACTCATTTCATTTATTTGATTACCTTTTACTTTTCATTTTGTGTGTTGGTGTAATGTCACGTAAGCCAGCTGTTCATCCTACAGTGGATTTTTTAGAGTGTGCGTCTGTTTCCAATTTTACAGGCTTGACAGATGTCTATGGCTCATATTAAGATTAAATTAGCTTCCTGAGACAGTCTATACCTCATACAACCATTTTGGTTTTTTCCACACTCTGCTGTGCCACTCCAAGCCTGTCTTTTGCTGAAGAGAAATGCAGTTTTCCAAATTCATGTTGTTTTTTTTTTTTTTTATACTTTCAGCTGTACAGACATCCATCCATTGGTTTCCACTAGTTTAGTTTTAAACAGGAAAAAGCCTTCACAATGCAGCACATTTTTCAGATAGCACATTGGCTTCAGTAAAGCTTTGCCCATATATTAACAAGATGTAGGTGCTGAACATTAGTCCTGAGCCTGCTACTGATGTCTGACTTCATTTTGCTAGTCACTTTTGACTGTGTCAGGTCATGATAATCAGTAATACACTCTGCATTCCATGGGATTATGATAGGGAAGAGACCAAGCCAATTTTTTGCTTATTTGTGTGCATATTTTCATTTGAACTATGCTTATTCTATTAAAGGACACTGGACACTAGTAACAGGCTGAATTCCCTTCAGCAAGCCCAACTGCACTCTTTTGCAGACCTCTTTCTATCTTTTGCAGATCTCTCTATATTAAGCCATACAGCTGAGAAATTTTTTAGAAGACCAACTGAATCCTGGCATTGTTTCCTTAGGGATGTAGTGTATCTACCCCATTACAGAGCTGAAGAAGCTATTTTTGCAAATCATTAAGATTTGGTACTCCCTCACCAAATTGAAGGTGCAGAAAAAAGACCACTTTTTCAGGGTAATTCATAGACATGGAAATTTAGTGAAAGGCCTATAAAATGCCACTCTTCACTTACTGCATGTGGTTTCTGTTTCACAGAATTTCAGAAAGGTTTCTGAAATTTTTGTAGGCACTTAAGCATCTGAGTATTTCTTGAGCTTCAGATACTGATATATTCTTTAAAGATTTGCATAGCTACTTATAGACTGGCTTCCAATTCTGTGGAAAAGTAGGAAAAATCTGCAATTTCCTTTTAGGACAGATTGAGCTAGTTATACATTTATCTCTACATTCACAAGCTAGCTACATCGCTACATCTTTGTCCAGTTCATAAATTTAACCAAAAACACATAACAGGAAAAAAAAAAAAAAAAAGCTTTAAAATTAAGTACTAAGATTAAAAAGAAACTTTTTAAACTCCCACTCTGTACTTCCATCCTGTGAATGTGATAACTGGGACTCATTCTGCTAGACAGCCTCTTAGGTTGGGGATGCAGTGTAATTTTCCTTTCCAAACTCCTTTTAACAAATCCCATGTTAGGGGACATGACATAATTTAGAAAATTGTAACAAAAGGAGCTGCAACATGAGAGCTGCAACATGAGAGACCTGCTCAACACTGGATAGCCTCTTAGTGCTGGTACGTAATAACTTCTGGGCTCTTGATTTAGGAAAGGATCATGCCAACATCCAAACCAACCAGGGGTTAAGAGCATAGCTGAAAAGTGGCATGGATCTGCTCCAGACTTTGAGTGAGTTGTGATGTGTCATTGCATGGGACAGCACGGGGCTCAGCACCGCTGGGATGTGGGCTGTTAGCCCACCTTTCCATGAGTGTCATTGAAAAGCAAATGACACAGTTATGGGTGACTGCCAAATCTCTCACCGATTCTTCTTGTTTAGTGTCTTATGAAAAATGTCTTTAATGAATATATGTAATTCCAGAATTTTTGATTAACAGTGGACAATTTATCTCTTGAAATAAATTTGCAGTCTGAGTATGGCTCCAAGCTTTATATGAAACACTGGTTGCAAGCAATTTGTTTTCCAGCTCAGAACTTTTCTAAGTTATATCTCTATCAGTGTAAATGATTTTATATGTGTCTAGATATATAGTGTCTCTCTCTCTCTCTATATAGTGTCTATACACTGGAGATATTCAGTGCCATATAGTTTGTAAGTTATAACTAGTGGAGGAAAAATTCTACAGGATTCCTCAGTAGCTGCAAGATTATAATATATCTGTCTCAGATATGATATGACAGATGTTCAGAATACACTTATTTGTTCAACATTTTAAGACGATTAAGAAGGATTTGCTTTATATTCTAATACTTTAAATTAGCTGTGGAATTTACAAACTGACCTAATTTTCAATTTTGTAGCAAAGAAATTCAAAGAGGAAATCTGTGTATTTTCAAAATATTAATGACATATGTTGATGTTTCTTTTATTTATTCTACTGTACTAGTACTATGTAAAATTTTAGACTAACAAATTATCTGTTTTCAGTGGGAATGAGGCAATTAAGTAGATATTTTACCTATGGCATTTGGTTGGCATTTTTATTTCTAGTTTATTCTTTTTGTCTGTATACATGGTTATTTTGTGTAGTTTTGAGAACTTTTCTCTATATTTGAAACAATTACTTTGAATGTACTTGTAATCTTTCAAATTTAGAATCATTTTTTACAGAAGAAAACTGCAGATCATCTAGTCCAACCTTCTCCTCAAACAGCTTCAGGGAGATAAGGTTGCTCAGGATTTTGTCCAGCCAAGTTTGAATATGTCCAAGGATTAAGTATCCACAACCTCACTGAGCAACCTGTTCCAGTGCTTGACCACTCTTCTAGGAAAATAGTTTCTTTCACATGCTGCACTTGTGTATTTTGCCTCTTCTCTTTCCACTGTGCACCTCTGGGAGGAATTTGACTCCATCTTTTCTACACCCTACCATTAAGCAGCAAAAGACAGCAGTGAGGTCTCTTTTTTTAAGGCTGAAGAGACCCCTCTCTCTTAGCCTCTCCTTACTGGACCTGCTCCAGTCTGCCAGTGTCCTTTTTTTTTGTGCCGGGAGCCCCAAATACAGCACTATAGAGAGTGCTGTCATGAGAGCTGAATGAAAGTGAAGGATCACCCCCCTCAACCTCCTGGCCGTACTGCTGCCATTGCAGATGACAAGGAGGTTCCTTGCTGCAAGGGCACAGAGCTGTCTCACTTTACAACCCTTTTGAATTTACAGAATCACAGAATCTCTAGGTTGGAAGAGACCTCAAGATCATCGAGTACAACCTCTGACCTAACGCTAACAATCCCCACTAAACCATATCCCTAAGCTCTACATCTAAACGTCTTTTAAAGACTTCCAGGGATGGTGACTCCACCACTTCCCTGGGCAGCCTGTTCCAGTGTCTAACAACCCTTTCGGTAAAGAAGTTCTTCCTAACATCTAACCTAAAACTCCCCTGGCTCAACTTTAGCCCATTCCCCCTCGTCCTGTCACCAGGCACGTGGGAGAACAGACCAACCCCCACCTTGCTACAGCCTCCTTTCAGGTATCTGTAGAGAGCAATAAGGTCGCCCCTGAGCCTCCTTTTCTCCAGGCTGAACAAGCCCAGCTCCCTCAGCCGCTCCTCGTAGGACTTGTTCTCCAGGCCCCTCACCAGCTTCGTCGCCCTTCTCTGGACCCGCTCAAGCACCTCAATGTCCTTGTAGCAAGCAGCCCAAAACTGAACACAGTACTCGAGGTGTGGCCTCACCAGAGCCGAGTACAGGGGGACCATCACCTCCCTAGCCCTGCTGGCCACACTGTTTCTTATGCAAGCCAGGATGCTGTTGGCCTTCTTGGCCACCTGAGCACACTGCTGGCTCACATTCAGCCGGCTATCAACAGTCACTCCCAGGTCCTTCTCTGCCTGGCAGCTCTCCAACCACTCATCTCCCAGCCTGTAGCTCTGCTTGGGGTTATTGCGCCCCAGGTGGAGGACCCAGCACTTGGCCTTGTTGAACTTCATGCAGTTGACCTCAGCCCATCGGTGCAGCCTATACAGATCCACCTGCAGAGCTTTCCTACCCTCGAGCAGATCGACACACGCGCATAGCTTGGTGTCATCTGCTAACTTACTGAGGGTGCACTCAATGCCCTCGTCCAGATCATCGATGAAGATATTAAAGAGGACCGGCCCCAGCACTGAGCCCTGGGGAACGCCACTGGTGACTGGCCTCCAACTGGACTTGACTCCATTCACCACGACTCTTTGGGCCCGGCTATCCAGCCAGTTTCTAACCCAACGAAGCATGCGCCAAGAGCAGCCAGTTTCTTGAGGAGAATGCTGTGGGAGACGGTGTCAAAAGCCTTCCTGAAGTCAAGGTAGACCACATCCACAGCCTTTCCCTCATCCACCCAGCGCGTCACTTTGTCATAGAAGGAGATCAGGCTCGTCAAGCAGGACCTGCCCTTCATAAACCCATGCTGACTGGGCCTATCGCCTGCTTGCCCTGCAAGTGCTGCGTGATGACTCTCAAGAGAATCTGCTCCATGAGCTTCCCTGGCACTGAGGTCAAACTGACAGGCCTGTAGTTTCCTGGGTCTGCCCTCCGGCCCTTCTTGTAGATGGGCGTCACGTTTGCTAGCCGCCAGTCGATTGGGACCTCCCCCGATAGCCAGGACTGCTGATAAATGATGGACAGTGGCTTGGCCAGCTCCTCTGCCAGTTCTCTCAGTACCCTTGGGTGGATCCCATCCGGCCCCATCGACTTGTGCACATCCAAGTGCCGTACCAGGTCACCAACCAGTTCTTTGTGGATAGTGAGGGTCACATCCTGCTCTCCATCCCCTTCCACCAGCTCAGGGTACTGGGTATCCAGAGAACAACCAGTATTGCCGCTAAAGACTGAGGCAAAGAAGGCATTGAGCACCTCCGCCTTTTCCTCATCTCTTGTAACTAAGTTTCCCCCCGCATCCAGTAAAGGATGGAGATTCTCCTTAGTCCTCCTTTTTGTGTTGATGTATTTATAGAAATGTTTTTTGTTATCTTTAATGGCAGTAGCCAGATTGAGCTCCAGCTGAGCTTTGGCCTTCCTAATTTTGTCCCTGCACAGCCTCGCTACATCCTTTAAAATCTTAGTAAATCTTCAAACAAAATATGTATAGCTTGGGACTTGTAAACTATCATTGTGAAATATTCAGTGAAAATCCTCAGGTGAAGTCACAGCTATTTACATTGCAGATGTGATGTGCAGCTTCAGGTGGTGTCTCTGTGACAGGGAAACACTTCCAGTTCCATTTGTGTGTTTGCATGATGTGTCCAGGTCAGGAACAGCCCTGCACTGTGCCAGCACCTGAGCATATAGCGTGCACAGGCAGCCTGTCTGAGCAGTTACCCTGTTATGAAGCTGTGATGGAGTGAGTGCATCCCCGTTGCTTCCTGTGAGGATGTGCAGGCGGTACTGACTGAGCGTGCTGCCAGGTAATAGCCATTTTAGTATTTGTACGCTTTGCCTTTTTGCTGAATGTCCAATCTGCAGTTCAAAATATACATGAAATTCATGATATACACAAAGATTACACTGTATTAAGAGGACGCTTATACATAATTTATAAATAGTTAATAAATTATTAATACCAGCTCTTAGTGCGTAACATGGGCTTATTGTGGCTTAGCTGTTGAGGAATCTCACTTTAGTTTCAGAGGCCTCAGCATGAACCACTCTTTGGACCTCTGATACAGGCTGAACCTGATTATTTAAAATGAAATTTGGTTCATGCTCATTTTATTTGGGTACCCCAGAGCTATTATAGATGTGATACTAGCCATATGAGCTGTAGCTACAGGAAAGCTTTCTCTGAAGGAACCAGTAAAGCTCAGATAGATCTTTGATTTTTGATAAATTATTTGCATTGTAGTACTCTAAGTGTATCAGTGCAATGTGTTACAGATTTTTTACAGGCTAACACAGTGATCTTGAAAGATCTGTAATAGATCTGCAGTAAGGCTATTTCAATCAACAGTGTTCAAAGCTACTTAGAAGTAAACACTATTACAATCTAAAATTCATTTAAATATTAATCATTGGGTAACCCTCTGTAAAAGGCACATATTTACAAATTTACAATTTATTTAATTGTTGTTCTTGGTAGTAGGATTCAACATGTAAAATACATGGTTTTTTTTTGCATTAACTTAGTTGATTTCTTCAAAAAGGTTTTGCTTTTGCCTTTATAGAGTTTCAGCTGAGTACTTCTTGGCAAACTGAATGTATCTAGTAGCATCTATTGATGATCTTATTGATCATCTTTGACTAAATTGATAGAAATATAGCTACACATGAAAATATAAGGCTCTGTCTAATATTTACAGACACACAAAAAAATAAACACATTAATTGATGTAAGAACCAACCCATACAACCTTTTCAAAATAGCATCTGCCTTTAAATAAAATTAATCCTATTACTATTTTAAATCTATATTACAAGATCATGATTGTGAAATCAAGCTTTCAGAAGTATGTTAATGGCTCCCTGACATTTTTAAAAAAAAATAAATAAATTATATAAGCATATGAACTAAGTTCTTTGCTTTCAGAGAATGAGCTGTGTGGTGGTATGGTAATGAAGAATTAAGAGTCTCAGTTTATCAATACAATATGTGTCCTATTTCTATTTACTCAGCATTATTTTAATCACAACAGTAACGGATAACAATAGTTAATAATACACTAGTGAGTTGATGGAAGTTGTCTTTTCCATTTCCAGAGGGAGGTGTGTTCCCTAAGTTTCACTGCCTAGTATGAGACTTCTACAGGCTTTTTTTAATTATTTTTTCCAGTTAATTTTGGTCAAATTAAACTTTTTGTTTTCAATGATCTTAATGTTAATTGTGACTTTTTGGAGTGCCAAATCTAACATATTTTAGTTAATGGATACACTTTAACCTGGATTTATATTCATTCATTTAAGTAGCTTCATAACACAGTCAAAAATTATGAAAAATACATCCTCAGCTGCCTGTAGGGCTAGCCTAAACTCACAGGTTTCGAATCAAATGTTTGCAAATTAGTCATTTTAACCTCCCAGCTCTGATGTACTTTTTTGTACAAATGAAGCTTTATTTGTTTTTAGAGACATTTTTGTATACAGTGATTTATATAGGCAATACTGCAAAAAAAAATCTTTTGGAGTATCAACTGACCTTTTGGAAAGCAGCAGAAAAACAATGGTTTTAATTTGCACAATAAATCTTTTTTTTTTGTTTGTTTTTTTGTTTTGTAACTTCTGAGCATTGCAAATGTACAGTATACTTGTTTTAGAAGTATTTTCTCATTACATACAATTTTTTTATCATTACTACAATGTCCTACTAATCTGTAGAATCTGAAAAGATTTTGTGTACCTGATAATCAAATTATTTACTTATCTCTTAAAAGAATATGCCAGAAAATATTCACTCTGAAAGTCAGTGACTGGAAATAACTCATGAGTTACTTATGCTGGACAGGCAACTGGAAATGAGCTCTCGTAGTGATATCATGGTGAAAGCAATTACTGAGACCTTGTTTGTTTTTTTCAGATTGTCAGAAAGACTTTCCACCATCTATATAGCATGTTTATAGAGTACAAAATCTGAATAAATAAAATAAATAAATCACAGCAATCTCTTTCAGACAGCAGGTGAAGTATTGCAAAACCAGGAACTGAAAGCTGAATTAAACTTAAATCATTAGAACCACTATTATCAGTCATTAATCACTGAAGCAAACTACTGGAGGAGTGATAACCTCTTATCTCTTTATGTCCTTAAAAAACACATCAGATGCCTTTCTATAGTGTAGCCAAACACAAGCATCAGGCATAATGTAGAGTAAACGAGTGAAATGTGTTGGTCTGTACTGTGGAGAAGGCCAGAATATGTTATTTTCACTCTTTAGTAGCATTTCTGGAAGTCCTACAAGCCCTAAACATAGACCAGGTTTGCTTAAACCATCTGATAGTCCTTTCTGGACCTTCTGAGTTTTTTAGCTACATGAAAATCCTTACAGATTGGAAATCACAGATATGCATTCAGACTTTTAAGTGCCACTCATGGTAGCTCAGTTCACAGCCAGCTTTTCAGTTGTAAAATGAGGTAGCAGCCAAGCCTGGCACAGGCTGAAGCAGCAGAACTGCCAGCCAAAGTCGATGGGATGTCGTTGTTCCAGCTGCTCCAGGGCCATGCATGCAATGACCAGATCCAGGTGTCTCCAGACCCTGGTCGTGACAACTCCAGAATAACAGGAGAAAAAGAAAGAAGGAATAATTATGAGAAGTAGCCTACATAAAGCAGGAGCTTATATTACTGCAGTTCTTTAGCTAAAGTAAAAATGAAAAATGGGCAAAGTGGGATGGTTCACAGGAAATAGAAACTCAATTGCTGAGTAGGTAGAAGGCAGTTATGGGAGAAGGCAAACAAGACCTTAATTATTACAGAGTGGGGAGAAGAGTGGGTCTCATGAGATGTACTCCTAGCTAACTCTCGTAGTTTCTAAGGAATAGGTTACTTTCATCCCAGAAGGAGGAAATTGTTTTGTGGCCAAAGAGCCACAGTTTGGGCTGAGAGGTCACACCAGGGCAGGTGATACAGGCAAAAGAGACAAAAGAGACAAAAAAAAAAAAAAAAAAAAAAAAGTCATGTTATAGATATCAAAAAAATGAACTAGTAAACGAAATCATGGAAATCAGAGGAAGAGAAAGGATAAAACAAAACAAAGATGAACATGAGAAATGGAATTCAAAAATGATACACACAAAGATGGGGAGGTATGTAAAGGAAGTTACTTCTGAAGTTACTGTTTTCTCTGTTTGCACTCATAGGTAATTGTAGATGACACAGAAAACGTAGAAAGAAATATAGAATAAGATGTGCAATGTGACACAAAATGTTAAATGAATTAAAAAATGCAGGTGGCATACTGGAAATAAGTGTTAAAAGGAACCATTCTGGTACTAACACACGCATCAGACCCAGTGGCTACATACTAGCACAGACCCAAGTAAGTGAATGGCTTGCAAACTGGGGGTAATCCCTTGGGCATTCTAGCTTCTGAGCTGTGGCAAGGAATTGCTTAGGAGAGCAGTATCTGGTTTTGGATATATCCATGCGAAAGAACATTGAAGTTATTATCATAAAAGGTTCTGGTCCAGTGGGAAGCAACGTTTCCAGGCTTACTTGAATTTACTTGCATAGGTGCTGCCAGTGAGTCCAGGATAATATCTATAGAGCATGAGTGGGGTTGACCTTCAACCATAGGAGTAAATTTGGCCACTGAGGGGAGAGAAAGGGCTGTGCTCTGAAGATACTGTAAGGGATGACTGATGGAGAGATTGAAGTGACAGGAACAATCAAATACAAATGGAGGCTTCCCACTACAATTGTAGAGAAGAATGACAGTGAAACTTTGAAGGAACAATCAAAGCAGGAAAAAAAATATAGTGAAAAAATGGGATTAAATATCAGTGTTTTAGCACAGCAGGATCTGAAGTTTCAGATACCCATCCACCAGCAACATTCCTGTCTGCTGTGCTACATATGGTTTATTGGGTGATATTAAAAGTATTTGCACACCAGTTCCCAAAATTAAACTCTTGGCATGTTTTATGTTTCTGTAACTCTCTGCAGGAATCATCTTTTGCCATGTGTGTGCTTCAGTGCCTCAAAAGCTTCAAGACATTCATTGCATCTACAGTAAAATAACAGTTGGTTCTAGTCAGCAGCAATATGAACTTGGGTCTTTACTTAATATTCTGTGGGCATATTCTTAAAACGTCAGTGCATATTTTAGACACTTCACTGCACTTCTGTGCGTCACTTCATGTTTTTCGTTTCTGTTCTGAAGTGCAAATATATGAGACACCACTGAAAAACCTTCAATTGCCATTGTACTGCCTCTGCAGTTTCTTTTGATTCATCATAATAGCTCATCATGGGAACTGTTTCTCTGTACACTTGTGTGTATACTGTTCAGTGAAGGTTGTTTGGCAAGATGCATATGTTTCCTTAAGAAATACTTTTCCCTTAAGAAATACTTTTCATCTCTTGCCCCCACAAGAGCAGGTGTAAAGAAGCTTTGTGTGGGCAAATAATCCAGTGTGTTGACAGTTTCTTCCTCCAAAGTTGATAGCCCAAAGCTGGATAACTGTTTAACCTCCATGCTACCTATTCTGGCTGTTTTCATATGTTGAATTCAAATAAATATTCAACATTACAGTACATTTACTTTTCAATCAAAATCATTAAAAGTCAACAGAAAAATTTTGAAAAACAAAAACAAACAACAACAACAAAACAAATGTTAGTTTGTTAGTACTGCATTAAAATGTTAATTTCTTCCAATGCAAGCGCAGTGTTAAGAGGACAATTAAATATTTTTCAATTGCAGTGAAATAGGAACAGTGCTCAAAGTTCTGTGTTTTTTTCCTTAGTATCAAAAGCACCATTAAAATTGCAACTCCATGCTTTGCCTTGAGGTGTGTGAGGCTCTGCAAGAAGAACACTGAACCTTGAACTAAGATCCTGTAAGACAGATCTGTTTCTTTCCTTCAAATACATATTTTGATTTTCTTGAACTACAAGGAAACACAGATAGGAATAGTACCTCAGGCATGTCATTCTGGAGGCTAAGTCAGAGCACAGGCAAATAGGTTTTTCAGTATATATGTTTTTCATTCTGTGATAAAATGCTATATTTTTCTTCTGTAATAAAAATTCTGTTTACAGGACTTTAAGATTGATTACATATGAAGCACAGTGTTCATGCTTCTGATTTTATTAAGTCTCTCTGGAATAAAGGTAAAGATTTGGTTATTTTTATTTGCTGTTTTCTGTTTTGATATACTGAAGCAGAGATTTTGTGAATTACACATATACATAGCTTTGGCATACCATTAATTTATTTTATGAGCAGGTGAAGATTTTAAATATGACTTTAGATCTCCTGTTGAATATTTAGCCTTTAATTTTTGTAAGAATCTACAGTTCTTAATCTATGTGTGGTGGCAGCATGGTTCAGAAGATTGGACCAGGTCCACAAGCAAGATTTCTGGGTGCTATTTCTAGTTCAGGCAGTGACTAGCTATATGACTACAGGCATTTGCTTTTGGCCTCAGTTTCCTTTCAGATAAAGTAGGTGACAACACTTGATTTCCTTTGCAAACTTCCTTGAAAACTAGGAGAGAAAAAACAAGTGGAAGGATCATGAAGGGTCGTTTCCATTATAAATCAACAATAAATATAATTACAGAGTTAATTATATCCATACTAGATGAAAACTCACTAGCTCAGGTAGAGAAAGAGTAATGCCACTACAGTGCAGAGCTGAGCATGAATTGTCAAAGACACCCAGGTCCTGAGTACATACTCTGTTGGTTAACTTGCATAGAACTTGAAGTCTGCACATCTATCAATACGAGGGTTTAAATCTATCAATAAGAAGGTTTTAAATTACTCATCTATGTCTGGGTGAGCTGCAGCCTGACTTCTGACTGCAGAAGATTATCTGCATCATTAAATTAAATATGCAATACTTAATAGAAAGGTATTAATGAAGAGGTGAAAGTGTAAAATATTCCAAGATTCCTAACAGTAAAATCCTGAAAACTGAATAAAACCTGAAATACTCAGCTGCACTCAGAACAGATTTAAATGCAGGTCTGCCTAGTCTCACTACCTGAATGTAAGATACCCTCACTGGCTCCTCTACCATGTTTGTAAACCACTGCATCAAGAGCTTCTAAATTCAGAGCACAGCTCCTGTCTTCTTTTGCCTTTCCCCATATGAAACACTGTTTTCCCTAACCTGCAATCAGCTGAGCAGCAAGGTTGTCATAGCATAATGAAGCACAAAAGCAGTTGTACTGCCATGAGGAGATTTGCTTTCCATAGGTTTCTTGTTCAAGGAAAACCCTATTAGAAAACACACATTGCAGCTCCATCCTTGCCCCTGTTTTGTGACTTTATGAGAGTTCATACATATGTGAGGTTCCTTACCCAATAAAGGAAAAAATAAATTAAAAAAAAAAATAATAATAGAAAGAATAATTCGGAGGCTTGTTCAATGTAGTCTGTTCAGATCCAAAGCTTTAAAGACAAGACTTTTTAACAGCACTTGGTCAGGCTTCAAATAATTAGGAGTGAGCATAAATCTAGGGAAAGGCTTGGCCTCATTTTAAAACAACTGAATACAGCATTACAACATTCAGCCACAGATACCCAGATGTAAAACACACAGTATAAAGGAGCTTAGAAATGTCAAGTAGTTCCTGAATAAATGAGTGGCTGTGCATGAAATGATTGAAAATAGATAACATTAGCAAATAATCTTTTCCGATGAATGCCAGAGAATATATATGGTTATTACTAGAGCTCCTTAATATAATTTCAGAGAAGATTTTCTCAACAGCACTTCTACTTGGCTTTGTGATATAGTAACCTGTGCTCAACCAATAGGAAATGAATTATTTAATCAAGAGAAAATTGAAATGCAAGAATAAACAAATATCTGTGATATGTGAAGATATAAGCCATTCCAAAATACAGTAGTCCAAGTAAAGTAAACAGAGATGATGCAGAACAGATTACACTGCAAAACTTTCTCCAAGTTCACTTAGCATTTTTTCTGCTTCCAAGGGATCTAGGTTCTCATGCTTAATTCTCATGGTGACCATTACGTCACCAAAAAAAAAAAAAAAAAAAAAAAAAAAGATTAAGTAGAAATATATGTTCTGTGTAATAGAAATATACTGCAGAAAGCATTTCTTTGTATCTCTGCCTCATCAAATCAAATTTCAAATTTAATCTGAAAAATGTACCTCTTCTTTGCCTGCCTACTCACCCACCCAAATTTTTCTCTCTCTGTGCTTATATTTTTTGGCTTTTTTTCCTATTATTTACATCTAGAAACCCTGTAGAGATATGAAATATATAAGAAATCATACTGCATTCAGTAAGACGCATCCTGCAAACAGGTTCAAACAAATAATAAACAAACAGGTTCAAACAAATAATAAATGCATAAGCCCATACTATATTAGAACTGTTTTCATAGGTATTTGGAACAATTGTGTTTGTTTGTTCTTTAATACCTCTTTAGACTTCTTTTTGTACTTTCTCCCCTCTTCTTTTCCTCTAACTTCTGTTGTCCCAGTATCACTGGAAGTGGAAATAAGGTCTGTGAGGAGGAATTGCAGCATAACACTTGGGAAGGAGGTGGTAGAAAAGCTGTGGGAACACTGCAACATGCAGTTTAGCAGCAGCAAGGACAGTTGACAACAGCAGGGTAATGCTGGATTATGCTCAGTGCATTGGTTGCTCAGCAGAGTCTGGAAAGGAATGAATCCAAGGAAACCAGTGATACTGCCTTAGAGCTGAAATGTAACATTAGCTCTCAGTTATAAAACAGAATGGTATGATGAAAAACCTGCCTGAGAACAATCACATTTGACCTTTAAAAATTTTGCTTGTAGAGATTACCCTTTTTTAAAACAAACAAACAAACAAAACAATAAACAACAACAAACAGCCTTAATTGAACATAATGGATGAGCAGGGTGCCTCTTTACTCTTATCTGCCCAATTTCTTCAGTTTAAGTACTTCCTCCTGCTCTGTATTGAAGCCAATATTTTTCAAAGTCAAGGCATACACAGTCCATACACTCCCAAAGGCACAGGGAACCCTAATGATTTACCTGACCCATTTTCAGCAAAGTCCATGATAAAATTTTTGCTGACCTGGACAATGATTAAGCCTCTTTGGGTCCTCTCAAGTCCAACTTCAACCAATAGAAGACTTTAGGTGGGGAAACCAGTGAGAGTTGAAACAGTTCGTACTGGATAAATTCAATTTCCACTGATGTCAGTGGTAGGGATCTTTGGTTTCGATAGATGCTAAACAGTGATCTTATGTTATGACATCAAGTGTGCAGTAGGCTGCTGTAGTAGCATCGAGGCATATAAAACAGCCTTTATATCTTCTGTACACTGTGACTTTTGAAGCATGATCAGATATTTTACAAATATTATCTAACATTTTCATGAGATGAATTGGTTTTGGTACTAGTTTAAAAACAAAACTAAACAAACAAACTAACAAAAAAAAAACAAACAAAAAACAAAGAAAGGGAACTAAAGCAAAGGTTTGAGTTTTGAGAGACTATAACCACATGAAACAAAGACTTTTGATTAGATCTGATATCAAAGCTCAGGGGGAACAAGTGAAGAAGAATGACACACACAATTACTAATTACAAAAGTAAAGGGTAAAGAACTTACTGCTGCCATTCTGTAGAGTGGGCTAGGATGATAAGCATTTAGTGTTTTTATCTGGAAAACTGTATTATTGTTCAAGAACATTGGAAGCAAACTATGCATGAGATGCAAAATAATTCATATAAAAATATTTTTCTGAAAATTTCTCAAAATATTGATATGCCTACATTTTGTGTGAACTGATTAAAAAAAAATAAATTAAATTCCTAATTCCAATGGTTAAGATTTCACCCTTATTTTCTTTATATCTAAACTCTGTGAAAGTTGTACATTTTAACCTTCTGATTTTGAGCCTGGAAATTCTTTTGTCATTGATTAAAGTGGTGTTAAGGATTACAATGTACACCGTTGATTGAAAACTGTACTTTGTATTAATATACTACAAGAATAGTGGTCAAGTAGTACTTCCGTACTGTTATCTACTGTATACTATTAATATGACACAGTTGGGAATGGACCTATCTGAAAAAAAAGGAAATTAATTTGTCAAGATAGAGGAAAGTGGAAGGAGAGAAAGACAATAATGTGACTTGTCCCCAAAGGTGTATAAAAATAACATCTGATTTGGCATCCTTCATTTCTTATATACCAGGAAATGTTTCAGTTAGAAGTTACACACTACTTCTGATTTACCAAATACACTATTAGTAATTTAGCTTTCCTCCTGGAGCACTCTTAAAACATTTGGGTGATTATTGTCTGATTAGAACATTTCTTAATGTTCCTTTTGTTAATTTTGCTAATTTGCTAGTTTTCACAGCCTCTTAATAGCCACTTAAATTGCAGACAAACCTCCCTGCCTCCCTGCAAAGGAAAGAGTCATGTCATGGGAACCTTTCCAGGGTCCTCAGCAGTGGACTTTGCTAAATACTTCTCCATTTTGTTTCCCTCTAATGGCTTTTTCCTCCATGTGCTTTCCTTTTATACATCCTGATCATACTGAGGAATATTTAATAATTTTGAGTCTTTTGCTTTTCATTCCTCACTTTTTGTTCTTGTATTTTTATATTTACTGTATCAGAATTTGCAACCTTCTTTTTTTTTTTTTTTTTTTTCTCATTTGTATATACCTTCAGCTTCATTTCTGCTTATTCAAGATCTTCTTAAGAGGGATATGCATTGCTGCTGTGCTTATAGTAAAACTTTTTATTCTCACTCATTATAAAAATTTAAATGTTTAGCAACAATGTTTGACAGTTTTGACAACTCTTTTTTTAAAAAATAAAAAAAATAAAATTCCCTCTTTCCTCTTTTTTTTTAACCTGTTTTATTTTTGAATCTTAACACTCAGTCTAGCAGGTTATTGGTCTTTATTATTGTTGTAGGGATTTCCAGTTCCTACTTCCCAATTCCCAACGGCCAGCATTAGAGAGCAGCTCTTTGCCTGAAGAACTTTTAAACAAAATCCATGCCTTACCCACAACCAAGCCCAGGGCTGCATTTCCTGTTGTGGGCTCCCTAATCAGCTGTTTCTCTATTTCTCTCAGGAGCCACTGATGGTATCTAAAAATTCTCCATTTCACGTCAGGATATGACATTTGTCTAGTCTATATGAGAGTAATTAAAGTCTCTCGTTACAGTTGTATTTCCTGCTTCTCTGATCTCTTTCAGCACATTCCTGTCAATGTTGCTCTCCTAGTTGAGTTACTGATAATATTGATCCAATACTATATTCTTACTGTTAGGACTGCAACACTAATTCACATATAACCTTCCCTCTCTGGGTCACTTTCATTGGACTTTGATCTTGCATAGAGAGAAGTAGGATATACACCAATTATCAGTAAGCAATTATTTATTTGCTATAACACATGGCAGGGAAACTAAGACTTGTGAGCTACTAGGCTATATGTTAACGTGCTCACTCTCACTTCAATGAAGTAGAGCCTCTTCCAGCCAGACTATTGCCCGTCAGAAAAAAAAAAAAAAAGGGTTATTATCTACAGCTGCTTCTCAGTCCTTCAGCTGAACCTCCATACTGTCTTGTTGCTGTCTTCAGTGTCTCTGTTTTACGCTTTTTCTTCTTGTATGCTTTAGGTCACATACTTTCTTACACCTTCACAAGAGCTTTTCCAGTGGGACCGAACTGAAAAAGAGACATTCTGTACCAGGCAGGCCCTGAAGCCCCAGGGCTGAGAGTTATCCATAACAGGATAACAGGGTACTGATACTCCCTCTTACTCACTGACACCTTTGGTTCATTGACTGGAGTGAAGATCTTAATAAATAATCCTAATGTATGACCAATGGAATTTATCCTACTTTTCTTGAGTATTTTTATCCTGAGTATTACAAAGTCCCATAAACTGTTTTAAATAGCTAGCAAAGTAATGTCTTAGTTTAGGGGTAGATTTTTTATAGTTCTGTTGACTTGCTTCTCAGTTTGCTGGCATTGGGGTGGAAGGAAATAGTACTGCTTTGGTTCCCTTTTATGTGCTCCGGTCAGAACATCACTGTGTTGTTTTCTTACCTATGCGACGTTATGCTAAACTGCCACGTCTTTGGAATTAAGATTTGAAATTTCCTCAGCCAAGGTGAAGATGAACGTGAAACAAAGATTTAGTTTCACTTAGAACTTCTCATTTGCTGTCTTAACATTTGAAAATGCTGCATTGCTGAATGCTTCTTGCTCTTATCCCTGACATCTGGGGTATGGAGGACAATGCCAGCATTCCTGTGGCAGCAGCGCAGCTGCCTGTGTTGGAGGCTGGCTGGGAGGTGGCAGAGCCATGCAGCTGTGGAGCAGACTGCTGGAAGAAAAGGAAAAAGTCTCCTTTAGGACACTGCCTGCATGCCCGACAGCATGAGGGCCTGCTCACACTACTCTCACACGCAGCGGATGGCCCCACTGGGCTCTCACACTACTTCCTGCAGCCTGGTCCATGGTGGCATGGCAGCTCCACAGCAATGTTGGCCAGGAGCACAGGCAGCCAAACCTTTGTGGATGGGGAACGTTGCAGAGACTGCTGATATACTCAGGACCCTAACATCTATTACTGTTTATTTTCATTTCCTCCTGTTTTCACAGTCTTTTCTGGTGATCATGATTCTCAGACATGTTCAATTTAAATTCATGAAGCATTACACCTCCAGCTGCCTTTCCTGCATCCTTCCTTGATTTGTCTTTTATCACTCTATCCACCTCACCTGTGTACCATGTTTATTGATAAGGCTGAGAGGAAGGACATCCATCTCCTGTTTTCTACATATTTACCAATAGCTCAAGTATATTTGCCTTATTTTGGCTTGCAGGATCAGTATGCTCCAGTTCTTTTCTGTTTCCATTCCATTTCTAATCTCCCGTCTCTCTTCCTCAAAACATATTTTTTTTTCTCACCATCAGCACAAGTACCAAGGGACCACATGCTGGTTGCTCTTTGAACAGGGAATGTGCCTGTTGGCTCTTCTCTGGGTGACATTCCCTGTGTATCACCACAGTACCTTTCCCTGTAGCGTTCTCACCACAGCACATTTATCCCTGGTTCCCCTTTTGACTCCCTATCTTGTGTAATGAATACAAGGCTTTCAACCTTCATTTCCATATTACTACAATATCTCACCCTTGCCTCCAATCCAGCTTTGAATTTTTCCAGTATTCTTCTTCATCACCTTTTTGCAGCTGGCTTCCCTTCCCTTCTGCTTTATTATTATTATTATTATTTATTTTTTTTATTGCACCTCTCCTAGCCCTCATTTTTCTTTACTCACCCCTCACATGTGGCCCAGACAATGTCTGTGATGGGCTGGGGTAGCAAACACCCAGCACTGCATCAGCCCCTTCAGGTCCACTCAGTGCTGACTGCAGGGGGTTGCCACCACATGTACTCGCAGTCTGCCCTTTGTGCCAGGTTCTCTATGTGCCCACAGCACTTAGCCATCATCTGGACATTTGCCTTCATCCTGCTCCTTTGCTCTGATGACTTGGCTGCTCCAAGATCCCACAGGATTCACCAAAACTCACAAGGTAACTCTGCCACCAACTAGGCCCAACCCATGCCAGCTGCCACATTAACTTCTTTCACTAAGGACTCAGACAAATCTCTTCATCCTTAGTTCTAGCATTTTTGGAAATAGCAGTTTCTTTTGTTTTAATTAGACTAAGACACTTTAAGCATTTTTTTTTTATTATTATTAAAAGCACTCCTTATAGATAGACACATCTATACTATAACTATATACAAACACCTATATATACATATATGCACATATATACAGAAATGAAAACAACTGTGTGTACGAAGTAACCACCCCTTATATATGAAGACTCTGCCAAAGAAAGCCGGGCTTAATACCAGAAGCAGTTGGCACTCCATCCCCATGAGGTTGCTCAAGCAGTGAGCTATTACAACATTAGAGTGTATAGCATCACAGCTACAGAAAAGCGATGACATATATTTTCATTTCAGTGATTTGTAATATGTATACTGTTTTTTCCTTTGTGCGTCTGTGGAAATGGTATCAAATCATTTATTAGCCATGTGCTAGCAATCATCCTGAGGTCCTTGTCAAATTTGGTAATGAATTCTTCTCAGCTCAGCACTTGTTTTTGGGTAATGGGACATCTGCCAAGTTCTAAAATTTGATTTAAAGCTTTTAGCTAATTATACTCCTTTTCTATTAGTTTCATTTAACAAATTTGTTGCAGTGAAACTGCAGTTTATGACCTTGTTTTCTTCTAAAACAGAATAAATTGTTATAAAAACTTAACAGCAGGGAGGCAGCAATTTTAGCAGCAAAGTTCACACCCCTCAAAATATTAAATCACTATTCCCTTTTCTAGGTAAAGAATGTAATCTTTTATTAAAAGTAAACAAATCTATAAACTGCTCAGTTTGTGTCAACACTGTTGTTGAAATTCAATTTTGCAGGAACCTTGACAGGAAAGTTCATTGGAAGTTCTGATGGTTCTAGAGAACAAAATTTGGTTTATACAACATGAAGTTATTGGTACATCTTCTTTGTTTGGATCTTCTTATTAATTCATGCTGGTCAATGACTTGCTTCAAAATAATCCACAGTGGAAATGGTGACCTCAAAGATGAGAAATCAAGTATTAGAAGAAATAGAGGTTAGGATAAGTTTAACTGCTTGGGAACATCTGAGATCATCCTGCAAAATTCTGCAAAACTGCAGAGGGCTCTAGACTGCAGGTACCCATGTATTTATTACTGATGAGTGGTTTCTGTTGTTTGTATGCTATTTCGTACATTTCCAAAATAATTCTGCCATCATATTAGCCTCAGCTTCTGACAGATCTAATGATAACCTAAATTTAGGTAAACTTTACTCTTTTTTTGTTAAATGCATTTTTAAATCCTTCCTTGGTAATTATTATTCAGTACTGCACTTAGAAAACTTAAAAAAAAAAAAAAAGTACTTAAATTTATTAGTGTGCCTGGGAAATGTTTACAAGGAAAGGTAACTCAGTAAATGTTAATTAAGCCATTAATATTTGACAGACTGAATACAAGCTCATTTTTCTTTCGGTGAAAGAGAATAGTAAATATTTTTGCTTGAGTCTTATGGTAAAACTTATAGAGCAGATAGCTACCCAGATACTTTTACCAATGAAAGACCAGCATTAGTGGTTTAATTCATTTAATTTCTGGAACTGGTGAAAGGGAACCTTCATAGAGCTCCTTTTTAAAAGCTTTTCAAAGTTAAAGAAAAACAAAGCAAAACAACAAACAAACAAACAAAAAATAATTCAATTTCAAAAAAAAATGTGCAATGATATATCTAATCCCAAAGCTTTTATGGCCATTCTACAGTTGCCCAGTATCATTTTCTGTAGTGCAAAAAAGGGCTGTGTGATTTAACACACAACAAACTTGTGCCAATCTTTCCATCACTTTAATTGATGGCATGTTTTCACATATTCAGCTTTTAATGTCTGCCCTGAAATGGGATCGCTGATTTTGACACATCCTTTTATGCATTCCACTTACAAGATTTTAAACAAGTAGGAATGTGACTTCTTTAAAGGCTTCCTATTGTAACTGTCACTCACAGCACCACATTCAAGGACTTCTCTTTCAGGTTTGTGACTTCTTGCTTTCAGCCCTGTGCTTGCAAACCATCCTCTCCAGGAAAAGGCAGAAACCATATCAGAGGCATTCAGAACAAAAGTGGAGGGGGGATAGGTAGGGGGGGTGGGATTATCTTATGGAAATATGCTTCAGGCAGAGCACAGCTTTCATGGAAAATAACAAACTATCTCAACTGTAATGTTCCCTTCCAGTTTAAATTAATTGTTTTAATTACCAACTGTTACCCATTACTTCCTTGTCCATGTGAGATGTATGAAATATGCTCAGATTCAGAGGGGCTAAACAAATTTGAACTGATGCAATCCACACTTTTTCTGGTCCTTCTTAAGAAACTCCAGTGTTGGTTTGTCACCCATGTGTCACTGAACACTGAAGCTTGTCATTTCACTGATTTTAGTCTCTTTCAGACCATATTTTTAATCTTTACTATACTAATAAATTTTAATGGAATATCAACTTAAAAAAAAAAGTCTGTTTAACTAAATGCAAATTATTGTACAGGAATTTAATTTATAGTAGGAAACAGCAGTGGGTAAAGAAATGTACGTCTTAGGTAAGTGAAGGAAGGAGCATAAAAAGATTGGACTTGGTACAGGACAGCACTATGCGCTTTTGTTTCTAGCAAATAATTTGAGGTGTTCATGCAACAAAACCAAACATGTTTTGTTGAAAACAAGCCCCCCAAAAAACAAACAAACAAACAAACAAAAATGTTTGCAATCAAAAGATTGATATGCCTGCTGCTATAAGGTAAGACTTCATGAACATTTAAACACTTTTAAGTTGCTTCCTAAAAAGGAGGGTGGTCAGGCTAGGAGAAGTAGTTGGGATGTTTATACAAAAGGAAAAAATACAAGATTAAGAGCCATTCTCATCCAGCCATTTTTACTGCTGCCTCTCAGTGCAACTCTGGCATTGTTTTTAGTGTGCACAAGTATGTTTCAGTCATTTGTGCTCTGCTATATGCTTTGGCTAGCAGACCCTCTTTATTCCACCAGGTAAAATAAGGTGCATTACAACACCCCAGTAACAATAAAATGGGAACAATTCTGAGAATTAGCTACCATATAAAAAATTAATGCATAGTTATTACTCTGTATTTCACATAGGTGTTATCAGGCTACAAATGAAGAACAAGTATTTAGCTACTGTTGTGTTCAAGTTTTGGTACAGCTTCTCAACTGATTGAATTGGCAGCAGAGTCTAGTAAAGGTGAAGAGGCTGGAAGTCAGCTATGCCGGATTGTATGACTGATGACAGACCTATCAAGAGACAACAATATATGGGAGACAATTATCTGTTTGCATGTTCACAGCATGTCTGATTTCTAGTCTAGGTAGATACAGACCAATGCAGCACTCCTGCCTGCAGCACTCCTGCCTGCAGCACTCCTAACCAGTGCCAGAGGTGAAGGTGAGAGATTTGGATGTTAAAGACTGGAAAAGGTACATTGGTTATATCTAAAGTTGACAGCCAGGAGTGGAAACAAGCAGCAAAGCTGGAACTCTGACTATTCCTATAGTTGTTGCTGTTGTCAGCACCCTTGTTGTTGTTGCTGTTGTCAGCACCCGATATAATTTAAGAAATGTGCATTTCAAAACAATATTATCTATATTTTTACAAGTTTTTAACTTATGATTTTGAGAAGAGTGAATGGAAGCATCCTCTGTATAAGTGTACAGAACCGAGCATCCAAGAGAAGCACTTACTGTTCAAGTAGACTTTAACAATAAACTACCTTCAGCTTCAGTTTCTACTGCAAAACCGATCTTCATGTTGTTACCTACAATTTAAGTAGGAGTTGTATAAATACAGAATTCTGAAACAGACAGGCAAGACAGTAGGAGCTTGATCCTCTGCCTCACATGGTGATACCATTTCCAATACAGTAAATTTATGATCTATTACTATAGCTCCTAAGTGAAACAGCAATATAAGCGCTAACAAGGCATTGTATCTTGAATAGATGATCATAATCCTTCCTGTTGCACTAACAGCTTTTTTAAAATAATTAGGTTCAAATCTCCTAGGATAATGGCATTTTGAAAACACTGAATGTATGACATTTCATGTGAGGCATAACCTCTGAAATTGTTTACTTTTAATTGCCTAAGCTTTTATAACTATTCAGAGCTGATTTAAGTCAGTCTTTTTTTTTTTTTTTTTTTTTTTGTAATTTAAAAAATATTGTGTCTTTATTCTTTACACTTATAAACTTCACTGAGAAAGCACATTGACTCTACTGTTCTTCACTCAGTCAATTACCTGATCATAATCACACATTTTTGTGGAGCACTTGTACTCTTCAGTTCCTTTCAAGAGGAAAATGTGAGCATCTTGAATATCTGTGGTTTTAACAGAAACTACTCTCAGTTATTTCCTAATTTAAAGATTTTTTGTTTGTTTCTTTTCTTCTGATCAGAACTTTGGCTACTTTAGCTGTTACCTTGGCAACTGTTTGGTCATTTATATTGCAAACACTGTTTGGAAGATACAAAGAGCCTTACGAGGAGAAAAAGGAAAGATTAAAGAAGAATAATACAAAAAAATCTTGTTCCCTTTAGCCTTTCTATTTCTGCAGTCCCTCACTACTTAATGGGGACTACCCCTTCACTACCCCTGGGGACCCTAACAGGGCTTTGTTTTCTAGGAGGGGGGAAGGAAAGGGGAGGGGGAAAAGAATGAGTCTGTGCAGATGTATTTCTAGTATAGCGACGATTTGTGAAAGAAAAATACTGAGCGCATGCAACTTTTAAGCCCTTGGAACATTATTGTCAGAAGACTCCCCCAAACAATTCAAAATTAAAATGAGTAAATAATATAGCAATAATGGGATGAAAGGCCTCAGAGCTAAGACAAAAGAAAATCTCTAAATCAGAGTAAAGAGTATAATTTTATTGTATACTGCAGTCTAATATAGAAATACCATTATTTCAGCTACTGAAAAGTCATCTCTCTGCCCTAGCAATTTTACTTTATTATTATTATTATTATTATTTTAAGCAAGTTGAAAGAGCCAGTACAGATCCCTGTGCTACTACAGCTAGACAGTTTCCACCATCTTACTCATTCAAAGTCTCAACATATGGAGTTTCTCAACACCATATTGCTCTCAACAGTGTAGACATAACCACAGACTATGAATCAAACAACAGTTTAAATCTCAAACAAGATTTATAATAATGTACATACAAACTCAAAGACTACTATGATCAAACTCATAATTACTTATGAATATTAGATAACAGTATTCAGTTGTTTCACGTATGCTTATGAATGTATGATTTCAGAGGCCTTTGTTCCACCACAGCACAGTAGTGAAAGAAACACTAATAAACTTCTTCAGTGCATCAGCATACAACTAATAGAACCGTATTCCTACATAAAGGTATCTAAAATCATTTTGAATTCACCAAAATGACTTGAAAATAACAAGACCATCTGTGACGGACATCTGTGAAGGACATATACATTCATTCTCTAGGGCATAGAAGATCTGAAATCTGAATTAACATAAATTGTAGGTGGTTAAACTAAAAATCAATTATTTAATAAACAAAACAAAACTAAATGAACAATAATTACAACAAACAAACAAACAAAAAACCCACAAGCACACACAAAGAAACCCACACATGAAAATCAAAAAATGGATATCAAAAAGCTAGTATATAAGATCTTACAGTAAAAAATTTGAGTGTGATTGAAGAATACATAAAACTTTGTTTCAGTACAGAAGATCAATGTTAAACTGAAAAAATCTTTTTGGCAGAGTAGTATCACAGATGATGCAGTTAGAGTAGCTGATTGTCAGATAAACTTCACTGTGTGGGTGAAGATACACAGAATTATGTGAACAGAAATGAACCAAAATGTAAAATGTATACAAAAAGAATTTGTGATAGAAACAAAATTAGATACATGGATAACGGTGGCAAAAAAAAATCTGAAAAAAAATGCTGAAAGAAATGTCAATGAAGTCCTGCATCCTCTGCAATGCCTAAGCAGCAAGTTCATACCAATAACAGTCCCTATGATGTATAAACAAAAACAAACAAACAAACAAAATATTTAAGAAAGGGTTTATGAGTTGTTTTTTTTTTTCATTAGCAAGAAATTCTTGCTAATGAAGTATGGGACTAATAAAAGCCCTCAGAAAGATGTCATTATGGACTACATGTCAAAGAAGAGCTATTATTTAAAGCACTCCAATAGTTAGTGAGATATTTTATTTCTTTCAGTGGTAAACAGTTTGACATAATACCAGATTAACTATCAAAAAGAAGGTAACTGATTAAAAATACAAAGTTGGATTTTGGCCTAAAAGATCACACATTCACCAAATTTTCAGAATAATCATAGATACAAGAAAGGACCACAAATTAAAAAAGAAAAGAAGAAAGAAATTAAAATAAATAAATAAATAAATAAATAAATAACAAACCAATAACAACAACAACAAACTTAGTATGCAGCTTTTAGATCATAATGAAGCTTTTGGCATTTGATACCACAATTCACACATGGAAATCTTGAAGTTTAAGGTCTACTAACATAAATGATTATTTTTGAAAAGGTTTTACATTAAGATTAAGGTCAAACTGCATAAGTCTATAGTAACAGAAAATTACTTCAGTGAGAATTTATACTCTTACATCTGTGAGTTGCTCTTGATTTCAGTATGCTAAAAAGCATGATAGAAATGGCACAAGCCAAAAGGATATATAGTGTACTGGACCACTCATTTTCTTCACTGGTAATATGAATTCTGTTAGTTAATTCTAATTAATAACCAAAGGAAAATAATTTTCTGAATTGCCAAAGCAACGGTTTGAGTTGCTTGTTGAAAATTTACAACATAAAGCAAAACAAAACAAAACAAGACAAAGGATAAAATTTAGGTATAACTGAAAACACTATCTAGTCAACATTAAAAAAAAAAAAGCATCAATTTTTAAGCAAAGTATTAAAAATACATTTTCCTCTGACCTTTTCTGGAAACCAGAACTAACTAGACATATCTTCATAAGAAATTCAGAGGATCTCTGAGACAGATGTGCACCAAACATTGAGGAGCACACAAAAGTTGACCTACACAATTTGGTGTAGAAGATCATCCTAAGACAGACAATGATGGTGGCGCTTGTTTTATGTTCTTTGTCTCATTAGATGACAGAAGCAAATCACAATCTACATAAAAAATTACATGTTCATCAGATTAGCTGAGTATATTATTCTTAATCTTGACAATGGTTTGGTATGCCACATCAAATTCAGGATTTACTATCAATTACTTGCAAAATTATTCCTGTCATTGATCATGTATGCTTTCTAATTACACTGTTGTGCAAACAACTTCATGTCTTCTTCACAGTATCTTTTATCATTCTTTGTACACTCTACACACTTGAAATTTAAAAGCTCTTCCCAAATGTTCCCTTTAAAAAAGAAATCATTAAAGGTATAAATTCAGCAACTCTTTAATAAATTCATATATTTAAGCATGTATTTAGTTCTATTAATTCACAGAATCACAGAAGCACAGAATGTCTGTGTAGGCACGTCTAGAGATCATCTGCTCCGACTTCGCTGCTCAAGGTCCCATGGAACACATTATGCAGTATTGAGTCTAGACACCCTTTGAATACCTCCATGGAAGGAGAAACTACAACCTCTCTGGGTAACCTGTTCCAGTGCTCAGTTGCCCTCACAGGAAATAAGTTTGTCCTCATATTCAGGCACAATTTCCTGTGTTGCAGTTTGTGCCCACTGTCTCTTGTTGTATTGTTGGGCACCATTAAGAGTTTAGCTCCATTTTCTTGACACCCTCACTTCAGATACTTACACACAGATCCCCCCTGAGCCTTCTCTTCTCCAGACTGAATAGGCCCAGATCCTTGAGTCTTTCCACATATGAGAGATGCACCAGTCCCTTAAAAATTTTATTAGTCCTTCACTAGACTCTCTCCAGGAGCTACAGGTCTCTCTTGTACTTTGGAGCCCAGAACTGGACATAGCACTTCAGGTGTGGCTTCAACAAGGCTGAGCTGGAGGGAGCATTATGTTTCTCAAACTGCTGGCAATGCTCTTCCTAACACAGTTCATTGGTCTTGGTCACAAGAGTACGTTGTTGGGTCATGGTTATGTTGTTGTCCACCAGCAACCCCAAGTCCTCTGCAGAGGTGCTGTCCAGGAGGACAGCCCCTTTTATGCCTTCCCAGGTCCAGGATCCTGCCCTTGCCTTTGCTGAATTTCAAGAGAGCTGGAGCTCTGCCCAGCTCTCCAGTCTGTGGAGATCCTTCTGAATGGAAATTCTTCTTCCTTTTCTGGGGTATCAACCACTCCTCCCAGTTTTGTGTCATCAGCAAACTTGCTGAGGGTGCACTCTGTCCCTTTATCCAGGTCACTGATGAATAAGGTAAACAAGTTTGGACCTGGTATTGACCTCTGGAGGACACTGCTAGCTACAGGCCTTCCACTTTTTGCCACTCATCACAACCCTCTGAGACCTTCTGTTCAGCCAGTTTTCAATCCACCTCAGTGTCCACTCATCCAGATTGCCTTTCCTGAGTTTCCATATGAGAATATCACAGGAGGCACTGTCGAAAGTCTTGCCAATGTCCAAGTAGACAACATCCACTGCTCTCCCCTGATCTGTCCAGCCACTTGTCCTATCAGGTTGGTTAATCACCATTCAATATTTCAGTGATCTTTAAATGAAGCTTACATCTTAAGGGGCATTTTTGAACAAGAGCTACAAATCCAGTCAGAAAATTATTTCTTGCATACAGATTTTGTTCCATTATGTTTCAATATTGAATATGGCACTGATGCATGCGTAATCTGCATAGTACTGGCCCAACTGACAGTCTGACCTGTCTAATAAGTACCGATGTAATTTATACACTAGTAGTATTCACATGCACTGGGAGAGCAGTACATTTCTCAGGTTATGAAACTTGTTTCCCTTCTGTTCAAATACAGTAAGCACACAAGAAATAAAAACACTCATTAATTTGGGGGGGGGAGGGGGGGGGGAGAAGGAAGAGGAATTTGGGAGGAATTAAAAAGAGTAATTTTCTGCAACTAAGGCATTAGAGCAAAGCAATCTGTAGTTTTAAAGGGGATATATGCACTTGATATGTTCAATTCCTCCTTGAAGCCTGAGGAACATGCTAGCTCCCTTTTGAGGCTTAGGTAAAACCAGTAAAATTCATCATCTGATCCACAAATTGTGGCCTGGGGAGCCAAGGCTACTCTTGAGGGGGAGTAAATCAGAGTTCTACTTTCTCTTTTAATATTGATGATAAAACTTGAAAGTTGTTTACCCTTTTGATGTTAGTACAATGTAAATTTGTCTCCACTATTTTTTTTTTTTTTTTAATTTGACTCATTAAACTTTCACAAAAGCATGAGTAATGGAAACTGATTTGCCAGGATTAGAGTTTCTTAGTGGAGCTATAGAACTGATTGTTTCTATCACCACAGCCACACAAATTTTCCATAATAAGGATGTAATAAAATACAATCATTTATGTTGAAACAGCCTGAGGGAGCTAGATTTGCAAAATTCTGTGCATATTTCAGCTGGCTGATGAGAGTATGCATTGTATGAAAGTCCGTATGTTTTTCTGAGCTGACAGACAAAAATGAACAGTTTCTGGGGTTAGTTCACTGGAATTTAGGAATTCCATTTTTGCATCTTAGGGAACCCAAATGTAAAAACATGTTCCTAAGAATACTTGCTTCACAAAAGAAAGAACACCAGCAAAACAACAGCTGGGCCTAGCTGTAAGACAAACCTTTTCTCATCAGAAATGAAAACTTTTTGACATGAGAGTCTCTTCAACAACACATTTGGTCTTTCACAGAAACCCACAACACAGCAACAGTTTCCTGACAATGACTCTCTTAAATACTCAGAGTAATATAATTTAATTCCTCTACTATCATCTAATACCTTTAGTATTCCACAATGCTGGATTGGATATCATAACAAAACATGTATTCTCCTTGTAATTTTAATTGATACACTTTGTATTTGGGACTCAAAGAGGGCAGTGGCAACAATGGTATGCCCACTCATATTGAGAAGCATTTCTAGATCCCACAATTGCAATTAAGATATTATTGCTATTAAATCAGTTAACCCCATGTGGGAAGGAGGTAGAGAGGGCAGATTTATATGGCTTCTTCTGCAGTGAAAAATTTAGTACTAGAACATCAGCAGATGGGGTGGCTTCCTGTTTATCTAGCAGTTTCAAGCTCTTTCTGTCTCACTTTTAACCTCTGAAATACAGTGGAAGCAGCAATAACTTTTGCTCTATGCATATGGATTGTCTGTGAATTGCTTACAACCCAGCCAGCAGCCATCCATTTCATTAGCCTGTTATTTCAAGAAAAACAACACCTGGAAACCAGAATTTTATAGAGCAGCATCCCTCATCCGTACGCAGAATATATAGTGTCCCCAGGATAATTTTGTTTGCTTGCTGCTGGGAATATACTTCATGCCTGTTTGGTTATCTGTTGTTTATCCCCAAACTTGTCCTTGTGCCTGCCAATTTTTCTCACATTTTCATCTAAACTTCCTTCTCCATGCTTTGGGTTAAACTTGGTTTCAGAGGCTACCCATGCTTTCACACTTCTTATGTATTTGTACCTTTTGTTTTCTGCCTTTTCTCCTCAACAGCAGCACCTTTGGCATTATTTCTTTGGCCTTGAACCAGTTTCTGTGTCCTGCCAAGTGCCATAGGTCTCACAAAGTGCTTGTTCTGCAGTTGTAATTTTGCTGCTTCATATAAAAGAGCAGAACTTGCTCTGGAGCACTAGCTATAAATAGAACAGATTTTTTCTTAGGTCTCCTACTGATTTGCCAGATTGATTGTATCTCTGCTAATCAACCTGAATAATACATAGGCATTCTCTTTTTTAACTTAAAATTGTACTGTATAAATATCTTGCTTGCTGCTTCTGAATGGATATTTTACATTCTTTTAAATAGATGAATATGTTTATTATGCTTATATGTTTTAACTCTTAATTTTATGTTGAAACATCATTAATGCAGTAAATATCTGACTTGTTATTTACTCTCAATATAATTGAGATACTTGAAGGTTAAGTCTGATAAGGTGACCTCAAACTAAATTCTTTCTTTCTTCCCTTTGTTTTTACATAATGTCTGGATGTCAGTCTTTAGAATGTGTCAGTAAAAACAGGAAGGCATTTATCATGTATGCACATAGAAAAAATTGCTCTTTTCCTCTCATATTCCCCTATAAATAACTTGAAATACCATTTTACATTACAGAGTAACAACCGGATCAGCTGTAATATTAAAAAAAAAAAAAAAAAGCACAAATATTTTAGATATTAGATATATCAGTGCTGAAAGGGAAAGAAATTAATTAATAAGTTATTTAACAATCCAACTCCTTAAGAGAATAATAAAGAGTTGGTTACTGATAGGCTAATTTCACTCTTAATGAAAAGAAAAAATCTATGGGTCTGTGAAAAAAGTGATGGACAATTTAGCCTTAAATATTTGCATAGTTTATATGTACATTTAAGTAGAATATAATCCAGTTTATTTTTGAAGAAAGTACTTGCATCTGCAAGGTTTGTAATGGAGAAATAAATAAGTAAATATATATGTCTGTCATTTGCTACAACAAGAATCCAATCCATTTCAAAAGCAAATACATGTACCTGTAATGAGCTGTTTGAGTATTCAGATCATACATCTCAAATGTGGACCTTCAACTAATTGTCCAAGAGCATTTAATAATTAGCAACACAGCCCAGAAATAGGACATCTCTTCCACATTACTGGCTTGGCTATAAAATGTTGCTTAGATGCATTTAAATTAGCTTTTCAAATTCTTACACGCATTTAAGAAATCTATTGCAGTCTCTTTTGGGAGTAGAGAGGACACGTATGTTTTTAGGTGTACAGAATACGCTTGTTGTGCTGATATCTCCTGATAATCTTAAACGTTGTACTGCAGTTCTGCTAGCAAACTCACAGCTGATGCATGACACAGAGGATGGCAGACCTGAAGAGTGCCTAAACCTGGCACAACTGCCAACAGAAATAGAAAGCAAATATGTGCAGAGAATGACAAACACACACATACATGTACATAACTTATATGTTATTATCAGGAATAGTTCCTCCATTTTTTTCAAACTCTGAGATCCAGCAATTATTAGAATTTTGCACAGAATATAAGCCAAAAATTTGGGTAGGAGAGGCATTTCACATGTGTTGGCCAAATGCAGGTGACCTCAGCATTAACCTTATATTTATTTATTTACATCATTCCTTATGAATTAATAGGAGCAGAGGGGATCTTAAATAACAAAAGAAAAATTAATCAGACTTCTAGTGAAACAAAGTGAGGAAGTTCATATATTTTTTTAAGGTAAGCACCAAGAAAATCACAGGGCAAGTACATGGTATGATGACTCAATTGTTAAACAAAAGCATTCATTACAATTGTCACTGCTTAACACTGTTATGTAATTTTCATATTATTTAGAAAATTTTAAGATTCCATGCACTCACCCTAATTTCAAGTAAAGATGCAGAAGAATATGAATGTTCTGATGCCACTAAAAGTCATTGAATGTACTTCTCTAGTTTTGCACAGATAGGTAAAACTGAAAGAAGATACGCAGGCTTCCCTAAGGTTACATAGCATGTAATTAATGGAGACAAGAATAGGAACAAGAGATAATGGTACCTGGTCCTCTGTTTTAATTAGTAGTTCTCATGAACTATCCTTCCAATGCACGTGCTACTACATGCTGAAGGACTTTATGTGATAAAAATCATTTCCCATAGCCTAACTTATATAAATTTGTCTATGAAGGTGCATACAAAGAAGCAGGACTAAACACATAGGAAATATGCACTTGATTAAATTCCAAGGTAGGTCTGGAGAGAATGGCTGAAAGGACAACCTTCATTCTATGTTGTATGTAGAATTGTTGGATATTAACTGCATCTGATTTTACCTCTTCTGTATTTACCAGACAAATCAAATATAAATCTGCTATTTGTAACATAAATGTGAAGCAAGTAATAATACTCAAACCATTGTAATATGACATTATTCATATGAAATTTACAGCACAGCTTTTTTAAACGGATAGCTTACTGAATGACAACAGCAAAAAGCACCACCAACAAAACAACCACCAAACAATTAGTCTTATGGAATGTAGAACTGAGATTTATGCATAAAGTAACTGAATATTAAATATATCCATGAAGAAACACTGATGGCTTTAAATATATAATTAAAAACGTTTGTAAGTCAACTTCCTGCTCAAATATACTCTGCATATGCCAACTAGTATGTATATTAACACAAAAAAGAACAGTCCAGCATAAACATTTTTAGATGTACAAACACTTAAGGTCTGAATTTGTTATTTACTATGGCTAAAGCCTTATTTTAAAAGATATTTTACTGAAGTTTAAGGTTGTCAACATTTGTTTGTGGTCTTTGGTGTCAAACATCACATTTGAGTTTGTAAAGGTAAAGTTCTGCATCTGGATACATCATTGAACAGTAATGTTGCCAAACAGGCAGGTAAAAAAGTCACTATGTCCATAAGATAGTGCCTCAGTGCTATCAGTGATAGTTAAGAATGGAAATAACTTTGGTTGAGAGGAGAAATAACTTTGGTTGAGAGGAGAAATCTTAGAACAGGGCTTCAGTTGACAAGAAGAATGTTGGGTTTTATATTAGCTGGCTGATAAATAGAATATAGTAGCACTTGCAATACAGGTAATGCATCTGTTCTTATTAATTCAGATTTAGTCCCAGAGCACAGCAGTAACACAGGTAGAGTGGAAGTTGTCATTAAAGTCTTCAGTAAAACTTCCATTTTCCATATAGTGGTACAGATTCTGCTATATGTACCAAGGCAACACTGTGGGCTGAACCACAACTAACTTTTTAAGATCTATACTTTCTGGCTGTATTTATACCGGGGGGGGATTTTTGTAATTGTTCATGCCCTAGAATACATTATAAGTACATTGCTTCTGTTGAGATGGCTTTCTCAGGGCTGTCTTGCACCATGAATTATGTCCAAATTCCACCTGATTTAGCCACTACAGAGGGAGTTATGTGGAGGTTCTGTGTTACAGAACATCCAAACTTGCCAAGGTAGATGGTGTGTTCATCTTCTGCATTCTCTTTTCCTTTGACTGGACTGTGAAGATCGCAGTTTTTATACCAACTTTCCGAATGTTTTGTGTTGGAGGTCAGTTTAGAAGAAATGACCATTCTACATCAGCAAAATGCTGCAAAGAACTCAGAAAGGGAGAGGAATACATTTAAGATGAAAAACAGAAGAGCAGATAATAAGGTGTTGGGATACACAGAAATGCTTAGATTAGAGCAGAAGTTAGAGTACAGTTTTGATTAGTGAGAAGTGACAGTGAATGTATGTGATCGTTACCTCGTAAAGAGAGTCTGAAGGATATGATTAGGGAAGCATGACCATGGTACTACTGCGGAAAAAGCTTTGGGTCACTTACCAGCAGCTCAGAGAGAGACACAAAAAATTAATGCAATGAGTTGATTTTTAGAGCAATCAATAGGTGTCTGATAGCTGATCAGCTGAACGATTTTTTAGGTTCCATTTAATCTATTGAATGCCCATATTGATCCCCTTTGCTTGTAATATGACTTCTAGCTCATTTGTTAACATCTGTATTTTGTCTTGATCTCCAACTGAATCCCACTCATGAATTCAACACATCTGAAATGATGAGCAGGCGAGCTAGACTCCAGTGGGGAACATCAGGAGGACTGGATTGACTGCAAATCTCTAAAAGAACCTGTGGAGTCTGCTGTCATGGAGAAGACTTCATGACATCAACATTTGTCATAGGTGAAAAAAGTAGCTTAAATTGTGAGTGTTGACAGACAGCAGATAATTGGGAGAAAGGGGAGAAAGTCTGAAACCAAAGCTAACCTCTTGAATAGAAGCCTGCTATTTGCTATCTGCAAATTTTACTGTCTGTTTGTAAATTTTGTTAACACCTGGACTAAACCTGAATGTCTTGAATCCTCCAACACATACAAAGATATGAGACAGAACCACCAGTTAGGACAGTGACTGTCCCTTATGCTTCTGTACATAGATTGTTCAGATTTGGAAAACTGAAGAATCAGAGCACTGGAAATAAGGGAAGGCTACAAAGAAGGTTTAATTGAAAGAATTAGTCTTGGAAAGAGAAAGGGAATTTGGAAAGAAAATCCTGTCTGGATAAAAGATCCTGGAAGTAAGCAAGATCTTAGAGGTGAGGGAGATGTGTGGAGAAATGCACTAGAGGACACTTGGAGACTGTGGCCAATAACACTTTAGACTGAGAATGACAAGAAGCAACACAGCAAGAACCAAAATGACTTTCTGCCCAAAGTTCCCAGACTAGCAAGGATCTTCAACAAAGATAAGCAAGTAGAATAAAAGCCCTGAACTGCTTGGTTCTTAAATAAACCCATGTCTAGTTTTACTACAGGGTTTCCTCCCTGTCTGTCTCTCTCATGCTGACCACTCACGTTGCAGTCAAACACAATTCTCCATTTTGCTGTTGATGGATCCCAGTATAGGTGTTAGGCATTTAATTAAGTTTTTATCTGTATATATATATATTTGTGTTAGAGGCTTATGCCAAACAAAACATATGTACCATCTTACTTGTGCATCCCAGGGAATAAGACTAGGTTCTAAGATCATCAGCACAGATTAGTTGTGTTTACATCAATACATGAACTGATCTACATCAATACCTGTTGTAGAATGCAGCCCATAACAGACATATTCTTCCTTCTATGGCAGATTTTTCCAGCAGAGAGGTTCATTTCAGATCAGAATTGACCAGGAATAATGAGTTGTTGTTAACAATGGGGCATCTCGGACCCCAAAACAGGAGCAAGGCAACATAACAGTAAATAAGTACATCTAAGGGGGATACTTCAAGGAATCTGGGTCAGTAGCAGTAGTTCCAGTGTAGATACAAGTGATTTTTGAGGAATGAATGTTTATGTGGCAGTGTTTGGCTCCAGTGTCCCATAATTAGCTAGGAACTGTATGGGAAGAAGAAAGCTTAATACAGAGGTCAGCCACTCTTCCCTCCTCCCCTCCCCCCCCCCCCCCCCCAAATTATTTATTTATTTATTTTCAGAAAAAGCTGATGAGGCAAAGACTGAAACGACTGATTACTGAATAGCAGTAATCCAAAAGGTAGAAATTTTTCATAAGCATTGTCTACTGAAGCAGAAAAGGCAGTAGAAAGAGATTGAGAGCTGCTATACAGTATGTTAACAGAAACTGAAAGGTGTTATATTGTCACCCACTCAAGAGCAGCTCATTTGTTCATATACCTATGGCTGCTAGCTATCAAAGTGTACAGGTATTGCATAAACACCACAGTGATCTTTAGGCTGTGAATGCCCTTACTGTGGGGCTTCATTAGCGTTTTCAGTGTATTAGGTCTCTCAGCACCAATTACAGAAGTAACAATTAGCTCGGACCAGCACATACATGTATAGGTCTGGACCTAGCTGACCTCCTGTGCTCTTTTGTTTTAAAGTAGCTCCATCCACAGCTTTGTGTTTTTGTTGTTTTTTGTTTTTCTTTTTAATATTTTTCATGGTATTAACATCATGAAGAGATGCCAGTGACACTCTGATCTTTCAGTCAAGGTCAATTTAAATATTTATTAGTTTTTAGCATAGAATTATATAGTTATTAATTGCCTCAATTCCAACCTCCATAAAACTGGCTGTTCCATACATTTATTTTGGCTGACGTTTCAATTCAATGATAACAACATTCTATTAAAAAACAAATAAACAAACAAAACAAACAAACAAACAAACAAACAAAAAACAGCACAGGCATGGGTCTCCACAAACTGGGTGACATGTTAATATATGAAGCAGACTCTTTATAAGCCAGGCAGATGAAAGTTGTTGTGACTTGATAATGCAAGAATCTGGGACAACCACAACATAAAAAACTGTTGGTATAGTGAAGATAACATTACAAATCACCTCACAGTGATGAAATCCTGGGCAAACTCACATCCCATTCCCTATTTCAGCTTCTGTTCCATGTATATGCAGACATTAAAGAATGCTCTCTTTCTCTCTCTCTCTCTCTCTTTTTTTTTTTTTTTTTTTAAGAAACGTGAAAATTAATGTCAAAATACTGCGTCTACCCCATGTTTCTGCAGTAATTGGACACAGAACATGGTTTATTTATTGCAGTGATGTTTTCACTTCAAAGTTGGGACATCACAGGTGTTTAAGATAAAACTAATGTTTGAGCCACTCCTTGCAAACTAGCAGCCTCTTTACCAGTTGTTCTTTCAGCTGATCAGCCAATCAGCCGAGGGTGTATGTTCTACCTTTATTTCCTCCATCAGTCTAAACCACTACAGAACTTTACACTTTCCTTTTCTAAGCTAGTCAATAACTGAAATTTTCTTCAATATTCCCTGACTACTTTTTTAGTCTTTCTAGCTGCAGCTCAAAGACAACATATGAGCCTTTCTATTTCTATAATAGATTTGAACCTTCAAACTTAAGAAAAGCAGAAAATTGGTATGCCAACTAGGCCTTTTTCAGGTTCCTCATGTGGGAGAACTGGACAACTGCTTCTATTCTATCCCATTCTATTCTGTTTGCTTAGAATAGTTCTTCACTGCTCTTTTAAGTGTACAAATAAAGTATTGTTTTGATTTTCTTTAGAAAGACTGTGTTGCTTTTCTTCAAGAACATCTCATCTCATATCACATTCTCCTCAATAATTAAATAAACAAAATTCCCAAAATACTGCTGGCCATCCTTTCTTCTGTCTCTTTTTATCTTACTCTGTGCTACTTAACACTGTTAATCAGACCCATCTAGGACAAGTGCAACAAGTAGTGAGAGCTCTGTCGGCTTTGGGAATGGTTTAGTGCTAGTACAGGTCCTGGAAATTTACCTAGCAGGAAATAGCTGTTTTTACTGCAAGGCAAGTGAACTGCACATAGGTTTACAGGCTGTTTTTCTCCTTTCTGTCCATAATCACTTGTCTCCACTTTTATTATCCACTTTCTATCTGTCTGGTTTTCTAAGGTGACCCTATCAGTTTTGCTGGGTTAAGTAGTTATGTAGAGAGAACTTCTGTTTTCCTTTATGTTGTTCAGAATTTTTGCAGTCTGTCTTTGTTTTGAATTATAGCAACCATTGAGATATAGGGAGTTTGCTGTTCCTGCTTGTAGCTTATGTTGCTTGGAACTAATTTGATCCCTTAATAAAATCAGCTCCCATCCAGGATGCTACTGATTTGGATTACATCCTTCTCTCCAAACAACTCTCAGTTGCTAGAAAATAGGCTCGTAGGCAAAACTACTGGATCTAACTCTTCAGGACTGCTAGCTTTCAGGAGTGATTTATTCAGAAGATATAAAGGAAGTGTGAAGGGAAAAGACTTCTTGCATCTTTTATCTGGTCAGAATTAATAGTATTTTCCATTTGTGCCCAAACAGAAACAGTTATGCCAGTTGTTGTATTATTACAGCTTTTTTACCTGAACAGAGTGGATACTATCTTATATTGTTCCCTTTGCAGAGGTTTGCCAAACACCCCCTTTTGAAAGAGTTGGATGAAAGCTTCTGGGCCAAATTACTTCCTTAGATAGTTGTGTGAAATGTGGTCATCTGATTCGTGTCAATATGGAACAATGCTAGGGCTGCATGATATGATGAAATGTGACCTTCCGTCTTACATATCCTTGTATAACCACAAGTCTAAGAAAAACAGAGTGTTAATGTATATAGTTCTTGTATCTTGCAAAGGAATGGTCCAGCAATTCGTGTTGATAGGGGATAAGAGAACAAAGGGGTTTCAGAATAATTGCTAACTATTATGATTGTTGCATGGGACACTATGCAAGTCTCTGATATGTGGCCAAGAGATTAAGGAGAAGGGAAAAAGCTGAAGGACGACTAAAAGAGAAAGCTTGCAGGGGACACTGCACAAGTCTCTGACATCCAGCCAAGATGGACAAAGGAGAAGGACAAGAAAAAAAGCCTGGGAGGAAGACTACGAGCCTTCAGCACGAGAGACCCCCAGAAGGACCACCAGAGACTGATACGCATGAACCAGTAGGAGGGTTTGGATTCCGGGAACTAATTATAATAACCCTGCCATTTCTAGAAGTAATAATGAATATGTAGGTGCCTAGGATCATAAAAACCAGCTGCTTGATGTAACTTGTGTGTGTCTTGGTGGAGCAGAGGCTCCTGGCACACCCAGTGCTGTTTGCTTACCTCTATTCATTTAATAGATTGTAAAACTGATTGTAATCCTATTTGGGACTTTTAGACATTTATTACAGTTGTATAATGAACAGCAGAAAAAGAAGTTAGATTTTAGCTTGATATTTTCTACACGGTAATTTAAGTTTGATAAAACCTTAGAGGTACACACAAGCAAGCAAAGGTCTTCAGATAACCTTGTCTGTAGACAAGGAAAGAGATTTCTTTCCAGCTCTTTTATCTGCTGTACTAATGAAACAAGGGTAGCTATTGGCACAACTGTGACCCCAGTGAAGAAAATAGGGTGTGACCTCGTGACTTGTGTTGTCCTTCCCTTCTGCCTGTATTTTTTAATGAGCTTAATCAAGGTGGTATTTTTTAACACCCTAAATAGAGGGATCGAGAGACTATGACAGCAAGCTGGTTTCCATATTTTATTATATTTTTCTCATCATATAACTCATCCTATAAGAAAAAGATTCAGTTTTGAATGATCAAATCCCATCAGTCAAAAAAGCATTGTATGTTAAACTGTGTAGCTGTCAGTTTAAAATTTTTCTGATGATTTTTGAGCACTGGCATAACAATAATCAAACAGACCATGACTTCTCTGGGTACAAAGAGGAAGATTTCTTCCTCATCTTTGTACTAGAATTTCTTATAGAAAAAGTAGCACTGAGCACACTTCAGAATAATTCTGTTCAAATTTCTCTTCAGATTAGCCTTCAGTGTCTCTTATCTGGAGTTATACTACTTCCACAAGTCCAGCCTTTGCTCCTTTCTCTTGAGTGGAGAATGGTGGTGGGGAGCAATCATACAAAGAACAACCAACTGAAATGCCAAGTGCTTTGTACTCTCTTTATCTTTCATTGAACAGAACAAAATATAGCCATATATAATACCTATATAAATCATAAGGCTGCCTGAGGGGCCAGTTTTTTACTTTTCATTTTCTCTTTTTCTTTTTTTTTTTTTTTTCTCCCTGATTTATCTTGCTTTACAATGAGCATGCATGCTTCAACGGATACCACAGGACAAAGAGAATAATTTTTTCACCATTATTTTTGATCTAGACTTAACTATCTTCACTTCCCAGTTTCACTCCTCAGTGGGTAAAATGGATAGAGTCTAAATTTATGAGGAAAGCAGATTAATTGCAAAGATATTTTGTCTCCATAGTAATATTACATCCTTGTTATTAGAGATGAAAAATCACAGGTAAATAACACAGCAAATTCAAAACTTGGGCTCTTGTCAATAATAATTCCTAACTTCTTCACCCCATCTGTTCTTATGTTTTCTTTTGAAGGAAAATTTTGCATTGTTCAAATGACTAAATGATGTTTGATATTAACTTAATTATTAATTGATCACAATTATGAGAAACAAATTTATAATAAATATTAAATATAATTGATGGATTGGTTAAAACACTAGTAAAATATTGCTATGTAGTCACAAACTTTTTTTTTAATCAGTTCCCTGGCAGAAGAGAATATTTAAGACAAAAACATAAGTTTAATATACACAATCCTGGGGACAGAAAAAAAAGAGGCAGTAATACCCACCCTATATCCTTTTTGATACTTATCATCTGTGCATTACACTCTACTCACTCACACATATTTGCTAATGTTGTCCATGTTGCCTTTTATTTTAAGAAAATAGGAGTTTGAATGTAGCTTTTTATGTCATACAAAATTCTGTGCAGAATATGAGCAGAATAAAAGGAAGAAAATTCAATTATTCATTCACATTCACATTTATTGAAGATATGTCTTTGTCTGTTAGAAGAAAAAAGAGAAAATTCACACAAAGAGAAGATGCACTATGCTTAGATACATGAATTTCTTCCAACTAGCTGTGACAGCCATACACACCTTCATATGCACATATGTATACATAGTTTTGGTGGAAAGAGATGAAATAATTATGCAATTCACCATGAAAGCACACTAAACAACTGGTGTCCTGGCAGGTATTTGTTCAGATTGTTCATAGAACAAAGATAAAAAGCCAATGGAAATATTCCAGGCTACATGAGGACCTCACTTTGAGTTTCTTTCTAATGGATTTCAAGAAAGAAAAGATCGCAGCAATTCAAGAGTTTCTAAGATCATTTTAAGCACACAGAGATCTCTGAAATAGACCTGTTGGTCTATTTGCTATCAAACTTTTGTTTTATTTGTTTTAATTTAAATGAGGTAGCAAAACGAAAGACAGGAAGACAGGAAGAGAGGAAGAGAGGAAGAGTGGAAGGAGGAGAGGAAGGAAGAGAGGAAGAGAGGAAGAGAGGAAGAGAGGAAGAGAGGAAGAGAGGAAGAGAGGAAGAGAGGAAGAGAGGAAGAGAGGAAGAGAGGAAGGAAGAGAGGAAGGAAGGAAGGAAGGAAGGAAGGAAGGAAGGAAGGAAGGAAGGAAGGAAGGAAGGAAGGAAGGAAGGAAGGAGGGAAGGAAGGGGAAGGAAGGAGGGAGGGAGGGAGGGAAGGAAGGAAGGAAGGAAGGAAGAGAGAGAGAGAGAGAGAGAGAGAGAAAGAAAGAAAGAGAAAGAAAGAAAGAAAGAAAGAAAGAAAGAAAGAAAGAAAGAAAGAAAGAAAGAAAGAAAGAAAGAAAGAAAGAAAGAAAGAAAGAAAGAAAGAAAGAAAGAAAGAAAAAGAAAGAGAGAGAGAGAGGAGGGTACGACACCTACTGATACAATCTATACGACAACATTTTTTTTTTCCCTAATATCGTCCTTCAGAAAAACATATACGTTATTTGGCTTTCTGTGACTTTAATTTTCTTCTCCATAGCTCTTTGTTACAGGCTCATAACTGTATTGCAGTAATGTACATTACAGAAGTTATCACTCATTAGTGTGATACAGTTGCATGATATGAAGCCAACAGAGTTATTAAAGAAGCATTGTAAAATGAATTTATTTTGAAGCACAGAATGTTACAACTAACGTTCACTATTTTTTTTCTCTGTCCACACTTCTTTTGCAATTTTAAGCTACCTGGAAGGTGTCATTTAGTTACTCCTTTCTCACCAACCTGGGAAATAAGTTCTTAGCCATAATCATTTGATTTTTGATTGTTTCTCTTATTTTCTGCCATTCAGAACTGTTGTTTTTATTCCTTTTCAGCCTAGAGGTTCAAATACACCTAAATACTATCAATTCACCATAGGGACAAATTGTCTTCTCTCTCACTTAAGACAACAGTATATCTAGAAATGTTTGATGTGTGGGCCTTAAAAAAAAATAGAATGTCCACATTTTATACTACCAGTATCATCATAATTGGACACAGAATAAAATCCCACAGGCAAGATATTCCGATAATAGGTAATTAATATCCAGTTTTGCATTTTACAGTATAGAAAGCCTATTTGAATGTACATGCAGAATGACAAAGGAGCTAATATTTTCTTGCATTTTTTCTCAATATTTTGATTTTAAAATTGTTTGTGAATTCCAGCTATTGAGCTTTCAGTCTCACAGGCACATACAGAGATACATAAGTAAAAAACAGAGATACTTAAGTAAAAAACAAAACAAAACCATAAAGCAATTACGACACTCAACCTCCCAAATAAATAAATAAATTGTTTCCAACATGGTATTTTGAAGACTTTATGCATCTGCCATATTCTCAGACTCAAAGAATTAAAGAAACTTTAGAGAAGTAAAAGAAATTTTAAAGATTTTAATTTTACGTATACGCGCACACACACACATATTTAACAGGGCTTTAAAATTTTGGCATGCCAGAATAATTATGTCTTCTCTCAGATGAAAATAGATTCTAAGAAAAATATGCAGAGGAAGTTGTATCTCTCTTAAGATTTTGGTCTCCATACTACTTTTGCCTTTAGGTCTCAACTGTTATGTTTGTTTAATCTAAGTGAACAGGAATTTTCTAATGAATTTATTTTTTATTGGAAAGAACTCATCGGAAATAAACATTTTCATGAAAATTCTGTCATTCTCTTCAGAAAAAAACTCTTATGGGAAAATTTTCCTGTATCTAAGATAACATCTGGGAAAGTGTGTTACAGAGAAAGGGTCTGACAGACTGACTGGGGACTTGAGTGCTATGCTTTTGTATCCTACAAGTAGGTATCAGTTTCACTCTAGTAACATCCCTTCTTCTGTGAACACCTGTGGAAGCCTCAAGTTTACCGCAATGTGAAAGAGGGAAAACAACAACAAACAAACAAAGAAAAAAACACACAAACTTATTTGTGAAGATTTATTTTTTTTTTGCCACATCCAGTTGTGAAGATAAGTAATTTTTTTCATAAGTTGGGGTTTAAAGTTAGCCTCTTAAATTCAAATACATGGCTTAATTTTGAGTTAGCTGAGCACTCAGAGCTTCTGTTATCAGTGATTGTACTTACTCTGTCAATATCTGCAGATCAAAACTTGAAAAGTTATTTCATAGATTTGTGAGGTTTTAAGCCCACAACAAGCCATCAAGGTCTTCCTGTTTGACTTTCTGAATTATATGAAATTAATGTAGATATTAATTTCTTAATTTCTTTAATTAATGGTATGTTATGATCAATGAAAAATGACACAAATCAATGACATTCTGCATTTCTGAAAATGTTGAAAATACTTAGTATGAAGTCTCAAACTTAAAAAATTAAAAATACACATTGTATTGCAATACAGTTTTATGTACAACTAGCCATTTTAGCTTCTAGAACTGAATATTTTTTTTTTGCCTCTCTGGTTTTAAAATTTATTATTCTAGCCTTTTGTAATTTACATTTTATTTACACTAGCAAAGAAACAAAGTGAAAAATCATCCTGGACTGCTTGTAGTTCAGTGATACTTTATTTGTGTTTTCTCAGAAATATTATATATCATATATCATATATTGAATATCATATATCGTGTATCATATACCATATACCATATATCATATATATTAAACCTGGAATAGAGCCTTTAATAAAAAGTAAAATTAATTAATTAATTAGGTAAAAAAAAAAAATTAGACCCAGACTAAATGTTGAAATGTTGTGATTTGGACCTGTTCTGATGCCCTGGACAACATGATCTAGTGGATGGCAGCCCTGTCCATGGCAGGGGGTTGGAACTAGGTGGTATTTAGGGTCCCTTCTAATCCAAGGCATTCCATCATTATATGGCAGATTCTTTACCAGATTTACATGTAGGGTTGTTCTGGACTATCTGGGAAACCTATTGCTCTTAAAAGATCAGTGATTTTTTTTTTCCTTCTAACTATTACTGTGTAGTATTCATAATTTACTCATGTTAATTTGCTTCATGATGACTCTCAGCTTTTAAGTACTTGAATTTGATGTGGAACTCATCCAAGCCTCATGATTAATAAATGCAGCAGCTTTATATTAATCAAACAATGGCAAGATATTAAACTTTCTAGATATCATGAAATGTTATTTATGTGCTTCTAAAATAGTAATCAGTGTGTCTAGAATTATGATGCTAGGTATATTCAGTTTGCTCATCTGCCTACCTCAGATGTGTTGCTTTGATGAATAATGAACCATGCATGCATTTGTCAGGAATAGCCACTATTTTTCATTCTGCTGTGATGAAATTTTATGTTAAATATTATCTCCCATTTCCTTCAGTGACATTTTGTTTTCAGAAGAATAATTGAAAGTACTAAAATTCAACATTCTAGAAAAAGTAGTTTTCTATAAAACCCCATGTTGGAACAGGTTTGTTCATAGCAACAGCCAAAGAGGGAACATGAGGTTGTGTCACAAGTGACATGGGGAGGAAGTTAAAAGGATGCCAGCCTAAGCAGGTAGTGGGACAAAACCAAAGGCATATAAGACCTGGCACTACAAAATACAGCTGAACACTTCTTCATCCTTTCATCCCAAAGCTGCACAAAGGAGCAGCATATGGCAGCAGTCCAAGCCATATGGGTATCTGCAGGAACTCCAGCAAAGATCACAGCAAAGGCAGCAGGAGACATGCCCACTAAGAGCTGATGGGATTAGGCATCACAAGATGAGACACTGAGGAGGCATTCTTCTCTTATTGCCTTCCAATTAGTACTCTCTAACCTCAACAAGTCAGAAAGTTCATGTTTTAAAGTCTTAAAAAGAGCACGTTATTGAAGTAAGAGCTGCAGCCATCTGTACTGATCTGAACCAAGAATGTGTGCAAGTCCCAGGATTGAAAGTTTATAGGAGGTACAAAAATATCAATCTAAAATCGTAGCCTTTCTATTACCAACTCTCTTGAGAAAACAACATGTTGACTTTTACAAGTATTTTTTTTTTTCCTTTATTCATTGTCTATGATGCTGATTGCTGATTGAAGGAGCAATTACCAGCACCTTTGTGTTAAGGGCCCAGCTACCTACTAGTGTCACCATTGGAATACAGAAAAGACTGAACTGAAACTTTGGGAAGCTGTGTAGTGTCTTTGTGGGGATGAAACTGAATTACAGCTGTGCTCACTTATTCAAGCTTCAACAGCTCAACCAGACAGTCCTGAATAAGCTGACATCTGGGAAGGATGAACCTGCTTGAGACAGCAGTATCATATAAGACTAAGGTATCCTGTATGTATTGTTCAGTTTTCATATCTTGTCTACTGGCTTTCAAAGGCATTACTATTCTCTGCCATATCCTATATGTAGGTTTTACATAAAGAAATTGTAAGAATCTAAATTTTACCTGAAAACAAAATCAAAGATAAAACAAAATTAATTTTTCAACTAATTGCTTATGAGACTATGCAGTATAAGGTGAGTTCCTGATTTGGCAGGAAGCTCCTACCAATATTCTTGGTGATAAAAATACAAATGTATTTTTCCACTAGTCTAGATTAATTAAATACTTTTTGTTTTCTGAGAATAAAAGTTGAAAGATTTTTCAGAACTAAATGCTAACAAGAACTAATGCAACACTGTTGTTGCAGTTGTCATGACCTACAAAAGCTGAGTCCATATTATAAAATAATTCTCATTTTTTTTAGAATAGGATTTTATATAATTGAATGTTTTTGTACTTCCATATAATTTGGCAATAAATATCAGTCCTGGTGTTTTTCAATGCTTCTGCACATGTCATTTTGTAGAATACCTTTTTTTTTTTTTTTTTCCTATAAATTTTAGATGTCACTTCACCTTTTTTCATTAATTGCTTTAAGCTCCTGTAAATTGCAAACATTTTTCTATGGTATGGTCAAATTCCTCTTTGATCCTCTTCACCAATGTTTGTAGTAGTCTAACTAAATTTATAGTGTAAACTACAGAGTTGTCACTCATTCTACATGAAGGGCAGTTCATTCTTCTGGTGGACAATCTGAATCTAAATGTTTCATTATATTTTTAAAATGAGTTACCCGTCTCTGCAAATAATTGTACTTGGCAGTGGTGGCTCATAAGGACTAATCTTGTAAATGGAGTAAGAATAGTGAAAAATATTTCCTCAAGCTTCGAACAAAAAGGTAAAAGGAGCTTTATGTATAAAATACAATTATTACCATCATACATGTCAACATTATTTACCTAAAGCTTAACACTGTCCCTTAAAGCACAGAATACTAATTCACATGATTTGTAAAAAAAAAAAAAAAAAAAAAGGAGTATCTTGCTCTCACTAATCCCTGGGATTTATACATGACACAGAGAGGCTCAGCTCCATATGCCTCCTGTCTTTTCCTGACAGCTTGCTTTTTTCAAGTCATTAGCACCTTGTGACTGATAGCATCAAAATCATGATCAGGTCTCATGTTGATTGATGCATGGTTGTTCACTCATTTCCCAAAAGCAAAATACTTTGCACCTCAGAACTGATAATATTTTTCCACCTCAGAACTGGTAATAATTGCTTTCTGAGTCTCTGTCCTGTGTACAGGGACTCTGTTTCTAGAATGTTTCTGTAGGCTGTTCTGTGCAGTGATGGAAAAAGCTGCACTTTAGGGGCTTACAGTCCTGGATGCTTGCAGGTGACAGTGGAAGTCAGCAGCTCTTGGAGCTGTTCTTTCCCACTTCTTGTTTCAGCACAAGACTATGTTAAAAAGTACATTCTGGTACAGTGGACACATGATTTTGGCAACCTAACTCTGCTTAGAGTTTTGACATCCTCTAGAGAATCATGACCATCCTCTGAAATCTCTGTTTTGACAAAAGAACAAACTATTCAGAATAAACAGTCTACTATTATGAAGTTTGCAGAATGGATTGAAAGGATTCATATTTGCTGCATCAAAACACAATGTGGCATTAGGCAGTGACTTTTTAGGATGATAGTTTCTAGATTTCACACTTGCTGCTATGGGTTGATATTTTTGCCAGATGGAATGGAAAATATTTACACCTTTCTCTTGAGCCTGGACAAGTAATTTTCCCTGAGGCTTGGTTTATAGTTGTACAGAGCCTGGGCCAGTAATAGTCACTGTATGCCTATACTATGCCTACAAAATAAATGATGCCTCACTACTAAATTAAGAATGGTTCTTTTTGTTTGGCAGGTGATCTGTCATGATCTTTCATTAGATGACCTATAAGAACATTTTCAAATATTTGAGATACAAAAGCTCGGCTTGGCATTACTCTTTTATATATGACAAAATGATTGATAGAAGTCTAAATATTAGCTTACATTACAAAAAATACCAAGGCACTACTTCATTTGCATGTATTGTCCTTTCTATATAAATCAGGTACAGCAAAATCCAACACCTAGTAGGATAGCCGGGAAAGTATTACAAAAACACATTGTGATTGCACAATATGACAGTTAATGAGTCCTTTTTTTTGTCTAGGTAAAGCCTAATTCAGAGCACAGAAGGTAGGAAGAATATCAGTTAGTTGCTAATAAACCACCACATACTGATTCTGACCTTGAACTACAATTCAAATATGTTTTTGTAAGTTGATGTGACTTTCAGAAGATAGCAATACATCTTTGCAGTTACTTCAAGTTACTACAATGGTTCTTTTAGCTGATCATTAGTTTAGACACACTCTGTAAAATATGTGCTTTGTTCTAGGTGCAAGAGTTTGGAGCTTCCTGCACTTGAGTTGCCAGGAACAGGCTCCTTCAGCACTGTAAGTACAAAGTGGTAGGAAGCACTCATGCTTACAGTTTGTGCAAGCATACATGAATATACAGAATCCAGTCCATGAGGACTCCATCTTCCTGTCTAAATGTACATAATGTAATAAAAACAATATTTCTGTGGTATCTTATGCCCTAGAAATCTAGTATTGGGTGCATTTTAAACTCATTCACCTATTTTCTTTCTGATAATGTGTCATCATATACTCCTGTGGGAATGTGTCAGTGCATGATTGAGCTAATTCTACATTTTTTTTTGAATTGGTCTAGGCAGTGATGATTGTCCAGCATCCAAGAGGAGAATCTGATTTGTAACCAATAGCAATGCTGTCACCACACAAGACAAAGCACCCTTAGGAGCAATGATTTTTGGCAACTATCGAGAGCAAAATTCAGGCATTTCCACAGTTCTGAAAAACTGCCTGAATTCAGCCTGGCTTCATGTCACTTAGATGCTGGCCTGCTCTTGTTACAAATGTCCTCAGGGCACTGGGCTTCTGCAGGACAACCCCAACATCTCCCTTCTGTCTGAAATCACCAGTGACAAGAATGATTTGGCAGCTAGAGGTTTCACAAAGTCCAGGTATACTCATGTAGAAGATAAATATGCCTTGGAGGATACTTTAGGCATTATCTGTACCCAATGTTTCCCTCCCAAAATATAGAGTGGTCTGCATATAGTCCCAAAGACCAGGTTGATAAGCAGCTTGTTTAGCCTCAGGCCTGCCTTGTGATACTGCCATCAGTGTCATGTGGCTCATAGCAAGGACTATGAGAGTACAGTCTCAAACAGAAGCAGTTCCAGATTTAGCAAAAAAGTAAGTACTATACAGGGAATATTAACAAAGAAAATGGTTCCCAACCTAAATATCATAATGTCAGGTGAAAGACAAAATTAGTATGAAGGTCAAAGAGAAGGTGAAGAGAGGTTAACAAAAACAAAATTCCTGTTAATGCTTCCTGAATATTATTAAAAAACAAAGTGTGGCAATATTGGATGAATCTTGTGTGTTTATGAGTTGAGGGAATTAAGCTGGTGTGACTGAAGACATGAAGCACTGTTTAAACTCATCAGACCACATATCTAGAGAGAGAGAAAAAAAAAAAAAAAAAAAAAAAAAAAAAAAAGCTCACGACCCTAGATTACTTGCTTAAATGAACCTTTTAAAAAGATAGTGATGTACAAGGAACCCTGAAGGATTTGGGAAGCTTATCAGTCACTATGCAGACTTGCTTGTTTCTGCTTCATGTCTCAAACAGCATTCTAAGAGCTGGAAATTCATTTTCTCCTGTTGCACTATGTTTTAACCACAGGCTGTCAAAGCCGACAGGTTCAAAGTATGTTCCAGTCTTGGAAATGCATATTCTTTTTTTTTTTTTCTTTTCAGAAGCAACTTCAGTAAATTTTTATCAATATACCTGAAATAAGTGTAATGGGTTTTAAAATGGTTATGAAGTGCCACCTCCTTCGGGGTGGAAAGGGAAACATTCAGCAAATTCAGGGGATGGTTTTATTGCAAGCAACCAGAAGATCAGTACCTGAATCCTTATGCATTTTTTTCTTTTAGTTTTTAAATTGGTGCTGGCATTATATGGACAAATATCATGCATTCTGGGCACTTCAGAAAACAGAAACCTTGCCAGTTTAATTCTCTGTTCTTTCACTGAAGCATACTGAGAGAGCAGAGTACAAGGTGGGCCAGGCAAGAATATTAATCATTGTGCAGCCCCTCTCTCTGGGCAGAGTGTATGACCACCATGCAGAACCCCCGCTCCACAACCCCTCAAGAGTTTCAGGCTTTCCACAGCTTGCTTCAGAAGACCTAAGAGTGAATAAAATTACACAGGACCTCAAAATTATTTCAGAACCTTTTGGATAAAGTTGTAGTTCAGAATATAACCCTACACAAGCAGCAGAAGAAGATACAGCCCTCTGCAGTGCCTCAGTCTTACTGTGCAGTGCTAGGTGCACCTTGCATAACTGCTCATTTTTAAGCAAAATATGCAGCAACGGGAAGGTGAGGAATGGATAGTGTCAACTTTCTGTGTCCCCAGAGTGCTGGATGGTGCAGATGACCTGATGAAAGCATCATAATTAATGGCAGTTGAAGTCGTGAGTCTGCAGTGATAAGGAAGTGCAGGAGTTTTATGAATGTGAAACTACTAAGATGGTAATGCCTTCCCACCATATTTTGCTGGGGGCTATGCCAAAGGACATACCAAGCATCTGATGATACATAACAGCTTACCCAGAGCTACGAAGAAACCACTTCCATGCAGAATACTAATACAAAATGTGAGGAAATAAAAATATGAGAGGAAAAACAGAATCTTAATCAACAATTCAGAGTATTTCTGGAAAAAGAGTTAACACTCATCCTGATTTCTTTTGCTTATTGACCAAAAATCTTTTTTTCTTTCTACTGTTATATCTTACATCTCTTTATTTTGGATATATATTTTCTATATTTTCCCTCTACTTTTATGAGAGGAATGAAACATTCATCTTTTCAAAGTATATTCATTTAAATTTAATTGTATAGTAATTAAGGTTAGCACATGCTAACTGTGTCATTTGTGGGAGCCTTAGTTTCTGTGCCTCACTTTAAGGAATGGAGTCCTCTGCCCAGGTTTGTGCAGATTGCCAGCCTAGATCATCTGCATGGTAGCCCCTTGTAAAGGTGCCATTTGAACGTTAGGGTTAAGGTAGGCTTCAGTTTGATTCAGGAACTAGGAGAAAAGTCTTTCAAGTCAGAAATGGCTGAACATAATAGTGCATTTGCAATTATTAATAGAAAAAGATTTAGAATAATTATATTTAAGTGTCAAAAAACTTGCTGTTCCATACAAAGACTAATTATGATTAAAAAAAAAAAAAAAAAAAAAAAAAAAAAGATGGGAAAAGCAATTACTTTTCTAAAGTTATGAAATGTGGAAGCAACAGGTTTTGAGAGCCTTTAGAGGAAGTATTAACTGTTTTATCGTATTCTCCCCATAGCAAACTTCTAGCAGAAATTTCCCATTAAAATATCCCAATTGAAAATAGTGACTTATATGGTGGACAAAGATGTTTATCAAATATGATTCCTCCTAATCTATTTTCTCTAGTTTGTACTGTTCATAATTATAATATTGAAAGAGGAATGTGGAGGTGCTATTGAAAAGATCACTTGCAGTTTCAAGTCCTCTTTACTGTTGAAGGTATTTTTACAGGCATTTTTAATATTTTGTTATTGAGAAGTTTAATTCAGATTAACCAAAGCAGAAGTGAGTTAAAAATATCATTTTCCCCTTTTATCTAGACTGTGTTTAAATATTCCTGACTGCTGGCTGCAGGTGTTTGTTGTTGTTGTTTTTTGTTTGTTTTGCTTTGTTTTGTTTTCCATATGACCTAATAGGCAAAGGATCAAGAAAGTTTAATTAAAGACAACAGAGCAACACCATTTGAGTTTCCTACCTCAAATTAGCTCTGCCTTTGCTGTAAAGACTTCGTAAGTCCTTACCTTGAAGCAAGTCTCCATACTTGCTTCAAGTGTTTAAAGTATAGTTTTTCCTCTACTTTCTTACACTAGGTGCACCAGAAATGAATCTGAGAGGCATCCGTTAGTCAGGGGTGGGAAGCAACATTGCCCGTGGGGTGGCCGTGCTCAAGCACAGGGTACCTGAAAGGCTGATTTCCATACATTACATTTTTCTATTCCTACCGATAACTTCCACACAAAAGACAATAAACATTTCCATTACTTCTGTTTCATTATTTTGTTTTGTTTCATTATTTTTGTATTTTTAATTAAGCCTATTTCCTTCTTGACATCTGTCAAAGTGAAGCAAGAGTTTTTGTAGTTTCTTACAAGTATGTTGCCCAAAACTTTAAATTGATGTTGAGCTTATTAGGAGTGCATTTTCTTATTTACTAGCAAGTTAGTGGCTCTTTTAACCTTCACTTTCTATAATTTCGTTTTCTTCTGAAAAGTGAAATTAGCTTTTCACTTACCACCACTGGTTATTAGTCCTCTTAAATACAAACATCTTTTGTTTTTGTTGTTTGTTTGTTTTGTTGTTTTTTAAATATTTGGTAAGAAATTCTAGCAACCTTGCAACTATGACGCCCTGTGAATCTTGAACATCCTTGTTGCTGAAACTGGCAACAATTGCTGTCAACTCCTTGTGCTACATTAACCTATATAATGTGACAGATTGCAAAGGCAGTAGATTTTTAGGTTTTAGTGAAAAATCAATGGCAGAACTCCCCTTGCCTCTGACATGTCTGAAATACCATACAGACATGTCTGAAATATCATAAAGTCTTAGGCATACAACTTATCTGGTAACAGCAAAATAGGCTGGGAAATTTCTCATCTTATGGAGTTTCTGATGAAAGAAAAGCATTTGAAAATCAAAAAATTGTATCTTTTTCATTTGATCTTACATGTGAAAAATATGCTTTACGCTTTTATCTATATTTGATTCCTTACATATGAATTGCTCTTAATATTTGAGTAAGGCTAGTATAAATCGTTACATTTTTTACTTTGAATAATAAAATACACACTTCATAAGCAATGCTACTTCTTTTGAAATGCTGGTGTCTTGCAGAACATTGCAATTTGCACAAATAGGTAAATGTTGTATTCATAGAAAACTGAACAAAGTTTTCTTTCCTTTTACAATGTGGCTGGTATACTGTGCTATTTTAAATTATTTTATCCTCTTTGGTAAAAATAGAGTTTCAAAACTGTTTTCTTCTCAAAATATCTGGCAGATACAGTATTAGTGAGCTTACAACAAATTAAGACAAGGAAATAATTGTATAGAAAACCTGAATTGAACTGTGTCCACACCACAAATATTTGAAATAAAGTTGCAAAAATTTTTCAAGAATATTTATTTAAACAATAATTTTAGAGTGAAGGACACACCATACCGCTATGCTAATCAGTTCACAGTACTGGAATTAACAAAATTAAGATCCCAGGCTTCAAATAATGTCATCCGAAAATTGGCCTTAGTATTTACCAAACAAAAATAAAAATACATTTAAATAATCAGGAAATTTGTGATAAAGGCTAAAGCCAAGTTCATAGATTAGTACTACTTTCAAAATTGCATTATTCAAATGTTTTGTTTATAAAATTACAAAATTGACTTTCACATAAATATTGCAACTTTTTGTAGTAAAACTATGCTTTTATGTTATTAGTTGATACATAATGCATTTTGATTACAAACAAACTATTACCTGACATTTAATTTTGAATCTGTTCCCAACAAAATATGGAAAGAGTCTATTAAATGTCATCCCACTCTTATTAATGTATTTATTATTCCATTTAAGATTAGTAATTGTCATAACTCTGAGTGCCATAGCAATGTGAAATGATAATTCTTATTCTTAGATTTGAATTCTAGGTTGAATTCTTTGGTTTGTTTTCAATAATGTTTGTTGTTTTTTCGCTGCTGTTCTCCTTTATAGTTTATGTGGGATAAATTATATTAATGGAGGTAGGAAAATGAGGATTGAAAAACCTTTATTAAATAAATATCATATTTTATACATTCATACAGGTCATTTATACAAGTATTGCTAACCTACTGTGCTTATATAAACTGATCTTACATAAATGGCATTTTTTTATTTTTCATAGTTTACATACCAAGTAAAAATGAGTCTTAACTCCTCCACAACTTTTATTGTTGTCCTCACCAATCTTTATTTTTTATTTTTTTGCCAAAGGACCAATCTCACTTTATTATAATTTGTTGATAAAACAAAGTGCTTTTACATGCAAGATAAGCTATTGTCAGTAACTAGTTTTCAGGTTGTAGTTGCAGTTTTCTAACTCTGAAATGAGCAGAATTTCAGTATACAGCCTAATTTAACTGCTATTACATTTAGTTTGCTTCTGAAATAATGTTCTTCTTTTAAATTCCCTTCCTGAGTGACCCTGTAGGTAATGTACAAGTGCATGTCTATGTGTACACTGAAAAATTGTGGAAAACCAAGGCTGGAAATTTTAACAAAAGCCTTTATGTATATTGAAGTATGATTTCTAACAGATGAATAGAAATATATTCATCTTATGCCTCAGATCATGACAGGAACTCACTTTCAATGTGTAATCTTTTCATTTATTTGAAGAATATGGTATTTACAACAGTAATTTATATGAAAACAGACAGCCTCTTTAAAAGTTGATGTTTATTTTTCTCTGGCAATAAAATTCCTATTCATTCCTGAGGACATACAGTACCCAGATATTTAAAATAAAACTGAGCCAAATAATAAATATAAGTGAGGGATCGGTAAACTCTAATAAAAAATAAAATAAAATAAAATAAAATAAAATAAAATAAAATAAAATAAAATAAAATAAAATAAAATAAAATAAAATAAAATAAAATAAAATAATAAAATAAAACTTTTTGATTATTTTTAGTTTTAAAAGACCATGTAAGTAGAAGTCTAGCTTGGAAAGACAATTGTTTTCCATGTGTGCATACAGAAAGCATACAGGCAATTTCTCTTCACTGCTCAGTTCATTGGTTAAATTCAAACCAAGCATTAAAAATGTTCATTTCTTCATGTGAACCGATGTGCAAATCACTGAACTGAAGAAAAGCTGAGTGAGCACAGTAAAGATGGAATTTGTCTTGGGGATGAGGGCTAAGGCTAATGGCCTAAGACACCTCTTAAAAGTATATTGCATACTTACATTTTGTCACTCCTATGCATTTCCAGTCTATGGCCAGCTACTTCAAATTCCCAGGAAGAATTTAAGAGTGTGGAGAGTTCTGTTATTGCCACCTGGACATACAGAGAAACAGCAGATCAGCACAATACAAGTGCTAGCAACGAGTGCTGGTGCAGGGATTGGGAAAGCAGGGAGGGGGATGAGGGACTAATCCTCCTTTCTCAAACTGTAATGAATTTAGAGATTGAGTCTGTGGTGGAGCAGAAAATGTCCATTAAAAAGTCCAAACCCAGACCACAAAAAATCCAGGCTATAAAGAGTTTATTTACAGAGAGTTTCCATGGAGGCACCCTGCTTGGAGAGGAAAACCAGGCAGAGAGAGCAATTGAATAATAAAGCTGATGTGAAGTTATTATTATTATTAATGTATTTAAAGGAAATAGAGAATGCCTAAGATAAGTATGCCTAGTATAGAGCACAGAAGGAAGTCAGTCTGTTTGTCATTTGCTTTAGTGTAGAAACTTGACACAGAAAGGATAAAACTGCACTTAATGGATATGCAAGAAGCAATTGCTATGGCACTCTGACTTGCCTTATTTTAATGAGGTCGATGGTAGACTCTCTGTAGGGTAACTTCAAGGCAAATCTTTTACTTTGTGAGATACCTTCTTCTAGGAGAAAGATGAGTCCAGCATCATCTGAGCAGCCTCTTCTTGCATCTCGCCATCGTTCACTATTGAGTCAATAGATCATGCATATCCTTTGGGATCCTCTTTCCTTTATCTCATTTCTCTTCAGGAGATAACAGTGTGTGTGTCTTCTTGAAAGAACAGGCACGGTCTTTATTCTTTCTAATTTCAGTCTTTTTATCTAATGATTGGTTATCAAAAGGACCAAACAAGTAACTCACCAATATGGTTGTTCTATTACTAGTACCTCAAAAAAAAAAAAATAAAATAAATAAAAAATTTAAAAAAAAGAATGAGATAAAATCTCAATTCAGTAGCTCAAGAGCCTTTCCTGAATTAGTCATTTTTATTTGCATTGTTATTTGAGAGGGTGGTGCAAACAAATTCAAAGGAAATATTACTCTAAAGCTGACATTAGTTTTTGCTTTACTTGTTTCTGCTTCTGTAGTCAGTAGTATTGAGTATAGCTACCTGGGACTCTTTCAAAACATTTAAAATATCGATTCATTAAATTATTTTGATGATCCACTGATTAGGAAAAAACCTTCATCTGTTGTGGTTTTACTCTGCTGAGCAGCTGAAATCCACCATAGCCATTCTATCACTCCCTCCCCCTCATCAAAGGAAGAAGAGGAGAAAATACAATGAAAAGGGCTCAAGGGCTGAGATAAGGACAGGGAGATCATTTACTGGTTACCATCACAGGCTAAACTGACTCAGCATAGGGTGATTAATATAATATATTTCCTATCAGTAGCAGACTAGAGCACTAAAAGCAAGCTAAAAACACCTTCCCCTCTATACTCTTCAAAATCCTCCCCATGAGCAGCTACAGGAAAAGGCAATGGGGGCTGCAGTCAGTCCCTAACACTTCATCTCTGCCACTCCTTCACGATCACTCTCTGTCCCTGCGTGGGGTCCCTCCCATTGGATGCCATCCTTCCCAAACTGATCCTGCGCAGACTTGCCACAGGGAACAGCTCTTCAAGAACTGCTCCAACACGGCTCCATACCATCCGTCAGGATCAAACTGCTCGAGCATGAGTCCCAAAAGGGCAGCAGCTCCCCCCAGACCCTCTGCTCCCACGTGGGCTCTGCTCCACAGGCTGCAGCTCTGGCCTGAGGGCTGCTCCTGTGGGGGCTCCACCAGGGGCTCCTCCACGGGCTGCAGCGTGATCTGCTCCACTTGGGACCCATGCGCTGCAGGGGGACAGCCTGCTCCACCAGGAGGGGACTTCTACCTCGTGCCTGGAGTACCTCCTGCCTTCCTTCTGCACTGGCCTGAATGTCTTAAGGGCTGGTTCTCAATCTTCTCTTCCAGCTCCTGTGGTGCAGCAGTTTTTTTTTCCCCTTCCTTAAACCTGCTCTCCCAGAGGCCCAACCAATGTTGCTCGCTGGCTTGGCTCTGGCCAGCAGCAGGTCCCTTTTGGAGCCAGCTGGAGTTGGCTCTGATCTGACATGGGTCAGGCAGCTGCTGGGCTCTGCTTACAGAGAATACCTCTGAAGCCCCCTTGCCACATAAACCCACATTGTCAATACCAAGTGCACGAGGAGTGCTGCAGGACCGCCTGATGGTTTTTATCTGTGTGTATATGCACTGCTTCAGCTGAACAAGGAGTACGGTTGTGTAGTTTTTGTCCTGGAGATAGCAGACCTGCCAGGTGCCGCCTCACCCATGTGGATGTGCCAGCCCCGCTGGTGCACCTTTACCTCACTCTGCCTTATGGATGCAGATGTGCCCAGAGCAGCCTTCAGACCACAAGCATGGCCAGGACTCTTATCAACCAGATAGCAAGGATTTGAACCCAGCCCTCTCAAACCAGTCACTGGTGACTGAGAGCAACTTCATCTCTAACTATAATTCTTAATGAAAAATAGTTTACATTATTATAATACTTTATACTAGAATTACCCGAGCTGCACCATGTGCAAGACATATTGTATTCTGTTGTAGGTCTGCTATCAAAAAAGGAAAACAATTTTTATTCTCTACATTTCTAAAGTATTCACAAACACAATTTTTACCTGTGTTGTCACATAATTTACTAAGCACACAGTGTACAATATTCCAGCTACCCACATGACTACTTTGTCAGGTATATTGCAAAACTTCAGAAAGACATTGAAATGACATTAATCATTAAGTGTCAGTCTGAATGCTCAACTTCTGTTACTGTCCTTGATAAACTTGCTTAATTAAGAAAGGACAGCTGCATCATTTTAAAACTCAAGGCAAAATTGGCTTAAAAAATCAATTGTATTTTACAAACAACTTTTAGTTTGAAATATTGGCAGTCAGTTTCCACTCCAATGAGAATATATTTTGCTTAAAGTAATTATAGCAGTGGATACGTGTCCCTGGAAAGAAATACATTTTTATCTTAATGCCAGAATATTATTGCTCCTTCCTAGGGTACGCTCTTTACAGAGATCACCCAGAAATTCTTGCCTTCTCATGTCAGTGGAACAATTTAAATTCAGTTGGCACCAAAGCTTTCCAACTCTGCAAAAGAAGTAGGATGCTATAGTTAATATACTTGTGAACTCTTACAATAACTTTACTTTCACTAATACACAAACATGACAATTTAGGTGTTTTTGTCCCTTGTCCATATATGATTTTCCTGACAAAAATCTTGTTCAACATCTGTTGTCAAATGCAAAGATAACATTTTCATAAAAATAGAAGTAAAAATAAATAAATAAATAAATAAACAAATAAATAAATAAACTCTCACTCCCACAAAAAGAACCAACCTGTAAACCCAACACCTAAGCCTAGTAGTATATAATGTATTTACGTGAAAAACTTGGAGGAAATAAATGCTCTGGCAGAGGTGTAGGCCGCCAATATGCACGATCTCAGCAGGAGGAGAGCAGTACATGGCAGGACTTGCTCAGATCCACTGTCACCTAGAGACATGTCCAGGGGACACCACTCTTCCTAGTAGTCCCTCACCCCTTGGCAGTGTTTAAGAAAACAGCCATACTGAGACAATGGCAAAACTTTTCCTCTGAGCTATGTTTCCACTTGTGCTGGAGGTAGTGTGGACTTGTACGAAGTGCTCCTGCTCTCCTGACAGTGTTTCTGTGCTCTTGTCTTCTTTGTGCCAGTATAAGGACTTGAGCAGCCAAGCAGTGAGCATAAGGGGTAAGATCCTAGGCAAGCTTTGCAGAAAACCGAAGACAGTTAATTTCTAAGCTGATTTCAGAAATGAGAAAGTAAACTGATTTAATAAAGGCTTCTGACCCATGCTAAAGCATGGCTGATTTATGGCTGATTTTCCTTGATTTTTATAAGTAATGATTTGATCTTTCTTTAATTATTTAAACAATTACATTCATGCCCAACAGAAAACAACGTAAAGGTTCATTCTTGTAGATTTATTACATGGTTACACACTGCTTTTTTCTTCTGTTTCACTCATCTCTTATTCAAGTTGTTATATATTGGCTAATGTTATCTCTGTTAAAAAACTATGAGAGCAGAAAGAATGTCAGTGATCCTTTCCTGTGAGATGAAGAATAAATTAATGTGTGACTGAGTGTGTGCAGAGGTTTCATTCTGTTGTGGTCACTCTCTCCTTGATAAGAAACCAAATTTAAAGGGAGGATTTTTTAGTTTATTTGTACATTTTTCTTGTTTACAAAGTGTAACACCTTTTCCAGTGTAAAAATCCATGTTGTTGCATTCCTATTTTCAGGTTCCATGAAAGGCTCATGGAGTTGGTGTAATGGCTGAGAATAGGAAAGTGGGAAGAGAGCTTTTTGAGAAAAAACTGCATTTTTTCAATCAGACAGGGTTTAAATGGTTCCAGTGATCAAAACTGTTTTGTTGTATAGTACAGAATAAAGGGCCAACTTTACAATATTTCAGTTGAATATTTAAAACCAAAACAAATTTACTGCATTTCAGAAACATGCAAGGCACTCATAACTATCACCATAAAGGACTACATTACCCTTCTTGTAATGTTTATGAATACCATTGTGTCTTAAGGGTGTCTTTAGAACCTGCAATCCTGCATGGTTCTCATTTCCTTTCCTTGCATTAATGTTGATTTCCATTAGTACTAATTATCTTTTTTAGTGTCTTACTTCGTATTGCTAATACCTGCCATAATGGAAGCCGCATACGTTAAACTCCCTTCTGAACTGGGAAAGTGGAAAAGTAGATTAGAAGATCTTTGGGGTAAGAGTTTTTTTTTTTCTTTTTTTTTTCTTTTTTTTTTTTTGTTCTTTTTTCTTTTTTCTATATAAACAGTCCTTAAACATAACTGGACTCTTTTATCTTGATGAAAGGCTCATAAGCATTGCTGTAATAGCAACACAAAGTCCCATATGACATTGCCAATATCCTGCTTATCCTGCTGACATGGTGCAGAGGGGATTATAAGTCCCTAGCTGGGTCCACAGGAGATGTAAGGTTGCATCTTGGCCCCTGCAATATTTACAATGGCAAATTTTATTGTGCTTCCTTAACTTTGTTGACCAAAAACTTCCAAAAAACACATTATTTTTTTCCTACCATTACATTGGTAGAAATGAAATTTCTCTGAATTACAATGAAATTTAATGTAAAAATAATTTAATTCTTATTCTTACTGTGACATGTTTTACAGTTATAATCCACTCCTTCAGCATTAAAAAATAAATACTTACATGTAACATAAGTAAAAGTATTGTGTTTCACATTTAGCCTGAGAGCAAAGTAAACATGTCAAAACTAAAAACTCCCAGTGCCTTCATTGTGTTAAAAAATACATAATCTAAAAAAATAAAATAATTTTGGTGAATATTTATGTACACATTCTTAAGAGCAAGCAGTAATATTAACAATTCCTGAGGATATATGGAAACAAACAATGTTAGAAGAATACCGCAGTGCAGAGAAAGAATTTATTTCAGTTGATTTGTATAATAGTTATGGGAATAACAGTCTCAGACCTCCTTTTTCTTTAATCTCCAGCCACTTAATATTGAATAAAATAAAACTGTGTTTGTGTACATATACAAATATACATCACTGTAGTACGGCCATCATTTTCCTCCTTGGCATTGCTGCACTACCAAGGGAAGACTTTCATAACTGTGCTTCCTGGAAATGAAATACTAAAGGGGAGTGAGGAGCAGCAATGAAACAAGGCAAAGTTTGTTTATTTAAGCTTCCAGTTAAACCACTAAGATATCATAGTAACAGCTGCATATTCCTCTCATTAGTATTGGATAAAGTGGGTCACACTTCACACCTTCTTGGTATGGGACTGATATGCTGACATAATATCAGTATCATAGGAACGATACAAATATGTGCACCAGGCAAGGTCAAATGTTTTCAGTCAAGGGATACCTTAAAAGACATCACACAGTCTTTAATTATTAGGCCACATGATATCTGATTTGGATGGCTGCCTGCATCATTTGCTAAATAAGTATTTAGAATCATAGAATATCCCCAGTTGGAAGAGACCCACAAGTATCATCAAGTCCAACTCCTAGGTCCCCAAAGGACCACCCAAAAATCACACCCTATGCCTGAGAGCATTGTCCAAATGCTTCTTGAACTTTGTCAGGCTCAGTGCCATGACCTCTTTACTGGGGAACCTGTTTCAGTGCCTGACCACCCTTTTGGTAAAGAAACTTTAGTTATAAAGTTATAATAGTGATTCATTAGCTGTTTTTACACTTCACATTTGACCAGTTCCATGGAATGGTTCCATGCCCAAATTTAGTGTACACTTTTTATTTCACTTTACATACATGTATATACATGTATATATGTATATAAATGATGGCATTCACTTTTCTGAGTGAATGAATTTTCCAAGTGAATCCTGTCTGTATCAGAAAATGCCCATGTCCCTGATGCTGGGATAATGGGGAACAAAGAAAATGAAAAGTCACATGACTTGAGGAAATAAAATTCTGTGATTTCATTCCACTCACTCAAAATGAATGAATTTAGGGTTTCATCCATAGTTGCTCAAATATTTCCTGTATTTTATCCTATGACTAGTTAGTACAAAATGCAAAAGTAGTTTTTCTAGTACTCTTAGTCCAAACATTTTCCTTCTAATTTTTGATCTGGATTTTATAAACGTTATGCAAGGTTTTTAGATGCTTAAAAGTCTTTTATTCCTAAGTTTTCTTTTTCACAAAAGGAAATGCTATTAAAATTCTGCTGATCCTAGAAAGATCTTGGATCTTTCTATCATGGCAACATGTCCAGTTCTGCATAGGTCTCACCAAAAAATTTACTGACAATATTATTATAACTCTAATATAGGTCCTCTCTGAGACAACATGCTGATATACTTATTAAACTTATCACATTATTATGATCATTATATATGACATATGACAACTGTTGAAAGTCTTAAGCTTGAAGCCATAGGGAATGTTAGAAATGGCAACTAATTTTAATTGTGAGGATAACTACTGACCATAAGATGGTACAACTAGGTCTATTTGTGTAAGGAAATTAAAATTAAGAAATAACTATCTTTAGAAGTAAGAAATAAGTCCCTCAAGAACTGATTCATATATAAAAGTTTTGTGTATATGTTTTTCTATGCAAAATTACTAATTTTTTTTTTGCTTTTTTTTGTTGTTGTTGTTGCAAAAAATAAAGTCATTTCTGGGCATGTTTGCAATCAGCAGGGTATAAGGTTGATTGAAGTCCTGAATGTTTTACTGTGTAAAGATAAATCTGTGTCAGGATCAAGAAGGAAGATCTCGAGAAAAAATGCAAACTATCATTACAGTTGTTTCTTTTCTCATGGCATTGCTCAACTACTTACCCTTTAAAATCTGCACTTTAGAAACACATTTTCCTAAAATATATGTAGTTCCTTATGGAAATGTAATTACTTTTTACAATAATAGTTCTGGAACAAAAAGTAGAGAGGCTGGATTTAGCAGACAAGACCAAGAAATATCTGTGAAGGGTCACAAATTAAACTGACTGAAGGACAATTATATTCAACAACATCTACTGATTGCACTGAAATGATTCTTCATGAAGCTAAATTTAAAATAGATTTTTTAAGAGTCAGGAAATAACTACAGAAGGGCTACTGGGCAAGAATGAATGCAGAAAAAATATTTTCAGCAGTGAACAATGATTACACTGGAAAATACTTCTTCATGACTCTAAATTAAAAAACAAAACAAAAAAAACTTTAATTTGCACTTGACTGGCTACTGAGGGAAAATAAATATTTGGGCCATGATATTGTTGGATGTCTCTGCCATTGCTACAAAAAGGAGAGCTCTTCTTCTAAGCCGTTTAGAATTTCCATGTATAATAGCATTCAGTCATACTCATTATAAAGACAACATAAATGAAGCAGAATGATCTAGTAGCTTGGTTTGCATTATTCTACTCCATGATTCCTGACCCTAAACTTAATTCAGTTTAGTGCAGCTGCATTGTTACTATCTTTTGCAATTTGTGCTGATATCTTTGTCTTATGTCTCCCAGAATTTATATATTTAAACAGTAAAATATTGCTAAACAACATCCCATTGCTAACCCATCCCTGCAACCTGTAGATTGCAGGCATACCAATCTCTCTATGCTTTTCAACAAAGACTTCATAATAGATATGATATTAAGTATTCAGAGAAGAAAAACCAAAACCAAACCAAAACAAACAACAACAACAAAAAAGAAAAAAAAATACAGAACTTGTAGACTACTGTAAATGTTTTTAGAAGTTAAATAATGACTTAACAATTCCACAAGCAATAGTCTGTAGCACTTTATTTTTTTTTTTAAAGTTTATTTTTGTTTCTGCTAAGCTATAAAATTCAGAATTTCTAGAATTCTTTCAGCCTTCGGTGTACTACAGTTCCACCACTTTGCTGGCATGTATTCTGTTTTTACTTTTCATATGATGTAACTTGTTTTTTCTCCCGACTTAAAAAGAAAATAACAGGAAGTTTCTATTAAGATGAAATCCACCTCACCACAAAAACACAGAGGTCTCTTTTATAAGTAGAATTTTAAAAAATCTTTAATTTATGATTTTATCTGGTTAAAATATGGTCCAGTAAAGGGATATAATTCTTTATGCTGCAGTGATCTTTTTTTTTTTTTTCCCCACATATAGAAGCCACAAAGTGAATGCAATTGTTCCTTTATAGAATTAAAGTACTGCAAAGTTGTTTTAATGCACATAGTAATGAGACCCAATATTGTAAAAATAGCTGTTACCTCTAAGAGATGCTATTAGGACTCATTTTTTAATGAATGAACTTGCACTAATTTTCCTTTGTAAGAGAATATAAGCTTTTTATTTTTTTTTTTTATTTTTTTTTTTTTGACAGTTTTGATAATTTTGCTATTTGGGAATTTCACCGTAGATACATATCACTTACAAACGGAAAATTCAGTGAGTTCCTTCCAAGTAAGGTATTTATTTGAAAGGATAAGTATCACTACACTAAACCTATCTCCCATTTTTTTCTTTATTTTTCTTTTATTTTTCTTTTATTTTTCTTTTTGCAAATACAGACATGTTTTTGTTAAGAAATATTTTCAAATTTTCAAATCATATAAGGTATGAAATATATGTTGTTGAACTACCTGTCAACCTAAAACTAAGAAGTTTATATTATCTTTAATATATATTTTTTTCTCAGAATATGTTCCAGGTCATATCTAGTTAGTTTTACAAAGCACATAGATACTTTTCAAGTCCATCTTTAGTACTAAACATCATAGTTAAGAAGAATCATATATTGAATCAATTTCATAGGTAGTATTTAAATATATTTTTAAGTGAGCATACAGTTAAATGTTTTATTGGCATGTTGCATCTAACAACGCTTTCTTTAAGGTCCTAAACAATGGCAAACCATTAAAAACACACTTGACTTTCAGGATATCATCATTTTATACTAGTAATTTCCCAAAGTACTTATGTGTTTAAGATACCCATGTACTTAAACATTTACTTGGATTATTCATTATGTTTGATGGAGAATTTTAATCTGTGAGATAAATGAGATGTATCTTGTAGAACAGAGATAGAAAAAGTTGCATTTCACAACTGTATTGACTAAAAGCAATCTGATTAAAAAAATAATAATAATAGTAATTAAAATGAGAATTAATTCCAGCAAGGAAGAGTAAGTTTAAGAGGTTTTTGTAAGTTTTACAAAAAAAATGTAAAAATGATGGCCAGATACTTCATAAATGTTGGAAGAACAGTATCTAACCAAAGTTAATCCCAGTGGTAGGAAAGGAGAGGATTCCTCTTGTTTATTCTTTTTTAATTGTAGTTGAGTGAAAAAAAAAAAAAAGATACTTCAGAGATGTTATTCACTCCACCCTAATATCTAAAGCAGATAAATAATACTCTAGAAGCTCTTATTTACTGCCATCATTTCTGAAGATAATATGGAAAAATGGCTCAAATGTAAATGATGACTTTGTTGACATCTTTAGCTACATGAAATGGATCCCTTCCACTTGTTACTGTGTGGTTTCTTAGAAGTAAGTGTTCCTGAATGCAGAAATGCAAATGTCTGAAATGGATGGAGGAGAAGAAAGGTGCAACTTTTTGAAAACAGTTGGATATGGCACACTTACCAAAAAAAAAAATCATTTAAAGGAGTTGTAAAGAAGCTATTATATAAACAAGACTAGATTGTGACTTTATTTTCAATACATGAATGGAACTGTTTTGAAATAAAATGTAATGGTTGGCTAACATTTTTTCTTATACAATAATGAAAGTATAAAGAATATACCACAAATTTCACCATTTAAAAATAAGCAAACACACAAAAAATACTATCAAACAAAACAGTTTTCTCACATGACAGCCTTACAAAGGGTAAGTCTCCATGACAGCTGTACACACTTCCAAGGTTTGGATCCATTCTGAAGAAATGATTCACTACTCTTACCTGCCTCCATATTAAGCAAACTCTGGAGTTTGAATAAACAGGAGATTTTACAGGATCTGAAGATCAACAGAGATAATGCTCATATATGTAGAATATAGTTTGGTTTCAACAATTAACTTCAACACTTTTCATCTAAAAGCTGTTAAACCTTTACCTCTTTTGTATGTCTGAACCACACTTGAAGGACCATGTCTCCACTTTTTCTCTTCCATCAGACATGGCAAATACAGAAATTTCATGCACCCTACTCTCAGACAACACTTCAAGTTCATACAAGCAACTGAATATATACAGTGAAAGCCAGCTCCCATTTTCTGTGTGAACAAGATCCAGATAAAGACAATTTTGCTGGCTCCTTCACTGAAATCAGGCTAAATAATTTGACAAGAATTGAGGGTAATTTATTCAACGCCCTCCTCCTCCTCCTGGCCAGGAAGAAGACACGTCTTGTTCATAACCACTATAAGAGGAAGCTGTGTGATGTCCCTCCTTCCATGAGCTACTTTACCTTCAAGACCACAGATACTCTATGAGAATAAATTTTCTACTAAGGATTGTTTTGATCTAGATACTCTTACTGCTATGCCTCCCCTTCCCAATTTGAAGAATAAACATAAAGAGTCTACTTGCACCACTGGCACATTCTGTTACTTATGTGTTAAGAAGGAGAAACAACATAACTGAAATGCAAATTAAATTATTAATTGGAAACTCTGAGTATGTGAGGGAGATTACATCAGTTTTCTCATTTGGTTCATAAAATTGATGTATAAAGGGAATTATGTGTCCAACTCATATACAATCTTATTCCAAAAATTGTATAACTAGTACAGGTACTGGATTCTTCATGGTATAGAAGGAAGCAATGCGTAGTAATCATTTTAGCTTTCAAGTCTCCACCTACAAGTCAGTGGGCAGATAAGGATTTCAGAATCTATGACTGAGATCTGTTTTCCAAAAACTGAAGCTTTCTCTTCCAAAAACTGCAGAATATAAAAATAAATTTCCTGGATTTATTGACAGTCTCTTCTGGGAGAATCACAAAGAGAGACTTTTTTTTTTCTATAAGTTATGTCTAAATACCTTTAAAAGCAACCACTAAAACCCCTTCAAAACAAGTCTGTGGGTGAAAAAAATGTTGAGACAATTTACAGCCTTTGAAATACTCCATCCTCTATATTGTGATCTTTTATTACCTGAAACAGAAAGGAGAATGAAATAATATCTGATTTGCCAAATACCTTTAGACTTTAAAGGAAATCTCTGTTTTGGCTCCTTAATCACTGAATTTCATATGTTTCCTGGAGCAACTCTTGCTTTGCTTTCAACCAACAAACATAGCATCACAGTTTATAAAAATATTGGTCCTTACCCAATCACTCTTGGAGGGACCACTCACAGCATTATCTAAGTATCCTTTGGTGTGGCTCAGGAAAAACTGCTTATCAGTACAGACACACCAGACACCATATGAGGAGATATAAATGGATTCATTTGAATATCAACCTCGCTTCTCCGTTTGAAGCACATTAATCTTAGGAAACAAGGCATATAAGTAAGTGCTAAGAACACAAAATAATCAGCATCATCGGGAGTAGTTGGGTATGTATCCTGTGGAGAAGTCTTCCGGGCAAAAGTCAGAATTTGCAGCTTAGAGCTGAGAGGGTGTAGTCTGGACTGAGTAACCTCTTCAAGTTGGAAGTTGTTTGATGTGCTTTATATTCAAGTCCAGATGCAAAGTTAAAAGAACTTTACTGTATGAAAAATGTAAAAGCAGAGATTTTCAGAAGAATACTAAAATCTTTCCTGATATCTGAAAGTAAAATAAATAAATAAATAAATAAATAAATAAATATTCATTTGAATGTAATTGAAAACCCTTCTCAGCAACATATATGGTGAAACATAGTAGAAGAAAGATGAATCCTGAAATCAAAGCCTAGTGTTTGTGAGAGGAATAAGAGCATCTGCTCTCATTAAGAATATAGTAAAAAAGTAGTTGTTCATTGTCCAAGATACATTTTTGTTAGAATCTCAGTTGTTATATTCATTAGGCAATAGCTACACTTTTATCTTAAAGCTTTCATAATCTTCCTCTCATGTCAAGAAACTATGGAACTGCATACAACAGTGCACAAAGACAGTCACATTTATGGGATAATATATTAGACAAGTTAGGGACATGGCTTATTGGGTGATATTGGTAATAGGGTGATGGTTGGACCAGAAGATCTTAAAGGTCTGTTCCAACCTTAATGATTCTATGATTCTATGAAATTTGCTAGTGATGATTATATAAATATATCTATATAACATTTAAAATATTAAAGACAGTTGTATTGAAAAGCTCCATTGCTTCCACTCAGGTTGGAACAATCTGGTTACTTAGTTGGAAAATGAATGCTATAGCTGTAGCTGTTAGCAGTTTGTAATAATCACTGACTATTGAAAATGCAGTTGAAAATCTTTGCTTTATTGTTTCATTATGATCATATAATTCTGCTCACATGTTCTTCCTCCTTTCCTTCCCACTACTAAAAAATAAAATTAAGTAAACCTTTAAAAATATTATTGACTTGTCCCTCACTACTGAGCCTGCAATCTAGCCCTGTTTACATGAATCATTGAAATAAATTAATAACTTGTATATAGAAAGCAAGCGTATATTGAAGTAAATTTACGTGTTACAATAGTTCAGACAAAAATTATAAGTCTAAATATCCAAAGAAAATCAACTGTGTATTTATCCAGAGCCTTCAAGAAATTCTGAATAAGTCATGGGTATTCAGTGGCACAGACATAATGTTCATCCATACTATATCTCCCTTCAAAAAAACAGACAGATCTTGGACAAAAAGACTATAACCATTTAGGTGGCAACATCCTGTTCTAGTGTATCCCTTCACATGGCATAGTAAAGAAGAGCATTATACTTTATTTCCCTTCTACCGTAATAGAAATCAACTAGTAATCAACTCTTTCCTCGCTCTTTTCAAATAACTGACCATGTACCACATTCTCCTGTGATGGCTTCTGGAGACATAGAATATGGCAGAATTCTGCCTTCTCTGCGAACATCCTTTTAGGGACCAAAAACCTTTCTGAGATTAGTCATCATTAAACTGTTATTTTCACTCCTGTTTCTTGGCAACTGGATATTATTTTAAAGCATTAAGTCCTTCTATGTTACAAATTTGGCAGCTCAAGTTTTAAGTTTTTATTCTAAAAAACTAAGGGACTTAGTGATTTATGGTGATACAAACACTTCTATGTAATATATTGGTGTCAGTACAAGTTCAGTCTATTCATGTTTTCACTCTGATGCACAATACAGAAATTGTATTATAACAAAAACTTGACACTTTTTTATTCTTCCAAGTGTCATGTGAGTGTGTTCATCTTCAGTGTCGTGTCATCTTCAGTGTATTATGTCATCCTATTAAAGTTACAATATAAAGTTAAAATATTATTAAAATATTCCACTTAATATTCCAATTCCACAGGAAGCAGTGAGTAGAAGCTATAGAACTCTTTAAAATTTCTGAAACTGCAGTAGAAACTGGAGCAAATTAATAAAGACTAAATAGAGTTTTCTTGTCAGCTTGAGATAGAATAAGAATTTCTATATTTTATACTAGCCTGAATGGCTTTCCAGTTTCCCAGGGAACCTCGTGTAAAACTGGTATTAATAAAAAGTACCAGAATTACAGATAACATGTGTTTTCTAAAGGAGCAATGATAGATGATACTGGCAATCAAAAATTATAATTCTCCCATTATGTCTTCCAAGCTGTAAAATATTTATGTGCACTTTTAAATTACTTCTTCTCCATGTTCTTTTCATTGGCTTATTGCCTAGCTTCTCAAAATAACTAACAATCATATACAAAGGCTCTAGCTTCCTCGTGTTAATTTAGACACTTGAGGTATTCAATCTGTTTTGTTTCCATAGATCATTAGAAGTGGGGTAAAAGTCCAGAAAATACTAAATTTTGTATATATAGGGTCCACTGCTATTCCCAAGAGGGTTGCAGACAAATACCCATTATCTTCAGTTGAAGCTGGAAGGGGTTTCTCTGTCTTAAATTCCCTGGGAGAAGATATACAGATATTATTGTAGTATGAAAATTCACCTGTGAAATGAATTTTTTGTCTGTTTCCCTGGTAAGCAAAAGTAGCAACAAATTTCCTGAATCACATTTCAGTTTTGAACGGCTTCCTCCTGGAACCAAACTATCTCCAACAAATGTAGATTGACTGCAGTCAATCTAAAGGGAATTCCCTGTAGAGGGAATATAGTCTAAGGACTGCATTGCTGTTTGGGACAAAACAGTATTCTGGTCAATTTTGTTCTAATGACAATTTTTATATAAAGGTTAAATAATGTTAATTATGCAATTATGCTGCTTAGTAACTGATCCAGTAATCAATAATCAAGCAATTCTACTTATTTTTTTCCTTAAGGAGCTTTTTTTTTGCTTTTTTTTTTCTTTTCTTTTTTTTTTCCATTCAGCTTTATGAGGCCAAATCAGAATTTTACTGTATTCTTCACTGACATGGTGAGCCATGCTTAACTATATATAAATTATAATTAATTGCAATTAGGACAGGAGAAACTAATATTTGGGTGACTATTTTGCTGCTACAGTTTCATTTTTCTGTTAGAGAAAGTATTTGGGGGTGGGTGCAGGAGAGGGTGGACATAAATAACTTCTAGTGTAAGAGTTCTTCAGAAGATCAAATAGTGTTAAGAAAACACAATAATATGATTCATTATTTGAGTCAGTCCCTAGACCTATGGAGATTTGGCTTCAGAGATTTCTCCTTCTTCAGAGAGCAGGTAAAGCATTTGTCAAAATGGTTTGCAAATCTGAGTAAAGAGATTAAATAGTACAGAAAATATCGTAGAGAAAGTGGCCCAACTTAAAGCAAAATTCTTTGTCTAACAGTATAGTCAAGAACTGAACAACTGCATCTAAATATTTTCAAAACTTATAATTAAGAAATAAAGTATACATGATGTATCCTTACTGCAATAGATTGGTTAGTTGTACTTCCAGATAGTAGAAAAACACATCAAATTTGTATAGTAATTTTGTATTGTTTTTATCAATTTTGTATTCACCTAGCAATTACTGTGTGAAAAATACTATAGTGAGTCCTAGATAAATATTCTTGCAAAAATCTGCTTCCTATAACACACACATTGTGTGTGAAAGTTTTAATAGCTTTCTTTCTTTCTGGAAGATTCAAATTTTCTGCATTTCCTGAAAGTTTAAGTAATTTAAGCTGCATCAGTCCTTTGTTACACCAATTTAAATTCTCTTTTTCTAAGAAACATTTTTTATCTAATCTTTATCCTCAATTTCTTTTCTTGGTATTTGTATTTTAAATCTAAATATCCAAAGAAAACCAATTGTGTATTTATCCAGAGCCTTCAAGAAATTCTGAATAAGTCATGGGTATTCAGTGGCACAGACATAATGCTAATCCATACTATATCACAGTACTGTGAAGTCAGTGTAAAAAGGTCATATTAACATTAGCAATAAATGAAATTACCTTAGAAATCCCTATTTCTGATTTTTTACCCTCACCTTTAATGTTTGTTACTGTTTCATGTTCCTTTCTCATATTACAAACAGCTCTAAATTTGTTATTAGTGTTAGATAAACGAGATAAGTACACAAGACAAAAAACTTTGCTGTAGTATCTCAAAGCTAATTTACTGCCAATACTTAAATATGGGTTATTGTATCTTCAGAATCTAAAAATCTCCTACTAAAACTATATATACATCCTAATTCTTAGGAAAGACATAAACTTCAATTCTTTTCCAGCAGTCCTGGAGGAAGACCTGAAGGAGCAAGCCTTTTAACTTTATTAGAGTCCTTTCAGGTGTCCGCATCCAGAAATTATAAAAACTTTTTAATATATATCTTTATTAAAATTTATATTTTTGAAAGTGGTTTTGGGTCCAGGAGATGTGCAGAGAGGGCTTTTTTTCATCTTATTTTCATACAAAAGACATCATAAAAATGACAGATGCTGCCTTTTCATAACACTCCATAAGAGAAAAAAAAAAAAAAAAAAAAAAGCATTTGGAGTAAAACTGCACATGATGTCTTTATTCGTTTCCAATAAAATAGTATTAAAAAAAAAAAAAAAAAAGTAAGTTCATTGTGTCTCAGACTTAGAAATCTGTTTCCTACATAACTTATTCTCTTGGCATCGGAATCACTCTCGATTGACAAGGGTGCTTTATTTTAGACTGTTAACATCTGTGGAAAACTGACTATCAAATGGTGGCACTTGTATTGATCTTTCATAAGGATGAAAACAGAAATGTTTGAGTTTGGCAAATTAACAGTGCTACTCCTTCTGTTTTGACAAAATACAAAAGTTAACAGTTCTCACACTTCGATTCAGAATATTTTCAATATATGTCCTAAAAGCAAGTAAGTGTTTAAAAACATCTACCCTTGGCTGACCTTTTTAAATTTTGGTCTAGTGAAATAACTTTATGTTGCAATTTGCAGAGCTCAGAGCTGATGTTTGCTTCTAAAACTGAGATTTTATTAATAGTAGTATTTTAAGCTTAATTTATTTATCATGAGGTATAGTGATGTAGCAGGTGATGCCGAGTTTTTTGACTCCTCATCATAAATGAGTTATGTACATAAACTAAGGACCAGGACTTAGTGCAGAACATATAAAGCCCAAAGAAAAAATGACCTTGGCTATAACTTTAACAGTAGATTTCCTAAAAGTAACAAAGTCTGTGTTTTAATTGGTTAATTTTGTTAGTTTGTAGTGTTTTATTTATTTTATTTATTTTTTTTTCAACTAAAGCACATTTTTTTTTTTTTCAATGTGCTTTAGTTGAAGTGTGAATGGAGTTTTTGTTAAAGACATTTTGCAATACATTTTCTTCTTTTTGGTGGGAGGAGAGACAACTTTTTTTGGACAAATTTTATCTCAAAAATGTCATTGAAATGATTTTCTTCTGCCAGAATTAAAAACAGTCTTATAGGGTATATAGTGGCAAGCAAGGCAAAGAGAGAAGAACTGCTATCAACAGGATTTATTCATCCTGGAATATCTGGTTTATATTTGTAAAAACAAACAAACAAAAAAACACCAACCAACCACTAACAACCAACCAACCTAACAAAAGAAAAAAAAAAATCAAGCATGATTTTATAAGATTCAGCAATACTGCTGTCTTCTAGGAAAGCCCATGTTTCCCCATTCCTAACCGCAAGATGATACAAGAAGGAAATCCAGCCACTAACTTTCTATTGTAAAGTTACCTTAAGAAAACTTGCACCTTTATAAAAACAGATTTAACTATATTACTAGGTTAGTAACAATTATTTTTTTAAGTGTTTATGTGAAAGATATATAATAGTTATTGATTATTATCCAAAATAAAGGAAGATATGTTTCCACTGCATCTGCTTCATGACTGCAAAACTAACAAATAAAAATAAAATACTAAAAAATGAAAACGGAATATAAAATTCCATAGAGGAAGACACATGACATGGAAGAATGCCCAGTGGGGTACAGAAGGCATGGGACGGGGAGAGAATAGGAAGAACAAATGTAAGAAAACTCATGGTTCCTTCTTCTTCCTCTAGCCCAATTCTTGTTGCTGAGTTATGACATTATGACATGGTATGGAATATCCCTTTGGTTAGTTTGGATTGGCTGTCCCATCTATATCCCTACCAAGGTCTTGTCCACCCTCAGGCTATTCACTGGGGTGGGAACAGAGCGGGAAAAAGAAACAGCCTTGATGTTATGCTTTTCAGCTATAGCCAAAACATCAGCGTGTTATCAACACTGTCTTGTTCACGAATGCAAAGCACAGCACCATATGGGCTGTTGTGAAGAGAGTTAACTCCATCCCAGACAGACCCAGCACACAGGCATTTAAATTAAGTATTTTGTGAAGTGTTCAGTATTTGGCAACTCCCAAAGCTGTTCATGCCAATTTAAAAATTAAGCCTGAGTTTTGTATTCAGCTCACAAAAGATTATATGATTACCTGTGTCTATTTCCTGTTGATTGCATTGTGTTCACAGAGGGCCACAAATCATATGTCCAAAACTCAGCCTTATTTCAGACTGGTATCCTAACTTTCTGTAGTCACTTTTATTCTTTGCTAAAACTGTGTGTCTGATAACTATGGTTCCTGATTCCAATTCTAATTCCTTCACAACTGATTTTGCTGGCCATTTAAAGTATTTGATTCCTGTAAAAAAATTAAGAGAAGAGTTTGGATACAAGCAAAAGACAGTCAATTATGTGTGCAACAGTTGTGCATACTTTGACAGTTCTGAAATAAACTTTTCCTTAAATTTTAGGAACAAGCTAAAGTTCTGGATATGTCTTGTCATTATTCCATACAAGCAGTTATTGTGCATAATTTCAGTACTGCAGGGCATTTGTCTTGTAGGTTCAAATAATTCCAAAAAATTGTGATACATAGATCATGGTATTTGTTGTGCTAGTTTGTTTGGTATAACAAATGAAAATTCATCTGTATTAAAGATCACTAGATGTCAACAGGCAGAAAAGGAGGACTTCTCTCCAACAAAAAGTAGTATAGACATAGCTCATTTAGACACACATTCATATTTTATACAGAAGTACTTTCCTAAATGACCCTGTATGGATGACCACTACACTCATATAACTCTTCTACTGCCTTGTTTGTGTAATTTTTGAATTGCTCTGTAATGTATGTATTCCTCAGACTGAAGTCTGAAAAAGAAATAGCTATCCATACACTTTAAATTCTCTCTCAAAAAAAAAAAAAAGTTTTAGATTATAAAAATGGCTTATTGCTGGCTTAGACCCTTGACACCTACTTAGGATTTCTATGCTATTTTTAGTGGTGAATTGGTGAATTACATTCTTATTTGGTGCTAGTTTTAATGAGATTTTTTTTGTCAATGAGACAGGAGTACCCGAGCTTTTTTTACTTCACGTGAAATTGTAGAAATTTGGGAATAATCAAACATTCAAAGTTTCTTGCATTTGGATGGCAAACAGCTTCTACTTAAAAGCAGAAACAACAAAACCAGAAACATTGTCCAAGGATTTATCTTGTAAAGAGCACATTTAATAATAAAACTGAACAGTAAATACTGGGTATATTGTACACATTTGTTGTCTTTGCCTCAGAAAAACTGAAAAAAGGACTTAAAAAATTATGGATCACAATGTATATATATATAATTCTATTCTGCCATAACTTGATTTGAATATCTTTTATTTCCTCTCCACTTAAATTTCAGCAATTCCTATGAATATCATGTCTATTATAAAGAAAGAGTCACATGAGTATTTGAAACAGTAGATGTAGTTCAAATTTGCTGAAGTTTAACCAAGTAGAAAAAAATAAGAAAAAAAAAAAAAAAAAGAAACAATAACAACAAAATAACCAACCAACAACAACAACAAAAAAAAAAACACCTATAACTAGAAAGGATTTTGATTTTTTTAACTCTTGCAAAATTATATTAAATGTCAAAAATGTTTAGATTATAGCAATCTAAATGTTGATGGAAGTTAGTTCCAAAATTTCTGTTCTCTGCTAGAAATATCATGGGGAGTTATTAACTGAACATCCTGTTTCCAGAAGCAGTGGAGATGATTTAACATTATCTTCATAATCCATTCTTCTTGGCTTCACACTACACTATTTTTGCACTTATGTGACTCTTAACAGACAGTTAGATACCAGATTCTTTCAGCTGTGTGGATTGTTTGTATTTACAGGTCAAAACAGCAGACAAACTGGACTGACCAGCAGAGAAAGGAGATTTGCACATGATTATCTGATGTTTTGGAAAAGTGTGTTTGAAAAGTCTCTAACAAAGTTTCAACCTTTTTAGGAATAATGCTGAATGTAAAAGGGAAGAGGCTAAGGAACTGGTTAAAAGCCAACACATCATCACTGGCTATTTTTCCTGCAAGCTTTACAAGTAGTTGATTATATTGTACACAGTTGTACACTCTCTAAACAATGTAATTGTTCAAGAAAATTTTGCTGTTTAGGCTACAGATGTTTCATTCAGTGTATAATCAGGGCTAATAAACCTAATAATACTGAATAATTGTCCATGCCATAATTAGATTTGACTCAGAATACTTTTGTGTTAAAAAATACTCTAGCTACAGATTAAGCTTTATTCTCTTGAAACAAGCAATTCAAATGATGAGGCAGGTGTTTTCTCTGGTTTCACTACAGTTCCTCAATTCCTCTCTTTTCTGATTTATTTATTATTTTTTAATTGAGGATGGATGAAAATCTTCATAAAGAAAGGAGATAGCAGCCATGACACTTCCAGTGCAAAACAACAAAACAGACAATTTCTCTAGCTAAACCTTAATCTGTAACATTATAGTTCTACAAGTAGATGTTGCAAAGCTCAGCTGGGCAATACCTCTACAACTGGTAGCTCTGGCAAGTGGAAAGCAAAACATGAAAAGCTATTTTAACTATTCATGGAAGAGCTGTTTTAGCACAGAAGATGCTCACATACATTTACCTTGAAGCTGAATGCTGCAGTTATAATACTGAGCATGTCTTAAGTAACGGACTCTTAGACTTCGAGCTTTGCCTCTAGAGCTTGTTTTTGAAGTTTTGTGATTCTGTGGGGAACTTTTGATTTGAAATTATTAATATGGTAGGAGAACATATGTAGACAAAATCTGACTGTTTTTAATTACTTTTTCTGTTCCAAATGAAGCGCTGGGTATTACAAAAAATCCCATACCTCATAACTAAATAATACAGAAGGATTTTTTTTTCCTTGTGACTGAGAGCATTAGAAAAGCAGAGATCCTTAAGAGTGGGTGAAACTTCAAATCCACCTGGATTCTGTACATGCAGTGGCAAGTTTTGGAGAAAGAATCCAGACCTTCTAAACGGGACATTACATTTTTAACGTATGGAAAACATAAAATTGAGCAAGAAAAGCTCATAATAAATGATTAGGTTCTCTGAATTTATCCATTGCCTCTTCAAAGACACTTACTACTTCCCCTTTAAATAACTAAAGTAACTGCTATAAATATCAGCATTCGCAGTGACAAGAAGGACCATTTGGAAGCTTTACCACAGGGCAGAGTAATAAAATATGCCCAAATTTGAAGATCCCGAAATGCAAATAATTCAAACTTATATATAAAATGACAATAAATCTTTCAAGTAAAAGATGTTTACTGGATAATTGCATTATAATTTTGGCTCAGAACAGTGATATATTAAAAAAAAAATAATAAAAAAACAAACCTCAGTATCACTGGATGCTGTAAATGGCTTATGTCTAGCTGGACTCCAGACCCTGGTTCATGCTCCAAGGTCAGGGCACACACCCCAAACATTCTGAGTCTACTTGTGTTAGATGTGGTTCCCTCTGAGCCCTACTCATCTGAGCTACTGTTTCAGGTCTCCTCTTGAATGCTGGACTGTTTTTTCTTCCTTTTTGTTTTCTTGTTTTTTTTAAGTGATAGTAGAATACACCTGCACAAGGTGGGACTACATTTTTATTATGGATACTAAAAGAATATATTGTGTTTCCACAATGGATACCTCACTGGGGACTGCAAGCAATTCTACATGCTAAGCTATGCCTTGGGGTTTTGCTGAGTTTTTGCCCATTGAAACATGCTCTGCAGGGGCTGAGAGTTGATTGCATGCTGGCATAGCTTGTCTCACAACCTTATAATATTTTTATTGCAAGTTTCTTTTGTTACCCAAATATCCAGTGAACTTGAAAATCATAAATCATTTTATTTTCTTTTTTCGGGGGGTGGGGGAAGATGACTCATACTCTGATCTCCAAATATCAAAATTGGGAATACACTGTTGTATGTTTCCCTAGCTGCATGCTTGCTGATAAATCACCTCACAGAAGACACTGGTACAGCCTACAGAGACTGAAAATTGTAGAGTCCCAGTATTAAATATTTATACTCCAAACACAGTCTGTATGAATACATAATGAGTGCCACAATCTGTAGCATTCTCATTTCAAAAAGCTATTAAAATTGACAATTAAGTTGTCAAATTTACCAAAGACCTACTCTCTCTTTTACCTCTGTCATTAGTGATCCAGTGAAGGTTTTCTCATTCTCCGTGAACAGTAGTGCTTCAGATACGCTTTAAAATTAAAAATAATAGCTATGACAACTTGAAGATCTAGTTTTGGGTTTGTCTTTTGTTTAGTTTGAAATGATTCTTCATTCTCGGTACCTAATTTAAAAAAAAAATGTTTGTTAGATGTTAGATGTTAGATGTTAGATGTTAGGTGTTAGATGTTAGATGTTAGATGTTAGATGTTGTGTGGCTCAACCAAATATCTCACAAAAACACACTTTCTTCCAATGGCAGATGTTTTGTTCATATGATGAAAAACAATATATCCACAGAACGGTAATATCTGAAATATTTGTCGTGTAATATCTGACATTTGTGAAGTGTATGAACTACATGTATGAAGAGTACTTTTCTGAAGAAAGATTCAGTATAAAAATGACTATCAGATATAGTTTTGAATTTGGCAATATATATAATCATATTATACATGATTTTATAATCATATATTTTATAATTATATAACCACTGCTTGCTGGCATGTCTTGTTTCAAGTATATCTTTTATAAAGGTCATTATTCAGGTATTGTTAAAGAAGAGAAGGAATCTGCTCCATTTTTCTTTCTGTTGTAGTATGAAACATGGAAGATGATAGCTACATTTTTCTAGCGATGGTGGAGCAGGCAAGTACAAAAGGAAAGATCAAAGAGGTGCTTGAAGCCTCTTCTTGTTTCAGCTGAAAATCGGTTCTGAGACTACCAAAGTGACATGCTCAGCAACTGATTTATGCACAGCAGCTTCAGTTCTGTAACCAAAAAAAAAAAAAATTCATATAGCAGTTATTTCAGTTAGAAACCACTCAGGAAATTCAAGGCCAGCCTACATCTTCAGCCCTACCAAGAAGGCAGAACTACCCCAAAAGGGCTTTTAGAAAAAGCTGTTTCACAGCTTCATTGCTACATGTGCCAGAGCAGCTCAATATCAACTGAACACAATTTTCAAGGTGCAACATCCTATAAAGTTTTCCATTTTCTACTGGTTTTATTCTTTGCTAAGAAGGAAGGCTGATCTTGTTTAAGCAGGCTAATGAAGCTTCTTCAGAAGCTCATCCAATTTTGCATCAGATAACCCAGAGAGATATTATACTACATCACACAGCAATTGCAGCAAGTTGCTTTAAGGCAAAGAAAGGACTGGCATTCTGAACATTAAATTCTCTGTTCAGTAGCTCCACTAAAACTGAACAAAGAGGTATCATCTTTTCAAACAGATTACAAACATTAAGGAACCTGCTAATGGAATATCAATGCTTAATGTTTATAGAGGTTCTATTTCAAATACCAGTTTAAACTACTGTCACCATAACTGCTAGTGACCTCAGGGTATTCACAGCAATCTGAAATCTGTATTTAGAAAGATGCTCTCAAAACAACTTTTCAGTTAAATACAACTCCATCCCAATAGCATTACAAGCCAAACCAGATGTGTTAAAAACTTTCATTTCTCCACAGCTGCCAACTAGACAAGAAATGCAGATATTTCAAGAAAAGTGCTTCCAACCTGGGATATTCTAAGGTAACTTAACTTATTTTAATTCAGCCTCATCTTCTTTCAAGTTGCTGTAGATAGCACGGGGATGTAAAAAGGGGGGACAGGGGGCAGAGACAATCCATATTCCAATTTTAATTTAAAAAAAAAAACCTCTAGCTAATCTTACTAAATAAGTTTTGTTTTGGTTTAATGTGGAGAAGTAAAAAGCTTTTCTAAAGCCTCCACTACTACTAATATGGAAGTCCTATAAGAGCCTTCTAGAAATGTCTTCAAAATGAAGCAGAATCAATCCAGCATTCTGTAGAGTTCTTGGTCTCACTGAGGGCACCAGTTGTCAAATAGAGTTTGACAGAAGTTTAAAATCAAGGGTCCCCTTCACTAGTAAACATAAATTGAAAACATAACCATGGGAGGCTGGCCATAAAATTAGCTATCTTCCTATGCATTTGAATTTCCTTAAGGCATTTCCATTTCACTCCACATCCCTAGCCTACATGGCACACTGTGTCAAATTGGATCAAACTCAGTTTGGAACAATGAAATGTAACTGAGCTGTTCTAAAAACTGTTACTTTTTTGTTATTCTCTCTTTACAAACACAGAAATGTTTTTCATAAGTATCTGCTTCTGCAAACTCATGGAATCTGTCTTAAACTGAACTCTCTATCATGTGTCACACTATGCATCAAGCCCCATCCTCTTTTACCACTGCACAAAAGGACAAGCCAAACCAAGCTGTGAAAACTCAGGCCCTGATAGCAATTTGGAGCAATGCAGTCTAGCCTCTTAATTTTATGTGACTGTTAGAACATTGTCATGACAATCTCATACTAAAAAACTGTTCTAGGACCTCATAGATTTGGGTTTCTCTTCCTACTTTAAGTGTTTTCCTTCATGATCTTAGATTCTTTCTAAGAGAGACCTTCAGTCTCAAGCCATCAAATTAGTACTTCTTTTCCCACACTATTAACTCATTCCATGTTTATAATAGTATCTATGATAAACAAACAAATAAATAAAAAACACAAACAAAACCAGTTCCTGCTATGGAATTTCTTAATAAACTTAATAACTTAATAAAAAGATCTAAATTCAGCTGGAATTTCTATTAGCTTTAATAAATTTGTGCTGAAATACATATATATATTTATATATACATTTATATTTCTATATTTAAATTTCATAAGAGCTTGTCACTAAAAAAGAAAAGTCTATATGTATACTCTTTCTACCACAAACATAAAAAAAAAAAAAAAAAAAAAAAAAACAGAACAATCAAAGATTGTGGTTTTACTAACACATACTTCCATCAAAATATTTTATTGCGGTTCTTAGGTAACTGACATATGGAAAAATGCTACCTGCAATGTGAGATAATTCATGTTCCTACATAAAATTACTCATGATCTTATATAGATATTAATATTCAGGATTCTCCTACAAAACCTGTAAGATTTATAAACAGAAACTAGTAATTCCCAGTCTTTGTGGATTCACAGAGCACTAACACAGCTCTAATGCACCAGACAGTTATCAAATTCATGAAACTTTTGAGTAAATAAACTCAATATGTTAATTTTAACATGTCCCAACAGACAAAGTCCTCCCACAACATACAAAGATGCTGGAACACATTGGCTAGTTTCTTAACTTTAGAATTTTTGCATATAGTATTGCTGAGTAAATGTGGTTTTGACCCACAGAGCCAAATAAAATTTGGAGATAAGGTACCAATCTTGGAAACAGTCAGCTAAGAAGTGGAAATCTCTTCCCCACAGGAACCTTAAAATTCCTTTCAAACACACTTTTGGGCTTGCAGCTTAGTAACAAAGAAAATGCAAGTGACCCTACTCCCTGCAAAATGAAGATGTAGGCTGCAGCAAGCTTGTAAGCCCAGAAATATGGGAGTTTAGTGAGCATCTCTAAATAAGGACCTCCAGCCATATATACATAGTGTATGGTAGAGGGGTAGGAAAATGAACATAAATTTCTCATTTTACCTTTTGAGACCAAAATTCCATCTGGAGTTTTTCATAAAGGAATGTCTGTCCCTTCCAACACAGATGAATGCTTTGCGTTTATCTGTTGTTTTGTTTTGCTTGCTTGTTTGTTTGTTTTCTGAAGCATCCATAATGTTGCATTTGTTATTTAAGTTCTAGAAAATTAATCTTGTAGGGACATAACTCTGAAAATTAAGGGTTGCAGTTTTGCAAACTTGAACCTCACTACAGTAAAACTTAACTTATAAATCTTTACTTACATTTTTTCATTTACTTTTAGCTTCGGCAAATGTTTCTACCAGGCTGGGATTCCTTTGATAAGAATGTACCCCTACCAGATTATGTTTATTTATATGCATATACATATATAAAAATACACAGATATGTGTGTGTGTATATATACATATATGTATTTCAGCACAAAGTATATATCTCTTTGGATAAAGCAATAAGGAGAAAGTTTTGTTTTCCTTAAAAATTCTGTCCCATGTTGTTTAGTAAACATTAGTTCCCCTTTACTTTTGGAATCAAAAAAAAAAAAAAAAAGACAAAAAAAAACATCCTAGTATCAAGGACATGCTGAAAAAGAATTCTGAAAAAGACCCCAGATTTGGTGGATTATTGAGTTTCTATTAAATAAATAAATAAACAAACAAACAAACACTACCTTCTTGGGGTTCTTGTGGCTGAGAAAGTTCCATTGAAAGTTCCACTTCTGCTAGACTTCCCAGAAGCCCATACTTCCCAGAAATACAGACACTGAGGCTGAGCTTTCCTAAATTTTTTCTTTTCTGCTCTGGGAGGCATTATGCTACAAGCCACCAGAACTGAGAGCCTGGCCTCCCTTACCAGGTAAGGCAGTATGCAAGAAAAAGAATGAATTCTCACAAGTGAATAAGACAAAAAGAAGACGCTGAACTCAGGAATACAGAAATGAAAGGTGAAAAAGAAAGCAAGGGAGAGAATAAAAGTCACAGGCAAAGTGGACATTACTGCAGTTGAAAGCAATAAGGGAATGGAGAAAGAAACTCCTGTCTTCCTCATTTTCTATATTGCAGGTAGAGATACTCCCAACCTGCAGATGTGCTCAGGACATCAAATGCAATTAGTGGAAGCTCTGTTTTGAACCTAAGAAAGCCACATGCAGCCAAATCCTCTGGAAAATAAATAAATAAACAAATAAATAAGAATATCTTGGGCTTCTGCAATCAGCATCCACAATTAGTTAGTGTTTGGAAATTTGAATGCTGTTTGTATACTTCAGTTCCAGGTGTGCAAGTAGGTATAATAATTCCTTTTTTTTTTTTTTTTTTTTTTTTTCACGTTGAAAGATAAGATAGAAGACATGTTCCTTAACATCTGCTACGTTGTTCATACACAATGGAAAAATTAAAAAACTAAGCAAGCACACTGAATTGTTTTCTGTTCAGGTCTCAGAGAATATACAGTGAAAAGGGCATTTAGCCAAGAACTGTCTGATATTCGTGAAAAGTAATACTAAGTAACTGCATTTGGTAAAGAAAGCAGGAATGTTATAACAAAAGAACAGAATGTGAGCTTGTACATGAAGTCTGCTTTCTATAATCACAAAGGACCCAAATTAATGTTATATAGACAGGAACAGAAATTATGTGCTTCTTAAAATTTGGCTGTTTGATCCAGCACTTAAAGACCACAAAGTTATTTCAGAATAGGTAATCTTTTATGTAATATTCTTATACTTTAGAGAGCAATTATTTCCACTTATATTGAGTAAGTTGGTGCTGGTTGGCTATAAATCTCATAGCAGTACAATTTCTTCAAGCTGTGCTATACTTCTGAGGGTGCCTGAAAAGTTGAAAATGTAGAAAATTGATATTTTGCCTGGCTGTAAAAAGACATGCTGCTCACCAATCAGTCAGGAGACAACATCTGACAGCCTCACCAAGATTCAGGCATTCACATGAAAGCGACAGTTAATTCAAAGATTCTGTAAAATACTGCCAGGACTTGAACAATATGTGACAGCATAAATCAACAATTTATTAATTAGTCATGAGAATCTACGAATATTTATTTAGGATTATCTCCATACAACTCCTTCAGGGATTACTGTTTGGAGTTTCTTATTTGTTTGTTTTTCCAGACTAGAGTCAGCAAAATAAAATATTTTAAATATCAGGAAAAAAAAAAAAATAAAATTATATTTTCTCCTTAGTTTCTTCTAAATTTTCTCTGATAATCATTTTTATTTGAATGGGTAGTTCACCCTCTAAAATTCACCTTTAAAATCTGAGGTCAATGCATGTGTAGAACCTGATTAAGCTACTCCAAAGGCTAAAGGAATTTACTTTCAGAAATTCCCAGTGGATTGGCAAAGAGACAAACTTATCCATTATATATCCTATAAAGCACATTATTCAAATCATTCAGTCCTAACTCCTTAGGTAATTGATCACATTTTCTACCAACCATCTGTATATGCAAATGTATTTCCCTTAAGAAATCAAACTTCCTGGCACAATGCTGAAAATTAGTGTAGTCAATAAACACAACAAATGTGCCCTAGTAATATATTATATACCACAGTAATGAGGAATGAGCAACCTGTGTACTTACAAACAAACCCATCAGTGACAGCAGAATATACTTTTCTTCATATGGAACTTCCTGAATTGTGGCTCTTGAACACACCGTGAACATACTTGAACATACTCTTTGCTTCTCCTTATGGACTTCTGCTTCTCGCTTCCAATGGCCAACCTACAACAAAGATAGCATAGTAAGATTGAAATTAGCATTTATTTTGTAACAAGTGAGTATTTTATTAAGCCTAATAACTACACACAAGACACTCGCAAAGGGCACAGGTTGCCCACAGGCATTGTGTCAGCCTGGAGCACTTCAATAGTGCTGGGCAGTTAGAACAGCACAGACAATAATACTGTAATGAGTGAACTGGTCCAGAGATCTTTCTGAGTTCCCCTAAAGCCCTAGCACATGGAAGGTGAGATTTTTCTCACTTTCACCTGGTTATCTGTGTTGAGCTCATAACACTGATTCATGCTAGTGTAAATGAAAAGATCAGTTGTGCAGTCCCAACTATTTTGTGTTCTGCCACTCTTGAAAATGGAAGACCCATCTCTAAAGGGCATATGGTGTCTCCATCTTTGTTTCTCTTTATAATGTATTTGTTTAATTTCATTTTTTTAGTCACAGTTGCAGATATTATCAAGTGTATTTGGATGCTAATAAACCTTGCATGGATGTAATAACCAAAGACAGAGATCCAAATGGCTACAATGGTTACATTATTTTATTCTCACCATTGAGTAACATGTGTGTAATTCAATAAGGTTTCAGAAGATTGAGGGAAATATGTAATTTGAGTTGCATAGGTAGGAAATTGCAGTACACTTTGCACTTGCATGTACAGAAATGCAAAGCTCATTTTATAAAAAATGAATTCTTTGTCTGCTCTAACTAACTGGCCTGGACAGTGCTAACAGCTGCGTCTACTTTGTTGGTTTTGCTCAAAGCAGAAGTACAGTTTTGAAGCTAATCCCCTGCTTGTCTCAATTTGCCATGTGTTGCTTTACTGCTGAGAGCAGTTTTGCTGTTCATGAAATAGTTTTTTTTTTTCAGAGGAAACTGAATTGCCAGCTTTTTTCTCTAAGTGCTTCAGTGCTTGATGGGGACATAATGCTCTAAGTTGATGTGCAGGTTGAAACCCCACAAGATCTTCAACCATGTACTTAACATTTTTTCCTTACAGAAAGCTTCCAACCACATGAGTAAAGAATGGGTTGAATCATTCAATCAAGACTGGATGCAACCAGAAATAAAACCTGGACTATCATGTGATGGGAGTGGGAGTAGCCTTACCTTCAGTCACTTCAGTCTGCAGATATTTTCCTATTGTGCTAATCTAGGCATAGAGATAGGTTGAGTTTAACTTTTTTTAACACTTTAATAAACTTTGATAATTGCAGAGACCCAGGAGCAGGCACCTAGATGGCTTTTTCCTTTTAGCAATGACAGGAGCTTCAACAGAAAATGTGACAGTCCCTTTCCTCATGCAATAGATAAAAATAGTACAAGTAGTCCTTGCTATTAAAATTGAACAGATTATTGCAAAACATCTGGAAAAAAAAATGGAGTTAATTATCTACACCATTTCTCAGATATGTTTCAAATATTTCTGATTCCTGAAAATCAGAAATAGACTTTGTTTGTTTTTTTCATGTCTCTTTGACTTATGAAATAAGGATGAGGAAGGTAAGGTTGCTATGCAATGTGGCATAGGAAGTTTCTTATAACTTTTACCATAAAAACAGTGAAAAATATCTTTACTAGTACTCCAAGAGTGGATACCTGCAAAAAAATGGCTATTGCTGATCCAGAAGTCTGATTACAAGATATTGAAATATATATATTGAAAAAAAAAAAAAATATATATATATATATATATTTAGCTGCAAAAGACCTCGGTGCAGCCAATATCTTTCTATTGATGCAATAGGAAGATCCTGTACTTGTAATTGTTAGAAGTCAGGAATTATTATGAATATAAAAGCAACTCCTGCAAGTTTAAATTCATTGCATAGCATCTTCTGTGTGTTGCAGCATATATTATGTGATGCATGGTAAGCTACAATGTTACCTAAAATGTAGAACAGCTGAGAGCTTCTGATCTTGAAAAGTACTGGCATCTCTAATAATAATGACATAATCAAGAACCAGGCAACGAAATTGTAAATTCTATACTAATTTTAAAATAAGACAAAAGAATTTTTAATTGATATAATCTGTTTATTGTAAATTTGCATGTTTCTCTCTCTTACAATTTATTCTTACTCAGAATGAAGAAAGTATTTTCTTTTTCATGGGCTAGTCTGTTATTACAAAAAATGTTTTGAAGCAATAATAATAACAATAAAACCTGACAAAATTAGAGAAGACAGATAATTTCATGGCCATTAGCTATATCTTCTTTTCTGCTAGCCCAGCCAACATTGCATAGATAAGGATTGCCTATGTTCATGCTCTCATTAAAGTCACTAGGAATTAGCAGCTGAAGTTGATTAGTCCCTGCTAGCAAATGCAAGTCATTTGTCCCTCAAAGCAGCAAATTTGCCTAACAGGAGTGTGCAGCCATACCAAACAGCTACAGTTCCTGTGCAGCTGGGGGCCTTTGAATTAGCCAGCAAGTGTTTCCTGGGTGAGAGGCACAGCTTAAACATCCTTTCCTCTCTGATGGCAAGTATGAGAGAAATGCAGATGAGAGAGAAAACTGAGTTTGCAGTAATTTTGTTCACAACTCCCTTGAATTATGATACATATTTGTATATGTCTATTCTGTTCAAGAGTGTTGCACAATAACTGATGCACTTTGAAGGGATTTATTATCATCTGAAATATCTGATGGCCACTGCTGTAGCTAAGACCTCATTTCTGTCAAAGCTTTTCAATGATAAATCTATGAATCCTTTAAATTTGAGGGCTCATTATCTGCATTTTATAAACAGAAATGTGTGTTCAAAAATGACTTGCTCGAGTCATTGCTGTCAAAGCTGGGAAGAGATCTAAAATTGAAAAATTTACCTCTTTTGCTTTATTCAGAAGAATTGCTACATATTGTGAGCAATATGTACATCTAAGGTCTGAGCCAGCAAAACAATCTTTAGTGGATTTTGCCTTAGATTTCCTGGGCAGAATGAGCTTTCACCCTGCTTGTATTATACTTGTTTGGAAGTGGGTATTTAGCAGCAGTGGGGAATGAAGGTTTTGTTGAAGAAAAAATAGCAGGCTGATGGTAGCACAGTATGGTCCTTCTCTGGTCTGCATTCAGCCCAGCAGGAGCGCCAGAACTGCTGTGTTCACTCACTCATAACTGTGTGTTAAAATACCAGTTAAACCTCTTTTAAAGTTTTTTCTTTTATTATTATTTTCAAATGGTTTTCAATGCATGGGGTTGTCAGCTGCATACAAACTCTTTCAGAAAACAGCTTTTTCATCCCTGTCTCTTCATATACTGAATATTTAAATTTTGTAAAGTACGGAGTGCTGTATCTTCCCAACTTAAAAAAACAAGAGTTCTTTTTTCATCACATTTGTGTGTCATCATTATAGCATTCAAATGATATTCAGCAAGCCAAAAGCAGGTTGCAAAGAAATTCATTTCTGGAACCTGAGCATGTTGTGTATTGTAGTTTTGCTCTGTTATCTCTATTTTTCTCTTATGAGCTGTCACTTTTTCAATACAATTTTAATTAAACCCCAATGCATGTGCAAAACTAAAATACTTGATAAAGGAAAGAGGGCTCTGCCTTTTGTAGGCTCAGTCCCCAAGAAATTGCAGTGCTCCTTGCAAATACTAATTACTTTGCAGTTGCTAGTAGTTGTTTATTTATTAATAATGAGAAGGTTTCTTATTTGTGCATCCCTGTAGTATTCTGGAAGCTGTCGTGCTTCCAGTCTAATATGCTGTTCCATGGTTTTATAGTTTATAAAAATTATTGTTTATGTATAAGGAGAAAAGAATAACTATTATCATGGCAGTTGCTTCGCATTCATTTCCATTCACTCACTGTTATTCCAAAATATCTGAAAAGACATTCATGGCTGTGTCTGTCACTTTCTTTAATTAAAACAGTTACCTTCTTCTCATTTTACAGTCTCTCTCAATCTTTCAAACTTAATTTTCAGAAATATTTTACATGCACATGAGTGTCTTAAATTTCCTCTTAGAAATTTTAAGATTCTGGCACATCATTTAAAAGTATACTTATTAATTTAAATTGTAGTTATAGTGAAAAAATGTCAGAACAGAACAACAGCTCTCTTATTAATATTGATAGAAAATGTGTTTTGAACTCTTTATTTAAAAAAGAACAATCTAAGAGAGGGGGACATAGAAGCATTAGTGCCTGTCATAAACATTCTAAATCCTTAATTGACCTATTAATCAATAAGCCATTTTCTCCTCTGATAAATATTGTGGGTGACAAATAACTGAAAGCTACAGCACTCCAAACCAAGGAAGAAAGCACTTATCCTAGAGAGTACCTACAGCATGCATAATGTGTTATGGAATACTTAAAGAACTGGGAGAAAGTGTAAAACCATTCAGATGCACAGAAGATGTAGCATTTTCTTGGAACTGAGTATACAGTGAATAAACAATTAATTTTGATAATGGAATAGAGTATATGTAAAATTCTGCAGGGAATTAATAAATATGAAGTACTTCCAACAGACAATGTTTTCGTGCTGATTTATATACTCAAGCTTTGAAGAATTATTAGGTCTAATAGTATCAGTTGGTATTACCTTACTTCTAATAAATAAAATTGCTATTTCTGGCACAGAAATATTAGAAAGTATGAAGTATAATTATTGGATTGACTACTACAAGTGGTGGCTTTCAGCCAGTCAAAACACATATGTTGGGTTATTATTTAATACAATAACCTAAGGCAGAACTCCAGCAGAAATCATAATGCATATTGCCTAATTAAAGAATATCAAAGAGTATCATCATGGAGACAATGACTCAAAGTTAAGACAATAAATGTTCTCTTACCATTAACATTCCTTAACTTCTGAGCACTTCACTTTGCAGGAATGACATTGCAGTAGCAACATTTTCAAGATGGAATTTCTTGGTGAGGCTTGAATGAAAATTACCGTACATGATGAGAGTAATGAGCCTATAACCAATGGCAGTGCTGCAGGAGCTGTGAGATCCTCCTGAACAGGACTATGCTCCAAAACAGACAGCTGCACCTTTCCCAACCCAGCACTTCAAGACTGGAGAATGCCATGATATAGTAGTGCTTGTATATCTTTTAACTTTTACTTTCTTTGGACACTAACAATGCCCTGTATTTTTTGTCATTCTGATAAGCTCAGTGATTTTGAATGGCAATCATTTCACCATTATTTCACTATGACTGAGACTAATCCTTCTGATTCTAAAACACTTCTGTTTTGTTTATAACTTTCCCTGAAAAAAAATAAAATAAAAATTACTAGTCAATCCGTTGATGATTTCACATGCCACTTAAGAGAACTGAACCAAGCAACCTCCCTCTGCAAGGCACAGAGGGTTTAAAGTATCTTAAGGTTTGAAGGTGTGCAGTTCAGAAGTGCACTTTCACAAGGGAAGGTGTCAAAGGCAAATTCTCCACACAAGTTCCAATGCAGTGTCTGCTGTGCTTTGCTATTAGTTAGTAAAGCTTTTAAATTGACTTTGTTTCAAATTATACATTATTAAACCTGATAGAAAGCTAGTTTATCCAGAACACAAGTAATAAAAAATGGAAAGATATTTGCAATGCATAAATGTGTTCTTATGCTTAGATTGCAAGAAATGATTTGGCGTTGTCACAAGTAGAAGAAAAGCCATAAATAAGTTTCAGTAGCAATAGGGCATTTATTATTATTATTATTATTTAATCCATAGTCATTTCCTGTAATGACTGGAAAAACCTTGAAGAAAATGTATGCTGCTTTAAACTGAAACTATACATTTCTTATATGGCAGCTACCATTTTATTAGTTATTGGTTATGCTAGCTGTTTGTTTTTACTGTGGCATCCACCTTGCTTCACAAAAACAGTTAGCTTATTCAATGAGAAGAATGGCTATGAAATACATTGGTAAAATTTCCTCTTCTAGTAGGATAGTTTTTCTTTTGAGCATTTCTACCTTTCCTCTGAGACCAGTGGCCTGGTAGTGGAAATCAGCACAATTTTGTGGCCTTGTTCTGGAGCTGTAAATCAAAGTTATCTGGACAAGGATTAAAACTTGTTTGTTTTGCAGTTCAACATCTACAGAATTTATTGCATCACTAGTAAACAAGATTTCTGCTTCAAGGTATTTTCAATATATTTCTGTAAAGAAGCAATGAAAAGAACCATGAACTCAGAAGAGATAAAAATCCCAAGTTTCCTTTATACTGTTCACTGAAACACATTTTTAACTGTTTCAATCTCTGCAGAATAATGATGTTGTCTTGTATTTGTCAGATATCAATGTGGATGGAAGCAACTACTGCACTGATGTTCATGAGAAGTGAACATCAGTGCAGTAGTTGTTCATCAGAGGGTGAACAATCTGTATTGGTAGAAATGCTTTTGGTGTACTTTAGCATGTCACTGGTTGTTGACCTATTCTGCAGTTTCCTGGGATAAAACCTGATAAATTGGTGCGAGTCAGTGCCTCCAGTTATTCCTGAATAATGCATTGAATGATAAAACAGGAAAACAAACAAACAAAAAACAACAACAACCCAAGCTTCATTCCAGTTTCAGACCAGAGTCACTTCAGTGTATCCCCACGAGATACAAAAGAAGACCTTGTTGTTAAGCATTGAGATGTGACTCAGAAAATGTGGGTGAAATTTCCAGTTTGGCAGATTTTATGTGACCTTGAGAAAGACACATAATGCTAATGTATCTCAACTTCTACAATTTAGTACAGAAATAATACTGTAAGCTGTTTAAAAAAAAGCTTATGTGGGGATAAATTCAGTGTCTTTCAAGAGCTTCTGTACAACAATGAAGGAGTGTACTGTTATATGTCATTAGGATAAGACCTCACTCTCTGAGCTACTCTGAAATATCTTTGCCTTTGGCAGCTTCAGTATAGACTGAACATGTAGAAACTGAATGGGCAGTGACGTGCAACAAAAATGGAAAGATCAGTGAAATGCTGGAATCCAAGTGTTCAGGAAAAGAAGGTGGACTTAGCCGTATCATGTGCTGAAGTTACACTTGGATCTTCAAATACAATTTTTAAAGATACTGTGTTCCCAGCAGCTTAGTAGACCCCAAACCATTCTTACAACCAAAACAAGTCTTAGGGTAAGTGTAGAAAATGAGTTAAAAATGCACACATCCACTTTGAAGAAGAACAGAACTCATGAGGCACTCTGTGATCTCAAGGCTCAAATATATCACTCTTCTAAGTGACACCCCTTCCCATGTCAACTGGAGCTTCCCATAGCTGAATACATAACTCACAGCCTTTTGAGTTTGCTTATGCCCCATATACTTCTTATACACAATACGTCTGCTCCATGTGCAACATAATCTTCAACAAAACTTTGTAGGGCCAAGGCCCTACATGTCTTTGCAGCCTTTGCTCATACCCCTCCAAAACCTAATGCTGTCTTTTGTTGCTGTGAACATAGAGAATGCATGCTGCTGCAGATGCATCTGTCATCACTTTGCCTGCTCATGATTATGTCAGAGAATATTTGATATATAGTTTTGAACACAACTATGGATCTACCACTCTCTGCAGAATGTTATGTTTTTTTCTGCAGAAAACATCTTCTGGTATGACTGAAGTGAAATTTAAGGTACAGGAGCATAGTGCTCAACATACACTTCATACATAGCTTAAATAAAAGTTTGAGCACCTAGTAAGCTCTGCAGGGAGCTGGTGGCTACTGGGCAGCAACAAAACAGCAGCATTGTTTTGCTGGTGCGTAGCTATGGTAATAGACAAGCAGATCACTTCTTGCAGTACAAGGAATGACCTAGGTCACAGGTAACTCAGAAATTTAGAAATCTGTTCAAGGGACATGTTAGGAAAAAAAAATAAAAATATATATATATATATATATATATCTTTTCCAGTACTATCAAGAAATGCTGATTAATGACTGTATTTGCACAATCTCTATCTAAATATTTGATATTTCAGTCAAAGGGAGATTTAAAATTATCTAATCTGAGTTAGATAGATAGCCTTACAAAATGTCTTTGTTTTTTAAGTAAATCTTTTTTGCAATGTGCTAGCCAGAACCATAATTAAACAACAACTGAATATGATTATATTTTCAACTTATGAATTCTGAGTTACTTGGAAAGACATTAAATTGCCTCAGGTGTCTTTCTTTTGAGACTAGCTTTTAAACAGAGAAGTAGAATATGATTTTTTGTTTTGTATTGTTTTGTTTGGGGAAACAAACAAAAAAAAAAACAGCAGTGTGATGCATAAGATATTCTAGTGTATCTCTTCAAACAGTTTAGGTGAGATTATAAATAGTTTCTAAAATATATAAGAATTTTTATTTATTTATTTATTTATTTATTTATTGAGATGGTAATGATATGGGAAAAAGGTGAGAGAAGAAGAAAAAAGGCTGTTCCTTGCATCTGCAGGCTACTTCCCTGGTAATATCTGAAATTTGAATTTTTCTATGTTTGACTGTTTATGTAAATTATTTTCACTTCTTGATTAGATGGGTGTGATTCCATTCTGTTATTTTTTTCACGTTGACAAGTATTGGCTCCTAGGAGAATTTCAGCTGATGTCCCCTGATAGAAAATCTGGCAGGATAGAAAGATGAAAAGCCTTAAAGTTGTAAACATTCCTTTCAGATAGAAAGAACTGCCTGTTGTGCAAGATGAGGGAAATTCAGAATAATTTTAATGATGTAATGTCATGCAATTCAGATACACTTAGATTTTATTCCAGGTAGTCCTTACGTATTTTCCTAGAAAACTACATCACATACAGTTTTATCAATACATTTAAAAGAATAAGGTTTAGGTTTTTTACATGGGAAAATGTTTAACAATACAGAGAATGCCCTCAAATTTTGTCATTTCTTATAATGAGAGTATTTTGTTGTTGTTTTTGTTTGTTTGTTTTGTTTTGTTTGTTTTGTTTTCCTCTCACTTTAAAGAAGATGTAATTAGTTTTCTAGAGGAGACCTTGGAAAAGTCTTTTTCTATGTTCATGCCTGCTGAGGTTTTCCCAGGATTACTAGTTTGTAATGACTTCCATTTTTCTGAACCCTGGCTCCACAGCATACAATTTCATGTCACAGTTTGAGGAAATTCTATGCAGGAAGTGCTTCCAAAAGATGTGGTACTGTTTTGGACTTCATTCAATTTTTACAGTCTTTTTAATCTAATAAACTATGTGGGTCTTATGTAGTTTCATGCAAGTCATGGATATACATTCCTGTAACAGAAGCATGTTGATTTCTTTGCTGCCTACTATTTCAACTTGAACTAAGAAAATATAAGAAAAATAGAAAAATATTGACATTGATAACAATGGGTGAGTACATGATATAGCATAATATGCACCATTTGATTTTTTTTCCATTTGTGATCAGGAAGTAATATGACAATTACAGCAAGAAAAGCAACACGTTAATAAAATGAAGAGAAGACTGTAAAAAAAAAATTTCAATCTAAGATTTCATTTTATGCTTTGTATTTGAATACCAAGCATATCAAATTTGTAACAATTTTACTTCTCATTTCTCCTTTAGGACAGAATTCCTTTCTGAGACGTAGCAGAAATTTGTACTTTAATTTTTTTCCCCACAAGCTCTGTAACTGTGGTCACAGCTGTAGGAAAATAAGTGCAACATGGCTCTTTTTCCTTACTTATCATGGCTAAATCTTAGGTTCACCCTTTGAACCTTGAAAGTACCAAAGTTGCATGTTTTCTCCTAAAGAAAGACTTGTTTGTGGTAGAGAACAGGTGGAGTGTCAATAACATATTCCTTTGGATACACAGCATTCTATATGAATTAAAATTGTTTCATAATTAGACTGCATGTTGTATCTATTCCCAGATGCCTCTGTCATTTTGTTTAGGGGAAAATGTGAAACTTAAGTATGATTTACTGTCTAGGCCTTCTTGCATGGGAATATAGTCAGAATGAGTATGGTAAATGGACTGAGGGAGATTGTTTACAGACAGATTGCTCATCATGGAGCTATTGTCAGGTAAAAGACAAAGGTGGATGTTTTCATGATTGTAAACTCATCATAAATCAAATTTGAAAGGTAATTCAGTCAAGCAATTAAAGCTCATGTAATTTTTACACCCCCCCAAGAAATCAATGTATTGGTTCCTAATTTCTGCCAGGTGTGTAATCTCTTGTTTAACTGTAAGCCTGAGCAATAATTCTTGAAAGTTCTCAGTGCTTTTTGAGCCAAATTCTTTATTATTTCTCAATGAAATTAAGGAAAAAAAAAAGTTTCTGGAAAACTAAAACTAGAAATTCTTCTTTATGTCAGGAGCTCAGTTGACTCTAAGCAGAAATGCAACAAAGTGCTCATGCTACAGCATACTACAGCATGCTGCAGCATGATTTCAACTCACAAAAATAACAGTGCTCTCAAGATGTCTCAGTGTATAGTTCTGTTCAAGAAAGATCGTAGAGTTGCATAGTAATAGAAGATTGCTAGGCTGTTAAGAAGAAGGAAATTTCTCTAGGAAGACTAAAAAAAGTATAATCAAGATTTAATAAACAAAGATTATCAAGAATTGATTTATCAAATGAAGGTTTAAAGAAGATATTAATATTACAGAAAATACAGAAAGAAGAAAAAACAAAACAAAACAAAACAAAACAAAACAAAACAAAAACACTAAAAGCCAGGACTAATGAAAAGAAAGAAAAATGGCTACAAATTAACCAGAATAAATTGCTCCATAAGTTAGATAAATAAAACCAAAAGGTGTCCGTTTTGGAACATACCTAAAAGGGAAGTAATGGCCCCCCAAAATTGATTGTCATTGTTTTGTGAAAGAAGGTCATATAACCTTACTGTTTCTAGGAGCAGGTGACTCAGGAGGTTCATTTGTTTCCAGCCTCATCAAGCTGCTAAAATACATTTTCTTTTGGAGTTTTGTTCCCATCCCATGTCCTTTGAGATCTACCTTTCTGAATAATTACTCTTGATTTTAGTGAACCAGGACAAAACCTAAACATAGAGTTTATGTTTATTTACTTACAACCAAATGAGTCCTGGTGCATAAGAAGAAATATTAATAAGGTAAAATTTTAATCACATGCATGTGCACATATGTAGTTCATGTGGATCACATATGCATGTACATACATGCACATTCACACTTTTCTGAACAGTTGCACGGTTCGATATTAAATAATTCTTCAGTTGATTTTCTTTACCTAGAAGTCTTATAACTATAATTGACCAGTAAGCCCATGGAAGCAGTTGTCCCTAGTGATGTCTAAAATGAGGCAGGCACTGTTATTAAATCACAGATAGGTCTTCTAATATTATTGTTTCAAAATCAAAACTAATTATTGGTAAAACCGATTGAGGGCTCTGAATAATAACTAGAAATGTACTTGTCAGTCATTTACAAAGAAAGAAAATGCATAATTAAGTCTATCATACAGAAATGAAGCCACCAAATATTTTCTAGCTGTCAGAAATTAGTGTTTCATTATGGAACTTGTACTCTGACTCTAATACAAAAGCCATACCACCATGGTTAGAAATCTCCAGTTCAAAAGAAGTTCAGATAGATCTTTGTGTTTTAACATTCTCTAATTTACAGTTCTGTTTTGAAAAACAGCAGAAGCAACTGGACCGTGGAATAAATTATCAAGGGAAGTGGTCATGGCAACACCACTTCAGAGAGTGAAGCCTGTGACATTAGCAAGGATGGCTTAATGAACTGCTGTGCTAAATGTAGGTCAGGTTGTATTATACAGATAGCTTCTACCACACCAGTCTGCCCCTTTCCTTTTCACAAGCTTTCTCATTTGATTATCAGGCTCTTTTTTCAGCCCCCATGGGTGGGCCCCCATGCTGGGGATGGCTGTGGCTGTGCTATAGCTCTCACCCCCAGGGGTTCCTAGCACTTGGGTTCCTGGACTGCTGCTGCAGCCTTCTGCACCCCTGGAGAGTCCTTGATTTGCCCAGTGAGAGAGACAAGCCTGACCCTCAGGAGCACACCAGCCTCACAGCTTGTGCAGTAAAACAACTGAAGCGGGTAGCACAACACAGCTCTCCTCCTCCTCCTCCTCCTCAAAAAACAAACAAACAAACAAACAAACAAACAAAAAAGGATATAAAGGCCTCCCTAAGTAAATAAAAACAATTGGAAGACCAGTCTTAGCCACACTGCCTCCTCCAGCAAGCCCTTTACCTATGCCTTGGCTTGGGCACTGCTTAGTCTACTTCTGGTTGTCACAGGCCAAAGCTGTGCTGAGAGGGTTCACAACTAAATTGTAGAGGTGAACATGAAAAAATGCCTGCATCTACACCATAGCTTGTTTCATTAATGTAGATCTAGCTGTGTAAGGAGTTAGCTGGCTAGGCAGGTGTGCTTGTCTGTTTTTGTCACCCTTACATCATGGGTTTTTTTTTCCTCTTTTTTTTTGTTTTTGCATAGTTGTCCACTAATAGTGGACCATAGTTGTCCACAAATGGATTGATGGGTTTTTTAACCTTTATTATTATTATTATTTTGAGTCTGGAAGGGTTGTGTTTGCAGCTGTCTACTTGCAGATGTGAATAAAATCTCAGGGTAATGTTGGGAACACACATCCACAAGCCTGGATGCACCCCAAGACATGGGTGAGCATATTCACCACGAATCCCTTGAGCCTACTTCTAAAACATTACCTACCTGTATTTCTTTCTTTTAAATGGGGAACTCCTCAAGAGAGAAAGAAAATACTATAGAGTTTTTGTTGTTGTTGTTGTTTGTTTTTGTTTTTGTTTAATTTATTTATTTATTTATGTTATTTTCTGAAGGATCCCTTAGGGAGCATACTGATAGGACCAGGGGTAATGGCTTTAAACTAAAAGACAGTAGGCTTTTTATATAAGGAAAAAATTATTCACCATGAGGGTGGTGAGGCACTGGAACAGACTGCCCAGAGACGCTGTGGATGCCCCAAACCTGGAAGTGTTCAAGGCCAGGCTGGATAGGACTTTGAGCAACCTGGTCTAGTGGGATGTGTCCTTGCCCAGGGCAGGGGGGGTGAAATTAGATGGTCCTTAATGCCCCTTCCAACCCAAACCATTACGTGATTCTATGATTACTGACTAGATTTGGAGACAGGATAGAGTTTGAGTGGAATGTGGGGATCCGAGACTGTGCTGAGATTTTGTTTTATGGACTACTCACTCCATAGGACTCAAGTGGAGCTTAGTTACTTCACATTTCTTAGATGGATGAAAAAGCTTCATTAAAATGATAGCCTTTCTGAATAGGATAATTTTAGTGAGAAATGGTTTTAAAAGGAGAGTCTTTGCATGATCTTTGCAATAACCTGTTTTGTAGCTGAAAATTATAAATACTGTTCCTTTTGGAGCACCTTAGCAAAAATAAAATAAAATAAAAAAAAAACAAAAACAGTATGTCCTCAAGAACATAGAAGTGAAACTTGTTATTTACTGAAATGAAAAAACTGCTTTGAATGTTTTCGTTCAGACCGTTGTCTTTTTTTAGTACATCCACCCACAAGCTCTAACTAAGAAATGTAAAACATGAAAGGGCAGAGAGAGTAGAATAGAACTTTCAATTAGAAATAATAATAATAATGATTATCATATTAATCAAAATAACAAAAAATATTAATTACATATGAAAGTGAAAATTTAAATCTAAACTTCTGCATGTTGCTAGAGGTGTTGGTCCAAATGAGGTACTATTTAAGAAGAACTGAATACACGAATTCACACAAGTGATGCCAGATGCCTGATACATTTATTACAATTGTAAACAAATAAAACTTCAATACCCTTTAATTACCTAAATGCAGTCTTACCTGCAGAATGCAGTTTACCTTCAGAACAGTATGACTTAAGGACAGATGACTTAAGGACAATGCAAAAACATTTCATGACTTTTTCTTCTTTTGTAACATCTTTCTTTACTGTCCAATTCATGGCTCTTTTAAATTTTAATTACTGAAACAGATTATCTAGAGAAGCTGTGCTGTCTCCAAATTTGGAGGGTTTCAAGATCCACCTAGATAAGGCTGAGAGCAACTTGGCCCAGTCTCAGAATTAACTGAGCTTTGAGCAGAATCTTAGACTACAGAATTCCTGAGGTCATTTGCAACCTGAATTATCCTATGATCTTTTCAGTTATTCCACTTCTAAAACTTTATATCATGTTTAAAATATGCCTAGCTATTTGTTCTTTATTTTAATATTTGCCTTATTCTGTGTTTATTACTCTTATACAATCTAATAATGTTACCATATTTTGATTGCAATAAAATTCCCCCCCAAAAAATGCAGTTTTCTTTAAGTCTTTACTTCTACATTGATTTGAAGTTTATTTCCTGCAAAGAAATGTTCCTAACTCTCCTACAATATTAACTCTTACTGTAAGGGCTTGTAACAAATATTAATGGTTTCATTTCATATAATTTTCCTTAATATAAACTTTAAAAATGCAAGCCATTTTATGCATATCAAAAGTTTGTCTATTTATAAAATGGAATGCACCACTTAACTGTCATAATTAACTCCCAAGCAGTCTGTATAAGAAATTTCATTTAGTAAGTAGTAATCTGCACAAACAAAATTCTAAACCTTAACCTCATTAGTTATTTCACTAATAATTAAAATCTCTTTTGTGTTTATTAGCCTGTAATAAACTTCTGTTACTATTGCAATTTCTCTCCTGCTTGGTTTAAGTATCTCTTCTCATGACTAATAAAATTACAGAAATTTGTTCTAGAATTTTGTAAAGATTCCTCGTAAAATTTTGATCTTTTGTATGGTGATATTATAATCCAAACTGGCCCAAACACAACCCAATCTCTTGGGACTGACCACTGCCCAGGAAATGTGTGGTGTGAGTGCAAAACACTAGGTTACAGGTTAAGAACTCTTAAGTGTATGCTTTGTGACATTTGTTATTCATAATAATAATATTAATACATAGTCATTTTAGATTTTAGTCAAAAAAAAAAGCATATATTTAACAGCATAGCAGATGGTTTGGTGATTCAGGGAAAGATACTCGGTCACTCTAACTTTGACTTAAACCAGTGTTTTGTGTTTTGAAAGAATTTTGTCACTTTGCCTTCATGTGTTATTTTTATAATTTAATAAATATTATTGATAGTGAGACTAAGTAACCATGAGCAATAGACCTATTTACTTTCTAATCCACATTATTTTGAAGATATTTTTCATATTCTTGTTTATATTTGTCTATTCATCTATCCAAAACAGCTAAAAACATAATAATCTAACTACTTGTCCTATAGGATGCTGGTGACTCCAGATTGAAAAAACAAAAACAAAACAAAACAAACAAACAAAAAAAAAGATAGAAAAAAAATGCAAAACAACATAGTTAACTATATTTGCTTCTAGTACATGTATATTTTATTGAAAGTAAAGGTGTTGGATAGGTCTTCGTTATTCAGTTTAAAGCATTGTCTTTATCTTCCCTTTTATTCACTGGAAAGGAAATTCAACATACCAGTACAAGCATAATATAAAATTTTCTCTGTTTGGAATGTATGAATATGAACTAACATTTCTATATTCTTGTCTTTAATAAAGCTGTACTAGTGCAAATTGAGCAATGGCAGTATTCACTTTCTCATTTTCTTCAAACATGGTTTCCTTATTATGTTGAATTCTATGAATTTGAATTTTTCAAATGAATAAGAGGAATATGATTCTCTACATGCCTTTATCTTGCATATTCTTTTATACCTTTTTTGCAAAATGGTTGTAAAGCATTACTGGCTAACAGAATTTTATAGTCACACATTTTACTGTAAATGAAAACAGAAGCAGAACAGCAGTGTAAATCAAGCCACTTTTTGGGGGTGGCTGTGTGGTGGGAGTTGATGAACACCTGTCAGCAAAGCAGTGACTCCAGGACAGCCTCTCTCTTGAAAGCACCTCTGCTTCTTTTGGAAGTGATTTCAGGAAGCTTAAAATTATTTTGAATCCTGGCTCAAAAAGGTAACTTCCAGCCTCCCAGGTTTTCAACGCAACTCAGGTAAAGACATGTTCCATCATTCTGGCTAGGATCTGAATTCATGCTTTGACAGAATTTTGTATCCTTGAAATGGTCACAGTTTCATATAGTATCATTTCACAGTTTGGTAAAAAAATAAAAATAAAAAAATAACAAATTTAACTAACAGTCTTGTTGTTCCTTTCACAACAAGTGAGCAAGATTCAAGAGAAAACTGACTTGACCTAAATTCTTCTCATCATGAGAGGTGGTTCTGCTTCTCAATACTATTCAAGACTTGAATAGTATTTATCTGACCATTGTGCAACTAACTACAGTACGCTTAGTTGGGAATAGCTCCATTAGTTCTTACTGACCAGTTTTCCATTTCTGTTTTTGTGATTTTAATTTAATATATCTTATTAAAAATAGCATTAAAAAAAAAAAAACTATCAGAATATTTCTCACATTTTTTTTTCATTTATTACTAAAAACATGTATTTTATAAATAATTATTAGAAAAAAAAAAAAAAAAGAAAGAAAGAAAGAAAAAGTTTCCTTAAAGAGGTTTCCTAGTGGTTACATTTAGAGTCTTATTTGTATATGTTATTTTACAAGAATGTAAAGGTTCAAAGTGTTCTAGTGGTACAAATCGGCAACAGACTTGCTTTTTATGCTTATACAGTAAAATTGTTTGTCACAGGTGGTATAAGTAGTGAAGCCTGTACTTAAGGGTGCCCACTAGTTTCCATTAAAAGACTCAGTCTGTAATTACTTTTAATCTTGTCAAACTTAATGTACGTCTCAGACTGGAATTTTCCATGTTATGCCTACTAAAGAATTTGCTGATTTGCTGAGGAAATATCAGTTAACATACTTCAGCCATTTCCCAGGAAGAGCTTAGGGAAAACATTTTCATTCCTTATTTATGTTAATAAAACTTCTATAGCATAGATTTTCTTGAAATCTGTCATGCCTTCTTATTTTATTAAGTATAATAATGTTATCATAAATTATCATTTTCATTAGAGTTCTCCCAAACTCAGCCAACAGATAAGCCATAAAAAACTCACAATGCGCAGTTGGCAATATATGTTCTTTCTCTGTCTGCACCAGATCACTCTCAGCTCATTTGTGAGTGCTAGTTTGGACTGGGATTGCAAAATATACCTAGGTTGTTGACAGAGCAACAGGAGGAATGCAAGAAGCATCCCATCCCAGAAAGTCTGCAGTGCCGCTTGGCCTCACAGAGGCCACTGCCACCCACTGTTGGAAACCAGACTGTATTTTTTTCCCCCAGGGAAATGAAAAGAGGTGCAGCTGGTGAGATATGGCAGTCCTGTCAAGTCACTAGGTGGAAAGGGAAGTGGAGAGTTGCTGGAGAACATGTGAGGATAAGACTGTGAGGGTAAGAGTGGCTCTGCCACCAAGTTCTCTGATGGGACAGAGCTCAGTGCCTTTTTCTTTTGTAAAGAGCCTGATGTTCTACCTTCTGAGGGCTCTCAACACCATTTGTCCCAGAAGCATGCCACAGATTAGCAGGGTGCTGAGATGGCATGACATGACATGGCATCCTCCCAAAATAGGGGCACTCTGAATGCAAAGAACTTAGCCAAGGTAAAAGAAGAGTTGGAAAGCTAAGAAACGAAAGGACAATTTTGGACAACAGGAGAGAGAGAAAATGTGCTGTGATGGTTTGGAGATTGAGGGAGGAAAAGCATAAGGCGGAAGTTCCTAAGAAGAAACATGAAGAAAAGGAGGTTGAAGAGGTTAGAGCCTGAAAGGGAGAGAGGCTAGTGTACATTCAGGGAATGACAAGAGAGGCAAAAAGAACAGCCTAGAATATGGACAGCTCCAGAGATTGTTGTCCCTCAAGTATAAGCATGAGACTACACACCCCCAGAATGTGTCAAACAAATTATTGCAGAAATATTTGTCATGTAATATATAATTATGTGATCATGAGCATGCTTGCCCCTTTTCACAAGATCCCAAGGCTTTTAAGTATGAAAAACAAACAAACAAAAAAAGTAAGGAACTGATGACCAGGGCAATAGGAGGCAATGGTATAATAGGTATCTGAGTATCTCTGTTGCACTTATTCAGGAGATCAATGAACAAGAAGGAGAAAAAATAATAATAAAATGAATGATGTTCTAAAGAACTGGAGAATTTCCTTGTTTCTGCTACTAAGTGCCTTTGTAAGAAGTTGGACAGCTCATTTAAATCAGACTGTTAATATGTGTTCTTGGATATCTCAAAAAGACACCTTAGTTCAGGTTTGCTCTATTGGAAGCTCTGCTTCCAATATCTGAAGATGTAAGATGCATATAAATGCTATCAAGGTACTAAGTATTTTGGAAAACTTGCTTCAGTGTGTTTCAGATTAGCAACCTGAAGAATAGACACTGGATAATTTTGACCTTAAGCTATTTATGATAATTCTCCATGTGTGAAATAGAGTTACCTCACAGAAGGATTGGGTAGATAATTTCATTAGCATCTTTAAAAAATGCACTGGATGCACTGTCAAGCATTTAGAAAAGCACATGAGAGAATGAACAATTGTGTGTTCAAAATGGGTTCAGTAAATAATGAATACATCCATATACCTAAAATAATGAAGAATAAACAAACAAAATATCACCAAGTTATCCTTTCAAGCAATACTCTTCACTCTTCATCAGCCATGCTTCTGGAAAAAATAAAAATAAAAACGAAGCCTATCAATCAAAACTGTATATCTTGAGATACAGGAAGCCAAGTTAATGTAGCCTGAGCCAGTTTTGCAATTTCAGTGTGTATTTCAGGAGCAGGAGAAAATGCATTATTATGTAATATTGGAGATTTCAATCACTACTTAATTCTCCTGTGTGAAAGTAGCGTGTGGTTCCAGGAAGTTCTTTCTTGGTAGATACTGTCAGTAAAAGAGAATGCTTACTTTGGGCCTCCACTCAGCTAGATTTAAAGCTCTCATTTAAAGCTCTGAAACTAAAGTTTTTCATAGTAAACAGCTTCAGTCTTCACACCTCTGAAACTTTAGTTTAGACTGAAGCTGTTTACTATGCTCCTAAATGTACAGCATTCAGCTGAGTTTTCTGTCACTATTTGATCAAAAGTCTGACTTTTGAACTCTACTGTTCCGTATATAATTTATGATGCTTTTTAAATTAATAGTATCATCTGTGTGTATCTTTGGCACACTTTCCAATTTTGCTCTTCTAAGAAACATTACTTTTAGATATTCTGTCTCAGATAACAATCATATCTTGAAATATATCACCTCAGCATAAGGAAAATAAGTTAACCTGAATCTGTATTCTCATCATTTTTTCTTAGCATTAGACGTACAACTTTCCTCAAGAGAGATTTAACAGCATTTATATGTTTTTTAAAGTTCCAATGAATGTAATAAATCTCTTGAGTTTAACGTCTCTACTTGGCAGTTTCACCATGATCCCTTGTTACAAATTAAAGTTTATACTCTAATCTTTAAGGACAGCTTATGTAAAATAATACAGTCTTGAAGCAAAACAGTGACGTAGTTAGCCATATCATTAAAACCTTTCTGAACATAATGATCACTGTCAAGCACACAGGAATTACTTTGCTTCTTTCATTTTTAAATCACAAAGTGGCTCAGAGCATCTTGTTGGACAGTCATCAGCAGTGAACACATAATCCATAAAGAGGGCATCATCTTATAATAATTCATTATCCAAACAATAGTACCAACCTGACATTTTAGGTGGAAAGAGTAATAATTTTCAATAAAAAGACAGTAATTTGTTTGTTTTCCATGTCCTACTTCATTATTCCTGTAAGTGAAAGAGAGCTCACAAAACAGAGATAAGCTCATTGTATCTGTTCAGTTTAGCCATGAGACAGTATAGGAAAGTTTACCTGTGATCCACTTATTACTTGTTCGTAAAGATTATGTAAACTCAGATCTGTATTTTGAATAGTTTCATGGATATGATTACACAGACTAGATACAGATACATACTTGTATTCATTGCTTTTATATACGATGCTGATTTTTTAAGGACTTTAAAACAGAATGCATCATCTGAGAAAATTGAAGACACCTAATATGTTGCCCTCTTATACACCTTATACATTTGTATAAGATGTCATTTTATACAGAGGTTGTGAATAACTGCCACAGAAGCCTTTTTCACAAAACATAGTGTGACATAGCATAAATTAATGTATGGTTTCTGAAGGAATTAGTCTTGTAAGCCGTGATAACACCAATTGAAATATCAAAAGATACAAATGTCAATGTTCAACATTCTGATTAAATCTGACCTGATTATTTCTATCTTACAAATGATACCAGCCTGAATTCAAAATAAGGAACTAAACCAAATCATCAAAATCATGTTAGGTTGATGTTGTACTGCTTGTAGGGTATGTGTAGAAATCTATACAAACAGCTTTATAGAAATTCAAAACTGGAAGATAAAGTACCCAACAAGAAATTAGTATTTTGTTACTGGAAAAATAAAAATGAAACGAAACTTCAGTTCCTGGCTTGTAACATTTCCAACTGTGAAAAAAATATGTAAGACAAAATACTTTCTTGACAACTCAAGCTATTCTAAATTATAAAACAAGTTAGCTTTTCAGGATTTCCTAATCTCATAAACCTTTCCAATTCATGTTCTTTGATAGGTCTTCTCAGCACCTAAAAGATACATGTAAATAATGTAGATAATTTAAAACAAAACTAAGTACACCCCCACACATACCCTGAGAATATAATATATGTCTGTCATACTTAAACTTGGAAAAAAAAAAAAAAGAAAAAAAAAAAGAAAACAAGAAAACAACACGAAGGACTTAAAATTCTTCAATTCTTTTGATCTGATTAAATATTCCTAGTAATAATAACAAACCTTCATTATTCCCATTACTCCAAGGAGAAAATTTTGGCTATCATATAGGTAAAACTAAGTTTATACTGGTGAACTGAATAGAGAAGGATGATATAAACCTAATCCAAATTCTCTTGGAAACAATTTTGTCTGCACTTTTTAAAATAGGTTTCTCATGAATGTCCATAATGAATATTTACTCTAGTTCTTCATGTTAATCAATAGAAAACAATCAAAAATTTATGTAGCTTAGCCAATTCTTCCCACATTTTATGAGGAAACCTCTGCAATGACTCTATCAGATCTTAAATACTGAGAACCAAATTTCCATTAAATCATTTTATAGTATGATCCCAAGGAGGTAGAGAAAATGAATTCTAACGCTTTTTCAAATTAATGCCCTTTAATAAACAGAAAGATTTTCATTGTGAAAGGAAATTAAAAGAAATCTCTTATTTAGCTGAAAACCGGAATTGGAAATCAAAAGGCAAAAAGAGAGTTAAAGAGAAATGCACAATGTTATTTATTGGCTTCATGTATAAATACAAACAGAGCATATGTTACCTAAGAAAATGTCAGGGAATAGAATTATCAGGGAAACAGGTTTATAACAAAATGAAAGGAAATGCATATTTATACAGAATAAAGTAGATTGTGGAAATCATCCCTAAAGAATATTGCAGAGCTCAAAACTTACATCAAAAACAGCTGGACTAATTAATGGAAGTTATGTTCTTTTCTGTCTGATTAATGTGACAGTTTACATGCACTCCTAGCTCAGGAAGGTATTAATCTACTGAATCTGGAAATGGATTTCGGAAAATTTGTTTTTTATACTCTCCTATAAACATCCACAGTTCTGCCTTATTTTAGAGAATTTGTTAAGTAATAGAGATCCTCGCTGCAACTCAGAATATTCTGTTCTTATGGTCATAAACATTGGTAAAGTTGCTTTTGTTTCTACATTTATATAGACACAGATAAAGCATTCATATATGAAGTTACAGCTTAATTAGCCTTCACACAATGTTGAGAACCTCCAAGGTCTCCTTGGTACCTACTCATGTGTTGAGAGGTTTTAAGGAATAAGAAAAATTAACATGCTGCTTTTCTTAGTTTGAACAGATTTTTTCAAAATCCCTGGCTATAAATTCTTAAAGATGCATGGCTTCTTATTGCTGTTGTATGCATTCAGAGCTCTATTCACTTTTTTCTGGGGCTACATTCTTCATTAGGATAATCAGACTGCTGCCTTTGTTTTTTTAATAAACTGGTACACTTTAGTCGGAGACTACACAGGGACAACACATAAGAAATATGTTCTGCATAGTTCCTTATTCTGGACAGAATCTACTCTCTACTTCAAGAACAGTTCTTTAGATGAAAAAACATTCATAGCTATACCTTCATGAATGAAATTGCTTATGGTCTTGTACTGTTGTTACCACTTTTAAGATAATAAAATATTGATTGAAGCCCCAAGAACAAATAAATGCAATAAATCAGCACCCAAACTATATACATGTACATGAAACAAAGGTAGCTTTTCTAAAATTAAATATGTTTATTTCCATTATAATAAGATTTGTAATCCACATACACAATAGAAAGTGAAGAAGATAAATGTGGTCAGATTCATTAGGGTCCTGAACTGTTTGGTGTGATGTTAACTAATTTTGAAATAGTTCCATATGGGGGGAAGCATGTGAAGATGTCTTGGCCAATGTAGTGTAAAAACAATGCAGCATGACATTAGGAGACATTTTGTAATGGTGTTATATGAATTCAGACTAGGAGGTATGTCTTAAACATTTTATACCCTTATGCAAGCAATCACCAGCTGGAGAAGAAAAACCCTAATCTCCATGACCAGCAGAGAACTCATACAGCATTCCTGTTTCCTCTTTGCTTAGTTGTCTTGGTTTGATGAACTAAAAATGTGAAAATAATAATAATAATAATAAAGAAATAGATCAGAAATTATATACTTTTATGCTACAGTAAAATTTTATATCATTAATAATATTTCAGGCATGGCAGAGCAACAAACTTCCATATTCTAATAAAACCAAAATTCTTCTGCCTTTGGAACTGAATGGTACAACTGAAATATTAATTAAGTTCCTGAGAAATGCCACCAGAAAAATCAGTAACTGCATTAACTACAATCTAGAGCAGGAAAATAAAGACTATGTAGAAAGTTCCTAATCTAGTTAAGATACCCATGGATATAGCAATGAGGAGATTTATGAATGCTGAGCTTTAGCCCAACTTTGCTTTCACTGAAATCAGCAGTAAAATTCCAGCAAATTACCCAGGAGAACTGCTAATGCAAGGCAGAGTCTGCAAATCATGCCCTGGAGATCTGAAGAAGAATTCTTTGTAAACAATTTGATATTGCTGCATAACTTTTTCACAATGTTTATCATCCAGGTTTGAATTCATTCACAGAAGAGTATTTGAACGATTCTGAAAATTGGTTAATCTTAAATTCTGAGATAATGACAACATTTCCTTTCCTAAAAGAACAAGCATTTATCCAGTCATAGTGAAACTTGTGTATGTATGTATGTATGTGTATACATGTTTGTATGTAAACGAAGAAAAAATAATATATATATATATCTTTCTGAGCTAAATATAAAAGATGGACAATTCCAGAAACCTTCCTGTTGCCAGTCGAAGTGTCATTAGAAGGAATCCTTTTCATCTGCTTAACATCTTCATCTGCTTTTTCTTTTTGTGTATCTCTATGCTGCAGGACCCAAACATGCTTCTGACTCATGCTTCTTGACTGTCATCCTACCTGGATCCTCATGCCATCTTGGGTGCAGCTGAACACTACACCTACACTACATGAGCAGTGTGCGCCATGCTTGGCTTTCCAGAGAAAGGCAAGAGCATTGTGCAGATCATAAGGGAGCTACACAAGTTCCTCAGGTAGGATCCTGGCTAGGATCTCATTGCAATGACTGACACCCTGAGCCTGTCACACACTCAGTGGTCATTCTTGATAAGTATCTGGAAGCTCAGGTGTATGGGTGCAGGCAGCACATAGAGAAGCTTCATATGTACATAATTCCATACATATATACTCATATACAAACTCTTCTGAGTATCTCAGAACAAGTTTTACATTCTTTCAAATTTTGTTGCTGGTTCCTATCCATGTCTATTTTATTCAAACTGTATAAGTAATTTCTACTTCTCCAGAGTCTATGGTTCCCTCTTGCAAACTGGTACAGATTTATGCGAGTCTAGTGCAGCTGACTTTCCCTGTAATTATTGTTTATGTGGTGAATCAGGGAAAAGCTATTTAAATGTTACAGTCTTTCCAGGCATTATTATCTTGTCTCTGTAGGAGGACTTTTCTGTCCAATCTGTCTCTATTTGATCTAGATGCCTACATGGGCCCAAATCCAGGGTATCTCTTAAGCACTTTGCTTCAAGCAGAAAAAAATTATTCTACATTTGGAACTTTGGTGTGATTATTTTTATATACAAAATGTATGTATGTTTGCTTTACATACAAAGAGAAGCTCTCACCTAAATACTTTGCTCACCTCGGCCAATAACTGTCCCACAGCTGGTAGAACACAGCCCAGTTCTTATCACTTTATTGTCATGGACATGCAGCTAGTGCTTCAATTTCTTTCTGCTTCAGTTGAGTGGTCTTGCACACCAAGGAACATCTAATAGTTTACAGAGTCAAAAAAGTCTATAAAATTATCCTACACTCTATCCTGTCTTTCAGGAAGCATCTTCTTTAAAGTTCTATGTAGACCTTCAGTATGGCTATCATAACAGCACCTCCATTTGTGTGTACTGAGTCCTAAAAGAGTTCAGGTTTTGTCATTTCTGTGAAGTACAGCCTTGGACAAATAAGGAATCTACCCTCACTATTTCATAAACATCTTAATTTTTCCTTTACAGTAACTTCTTACCTAGTATGCAATGAGGACAATTCTGAGAACACAATCCACAAACAGCTGTCAGCTGTGTTCTGTCAATGCCATCTTCACCCCAGATTTTGCCTTTTTCTTATTCCTTAAAAACCTCTTTCAGGAAGGGAAATGAACAACTCCTAAAGTGTTTCCTGGAAATTATGTAACTCTTCTCTCTAGTACTCCTTGTCATCTCTTATTTCCACAGCATTTCTGAATAGCTGTTCAGAAATTCTTATATTGGGAATAAAGGCAAATCTCAAACACATTTTTGGATTTTGAGAAAGCTGAATGTAAATAAACATTGCAAATAAATGTGGCAGTTTGTAGTATGCCATTGTTTTGCAGTGTCTTAGGTGTCTTAGCCCTTGGTACTCTTAAGAGCATTCTTTCTGCAGCTCTGCAACATGACTTTTTTCTTCTCTGACAGCCACTGAAGAGTTTTCCCTTTCATTTTTTGTCTCCCTCTTTCACTGCTTTTCTGTTTGTTTTTTTTGTTTGTTTGTTTGTTTTTGTTTGTTTTTGTTTGATGTTGTTTTGTTTTGTTTTGTTTTGGTTGGTTGGTTGGTTGGTTTTGTTTTGTTGTTGTTTGTTTTTTTTTTTTTTTTTGGTTGGTTGGTTGGTTATTGTTTGTTTTTCTTTTTCCCCACAGAAATCAAGTTCCACCATTACAGTCAAGCTATGCTATCATCTATGAAGCCCACTAATATATCTTTGTGCATATAAACATCCAATTTGTGCATAAATAAAGAAGGAATTATACCACAACTTTTCTGAGTTTTAGATTTCTGCTTTTTGCACCTCTATTGCTTGCTGAAATTTCTGCAAAGTTAGGAACTTTATGAAACATATGAGGATTCACTTTCTATATGTTCAAATTAATTTGACACTTTTGTATGATAGTAGAGGTTGATTACATTACAAGAAACAGCAAGTGTTTGCCAAAGAGAAGACGTAATGTGCTGTTTAACAGGATCAAGGATGTCTCTCAAAAGACAGAGCATATTTTAACACCATCCTTAGATTTTGAAAAGCAACCTTCAAACCTAATTCCCATTAGAATGGGAAGCTCCTCAATTCAAGCATTTTAAGAAACGATAAATAGCCCTCATGTTGTCGGAATTAAGTCGCAGAAATCAGGGTCTACATTTAATACCTATCAGTTAATTTCTTTGGCAGCAATTAAATGGAGTGGTAAGAGCATATTCTAAATCTGTGTGAAAAGGCTTCCCGTTACTGGTATGAAAATACAAATCCTTAGTGTAGCTAAATAGTACACTTGGGAAGAATCAATATTAGAAACAGTGTCAGTTGGAATGGTGTGAAACTCAAATGGACAGTTACATTTACCACTGTGAATGATGATTTTGATATTGATAAAGGAAGAGTGTGGGCATCAGCCAGAGGTCTTCCTATTCAGGTTTTCTGAAGTTTGAATTCAATGAACTCAGAAGTAAAGACTTTGGATTTACAGAAATATCTGAAATAGCTGTGCTTTTCCTAAGTGAGACTTTATGTTCATTTATTCTAGACTGAGCTGCTAGAAGCTCAGAAGTAGCCAAATCTCAGCTGCAAATTAAGTTGTACGTTCTGCTATTTTGGGAATGTAGCTCTAAGTAACAGAGTCATCAATTCCTGTGATTTTATAAAATTGTAAGTTTTGTAATTTTATTACTAACAAAATTAAAGTTCGGATGATTTATATGCAATAGGTCTATTTACAACATTGCCACAGCAGTAAATGCTTATCTGACTTTGAACTTGCCAACAAATGTCATGTTTGCTGTCACTTAGGAGTATTGGAGAAGATATTCAAATAATCAAAGTGCTTGATAACAGCTTGTTTCTCATGACACATAAGCAGAATGAAAGGAAGAGAAACTCTTTGTGGAACTGAAATTAATATAGTGATGGATCATACTACTAACTGTCAAACTAAAAGTTGTTAATTTTAAATATTGTTCCCAGTGAGAAGCAAAATGGAGCTGAGACAGTTAAAATCTTGTTTAATCACTCCTCAGGCTAAGGTATTTGATAAGAGGGTAGACTACTGCAGACAAAAGAAAAAAAATAAAAAAAAAAAAGAAAGAGAAAAAAAGAAGGCATGGGAAGTGTATCCTCTTGAGAGTAAATATGTTAAAATTCTAAATATTTCCATAGTTTGAAAACACATTTTGTATTTGTGTAACTTCAGACAGTATCAACTCTAAGGCATGTTGGCATGTTTTACACATGGTTATGTACCTATATTTTAAAGAATTTACTATTTTAGTTTACCCACATTTCTTAGCCTAGTCATTGTGGTTTTATTCTCTTTCTGTGTGGAAAAAAAAAAAATCCTGTAACAAATAAAACTTGTTTGTCTCTGAGCTGTGGTATGCAAAGTGATACACAGAATTAGTTTGATGGAGTTATTTGAAAAATGATCATACAATTGTCATCATTCTAACTCTTTGAGAGTTATTCCTTATTCATATTAATAAAAGCATGGCACTCTGAAAAGAAAATCTCAGCAGTTTCTCTGTGAGAACAGTTTAAATTTGTTCCAAAATATCTGCAGTTTAAAATGACATTAATCCTTTAAAAGTGTTGTGGAGGACTGGCAGTTCCACTGTGGTTATTCACATAAGTAACAGCTGAAGATTTAGGCCCACAGTATCTCTTAATTTTAAATGTTTCTACCTGCTATGCCTATTTGAGAGAACTATCTTATAAATAGCATACTATAAAAACTACTAAGTAAGGCTTTGGATATTTTTTCCCCCTTTTTTGTCATGTTTTCCATTCTCTGAAGAGCAGATTGTCAATCCTGAGATTCTCTTTTTCTCAAGAACGCAATTCATAGTAAATAATAACTATTTTTATGGTACTTCAGTTTCCACTGATTCTAAGGTGGTCAGTTTAGGTGCCTAATGTGTCTATTGCCCTCTGAGACTCTTTCAAATGTGAAACTCCCACCTGGAGTTGTCCTCCATGCATCACCTAAAGGAATCCTGTAGCTTTTTGGACTGGCAGTTAGAACTCAAGAACAATATCACAAATTGCACTAGATGCTCTATGTTTATTATGGGAAGTCATGAGATGCCACTTCATTCAGCATCTGCCCTGTGATTTTAGAGACATTTTTGACAAATCAGAAGTGAATCTGCTTCTCACAATCCATACATAATCCAAACTAGACTAATTTAGGTTCCCTTAAATCTTACAAGGAAGGATTTTTACCTAGGTAGAAGACACAAGTTACTGTCTGTGAAGCTGCACACCTATCACTAAATAATGTTTCATTTTGAAGACATACATTTGAATTACCTGACTCCTGGGTAATTCTGGATGAAAGACATCTAATATATTCCACTGAAAATGAGGGGGAGGTAGTCTAACCTTCCCCCACAAGAATGTAGTTGAGCACATGTAAAAGGACTCAAAAATACAACTCAAACTGCAACCATTGTATAGGTTGATTAGGGCAATTAGTTTGTAATTGTTTCAAATAAATGTTTCCAGTTTGTGTGCAATAATCAAGCATCTGTCATTCTTTCAGCTGTGTCTCTCAAGATTTCTAAAGTATTTTTTTTGCCAACTCATCTGCAAAGTAGCAAACACTTTGTAGCATGCCTTCTGTGCATGTCTGCAGCTTCTTCTCTGTCAGGGCTTCCTTTGGTGTAAATTCAACTCTGAATAAATTTGTAGGTCACAGCAGAACTGAAGAGGTAAACCCATATGAAGTTGTAAAGAGACTTGAGAAACAAACTGTAAAGAAACTTGAGATATGCAAAGACAATTTTTGTGCTTCTGACTACATCCAAATAAGCAATGGCACAGATATACCATAAAAGCATATAACCAAGCAGCTACATGTATGTTACTTCTGTTCTTTGAGAAGAACAGATTTGGATTAACTTCCCCATACAAATCATTGTTATTGAAGGATAGGCAGTGTTATTAGTAATTTACATGTGTGTGCGTGTCTTTATATACCTATGAAAATATATACATAAAAGCTCTAAGATATTTGACAGTAAGGATTTGATACCCTTTATGAAAAAAAGAAAATATAGTAAAATAGAACAGTTTTTTCCCATGCAAAAACACTTTGGAGGCCAACATAAAAGGGACCATTTGAGATAGTGCTTTTGTAGGACCCCGGGACTGGATACAAACATGAGAAATGTTATTACAGGCATAAATAATACCAAGACTTTTTTGTTATGGAAAACTGTAGCTTCTGATAATACAAAACCAATCTTAGGGCTTGCTGCAGTAGAGGTGTGATAGCCTACAGGTTTTTCTACCATAGACACCGAACTGAAGAGACTGTCTTGTTTAAAACTTGCTTTTGTTAAGCAATGAGGTCATTATAAAAGAGGTAGAAGTAAAAGAGAATGCAAAAAATCTTGGACTGGGTGAATATGGGTTGATCACGTTGGTTTAATTTAACAAAAATATATCTTTAGCTGAAGTTCTCCAGTCTGATTCATTTCCCAACTTCTCTCCTCTAGGGAGAATGTCATTTTTCATTCAGAGTTAAATTAGGATAGCTATTGGTAAGCAAGTGGGAAGGCAAAACAATGACTCAAGATAACATCCCACAGCAAGCATTTGAGGGTAGTTTGAAGATGAGTCACTGGAGAGGCTTGTTCAACCTCCTTTTGAATTTATTGGATTATTTTTCAATGGGATGAGCCAAAACAAAACAATAATAATAATAATAATAATAATAATAATAATAAACACACAAAAAAACCACCACCACAACAAAACAGGCTGAGAAAGAGAAATTCAGACAGAAGTGATGCTCAAAATGAAAAAGGAATGGAAGGACCATTCAAAGGACTGATAAAGAAGTAGTGAAGATGAGTGAAAGTTCATCTGTGACTGAGGTACAAGACACAGTCTTGTGTTTTAAATACATTTTTCTTCAATACAATGCTTGAGTCTGTTATTAAGATTAAATAATGTTTTTGTTTGTAGAAAGCTGTCCCTTTAATTTGTTCATCAACAATTACAGTCTCTCAAAGGTAAGAACAGTCACTCCTGCTGGCTAAGAATGGTTGATCTTAGCCTGAAAATAAGAAGACTTGGAAATGCAAGAGAGGGAGGATGAAAGACAGTCGTCAAAAACTATCTTCATATTCCTAAAAAAAAGATTCTGTAATGCCAAAAGGCCTACAGACTGTTTTTTACCCTGAAGCACTCAGTGGTTGTGTCCACATTACATATTATTTGGTACAGAGACTTTTTTCTTTGTTTAAGGAACCTCTAACTCTAGATGAGTAGTTTTAATTTATTTTAATTTGTTAAAATTTTAATTTTTTTTACTTTTAATTTGTTAAAGTTTCCGGTTTCTGCTGTATGTATATATTGACTGCCTTATGGTATGGTCTGAAAGCACATGAGTGTTCAGAGGCTGCAAAACCTGGTGAGAACATAATGTTGGAAGATGATAGAATAGAAGGAGATTCGCTTTGTGAAGTCTTGTCTGTGCTGCCTATTGTTTCTGGAACAAACCATATTCTGATCTCTCCCCATTGTTTTTTTCAGGGATTGCAAAGGAAAATGGTAGATAAGGTTGAAGAGAAGACTCCATGGGTTACATTCATCTTGCAGAACTTGCACAGGGGAAGCAGGGTTGCATATTTACTATGACCATTAGCTATTGCCTCATCCCCAGAAACAGGAAGATTATCCTGAACATTCTCAATATATAACAAAATGTTCCTGGAGGTATATATTAGATTGAGAACCATACTTCCACTTTGTTAATACATTGATTGTTTGTCATGTCTTGCACCTGATGTGCATGTTCCTTGTTCTTCATTTCCACATGAAAGGCACTTAACACGTTACTGGGAGGTTAATCCCAATCCTAAAACATGGAGAAATACAAAAGAACCTTGATCAATGGAAAAAAAAATGGTAAGAGACAATTTCATGAAATATTTGTAAGAAGCTATTAATATTTTTTCAAAAAATAGTAAGTTTCTATTAACAACTGGAAAGAAATCATAAAAATAGTTAATTATAAAAGGTAATTCTGCATGATGATTCTTTAGTTTGGTGTGCATGCCGAAGGATGAAAAAGATCTGATTCTGAGGAGTTATGCAGTTTCTCAGGAAGAATGGCTGTTGGATGGCTCCTCTCTCTCATCTAGATAGAGACTGAAGTGGAAAGACTTAAGTCAGAAAATTATTTGGAGACATGAACCATGAAACTGTGGGAAGAGTATAGAGAAAAACAAGAAAGTGGAAGAAAATAAATAAATAAATAAATAAATAAATAAATAAGACTGGACAAACCAACTGAATGCAGTGAAAATAATGCATTAAAACACTGCACCCATAGAAAATTATGTTTTGTGCATGTGAAATAAATTGGAGAGCAAAAATTACAATCAGACATACAAGAAGTCATGCTCAGATTGTTCCTCACTCATAGCATCTCTTTTCTATCCAGCTGTCTGTTTTCATGGAACTTGTAGGAATTTAATATATTTGATATATCTCCCCTCTAGGGGAAACAAAAAGACATACCACATACAGTGTGTAATCATGAAATCTATGGTGATATTTAAAACAAATTATATTTCATTATCTCAGCAGTAAAATCTTGTTGATGTAGTTAATACAATGAATTATGTCTGGAGTTTTTGACTGAAATAAACAAGATTAGTTAGCAATGATGGATTACAGTAGATAGGAAAGAAATCCTGTTACAATTTACAGAATTCTGATTTTATTTTTTTTCCCCATTTTGACATTGTCCTGGTTTCAGTTAGGATAGTTAATTTTCCTCCACGTAACTGGTAGGGTGCTATGTTTTGGATTAGGATGAGAAGAGTGCTGATAACATGCTGATGTTTTAATTGTTGCAGAGCAGTATTTACACTAAGCCAAGGACTTTCCAGCTTCTCATTCTGTCATGCCAGTGGGCAGGCTAGGGGTGCAGCAGTATCTGGGAGGGGACAGAGCCAGGACAGCTGACCTAAACTGGCCAAAGGGGTATTCCATACCATCTGACATCACACTAAACAATAGATAGGGGTGGCTAGCTGGGGTGGGAGGGCTGGCTGCTCAGGAATAGGCTGGGCATCAGTCAGTGAGTGGTGAGCATTGTGCATCACTTGTTTTGTACACATTATTATTATTATTATTATTATTATTATTATTATTATTATTATTATTATTATTATTATATATCTTATATATCTTATATATCTTAATAAACTGTCTTTATCTCAGCTCACAGGCTTCACTTTCCCATTTCTCGCCATGGCTGTGTGGTGTTCAGCTGCTGACCGGTTTAAACCACAACAGATATAAAATTGTATCCTAAATAAATGAACTAATACAAAAACACATTAATCCTATAGGTAATATAGCCAATTCAAAATATATCAGTGAAACCTTTTCATTTAGAAAAACCCCAAAATAGAAAAAGTGAAAGATTATGCTTTGCAGAACTGGAATTAACTGGAGCTAGACAAGACCAGTAGAAGTAACTGGTTTGAACAATCTCATTTTTGTAAAAAAAACACCAGCACCACCAACAACAAAAACAAAAAAAACAGACTTGCTTAAATTGGCAATTATTGAGAAAATCAGATAGTAGCTCTGTGAAACTATCACCAAAAAATAATTCATGAAAAAGTCCATGTCACAAACAATCAAAGCAAAAATAACCTTCCTTGAACCTTTAGATATATTAATGCCTCCAGGGAGGGATTGTATTATTCATATATTCTTAATTCAAAACAAATATTTAATTGGATTCCCTTGTGTCTACTAAGAAGTGAGCTTATTAGCTGTTTTCTCCATGGGAACACTAAGAAGGTATCTTTCCTTTATGCAATTATTTACTTTCATAAATATTTAAATAATATATTCCAAAAATTCTAAATTGCCAAATTTAGTCAAAACTGGCCAATGACATGGAAAATACTGGGTGAAGGCAGAAGAGGTATCTCACATAGACATACACAAAGCCAAGACAGAAAGAATGGTGTGAAGTTGAGTGTCACTCAACTATGCATTCTGTGTTCTGACTTTACATCATGACATTTTCAATCAATCAAAATCTGAGTAAGTGATCAGAAATGCAATCACACTATAAAACTTCACATATCTCTACCCTCAACGGGACACATGGGAAATAACCAAAGTTTATAAAAGATACAAAGAGAGAGAATAATAAAAGGTCTGTGCCTATGCTGGGCATGGAATCCAGTAGGGTATTCCTCAGAAAAGAAGAGGAAACATTGGAATTTTAGTTTCTTAGCAGATACTCACTAAGATAAGGCTGATGAAATGAGTTTGCAAAGCGAATTAAGCAGTCAGAAATCTGTATCTGTTTTAAATAAAAGCATCTCCACCCAGCTTTTCCAAACATATTGTAAGGCAAATACACATTTATCATTTATTTATAAAGTTATAGTGGGATTGAGGATTTTGCTATGTATCCGAGACGATCGGCTCCAGGGCAGACGCGTTCTGCAGAGGAGCAGGGAATCGGACAATCAGGGCTAACTTTTCCGGCACCAAGACCATTCGAGGGAGCCGCCAGGACCCGGCAGCCCTCCCGAGGGACGTGAACAAGGCGAGAACAAGGCGTAGGCAGAGCCAGCAGCGCCCCCTCCCCAGCTGTTCAAAAGCTGCCCCTAGGGAGCGCGAGCGACCAGGACGGGCAAACAGGGCGTGGCGCGTGAGAAGGGAATGGCGCGGCAGTTAGCGCAGCAGTTCACGCAGGCAGGTCAAGCAGGAAGGGCAGATTGTTCTCCCCCGCCTATATGAACACCTCCTCTAACGGCGGTCTACCGCTAGCTCAGCTGCAATGGTGTACACCAGGCATAGTGCGCTCTCCAGGAAGTCTGTACACACCCAGACTGACTGCCCACTAAAAACTGTGGCAGTTCAGGTCTCCGGGTGCAGGGAGTGCCTGAGCCTGTTGCTACCACCTGTGGGGAACAGAGACTGTGTGCGTGAGGTGCGAGCAGGTGGACAACCTGGTCTGCCTTGTGGAAGAACTCAAGGAGGAGGTCGAGAGGTTGAGGGATATCAGGGAGTGTGAGTGGGAGATAAGCTTGTGGAGCAACTCCCTGTGTGGCCTGAAGGACAGGCCCCGGTGTGAGACACCCCAAATGGTGGTGGACCCCCTGCCCTGCTGCTGTCGGGCAGAGGGAGGAGACTTAGGAGTTGAGGAGGAATGGAAACAGGTCCCTGCTCCACATTGCAGGCGTTGCCCTCCCCCACTGGCCCCACCTTCCCAGGTGCCCTTTTACAACAGGTTTGAGGCCCTGGAGCTTGAGAGACCGGTAGCTGAGGAAGAGGTAGAAAGTCTACCCAGGAGGATGCCTAGGGTGAGGAAGTCAACTCCACGCCTCAGGACTGCCTACACCAGGACAGAAAGAACGGTGGTTGTTGTGGGCGACTTCTCAGGGGAACAGAGGGCTCTATTTGTCAGCCTGACCCTACCCGTAGGGAAGTCTGCTGCCTCCCTGGGGCCTGGGTCAGGGACATTGCCAGAAAGCTTACCAACCTGGTTCGCCCCTCTGACTATTATCCTCTTTTAATAGTCCAGGCTGGCAGTGACGACACTGAAGAGAGAAACCTGAAGACCATCAAACAGGACTTTAGGGAACTGGGACAGTTAGTGGATGGAGCGGGAGTACAGGTGGTGTTTTCGTCCATCCCTACAGTGGCAGGGAGGGGTACAGAGAGGACACAGAATGCCCACCTGATAAACATGTGGCTCAGAGGCTGGTGCCAACACAGAAATTTATTTTTTTTTGACCATGGGGTTCTTGACTCGGCACCTGGCCTGATGGCCACAGATGGCTCTCTATCTCTAAGGGGAAAACAGTTCCTAGGCCAGGAGGTGGCGGGGCTCATTGAGAGGGCTTTAAACTAGGTAAGAAGGGGGATGGAGCTGAAACAAGGTTTGTTAGAGCTGTGCCAGGGGAACAATGGCAAGGCTGGGAGAGAAGGCAATGGCCCAACTGAAGTGCATCTACACTAATGCACACAGCATGGGTAACAAACAGGAGGAGCTAGAATCCATTGTGCAACAGGCAGGCTACGACTTGGTTGCCATCACGGAAACATGACTGGAGTGCTGCAATGTCTGGCTATAGGCTCTTCAGAAGGGACAGGAAGCATGGAAGGGGTGGTGGTGTGGCTTTCTATATCACAGAGAGTTTTGATGTTGTGGAACTTGAGGCTGGGAATGATAAGGTTGAGTCCCTCTGGGTTAGGATCGGCGGGAAGGCCAACAAGGCTAGCATCCTGGTGGGGGTCTGTTATAGACTACCAAACCAGGATGAGGAGACTGATGAGGAGTTCTACAGGCAGCTGACAAAAGTTGCGAAATCGTCAGCACTTGTTCTTGTGGGGGACTTCAACTTCCCAGATATATCCTGGAAGCACAACACAGCCCAGAGAAAGCAGTCCAGGAGGTTTCTGGAGAGCATGGAAGATAGCTTCCTGATGCAGCTGGTTAGTGAACCTACCAGGGAAGGTGCCCCACTAGACCTTCTCTTCACAAACAGAGAAGGACTGGTGGGAGATATGGTGGTTGGAAACTGGCTTGGGCAGAGTGACCATGAAATGGTAGAGTTCTCCATTATTGGAGAAGCCAGGAAGGGGACCAGTAAAACCGCTGTATCGGACCTCCGGAGGGCTGACTTTGAGATACTCGGGACACTGGTTGGTAGAGTCCCTTGGGAGGCGGTTCTGAAGGGCAGAGGAGTCCAGGAAGTCCAGGAGTCCAGGAAGGTGCTCTTCAAGAAGGAAATCTTAATGGTGCAGGAGTGGTCTGTCCCCACGTGCCCAAAGACAAGCCAGCGGGGAAGAAGACCGGCCTGGCTGAACAGAGAATTGTGGCTTGAGCTTAGGAGAAAAAAGAGGGTTTACAATCTTTGGATAAGAGGGTGGGACACTCGGGAGGACTATAAGGATGTTGTGAGGCAGTGCAGGGACAAAATTAGAAAGGCCAAAGCTCATATGGAGCTCAATCTGGCTACTGCCATCAAAGACAACAAAAAATGTTTTTACAAATACACCAATGCTAAACGGAGGACTAAGGAGAATCTCCATCCTATACTGGATGCAGGGGAGAACTTAGTTACAAAAGATGAGGAAAAGGCGGAGATGCTTAATGTCTTCTTTGCCTCAGTCTTTAGTGGCAAAACCAGTTGCTCTCTGGATACCCAGTATCCTGAGCTGGCAGAAGGGAATGGAGAGCAGAATGTGGCCCTCACTATCCATGAGGAAATAGCTGCTGACCTGCTACAGCACTTGGATGTGCGCAAGTCCATGGGGCCAGATGGGATCCACCCGAGGACAGTGAGAGAACTGGCAGAGGAGCTGACCAAGCCACTTACCATCATTTATCAACAGTCCTGGCTGTCGGGGGAGGTCCCAGTCAACTGGCTGCTCGCAAACGTGACGCCCATCTACAAGAAGTGCCAGAGGGCAGACCCAGGAAAATATAGGCCTGTCAGTTTGACCTCAGTGCCAGGGAAACTCGTGGAGCAGATTATCTTGAGTGTCATCATGCGACACTTACAGGGCAACCAGGTGATCAAGCCCAGTCAGCATGGGTTTATGAAAGGCAGGTCCTGCTTGACAAACCTGATCTCCTTCTATGACAAAGTGACGCGCTGGGTGGATGAGGGAAAGGCTGTGGATGTGGTCTACTTCGACTTCAGCAAGGCTTTCAACACCATTTCCCAGAGCATTCTTCTCAAGAAACTCTCTGCTCATGGCTTAGACTGGTGTACACTTCATTGGGTTAAAAACTGGCTGGATAGCTGGGCCCAAAGAGTCATGGTGAATGGAGTCAAATCCAGTTGGAGGCCGCTCACTAGTGGTGTTCCCCAGGGCTGGGTACTGGGGTCAGTCCTCTTTAATATCTTTATCGATGATCTGGATGAGGGGATCGAGTGCACCCTCAGTAAGTTCGCAGATGACACCAAGTTAGGTGTGCGTGTTGATCTGCTCGAGGGTAGAAAGGCTCTGCAGGAAGACCTGGATAGGCTGGACTGATGGGCTGAGGACATCTATATGAAGTTCAACAAGGCCAAGTGCCGGGTCCTGCACCTGGGGCACAATAACCCCAAGCAGAGATACAGGCTGGGAGATGAGTGGTTGGAGAGCTGCCAGGCAGAGAAGGAACTGGGAGTGATGGTTGATAGTCAGCTGAATATGAGCCAGCAATGTGCTCAGGTGGCCAAGAAGGCCAACAGCATCCTGGCTTGCATAAGAAACAGTGTGACCAGCAGGGCTAGGGAGGTGATCGTCCCCCTGTACTCAGCTCTGGTGAGGCCGCACCTCAAGTACTGTGTTCAGTTTTGGGCTGCTTGCTACAAGGACATTGAGGTGCTTGAGCGGGTGCAGAGAAGGGCGACGAAGCTGGTGAGGGGCCTGGAGAACAAGTCCTACGAGGAGCGGCTGAGGGAGCTGGGCTTGTTCAGCCTGGAGAAAAGGAGGCTCAGGGGCGACCTTATCACTTTTTTATACATGTAAGTACATTAAAGGAGGCTGTAGAGAGGTGGGGGTTAGTCTATTCTCCCAACATGTGCCTGGTGACAGGACAAGGGGGAACGGGCTAAAGTTGCGCCAGGGGTGTTTTAGGTTGGATATTAGGAAGAGGTTCTTTACTGAGAGGATTGTTAGGCATTGGAACAGGCTGCCCAGGAAGTGGTGGAGTCATCATCCCTGGAGGTCTTTAAAAGACGTTTAGATGTTGAACTTAGAGATATGTTTTAGAGGAGGACTTGTTAGTGTTAGGTCAGAGGTTGGACTCGATGATCTTGAGGTCTCTTCCAACCTAGACAATTCTGTGATTCTGTGATTCTGTGATCCAAAAGTTGGAGCTTGAGTCTCACTTCATCCTTGTGTCAAAGTTGACCTTCAGTGGCACAGCTGTAAGTGATGCAGGTTACCAGGTGAGGAAACATGGATGACTGGAATGTTGTTTATATACTACTAACTACAAAAAATCTTATTTAACTATTCTTATCCCAACAAGCTACCTTGGTTTCAGATGGGTAATTTGCATGTTAGGAATACCAGTGATTATCATCATAATTTATTTAGAGATTTCTGTTTGATGATGGCTCACAACATAATCATGAAATGATTCATGCTGCCATCATACTTCCTATCCAAGTCTTCTTGAAAATGTTATTTTTGTAGCACATAAAGCACACAACACATAGAGATCCCAGCTGTACATCAATGCCTTAATATGGCTTCTGTATTTCAATATACAAGATACACTGTAAGGACACTACAAAGAGGTAACCTACCTCAAAAGATCTTGCCAGTGATTGATTCGATCTACTCCTGCCTTTGTAGCACTTTTTGTGCACTTTTTGCAGCACTTTGAGAGACAGCGTGCTACATACATGTACTCAGTTGGATCTGCAGTGAAGGTAAAGTCTCATGCTAAAGAATACACGTATATGAACATCTGCCACTATCATCAATGAGGTTGTATAATCAAATAAACTCTAAAGTACCTTAAAGATGAAAAGCGCTATTTTTTCTTCCTCATGGCTTCCTCATGAGTGTGTTAAATGGCAGTCTTCCTACTAATTCATGAAATCTCAAAATGAATCTTTTGCTGATCCATTTAGATAGTTGAACTCTCATTCTAGGGGTAAACAAGAAAGAAAAGTAGACTTTTTCTTTCCAGCATGTTATCTTTAAGATGTATTTTATTGTTGTTTTTGTTTAAATTAAACAGAAGAAATACAAGTAAAAATAACACATAATGCTTAGAAATTTTACTTAATGTGTGATGTAATTTTTTTTACCTTTTCTGCTCCTAAAAAGTATCTTCCAGTACCAAATAGTGAATCACTTTCCATTGACAACTAAATGCACTGTTGACGGTTTACAGCTGAGTTAATTGGTACGAGAGTCAAACACTCTCTATGACTTTATGTCAAATGGCATGGCTGACAAAACACTGACTGGTTTAACTACCTGGAAGACACACAGCATGCCAGTAACCTCAAGTACTAACAGTTATTAGCTAGATTTCAACAGCAAATAGTAAATTGACTATCAGAGAAAAGACAGCTTCTTTTTTCCTCAGGTGAGATCTACATTTGAGAAAAGAGCAACTAATTTTATTTTTTTTTCCATCAGTAAAGAAGAAATTTTGTTTTAAAATTGCTAGGTATTAAAAGCAGTTATTGGGCTTGTTTTAAGGTGTAATGAATTTGAGTATATGCAAGAATAATGCATGCACAGAGATGATGCAAAATAATGATAATTTACTTATTCTTTTTTCTTTCTTTTTTTTTTTTATTTTTGGTGTAAAAATAAGCTTCACTTCACAGTATTACTGTTAGGAACATCAAAAAGAGGAAAAACGGAGTCAAGCATTTTTTTATTCTAGGACAAGACTGAGCATTAATTTCCCCAAGGAGACTCTTTAGAGGCAATTTCTACAATTTACAAGTTAATTTTAACAGTTGCTCCCATTTCAGACTGTATTAGCTTTATCGATTTGTATGTTTGTTTGCTTATTATCCTACTAAATCTGTTGATGGTCTTTTTTTTTCTTTTTCTTTTTTTTTTATTTTTCTGGATTTTCTAAGCTTTCATCTTTTCAAAACTCTAATTTTCTAAAATCCTCTGATTCCTTTTCATAGAAACATCTAAGTCCTGCTTCCAGAAATACATTGGAAGAAACAAATAGGTCTCTGTTTTCTCAAGTTTGTCTTTGTCTTCCCATGAGAAATTTCGCAAGTATCTCTGCATCTGATACCTACAAACATGAAACATTTGAGAGGGGATTTTGAGTACTGCTTGGCTCTGGCAAAGTATGTCTTCTGGCCTGACACATTTTTAGTTTGTCTCTCAAGTAGATCAAGCAGCAGAGTAAAATCTGTTTCTTAATTTACATCAGGAATGAATTCTGTAGGGCTTGAGGCATACTCTCCCTAAATGCACTAATAGTGACTGCACAGCATCACACACACACACACACAAAGCCAGCCTGTTTTGTAATGAAATGGATGAGCAATAATAGATTTGCAGAGGGCATAGATCTGCTAATGGTGAACTGCTGTTCTGCTTCCTTTTCTTACGAGAGTAATAGGTTGGGAGGAAAGGAAGATGGTGTGGAAGCTGGAAAGATATGGAAAGGAGATGGTCAGGGAGTCGGGTTCCCTGGGGAAACAGGGGGGTGGCTTAACAGAGGTTTTTGTGGGCAGGTGGTCAAATGCAGTTTGTCACCCTCCAGGAGGCAGGGACAGCAGCTGAACTGGTGCTTACCAGTGATGTACTCTGCATGCAAAAAGAGGGAAGTGACATCAAATCATTCACAAACCACATAGACTGGACTGATGGTAACAATTATGTAAAACTAAATGTATATTTTATGTAAAAGTAAACCTGTTTAATAAATAAATATTTAAAAATATGACTATGTAGTGAAGACATGATCTCACTTCCTACAATATTTGAACAAGAGGAAATACAGCGTCAGCTACCTGTAGAGATTTTAGTTTACACACACAAACACACAAAGTTGTTAATAATAGCAGCACTAGATAGAATAAGATCAGAATAATTGATAGTTCTCTGTGCTGTTATTAATAGTTGTTCTTTATACTATAACGATAGTGTAGATTGATGTGTCTTTCTGCAAACTAAATAACATTTACATAACAGAAATAAGAACTGCTAAGATTCCTTTATAGAAAGAATCTTCATTGGTAATTATAAAATAATTTTATTTGAATGTAAACAACTTAACTTATAAATACATTTAAAATAATGGAGTGAAAAGACTTATTGACATACTAAAAGGGGAAATTTGAGAAGCATTTTTATTTTTTTTCCCTATTACACTGATCATTGAGAGGAAGAATCCTGGGTTTACAAGTATATTACTCATAGAAAGGAGTAATATGATAAATATGTTAAATATGATGAGAACTCAGGTGGTCAGGTTGACAAAAAAAAAAAAAAAAAAAAAAAAAAGCTTTTTAAAAGAATGCCTTTCTATTCCAATTTCCCTATTTATATTTCTTTTACATTTTGAAACATTAAAAAAAAAAGCATTATTAAAAGTAAAAATAATAAAGGAACCTGCTTTTGGTACTCATAGTGACAAGTAAAATATTTCTGATGGAGAAAATAGATCTCTCAAAATTCACTGCTTTAAGAAGAATATAGATCATAATATATTAACATGTGATTGATGTAGTATATGGAATTATCTTATTTATATCATACCATGTCTTAGTAAGTGTCTTCATTAGAGAAAACAGCCTTTGCAGTAATCATTACATGTCATTTCTCTTGAAAGTAATACTGGGGAGCAATGTTAAAACTTGAGTGGAAATTGAAAAACTGTCATCTCCTCAAATAACCTTTCCAGACAACTCCCTCAACATCCTTTTGCTATTTTGAAAAAAATATATATATATAAAAATGTCTTTGCTATAGCAGCTGTTCCAATAGCAGTATGATAATCATAATAGCGGTGACATAGAATGTATTTTCCTGAAGTGTGAGTTTTGCTTTGCTACAATTATTCTCTCTTACTCATCTTACCTCCACTCATTTAGGCAAGCAGTGTTGATAAGGAAGTACTACCACAGTAAAATAAGCCTGTGTAAAGCTGCCCTCAGGTGAGTATTCTCTAGATCTGTGTACACATTTCAGTACAGGCCTATGAGAACAACTTACTCTCAGAAACTTAACTACAGCTATGACTTTTGTGCTATGAATGCTTCAGCTAGCTACATGAAAGGAAGTATAGTTATAGTTACTGCAATCACATCCCCAGTTGCAATGTAGGAATAAGACTTCCTGTGGAGAGAAAAATCAAAGTCTGAAAGTCAAATACATTTGGTTTCTCAGATATGTTTCAGGTAATTTACAATTATAAAATTTGCACAGTAGGACTGCTGCTTCAACATGGTATAAGTTCTTCTGCTGTGCTATACCAGTTCTCTCTGCAGAAGGGAAGACAAGGATAAAAAGTGATTTTAAATTAGAAAAAGAGACGCTGAAACAAGTAACTAATCTAAAACAACACTTTCAGACAACCACAGATCAAATCACCCATACAATTTTGAATTTCACCTTGAAAAGAGAGCTAGGAAAAAATCCTTTTTCTTTCCTTGACAGATGAGGATTTTTTTTGTCCTCAACAGAGATGAATAATGTTACTCATGCCACAAAAAGTATCATCAACACATCTTCCACTATGATTAGGTTTATAGTTGCATTAATTTGAACAGTTTAATTTCAAACTGGTATTAATACAGTAATTTTTACATTTCCTAACTCTATTTAGAAAGCAATACAACACATACAAAGGATCCTTCTGTAATGACTATAAAAACTTGCAATGAAATATAATAGATTTCTTCACTGTTTTCAGTAACAGGTTATAAAATGACATAATTTTAATGTTTCACACTTTATCTTCTCATATGTAGTAGAGATTAAATTTTGAGGCCAGAATACACCTGAGGAGTTCAAAGAACAAAACCAAAGTTGATAACTGAGACTGCTCCTAATTATTAGCTAATATATACTACCTTCATACAGTAGAGGCATACAAGACTGATATGTTACCTCTCTTATAGATTAAGCTAGAACACCCTATATTTTAATTCAAAACTGGATGTTATAAAGCCTTGTGACCTCATCTGTGAGTCTCTTCTTCAGGTTAAAAGTCATCTAAAGAGTACATTCATCAAGTTTAAAATCCAATCTGCACTCTTCCTTCTCCCCAGCTGTTCAGCTTTATTAGGCATCTAGATCCACTGAAAAAGAGGTATGTTTTAACACACTACTTGATACAGAATGATTATGTGATAAGAGATAATGAGTAACATAAACATATGCCCAAGGTGACAGATGTTGTTATGCCATGTTTAGCAAGAGTCTGTTCTTTTGAAGTCATCTTTTTTATCAACTTTGGTTTTGTTCTTTGATCTTCTCAGGTGTATTCTTTTTGACCCACAGAGCACTATGGATGTTTTAATATTGTATTAGGTCACTTTACATGGCAGTTAAATTCATAAAAAGATTCATAAAAAGTCCCCCCACTAGCAGGGAAAAAAAAAAAAAAAGGGAAAAAAAAAAGTAATTAGTATAATTAGTATGAAGCACTCTGCTCTTTGAAAGAAAATAGAACCCCACAATTATTCAAAGCTACTTGAGAGCTATTTTGTGTCATTTCATGTAAGTTCAAACACCAGCTAAGATTGTACTGGTGTTACCATCACTATCTTGCATGTGTAAAATATTGTTCTTAACTGTCCGTGCATTTAGAAATGTTGATCCTTTTAAAAAATGTAACACTTAATCTAAGTACCAGCAGTAAACACAACACTCCAGGAAGAAGCACTGAGATGAATATCAGCAAGAGTTGCAGATATATAAATATTGATGCCAAAATACCGTGTCTGTCGTATGTGGATATTTCATGGAGAAACCCAGTTTCCACAGAGGATGTGACAGGGTCCTCTGTGAAATTTTCAAAATTTAATAAAAGAAGTTTGAGAAAATGAACACCCTGAATATCCTGTGTTGGTTTCAATTTAAGGGTTTATGTCTATGCAGGTAGATGAAAAACATAAAGGATTCATTGCATACGTGCTCTGAGCCAGCTGGATTGTACCAGCAAGGTCTGAATGCCAAGTACCAACAATTAGTGCTTGTGCCTGAGCTCATCCCAAATGATAAAATACAGGACAAAGCAGGGACAAGGGGGTTTCAAGAAAGACAGGGGGAGTATCTGCATGTCCTCATCCCCAGATCCCATGAAGCGTCTATCTGTAGTAGCTTCTAGTACCTCCTGCCTCAAGGGCCTCCAGCTCTGCCAGATCTTCAGACCTGCTCCAGAAGTCATCCCCAAGTTCAAACCTCCAAATCCCAGTGTCATCTACATTAATGCCTCCCTTATTCAGCTTAATGTGCCTTGTGTCCTACTAGTTCTGTCCAGGAATCTCTATTCTTATTTAAGTAGAGAGCTAGTCAGTGGTTTCTAACCCTTCTTTTAAAAATTATCCTTACAATGAAACCTCCTGTGAAAGCCTTCTTCCCATATGTGACTGATCCAAGCTCTTCCACTGAGAAACTCATCTTCCATTAACACATATGATCTCGGTATTAATAGACAGAATTGTATTGAATGAACATACAGAATTGTGTGCCCTAATACTGAGATTTCTGATGTGTAAACACCATTGACTTACCAAAATTTATGGGTACCAAAATGTGTTTGATGATCTGGACTTTCTAAATGTTACAGAGGAAGTTTCATATATTCCTGGATATACTGCACTGAATTCCTTTTTATTTTTTTTCCCTCCCAATTCCTCAGATATATTCTTTCCTCCAGACCATGCTTCCTCTTTTGTTCACCTTCTTCTCTTTGATTGCATGTCAATGGTTTCTTTAGCCATTCATTATAATACAAGCCTCAGGCCTGCAAAAATTGCTTTGAGGACTTAAGACAGTAATAGGGCTCAATGCTACAGTGTTTCTTCCAAAAAGCATCTGATTTACTCACAGAAAGGAATTGAAAGTAACAGATCTCTATGTGTCTCACTGTCAGCTTTCCCTCATGCCCTTACGTAAACAGAATTTCATTTTCATGTTTCCAGTTGTGATAAGGATGAACTGACAGCATTTTTTGCTACAGTCCAAATGTTATACTGGGACATCTGTCAGTCCTTTTCCTTTTTTTTTTTTTTTTTAGGTTGAATCTTTTTTTTTTTTTTTCTGCTTTCCCACTGATTCTTCTGGTTTATAGATTCTTATTCCAAACAAAAATATATGCATGTAAAAGAAACTGGGATTCTGCTTCTTATCAAGGCTATTATTCCACCTTTCCTGTGTACTGTCTTTCATGGTCTCTAACTTAGCATGACAGCAAGGATACCTGTTTGAACAATCACAGATATTTTCTATTATTCACAATACGCTTCTTATTAAGGATAATATTATGATTCTTATCCAGTGTTTCTAAATTCTGGGTTGAACCAAAAATACATTAAAAAATCACAAAGTGTCATGTTTGCACTTTATTTTTGTTTTACTGATGAATACAATGACCAAGCTGTCTTATCCTCTTTTAGGTTGCCATTTAATCTCTTGTAGCTATGACTCATACATTAAAAATAAATTATCAATATTTATGTGTATCGTGAGTGTGTTCTTATAAAGAAAGAGGATGATGTTCTCTCAAAAGATCTAAACCATTCTGTAGGCAAGCTATTTTTAAAAAATGACATATTTTTGAATCCTGCTACCAAGGGAGTATTTGACTGCCTGCAGTCTTGGCATTGATTACACCCACCTCAGGCAGAGTTATTTCTTGTAATGCTTATCAGTGCACTATAGCTAGTTAAGGACATAGTTTACTTTTTTGCCTAATGCAGCAGAAACTTCAACACTTTCATTTTTCTTTTAGTATAGCAATCAGATTACTAAAGAAAATATGTTTCAGTTCTAAAAGCTACAGAAGTACCTGGATAGGCTTGTGGTGTAGATTCCAAGCAAAGCATTTGCTGGTCTGCTACTGAGAACCATGAAGTCAAAAGGAATTTAAGAGTAATAATCTAATCTGATGAAATATAACTATATATACACAAAATTATAAAGATATTAGAGATATTAGTCTAATCTACTACTTCTGCATTAGGAACAGCTTTAAAAATGCATGGATTTTGTACTGCAATCCAAAAGATATGAGAGGAGAAATAAATGCAAGCAATACTTTCTCTAGTAGCAGATCTATACGCTGTTTGTTTTAACTTGTAGCTGGCAAGACAGAAAATGTGTAAAATGGGATTTTTGATGTTATGATAAGCTTATTTTGGTTTCTGCCCTGTCTGCTGGTGAGGACACACCCACGCAGTTTGGATCTTTACTTCTAAGCATGACTGATTCATTTTGGATGGAAAAAATGGCACAACACTACAAATTAGTCAACTGGAGTTGTAATTGAACAAAAGTACAGCACATGAAAGACTCACTTTGAATGCCCAGATAAATCCACTTCACTTTCACTACTAGCATTTGACAAAGCAGGCAAATTTTCTGCTACTGTAAAAGCTTAAGACACGAACAAGCCTTTGATGCCTTATTTGTTGGAACATGTCAAGGAAAATATTGGCTGTTTCAGAGGCTGAAGGTGAACAGAATGAAATGCGATGAGTTTGGTTTATGTGGGGTTATATCTGACTTTTACTTGGTGAATTACAATAAATGTGAGCTTTAATATTTCTTTTTCCTTGATTTCAGCCTATGCTATCACTTCAGCCCAGACTCCTGAAAATGGCCTGTAGTTAGCATTGACTATGTTTATTAAACAAACTCTTAGCATTTATTATGGTACTTTATTTTTTTTTAATTTACTTATACAACATGAAGGTTATTGAGGACCTTACACAAATGAAAAAAAAAAAAAAAAAAGCTTTGGAAATAAAATAATTTTTGGTACAAAATCACAATAACTACAGTCTTCCCATCTAAGATGGGAACTAACATAAGTACTGTCTCACCAGAATTACAGATGACTGCTCCAGGAAGGTATTGATCCAATTTGCCTGAATTCTCAGTCAACAGATAAAAACAAGCATCTCTGAGGACCTATATAGGAAAATCCACTTGATGTAATGTAGCTGCTTTCTTTACTTTAATGCCTACACTGCAGATGCAATCAACACAGTTTTTGCTTAAATCCTAATCTCAGCAGAGATTGAGACTTGTGAGGCAACCACTCCATTCAAACCAGCCATCTTTAAGTATTAATAACTAATATTAAGTGACAAGGATTATAGAGAATCCTAGAAAGTAGATGGACAGTGTTACTGTTTAGAACTGAGAGAATTTGGAAGGGACCAATTTTGTAATTTAGGTAGGATTTAGTATGTGTTTAAATCCCAATATAAATTTCTTACACAATCCCTCTGAGAAGTCCTGAGAAGGTGAGGTGGCTATAAATGTCATTCTGAAGAATTTTTGCTCCAGTGCAACTATGCTGAGACATTTTGTTTTCTGAGTTATTTCTACCTGTACTCCTTCTCTCATTACTCATTTCAGAAACATTATCTTTGATTATACTTACTTATATATTATATCTATGTTAACTCTATGTGTTAATTATGCAAATGGAAAATGTTAAAATGTATTATAGAAATCTACGATATTACTGCGAGTGTATTTTTTATGTGATTTACACTTCTTCCATTATCAGTTCATCATTTTTCACACTTTCACCTAACAAGTCTTCTATATTATTCAGCACTGCAGTAATAACAGTAAATCATAGAACACAGAGTTATTGTTAGGCATCTTGCAAATTTGCATTGAACTTCTACCTAGTTAAAGTCTTCAGGCCTGGTTGTTCCCCAGTTACAATTCAGCCTGACTGTATGTCTTTAACTTGCTGCAGATAGGATTTTAACTCTGGTTACTGAATGTTAGCAAAAGCTGACTAAAATTCAGGCTTTGTCTTAAAAAATTAACTAACTTTAACTGGAAAAGGGCTGCTATTAAACAAAGTCACGGCTTACACTTAAGTACTCAAACAAATGGAATTATTGCAATTCTGAATACCATAATCTCAAATCTCCTGCCACCTCACAGAATTGCCGTTTCTGATGTAAGTGAGTAGGCTTGCCAAATTTTGCAATAACATGCCTAAAGGAGAAATCTAGAAATAATGTATCATTTGACTAAGCCAATCATGAAGTGAAATTCTAAAAAACAGAGAGGAACTCCAGCACCTACTCCTTATTAGAGACTGATGTCTAAATCTAGCTAGGTGGGCAATTTCCTTTTCCTTTCACATTAATTGGCCAAAGATTAGTTTTCTATTAAGAGGAGAACAACATTATGTGTAATAGAATAGCTAACAAAATAGCAGTTAAAGCTGCTCAGCTAAGTAATGTGAAAGTCAGTGTCAAAATCCTACTTGTCCTAATCTGAAGCAATGACTTCATCACAAAAATTGGTCCTGAAATCATCAGAGCTCTGAAGAGCACAACTCTTACTCAGAGGTCCTGTATTCCTCTGGTGATTTTAAATACCTATATCCACAAAAGGTATTTGTGTCTCAGTTACGTACACCACAGATGAGGAATGTAGCTTCTAATGTATATACCTAGCCCTAAGAATACTGCTTTAGTTATAGTAAGTTGAAAAATATCAGGAGGACTGAGATTCTCCACATTCCTATAGCAGTTTGACCAAAATATACATGTAGGTTCAGGTCACTAATTTATATCAGGCAGGATAGGAATTTGATCCTAGCTCTCTCATCTCAAATGAGTTCACAACTGATGGAGAACTTCAGCCAGCAGATTTCTTTTGTACATGTTATATTTCATGAATAAGAGGTCTGACATAAACTCCATGTAAGATATGGTCTTTATGAGTTGTGCCATCAATTTCATTTAATTAACTGTGGGACAGCATCAGTGTTTAGATACCTTTCCATCTGCTCACTGACATATATGCTGGAGAATATGGAAGTGGTGGAGCTAGGGACTTTGAAAGATAAATTAGATCCTGAGTATTTCGTAAATCTCAACCATGAATTGAAATTAATCCTGGGCTTGTCGTGGGCAAGGATTTCAAAGGACTTTTTTCCAACTTGATTTAGAATTTGTCAAAAATAATATGAAATATAAACAATATAAAACATATTAAGTTCTATTAAGTTAATAGAAATTAATTAAAATGAAAAAAAATATATAGAATGTCTTATGTGAAAGCTGCAGAACTAACTTAATTGGAACTGGAATTTTCGGATTGCTGTTCTCTAAATCATCCTGTCTAAGTAGAATTTATCTCCTCTTTCCAAATAATAATGAAATAATAATAGGAAATTTCTTACAACTTCTACAAATTATAAAAGGACTTTTTTTCAGCTCTTCACTGTTCACTTTTCACATTCCCCAAAGCAACATAAATGTCAACTGAACATATCCAAATAAAACCATTTGTACAATTCATGAAACAGTGTAGAAAGCAACTCGCTCTCGAAATAAATAGCAGTTTTCCTGCGACTAAAATATCTGTTTTCTATTTTAGATCACTCCCACAGACTTACAAGGAGCTTGTGATTTTTGAATTGCAGAAGATACTAGGATTTATAAGTATTTCTTCCAGCTGCACATAAGCATAAATATATGGACCCAAATTTATTTCAACTGCAACTTTTTTTAATGTAAGGGAGTTACCCACTGAATGAAATGTCCATTCCTGGTTCCAATTCTAAAATATACCAACATGACTAAGAAAATAATTTACCACAAAATATTTAGTAGCAAAACTTACTTAAATGTACATCTCATAACCCATTTTTTTTTTTCCTGAAGAAGATTCATTCTCTTTCATTCACCTCCTAGCGTTATCTAACACTTTATAGGTTTTGAGCATTGCTCATTTGACATGGGATATTAAGTAGTGACAAGCCATAACGTTGATTTTACAGATATATTTCTGAGACCATTGGTCATTTCTTAACAGTTCACAAACTTTGGCTGAATTAAAGGCTTAAAAATTTCCAATATTAACAATTTCATTTGCCTTTATATTTTCTTTCATCCTTTTTGCTGAAATGATATTATTTTTTATAACTTTTTTTTTCATGAGACTTTTTTAATATAACTGCAAGTTGTGATTGTTATTCTTGTTGTTGTCAGTTTTTCTAGTATAAATTCAATTTTTGTCTAAGTGAAGTCATAGGCAGGAAATATTTACACAGACATTCAGACATTCCAAAGATGAGATCTTTCCTTTAGTGCTTTTTCCAAATTTTCTTCAGTTTCAAATCAAACTTCTCTCTGTATGCCCAGGGTAGAAAAAGAAAGAAAAAACTCTGCAGATATTTGACTGGTTTTTGGTTTAAAGTTGAACAGAATTCTTCACACATCTAAACTAAGGATCTATCTTCCTAAGGGAATAAAACATCACAGAGCAACAGGAGCTGCACTCTTCAGTGGCCACAAAGATACACAAAAAATATTTTGCATGTAGAGGAAAAAAAGTCCTGCTTTGGGTACAAATACTACTCATATTAGACTATAGAAAATAAATGACACTAAAATAACCCAGACAGAAAATAAAATACATTGAATGCTTCTACCTTTTCTATATGCCCAAATTGCCTTTTTCTGCAGATTTCTGGTTTTAAAAAGAATTAGCAGAACTTTTCTGAAGTAGCTCAGTACTCCTGGCTGCATCAGGAAACAGGCTTTCCCATGCTGTCATACTTTCATGTTTCCTCATTCCTTTGTTAAGAGCTGCTTCCAGTTTTGTTTCTTGTTCCTTCTTACCTAAGATCCTGTTTGACTATGTAATTAATTTCAATATTTGCCATAATCTGGGGATTAGCCTGTTTTTACAGCTTGCTTTTATCCTATAGTTCTGCTTATCCTATAGTTCAGTCCATCCCAGTAGTCACCAGAAAGCTGCACATAATTGGCATCATCTGAGTTCTGCAAATGGCAAGAAGAAAGGTGATACTGTATCAGGTGATACATGTATCAGGTGATACAACCTGAATCAGCACTCATACAGTACTCATACAACCAATATACATGTAAGTGCAAAACAGGAACTACAAGAAAAGGTAGGAATATTCACACCAGACAGAAAACTTTGCCTTTTCTTTTTCTTTCCCCCAGACATGATTAAGATGGATTTAGATTTTTGTGTTCATTTGAAATCAGTTTTCTCAAGCCATATGATTTTTTTCTGTTCATTATTTGTCCTTCTATCCTAAAAAAAAAAGATGTCATCATTCTGCAAATGGTTAATTATCATTATAAAAAGTGAGACAGTTAATAACATCGCAAAGAATATATGATGTGTACGCATTACTAACTTTTCTTGGTGTTTTTCAGGTGATCAAAAAATCTCCAGTGCTATGCTGTAGTAGAGTGCACAATAGCACTGATTAGGGCATTCTGAATAAATATGTGTAACTAAAATTGTAATGTGACTTCAGAAAAATGAAGAGGAACAGACAAATACATATTTTCCACAGGTACAGCAGCACTCTTCAGTTGCCCCAAATCTCTTTTGAAAGGTCTCAATTCACTCCTTTGAGGGCTCAATAATTCAGATTTTGGCAATCAGGAATTTGCTCCTTGTACAGCATGTTCTCTGTTTTTGTGTGAGAAACTGCTTTTTGTTGCTGTCGTTTTTTTTAGTGTACTGTGTGATTAAACTGTGGCTCTGCTGCTTAAAGTGCATCATTAATCATACGACTATTGGGATACTGTTTCACTACTTCATTGGAGAAATATATGGTATCATCTAGAAGTTAGAAGTGGTAAAGAATGCTTTGTTTTCCTCTAAAAAATGCTAACTAGACCAATTCAGTGCCAAGGTTCACACAATTATAACAAGTTTTTTCTAAAGGAGCAAATGCTGATACCACTACATGTTCACTTTTACCCCACAATTAGTCTCCTCATCTTCAAGAGAGGTAGTTAATGTTTGTCACAGTATTTATTCAATAAGGATGTCCAAGTACCATCCAAGAAAGAGGCAAGTGGGATATAAAAGTACATGCAAACAAAATTCAGGCCCTGTAGCTGTAAGTGTCATCTTGTGTTCAGTAAAATTTGAATATGAAAGATTTTGTTTTCTGCTCTATTTGCTGTCTTGGTGCATAAGATATAAATACACACACAAAAAAAAGATGATTAATTTGTTTTGAAAAGTGATACATCTGATACTTTATTTGCTGGCCATCTACAATCATATTCGGACACATTTAAACTCCTGTTGATTAGTATTTTACTTTGAGAACATTTTCATTGATTTTTGGCCTGGACCCGAGTCCAGGAAGAAAAGTGTCTAGTGCATGTTCTGATTTGGTTTTGCTTTACATCAGTGAAGCAGAAAGAAGGACAACTGATATGTCATTTAAAAAGAAGTGATGTCAAATCACTTCTTTCTGCTCTTTTCCTACTTCCTGAAGAGCCACAAGGGCATATTTAGATTTTCAAACTCCTTTTTGAACTATTTTTCTCAAAAGAAGAGCATACATGTAGTTGGATATCTGAACTATCTTTCTCCCTCTTTTCCTCTCTCCTCTTTTTCTGTAAATACCAGAGCAACTGCTAGTACTTTAGATGCTGGATACGTGCCTACAATGAAGGACACAACAAAAATGAAAAGAAATTCACAGTGATGCAGATACAACTTATTTGCTCTGTAACCATGGTTTCATCTGTGAGTACTTCTATTGTTAGTACACTAATTTAAAGGCAAAGAGAACAGCAGGTCTTTATGATAGCAAGATAGATTTGAATCCAACATGACAGAATGTCTTACATAAGGGATACACAAGACTTAGGGGAGTATACTATAACTCTCATTCTTTCCAGGACATTCCTGAATTACTGAAAAAAATAAATGAATCACATGCTTGAAAACACTGTGTGTCTTAACTGATTTCCTAATACTTTGCAGAACACTCTGAAATTATGAAGACTGCATCATGCAGTGAAAAGCTAAAATAGCACAACATACCTAGATATTTTTCAGTACAATCGTCAGTATTGCATATGTTTATCAAACATTTTCTTTCAGTCACTTGATCTAACAAGCAGTTTTTGATGAATTCAACGATTTTAAACTACATTCATTTCCAAATACCCATTTTCTAGCAAGTCATATTAATACAACTTGGAAAACTACATCTTTAATCCCCACAGTTGATATCTGCTTCAGACAAAAAGAATTAATAGTGAGGGAAATAGTCAAAAGAAAAATAACCACACGTGAAGGCATCTCTATTTCCTAGAAATACTCACAATAAAATAATTAAAAATAATATAGTAAGAAAGACAAAAAAAATCAAGTATTTAGATGGTGAGAAGTCACAATACAAAATAAATAAATAAATAAATAAACTATTAGTATAGATGTATTGTATGCACCATATTAGATTTTTAAAATGTGCTTTGATGACAGCTTGCATTAAAGTATGTATTATCTATGAAGAACAAATGAATGAATAAGTAAATAAATAAATACATAAATAATAAGAAAAGAGTTAACACTGTAAAATTCCAGTATTCATATAGGTTAGGGTGTTAACTAAGATTTATCCCTTTATATGTATACCAAGGAAAGTCATGACAGATTCTAACAAATTAATGCATGTTTACAGATTCTGCCATAGCTGTTTCTGTTTACCATCTGCAGAGATTTGGGCTGCAGAGAGAAATGGCTTCCATGACCCTCAGAACCAATGACCAACTGCCACTGGGGTCTCTCCTGATTTTAATACCTGGAGCTGATGTTTGACAACACTGACTGGTTCATCTTTAGGCTGGTCTGCCTGCTGTGGAGTTTACTGTTGATACAGAGAAGTTTGGCAAAAAGCTTAACTATTCCTCATGTTACCATTTTTACTCCCTAATTCTCCCAAACTGAGATTCTGAGATTGCAGTTTCAATCTTCTTGGAACTGCTTCATCTAGGTTCAGAAGCACTGACTGATCTTTAAAAGGAAAACAAAGCAATATGAAAGAAGGCACTTATATACTACAACAATCTTTTTTTTTTTTTTTTTTTTTTTTTTTCTTTCCCCTCACAAGCATCTTTCCAGTTGTCCTTACTCTGTCTCTTTCCTCCTCTCTGGAAGTTAAGTTAAACTACAGGTTTGACATGCCTATCACTTCAAATCCCATAGTTAAAGATTACATGAGAGTAAATTTACTTTTAAACCAAATCTGAAACTCTCAGGTTCCATTACATTATAAAAGAAGACTTGAAAATGTAAAAAATACAGCAATACATGCAGAAAACCTGAAAGGGGAATTCTGAGACCTGTCACAGTCAGACAGAAACAGAAAGGCAAGTATGGATCTCGCAGCCCTGTGCCTTCTGCCATGTCACACTCCACGTTTTAGTGAGAGTGGGAGGTGAGAGGCTTCCAAATCTCTCCTTCCTCCTGGACGTACTATGGATGTACATTACTCAGCTAAGTATGTCGCTAATCCTATATGCTCCTTGGGGGCCAAGCAGTGACAGGAAGAGATGATTCTCTGGAGGCAAAAGGCAGAGAGAAATGTCCCCAACCTATAGCCTGGCTTGCCCTGAAAGGGTCCTTCAAAAGCCATTGAGTTACACTGCATGTCTGTGCCATGGAGGCCATCCATCACGAAGTACTGGAGGCAATGGGCCAGTAACAGGATCATGGGCTGACATGTACAGTCAGTAATACCTCAGTCTCTACAGCATATGAATGTGCGCTTTGCTCAGACAAAGCTCATTCACCTTAAATGCACTCTCACTTCAAAAAACAAAACAAAAAAGCATGAAAGCTGCATATACTTCAGCCTCTTATTCTTTAGTTTGTTCCTCATTTATGTGGTTCACTATTTAAAGCGTTCAGTCTTTGTGTACACTCAGTATGAACTTATTTGTAAAAATAATGTGTGGTAAATTGGCAGACAAGTACAGTTTAAAATATAGACAATCTGTTGAGTGCTTTAGGAGAGCTGCCATAAGATTTCATTTCTTACATTATAATATGTTTAACATTTTATGCAACATAGTACTTCAAGTGGTAAAATTAAACAGTAAAGATTCTTTCAAAATGCCTTGTAAGGAAGATGGCACAGAGCAGCTGCTAAGGTGCAGCAGAGGTTGGCACCCCCTGGGGCTGGAGGCATGGCAGATCCTGAAGGGTGCCAGGGCAGAGCCTGGCACCAGGGCCCATCCTACCCCCAACCAAGAGCGGGGCAGCCGGGGCAGCCCCAGCCCCACAGACATCGGCTGCCAAGGCGCAGGATTGGTTTAGGCTGGGCCAGGCCGTGGGCCTGCAGGTGGGCCCAGCAGAGCCAGGCTGATGCCTGGGCAAGGCCTGGCTGTGGGGCCTGCAGCCCAGCCCTGTTACAACCTTGGGTCCTGAGCCAGGGGCAGGCGGGAGAGACTGGGAAAACAACAATCATTTGCTACACTCAGAAAGTATTGTGGGAGGCAACTTACGGAGTTGTTCAAATTCATGGAAGAAAAGTGAATTACCAATAGTTTTTGTCATTAAAAAACAAAAAAATAAAAATGATTTGCCTGAACATCTAAGCATTATAAAATCCAAAGTTAAAGCTAAAACCCTTTACTATGTAGATCCAGAATTTCATCCAAGTTCATTACACCACACAATGTATTGTGTTTGCATTGTTGTGATTCCGTATTAAAAAAAAATATTTCAAGAAAATTAGACTTCATAGTAGTCTAACTTTAGTTAAACTCCATCCATTTAATTTTTAAGGAAGGTAAGTGGGCTTTTTTGTTAAGGTGGAAGTAAAAGGTAGAGTTGCATTTAGAAAAAATGATTAAGAATTACTAACAGTTGTTAAAAGTCATCTTCAGTTATCAGCAATAAACCATAAAAATTCTTACCAAAAAGAAACAAATGCTGAAAAATTAGGGAAAAAAAAAATAATAACTTCAGTACATAAAGAAGTGGTTTAGAAGTAGGATGTGAAGAGAAAATGATTTCTAAGGTGTGTAGAAAATTAATTCTAAAATGGATCTTCTATTGGCTACATTTTACAGTAACATTTCCTTATTTTCAGACACTGTGGTTAATATTGAAAAGAATACTTAAATAATATTAAATAATATTTATAAAATTTATAAATATTTATAAATAATACTTAAATAATATTTATAATATAAAAAATAATTATTAATTACCAGATTAAAACCTGGTAATTTTCTAGAGAATTCTCACTGCACTGAGATATTGCAGGATTTTTATTTATTTATTTATTTTAATTTTTGGAGCAGATCTGTTTGTAGGTGTGTATGAGAGTATGTCTGTGTGCATGAAATGTGTCAAGTCTCCTTCAGCTGTGGGATCTTGAGTTCTGCAAACAATGACTTTTTATTCATCTCTGCTCTTCAGCTTTCCATTTCTTTCCTCCATCTGTTAACTAATAGTAGGAGAAGTGTGAAGTTTGTCATGCATACAGATGTTAACAAATCCTTGCCATGAGTGAAAATAGTTTGAAAGTAACAAAATAAATTGCTAGAAGTAATGCAGCTAAATAGAAGAAAATATGACTAATCTAAAGGGTAACTTAGAAACTTAGAAATATTACAAATATATGAATTTCTCCCTACTATTTACTTTCTACTGTGAAGTTTTATTCAGACAATTGTAATAAATGATTTTTTAGAAAAAAAAATATTTTTATATTCTTCATTAAATGTAGTGACCATTGAGTAGCAATAAAAATTGTAAGCAAAAGTAACATATTTTAACAATAACATATTATACCAAGTATGCTCTTGACTAGCTTACCTTTTGTCCTAAATAATCTATAACAGTCTAACGTATAGACAGCAAACAAAGAGTAGGCTCAACATTACTGAGTTTTAATGTATATTTTAACTTTTAGTATTTCATGTTTAATGACACAATAAGAATTCACAGTTTGGGAATGTTTGTGAATGGCTCCTCATTGAAATAACTTAATAAATGAAGTTCAGAAAAGATCAAACCAAGAACCCTTGTGCTGGTGCTGCAGTTTGATGATGATTGAGGCTGAAAACTACCAGTCCTGTTACTGTGTAGTTAATGCTGTTTGGGCCAACTTATGAAATATTCTCTTTTTTTGGTTGAAAGAAAAGTAGTATGCAAGCCACTTTATTTTTTCTCTTTTTCTCTCACATTTTTTTTTCTTCTTTTTCTTTTGGTTTATTATTTCAGGTTCTTTGCAGAAGAGAAAAGAAGAGAAAATAAAATAAAAGAAGATAAAAGAACAAGGAAGGGGCGGGGAAGGGAGGAGAGGGGAAAAAGAAAGACCCAGCAGTAAGAAATAGCTGGTACTTATATATGGTACATCTAAAAAAATATCTTGGTAGAGGAAGATTTAAAATCAGATTGCTATTTTTTGGTGTGTAAGCACATCAGTTATTGATTAAAAAAAAAAAAAAAAAGTGATTAAAAACATTATTTTCCATATCTGTGGTGGAGATTTGCCAGCCTTGATGCAGCTCCATAAAAAGCTCAGCATTCTTTGTAACTTCTTGCACACAGCAATCAACAAGAGCAGACACTGGGAAGCAGTGCAGGAATCTCCTAAAATATTGACTTTGTATATTGACAGAAAAAGTCATTGTTCTGTCAGGAACTGATAACCTTATTAAGTGTTTTCTTAGCACCAGAAGCTTCTGCTCTCTTAACTGCACCAAAACGGAAGTGAACATACTTTGGCTACAGATGAAAGTGAATGGTTGAAAGGTGAGGAAACATTTTTTAAAGATGGAGTAACAATAAACTGATCAGTTTTTGTGAAAATCTGTTTAACACCCCCAAGTAGGTATTTAACCTACTTGGTTCCTTACACCCCATGCTCTAGCAAATATAAATATACTTTTAAAACAATTCACAAAGCATTTTTACTAACATATTTTAACTACCATCTCTTGTGTGGTTTTTGTTTGTTTGTTTGTTTGTTTGCTTGCTTGTTTGTTTTTATCTTGTCACAGGCAGAAGGTATACAATGAAGGGTCTTACTTAAGCATATTTTCCTGTATGTCTTCAGTTTGGTGTGTTTACACACAGCTACTGTAAACCAGGAGGTAGTAAGATTCTACAAAGGTCCTTCATCTTATTATTTTTGCTGAGCAGATGAGATTTTTCCCAGTAATAAAACATATGTTAGAATGATAGAATCACAGAATGGCTTGGGTTGGAAGGGACCATAGAGATCACCTAGTTCCAACCCCTCCACCATGGGCAGGGATGCTACCCACTAGACCAGGTTGTTTACAGCACCATCCAGCCTGGCCTTGACCACTTCCAGGGATGGGGCATCTGCGCCTTTTCTGACCAACCTCTTTCAGTGCCTTGCTACACTCACAGTAAAGAATTTCTTATATCTAATCTAAATCTCCCCTTTTTTAGTTTAACACCACTACCCCTTGTTCTATCTGTTATAAAGTGTTGTTATATTCAAGGAGCATAATTGTCAAACCCCAAACTTTAACTAATCTAGATTACAGACAAGAAACAAACAACAAACTAAAAAAAAAAAAAAAAAAAACGAAACTACGAAACTAAACCATAACATATATGAAAATGCTGAGATTAAGAACTTCTCTTAAAATTCCATATTTCAGTGCATAAAATCTAGAATGAGGAGCAATGTGTATATTTTGACTTTCTCAGAGTAACCTGGCTGGCTGGGGAGACATACTGCCCTGTAGTACTTGCAGTTACCTGATATATACTGCAGTACTTATAGTTACCTGATCACAGATGGATTTTAATCCTGACAAATGTCACTTCTCTAGCAAAACTGAAAGATTTATGACAGTCTAACTAGCTGAACCTATCTCACTGATGTTACACAGAGATGGAGTTTACTGGCAATCTAGTGGATGGAAATCTTAATTTGTATTCTGCCTTGTATGGGTTTAGTGTAAAGTGGTTTGATTTATTTATCTGTAAAACATCCAGACAGCCCATGAAACACCTGTGAGATACCTCATCATGTTGGCATTTCCCTTTTTATATTTTCCAAATTTGTGATGGAGCAAGAATCCTGGGGTGGAGAGTAGACTTACAGCGTCAGTTAGTTAGTTTGTCATAACACAGGCTGTGATGGGAGATTGCCAATGATGGTAAAGATTGGATTGTTTCATAATGATAAGATCTTTCATCAGCATCAGTTACAGGTCATATTATTCTTCACTGATTCCTCTCATCAACATCTACTTTGTGATCCTCATGCTTCACTTCAGAATTAGTTCCTCCTTCTTTAACACACACTATGTGATGAAGTGGATTATAAATTTGACGACCTTTAACAAATGCATTGTGACCACAAACTTTAAAATGTCTGGCGTATTTCTAAAATCATGACACATTGTTTCTTGATCACAGTGGCTATTTTGAGAGTCGGTATGGTTTTCATCCCCAGTGTATGAAAAGGAGGCTCCTTAGCTGAGTAATGTGCATAGGATGTAATTTTCCCTCAAACATACATGGATTTCAGTGACTTCTTAAGATACCACTGCTACCTATTCACATCTATTCCATGCCAATGACAAAGATCAATTAAGAGAAATATGTAAAGAAACTCCAAAACAGACAAAAAGAAAGCTTATGTCACAAATGGGAGAATATTCTTCTTGGCTTCACGCAGCTCATTGCTTGTATGTATATGTTAAAGATAATTTAAAAAAAAAAAATTAAATTGTAGTCTGAGAATCTGATAGCATAGCTAACTCCTCTCATTACAGCCAAATGCCACTTTTAATTTTTTTTCATGGTGAAAATTTTTGTTACACCTTAAGTATTACAGTAGCTGACAATTAAATTGTTCACTCACCTTGTATGCGATGTTAGTTGCCAGCAACACTTCAACCAAGTAACATGACACAGTGAAAAACAAGTGGAATGCCGGCTCTTAGACAATGTTCTCAATCATTTCCTGTCAGATCACATAAACTTCACCTTCACCTTTCAGGTCTGATATGTGAGTAACTGGGATTTTCAAGTGGGTCTTCATCAGCCCTTAAATCGTATCTCCAGAAAAAAACATCCTGAAGGAGTGTAGTATGACCAGAAGAGTCTGGTCCAATCAGCCTCTCCTTAGACTGGACCTAGAGCCTGCTCTGCAGATCAGACTAACTGAGAGAGATAAAAGCTGTCTTTTCCCAGGTGAGGACTTTAGGCTGTACTGAAAGGTGCTAACTATGCTATCAAATTCTCAAGCTTCTCTTTTATTGATCTTTAGTTGGCTTTGAGCAATTTACATCTAAGCTAAAATTACGTCTCTGTTCTAAACTTTCCCCTCACCCCACCACATAGCTGCAGTGGGACGTTTTTAAAGTTACCATGATGAATTTTGAGGCCACCTGTGGGATGTTTTTTTTGTGTAAGAAAAACAGATTTATGAGAGTCTTCTGGCAAAACACAGTAATCAAGTTATGTCAGGTAAAACCCACAGCTGAAATAGGTAAGAAATTGAAACTGAGGAAATACAGAGAAACCCTTAAAGCTATGATAATATGCAGAGAACCTTTGGGAAATAAGCATGAATGTAATTGTAACGTACAATTGGAGTTATAACTCCAATTACATTGGAATGTAATTTATTCACACAATATTACATTTCTTTTTTCCAGTCTCAGTCAAGATCCACTGAACTTTATTTTTGCACTCTTCTCTTAGTCTCTAATGGCTTCTTGATCAAGTGAAGACTCTCTCTAAACCTTGCTGCTTTTTTTCTTCCAACGTAACATTTCTAAGACAGATTCTCTTTTCTCTGTCTTAATCTAAAAATCTAATGCAGGACTTCATCATGCTGTAGTAGTTGTTGCCAGGCTTTAACAAATGAAGTGTTGCATTATCAATATTATTCAAAATAAGGCTCCAGGAATCACTTTCTCACCCTGTTGTTTTGATCACATCACATATCTTTGCAGCCATTATTACTGCTGACTTCACACCGTATGTTTTGAAAGTAAAGGCAAATCTTTCCAAGTTGCTTGCTCACTGCCCTATTCAATCAGTTATCCCTTGAGAGTACAATGGTGTCAGTTCCCTCTTTCAGCCTTTTCAAAGAAAAAGATTTCACCAGCCTCTACTTTCTCTTTGTGGGAGACAGCATGTGAGAAGGGGACCTATGGCTAGACTTACACAGGGCAGGAAGCCAACTTTCAGACAGGTCTTTAAAATATTCTTTCTATGGTGAGATATACATATATATATATATATACATACATTTAAATAACCTGGTAAGGAGGACTTCCCTTGGTAATAAAGAGTGTAGTCTCACTGTACTGTTCCTACCTGTCTTTACCAACTTAATTTGTCGCATATAAGTTCACGTGCTCAATACTAGATAGATAAAATAATGCCAGTTGACAGACTAAGCAATTCATACTTTGGGCCAATTAATAGATTTAGTTGGTATACTCAAAATTTGCTTAAGCAAAACTATATTTTGGAGATCTTATGGTCAAATTCCCCTTAAGGGAAGACAAATCTCATAATTTAATAGTACATTCAGTCCTTTTCCCTAATAGAGTTTCCACAAGATGTATCTTTATGCTCTTATGCTCTTAAGCTCTTGATCAAAATTACCCATGCAGTAAGCTTTACCAAAAGATGCCCTCTACTACAGGGAGAATTCCCTTATTATGACAAAGCCCAAAGGCCTTGATCCATGCCAGTGTTCTTCCCTTCCCGTCACTTTCCATTTATAGAGCTTTTCCTTCTTCTATCTCATTGACATGAAAAGCCTACAGGCTTGAATAGAAGGAGACTTCTGTTTAAATTGGTACCACAAAGCACAGGTAATAATTGGCTGCTTCTGCACTATGCAGCAACCTCAGCACTGTGAAACACAATACTTAAGCCACTTAGTCATCTGTAAATCTGGCAACAGAGAAGCTAAGGGCATGAGGTCAATTAGGACAACACTATGAGTAGCAGTAACAGACTTTCTGTGTTGGGTTTTTGCTTTAACAATTGAAAGGCAGTAGAGAGGATGACCATGAGGAGCTAAGGGACAAACAGGCTTCCCAAAGTATACCACAAACGTTTATAAATCTAATGACAATGAAAGATGTCTACCTGTTATACAGCTCTGCAAATAGCTGCCTCTGTGGAACACAGACTGGAATCTTTTCTAAGCTAAATGCTGAAAACAACCAGCTTGGGTGAGCAAGGACATTGAGCTCAACTCTCCCATATGGCTGGCAAATGGTTTAATCAATAAGTTGCTGTTTGAAAGAAGGAAAGAAGGAAGGATATCATCAATGTCACTCACTTTAATCAATACTTTAAAGAAAAGAGTGATACGTCCAGCATACAGATCCTGTTCTAAGAAAAAATATAAATAACAAACATAAATAAATAAATAAATAATAACAGTTCTGAGTTCTAGGGAGTTTAAAGCTGAGAATCCTGATCTGGTATCCATGCATTACCTTATTGCTCACAAGGTAATGTGTTTCAACCCTGGAGAAAGATGGAGGGGGCTGAGGAGCGATCAGATATGCCCTTCTTTGAAGAAGTTCAGCAAGGTTAGGTGGATCCCTCCTGAACATGCATGCTCTCTTGAGAGCCTTCGAAGCTGCTTAGTTTTTCCTTCTTCACCTAAAGCAAACCTCAGAGCTGTGAGAGCCATATTTGTAGTTCTCTGATGGACGACAGATCCTGCTTGCAGCTACAGTGTGTTAGGCCTAATGTTAGGTCTAATGGTACGTATGCTGCAGATGAATTAAATCAGTATAAAGGATTGGAATGGACAAGGACAGTGGCAAAAATCTACCTGGAACAGTGGCACAGCTGGGAGAGATATTTTACTCTGGCCCTTTGAACCCATGCATTGTGCTTGATGGCCACGTTCTTGAAAGAAACTGGTATAGCACCACTACTTCCTTTGCACTTGTTCTTCATGTCCATGTTGGCAACTATTCCCAGCTATTTGCTTTCTGTGATACATTTGTATTCTCTGTGTATTTCTGTTTTATACAATCCAGTGTCAGGAATGAGCAAGAGCATAGCCCAGACGAGCTGCTGAGTGACCGCAGCCTGTGTAGCTCTCTCCCTTCGGCTCCACCTTTCTAAGGTGGGTGAGGTGACGTTGGACTTCTGAAGCAACTTAATCAGTCCTGTGTGGGATATATATATATATTAATAATATACACATATATATTAATATAAGTATTACTTATTATATACATACATATATATATATATTAATATATATACACATATATATTTATTTCTGAAATATTTGGAGCAAGAATTAAGGTTGAGTAGTGGTTGCAATGCTGTCAAACCGTGAGGAACTCAGTTTCAAGCTGACACCTTGAAAACCTCGATTTTAAATCGTTTTCTGGTACTCATGTATTACACTGCCCATTCTACCACGGCCTGCTGCCATCATCCCCTCTGCCCACCCCTCACTCCTGGTCGGAGCAGCAGCGGAGGGGAGCAGACGGCGCGGGGCAGGAGCGACCACGGGCACCAACGAGCGGCAATGGGCAACAAGGGGCGTCAAGGGGCGCCATGGGGCTCCCTCACAGAGCCGGGTGGCTGCAGAGGGCCGGGGGCGCCAACGGCCGGGCACGAGCCCGCCCCTCGCCCCTCCTAACGGTCGCGGGGAGCGGTCGCGCTGAGGGGAGGCGAGGAGACGTCGCTCTCCGGCTAGGGTCGCGCCCTCGTGTCATTTTCTTTATATATATATATACACAAATATATTCACATATATATATTTTAAAGAAGGAGTGGGTGTGAGGGAACTAGCGCCGCGCGAGCCGCGAAGCAGCGGCAGCTGCCTCCGGGGAGCCTCGTGCGTGAGGCAGGGGCAGCAGACGCGATTACTTCAGAATTTATTTAAGGACTGGTGGAAACCACTGCGGCGGCTTCCAGGGGAAGTCCCCGCCGACGAGGAGCGCGCCCAGCCCAGCGGCGCCCGCAGCCGCCCTCCTTCCCTCCCTCCATCCCTCCCTGCCTCCCTCCGCCGCCCCCGGCCATCGCCCGCTCCCGCCCGCGGCGGTGTCTCACGCCCGGGCTGCGGGCTCGGGGGCCCACGCCTGGCATTGCCAAGTGCGCAGCGTTAATTCCGTGCCTGGGCTGCTGGGCTGCAGCACATACTCATTCCCGCTGCTTTGTCGCGGTGGGAGCGCAGCAGATGGCAGGGTTTAAACACCACACGCCCGACTAGACGAGATGTAGTGCCGCTCGCCAAGCGCTCGCTGTGGAGGAGCCCCGTGTGCCCGCCCGGCTTTTTTTACACACGCATCGCCCGGCACTGGGGCAGGACGGCGCCGGGCAGCCGGTGGGCGGCAGCGATGGGGGCTCCTGCCGCGGGGACACGACATGCCGTGGGGACATGCCATGGGGGCTTGCTTTTACTGCTGCCCCGCAGCGCCCAGCTCAGCCCCGGCACGGTGCTTGCCAGGCGGCGGTGGGCAGCGGCAGAGGGTTTCTCGCTGTGAAGCAGAAAGCCGCGGTCGCTTTTCATCACGCAGTCGTGCGTGCGTGTGGACCTCAGTCACGCGCGGAGGAAGAATTAGCCTGGGAGGTACTGAAGAACCAGGGGAGCCGGATAGCACTCGGCTAAGTTTAACAAAAGATGAGAAATAAAAGAAAGATGCTTTCGCCCTGGCCCCTCCCCACTGTAATATCTTGCCTCCAGCTGCAAAGATGCTGTTGCTTGAAAGGGGCTGCTGGAGCTTTAAGAGCCGCTCCCCCCCCTCCTGCTCCTGACAATGGTCTGAGCCGAGCTCTGCTTCTCAAAGCAAAATTTGTAATATGCCATTTTTCCTATGGATGCTTCTCCTCTTGGCTGCTGACGAAGTGACCGAAGAAAATGCCGAGGTGCCAAGCAGCCAGTCTTGCCGGAGGACGAGTGCGGGGGCTTGGGGTTTCTCGGAGCAACGCCTGTGTCACCATTGCTAGGAAGATGCTCCAGGAGTGCTCGGCTGTGTGAGTCCCCGCTCGAAGCCGGTGGAGACTGCGGTTGTTATTGATCAAGTGAAATAGCAGACGCCGAAATAAAAGCCACTAGGTACTGAACCCTCTATTTCTGAGTTAGACCTTCCCTCCTTAGCTCCGACATCCTCTGGGAGGTGAGGTGCAAATGCAAAATCTTGCAATTTGCCTCTTGCTGTAGTGTGCGTTGTATTATTTAAATGTGTTTCTGTAATGGGAGTTGGGAGTTGGGGAATTTCAGAGTAAAAATCATGAAGTCAACTTCTTTTCTGTTGATGTGATTGAGGGAGATACGACACAAAGAACAAATAGTTGAAATGAGTCCTTTATTTAAGGTACCGTTGTTGATTGCCCCTCCTATGTAGAAGTGCAGGATGCTTCTGTTAAAGGTGATATCATAGTTTAGTGATGACTGGCAGGTAAGGAGTTAACTAGGAGGAGGAATATGCGTGTAATGCAACTCAGACAATAGGAAGGATTTTCCTTATGGAATTACTCTGCTGCTTTAGAGCGATCTTGCTGAGAACATTTGAAAAGACATAATCGCGGAAAGAATGGTTTTATTAGCCACAGTGTCTGTTTAACAATTTGGAAAAAAAAAATAGCTTGTAAATGCAAAATATCCAGAATGATCCAATGAAATGAGTTTTCAAGCTGATGTCACTATGAACTGGCTAGAATATATGCTAGTTAGTTAGATTTCTACTTATCTTTCCTGCAGCAAAATTATAAGTAACTTGAAATGACTCCTCAACCTTGGTGTGCAAATCAAGCAGCTGAATATACAAAAAATAATAATAAATAAGCACCAAGCTTTTAAAACCAATTGTGGACAAAAAGGTGAAGCAATAAAATTAAATTTACATCTAAGGTGGTAGCCTTCAAGGTGAGCAAAATGAATGCTTGCCTAAGAGCCTTTGTCAGGCAGTAGCCAAGTATTACTCTGTCTTCTTATTCTCAGACCTCGCACAAGTGAAAGACGTCCAGCTGGTAAATTACTCCCAGGCTACATGCAAATGTAGAGATGTTTGTTATAGAATTCATATTAAAAAAAAAAAAAAAAAGTAATTCCCAGATTCTTGGACAAACGAGAGAAGATATCAAATAGGGTGGGGTCCAATGAGAAGAAAGATGACAACTTTGTCATTTTCCACCTTTACAACTTATATATCACAGACAATTCAAGTAGTTTTAGGAAAAGTCAGTATTGGGAATGCACTTTCAAACCTGGTCCATACATGATTATCAGCATCTGCAGATAGAAGATACATGAGGATTGCTATCAATTTAGTTAGCAATGCCTTACATAACAATTCTAACTAAGGGTGGGCATACGCTATGCTGTTTGTTGCAATTTTTGCCCATTTACTCATCTGAAGGTCTAAACTGAGCTTCAGAATTCCTAATTGAACTAATATTCAGTTCACTCTTAATGGAGACATCATGCAGCTAACCCTATAGATTGGTTTTGACATTTTTTCATACAAGCTGAAAAATCTTTAATGCAATGACAGTGAATCACATTCTTTCCCCTCACTCATTTTAAACAGTGGTTGCTTTTTGTCAGTTGAATGCTTTGTGATTAGAGAGAAATCTTGGTCATGATTTCTCATAATATTGTAGGCTCTAGTCCAATAACATCCAGCTTGCTCACTTATCAAGTGTAACATACATGTGTATTCTTTATGCTCCTCTTTGGAAATAGTAAAATGACAGGAGGTTGATGTCTTGCCTATATTAGTGACTTCCAACCATCTGTATAAACATTACAAACCCACTGAAGTCCATGATAGAATTGTCATGAACTTAAGCAGTTGGGCTTCATGCAAATCATTGGAGAAAACACTGAAATAGGAACCAATCAGCCTGGAAAGAATAGATTTTTCCATGATTTTCGTAGTGGATACACAGTGGATGAGGAAGAGTGTGTATTTAGAGAACTTTAACATGCTTCACAGGCTGCCATTGTGTAAGCATGGCTTTGATACCTGAGCACTTCAGGTCTAGAAATACTATTAAAATAAGTACATAAGCTTGAATTGGCTTGTTTCTAAGTAGAATTCCATGGTTATTACATTGCCTAACTGTCAGTCTCTTTCTAGGTCCACATGTGCTATGTGGATTTTAAGGGAAGCAGTAATTTGTCTGTATCCTGCTTCTTCTTCAAAAGCCCTCAGACGGGGGTGAAATGGTTGTAAGGTGCTGCACAGGTTCAGTATCTGTTGAAGTTTGTGAGAGCCGTAGGCACTTCATGTGCTTCCTGAGCAAGGGAGTTGTCATTTACGCTCTGTGCCTTCTGAGGAACCTGAGAGAGTGTTTGTGTATTAAAGATAAAATGCTGATGACTTAAAAAATATATATATATTGCATTGAGGGATTGTTTTACTTACATTTAGAATACTTGGTAAAAAGGTAAATGTTTTACTGCAGAGATACCAACTTCAGTATTAGTGGAGTTTTTATTTTTCTTTTTAAAGAAAAACACATTTGAAAAGTCTTCTTATGGTTGACTTGGATTATTCAAGCGTAGGTTAAGCTATATTACTACAGGGCAAGTCATCCTTTTTCTGGAGAAGTAACACAATTTCTTTTTTTATTTCCATTGAATGAAGAGGTATGCAATGCATATTTAGGTATTAATGAAGCATCTGTCACCCTTTCCTGCCACTCCTTCCTCTTTTTTGCAGTCCTGGCCACATGGAAGTGTTGCAGAGGATAATGTACACAGAGACTTATTTGGTTTTCATCAACATCTGTGGTCTTGGAGATGTGGGACAGAGGTGTTTAATCCACCACTTGCAGTTCCTGCACAACCACTGAAACAAATTCCAACTCCCTCAATGTTCTTTCTGGGATGGTTGTGTTCCCTCAGGTGTAACTCAGTATGCCGTCACTCATACCCTGACAGAGTGAGATAGGTGTCTGGCCTGTTCCTCACCTACTCTTGAGGAACAGGATGCTTAATGAAAGTTTTTCTCATCCCTTTTCCTTCTTCCCCTTTCTGGCTCAGTTTTCTGGGGACAGCAACCCAAAGTTCTCCTCAAGTGTCACAGAGCTGTATGGTCTTGCTAATAGATGGTTGGGCACCGCTGCTTAGTTATGATTTGAGGTATCAAGCTAGGAAACCAACCTGAATGCCTGAAGTAGTCTTTCTTAATCTTTTTATCTTCCTTTAATATGACCAGAGTCTTGGTACAAAAGTCCTTAGTAAATAACTTCAGTGGGAATTTACTCAGACTCCACAGAGCTGACTCCTCATAGCTGGTTACAAATTTCTGAGTTTAATCTATTTAACACCAGAAACTTTATTAATTTATTTATTTTTAAGAAAGAATGGTGTTAGGAAGTTTTTTGCTTTTGTTCTTATTTTCCCTGACAAGAATATGTATCCATATTTTTATTTCTCTCTAATGGAGTATTCAGAAAACTTCCTAAATGTACTGAGTACCTCATGCCCTTATTTATATTACAAATGTTGACTTTATATTCAGACCTCAAATTCTAGGGAAAAATATTTATGTACTTTTTCTTCTTTTGTGATTCTAGAAAGAGCATATACCAATTAACTACTGTCATTCCTTACATAGGTGTTCCCCTGCCAAGCTAGGCTTCAACAGCTTTTCAATCTTTATTCTGAAAATATTTTTTTGTTATTTGCTTTACTGGGTAGCTGAAAAGTGTAAAGCATTAAACTGTTTTTTTCAAACTTTTATTTTGTTTGAGGCATTTGAATAAGTAAAGCCAGAAAGCAAGTAGGGCATATTGAGCTATAAGACTTTTCAAACTTTAAGTTTACAATTTTCTAAGACATGGCAATTTATCATCCAGTGATAAATCAGTGGTAATTGTTTATTCTTCTTGTGTATGTTTTCTGACAAAGAGCAATTATCTGTATTTTCTTTTCTTTTCTTTTCTTTTCTTTTCTTTTCTTTTCTTTTCTTTTCTTTTCTTTTCTTTTCTTTTCTTTTCTTTTCTTTTCTTTTCTTTTCTTTTCTTTTCTTTTCTTTTCTTTTCTTTTCTTTTCTTCTTCTTTTTTTTTTTTTTTTTTGAAAATGTGACCATACTCATGAATACAATGAGGTGAGCCACAATGTGGAGTTGTCGGGTTGTTGTGTTTTTTGTTTTTGTTGTTTGTTTAGATTTATTTCAAATTTCTCTTCAGCCTCATTTAAGTGTATATTACATTTCAGAATATCTGTGGTAAATAAGTAAATTCTTTCAACTTAAAGCTATCTCCAGAAACATGGAATTATTCAGTGTAGAAGAGGCCTGTGGAGATCATTTGCACCAGCTGCTTGCTCAATGCAGGGACAATGTCAGAATAAGATCAGGTTGCTTAGAGTAAGTTTGGACAATAAAAGAAAAGTCAGCAATTATTTTACATTTCTGAAGTTTAAGGCAGAGATTTGTACACACCAGTTTTGCTTCTATTTCATCCAAGTACCTGAAAATTGAAATTAAAAAGAAGTTACTTTGCAACTTAGAATTGTGGCAATACAATTCAAGTGTTCTGTTGCAAGCTTCAGAGAAGGGATTCTGATGCTCCATGCACATAGCTGTTTGTGTTTGCTCATCCCCCATTTACTGTAACTGTCAGCTCTGAATTCTTTTTCCCTAACAGGACTCATCAAAGATATGTAATGGTAATTGCCTTGTAGTATATTATTAAAAGGAATATTACCCTAGGTAATAACAAAAATCTTAATACAGCAGCTGGCACATACAGACCAAATGGAGGCATTAAAATACATACAAAGACTAGATGAACTTATTTTTGTGTCTGAATTTCAGTGAAAACATGAACTTGAATGAGAAACTAACAACCTATCATGTTGTCAAAAAAAAAAAAAAAATTAAAAAATCAGAAATGTGCAGAGCTGGAAAACTAAAGCCTGAATCTGTTGGGGCTATCTCTGTACAGTTATATGCAGCCAGTAGCATGGCAAGGGAGCAGGAGTTCAAAGCATGGGCTGATAAGCATAAAAAGAAAACAAGAAATAGCCAGGTGTCAGTTTATAACTGTATTTAGTTCATTCAAAAGTCCTGGTTTAGAAAATCAAGACCTATCAGCATACCCAGTCTTTGAAGAAGCTAAGAGTGGTGGCTGAAAAGGGAGTTTACCCATGGTCCCCATTTTAACCTCCTGAGTTCTGTTCTGGGTGGAATTAATAATCTTACATGGATTAACATAAATTATATACTTGAGACAAATATCTACCAGACATGCATGGATCTGTTCTTCCTGAACTGTATCTAGATCCAGTAGGTCTGGCATGCATCTGACCTGTCTATTTAAAAAAAAAAAAAAAAAAAAAAAAAAAAACAAACCACGACGCCTATGTAGTGAAATGTATGAGATATATCAAAACTTCTGTAAACTCATGGATCAGGCACAAAAATGCATGTGGCACCTTAGGTCTAAAACACAATAGAAGTGGGCCTTCCAATTTTTCTGAGCCTTTAAGAACTTCAGCTTTGAGTGTAATTGTGTCTTCCCCAGAAATACAGTTGAAAAAGACATATATTTTTCACAGAAAGAATGACTATTGTTGGTTATTTTACTAGAGAAATCACTTTAAGGGTTTAATGTTCGAAATCTTTCTTCTGTAAGATACACTTTAGCCTAACACAGATTTGTAGTCTGTGATTAGTGGGTCAAGACTAAGTAGTTATAGTGATGCCTTCTGATTTCAGTCTATGAAATATTTCAGTTGATTATATTATGAAACCAGAATAGAAAATTGTTGGGGTTTAGGGTTTTTTAATCACCAGCTTTAGGTTTAAAATTGAAAATTACTTAAAAGGGAAATCAGAAGTTGCCCACTATCCCAACTGGAAATTTAAAAAAATAATTACAACTACTCAGGGTGTGACCATATAAACAATCAGACCTAACTGTTCAGAGAAATACTATTTTTATTTTATGTTTTAATGTAAATTCCACAGTTGTTGCCATCTGCATTGTGTTGGCTTGTATCTTTCTGTGCTTTCGGTGTGTGCAAACTAAATTCCTTCCGGCTACATGTATAATTAACCTGAAAGCTTGCTCTGAAATGTAATGCCCTGACCCCACGTGTGAACCACATCATCATGTGGTTAACCATGGGTTGGCTAATACTTGTGCACCATCAGAAGGCTCTGGAAACTTCAAGAATTCATACAACTCCCTGACATGATTCACTTGCTATATAAAGAACCAAATGCATATGAGCCTCAGCTATTTGTCCTCAGCTGCCAATCTTCTAGTAGTAAATTGTGATCAGTCTGTTTGTTGACACTTCCTCCTCTATTTACTTTCGTCAGTTTAGTGTCCTTTCTCTGCTTTACCTGCCCTATCTTTTGTTGCAACTGCCCTCACTGAACCTTGTTTTTCTTTTTTACTCTTTTTTTTTTTCCCATGTCTTTAAAATTCTTCAAATATTCACAGTGTTTTGATTCTTCTATCAAGCAGAAAGTTTATAAAGGGTGCAATAAGGTCCTGGGGAAATGGCTCTGTTCTTAAACATGTGCTGGAAGAAGGCCAGCATTTCATGGGAATAGTGTTAAATGGTGGCAGCCTCAGGACATTGAAAGCATCCCATCTGCTGGCAGGTATGAGAGTAATAAATGCCAGATAACGTTTAAAAAAAATAATGTTTTTCTAAAGGCAAGAAGATACAAATCATTGTAATTTGGGCAGCATTGCATATATTTCTTTCATGAAAAGCTGCAAGAAATCTTTGTTTGGGAGCCCCATAACAGACCTGCAATTATCTGAATTTTTGCTACTGTTTTCTGGGTTGATGACCCAGAAGAACTCTTTGGATTGGATTTTGAATTGGATTTCCTTCAAAGTTGTTCCTGTGTTGCCTCCTGTGTTCACTGTTGCCTCCCAGAAAAGATCCATGTGGGGACAGGCAGGATTCCCTTTTTTCCTGCTCCTCACCACTGCAAGCATCAATACATCCTTTCTGTCACACCCTGCCAGCACTCCTGATCTGGCCCAGCTTAGCTTCCAGCTTTTCTATATTGTCTTTAAGCTGAGCATGGGGAAAGGATGTATGTGGTTCCAACGGAACAATGGCATTGATCTCCAAACAGTGAGAAAGCAATGTACCTCACCAATCTGAATGCAGGAACTGCTGTACCTTTTAAAGATTCTCCCGGGGCTGTGAGCTGTGGGAGAAAACTTCCAAATAGCAACTGCCTACATCAGGATCTGCTCACCTGCTCCCTGCCTCCTCTGCGGTCTTACTCACAGCCCAAGTTAGTTACTTGTGCCATGTCAGGATAATGCAGCCCAGGCTTTCAAAATAAACATAGTGCTTCATCTACCCCCCTCCTTGAATGCAGCAGCTTGCAGGGAGAAGGCATGTCAAGAACAGTCAACTTGTGGTTTCCATGGCTGTCCCACAACCCCATATACATGTGACTTCTCACATTCCCTTAATGACTATAGGAGGAGATTTTATTTCTATTTTGAGAAAGGTGCTAAGATGGTAACAGGTATGCAGACAACTGCATAGAGGTTTCCCTACCTGTTTTCCTATGCACAGCAATGTTGAAAAAGTGTGAAAAATTGCACTACTGCATATGAGCAGTGGTAGTGCATACCATGCCATTCAGACCATAATCCTCATCTGCATGTGCAGGACATTGGAGGTAGTTCCTTGAATCATCATTCAGAGTACACCTGTGAGAATCCCCTGAGGCAAGATATGTGTCCCATGAGACACTGATGTGCCATCATGAGGCAGAGAAGGTTCAATGACTGTCTGAATTATGCCTTGATCTTTTATTGAAGAATGGGCATGCAGAGACTTTGGTCTCTGGCCACCCAATACATCCTGGAAAGGTGTGATTAAACTGAGAAAGTGGCAGATGGCCTCGGATGTTTTATCACTCCCTTTGCTCACTGTCAACTTGACCGTCCCAAACTGGTTAGCCACAGGTAGCACCTGGGTGTAGGCACTCCAAAGAGTGATGGCCACATCGAGTGAAATGTCCTCCCATGACACATGAGGATCATGGAGGTGAGACAGTGGTGGTAGTCCCACATCTCAAGATATGTGTGGACAGTGGACATAAAGTTACATCAGCACAAATTCCCAAAAGCTGGGAATTTTACTCTGCAGGCAAATTGAAGTGTAGGAGGATGGGTACTAGCTCATTCTGCTGGTGCAGCTGCAGAATTTAGTCACTCCCCTATCTGTGGTGCCTCACAGTACACACTGTCCATGCTCAGAAGACGGAGTGGCAGGAACCATGAAAATCAGTTTCTAATGGTGCAAATGTTTTTAAATATGTAGCTTTTTATGGTGATTGAGGCACTGATGTATTAATATCATCTCAGTATGAAAGGATGTTGTGGCGCATCCTAGTGGAGCCTACAGTTTCAGAAAGGAAAAGGTTTCTGGGGTAGAAAATTCTGAAGCTCATGAGTAATGGAGATACGCAGCATTGGATCAGGTAATCCTGAGTAAATTTACCTGACCCTTTTATTGGAGATACGAGGAACTTCAGCATGTATCACTTTAAGCTATTATCTGCTTCTCTTGCACCTAATTAATTGCTAACCTGTAAAATAGCCACAAACAACATTTACCTTGCCTCCATAACAGACATTTTAAAAACAGGATTGAGACCAACCTGAAACTTCAGTAGTGAAGCTATTGCCTATGAAAGCTGTGCAGTGGTAGCTGATAATTCATGCTGAAATACCAGTGTTTGGTGCCAACTTCCCTCGTTATCACATCTGCCGAAGAACCGAAAATTAATACTAAATTCTGCATTAACATTCTGAATATGACTGAGACCAGCTAATCCTAGTGAAGCTATGTTGATTTTCCAGAAAATCTTAGCAGCAAGCATTGTTAGCATGAGGATTGTTTGTGATTTAATGATGGTAAGAAGAGTTACTTTTAATGAATTAAGTATATTGTCTTAGCTCTTTTTTTCCCTATTGTATGGAATGTCTTTAAGTTATCATCATAGGATGGCTTGGGTTGAAAGAAACCTTAAAGATTGTCTAGTTCCAACCCCCCTGCCATGGGCAGGGATGCCACCCACTAGTTCAGGTTGTCCACAGCCTTGTTCAACCTGGTCTTGAACACAGGACCAACTCACAGACCAACAAGGTTACGTTCTGTAACAGCCAGAACATAACAGCCATTTTCATAATTTTCACTGTCACAAATTCAATTTTACTACTTTGGGAAAGCAGACCAGATTTAAGAATACATGGAGCTAACAGTCATATGAGGTTGTGAAATTGTGAGAATCTCATATGACGGCACACTTAACAATAGAAATATATCAACAACATGTAAACAACAAAGTTTACATCTATAAGAACCACAGCAAATATGTACATAAGGATTTTAACTTCCACTAGATGAATGAAAAGCACCTTTGTCCCACTTGCTGAGATAAAGGGTTTCTGGGAGTTGCTTACAGTATGAGAATTTTCAGAAATTAAGACTCAACTATGTAAAAAGTCGTCTGTTTTACATAGTCATACTAGAAAAACAACTTCTGATTCTTGGGGTAACTTTCTATTTCTATAGTAGATGCCATCTATTACTAATACAATCTTTTATCTTTTTTTTTTTTTTAATCTAAGCTTTGAGAGCTGTCATGTTTTGTGATTGTTTGTTTGTTTGTTTGTTTGTTTTCCATCTGCTGAATGCATTATCTCTTAGCATAAGCATCTCCCCATATACATTCTAAGGTTTTGAGATTTACATTATAAATGATGAATGGGACTAGGTAATACTACTTGTACTGCTTGGGACTGTTCTTACGAAATAACAGTGATTCTCTCCCTAGTAATTCAATTTGCATAAGTTATCACATGGATGGTAATTAGCAGAGGGTTTCTAGTTCTTGACCTCTTGCTGAACAAGCTCACTGGAGAATAATTTCCCCTGAGGGTGGGAATAACTAGATAGAAAAATAGATTAACCTGGTATTGTTAAGGCAGCATGATACTGGATCAATGGTTAGCCTGAGATGTACTGTAGAAATGCCTAGAGCAGGAAAAAATCCAGCAATTAATAGCAACTACTGGCATCAATGCCAACAATTCAGCAGCGATATAAAGTAAGAGAGGGAGGCTGCAATTGCAGAGGAGGTCTTTTTTGTCACTTTTAAAGAGTGCTATTTACAAAACTACTAATAATTTAAAATATTCTGTTACTCTCCATCTTCATCCAGTCCTTCCTTCAGTTTAGGATGCACATTCAAAATGTTTGCTGTGTGGAATTAGTCACTGTATTTAATTGCTATCTATCGACCATCTGATTAACATTGAAAGCACAAAGTTTAGATGAGGGAACAGTGCAATAATCTACTAACTGTATCCATGTGACAGAGTTAATTCCTCTTATGAAATCCCCTCAAATATTTTTCTACTGAGGAGCTTTTTCTTGATCTGTATTTTTAAAGAGATGATGTGCGAAGTGATGCCCACGATAAACGAGGACACCCCGATGAGTCAACGGGGGTCCCAAAGCAGCGGCTCGGACTCGGATTCTCACTTTGAGCAGCTGATGGTGAACATGCTGGATGAAAGGGACCGTCTCCTTGATACTCTTCGGGAGACACAGGAAAGCTTGTCACTTGCACAGCAACGCCTACAGGATGTCATCTATGACAGAGACTCCCTCCAGCGACAGCTTAACTCAGCACTGCCTCAGGTATGTAGCTTATTTTTTAAATTTTTTTTTTTAGGTTCACCATTTTTCTAGTTAATCATTGACTTTAACCCTAATCCATATGTATTCCTTGAGGGCCAAATTCTGCTCCCATTGAGGTCGGCTGCAGAACTCCTATGGATTTAGTAGTATCTGGCTTGCCCTCTTTGGGACCTATCTTCTCTTCAATGTTGTGAGCAGGAGTAATGTTGTTGACTCCAAGGAGAGCAAGGTGGAAGCCTATAGCTACTGGTTCTTTTGGCTGTTGCTCTAGCACTTAAAAGAGATTAGGGATCTTTTAAATTAAAGATCTAATTGTGGGAATGAAGTAAGAAGAATAAGGAAATTTCCTACAGACTCTATTCCAGATAAGAGTTTTTAACTAATATTACAATAAATAAAATTAGTTTATGTAGGTCAAATAAAGTAGTACACACAAAAGGAAAACCAGCTGGCATTTTCATATTTTTGTTCAATTTTAAAATAATTATATAAGTATCATTATATAAAATTCCTTTTGTCTCTTTTAGGAACTGAAAATACATTACTTCAGTTAAATAATAATATGATGCTATACTTCAGCCCGTTATTTCAGTATAAAATTATTTTGCATTAGTATTAAAAGCAGAGAAATATAAGAGTTCAGCCGGCATATCTGCCCTGAGGTTGCAAATACACCATGTGTCAAAAAGCAGTTTTTCTCCATGTTATTTTCTTTGCATTTCCCAGCTGTCTCTTGCTAGAGGTTTTGATTGTAACCGTGAGAGCCTGGGCATAGACGTATACCTGTTAGACAGTGACTAGAGAGACAGAGAGAGGAAGCTGTATGATTGTAAGAAGAAAGTGGAAAGGATAAATTGAATCAGTAAGTACGTTCTTGAAGACAGAAAAGGAAAAAGGCACCCACTGGAGCTGGAAAGGGAAACAGTTGCTTAAGGACTGACCAGAGAAAGATATTGAAATACCATGGGATAGGACTGAAAAGAAGAGACCGTAATCATTTGAAAGTATTGGTTTGCACCTCAAGCACTATCTTCAGGCAATAAGAATGGCTGCACGTGGCTTGGGTCAAAGAAAAAGGAGCAGCAATGATCCTGATATACAGTAAAATCAATGGTTTTTGCTTGTTTGTTTTTCTCAAATTTGTAGGCAATTGACCCTTTCTATTTCTATTTCTATTCTTCATAAAATAATGTAAAAGAATAAGCAAAAACCAGAATATATTATTTATTCTAAGATTTCTTGCAAGAAATATGAAGAAGAGAGGTTATGCATTGGTGAACCTCCCTATTCAGTGTGCTGCTTAGTACAGAGGCACTCACTATTGAGCCCATAATGAGGTGTTCCTATTGAGCGCTAGCAGGTGTCTAAGCCTTCATGTTTATGTGCCTCACAAAAGCAAAACTCTTGCTAAAATTTAGGAGATTAGGTAAGGAAAATAATGTTCAGCAGCAATGTGATACAGTACGTAAAACAAACAGAAATTTTAAGGAACTAGAACATGATGTGATTTTAAATTTTAATACTTCTAGTAAATGTTGGTGGTGTATGGCTTTGAACTGTAGGGCTCTGCAGTCCATACAAGTAATGTATTTGTCAGACACACACTTAGCATTTACGCCATGCACACTTCAGGTAGTATTCATCCACACATATATAAGTAGAGATGCAAGGTTACCATAGAAGAAACTGTATGACATACTGCTTACACTTCAAAAAAGAACCAGATTTTTTTTCCCCATCAATTAGATAGTCTAGATCTTAATGTAAGTAATTCAGTTCTGTAAAAATCTGTTTTTATAAGTACAGAACACTGGCTTAGTAACATAGCATTCTCATAATATATTCTTCCAAGAAAATTACTTGCATGACTGCCATGCTGTTTAGCTTCCTTTCCTGACCTGGGAAATCCTACATAGTACTTTTATCATTTTCTTTTTTGTTTAAGGTGTTATGAATAGCAAGTTTGCTGTGTTAGCTGCTTGACTGAGATCTATGACAAAATGCTACCAGGTACTTTTATTATTGAGAGGAAGAATTCTGTGTTCACTCCATTTAGAAGAATGCACAAGTACTCTATATGATAGAATCATAGAATCATTAAGGTTGGAACAGACCTTCAAGATCATCTGGTCCAACCATACCCCTACCATTAGTGATGACTATTATTTAGTTATAAAGTAACATCTAATGAGTCTTGCTTTATCTGAATATATTTCTTTTATCTCTTGATTTCTTGAGAGGTTTTCAAAACAATTATTTCTTAGCATTTACGTAGTGCTTTGCATCTAGAAAGTACATATTGACACACTTATGTTCCAACACTTTTTTGTCAGGGCACTGATTTTTTTTGTTATCTTAAGAAACATTTGAAAATATAGAATGAATCATGGAATCATAGGAAGGTTTGAGTTGGAAGGGACCCTAAAGATCATCTAGTTCCAACACCCTTGCCATGGGCAAGGACACCTTCCACTAGACCATGGTGCATAAAGCTCCATCTAACCTGGCCTTAAACACTTCCAGGGATAAAGAATTCACAGCTTCTTTGGGTAATCTGTCCCAGTGCCTCACCACCCCCATAATGAAGAATTTCTTTCTTATATATAATCTAAATCTACCTTTTTACTTTAAAGCCATCACCCCTTGTATTTCTACACGCCCTTGTAAAAAGGCCCTCTCCAGGTTTCTTGTAGACCCCCTTTAGCTAGGAAGGCAGCTATAGAGTCTCCCTGGAGCCTTCTCTTCCCCAGGCTGAATAACCCCAACTCTCTCAGCCTTTCTTCATAGGAGAGGTGCTCCAGCTCTCTGATAATTGTTGTGGCCCTTCTCTGCACTCAATCCAGGAAGTCCATGTCCTTCTTGTGTTGGAGGCCCCAGAGCTGAATGCAGTACTGGAAGTGGCATCTCACAAGAGTGGAGTAGAGGGGGAAGATTATCTCACTTGACCTGCTGGCCACACTTCTTTTGATAGAACCCAAGATACGGTTGTCGCTTGCAACTGCAAGCATATATTGCTGGGCGATGTTGAGCTTCTCATCAGCCAACATCTCCAAGTCGTTCTCTCCGGGGCTGCTCTCAATCTATTCCCAGCCTGTATTTGTGTTTAGGTTTGCCCTGATCTAGTTGCAGGACCTTGCAATTGGGCCCACTTCTGAAGCCTTAGTGAAGCCATGTTGGCTGTCGCCAATCACTTCTTTGTTTTCCATGTGCTTTCGTTTCCAGGAGGATTTGCTCATGATCTTTCTGGGCACAGAGGTGAAACTGACTGGCCTGTTGTTCTGCTAGTTTTCCTTTTTCCTGTTTTAAAAATGGGGGTTATGTTTTCCTCTTCCAGTCAGTGGGAACTTCTAGCCTGATCCCTGGTTACTTGGACAATGTCTCTGTATTCCTCCCAGGTATATTAAATATGGAGGTTGGGATAGTAGTTAATGTTGTTACAGCTACAGTTGGAGCCAAATACTATAACCAAAATGCAAACTATGTGTTTAGATGGCTCTAAGTTTCTATAGTATTCTGTACTGCAACAGGGGAATGTATAGTTATCTATTTATTTCAATTTTGAGTTACAAATATTTAGTTTTCCTGTTATATTGCTATAATTGAAATATTGTTTAGTTCTATTAGATTAGCAGTCATAACCTTATGAACATCTATGTTTAACAGAACAGATGTGTTTAAGGAAGGAGGAAAAAATGAGCAGGCAATTACAGACCAATTGGACTAAATGTAATTACAGAGAAGACTTTAAAATTTATTTTGGAGGAAAAAGTAATAATAAGTCAAAAAGTTAATGTAAAATTGTGACAAGGATTTGCCAAAATTATCTTTATACAGAGTAACTGCATATTACTTTTTGCTACCTCAAGTGTTAGACTAGGGAACTATGACATCCCTAAACTAGCTATCTTCTGAAGTGGCCACTAGTTCTTCTGAAGTAGTCACTTAAATGACTACATATAAGTTAGTTAGGTAAACAATAAATGACAGATAGGAAAAAATGTCACTTATAGTAGACATTGACAGGATGAAAGGAAGTTGGTAGATTCAATTCATTAAGAATATGTTTGGGGATCAATTTTTGTTATTAATTTGAACACAGGAAATTGGAGCAAGACAGTAGAAATTTTAGATGACAAAATTATGTCAAATATTCAACTAAGAGAATGAACATGATATGTACATGATATGTACAACAAGAGTAATAATGTAGGATGAAATAGCACAGTACAAAGATGAGGACCCTATCTCTAGCAGTTAATAAAGATAAAATATGTTCTGGCCTTTTATTTAGAGAGGGAAAATACATATTATAGAATTATTGTAGGCAACTATTGAGAGGTGAGTGTGAATGAAGCAAATATAATTTGGTGATGCATTACATAAAAGATTTGTATTAGAAATAGGCAAGTGTTATTGAACCAAGGGGTGGTTTGAACCTTATTGTCTGTGTTTTGGCTCAGTAGTGATTGAGAGCCAATTGCATGTTGGAAGAGATTCAGAAAAAGACTGCTAGAGCAAAGAGGTGATAACTTCTGCATGAAAAGACTAATTGAAATTTTCTTGCTTCTGGGGAAACTATGTTCAGAATGAATATGAGTGATTTTGTGAATTTTCTTGGAAAGGCACTAAAATGGAGAGGCTAGGTAAAGATGAGTGTAAAGTTTTAAGCTAAAAATAATGTTGACGGATGAACAAATTAGTATAAGGTGCCATGAATAAAAGATACATCACTCATCAGAGAAAGGTCTTGAGTTATCAAGAAATGACATTTAGAATCCATCTTTCTCAGAAAAATACAGAGTCAAAGCAAACTGTTTTTGAGATGAAGCTGGTGTGAAAGACATTATAGAGCATAGTACGTTTGGTTAACTTTGAACTTGACCCAGAATACCCCTTCCTGGTTTTTATTTCAAACTTCTCTGTGGAGAGATTCCACTTTGTGCAATCAGTCCACTTTGTGGAATCAGTCACGATGGTAAAATGAAACATGAGTCTGAAACTGAACTACTAAAACTATTAGAATTACGTGGTTGTACAGTTAAGTTGAGAAGTGTTCTGTGCATATTCAAAATCTAGTTCACAAGTGGTCTTTGTTTATTCCTTGCAAGGCTTCATGCTGACAGTGGAAACCTCCAAGGAAAGTGCACGTGGGTCTGCACTGCATGTTCCCTCACATCAGGAATTTATTGTATTTAGGTCATGACTCTAGAGTCCAGTAAAAATATATATATATACACAAAGTTATTTTTCTGTAGCATAAAAACTGCTATGCCAAAGTAAAGTTTCTGTTCTTAGAAACTGTGACTTCTGTTCTGAGAGGTGGAAAGATGAAAATGTTTTGTAACTTGCAACTTTCTCAAGCAAATTTCACCACAATCTCATCTAAGCTAAATTGTCTGGAAAATATCAGCAGTATTATTTGGCCTATAAACAAACATTAAAAAAATACAATTGATGTCATTAATTTATAACAAATCATAAGGATCCCAAGAGTTGTGGTAATTATAAATGTTGTGTTCTGATAAAAAATGCTGAATTAGGCTTATTTCATGATAGCTTTATTATTTCTTTAACTCTTTCAAAAATAAGTTATAAGGTATGGAAGATGCTAAGGTAATGTTTATATGAAGATGCTCATAGGTCATTAATCTAGTCAAATATGTATATTTTGTTCACTAATAATGCAATTGGTCAGTGATTTATTTAGAAATTAACCAAATATTCACAGAATCACAGAGTGGTTGAAGTGGGAAGGTGACCATTTCTGACTGCTCCAGCAGGGTCAGCTAGAGCAGAACCACGTCCAGGCAGCTTTTGGTTGTCTCCAAGGATAGAGACTCCACAACTTCTCTAGGCAACTTGTGCCAGTGTTTGGTTATTCTCCCAGGAAAGAATGGTTCCTGATGTTCAAGTGAAACATCCTGTGTTTCAGTTTGTACCTATTACCTCTTTAATATTTTATTAATAGAAAAAAGGGATAACACTGTGGCACAGGCCTATGGCTGTGTGAGATGAAAAAATAGAACAGTTTTTAGAGCACTTTAAAGACTTTATAGTGCTGAAATGGGTCCCAATAATTGTTAGTCAGGAAAATTTCTATGTTAATCATCAAAGTCATTCTCTTTCTCCTGCCCAACACTGGAAATTCAGCTAGACATCACTGGACTCTTTTTTAAGGGATCATTTTAAATGTGTAACAACTTTTTGTTCTTATGAATAACTTTCAATTTGAATCTGAACTAATAGCAGAATTATATTATGATTATTATATTATATTATATTTTGGAAAAAAAGTAATTTTAAAATAAGCTTTTAAATGCAATGGTTTGATTTTATTTCAAACATTTGTATAATTTAAATGAAAATGCTAAATTATTTTAAAGTTCTTTGAATAAAAATAAAATATTGAAATTTTAACTTTTATTTTTTATTAAGTGAATGTAATTTTGTGAAAGATTTGTGCATATTTCATAAAATAATCAGTTTTTATTTTAAACGTTGCTAACGAATTCACACTTCAGAGTCCAAGCTTAGAGAAATGCTACTACAAGTCTGAATAATAATCTGTGAGCAAACTTTGTAAGTGAAGCATTTTTCCAGTTGAAAGCGGTAGATCATGACCTACATTCATTGACCAGGGCTTTGTTATTTATGGTATCACATTGATTTTCTTCAGTTTTTGTATTAAAAAAAAAAAAAAAAACAACATTTTTTTAAAAGAAAATTCATAGATCACATAAATGTCATACATTACTGAAGTTATAATGACATTTTCAAATGGGTTATATACAATGGAGCATAATTTTTGTTGATTTAAGGAATACATAGTTTTAATTGTATGATTTATTTCTAGGATGTTACCTGTGTTTTTATGTCCTTTACTGGGCAGTTGCTTTTGTACAGAAAGTCTAAGTTCTGATTTCACTGAGAATTTATTTTAGCAGAATTGTCTTTGCATGGTTGTAACTTGTTTCATGTTCTGGTGATCAGACTCTGTATCTAATCCTAAACTTTTATAGTACAATTCACCCCAACTAATAAAGCTGTCTAAAAGTTAAGCTCTTAGTCTTAATCGTACAGAATTTCTCTATAAGAAAATGAGGAAGAATAGGCCCATCAGAAAGGGCAGTTCATTTTGTAAATTCATTAATGACTAGCTTGAGTGTTTAACTCTTAGATAGCTAAACTTACATGAAGTGAATTCACAGAATCACAGAATCACAGAATTTCTAGGTTGGAAGAGACCTCAAGGTCATCGAGTCCAACCTCCAACCTAACGCTAACAGCCCTCCACTAAACCATATCCCTAAGCTCTACATCTAAACGTCTTTTGAAGACTTCCAGGGATGGTGACTCCACCACTTCCCTGGGCAGCCTGTTCCAGTGCCTCACAACCCTTTCAGTGAAGAAGTTCTTCCTAACATCTAACCTAAAACTCCCCTGGCTCAACTTAAGCCCATTCCCCCTCGTCCTGTCACCAGGCACGTGGGAGAACAGGCCAACCCCCACCTCGCTACAGCCTCCCTTGAGGTACCTAAAAAGAGCGATAAGGTCGCCCCTGAGCCTCCTCTTCTCCAGGCTGAACAAGCCCAGCTCCCTCAGCCGCTCCTCGTAGGACTTGTTCTCCAGGCCCCTCACCAGCTTCGTCGCCCTTCTCTGCACCCGCTCAAGCACCTCGATGTCCTTCTTGTAGCGAGGGGCCCAAAACTGAACACAGTACTCGAGGTGCGGCCTCACCAGAGCCGAGTACAGGGGGACGATCACCTCCCTAGCCCTGCTGGTCACGCTGTTCCTGATACAAGCCAGGATGCCGTTGGCCTTCTTGGCCACCTGAGCACACTGCTGGCTCATATTCAGCTGACTATCCACCATCACTCCCAGGTCCTTCTCTGCCTGGCAGCTCTCCAACCATTCCTCTCCCAGTCTGTAGCTCTGCTTGGGGTTATTGCGCCCCAGGTGCAGGACCCGGCACTTGGCCTTGTTGAACTTCATGCAGTTGACCTCAGCCCATCGGTGCAGCCTATCCAGATCCTCCTGCAGAGCTTTCCTACCCTCGAGCAGATCGACACATGCACCTAACTTGGTGTCATCTGCGAACTTACTGAGGGTGCACTCGATGCCCTCGTCCAGATCATCAATGAAGATATTAAAGAGGACCGGCCCCAGCACCGAGCCCTGGGGGACGCCACTAGTGACTGGCCTCCAACTGGACTTGGCTCCATTCACCACGACTCTTTGGGCCCGGCTATCCAGCCAGTTTCTAACCCAGCGAAGCGTGCGCCAGTCCAAGCCAAGAGCAGCCAGTTTCTTGAGGAGAATGCTGTGGGAGACGGTGTCAAAAGCCTTGCTGAAGTCAAGGTAGACCACATCCACAGCCTTTCCCTCATCCACCCAGCGCGTCACTCTGTCATAGAAGGAGATCAGGTTCGTCAGGCATGACCTGCCTTTCATAAAGCCATGCTGACTGGGCCTGATCGCCTGCTTCCCCTGCAATTGCTGCATGATGACTCTCAGGAGGATCTGCTCCATGAGCTTTCCTGGCACTGAGGTCAAACTGACAGGCCTGTAGTTTCCCGGGTCTGTCCTCCGGCCCTTCTTGTAGATGGGCGTCACGTTTGCTAGCCGCCAGTCGATTGGAACCTCCCCTGATAGCCAGGACTGTTGATAAATGATGGAAAGTGGCTTGGCCAGCTCCTCTGCCAGTTCCCTCAGTACCCTTGGGTGGATCTCATCCGGCCCCATCGACTTGTGCACATCTAAGTGCCGTAGCAGGTCACCAACCAGTTCTTCATGGATAATGAGGGCCACATCCTGCTCCCCATCGCCTTCCACCAGCTCAGGGTACTGGGTATCCAGAGAACATCCGGTATTGCCGCTAAAGACTGAGGCAAAGAAGGCATTGAGCACCTCCGCCTTTTCCTCATCTCTTGTAACTAAGTTTCCCCCCGCATCCAGTAAAGGATGGAGATTCTCCTTAGTCCTCCTTTTTGTGTTGATGTATTTATAGAAACGTTTTTTGTTCTCTTTAACGGCAGTAGCCAGATTGAGCTCGAAACTACAATAGTCTAAACACGCTAATCATTGCTAAAGATGATAGAGCATAAATTCTATGGAGGGACTACTGGAACTCAGGGTGTCCAAACCCGCTGCAAAGCAGAGCTTGCTATCCAGGCCTATAAAGAGTGTGCTACTGACAAATATTAATCAATTTCTGAGGCAACATCCTCTTCTGAGAAATTGTACAGCACTAACAACGAACTATGTTAATGATAAAGAACCACCAAAGGCATACTTTTTTATTTCATAAAATGCATAATAAAAATATATAACTCTGTCGAAGACCTAATATTAAATATTACAGGAGAATGACTGACTTGCCTGTCTCTATATTAGCCTCTTTAAATTTTATTTAAAGTATCTTTACCAAGAATCTCTATAACACATGGGGAAACATACAGTACTAAAGGATTCGAGTTGGACTTTTTTTTTGTCTTCATAAGAAATATGTAAAGAAATACTTTTTTTTTTTTTAATTTATTATTTATTCCCAACAACTTTCTGTGTATTGTGATTACAATGAATCTCTGTAGTGGATATCTAAATACCTGGTTCTAATTAAGCATAATTTTCTCAAGATGTTGCTAGAAGTGACTGAAATATTTTTTTTTCTTTTTTCTTCAATGAATGCTATTATTAGCATTATTTGAAAATATGTTCTTTCTGGTTATAACCAGTAGAATTCTTTGATCACTGATAGTACCCCTCAAATTTCAGCTAAACACTAACTGTTAGTTACAATAATTCAATAATAAAATCCTCAGTAGAAATATACTGATAGTCATTAAGGTTTTATTTCATCTAATAAGACACCACTTATTTGGAAATGCTTACTGGAGGCAAGATAGAAGGGAAAATTCTAAAAGGGAAATGTAATGACCTTGTTGTATTGAACCAGTTTATGTAATTTGATCAATATTAAGCTTTAATAGGATTCTGTTTAGAGAAGTTTGTTGATAGCCTTGCAGTTTCTTCCAATACTGACAAACAATTAATATTTTACTGCCAGAGAAAGGAAAGATATAGGAAGGCAACAGTCAGTAGGGCCTTATTCCAAGCCCCTCCTTCACTTTTCTGTGTGTGTATGTGTTTTTTAATGTTTAATATATGTACATGTATAGTGACATAGTTACAAAATAGCACACCAGAAAAAGTACACTAATTCTTAAATAACTGAAAATTGTTCATTTAAGTCTGTATAGTTGTTAAGCAATTTCAGGTGTTGCTGTTTGAGTAGAAATAGTTGATTGACCCACAGTATTGTTCTTAAAATAGCTTATGTTCTTGTGATGAAGATGGAATTATGCGTTTTCTCCCACTGGTTATGCTGAAAAACATACAGTAGACTAACAATGCTATCCTGTATATTTGAATGAATAATAAGAAATTTTTTTAAGTGCTAAAAACCTTGTCATGTAAGAAAAGCTTTTATGAGATTTCCATTAACTTTCTTTATATTGCAAGATTACTTTTCCTCACATTTCTACAGAATAATTTGAAAAGAATCCCATGTATCTGAGGTAGAAGTTCTGAGCTTTCTGTGTCAGAAGTTCAGTGAGGCACCATTAAACATAAATATTAAATTAATTCTAGTAGAGTAAATGTTGAGGTAAATACCTTTTGTTACAGGATTTAAGTCTACAAAGGAGAGATGAAGCCTCTGTAATTCAAACGAAATGGTCTGAATTTTGGGGTAGACGTGTGGTGCCTGGAGTTGGACTCGATGATCCTTATGGGTCCCTTCCAACTCGGGATATTCTATGATTCTATGATTCTATGATTCGTTATCGTTACAGTGGTTTAAGTGAGACACAGTGCTGAACTGTTAGTTGTGGCCAACCTTAGGAACATTTAATAAAGATTCAACTCTTACCTTCCTGAGTTACTTAAAGAACATGTATCCATGGCTGTTTCTTTCCTACATAAAAGTGAATAAAACTTGTTTGCATGGTAGTGAATACCAGTTTTATTAGGTTGATGATACCTATTATTATCTGTCAAAACAGAGTCTGGCTCTAGCATGGGTAGGTCAACACTTTAGTTGGCTCCCATTTTAGATCGTCTTTTATTGAAACTGCCAGCATATTCCCAATAGAGCACCATCATATGTAAAAGCATACATATGAGTAATTACTTGAATTCTTTTCAAGTATGAGTTTATTTTCTTGCACTCATGAAGTTCTGTATATTCAGTAGCAAAACAAAACAAAACAAACAAACAAAAAAACAACACTGTGGGCTTTATAATAAATACCTGATGACTGAAGAGGACTGATGTGACAGTCCAGCAGAAGGAAAAGCTGTTGATAAAAGAAAAAAGACAGAAACACAAATCATTAGAGGAGGAGGAGCATGTGGTGAATGCCTGAAGCTTGCAACAAGACTATGTACTCCCATTTCAATCTAAATCAGCTTCATAAACATGGCTGTACCAATTATTTTATCTTGAACCAAGTACATCAACTGCTACATTAACTATTGATGCTTCATTATCTTACTGCTTATAAAGACACGACTGAATGTGAGATAAAAATAAAATGACTCTGGTCAACAAAATAGAGCAGAGATGGTTATCCAAGTTATAAATATATCCGAGTTATAAATGGCTGTTGCCATGAAAAATCATAGACTGTAGTTTTATGAACAGCTATAGTCACATCAAGGAAAAACAGGAAAAAATAAGTCAATTTAATAAAGCTTAGCTCTGATAGGATGCTCTTTGCTCATGTCCTTGAAAGTAGATGATGTAGAACATCATCCAAGAAGAACAGAAATGCAGGACAAAAATGTAGCTTCTTGAAAATACATATTCCTTCATTAATAATTTCTCCGTTAAAAGCAAAGAAAATGCATAATATTTAATAATCAGCTTTTGGAAGCATCTCATTCAGTCTGTCTTACCATACCATACCATACCATAATAACATATACTTGCTTAAAAACATGAGAGGATGTTAGAGACTTGATTTTTTCCAAAGTACACATAATTTAGCTCTCACTGAAGTCTGTGGAGCTTTCCTGGCATCTCTGAAGAAAATAAATTATGTTGTCGAATGTGCATGTTTCATGTGGTCCCCAGGTGTCTGAATTTCTACGGATAGAAGTTATGTGCCATATACTGCAGTAATCTTGTTATACTTAATATAACATTTCTACAGTCTATTTAAAATCTGTTCCAAATCATCATTTGTTGAGTATATCTTATCCTTTAGGTATTCTTTTCCTAGTTGGAATCAGATTATGTTGGTTTCCTTTTGAATTTTTGGTGTTTTTCTGCATATTTTAGCAGTCATGAGTTGTAAAAAAATAGCAATACTCTGACAGGCAATTTGTTAAGACAGTTAATCATCTATCAAAAACAGGTAGATAATATTAAATAATACTTGGAGACCTCCCATAAGATCCCCTGTTGGAGGCTGGTTTATTTGAAATTATGAAGTAACCAGAATTACAGATTTTTATTTTTTTTTCCCATATAGGCTATTTTTTTGTGAGGTTCTACACAGAAGGGACCATTGAAAAGGAATTTAAGCAATGCTCATTACATAGTACTTTCAGCTAGGAACTAAGCTGAAAGTTAGTGAAAACCTATGAGACTAAAAAAAAAGTGAAAAAAGTGAAAATAATGAGAAGCCATGAAACAACTGGGCTTTACAACTGCTAATGACTGATGATAAAGGGAAGAGGTAATGATGAATAGGTAATAAAGAAATACATAAACTATATTTCTATATCAAAGTGGTAGAACTCAGTGAAAAGGGTAGAGTGAAAGACAATCTACACAGGATATAAAGCCCTAGGCCAGAGTTCATTGAAGTCAGTATGAAAGTTTTCCCACTTACTAGTTCTACTAGTAATGATCTAGTATTTCTATATGCTAGATAGAACTAGTTCTTAAAGAGCAAGTAGTTAATGAGCAAGCAGAGCAAAGGGGCAGAGAGGCTACAAATCTCTTCTCATAATTTTTGCACTACCTGTTTGGCACTGAAATTACATCGATTAACAAATAATTGCATTGCATATTTAAACAAGTAAAATACACAATAAACAACCCAGTGGTTTTATAAACAGAAATTCAGCCCCTCTCTTGGAACAACCTTTGTGCCTGTGATTCTTATAGAACATGATCTTCTGCCTGAATAGCCCACACACTTCATAGACTTCATTTTCATGGGTTTATTCAGAAGGCAGGGCATGTGTATGAGAATGCAGTGCTGCTTGAAATGCTTCTAGTTACTTCTGGGGTTCTTTGGACAGTGTTTTAACAAATACACTATAGAGTTGGGGAAGGAATATGATGGTATATTATGCCTAGAAGACATTTTGGTTGGGAAAAAACATTTGTGATCATTAGTTTTTAGCTTTCCTATTTGAGCAAATATGATTATTTGGACTGTAGCCACATCAAAAGTCTTCCTTGACATTCATATTGTCAAAGCAAAGCTCATGAGAGTACTTGACTCTGAAGTGCAAAATTCTGATTTTTTTATTTTTTGCTGTTACAATGACAAATATACTATAAACATTGAACACTCCAAGACAAATTTTACATTCAGAAAATACATTTTCTGATCTCCCACCCAAAAAAAAGTAATTATTTTTTCTTTGGTTTTAATGAGTAAAAATGCCACGTGGAATAATATGTTTTGGAGATGGAATTTGGAGATTATATTTTTATAGATGGAGTTTGGAGATTATATTCTTACACTAAGTTTGTCATTCCTTTGTTTGTACTTCCTTTGCTTATTGATATGAAATCCTGAATTAAAAATTGAAAGAATGAGCACCCAAGAAAATGCTGAATAAATTTGCATTGTTTTCTTTTCTAAAAGGTGAAAAATGAATACTACCTCATGTAATTGGAGAATAAGCACATTGGTATACATCTTTGGTCAAAAAAAGTCTAGAGGACACTACTTCTTTTCAGACTTTTCAAAGACTGGATACTACATAGATTTCGTTGTGCCTATTCAATTCATTTGTCACTAGCAGTAAAATCTTGATATGAGAAGCATTCCAGCAACAACAGGACACTTTAAGATAGAGTATTTCTTGTTGTTCACTAATTTGTAGACATTCAGATCAAATCCAGATATCTTACTATTATTTGAGTTGTGGTTTGTGTCTGACATAAGCTAACACAAACTTTGTTAGCCAACAAATATTAAAAATTCTGACTCTGTATACAATTGAAATATACAATGGAACAATTGACCTGTTCCATTTCTCCTTTCTCCTGTTTTCTTGAATATTTAACTAGGTTCTGTGGGTCAATTTCCTTTCCATCTACCTCTACTTAGGGTCTCAGTTATAATTCGAATTTAACTGGTTAAGAAAGAAATGTGTGTTTATTTTGTGTAGCCCAGGTGATCAATCTTCAGTGTCAGCTCTTACTACCTCTGTCCACAGCTGTGTCATGCCATTATTATCATACAGTGAATAGTTTAATAATATCTCATGTATATTTTATAGATTTGGTACAGAGACTCAACATTTGGATGGCACAGAGGGATTTGAGGTGGTATTGTTTTCTGAAATTAGTAAATTGTTCAAAAAATGTTTTCCAGAAGAAAATTTTTTTCACAAAATTGAATATGTCTATGCATTTATAAATTCTCTAAGTCTTCAAGAGATAGTACTGTGCATGGGCAGATGTTGGTTTTATTTCCATGCAAATAGAAACTTCTGCATACTTTATAAGGATCAGTGAAGATTATTTGTGAACATACATTTAAGTCTGAAAGTTGATAATCTGACTTCCGTAACAAATGGTTACATAAGAACTCAAATAACCTGAATCAGACTTGCTAACATGCGTACATTTGCCACTAAAAATAGGATGATATGTTTCTAACATCACTGTTTCCTCTGGTTAGAATTCTTTATAACCTAGACATGCTTGAATCAGAAACATGTACAAACAGTTAATTTCTGTTTGAATACATCCTTGATAATTTTGTGCTTTATGTTCATGTTACAGACCTATGATAGGTAAGAATGCAAAAAGATCAGTAACAATTTAAGGTAACAAAAAATCAATGTTTTGATCTATGATAGAAGATACAGAAAAAGATGTTTTTGTTGCTGATCATTATTTGTGTTGTCAGATATTACAGTAAGAAAAGTGAGAAGAATCATTTTTGTTCTGGACAGAATAAAATAAAATAGACATTCTTTCTTAGAAGAACAGTAGCAGATAGACATGAAGCATCTGAAATGCTGTTTATTCTAATTAAGGACAGTTTTGAGTCCTTCAGCATGATCTTTGTTTTCTAGAGTAATTTTCTTACCTAATTTGCATGGTGATAATGACAATGACAATAATCCTCTTAAGCCACAAAACAATGTTTCTTTCAGTCATAGTTTAAGAAAGAAACATAGATGTTTTTAGATGTGTTTTGAAGATGCCAACTAGATAAGAAAAAAAATAATCTTATTTTTCAATCTTTATTTAAACAAATTGAGAAGTACTTTATGTGAAGTCATATGGCACTGAACTGAATGTAAAGCAGAAGTTTACTAGGTTGATACATTAAGAGACGGTTTACCTTTACAGTACTTTGTTTTGTTTTTCCAGAGGTGGGAGAATGACCTCAGGCATAATATATAGGCAAGTGTTGTCAAGCTTATAACCCCACAGTGTTTGTTTCTATGGCGTACATACACCAGCTGCTCCCAAAGAAACGTAGCATTGCACTAATGATTTAACGTGAGCATAAACTGCAGCAAGATAACACATACTTCTTTCTTTCCTTTTGTGCTGCAGCTGCAAAGCTTTCAAGCTTGTAAACATTTCTCTGATCCAGAGTAAGCATTTATTACTTTCTCAGCTGAGCAAAAATCCTGTGCTATTTCTAGAATGTAAGAACCAGGGAGATCGAAGTTGTGTTTCACCGTGTCCTTTCTCTAGCAACGATCAGCAGCAAAGGCCTCATGAGAAGGCCTCGGAGATCTACAGCGCCCTTTCCCAGACTTCAGTTGCAGCTGAGGGCAGGTTTTCAACTTCAATTTCAGCTTGTATTCTGCTCCTAAAATAGAAGTAATGTGTTTGCATTCCAAAAATGCACCAGTCACTTCTTAGCTCATGTAAAATTAAAAATAAATAAATAAATAAATAAATAAATCATAGCATCATGTTCTATTTAAAAAAAAATACCAATTGCCCATTTATGGGCATTTTGCCCATTTATGTACCCTGTTCTTGTTTTAAATAAGATGTATATTACAGCGTAACACCAATTATATTGTTGACTAAAACTATGAAGTTTTCAGTCACTGCATTTTCTTTTGCTACAGCACAGAAATTATGCTTTGGGGATGAAAAAATCTCAAATTTATATCCTTTGGTTTAAATTTAATAGAACTGCATTTTGCTATTCTTTTTTAACTTCCTACTATTACTTGTGCTGATATTGATTGAATTCTTAATAATGTTAACTTTTTAACTCATATTTTTCTACGCAGTAACTGGTGTCTCACTTCACAAAAGCCTGAATGATATATAAAAGCAGCCTTGATAGCTCTTTTTCAACAAGAATAAATATATTTTGGTATTTGTAATCATACCAGTCTTGTACATGAATGTGCTTATGCACATGCAAGCAATTACATAAATCAAAGAATGTATACATAATATTAATTAACTACAAGCTACGGATCCAGGTGAACACAAACATTTGAGAACCGATGTGACCAAGTCCAGTAGCAAGTTAAATTTAGTGGTCTCATCAGCTGAAGTGTTTTCTCCAAGTAAGAAGGAAAAATACTCAGGTATAGATGCAACTGAATACAAGATAAGAGTTGAGTTCTTTTAAAGACTTAACTTTTGAAAAGTGCAAAAGTATATTATACAGTGTCCTTGCAAAATTGTTCTGTTGTCATTTCTGCTTAGAACATAACCTACCTACCTTCACTTTTCCCATGAGTCAGTAGTGACTCATGTTTATTGTACATTGTCCTCCAAAAGTGAGTTATTTTATGAGTATATAGTGTGCTATGTATGACAGGCTGTGACACAAGTCGAAGTCACAGGAGAAATTGTTAGAATATTCACACAGAGAGTTGTACACTAACAGAATTTTAAAAGGCTTGTGACATATCTTGTTTGAAAGGGAATAGTCTCAACATGCCACAGGTTAGTAATATATTTGTTTTTCTGACAGGGTACTCTGTAATGCAGTAGGATAAGTTATGTAATTTTATCATGGTGTATCCTTAGTATCCTTTGATATTCTTCTAATTTATAGTAGTGCAAATCAGTATTGGTATTTATTTACACTATTTTTGGAGACTAAGGTTCCTTTCCCCTACATCTACGCTGGCCTTTTTTTTTCCCAGAAATGTTCTACACCTTGTTTTTGATACCAGTTCTTCTGCTTATTTTCATGGAGAAAATGTCGATGGCTGCAGAAGCCCAGTCCCAGATAAGGTGCCATTGCTAGTGGCTGGAATTGCTGCCATTGCCACTACATTCTTGTAGTAATAATACACATTCAATTAACTGAGAATTTCTGAAAATTTCAATAATGCAATTGCTCCTGCACACAATTTTCTACTGAATTTCATTCAAAAAATAATTTTCAAAATGAATCTAATCACATAATCATTCACTATAATGTTTATTATCTAAAATATTATTTTGAAAATCAATATAGTTTGGATTTTCCATGAAAGAGAAACAATTTCCAATATTTTCAGTCTGTATGTCCACAGTTTTAGAATATTTTAGAACCATTTAATATAAATTCATCTATGAAAAACTAGCTTATAGGAAAACAAAAAGCAAAAAAAAAAAGGAAGAAATTACTCACTAAAAATTCATTTTTTGACAGCCAAAGTTATTTTTCAGAGAATGTCATGTCTGTGGTATTGTTTATGTTAAGAAAAAAATCTAACACTGAAGAAGTCGACTATTTTTTTTAATTTTTTTCAACAGGTGTTCAAAAATCTTTGAACACTCAATTAAATGGTTATATTTTCATTCAGAAGTAATCTTCTGTTTTGATTTGCCTATGTGAAAAGAAAAATAATACTTTCATCTGTAATTAAACATTGCAGCTGAAAAGAAAGGTTTTGGTTCTGTTTTGTTATCAAAGAAATCACACACAAAGAAAACCCAACAAACCAATGTTATAGAAGGTATAAATAGTTTATTAGAAGTGACATTTAAAAATGTCACTGCTAAACTTCAATTTTAAAGCAGTGAAATCAGTATGAATATGTTCTATTACTTACCATTATATATTTCACTGCATTATTCTTACTTATGTAAATAAATTAATCTCAGGAAGAAGAGTAGCCAGGACCATGCCCAGCCATTCACATGCCACTTTTGTTAATGGTAACTTCAGAAGGATATGCCACATATGTGCATCTTATTGTTTTTTTTTTATGTCACATAAAATAGATAGAAGTTTTTACACCTTCATGAAACAGCAACCTGTACATTTGTCTTCTGTGCTGATAAAAGACCAAATGGTGGTTATTTTGCCTTCAGCTACAATTCTGTCTCTTGTTACTGTTCTTCCTGAAAAATACTTCCTGGTCAAACATATTGCTGCCAACTTTACTTACCATTATTCAGGGCTGGAGTGCATTGCCTCTGTTCATAGCTTAAAGAAGAAAACGAAAACAACAACAAAGAAAATAACATGGTGTGGTTTGATCTTAGTAATTTCCAAACGTACCTGGAAATCAGGAAGGCATGCTTCAATTTAATTAGTCCCACGTAAAGAAAAATTGGGGTTTTGGTTTGAAATCAGGTGTTTCTTCTCTGATTTTTTATTGAACTCAGCATGCCCATATAAATTTTCAGTAGTTAACTATTTTGCAGCTGGTTTATTTAAAAAACTGTTGGTGTATTATTTAAGGAGCTTTCTGCCTTCTACCATCTCATGTAAACAGTCTAATCTCCTAACCGTCTGTCTCCAAAAATAATTAATACACAGCATTTGACATTAGTGTCTTACTTTTTGAGTCAAATTTTATCAGAAAGTCTTTTCTACGACTAGCGTGACATATGTAAACCTTTCGGCTTGGAAATTTAATTAACATTCTGTTCAGGACTTCAGAGGCAAGTGGCCTTTCTGCAGCTGCATAGGGGCATTTATTATTAAGCTCTGGTTAGAGATTGATTGAAGCTCATTTTCCTGCATTCTATAAACCTGTAGTTCAGTGAACTAAAGTAACACCTTGCAGTTCCTTCTATATTTTGGGCATAACAGGAACTGACTGTTGTATTTCTCATGTAGAAACTGTATGAGGTACTCATCATTGCTGAGCACGTGGAGAGGAAGGAAGGAGAACAGCCTAGAGCTGAAAGGTTTGCAACTTCAGCAAAGCAGTTGGAGTACATTGGGAATAACACATAAGATGTTCTCTACTTTAAATTCTTGCCTTATGGCATTTTTGTAGAGTTCAGTTTCTAACTAATTGAAGCAGGTTGCCAATTTACGTCTCAAAGTCTAACATGAAGTTTAATTTAACAATGTTTCATACTTTTTCAGTATTCTGTGCTGGGGTAAAATTTAAAATGTTAAGGAAATGAAAACGTGATATTTCTACAGAGCAGTTTACTTAAATATTTTTTAAAGATTACAATCTGTTTCATGGTAGGACTGCCCCTGAAACAACCACATTTTTCATTTGATTATCTGTCTTCTAGAGAAAATAACTCTTTACTGTCTTGAACAAACAGATCTCACTTCTCTGATTACTTTCAGGAAAAAAAAAAAAAAAAGAGAGGGAGAATGTTAATTTGCATTTCTGCAAAAGGACTGAGGAGCAATTGGAGTAATATGGGGCCAGCCACCCCATATTAATTGTTTAACATGACACTATACAGTCATGTATATGGGACATCCCTCTGGCCAGTCTGGACCAGCTGTCCTGTCTTTGTAACCTCCCAGCCCCTGGTGCACCCCCAGCCTCCTCACTTGCAGGGCAGCATGAGAAACTAAAAAGTCCTTGACTTAGTTTAAGTACTGCTTTGCAACAACTAAAGTATGTTATCACTGTTGTTCTCATCCTAAATCCAAAACACATCACCATACCAGCTACCGAGAAAAAAATTAACTCAGTCCCAGATGAAACCAGATGAAACTGCTAAAGGAAAACTGTTAATATAGGCTTGTGGCTGTACTAACAAATAAAAACTGAACTGACTTTTTGAATAGACTCGCATATCTGAATTAAATAGACTCCTATATCAATTTTAAATACCTTTTTGTGCTCAAACCTACGAGCAACGTGTTACCAACAAACCTGTCATGATAAAGCTTTTAAATTACTTTCGAAAAGAAGGGACAGGACACAAACTAGTGTTAATGAATTCAGAAAAATAACCTGTGTAAAACCGGCGATGTTTAATGCCAATTTTGGTTGGCTTTAAACAAAGCTGAAATTTCCTATTTATGCCATAGGCAAATGAACACTGAATGTTGTGGATACTACTCATGAGACTGCTCCCAAAGCAAGATTTGTATTTAGTTGATTCTTTGGTTGGTTCATGGCAAAGCTAAATATTTTGAAAGATGTACAAAAAATTTTGGAACATGAAGTTTTGTGGTAAATATTAATACTTGTGAGTGATTCTCAAGGAATGAAGCTATATATCTTTTATTAATATATATTAATGAAACAATTTCAGTTTATATTTTAATACACACGTTAAATCCCTCTTTATAACCACAGGAAAATCTGTACAGCATGTAATTCCTATTTCTTGTAAATACAGGTTCAGTCACTGCCACCATTCCACGTTATGTAATTGTGTATGGTAGAGCCAAATACATCTTTGTAGTGTCCCCTCCATATGTGTGGGTACATTTCAGGTTTTCTTCTTTTTGAGCTTTCTCAGATAAGTACCTCATATGCTGAAGATGTCTTACAACAGTATTTTCTTTTTATATCTTTTATCTGTTCTATTTAGGTGTTTGTTAATTTTCTGCTAGTTTTGGACTATATTTGGGCAATGGGACGGTTGAAAGTCTTTTCTGACCTTCATGTGGTTTTCAGTTGAGGTGTGTATAGTTTCTAGCTGCTTTAAATCAATAAAGTCACAGTGATATGATATGAAGATACAGTTGAATAACTACTAAATCACAAAACTTTAGAAGAATTGGTTAATGCAAAGCTGTGCAGGAAAACAATTTGCATTAAATGGGTGTATTTAACATGCAAATTCATTTTACTGATACACAATCTTGCCAAATTTCTATGGTATTTCACCAAGTACTCAAAAGCAATGCATAAAATATAAGATGAGCTTTCAATTTTTCACATTTTTCCCTCTGTGGCATTAAAATAATATTTTTTATTCTACATTATGGGCTGAGCAAAACCCATTGCTGGGCTGTGGGGACCTGAGCCTGGCCCTGCTGCAGTCTGGATGGGGCAGGACCTGCTGGCCTCAGGGGTGATGAGGGGTCCTGGGTCTGGGGCAGGTGGGGGAGCTTTGGGGGTGGGCAGGGACAGAGCTGGGGTTCCTGATTATTGAGCTCCCAAGGAAGAACAAGAGAGAAACAGAAAAATCTACAAACAGTACCTTTAATAACAAAAAATTAAATCATGGAATCATAGAATATCCCGTGGGGGAATGGACTCACAAGGATCATTGAGTCCAGCTCCTGGCTTCACACAGGACCACCACCCAAAAATTGGACCATGTGTCTAAGAGCATTGTTTAAACACTACTTGAACTCCAGCAGGCTTGGTGCCATGAGCACTGCCCTGGGGAGCCTGTCCCAGTGCCCAACCACCCTCTTGGTGCAGACCCTTTCCCTAACCCCCATCCTGACCCTCCCCTGTCCCAGCTCCATGCTGTTCCCTCAGGTCCTGTCGTTGTCCCCAGAGAGCAGAGCTTAGTGCCTGCCCCTCTGCTCCCCTGTGAGGGAACTGCAGGCTGCCACGAGGCCTCCCTTCAATCTCCTTCGTCTTCTCTGAACAAACCAAGTGACCTCATACATCTTCCCCTCTGGACCCACCACCATCTTCGTTGGATGCTCTCTAATAGTTTTATGTCCTTCTTGTACTGTAGCACCAAAAACTGCACACAGTACTCTTCTTGAATCTTTAAATGATAGACTGTAATTCACAGAAAGGACAGGGTATTTTTCCAGGGTGGGTTTGACAGTATTGCGATCTGGTGATCTTATGAAAAAATAAGATTCTGCTACTGGCACTAGGCAATGGAAGATTGCAAATATCTAGTGAAATATGAAGAACTCTGTATTTTGCAGATACTAATGGCTTATGCTCTGTGATAAATTTCTATTTTGTGCATTTACCCCTAAATTTGAAATACATAATTCAGAAGGAATTTTTCAGTCCAACTTCTGCATTGACGATTATATTCAAAAGCTGTGATTTTGTGGGTTGTAGCCCCATGGTAAGCTCTGTTCAGCCGATGTGTCTTCAGCAGTCTTCAAACAGCTGGTAAAGCAGTAGCGTGAAGAAGAATCGGAGCTGTTGGGGATCACAGTTAGAAAACATGCTAAAAAAATTTAACAGATCTTAAATTCTGTCATCCAGAGATTTAAAAATCATTTGACTGCCTTTTTTCACAGTGCTAATAGGAAGCTGATGAGTCCAATTATATGCGCCTGAGTGACAAAACAGTATAAATTATTGGGATTTGTTATCAATACCCAATTAGGTTATAGTTGCGGTTTGTTAGAGATGACAATTCTCGTTGAGCTTTCAAAACAAAAATACTTTTCAACTAAAATGAGTCTTTAAATTCTTTCATGTGGAATAGTGAATTTGGTCACAGATAATCTTAGCTAGTGGTTTAGAGCTTAATGATCTGAAGGTGTTCCTCTAATTATTACAGAGAGACTTCTTGTAATGATTTGACTGAAGGGATATAATGTGCTTAGGTTGATAAACCACATATAATTTTGCAGTCTTTGTTACATCATGATTTTAGTGGTTGTCTAACATGCAGAAAAAAAGGACACTTCATTTAGTAAGAAAGAAGAAAATCGTCTCTAGTGCCCTTCCTTCAGTCCATATTTTAGTTTGGTGGGGTAAAACCTTAATGTGACAGTCCTAATTATAAAAGTGTTACTTCTGGAAATTAATTTAAAAAAATCATTAGGAGCTCAGTGATTATATTTATAAAGATTGTCTGGCTAATTTAAGTTGCAAAGGTACAGAATGCTATTACATGGTAATCTCATGCATTTTAATAGCTATGCAATTCTGAATAATTTCAAGAAGAGCGTTAAATAAATTCTGTGATGCTGTTAATATACTTTTAACACAGTAGGTAGTTCATACTCCATTCATTGTCAGCTTCCAAATATAAATTGGAAAACGGGTATAGGTTAAATCACTTGAGAGGCTGGGTGATTAACCTAGTTAGTACGCTGATATAGTCATCACTGCTCCACATAACAGCAGTCAGATGGGTGGGTGTGCATCAGTAGGGCAACTTTGTGTCCTGGTGGGACAGATTGTCCTCATTCTTTGGGGGCATCTGCAGCATCCCTATCAGTTTCAGTGACTTGAAGAAATGGCCCAGATCCTTAAAGGTGTATTTTGCCCAACTGCCTTTGATTCCTCAAAGAGGTATACTGCTAAACTTCCAGCCTTCCTCTGTGTTCCCTGTACCTCAGCTTTCATATCCACTGGTTAAATGCTCCTTGCTGTGCCAGTAATTAGCTCAGAGTAGCTAGGAGCTGCAGCCCTGCAGCCAACAGCCTACACCGCACACCACTGCAAGTTCTTGCAAAAGTAGCCTTGATTCTCATCTAGTCGTTGCCTAATTTGGGGGAAATTAAAAACCTGTAATTTTGTTTCATTGCTTTAATGCTAAAAAGTACAAACCTGGTATAAAATTTAGGTCTCTAGAGAACCATATGTTATTTTTTTATTGTCTACAGACTGGCCAACAGAATATAATTCATTGAGAATATATGTATTTTTTGCGTTGTTGGACTGCTCAAAACTGATGTTGAACTGTGGATAAGAGAGGTCATGGAAAGTGCACAGTACATTATGCTTGTTGTTCATCTCCTCTAGGCAGAGTTATGCAAATACATATAATTTTGCACTCTGTTATCTTTCTTCTGAGTGGATTTATTTCAAAAGAAAGTTAGTCTTTTGTAATGTGTAATCATGACCTGGTTTATAAAGTAAAACACTTATTCTGTGACCAGCCTCAGTAAAGGAACGCAGTTGCATGTAAACCAAAACTAACTTTTAGGAGTAGCCTTGTCTAAATTTGCTTTCCTGATTTTGTGGGTTTGTACTAATATTAACATGAAATAAGATAAAAAGAAAGAAAAAATAAAACAAAAAAAAAGCTTAATCTAGATCATCACTGACATCACCGATGACCAAGTCTTCAGTTAAGTCCTCCCTCTGATTAAAGGGAGAACTCTGTATCAGAAGTATATAGGTGCTTCTCATAATGTAAACATGTACAGTTGGCAGAGACATAGTGGCAGCAATACAGTTACAGTATAGAGCTGTGGTGAGGCAGTGTTTTTCTAAGAAGTTTTTGAAGTATAGAATGAGGCTTAGGACTGCTGTGAGTTGAGGGGTGTAGAATGTGAAGTGATCATCTAACTTACAAAACACATTATGAGATTCCTGAAGGCTGGATGTTGTCACCAAAGACAACCAGAAGACTGGAGAATAAATGCTTGAAATGGCATCTATAGTAGATTTTTATCTTGACTAAGATGAGAAACAGAATTCGCTAGGTCAGATGGTGTATCATGCTGATGTAAAATAGGTATCCAAAAATCTTTTAAGAATTTTGATTTTTCTCTTTCAAAATTGGTAGTCCATTTATAACCTACCTTCCATTTTCAAACCCACTGAAGTTATCTGTATTTTGGATTCTGATAGGGTGTTTGTGACAGCAAAAAATAATTTATTGGATAAATAAATATTCATGTAAATATGTAAAAATTGATACAGGGATAACATTTTTGCTCTAGTACTAGACTTACTAGTTTCCTACAAGATGTACAAGTTGAGATAAGACTAAGTTGGACATTAAATAAGATTTTGTGCCTGTGCTTAATAATAATTCATCATTGATGATATGGTAAAAAGAAAAATCATCAGGGAATTTGATAGATTTTTAATTTTTTGAATTTAAGGGGCTTCCTGTTGGAAAGGAAAATTTTATCTCTTCTAAAGCTTCTTGCAGTAAGAGTTAGAAGCTTATTGCTGCAAAATATTGGATAAGTGGTAGGAGAAATAATATAAGGTTACGTCAAGTGTTGTAAACTGGCCATGCTGGTAAAGAACACTTGTTGCAACGCAATTTACTTAAAAACGACAGGAAGGAATATGACATCATGCATTCTCAAGTACTGAAAAAAAAAAAAAAGAAAAAAAGTAAAGCCTACAACTGAAGAAGGATGTCTGTTTTGAAGCAACAAATTAAGTTTGCAGCTGATGGTGAAATACGCAATATGAAATACATTTTCTTTTTCATTAGAAACTCTGAATGTAGAGCGCATCCTGTAGTATGGTACACCTTGATAACATTGAAAAAGATAAAAAGTAGAGAAGTCAGATAACCATAACATTTAGACTGCATATTAACATTGCATATTCATGAAAAATATTAATGTTTGGGGGTTTTGTGTGTAATTTGAATGGGAGCATTAAGCTGCATGTGAATAAAAGAAATATTGTCAATCTTGAATGTAATGGGAAAAAAAGAACTCTTATAATACAAATACTCAGTTGAAAAGAATTTCATGTAAAACTATATGTAATGATAAAATGCAACTAGTATCTTAGCAACTACATGAGTGAAAATCAGGATAGCCATGCAACCATTCTTTTGATTATTTATGGTGATACATTGTGGGTAGGAAAATGAATCCGAACTTCTTTCCTAAATGTTTTGTGATGTTTCTTCATGTTTCTTCATCTGCTTAAATTCATAAAAAATTGAACTCTGAAGTTTTGCATTAAAAAAAAAAAAAAAAAAAAAAAAAAAGTAGGTTGTTCTAAAAGGCTATGTAAGGCTTCTGTAGAAAGAGAGATTTAGAAAAGTAAGGTCTATCAGTAATCATACTTGGCACAAAGTCAAGCATTCAGTTGTTGTGCTGTGAAGCGGAATAGGTATGAGAAAGCCCACAGGGGTAGACAGTGAAGGTAGCAAGCAAACTGTAAGGAAGTCACACTGATACATAAAGACATCCCTTAAAACACTGCAAAACAAAAATAGTAAAAAGAAAAAAAATCTAATGAGCAAAATGGTTCCTTTGTGGATCAGTAGTTCTTTCTGCTGTTGTTTTGTCACCGGTTTGTTTTCAAGGCCCTGAATTTATTAATGCATTACAATGGTACTCTGCATGCAAATGGTTCCCTATTCTGCTCTTTTTGTTTTCCTGTTATAAATTATGTATCAGTATTAAGAAAATAAAGCTTCTCTCCTTAGAGCATATTTTTACAACAGTGTGAGGACAGGGAAGTGATAGAGCCCGCCTCACGCACAAACCTTTCTCCTGTCATCCCCCTGTGCTTCAGGTATGCTTAAAGCAAATCCTGTGGGTCTATATATAAATAGAAATGGTATGAAGTGCTCAGCCTCCTGTTGTTTGTTTGTGGACTGAGAACGTGACCTAATCCTGAGGCACAAAATTGTCTAGTTTAGAATGAAGTATTTTACAAGTTAAGTAATTGGTGATAGTTCTTTTATAAGATAATTTTATGATATTATCTTGGCTTTTGGGGGAAGTAAAAAAGTTTATCGTTTGATACTTTTTACTCATTTCAAAACTGAGTGCAGCTGACAATCAAGAAATTATCAGAGGGATATATAACATTACCTGATTTGTATCTCAACCTTATTGTGTGCTTTTCTTCCTCAGATTGTTGATTTATTGCTTTGAAACTACATTAACAGCTGTGTGACACAGCTACCTCCAGGTAGCTTTAAATTATACATATCTAAATGTTCATTAAAAGAAAGAAATAATTAAAAAAAAATAAAAAATAAAAAGGTGTTTCTGGCACGTAGACATGATCCCAGCTAAAAATGTTGATATCTTGATATGTTTTGGTTTGAAAGTTCATTGCATGACAAAATCAATGTATGCAAAGGTCATCAAGTATTAATTAACCAATGTTCATTAAAAAAAGGCTGGTGATAGACTAAAGAACCAACATTAGAAACTTATTTAAAATGAAATCACAAGTTCTTTTTTATTTATTTATTTATTTACAGAAAACAGCGTTCTTACATCCAGCAAACACTTAATGTGTGCATATTCTTGAAACGTGATGAAGCCTAAGGCTGGCTAATTACACCTGAGTGGCCCTGGTGTCACGGAAGGCAGTGGTAACCAACTGGCCAGCAGAAAACAGCCAGTTACAAACAAGGCATGAAGCTGTGTGCAGTAGACAACATAGTGGGCTAACTGGGTGTAGACTGCTGCCTTGTTTTTGTGAGGAAGTAGGCCTGATGTTACTGCTTTGGTAAGAGCCTGTTTTCAGATGGTTTCCACCATCAGCAGTATGCTGCTTCCTTCAGCCTACTTGCAAATTAAGTAGCTTCAAAGTGGGTTTTGCAGCGTCTGAAATTAATTCTTGAAGAAGTTACATAAAAGTAGGAGAGGGAATAGCTAGAGTAGATGGGAAGGTGATGGAAAATGGTTGTAGCTGTTTTTGTCTGCGTAATGGAGCAAATGTACTTCCCTGCTGGCTCCTATGGGACTGGTTACTGAATTCTGAGCTATGTGTCAGGAGCAGTGTTATGAAAGCACAGAAATGGTAGAGATCTTTAGGTTCTTTGCAAACTAAACTACTGGATGGTGAAGTGGGGAGGTGGGGTGCTGTCATACTATTGCCAGATTTCTGCCTCAAGAGTTAATGTCTTAGACTTTTTTTTTTTTCCACACTTGCTTGTCCTTGTGTAAACATTAATGGTCTCTGCTTCATCTCCCATTTACTTCATTGTGGCAATGCTAACAATTTCATTAGCTTAGATTAATTTAACAGTGCTCCATACTAATTTAACTGTAGTTACTTTAATTTTTTAATGAAAATTGTTAGGTATTATTTTTCAGGTATAAAGTCACAACACTATGTTTTAAAACCTTTATTCTGATCTTCTTTAATATGAAGTCAGAAAGATTCTGTATCTGTTTTCTATCAATCTTATAAGTGACCTTCTAACTTGTGGAGACAGCTTCTTATCTCCTTCCCTGGGGAAAGCAAATTACTTATAACTGAATTTCAGCTTCCTTTTTGCATGATTTGTTGATCCTACCTGTAACTTTCATTCATTATGTTAAACTTGTGATTCAAAATCTTGATGAAGTGTTGTTTCTGTTCAGAATTGCCAGACAAAATAGCTTCTGTAGGTCTCACTCTGTTGTGTTGGTCTAAAACACATCCACTTCTGACAGCAGGCCATGTACTGGTGGTAATGAATTGAGAAATAGTTGCTTTCTTCTGCAGACAAAAGAATTTAATTAGAAAACAGAGTGAGTCTGTTTGTTTCTTTTCCAGTTCTGTTGTAAAACTTAGTTAACATTGCCTCTCAAAAATAATAATATGCCTACTCGCACACTCTTAAATTTGTCATTCCTTTCAAACTGTTAGTCTCTATTTTTTTTTCCATTTTTTTTTTCTTCAGAAAGAACATGTCCAGCTACCTCTAATTTTTACCTCATACTTTGGATGTAATATGTTTGTTTTGTGTCTATTTTAGTCAGGAAATCACATCTGTCTGCTACCATTGGTCTGTAGAAATAAATAAATATATATTTTCTAATAATAATTCATTTATTATTCCAAATTAGTATTATTATTTACTATTAAGGAAAGATTTAAAGCTTTGTAGTCAAGTGTTTATGCTACCACTGAATTTCTGAAAAAAAATAAGTATTTGGAGGTTTATTTACTGATGCATTGCTTCAAATGCTTTTCTATAAAAACATTTTATCAATATTCAGTATCTAGTTTCCTGGAAATAATTCAGTTAAGGCTCAAATGTCCTTGTGGAGTTTATGCATATTCTACAACTTTGTGCTGAATTATCTTATGATAATATGACATGCCTTCTAAAGTTTTGATTATATTCTGCATCATCATTGCTATACAACCCCATTAATTAGCTGTATTACAATAAGATCTTTACATAAGTAAACTTCTTTGGATGTAGTGAATGTAGACAGCAAGTAGAAGTAAGAGAAAGTTTACATTTTAAGCTTCTGTTTATGTTTTATGTTTAATATCAATATAGATACTTATATGAACTTCCCCTTACAAGAACTTAATGTTAACAAACTGAATAATGTAAGAAGTTTGATTAATCTGATATACAGACAAACAACTCTAAACTTAAATTCTGGTAATTTTCTTACATTTTATCTGTGTTGTAGAAAATTGTATTCAGTTGACTATACCAACAGGACACCTTTTTGTAGTGGTTTGGTGAAAGTAGTTTTTCTTTCTTTTCAGGCTTTAGCTTTATGAAGCTTTAAACACTTAGTTAAGGACTTAGGATGTTATTTCTAATTTAAAAAGTAGTACACTGTTATCTTCCTCTAGTTCATGATGGATGTGTTGGAGGATTCAGATTCTGATTTTTATGTTGAACTTTTTATATGATTTCTATTTTGACAATACCATGCATGCTTCCACTGAAAGTTATGGTTCCGTTTACACCTAATATCTTGTTATGGAAGCTAACCAGCTGACCTTCAAAAATACTAAAGAGAAATACTAAAATGGTATTGCAGGTTTGTAGTAATGCTACCTAGTATACAAGAGTCCAGTAAAAGTAACCTAAAGTAATGGCAAAGAGAGCTCTTGGACTTGACAGCTTTTTTTCTTGTGCTTCCTCATTCTGATAAGTAATGGGTTAATAAATTCCAGGAGTTCTGTGTTTAGCACACAAAGGTTATTTTTGTTAAAGTTTGTTTGTCTTTTGTTTGCTTGTTCTAACTGTGTGAACCTAGGCATTTGAGGATATTTCTATTGACATGCATTAGGGTCTAGATTTCTGGTAAAGAAACTTCCTCTCAGAATGTAGCACGTTTACTATCTTCTTAAGACATACCACTTCAAAGATCATTAGTGCTAGGCAACATGCTGCAGGTGTGTTTTCAGCAGGTCAGAAAACAAGTTAAAAATGCCTGTGTGTGTGTATGCTTACTTTTTTTTTTAGCCTTCTATTGTTACATCAGGCAGTTTTGAACAGACTTGCTTTTTGTGTTAGTTCGATGCCTAGAAATCTCAGCTATGTTACGTGTTTTCTTACATGAAAAGCCTGTGCTTATGTGCCTGTGCTTATGGCCTCCAAACCTACATTAACATTAAACAATCAAATAGTATCCTTCTGATTGCAGTGAATGAATGGGAAAAACATGTCTAACTCCTATTAAAGCAGATAGCTTTTTGGTGAGAAGGAGCATCTCCAAGAAATTTCTGCCCTTTGCATGCATGAGGTACAGTGGGAAGAAGACAAGGAAGTAGCATGTCTTAGACTTGTCAGCTAGATGAAGTTTATTGTTTTTTACTAGCATACCATGTGTTTTAGGTATCAGTGAACTGAGGACACTCTATACCTAAAACAGTAGCATTTTACCCAAGGCATTTTATTAGGTTGGAATCCAGTTATTTCTGTTCTGTTTCTTCTTCAGCTGTGGGAGGGATTTTTAAAATGTCCATGTACACTTGCATAAGTATGCATAGGAATTCTGTAAATTCTAGCCCTGGTCAGATATACTGTGAATAAATCCATGAACACTAAATATGAACATATTTAATTACAGAGTGATTTTTGTCTCTTTTTCACATGAATCAGGAAACGTACACTGCGTTCTTCCTCAAATCTCATAGTATTTTAGTCATCTGCTTGTTCCTGCCAGCACAACAGACTTATTTCCGTAAGAGAGTCTTTGGCTCCAGAGGAGAAAAATGGTCAGCAGACTGTACTGTGTACTCCATGGCTGTCAACATTAAGGCAAAACCTCAATTTAATAAAAGCAAATCACGCGGTCCCTTGCTAGTCTGACACTGAGAAAGAGATAAAAATTTGGTGTTAATAAAAATTGATAATGGGTCCTTAACTAAAGGTAGCGATTTAGGTCAATAAACCAATTGAGTAAAGATAGAAAATGTTTATTTTGGTTACCATATTAAAGACAGAAAGGGTGGCTCTGTGTGTTCTTAAGCCTGCCTAATGGTTTTGACTCCCTAAGGAATGCTGGGAAGTCTTTAACCGCCAGAATGCAGCTTAAATATATTTCTCCAACAGTGAGGTTGTTCTGATGATCATTCTGTTTGACATGCAGCATAAAGTGCCCCATTTCCATTCTTCCTGCAAAGCTAACCTATAGTTTGGTCTTCACTGTGATTTAGATGCACCAAGTCTGTCTGTCAGCAAGGAAACATAGATTATCTTGGCCACAGCTTTTCTAAACAGATGACAGACAAGTGCAATTTTGTTTGTTTTTGAAATGAGAAAAAGCCTGTCTTCCTTAAAACACTGAAATGACACAATTACAGCACAGTCTTCTGTTATGTCCTGAAATTAATACATTTTGACATAATGTTTGCATAGATTCTAAATTCTGATAGAGCATAAACATTAAATATTTAATCATATGCAAGTTATTTTATGCTGGCTGAAAGCAAAAATTTACACAGGACATGCAAGATGAAAATCAAAATACACAATGATGATACTTCCTGATGGGTTCATGAGTTCCCTCACTTTCTACTCCTTTTTTTTTTTTTCTCTCCTTAATGCTTTAATTCGATAACACAAGTTATTGTTCATGCTTTTGCTCTGGTTATCATTTCTTCCTATCCTTAACACTTCTTGTAAATTTATACTGACTGTTGAAAAGTAATTTTCTGTGTAAAAATGTTAAAGGGTGATCTATGCTGATGTTTAGGATAGGAGATGATAAATGCCTAAGAGACATGGGATACCTGTTGTTCTTACCCTGTAAGGATACAAATGGTAACTGCCAATGTATCTTGTACGTACCTCATGCCACAACTTACATATCCACCATGTCCAGCTTTGTGGCTTAGCAGAGGAAGTTAGAGGAAGTAGAGGAAGAGAAGAAGGATTTTGTGCGTGTAAGTCAAAACAGGGTTACCTACAACTGGGAAGTATGATGTAGAACCATTTAAACTGAGAGCTACTGAAGACTACTAAATAGTAAGGATAACTTACTGTGATCATGTCTCTTTGGGTTGAAAGAAGACAATGTGTTTTAACCAAAGGAACAGTATCAGTATGGAGCCAGTAGGATTACCAGATGCATCTTTGAAATTCAGTTCTTACATGAAGGGGTCCAAAAAGGTCATTTAGCATAATGCTTCTCGGTCTTTATTGTTAAGGCTTGATTTCATTTAATCAAGAACCTTTTAATCCTTCATACACGGTATTTAGCTCCTGGTGAATGAGTAATAGATTGGAAAGGTGACAGGTCTGCTCGATGTCCATAATGCTATTGAGAGAAGCTCTGACCTAATAGCCCATTCCAGCCCAGGCACACTAAGTCTAAACTAATGTGTGATTCCTTTTAGTCTAAGGGTGGAGATTGAACAGTGAAGGTGAAGAGTGAGCAGTGAAGCTCCATGGTTGCTGTAAAATATAAACAGTGTAAACTGCACTGCAGATGAATTAATGCAGCTAAGTCATATGCTGGCTTTGCATTCTTCCTCCCTACCCCTCCTTGGCTATAAATTGCATTGACAAACCCAGAAGCCAGCATCCAAGTCGTCTATATGCTTGCTGTCTCACAGGTAGGAATTCAGTTTGATCCTGTGTTCTGCCTTCTAGGTGGGATGTGAGGGGTAATCATATTCATATGAGAACAATATGAGCAGCTCCACTGCTTGCACTGATTTTGATGCTTTAAGTGTGGATATTTTTAAGAACTAGCTGTCCCTCCTCTGCAGTTGCAAATTACTGTTTTACAGAAATTCTTGATCTTTGTCATATTCTTGAAAAAAAGTATGTTTAATTATGAATTGGAAACCACATCAATCCCTTTTATCCCTATCAATGCTTGGCAGATTTGTAATTTTATCAGATGTGACTTTTCCCACCCCTTCAATTGAATTGTTCTGTATCTTACGTTTGCTCATAGGATCACTTAGGTTGAAAAAGACCCTTAAGATCATCAAGCACAATAGACAGATACTGTTTATAACATAAAACAGGATTTCTTAAAGCAATGGTAAATTACCCTCAACTTCTGTGTATACAGTAGGGACTTGGTAAGTAATAACAGACTAGCTATGAAAGTTTGAGGTTTGGGTTTTGTTTTTACAGAAATGGTTACACACTCCCACCTCATGCTTTTCCTTTGTAATTCTGAATAATACTTATCAATTAAAATTTACTTGATCAATTGGCATTAGCCTTAACTTCTTCAGAGTCTTAGCTCTTACTCTTTCTTCTCATCATTGCCAGTGGGTGAATGAAGGATGTTAGACTAAAAGCTCTGAGTAGCTGTTTGTATTCTCTAAGATGGTTCCTTTCCAGTTGATCTGGATTTTATGTCCTGATCATAGTGGTTGGGGACCACGTTGTAAGTTGGGAATCGGGAAGAGTGTATGTCCTGCTATCCTTTTGCTCCCTATTTAAGAGTTCCCGTTAAGAATCTAATTTTCATGAGAAATTATCTTTATTAATTAAGATTTCTTTTTCTTAATTAATTTTTCATGATGTTTCTTACCTGCCTAACTTCTTTAATTGTAGTCTTCTGAAAATAATGTTAAAACATTATCTATATACAATTAATAATCCATATAAAATTGTTAGATACACAATTTCTTCTGTTAAGTTAACATTAAGAGTAAACATTCAAATTTGGGAATTGTTTCAATGAGAACACAGAATTTTAAGAGCACTCTTAAGGCTCCTTATACCTTTCTTTTCTTCTCTGCTTCTACTTATTATGTGATTTAAAAATTTTGCCTTAGGCCTGTCTCTTCCTACCAGGATCAGGAAGGCAATAAAGCAAGGGCAAGCCCTGTCAAATGGCATACAAAATGGAAGTGTATCAGTACATAATGTTAGTACTGTCCGTTCATTTTTATGGTATGTGGGGGTTTATGTGACACTGCTTTTCACTGGTGAATGCTGGAATACAGAAAATTTCTCTATTTTCTGTAGAATAAATTCTTCTATCGAGGGGAAGAGAAAGAAGGAGGTTTAGAATATAACTGGCGTTGTTCATTTATGTTATTTGTAAACATGACTGAGTTTCTTCCATGGAAAGAATGTCACTTTTTAAAAATGTATTTATGTGAGTTGAATGTTTACTGTATTTCTCAGTCTTTAATTGGCACTTTAGGGTGCATGTTCTGCAGATAGATCTGCCTCTTACACTTTGTCAGGAAAATGCAATGACTGCATAATATTTATCACATTGTAAGAACATGTTGATGTTAATGTCAGTTTTGCTTGACCATATGCTTGGACTTGAACAGACTGATGTAATATCTGCCTTCTTACTGTGTTAAATATAATAGTCTTAATGTGGAATAGACTGCAAATTAGGCAGGGAAAATTCTTCTGAGGATTTTTTAGCCATCTTAAACACAAAAGAGTTGTTGAAGTCAGGTGGCTTCGGTTTGTGTAAGCAATTACTTTGAGGAAGCAGTTGGAATAGCTGCATCATTGTGATTTTTTTAATGTGTGACCACCTAAATAAATAAATAATTTTTTAAAAGCAGCCCATTGGTGAGAGTCTGTTCAGAAAGAACTTAGTCTTTATGATACTGCAGATGTTAGTCTGATCCTCAGTCACAGCTGCAACGCCACTGAAGTGCATCTAAGCTTTCCTCTATACCTGTGCCTCTTCTGTTCACCAGTAACATGCCTGGAAGAGTTTTTATATATTCATTCATTACTGTGATGAACCTTTCAGCATTGTACATTATTCCATTTCAGGAAGAGAATAAAATGGAAACTGGTAGTGTTTGGCTCCACTGTGACTTGAGTACTTTGTGTGGTGGTGTATTCCTCCCCTGAAATTGATTTGCTGCAGTAATTCTTTCATACTTAAAGTAGATCATAACATTTGAAGGTGAATTTTATTTACTTCAGCATAAAAGTCTGTCTTTATTTCCTTTCCCTGCATGTTTTTGCTATTAAAAGGTTTTATAGAAAATAAAAACATTTATAAAATTGGTAGTTTTCACTTTGCTGTAGAACACGATTGGAGGGTGAGAATTTTTAGTTTTCTAAAAATCAACTTTCAGTGATCACATTTTTGTTGTTGTTTGTTGTTGTTTTGTTTTGTTTGTTTATTTTATTTTTTAGTTTATTCTATTCCTGACATTACTTTTTCATAAAATTAAAGGCTGGTATGTTTAAAAAAATAAATTCATTTTGATCTTTGTATACAAAACTATGGAATATTTGAGGACAGAATGGACCTACAGAGACTACGTAGTCCAATCCCCCTTCAAAGCAGGGTTAGCTTTGGACTAAGCCAACAGGTTGCTCAGGGGCATGTCCTGTTGGGTTTTGATGTCTTCAGAGTTGGAGGCTCCTCAAGCTCTGTTGGCAAATTGTTCCAGCACTCAATCACCAATACACTGAAGTGTTAGTTTTTTTGTTTGTTTTCTTGCTTGCTTTTTGTTTTCCTTATTTTTAAGCAGAAATTCTTGTATTCCACTTTGTGCTCATTGCCTCTTTTCCATTCAGTGCACATTTCTGAGTTTGGTTCCATCTTCTTTATACACTCCTGTTTGGTAGTCATGCACATCACTATGTTCCCCCTCAGCTTTCTCTTCTTGAAACTAAAGAATCACTTGGAACTGTAACCAACTGAGATGATAATATTCATGTATGTAGGTTAGAATTTGTTGGAAAGTAACAATTTCAGAGAAGAGATGATAATTCCATCTATTTGGCAACTTTCAATTTTCTATGCCTGTATTGAGGTAGCTGATACTTGCACAGCTGTTATGAATTGTTCACAAAGGGACTTGCACCAGGGAATCTAGCTCATAATGGTAGATGTATAAAGCATTATCTTCAAATTTTCAACCTGAGAATCTTTTTAAAACATTTTAAAACCCATCCTTAATAATGCTAGTTCATTGTCTTCTGTGAAGTGTTTCTGAAAAAAACACATTTATATTTGCTGTGAAATTTGGAGATAATGCTAATATCTTCTTGATGCTTTACAGTGAACGGGGAGATGATTTCTGTACCAAAGACTTGATGCTAAGATGGGACAATGGACTAAAGAAGCAAGAGAAATTTAAATTGACAGTATTGATTAGGAGAAGACAATATTTATTGCAAAGGTAATGCAGGTGTCATCACCTCTTGCACAAGTTTTTATGCTTGCTGCAACAAAACAAGATTTTATGAGTAGATTTGAAATGAAGTAGTAAAATAACAGAAACTAGTGGGGGATTCCTTTCACAAGTGAGAAGCAATTTCAGATGAAACTCAAGATGTGGAGTACAGAATGCTACAAGTAAGCAGAGTTTTCTATCATGGTATGCTTATTGGTCAAACCCCCATTGAATTCCCAGTAGAATCCCAGTTAGGAATTCAGGTTGCAATTTTACTAGTACTGTAATTTAAGAGAGAGGTCAAGAAATGTCATTCCTTTCAGAAGTGAAATGTGTAATAAATCAAGCAACTACTTTCAAGCTTAGGTGTACAGAATAAATGAAATGATGGTTTCGGTCATGTCCATCCCTCCAACCCCATAGTATAGGTAGTCTCTGTTATGCTACTCTAGCTCAGTTTAATGGGATTAGTTTCAGTTGCATTCAGTCTTCAGTGAGGTACCTGATATTAGGGACCTGATATCTTCTTTAACAATGGGTAATTTCACAATGTCTTTAAGACACTTCTCACCAACAAACATCTAAAAATTGCAGGAAGTCTTAACTGACAATTGTGTTTATCTGAATATGCTTCCAGGAAATGGTTAGGGTTTCAAGAAGAAGTTTCTCCTGACTGTAGAGCATTTAACCTTTCTCTCTCTTTTTTTTTTTTTTTTTTTTTTATTTATTATTTAGATATCTGAATCATTTCTGGTCAAATGGCACAGACTTCCCTTCTGGTCTGTGTTTTTCTCATGGATACTAGAAAGATGAAGGGGAATATTTGCATATACAAATTCTACCCTTACGTGGAGAAGCAAAACCAGAGCTAAATTCCTAGTTCTTCACACAGATGGTAATGGGTTGTTATATCTGATATATCCCTTAATTACAGCTCAGAGTGAAGGAGACGTAGCCTAATGACAGTCCATAAATATGTGTTTGTGTGTGTGTGTGTGTGTTTTCTGGGCTGCTTATATGCTTGTAGATGTCAGTGTTCATTTTTATAAAAGGAAGGAGAAATTGTATTCACAAATCAGTTTCTTATGCTATTGTGTGACTGCGAGAGAGAAATGATTAAGCAGAGCAACAAAGAGAATTGAACATTAAAAGCTGCTGGATGTTCTGTTTCTGTAAACACTTCTGTATTCTGAATTAAATAGCATGCAACTTTTCAAAGCTGAACTGTTCCATAAACTGTACCAGGTAGTGATGAAACTTGCTGAGATTTAGATGCCAGATTCGATACAAAGTTTAGTTGAATTGTGTGTATAGTGGTCTGCATTAGAACCTGATCCAAGATCTCTTTTGAACAACCTGTCACATTTCTGTGATGTGCTCACAAGAACAGGCAGACTGAATGAGCACAGAATCCAGTCTATCGGAGAACACAAATTAGCATTTCATCAGTTTGGCCATAGGTTTAAATTAAGCTCACGCTTTCTGTTATCATTTTATTTTCACTAATACACTTATCTGTCACTTATCTTTTGGAGTTGTAAAAAACTTATCTACAGAGTGGGCCCAGTGGAATATTCCTTTGCCTTAGTAATTTTGGCAGTAATGTAGAGAAAAGCAACAGGAGTGGGAAAGATGGGGATTGTGAACTGTTGTACTTCAGTTCTGGACAGCTCTGCTACCTAAGGGAGCGTAGTGTTTGCTGCTGTAACTTAGATGTGCCAAAAAACATTATGAGCACTGAGGCAGCGCAAACCTAGGAACATGCAATGATATTGACTCTCGCATCCCTCAGGCTTCTCAGAAGCAGTGGTAATGACACAGTGAGATTGACTTCTGTTTCTGGAGCCACTGAAGGCACCAGATGCCCTCAGTGCAAGCTGGTGGTGCTCACATTGCTAGTCTGAGGTTGGGAAGTAGAGACTCTAGACTTTTTTTAATTCTCCATCTTCATCACTTAATACCTTAGTCTATTCAAATACTGTCAAATATAAACATGGATTTATTCACCATTCTTAGTATCTGCAAGCAACACTCATTTGAATACCAGAAGACAGGCCAAATGCAAATGAAAGATATGGGAACTTTGTCATCAACCTTCCATGGTGCAGAGGAAAGACAGTTCAGATACATTATATTGGCCTGCTATTAAATAGTATTTTAAAACCGGCAGTAATCAGATCTTTTTTCCTTAAAATAAATAAACAAATAAATAAATAAATATCAATAGAGCAAGGGGAAAATCTCCAAGTAACTTCCTGACTGAGTATAATTAATTAGAGTATGTGAGTTATTACTCATCTGCATTTTGTAATTTTTATCAGATTTATTTGTCTATTTGCATAGAATAAGAATAGATTGCCTCCAGTTTTACTTGTCCAAAAATGTGAGTAATAAAAATTAAGTAGACATAATGCACTGAAATATCTTAGCACTGATGTTCATACCCACCAAAAAAGAAAGTACATTATAGAAGACAGACAAACAGCAATGAATAATCAAACAAAATTCTTCATGTTTTTGGGGATTTACACAGAGTGAGAGAAAAAAGAATTATTAGCAAGACCAGCTGGCAGAAATGTGTATTTATTTATGTCTGTCAAGAAATACAAAACTATCTTCTGTTATTGGGACATATAAATTGATACTGTCATTTGTAATAAAAGCAGTTCATGTAGCTTGACTTCATTTGATGTATGTACAGAAAGATAGTCAATTCCTTACTGTTCTTCAGGGCAGTAATATCTATTAATAAAAACTGTTATATACTAAAAGCCACATGGTGACAGTTATATAATGAATCCTATAGATACTTTTAAAATGGAAATCTGGAATAAACATACTTCTATCCATATCTAAAGCAAGATGCTGTAGGAAGAAAAAAATATTTTCTCACAGCTTAGTGATTTAACACTAGGCATAGCTTCCTTAATTATTCACTTTAGTTATGGCCCTTCCTTGACACAAGCATAGGTAGTGGTTTTGTTTTATTTCTAAAGATCTGTGACCTTACTTTTGTAAATAGTTATGAAATAGAATTTCTAAATTGATCACTGCACTGGAGTTAAAAGGATCACTAATAAAAACTCTTCTGTACGGTGTCTGAAGGCTGCAATATGTTTTTTCATATAAACATAAGAAGATAGATCCCTCATTATCTTTCATCACATACATAGACTATAATTAAAAGTGCTATTAAAATGAAAAACTTTCTGTAAATTGTCATGTTTTCCCAAGGTAGAAAAACATACTTGTATGAGTGAAGCGTCTGTCAAGAACTTATGATCTCTAGTCTGCAAGTTGCTGGACTGGTAGTCAAAAAAGGCAAGTTTGGCATAAAATATTTTCCATGTAGTCCTGCTTGACTAAAGAGAATGCAAATTATCACTGTCCACAGCAAACGTGTACAGACTGGATGTATGTGGTTCCACTTAGCAAGCACTAGTACAAGAGGGTGATACATTTGGAAGTAATGACATAAATACATTCATCAAAAATGCAAATGGCTTAGACCAGGTATGCAAGGGACGCCTGAATAAGAGATTAGCCTAACTGATAGCTTTTGGATTGAAGAAGGGAATTGTACTTCACTAATGTTAACATTGATGTTGGCTATTAGACATGTTCTAACTAATCATGACTACGTTTACTATAAAAAGTATAATTCTGCAGATACTAACTTTTTTTTTTTAAGGCCTGATCCTACTTTTTCATGAAGTAAAGGTTAAAATGATACAGACATAGTAGTACAATGATTAGCTCATGTTCTAGAGGGAAGGACCTGGAGACTGCTCCTGCAGGGGCTCTCCCTGGTCTGCAGGGGAACTTCAGCTCTGGCAGTTGGAGCACTTCCTGACCTGTTTCTGCACTGACCTTAGTGTCTGCAGGGCTGCTTTTCTCTATGTTTTCTCACTCCTTTCTCCCAGATGCTGCAGCAGACTTATTCTTTCTTATACATGCTCTCACAGAGATTCAGCCAGCATCACTCATCAGCTTAGCTGTGTCCAGGAACAGGTCCCTTTTGGGGCTGGTTGGAGCTATCTCTGATCTGACATGGGGCAGCTCCTGGGCTCTTCCCACAGAGGCCACCCTTGCAGCCTCCCTGGTACCATAACCCTGCCATATAAATTCAACACACTATGATATGTGCATGGATTTGGGCAAAATCTAGCTTTTTTTTTTTTTAAACCCAAGTACCTCTGAAATACTTTTTGTTGTTGTTGTGCCTAGTCAGTATAAAACATCTTCCTGTCTAGAAGAGAACTTTGTTACAAAGACCATTCTTTAAAAACAAAACAAAACAAACAAACAAAAAACATTCTGAGGATCTAAGGTGCGTGACTGAAGTGGATTGCTTCCTGCACCCTCCTCAGCCCCACGTTATATTCTCCTTGTGTAATGCCAGTGACTTTTAGAAAATGCAGCTTAAAATTCCCAAAGAAGTAGAGAAATCAAGTCCTGGGAGTATAGTGAGTTTAAGATCCTTTGAACATTTGTGACTCTTAATTTCTGAGAAGTGTTTCACTGAAGCAGTAGGATAATGTGAAGCAAAAGTCATATAAAGCTCATAAAAGTTAATTGGCAATTAATGCCAATTGGATAATTGGCATTACTTATTGGAAGAAGAAATTGTAAGGTCTGTCAGGAATTTATGCTAAAAGTTTAAAAGCAAGGGTAGTATTTCTTAAGAAGCTGTCTACTTCTGAATATATTTATGTTTACTTTCCATCGCATGTAATGTTACCCTTCCACTGGTAAATGTAGTATTTTTGCTGTGAATGGAAGGTCCTTACAAGAAGAAGGTAGATGTGGAGTAGGTATGTAAGCCTTGAGCTTATTCTTCAGGAAGGAAACAACCTGATCCTGAACACTTAAGATTCTTACTCCTACCTGTGTTATTTACATTTTTAGGGGGAGAAATGATCAGTCTTTAGAAAGTGCCATCTCAGAAATAATCAGAACCTGTTGTGATCTTACTCAAAGCACAGTTAGGATCATGACCTACTCTTTCCTCCACCTGTCATACAGTTCACACATCTGTAAAGGGGAGCATATAAACCTCCAGGTTATGTGAATTCAGAGGATATAAAACCACACTTAAGTGGACAGGTTTGTTTCAAATAGAAGCAAAACAGGTTTTAATTCTTTATTATTCCTTCTTCAGGCTTTGTTTTTGCAATGGTTAATATTTTCTTCTTTAATTTGGTGTATGTTCATATTTTTTCTTCTGGGTACCAAATGTCAGCATTCAATCATATTTGAGATATTTTAATGAGACAAGAGAAGCAAGAAGTCTTGGCTGAGAGATAACTGGGAGTAAATACTACCTGAAGACTGGGTTAAATGTCCTACCCAAGCTGTCTTTGAGGGGACCTAGGCCATAGCCATTTCACAAAGGGAATTAATGATATTTTTCCACCATTTCACTATAAAAGCAAATATATAAAGTCCTTCAAGATAATTGGATGTATCTTGGTAGATGGTTTTGCAGAAATTCAAATGCCATTTCTTCCTACTAGTGATATGAGAAAGTGAGGATGATACTTAGCAGATATCTAACAGCTCTTCCTGAGGCTTCTGGTGTTCAGCTGGATATATTCCTATATAAACCACTTAAGGAGGGGGGCGAGTGTTTGTTATTTTTTGTTTGTTTGTTTGTTTTAATCAGTGGGAAGCAAGATTCTTCTGCCTTGCTCTCCTTTGGAACTATTAACTATAAAACCTCTAAAAGGATTTTCACCACACACTTTAAAAAAAAAACAAACATTTTGTTGAAAAGTCATGTAACAACAGATACTAATTTCTCCCAAACTTATGAAAATGAGAAGAATTAGGGAGGGGGTAAAGAGCATTATAATTAGAGATGGTTGGATATTGTTTGTCACGTATATTATTAAACAAATTATTGATTATCGGGAATTATATATTGAATAAGAATTATGTAAATTTAATACTTTGATTTTTTTCCCCCCACTATTTCATCTATTTCACTTTAAGAAAATGTTTGCATCCTTGTATGTCAGGAGCTACTAGGGCTCATTTAAAATATATAAAACAAAAACTGTTTTATATCTCCAAACTATCTTGGTGAGCTAAGACTAACCAAGACTTTCTTTGCAGTTTAAAACATTTAGTTATACTGATGCTTAAAGCAAAATAAAGGGATGGATTAAATGATCTTGCAAAAGGCATAAAATTAGACCTAGACCTACATACATACATTAATTGTTGCCATTAAAAAGAGGTCCAAATGAAAGGAGGAGTTGTTTCAAATGTTTACTTTCAAGTTCTGTCACTTTTTGGCTAAGGTAAGCACTGTATTGATGCCTCTGATTTCCAATGTTGCACAATGTAAACAAGTACCAGATTACTCACAACTACTTTCATATAATATGAATGAAAAGTAAATAGACTCTAATGGGATGCATATGAATCATTTAAAATTATTGTTCCTGGAAGTGAAGATTTTGCCAAGTCTTCCGAGCTTCTTCATCTATGCCTGTTCAAGTTGCCTTATAACAGTGACCCCACCAGTCTACTTCTTTGCAGAGTGTTTGTTGTGTGTTGGATGATTTCTTTTTTTTTTTCTTCCTCTTGAGGAAAGCGACTTCTTGGCACTGAAAGGAAATTCCTCTTGGATGATCAGACAGTCCTTTAATGGAAAAGGCAGACTACCTCATTTCCCAGGAAGCTGTTCACCAAACTGGTCTCTTGGTGATGTGCAGTTAAGCAGTGCCAGGAGCTGTGTGGCTTCCTTGCTTCATAAGTGCTCAGATGGGTCCTGTGAGAGGTACTGGGTGGTTGACTTCCTTCCCTGGCACAAGTTGCCAGGAAATTTTCTTCCTTTTCATTCTCAAAACAGGGATGGTTCTGGCTTGGCATTTCCTTCGCTGGAAGAATATATTACTCAACGGCTCATATATGTTGGGGGAATTGACAGCTCCTAAAACTGGGTTTTGCCATGAGTCTGTGAAGTCCAGGTCAGAGATTTCAGAAGACTCTGTGAAAAATCTGGAATGTGTAGCTGTGCTGTTATGGCACAAGCCAGCTGTGGGTTACCAGTTTACAGTGGCTAAAATACATCTATTTCACAAACTTGTTGTCAGCAGATGTTCCTGGGATGTGGTGAGCCACTGTCTAGTGGTACCCAGAAGGTTACTTCTGGGTTTCTATGACAGGTGATGAGGCAGAAACTGCTGGCGGTGAGTTAAACCTCTCCTTCAGGTCTACCAAAATGAAGTAGAGTGTTATTTTTACCAAGTAGGTGGAGAGGTTTCTTATAAAGGTCAACTCTTTCTAACAGGATAGATATGTGGCTCTACCAAGACTGCACTGCTTTCTTCAAAGACATGTCTTTCTTTCATCAAAGATGTGTCAAAGACAGGATGCTTAAGGGCAATGTTTTTCTGTAGCTAGTGCTTAGTTTTTATTTTCAATTTGAGATGAGGTTGTATTTAAAGTTACGTTTCCCGTGCTTTTTTATTTGTGTTTTTTTTTTTAAATAACATATAATGTTTAGGCTACCTCTGTGAAAGCCATGCTGTTTTCTTCAAAATAGACATTATTTCCCTGTTCATCATAACTAATAAGTACACAGCCAAGCTATTGTGAGACATTACTAAGAATTGCACACGATTAGGGATTTTTTAGTGCTGTATTTTTTTCTTGGAAATTGGTGCTTCATTAAGCAAGTTACTTCAGGATGTGATTGCTCTATGCATTTATACTACTTGAGTTCAGGAAAACGTACCTGCAATTATGTAGTTGTGAGTGATGTTGAAATACCATTATGACTGAAACACAGCAATATTTTCACTGTTGTATTACTTTGGTATGTCCTGTGTTTCAACATTAGACATTCAGTAATTTTATTTGCTATTTTACTAGATTGTATTATATGGATTGATCTATTGCATCATTATATTTTTAATGAAAAGACTCGTGTTTGTTTTGGTAACCTTCCTACATTCATTTTCCTTTTAAATTAGATAAGAAAATTTATTATTGGTTTGAATGGTTGTCTTCAACAGGTTTGTCCGAGCAATCAGTCCACTACCACAACTTCAACTGTAATCCAGCTTGCTTTATATACACAGTGGTATTTACCTCAGTGTAGTATTTACCTCAGTACTTATGTAGAAGGCCTTAAGAAGGTCTCAGAAAGTGCTCATGAATGTGAGGTACCTGCCTGTGGTGGCTAGGAGGTGGCTGTTGCTACTTGTCTTATTTCTGTGGGGGACCTGTGAAATGTGCTGTCAACGTTGCATCATACCATAAGTTGATGTTACCTGGTCAGGAAGTGGATGGGCTAGAGAAGAAATTTCTACATTTTCTGTAACATCAAAGTAATAGATGCTTAATGTAAAATTATGTGAAAATGAAATATCTACGATAAAAGTTTGTGTTCATTACAAAACTCTCTTATTGCAGAGCCAAAGGTATGTTACAAAAAACTAAGTAGACATTCACGTACAAACTGTGAAATTCTGATAGCTTTTGTAGGGTTCTATGTCTGTGTGTGACACTGTTATTTTAAAATACGTATACCCTGATAATATATGGAAATATTTTTAAATAATTATGATCTAGTATGTACACATACTATAAATGTAGTAAAGTATATTCTGAAAAATAAAAAGTGACTTTTCTTTTTACTGTCTTTTTGATTGTGCTAAATAATATATATAAAAAAAAAAAGTGTCTGGACTACACTTCATTTGTCTATTTTTTTAAATGAATATTTGAGACATTTATAATGCATATTTAAATAAGCTATATCTATAGCCATGCTTTTGTCCTCTTCTTTTACCAGCATGATACTATAAATGGCTGAACTTCTAATAATTAAAATATAAACTTTTTTTTTCCTGTTTATACACTTATGTATATGTCATATCAAATCAATATTACAAATGGCTTTCTGTTGTATTTTGGTTTAGCAACATTCCTTGTTTGGTTGGCATAAAAAAATAAATCATTTTGCTGTTCATGTAAGCATTCATATAAACTTTTATTTGCTTTGCACTTAGAGAACTTTTTTTTCCTTTTTCCCCTATAAAAATTTTTACCATCAGTGTTACTGTTCCCAGTTATGCATCCCTATTGTATCTGAAGCTTAACAATTCACTTTCCAGTGTCAATATAATACATTATCATCTTTAAAAGAAACAGATGAGCCTAAAACATGCTGTGAAATAAACTGAATTCTCAATAACATGAAGGGTACTTGCAGGGCTTGATAGCCTGAGAGGATGGGGAATGCCATAAACCATCTTATTTTAAATGAGTGTCTGCAAGCCTGTACTGGACAATTAACCTCCGAACAAGGAGATTGAGTCATTAATATAAACTTGTTGGCTCCCAGCTCCACTATTACTTTTCCCCTTTACTTGTACCAGTTCCTTCTGCTGCTCCTTGATGTCATTTTAAACCACCTGTCGACATCCACATAATAATGAGGGTCTGTCAGTTTGAAGGGTGAGATGGCATCTGTCACTTTGAGGAGATGCAGGGCCAGAAGTTGGCTGTAAGGGTACTGTCACATAAACAGTGTTACCTGCTTGAAGCGGTTCCTTCCCCAGGGCTCCTCCAACTATGATTCAAGAATGGCTAAAGGACTCCATCTCCAGCAATATGTCTGTAGATATGGAATTTCAGAGTAACTCTCTGGGCGACGTTGTGCCTCTTCCCCACCCAGTCATGTTCACTGACTGCTGTGATTTGGTCACACTGACTGCTGTGTGATCTGGGCAATGCAATGACTCCTATTGCAATAACCCTTTCTCCAGAGGACAGTGGCATCAAGTACAGTAGCTTGGGACCCAGTTCAGGCTTACAGTTCATTTTCTTTCTTCCAACCTAGAAAATTCTGTGATTCTGTGATTCTTTGTCTGAAATTGGGATACACGAACTCTCTCCCAGTCAGGATTGTTCCAGTTTACATAGGGTGAGCAAGCTCAAATCTGCTGCCAGAAAGCTTTGGACACCTCAACTCCTTCAACCTCAACTTTAAATTTCCTTTGGTCAGACATTTCAGTTTGTTTGTTTGTTTGTTTTGTTTTGTTTTTCTCTATACACTGACTACTACAGTCTACCATCTCAAAGAATACTTTTCTAAAATAAGAAGAAATATTTGTACATGTTCTTAAGAAGGTGCTTTCTTTCACCATGAAAAGTGTACTAGTCTCATTTTCTCAAGTAGTTTTTGAATTTCAAACTGTAGCTTAAATGCTTTTAAGCTCTTACTGGTTTTTCTTCCAGTTTAATTCAGGTTAAGTCTAAATCACTTCTTGGGTTGCATTTTCTGGTTTCAGGAATCAATATAATTGTGCTATTCCCCTATATCTAGGTTAACTGGGTAATAAGTGCAATAGGTCAATGATCTGACCTAGAAAGAATGATCCTTCAAGCACAACAGTGTCTTCAAGTATCATGTTCCTCATGTTTTGCAATATATCATACTTCTTTTCTACTTGCAAGCTATTTTCTACAATTTACATGCCCCTTCACTTTTTGTGCCTTTTTTTTTTTTAAGTATCAAATCAAGGGCACAACTTTTGTATCTTTGAGTGCAGGTATACCTGCACCTATTCTACAAGTTTAGTATTCTGAATCCCTTAAGGATTATTTTTTTTTTAGGAAAGGAGAAGTACTATATATTAAATATGTTTCATTACAGCTAGCTCCAAAATCCCTCTTTGAATCTCTATTATCTACTATTCCTCTGTTAGCTACTGTGCTTTCAAAAGGTTTCTGATACTTCCTGGAAGACACAACTACAGATCTCACAGGTGGCAGGTGTAAAAAGATGAAAAGCACAGTTGGAGTCACAGCCTAGACCACAGACCTTGTAAACCATCAGGAGTTCTTACTCAAAATGTTTTGAGATGGACTTTGACATGCCATTTGAAAAGTACCTAAAATTAGTTTTTACTGAAAACCACCACTGTGCACCAAGTCTAGCTCTGCCCATCAAATATCTGTACACTGCTGTGTGATCTTTCCAGCAGAGAACACAATAAAAAATGTGGTGTAGTAGAAGTCAGTACTACACAGAATTAGCTTTTCTTCAGTGTACATATGTGAAGATACCACAGATATTCAGATATAACATGTATTCAAAGGATTTTACCTGGTGAAATTCCTGAAAAGAGCCACCACAGTAAGACTAAGTACTAAGTACTTAGAACAGGCTATAAAATCATTGATTATAAAATTGTTTCTAATTGTTTATTAGCCAGCTTAGGCCTCATCTTGTGCTTTCTTTGCTGCTACAATGGTCCTCACCAGTTTCACACAGAAACACCTTATCTCACACTGGTGTGAAGGGTAGGTCCAAGTGTATGTGTCCAGACTAACAAGCCTCCATCAGAGAGGAACAGACAGTCTGTTTGTTTTAAGATCACACAAGGATGTTTAAAATGAAGAGTTCTATATAAAATGTCCACTGCAGTTAGCTATCCAGTTAAATATCTTCATTCCAGAAATATTAATTAGTCTTATCATGTGTTTGCAATATGAGGTATAGTGAATACATTTAACATTTGTCTCTGAAATTTAAAATGGTCACGTAACAAAGCTTAAATAAAGTAGGTATCACAGAAACCATTTATTTTGTGATTACACTCATTTAAATAAACAAAAGGACAGAATTCTTAATTCTTAAAAATTTGCCTGCCTAATTCATAATCAGCATTGGCCCCAAATTGATTCAAATGAGAGAAAAAAACAACAACAACAAAAAAAAAGTTTTGCTTTGAGTCAAAGTAAGTATTTTTAAATCATTAAAATTGAAATATCTGGATTCTCACCTTTGGATGAAAAAATCTAGAAGATTAGTTTCAGTGTAGTCTGAACCAAATATCTTCCTATCCACCATTTCACTGGTGGTATATTAGAAAAGTAGTGCTTAATCATTTTTTTATTGTGATTTCCTACTAAAAGAATGTGGGGTTACTACACGCATTCATCTGTATCTACCAAAAATAGTTTCTCAATTCTGCAAAGTTGGATCAATCACAATAAAAACAGGCAATAAATAAAAATGGTCTGTCATATGACTGTTATATTGACCTATGGCATCATCAAAGCGCATGGTAGTAAGACCCAGCTTGTCAGTTTTCCCATTACATATTCAAGGGAATCTCTTTCTATTTGTTTAGGTATGTGATGTTTGCTCAGTCTACCACAAAGCTGCCAAGTTTTCGTTGATAACCTGCTGCTTCCTCCACTCAAACCGCTTTTCTGTCACATCCCCATATGAATGAAGATACTGGTTTATTCCTGACAATCACCCTTTCCTCCCATACATTATCTTCCTGTTTATGTGGTTCACTCTCACCTCAGGTGACATCCAAGAACTTGAGAAAACGGTTCCTCATGCTGTTCCTTAGTCTGGAAAAGTCTGTGAGAGCAGTAATTTACTTGATAGTGAAATACCTTGTATTGTTATCTATTGCCAGTTGTCAACTGCACAAGGATTCCTTTTTTTCATCCTTTACCTTGCATTACATGTAGCGTTGTGTTACGTGTAACAGCATCCACAGAGAGAGCTGCCACTTTTTGACTGAAGTAAACAAGAGGAAAAGGCAATCAGGAAATAATGCAACACTAGCCTGCCTCTGGAATATGCAATTTAGTAGAGGAATGCTTCAAAAATAGAATTCTATTCAACTTTATCTGTCCTGACAACAGAAACCAGAAACATAATCTAATCTCTATTTTGTGTTTGTTTACTGAGCGAAGAGATTGCAAAGGAACTCCCTGTAACCTTGTCAGCTAAAATGGTGAATTAAATGCCACATCTTGAATTACTCAAGTTATCAACAAACTCACAGTCAGGCAAGGATAAAAATGCCACAGTCTATATATAATTTCCCTGCCATCCTCTGCCTAAATATGGTCCAGTTGTAGGAAAAGCAATACTTTGCATGTGGCTAGACCCATGGGAGTTTAAATAGGGCAATTACTAAATAAAGTCTCTGAACGTTATACCTTTTGCTAATGTGAGGAAAACCTTTGCATGCTTCAATTCAAATTAGATATGTGAATGATAAGTTTTTAATATATCATAGTAACGTAGAACATGATCTAAATGTGTTGGGGCAAAATGTGATGGCATATTGGAAGGGAGAATAAGACTGGACATCAAGCAGCAATGTTGCTACAGAGAAATTTACTGCATCTTTTCATTCTATGCTTTTGAAGCCTTCAAAGAATTCTTTTCCAGCTGGAATGGGTAATGATTATTTGAGAGATCCCTGAATTGGTGCTTCTACTCTTCTGGCAAGAATGAGTCTTATTTTTCTAGGTTGTGTAAAGCCTGACTTCGCAAAATATGAATTGAAGTAACTATGGTTATTAACATGGTCAGTAACTGTAAAGAACTGGGTGAAAACAAATAAGGACTCTTCTACTTCCTAGTAATTCTGGCAATGTTACAAGATGGAAAAAAAACAACAACAACAACAACAACAACAAAAACTGCACTTCACAGAGCTTGGTCAGTTTACGAAAGGATTATACAAAGTGTTCATCTTCATTGGCACTAGGAGACAGACTTCTCTGGCACAAGCTGATCTTATGCAGTTCCACACTTCGTAGTAATCTAGCTGAATTTTTGTCAACTTTTGGGGGGCTAGGAATTGTTTTGTCATTTGCTTTTCTTCTGTTCCATTGTAGGGATTTTTGTTTGTTTGTTTTCTATCAAAAGAAAAAAGAAAAAAGAAAGCAAAGGAGAGGAGACCAGATCAATATTTAAAGTAATTGCCACTGGAAAAAACATAAGGCTGGAAGTTACAGATAAAAAAACATGCTAAAATGGATATTGTTTGTTACTGTTTGAACTGAGAAGGCATTTTTAATGTGATTATGTCTACATAAGTCCATTGTAGTTTGAAGAATGAGGATAAATACAAGTTATTGAAGAGTTTTATATGAGGTAAAATAGTTGATGACATGGTTTTAACCACTATCTCCTCCTATGTCTGAAGTGCAGCCTGTTTTGTATTATTACCTTCACACAGGTAAATATAACAGAACTTCAGCATTTTTAGCCATTAGGAGCATGAAATTCCAGATAGTTAAGGAGACAATTTGGGTAAAAAGCAGAATATTTAATTCTGTGGATGTTGCAGTGAACATGTCGCACTGTTGAAACAGCGTTAAAAAGCAATCATAACACAGAATAAAATCTTTTGTCTCATTGTTATACTACCTCTTTGTTCCTTGAAAAATGTATCAAAGAAAGAGAATTGACAAAGGAGAATAAAAATATTGCATCTGAGGAAGAAAAGAAGGGACCATGATTATAGAAATTACTAAAAAGCAATCATTCTTGTTACTGTGCTAAGCCTTCAATGAAACTGCTACTATCATGTTATTCTAGACGCTTGATTTTATAAAAGGTGTGAGACAAGGAGACGGTGTTTTATTAGGTCTGATAGTTGCACTTATACCCAGAAAGTGGCCAAATTAGGTTTTCATACAGAAATCTGCATTACAGTATTTTATCCATTGTTTAAGAATTTTCCATGTAAAGCAACTATTAACATAATAATATTTAAGCTTTTTATTTTAAAACATTTATACACTTGACAGTGTTTGGTGGGAAATGGAAAAGCTTATTTCTTTGCAAATTTTACGGGGAAAGAGGAGAGTGGGAGCTATGTGCTCCCTACAAAGACTATTGTAAAACGAGGTGTTTTGCCCCACAGGTTTTAATGCACTTGGCATATTATTCTTGTTTTGTTTGGCCAAATGAAATAGGCTGGTATTTGACAAATTAATATTTCTATTATAACATATCTATTTGCACTCTCATCTGTGATCTCTGTAAATCTCTAAGTATGCACTAGGGTCTGAAATATTCCCTCCCTCAGTAAATTTTAATTTACAAACTCTTAAGTAGTAATTTAGGGTTTTTAAATGTTTTAAATTCAGAGATTTAAAATCAGGTATAAAATTACATGAGTTATGCACACATACAACGCGTTTTAAAGAAAATAAATTTTTGGCTTGTTACAGCAGGTGATGTTTACGTTTTTACAGTGACACAAAGGTGATTGATGTTTAAAGTATCATCTGCTACTTATATGCATGCAATTTTTTCTTTTATAGATGTGTTAAAATTATTGCTGCATCAGAAATTCTTCTTGTTAACTTTATGATTGTAATAATCAAAGGAAAAACTGAGTGTCCACTTAAACACACAATTATTTAATAAATAGGACATAAGCTTCCCACTTCTGAAACTGCACTTTGCTCTGTGAGGACTTCATTTTCTGTTGACATTAAAAAAATAGTAATCAGAAAATATTCAGATAGCAATTAAATACGATGTATTAAATGGTTTTGGAGCTGATCTAAAATGTATTAAGTTAGCCATTTCATATTAACTTGATCTTTCACGTCTGTGTCTTGATTCTGAAAGGAACTAGAAAGAATATTTCCAACAATTTTACCATCATATTTGGGACTAATTGTACAAAGCTAGTACAGCACTTTCCTTGTCCTTTTATACTGATAATAGATCTGTTTTACTGTCTTATGTTTACTTTATCATAATCAATGGTCTTTGCACCTGAGTATGAATATCTTCAGTTATAAAATGTCAAAATTCCTTATAATGTTCTAATGCGCTTTTTTTCTGAAATCACAGTTAGTGTGGATAAACAGGTAGTACTTTTCTGCTTTAACTTTCAAGTGATACTTTTCCAGTTTATAACAATCTTTCTTCAATTTTTAAAATAATAATGAGGAACAATATTTTTCTCATACTTTTTTTTTTTTTTTCCCCAGTAAATACTCTGAACTGCAGTTGAAATTCTTAAAATACAGATTTCTATTTTTATTTTTTTTCCAAATGTAGTGCTTCCTTCTTTAAAAGACTAAAGGAGTAAAGTAGTAGAGACTGTGAAAAGAGCATGCATGTTCTACACACACACACCTGAACTTACACCCAAACTAGCTGGTACTTATTCATTATACTGATTTAAAATAATTGGAAACAGATTGTTTTCTGGTAAATAAATATACTTCTTTGAAAATGTTACCAAAAATAATCCTATGTAAGATGATTTTATGGTGATAGTTCCCTGTCCTCAGTGTGGCAACCCTAATTTTGAAAACAATTACTTAGAATGAAATTGGAAATCTAGTTTTTGAACTTCTTTTTTTTTAACGCCTTGCTGCTTCCAAAAAGATCCGTGAGGTTGGTTTAAAGAAGTAAAATTATATAGGAAAGAAATGTTCTTTCAGATTCTTGAGTTTAGCCTTGGTCAATTAAAACACTAAATTTTAAAATTAAAATATTTGAATTTATCACACTTGAAATGCTATTTAAAATACTTTTTTTTTTTTTTTTCAAAATAAAAAAGTACTTAGTTTGAGAAAATGTTACTGGAGTATTTCAGCAAATAAGCACTTAATGATACTTCCTCTCAAAGTTCAAGTAAAGTAAATTTGAAAATTTATGTTCATATAAAACAGTTTTGGTTTTGCAAACCAACATCTTTGAATAGAATAATATAAGTCTGAGATTTATTTAAATAAATAAATAAATAAAAGCAAAAAACACAACTAATTAAGTGGATACAGAAAAAAACATACTTTTTTTTTTGGAGCACTACTGTCTTTTTTCTTATATCCGCACAGTGGCATATGGTATACATTCACAATTTATTTCACTTTCCTCACTTGAACAAAGTCTTTTCATTTTTATCCACTCAGATTATTTAGTTGCAAGTAAGCGTTCAGAAGCTGGGTTTGAAAACTTCACAGTAACCTCACTTGTAAATCAGGTTTTTGCCTATGCAGCAGGCTATTAACACTATTCTCTATATATGTAATGCACACTTCTTGCAACTATAAAGTGTGAAGTACACTTTGTGAATTTCATCCATAAACACTGCTCTCTGTTTGCTATCTCTTCAGCTTTAATTATTCTGCTGTATGAATGTGCATTGTGATGGTGTAGACAAGTTCTCATTATAACTTAAATAAGCATCTCTTTTTGCAACCGTCTCTCAATCTGTGCGTTGTAAAAGACACTTAACTATAAAATAAATCTTCTGGGACTCATTATGATATTTTGAAATACAAATAAAAATTACCTTGGGCATTTGCTGACTTACACATACTTTGCAAATAAAAGGCTTATTTTTTTTCAAGTTTATAACAAGAAATGAGATCTGTCAATGACTGTACTCATAGTCCTCCACAGAAATGTTATAAATAAGCATATATATTAAGGACTGTCTTTTGCGATCTGAAGTGTTTATGTTGCTGCAGAGCCAGGCAACAGCTATAAGAGAGCAGTGTTCTCTCTTGAAGATCGCTTTTGGAAAAATACTAATGTTCCTGGTTCTCTCTTCTAAGCTCCCAGTACAAAAGAAGGGGAGAAATGAAAGAGTGGGAAGAGAATAATCTCCCTTAAATAAATCACTGCACTCTGGATGTGCTTAAAGTTCATGAGTTGCTAGCTGTGCTTCACATTACAGGAACTGCTAAGGTTATTTTAAATCTTACTGGCATTTCTGCTGTTACTGTAACCTAAATTTTTTTTCAGAGGTGTATGAGGAATTTAGCTGCTGGTTGAAGTTCAGTCTAAAAGGAATTTGAAAAGGGATTAGGAAATATCTCTGACTGACCAACTAGAGAAGGTTATGCAGAGAAAACAGCCTGCAGACAAAGAGAAAGAATGGATTTTTCACTGTGATACTAACACAAGAAGCCGATGAGCTCCACTGTGCTCATCAGTCTATTCCCTTATGTGAACCCATGTCCAAAGGGATAATGGTAATTTCTGCCTTGTCAAATTCTCCCCGTCTTCGTGATTATCCTTGCACCACTGATTCAATCATCTGACATTCTGTTGCAGATTAATTCCCCCTCATGGCTCTTTTATTTATCTGTCTATCTATTTATTTTATTGGAGACAGGGTATGGATCCAATATAGAAATACTGAGTATGCACAAGCTTATCATTTTAAGGAGGTTCTTTAATGGCCAGATGCTCTTATGTCAGTAAAAGGAAAAAAGGAGTTAAGAGGTAGGCAAACGAAAGGAGAAAATTTGGAAGAGAGGATGTGGTGAAGAAACTGTTTTGCATACAATGGCAAGAGGATAGGGACGTAGTAAGTTGTTTTGGTTGTGTCACTTCCAGGGGACTCTGTGGAAGGGTTACACTACCAGCACACAGCAAAACTGTGGCTCCTTGTGAGTATTCTGTCACTGGAAAAGGACCACACATAAACACTGTGCATTTGACAGGGTTATGTATTTTATGTATATTTTCTCATTTCCAGTCAAAGTTGAAAGATAATGAGTTAAATAATTAATCTACCTTCTGCTTGCTATAAAGTTACACAATTTTTAAAGGAAATTCACTGGATTTGGGATAATTAGTATGTCCCTTGTGTATTATTCATCTGTTTTTCTTTTAAAAGCCATGAGACTTTTCATTTTATAACTCACTGTGTGTGATAGACCCTTTTAAATATTTGTAGGTAAATGAAATTATTTTACATATACTACTGGCTAGAAACTAAAGGGAAATTCCTCTAAAATCTAAAAAGATTAAAATATAGTTATGAAAACATGTGAAAGCTTTCATGAAAACATTACAAATACTTGAATGCGTATGGTAACAACTTTCTCTGCCTTCAAAAAGGAGGTCCTGTACTTCAGAAGCTGCCTCTGCTGTCACCAGCTGTCAGGGAAATCAACAGAGCAATGCATTTTTGCAGTTTGGGTAAATGTAGCAAAAATATTCTGGAAACATTAATTTTGTTTTCAATATGACTCTTCTGTCTCATACTTTTCATAAACGTTTTCTCAAATAAATCAAATAGCATGAATGTTCAACAAAAATATTCATGTTAGGTGAAAATCATATTAATTTTTTTTTTTGAGTGTATACTCAGGAAATCTTATGCTCAGAATTGTTTTTGTTTCCTTAGTTGAGGCACAAGTATTATGTAAGCTTTGGTTGCTGTGTAAGCAGGTTCTTGTCAGCACTCAGATCATCTGCAGATCAGGGGTTGCTCTCTGAAATAGTTTAATGACTGATCTTAAACAAAATTGGTTTTGAAAACTGTAGTCAGGAAGAACGTGACTTTTTAATATTAAATATTAACCTCATTTTTAAATGCCTGTAGGCAATAAGATGCCTCAAAGAAACAGGAATTCACTGGTTCTAATCGTTCAGGAGAGTAAAGCACACCAAAGAAGCTGAAGCATGGATATTTACATTGCATTTTTGTGCATGCCTCTCTGCAGTAGTATTCAAAAAGCTCAAAGAGAAAGAGACATTATGTGTATAAGAACTGGAGAGAGCCTGAGCAACTGAAGAGTGCCATGGAATATTATTGGTGCCAAACAGAAGAATTTAGCTGTATCATTACAGCTAAATACAGTGGTGTATAGCATTAAAATGTGCAGGCAAAGTGGAGCAGCCATCTTTCAGAAATTCAGGCATTGCAGGAATTCATTGAAAGATGAGATGCCCATTGAAGGCATTAGTTATACATGGGAATTAACTGTTCGTTGTTGTTGTTTTTATCTTTTGTGTTAGTGGAATACAACTAGGAAGGTATCAGAACTGTTAGGAAGTTTTGTCTCCTTCTTAAAACTTCATTGTATAAAATCCTCACTGTGTAACAACCTTTTCAACTCAGTAAGGAATTCAGTTATAGATACTGGAGAAGAGTTTTAAGGATTAGCAAGTATTAGTCTCATACAGTCCAGATGGAAAAAAAAATAAAAAATCAACAGCTCATCTTTTGAACCTTAAAACTTTCATAATGACCATGTCAGCCCAAAGGACCAACTATACCCTGGGGTGTATCAGGCATGGCACTGCTAGCTGAGTGAGGGAAGTGTCCTTCTCTGCTCTGCCCTGGTGCGGCCTCACCTTGAGCACTGTTATGGGTACCACAATATAAAAAGGACATAAAACTATTAACATTCAAAGGCAGGCTATGAAGATGGCGAAGGGTCTACAAGGAAAGTCATATGAGGTTGAAGTCCCTTGGTTTGTTCAGCCCAGAGCAGAGCAGGCTGAGAGGAGGCCTTGTGACGGCCTGCAGCTCTTTCACGAGGGGAGTGGAGGGGCAGGCGCTAAGCTCTGCTCTCTGGGGACAGCGACAGGAGCCAAGGGAATGGCATGGATCTGGGACAGGGGACAGTCAGGCTGGGTGGGAGGAAAAGGGTCTACACCGAGAGGGTGGTTGGGCACTGGGACAGGCTCCCCAAGGCAGTGCTCATGGCACCGAGCTGCTGGAGTTCAAGAAGCATTTGGACAACGCTCTTAGACACAGGGTCTGAATTTTGGGTGGTCCTGTGCATACCTAGGAGTTGGACTCAATGGTCCTTGTATGTCCCTTCCCCCTCAGGATATTCTGTGATTCTGCCAATAATTAATTAATAAGAATAAACAGCAACACCTAAGAGTGATAGGATTCTCTTTACTTGCTATGTACAGTAGATATGGAGTTTGAGTGTATTTGTATGAACATGTAATAAAACATTTATAGTTAAGAAGGTCTAGGAATCCCAAACTTTGGGATCTTTTTATAACCTATAATACTTTTTTTTTTCCTTCCTTTTTTTTTTTTTTTTTTTTTTTTTGTAATCACTCTAGGCCAGCTGCATACACAGTTGCATGTGTCAGCTACATCAGGCTCAATATTGGGAATACTTCGTGAATACTTAAGTTATTAAACCGTCCAGACTAAAATATTCTGCATAATAGGGGCACTCTCCTTTCTTTCAGCAAATAGTACCATTCTTAGGTAAAAAGCTGGTGTGATATACTTAGTGCAGGAGATCCTCTAAGGACATAGAATATAATAATTCCTGCAGTGAGTTTGGGATGTTAGCTTATCAGCAACAGCCACATGACAGCAGTTTTAGAAAACTGTAAGTCATCGTATTGATCCAGGAAAAGGGAAGGAGATACTTCACAGATGCTTTCCAAGTTTTTCTGGGTGTACTGAAACTTAAGGTAATTTTTAATCAACATGACAGGCTGGATTTGTGTATTTCAGCTATAATTCTTAATTGTTAAAAGTAATTACATCTTAGTTATTTTGAAGTTTTTAATTTCTTTGAGAGGCATTTGTTCTCATACATGAACCAAAGCTATGCTCCCTATGAAGCTGCTAATGATGCGTGATAAAAGTGATGTAATAATAGTGATTCAAGCTAGTGACTTGACTGACATTTCTATTAAAAATAAAATATATTTATTTCAATGTACATTTAGAAAGGAATGTGGATGCTTTATATTATGTATCAAGATCAATTTTGATCATCATTACTTTTCCAGTTATCCACTTCCTAGTGGAAGCCTATGTTTATTTTTTTTTAACAGAAATGAAAAATATTCCTTCTTAATGTATGATCTTTGGTTTATAAAGAGATACTTTCTTATATATTCAGTAATATATACAGTAGTCATGGAAAAACATAATTTATTATAAACAAGTTAAGATTATTAATTAAATATTTTTTCAATTACATTTATATTTCTAAACCAATAATTAAGAAACAACTTGCAGACTCCTGTCATTATTAATTTGCCATACATAAGTACAGAATAAGACAATGTTAAAAAAGAGAAAAAATATACCCAGCTGAGAAATTTTTGATGATGCTTTACACACTTCTCACTTTTCTTATTGTAAAGGACTTGCATTATCACTGCATTGCTTTCTAAACCAAAATATTTTTATAACCAATCATCTCAGATGAATGCAGAATTTAAAACAGTAAAATGCAGTTAGATTTGCATTCCTACCTCTTAATTGCATATAGATACAAAAAGAAAACAAGGCGGTGCCTATAAGAGACAGACGCAGACTGTGAGAAGTAGAGCCACATTATATGAAGGTAAATGCAGAGGGGCTTTGTGTGCTTCAGGGAGGGAGAGACAAAAGAACAACTCGTTCAGCAGGAAATGTGCTCAGGGCAATGCCCTTAGAAAAATGTCATCACTGCTGAAGGTGATGGGGAAGAGGAATAGTTTGCTGCCTCTAATGGCTTGCAGAGTTTGCAAGGCCACATTCCTATTTGTGACAAAACTGTGATCTTCCAAGAGCTCCAGCAGCTGTGCTGCTCCCTGTGTTCCTTACTTTTAATGATGCTCTAAGAGTGGCTCCTAACTATATCAACTACACATTAAAGATCATGGCATGCCCTCTGTATTGGACCTCCTCTGTCATCAGTGGTGAAGTGTAAGAGTACAGCAGTGGCTGTTACAATCTGGGGAAAAATCTCGGTATGACTGATTAGATTTTCCTTTGACATTTTAATCATCATAAAAATTCATTGCTGCTTTGTTGCACTGAAACCTCTGTGAATTGGATAATAAATACATGTCATATATTTGAAGGATGACTCCTTTCCCTGAAATTAGGTAAACTCAGCTAAACATTGACAGCGCTACTGATCTCTTGGTTGATACCTTGGTTTCTCAGAACAGTTCTGAGACTGTGTGACATGTTATATTAAATATAATATATTAAATATAATATATGTAGTGTATTAATATGCATTATAATATTTATATATGTGTATATATCATATATTAAAATATACCATACAGCACTTACTTTAAAATCTGTACTGTATATTTTCTTAAAACTTAACTGCTAATGAACATTATATTATTATGCTAATTATATCCCTTCCGTCAGCTTCTCACTGGCATCAAACAAAATAAATAGTACATGTGTGAAGTCCTAAAAGTTGATTGCTTGTAAGTGTGCTAAAATACCTGAATAACTTTGCAACACATTACACAATGTTTTCTCTGTAAATAGTCCCATTCAAGCTACGGAGACTAGTGAACCAAGTAGATTTAACTTTCAGGCATTGCTAACAAACTGCCATATGAAAATGACATAGGAAATAGTTCACAGACTGAGTGTACAAAATCACAAGTACATTTTTTTTTACTTCAGTCTTAGATCTTATTTGCATATGGCTTAGTCTTGATTTATGAGTTGCATGTCTACAAGCATTGGAAAGAAACTTGGGCTTTATTTTCTAATAACACCCCACACATTATTTCTAGAACTTATCAATTGCCCTTAGCATTTAGGCCCAAATTTAATACATCCAATTGTTTCTGTATAGTATATTTTTTTTTATATGCTGCTTAGTATGTGTCTGGTTTGCAAAAATATGTACACAACATATGTCTTTTCTATTTGCTTCTTGTCCAAAACAGTTTTAGCACAAATTAGTACATAAATAGTGACTATTATTAATGCTGGCATTAGTCTGGAATCATTTGTTATACCCACTCATCTATATTTTGTATGCTGATCATGTTGAAAATCAATGAAGCATGTGAAATTGTAAAAGACAAAGTGGAAACATTTCCAGCTCTATCCACTCCTGCTCACGGATTAGCTGTTTTAATCTTTGAAAAATAAAATCCACATCATTACTGAAGCAAACGTTTACTTATATCCATAAGTAAATTCAGCAGTATGGCTGAATTGCTCAAGATTACTTTTATGAAGTTAGTAGCAGGGGTGGGACTATAATTCAACCATTTTTGTAATTAGGCTGCAGACCAATCATTCCCAGAATCCTGTCTAGGTGATTATATGCACCTTACATTACAATGCCTTTCCTAAAGGGCATTGAACTCCAAGCTTGATTAATGGTGACACATTACTTTCTGTGACAGAAGCATAAGCTCTGAATGAACAATTATTTAAATGTTCTCAGCTGAGAATCATGCCCTCATCATCCATGCTTGATGTACAAACATGGTCTCCTGACTGTCTACGCTTTTGCCCATCTGTTTGCATGGCACAATGCCTGTTCTCAAGTAGGTCAAAACCTTGCCGTAGGACATGTATGCCAGGCAACAATGACTTTAGATGGAAGACTGCATAACCCTGAAAGTGTCTCCACTTTTGCAGGAAGTCCTTCCTTTGGTATAGGATTGAATCGTTAGCTCCTCAGGTTTATACACATAGCCTCAGATATGACAAGGCAGTATCAGAACAAGAGGGAGAATAAGGAGAGGATGACTTAATATGATGGAAACTAGGCAAGAATCTTTCTTCGGTTTTGTCTTCTGTGGACTCTGAGAAGAACAGTATAGTTTTCATGTTTTTAAGAGTGGAACTGCCAAGTTAAAGGGAGAATCTGGCATGGTGTCCGTGGGTTTAGGTTTCTCTGTCTACTTCTACTCTACATCATCAAGAGAAGATGCCGTGTTTGGTCCTGAGGTTGATCAATGCGCATATCTTTGTTTTCTCAAAAATATAAGAGATATCATATGGAGAGTAGACTGTTAAAATAATTCTTACCCCAAAAAGGAGTCTGAGCTTTGTTATTGAAGTTTATATGTGTGTGTGTGGTATGTAAAAAGGCAACATACAAAATGGTAATAATGAAATTGCTATATCGTATGACTTGCTGACAGCATGAATAGTTATACTATAGATAGCAACATACATGTCTCTTTGCAGGAGACAATAGGGCAAGTAAAACATCTTGTATATGTTTGACAGTCATGGTCTTCTCTCAACAGAATAGACAATCAGGAATCAATCTTCTGAGCACAATGGCTACTGTATTTGCAAAATATAAGTTAATCTGTCTTTGATTTTTTTTTTCAATTTTCAATTACAAAATATTTGTGATACTTTCATGTTTATTTAATTTCAGAACAGTTTATAAAAGTATAGCAATATAAACACAAAAATGGTTAAAATTATTGTTCAGTTTCAACAGTTTCTGTACCTTGAAAGTCAATAAAATAATTCAGATTGGAGATCCATCCTATTTTTTTTCCCTATAATTTAACATCAGTAAAATTATCTCAGATTTATACTGTTATAAATTGACATTCGTGTTAATGTATTATTGTAAAATCTAAATTTAACAAACAAACAAAAACAGAAACAAAACACAAAAGTACAAAAAACTTCTGGAATTCAGACACTGCAGAAAACTCCATACAATTTATAGTGCACTTGTTCCAAGAAATATAAGGTAATAAGCAAAGTGCCCTCTAGTGTAAAAAGTTTAGCAATGCCTGTTTGTAGACTGTGTAGAACACGTAAAATCTTCCACTCTGTTTTTGATCTAATATGGGTATGGATAGAGATGAACTTATTTAATTTAGCTGGCAACTCATAACTGATTTTTCACTAGCATATTAATCTGACTTCATGATTATAAAAGCAAATTCACCACACCAGGAAAAATCTGACAACACAAGGGTGAACATCTCAAGAACAGTGTTAGACATATGCTGTCCTAAAGAATCCTCAATTTCTGTTATATACTGCTGGCCTTCCTTTGAACAGTGTGAGTCTAAGTGGCTTTTGCCAGTCTGTTGTTTCTTCCCCTCTTTCCCACTTGCTCCATGACATAATGCTGGAGAGGGAGCTCCTGGTGCCATTGCCTGTATAGAACAGACTGAACAAATGTGGGAAGAGCTAACATCACTAAGGTATGTAACTAAGTTTCTAACACGTAGCTTATAATTGGTCAGCTGTTCCTTCTTAACTGTGACCCACTGCAATCTTTTATTTAAATTGTTCAAGTTCTCCATACAGATATACATTTCTATAAATCTAAAGATGTAATCCAGAGTGCTTAAGGCAGCAGCCTGAGTATCAAAATTAGTTTCACAAGCAATCTTGGTATGTCTGCAATTTGATATATCAGCATGCTTTGCTGGAACTTGTAAAACAGCTAGTAAAAAAACCTTAAATACCAGATATTTCTGTGCAAGCATGTGCTTCCCATGGCTTCCCAGAACTATTCAGGATTCAGAAGAATGAGCTATCTTCACAGGTGACAGACCTGTAAATTTAGCATTTAAAAGGTTTGAGTAGGAGATTTGGGGTCTTAGTTGTTCTCAGCTTGGATCCATTGCTCTGTCACCCTGAATAAATGACCTAGCCACTGGACTGTCAGCAGCTGTCAGTGGTGCCCCTCAGTGTCCTGCCCATGGCAGCTGTACTAGTAGGCAGCCAGAAGTGCAAGTGCAAGAACTGCTCAGGTGGGACACAGGTGAGCCAGAGTATGCCACAAGTCAGGTTAGACCCACTGGGAAGAAGCAACCCAGCAACTCCAGCACCTGGTCCTTGGCTGCTGAAACCCACTGAACTAACCCTCTGTCATTCAAGCTTCCTGAATTCAGGTTTAGACCAAAGTTCCATTTGCTAGCCTTGTTTTTGGACCCTTTTATTGTTGGGCAGTTCCAGCATGGGCAAGAGGCATAGTAGGAGCTCTCACATAGAGCAGGCATTTGCCTGGACGCTAAGGATTTCTCCTTGAATTGGAAGCTCTGATTCACAACCTCCTAAGCTGTGCATGTGTTCTTACCACTAGGGCATGACCCTGATTCAGTATAGTCACATGATGATAGTATCTCATTTGTGCAGCTTCTCAGATGGACCTAAACATGTCTGCATTGGTTTAGATGCACACACTGCAGCTTTGTGAACAGAGCCTTGCTGACTCCAAAATCAAGTTCTTCAGGGACCTACAGGTGTAATTTGGCCAACCAATAATTAAGAAAGACTGAGAATTGCTGGGTAGAGATCTTTGGAAGGTATCACAATATACCTTCATGAAACAGCAAGCTGTCAGAGGATCAAAACCATTCAGGGTGATATAAACAATTTCCCTGATGGTTTTTCAGAGTTTGTCAACATTTGGCAAGCTTGAAGATATATGCATATCATTTTTGGATATGTATCATTTTGGTTGTTTTGGATATTCTTCAAAGAGATTTACAAGGACTTACAGAAGTACCCTTTTGTCTGCTTTCTCTTGCCATATCCCAGAAATAATGGGCAGCCTACAGGGATGCCCAAACAGTTATGCTCAAAACATTAGACCAAATCTTTCTAAATAATATTCAGAGATGTGTACTACAGCTGTGTCAGAGTAGCTATATGTGGTCAATTATAATTGTTTTTTGCAGCCCAGAGAATTATTACACTAGACAATAGGAAATGAAATGTAACTTACTCTGAAGAACTAAGAGATACCTGTTTACTGTCTGCATTGCCCCAAGTGATGGGCTATAAGAGATTTCCCAGTTTCATCAGAATTTGCTATAAGCTTATCTCTATACAGTTTTACATTACCTTCCTTTAAGTATATGGTTTATTTAAATTACATAGTCTGGAGGTAGATTTGCAGAGGAAAGTCTACAGAGAAAGCCTGAGGAAAACTAGCTGGTTAACTGTTAAATTTAGGAACTGTGAATTATCTTCTATTCTTCTCTTCCTAAATTCCATCCTTTCAGTGGCTGCATTGTAATAAGGAGTACTTATGGTTCACCTTGCATTCCTGTTACTAATATCAAGAAAGAGACAGTCCTTTAGTCCTTTTACAGGTCTAGCAACTTCCCAGTCAGCAGGTCAGTATTTATGGATGCTATTCTGAGATACCTAATTTCCTGTGCACTCTGTGAAGCCTTGGTGCCTAATACAAGGTTTTGGATACCACCCCAGTTACCAGGTGCCTCCAAGTTACTTGTATAAGCACCTGATGCCTTTTTTTTTTTTAATGTCTAGCCATTAAAACAGAGTTAATCACCACTGAACTTCATTTTGTTATATCCAGTGAAGTGAGGGGTAGCTGGATGTTAGGACGTAAAGAAGTGAAGAAGTCGCTTGTCAAAGACAGATGGCAAATTTTACATGACAAAGTGAAAGAGCTATAAGTGGATTTATTTTACAAAAAAAAAAAAAAAAAAAAAAAGAAGGAATTAAAAATCAGACCTAGTATAGGTCAGACTCAGGCAAATGTGTATGTTAAGCCTAACTTCAATATATTGTTAAAGAGACTTAATAGATATAACAGATTCTGAAAGCTTGGATGCAGGAGCAACTGCCATTGAATTAAAAGTATCTCAGAGAATTCTGAAATTTTGTATAGAAATCTGGTTTGAAGATGTGCAGCACAGGTTTGAAATTAATATCTGAAATTAATCACTATCAATAATAGATTCTTGTAGATAACTAACAAAGGAACTGTTGTTCATACCACAAGAAAATCAGTCAAGCTCATGACATGCTTATCACTGTCAAGCGTAATCATTCCCGGATTCACTGGGTATGTGATAAATCTGATAAAATGTGATTTAGTCACATTAAGTTCATTCAAAACAGGTTGTTGATACTGAAAATCAAAAGGACTCCAGCTGTAGCTTTCTGTGCGAAACAGAGATTTTACAGTAAAGGTCAAGTATCAGTTGTTCTGAAAATTGTCCTACAACTCTTGTTGTTGATATTCAATACTGGTATAAAATGGAAAAGAAAAAAAAAAAAAAGTAGTAATCATGTGGTGGCTATCAAGAACAAACAACACACACACAAAAAAAAAGCATCTTAAAACATTATGATTAAATCAAAACTCAGAGATAGAGAGATAGGCTGTTGGCCTTCTGCCACCATCACTGCGTCTTCTGTTGCCTTTCCTCTTCTCTACTGGAAATGGTAAGAACTACAAGGTGAATCCCAGTGCATTGCATTTTTTGATCTCTGTTTTATTGCACGCATCACATTCTCTGGATATTTTTACCTTGCTGTTTATCTCATAGCTAAATTTGGAAAGCTGTCTGCAGGCTGGTGTTCTATTGAATGAGCTGGCTGCATGAAAAGATACGTGACGTGATTTTGCACCAGTTAGGGGACTGTAAAGTAAGAGCACTGTTCACTGGGTTCACCAAGGGCCTTTTTACATAAATCAAATCTTTCCTCCTCATATCATGTGAAAAGACAAAACTAAACCATTAATCCTTTTTCTGATTAATTCTCAGATTTAGCACATAAATCATTTGGAAGAAGGAAGGAAAAGAAGATGTATTACCTTCTAAAGTAACAAATTCAGCACCTTGTTAAAAAGGCTAGAAAGGGACCACTAAGATCAGGCATGCAGATTTTCCCATAGAATTCTTCTGTATATTTGACTGAAGTGGCTGAAATCTCATTTTAGAGACTCAGAGTGAATATATCAAATTTTGTGGTAAGTGATTTTAGTTGGTAATTTCTATAAACAGAGAATTGCTCTTGCATCTTAATTCTAATCTGATGTGACAAGCTACAGTGCCAGAGAAAGAACCAAATCAATGTATATCTTATATCTAAAACCTTTATGCTTTTCCCTTTTATTTCCCCAATCCAAATTAACAGAATGCTTAGCTAAATTTTATATATTTGTTAATGTTGTCCAAGCTTGAATTTACAAAGAAATTTTATTTCACATTCTTTTGGCACAAAGCTGCTTCTGTGGAAAAACTAAAACTAAACAAAACACGGTGTTAGGGAGGGGATGATGAACAGGAGAAAATGATAGAAAAGACAGAAGCAGGGCAGAGCTCTGAGGCACTTCAGATGTGAGGATCTTGCCTGTGATACAACAGGGAATCTGAGATGCCTTTGCCTGCCTCCTTGGCTAAATTCAAAGCTATGCTTTTGAAGTCAATCGTTGGCTCTGAGTGGTGCTTTTGGGAATCCTTTAATCTGTTCCATTTTGCTCATGGACATGATACATTAAGCACCTTGTGAGAACACCACCATTTCTAGTCATCCCATTTTGGGAAATGCATAAAGTACTCCTTGCCCAGTATCTCATCCAGATAACATTCGTGTAATGTTTCATTTATTAAGTGAAGGATCTACCATATAAAGTCAGTTTTATATAAAGTTGTTATACTCTACAGTATAATAGGAACAAAATGAAAACACATAACTTTTTAAGGGCATCAGTTATGAACGCTACTGGCAGATATCCAAAAATAAGGGAAACTGTGACATGCTGCCAGCAACTCATAACAAACAGACTCAGATCTTTGCAAAATATTTCCACTCCTAATATGCTACTTTTAACATCTGGAAGTAGTGCTCAAATTACTTTTCCCTGACTTTTTTTTTTTTTTCAGAATATATACAAATTTTCTAATCTGTGTTTGCTTTTCACAGATATTTTTACAAATTATTTTTTTTGCAGGAATGTTCAGTGATACAAGGGAGTTTATGAGTTATTCATTTTGTAATGATAACTAAATGATGGCGTCAGAAATTGATTTACACGATGTTCACCTTTCCAAGATCTAAATGTGTCTATTTAAAACAATGAGAATGTCAGATGATAATACTCATCTATTTTCAGAAAAAGAAACAACCAAGAGTTGTTCATAAAAATAATTAGAAACCCACCCAATATTAAATCAACACTGACAAAGTTCTGTTTGTTCCATTAAAAAACAGCACGAGAGATAAACAGGGTGAATAATTGTTCATTGTGTATTAGTCACCCTGCTGCAGTTGTTATTATTACTAATAATAGCTGTTTCAGAAGGTTTAGACCCTGAATTTGGATTAACTTTTCCATCTGCTCATCAAATAAAAGTTCTTAATTAGGCAAAGACTTGGGAAGAATTAGGAGCCTTTGACTAATCATAGCTAGGCCTTGGTGGAGACACGAAGCATATCTTTTTACTATCTCATCCAGAGGGAGATAGTAAAGATCCAGAGGCGTTGCCACCGCAATGTCTCTGGAGGTGTATTATCATTTTCACTGTATGGAAGTTGTAGGATTTTCTTTGGAAAATTTCTTTTAGGATCTTCTCTGGCTTTTGTCCCAAACAGCCATTCACAATATTTCACAGGATAAAGTAGATACTAGTAGTACAGGACTTGAAAGGATCCAAATCTATATCATGCTGTCTTGGGCTGTCTTCTAACCAAACATCACAATTAGGAGCAGTGTAACCTCTCATTACATCACATTCAAAACAGCATCCCAAATTATGTTTAATGTTTAAAATCAGGACATAGACCCCTCACCAGCACTGGTGGAATCCAATTACTTTCTCTTTGAAAGAGGCACTCCCAATTTGAGGAAAATGCAGAGAGAGAAGATGCATGCGTGAGGGAGAATGGTTCATGGCAGGGGGTTCATTTTGCCTGTGGAAAAATGTTTTTATCACTTTACAAGCCTCCAGAAATCCGTGTATACAATTAGAACCTTAACTTTAAGGATGGGCCTGAATTTGATTTGAAGGGTATACTTTTCTAATTTAAGAAAGAAAAAAAAAATAAAAAATTTTTATTTTGTGGTACAGCTTCAGATCATTTCATATTTTTGTAATTAAAAAATTAAAACATTTTCATTTTCTGTTGCTCCTCAGGAATACGGAAGTAAAGCTACTCAAATGACTTTAGCAGATCCTACTGGTTTTGCTTTGTAGTCCACATTTGCAGAGATGACCCTCTCAATAGGAATTGACCCTTTTGATACCTCCTTGTCACTCAAGAGTGACAGCCAGTTGCACCACAATTTTAAGGGCCACTTTTCATGCAGTTCTTCAGTACTATTAAAACACTATGGTGTGATTGATAATAAATAAAAAGCACAGAATTTGCCTTCAGGAATTCCTTTCTATTCTTCAAAAAAATACAAATGAAAATCAGCTTATAAATAAGTCTGTGTCCAACCCAGATCACTACATTTATTTTTTTAGCGAAACCTGATATTCAATTGTAATTTAATAGAGAGGTACATAGTGTAGGATAAAAGGTTCTGTTCAGTTCCCTTTTTCCTTTTCCATTAGATATGAATACCCTTTCTACCATGATAATGACTCTACTAGGGTTAAGCATCGATATTGAATGTACTAATCTTAATAAAATTAAAATCTGGAGTATTAATTCATTTTAATATTTCTTTTATATATTTTTTCTCTCCCAGTGTTTACTGTTTTTCATTTAGGTTTCACTCCTCTTTGTGATTCCTTTTTTCTGTGCTACCTTCTTGTAGCTTCCAACCTTCCTTGATCCCCAGATAATTGGTTTCCTCCTCTCTTCCCCAGCTGCTCAGAGATTGTTCTGTCCCCATCACTTAGCTCTCTGTGGCTTCGCACTCCTGATTTGCTCTCTGCAGTTGTCTCCTCTCCCACTCCGCTTCATATGTGATCCACAGCAAAGAATCACTGACAACTCTCAGGAAATATTAGGAGCTGAGATTTTTGGTTTTGACCCTTGCTGTGCCTACATGTGGAAAAGCAAGAAAACAAGGGTGGGGGAACACATCATGCTGATGTTTATTCTATTTCCCCATCTATCCTGTCTAAATGATGATAAATATTGTGCTTATATGTGCCTAAAGCATAGTACAATCAGGATACAGACAGTAGCAATGTATTGAAACTAAATACATGAGACAAGAGCTTCTCTCAAACCCTTGTCAGTGATTTTCTTTAAAAGATTACCATAATTCCCTATTTTTTTCGTAAAAGTAACTTCTGCTGCATTTCTGCAGCAAAGTTGCAAACAGACTGGCATAACACATTACCAGAGGGGTTTTCTGGGTGAGCCACACCATGTTCATAGAAGAAAGCTGAAGTTATAATGATATTCTGTGATCCATGCTAAAAAGAAATTCCATTTAAAATGTAGCATTTATGTTAGAAAAGCTATTTCCACTATTGGTATTTTTATTGATAGTATATTTCAAGATAAATTAATTTAATTTAATCTGTAGAATGTTTGCTTAGATACACTGAGAAGAAATATGGTCCCATGTGCTTGTGTAAAGCTTTTGTATTTCTAATATATTTAATCTAAGATGAAAAAACACACAAACCTGTCCAAAAAATAGTATTCCTACTACAAGGTTTTTCTTAACAATAAATATATATTTCTTATCAAAAAATACATATTTCAGATATCAGCAATACTAATTTTGGTCAGAATAATAAACTTAGAGGAAAATCTAGTTACCAGCATTCTAGTAAAATTTAAATATATAAACTCTCGTAGATTAAGGTAGGAAGTGACAGCTAATTATTACTTCTGAGATTAATCTTTGCAATGCAGTTGTGCAACGCATCTCAGCTCCAATGTGTTTGCTGCTGTATACATGCGTAATGTGAAGACATGGGACTAAACTTGAGATAGATCTAAGATCTCTCCACCTCAGACTGGAATATTATTTTTTTTCATGAAGATTTTTTTCATGAAGATTTGATAATTTATCAGTTGATTTATTTCCATTGTATTGCTAGCACCTGTGTTGAGTCAAAACTAATTGAAATGACAACGTCAGAAAACATTTTGATGCTGATTGTCTGTAGATAGAGTAGGACACAGCTCTGATGTGAGTGGAGGAAATGAGCGTAGTTGTTGTGGTGGGGATGGCCCTTCAGTACAAGACCTCAGCTTGAATATAGTTCCTCTCCTAGCTCCTATATCTTCCCCTTGCTGTGCTGGGGTGGCAGGGATGTAAAGTCCCATTTCTTTCCCCCAGTATAACTGCACACTGAAGCTACAATGTTGGAAACTCTCCCACCAGTTAAGCTCTTGGTACTAGAACTGAGAGGGCTACATGAAACCATCCACCTGCAGCATTAATTATTGAGACATTTACAGCTACTCTGAAAACTTCCCTGACTTCCTGGCCCACATCAATGCTGTAATTTCAAATAATTATCGGGTCATTCTATTCACTGAACCAACCAGCTTGGAACTCACGAAGACTGTAAATTAGCTGAAATTTGAGAAACTGCAGCTCATTAGTTATCCTGAACAGTATTGATTAGGATAGGATGTTGTAGTAAGCTTTCCTGACATCTTATTTCTTCCAAAAAGAAGGGCTGAACCACCTAAGCACGATCCCTCCCTCACTAGGAGGAAGGACAGCAGAACTGTCAATAGCACCCTGTGGCATCAGAGCCAGCTGACAGCTCTTAGGGACTGGTACATGCCTGGGAACAAAACTGCTCTCTTGTGGACAGGGAGGTAACAGGTCCTTGCTATGTTAAAGTGGAAATTTGTTAGTCTGGAGACAGTGATAATTGTTTTGCATGCTGGCATGTTTTGGATACTTCTTTGGAGGGAGAGGGGAGAGAAAATTAATTTGCAGGGTGGGTGGGTCATCCTGGAGCAATTTCCTGTAAAACTGACTTAATCTGTGCTTCTCCCTAGACTTGGTCCACTAACACAAGGTTCAGAGTGAGCCTTTCGTGCGAGCTGACACAAGTTGATGAATCTTGATGAACCCTCCATGTCAGCCTAAAGTTGGGTGCCCGGTGTCAGTAGGGGGAGAGGATATCGTGGGGGGAGGTGGAGAAGGGAGGAGAGTGCAGGGAAAGAGAGCTCGCTTCTCTCACAATCTCCTCAAGTCTCCCCTGCCTATCTGGAATACTTCTGCTTGCCACCCTTACAGCAATAATTTACCTGTGTGGCTGAGAGGTTTTCTTAGTCCACTGACCTGGCATGTTATTTCCTGCTTAACCTTCTTTTCTACAGCACTTTAACAAGCAGGTAGATTTTCTGCTGTGAAGGTTTGATTGCTACAGTATCCCTGTTTTTTACCAGTTACAGTAAAAGTTTATTTGTTGGTAAAAGACTCTTTCGTGTAGCTGAAGGCAGATCAGGCCACCAGGGGAAGATTTTTTTATTTGAGGAGAACATGTAAACAGCCACAAATGTTGTTAACTTAATGAAAATGGGCTAGAATCAATAAATATAATATGATATATCCCTACTTGGACCAGGATTTTAGGCTTCACAGACATTTGCACAATTCCCAGTGAAGCCGGTCTTTTTCATCAAAAGCAGAACTTTACCTGTCTATTAATAATTTACTTTACTATGTGTATTTTTTTGTAATTTATACGTTCCTGTGAGTAACTCATGACTTTATTGGATTTGTGTTAACCTCATTCCCACAACATTCAAATGTGTAATCATCTTACATGTCCCTGGTGAGGAAACAAAATGAAGGAAAATCAAAAATCCAGTTTTGACAATCCTGCTTACCCTGTAGAGTACCTGACTCGGGCAGTAATCCTGTTGCAGTCAGCAAAGCTTTTTCATGGAATACACCCATGACAGTGGACACAGGCCTGAGGGGCATGATCTGAGCCTTTCTGGGCCAGTCCATTCACAATACATTCAGGAGTAGGGCAGGAGCTGCAGGCTCCTGGCACCCACCTGAGTTAAAGCAAGTGATATGCCGTCATCGCAGAGCTCTACTGGTGAACTACTGCAGCAGATGGGACACCGATGGAGTGGGGCTGGGTGGGCCCTGCCATGGGGCATGATGGGCTCACAATGGGGTGTGCTGACTTCCCGCAGGCGGCACAGCTGAAGGGTCCTTTTTGCAAGGAATTTCATCTCCACTGTTTACTAATCAAGAGGTTGTACTATACAGGCTAAATAAAATGGTGTTGAACTTCTAGTTTCTTGTCTCTGTAAGCCATGCTAGGATTTTTTAAGAAAGAGCACCATCTTGTGGAAATACGTGTCCTGCTTATGCTGAACAGCCAGAGTGCAGATAAACTTCAATGCAGCAAGTTTCAACCATCAGTAGCCATGATTACAGTTTTAATGCTGAGAATTAAGCAATAAGAATACATAAAAGATGAGTTATGTTACTTTTGTATTTTTATAAGGATTCAATGAAGACTGTAATTTCGAACCATAGAAATAATTTCAGAGTTTACGTGAATAGACAAATTTAAAGATTAAATAAATAAGGAGCTACTTCTATACATACTCTATGATGACAAAGTGACTGAATTGAATTTGAGGCTGATTCCTGAGATTATAAACTTTTCACTTGAGATTTAGGATTCCTGTATGGAAATTATTTTATAACATAACTTTAGTCTATGCACTTTCATATCATTGTTTCCTACAGCGAGGCAGTGGTCTTAAAAGGGAAGCCATAGTTCTGTCCTTTGCAGTAGAGCCGGCTTCTAGAGACTGATTTAAGTCTACAGTGTATCCTTTAAAAAGCATAGTCACTTTTGTAATAGATGTCATTATGCTGGCGATGAAGTGCAGTTATGTTTAGACCTTCTGTTATGTTTGATTTCTCTGTACTGTTCTGTACTGTCTGTCTGGCTTCATGCTTTGCTTTCCAGAGACATTATCTGTAAGCATGACAAATACAACTGCTTTATTAAATGGAAATGAGATGATAAATTGACTATATTTATATCAGTTTATCAAGTTACACAAGATATCACACTTATTTAAAATTAAAAAAAATCAGCACTCAAAATTTACCTTTTTTTACAGAACTTTATTTTCATGTGTATGCATCAGTCTCTGGTCTTCCAATGTAGTTGCAATCTCTAAACATAGATGTTAATACAGAGTAGCTGTTGCAGTCAAGCCTGGTATTGCATGCCCATGATCAGATCTGCACAATTGTCCCAGTAAGTATACCATCACCCACCAGGTCACTGCATCACAGTGACACTGATCATTTGGTGTATCAGAAGTAAAGCCTTTCTACAGGAACATCAAAGTATGTTGCTTCAAAACTAGATACAGAATTTCTTTTGCTTTCATTTAACAGAATGAATTCTCCTATTCTGTTGCACTGATATTATTTTAACTATATAATACATATAGTACATAATATATTTAGAATTCAGATGTATATTTGCAGGTACATACATGTACGTGTTTCTGTAGAATAATTCCCCAAAGTTGATTAAATGAATAAAAGAAAAGACTTATGTTTTTATGCCTCTATTTCCAGCATACAACTGTCTTGCAATAACTGTTTTCCTGGTAGAAATGCAGTTCAAAGTTGGAATAACTTAATAACTGTATAATTTAGAGCACTTGCAAGTCCCTTTTGTATTTGCAGAGTGGACTTCAATACTGTGAAAATAGTTTTTGTACTCCCATTAAATCTCCTAGCCATTCTACGTAGTCATTGATTGTTGCACTGTTATATCCTATCAAATGATGTGCTAAATCAGACTGCAATATCCACTTTGATACGTGGATCTCTCTGTAGGCACAACACTTCCTGAAAACTTCCCTTTATAATTTTGAAGGAGCCAGATTATTTGTGATGGCCTCCTGAAAATCTTCTACTTTTCTTTTTAGAAAGCAGCTCATTCTTACTGTTGTTGTAGGACAGACCAACACAACTGATCAGGGTGATACCTTTGCTCCTGTATTGGTAATTGTATTTTGCCTGCCTGCATTCTGGTAATGGGCATGTGTGCATGTTCAGACTAAAAGCATACATTAAAGCCTTAAAGCCTTATGCATCTATCTCCAGTGAACATAAATCAAAATGATCTATATATTACTATATATAGCTACATATTACAGTCTCATCTGAGAGATCACTAAGACTTTTTGAACAAATATAGTAGAAAAACAGAAGTGCTGCCTAGTATAGGAGACAATATCTAACAGTTTTGTATTCCCTTTAACCTTGCTTAGGGATACACACTTGTAGAGAAAATGCAAGAAAATTTGGAGGGTATTCTGACTATCCATTTGCACTTGCCTTTTTTCTTGTTGGTGTTTTGTTGCTGTGAGGTTTTTTGTTTGTTTTGTTTTGTTTAATTTCTGAATTAAAGGTAGAAACTAGCACCTTGTAGTTGTGTAAACTGTGTTCTTTTCAAATTTTGTTTTCATCTTTCAATACTAATGTTCTGTGCATGCAGGTAAATGATCATTCTTTAACTTAAAACCCATTGCGTTGTAGGTGAAAACTAACAGAACTAAGGCCTAGATATTCTAACTACTCTGTCTGTGAATAACTGTTCTAAAAGGTTTGACATTTATTACCTTTCCCTCTTAAGCTGCTATTGTTTTGCAGTTTGAAGAGAATGTGGTATCTTTCACTTTGCCTGAAAAAACTATCAAGAACGTGTTCTGAAACAATTGTCTGCAGCAGATCCAGGTGTTGTCACCTCTCTGCTTGGAGAGAGATGCCTGCTCTTGGCCAGGGTCACCTCCCAGTGAGGCAGGAATGATGATGTGCTTGCATCTCAGCCACTAAATTACATTCCTGTGCAGTAGTGCAAACTATTTTTATTAGTAGTTTGAGCTAATATTGCAGCCTACAAAGTGCAACATCTGTGAGTGAGAATCCATTTGTCAAAAAGGCAGAATACTATAAGGGGATATACATACCACTTTCTATATAAGAAAATCCTTGCATATACTCACGTCTGTTCATGTTTAAGATGTGTGAAAAGTTTCTTAGTGTTAGGAACAGCTTTTCCTCTTTTGGTTGTATATGTGATGGGTGCCTCCTTCTGAAATGACACATCTAAATACATCTGCCTGGAATCCAACAGTCACAGCTCTACTGGAGATAGAAGGAAGGTGCTGTAATTTTACCTTTATTTTGGCTTAGATCTTTTTCTCTGTTGCCTCATTATTTCTTATTTAGAAGACTGCTTGAAGGTTTATTCTGCTGTGTTTTCGATTTTTCTTTTATATGTTCTGCAGTTGCTGCATAATATTGAGATTTCAATGTGTACGATGTTAAAAAAAAAAAAAAAAAAAAAAAAAGGAAAAAGGAAAAAAACCCTTCTTGGTCCCCTCCCCACAGATAAGAAGTTCTAGGGTTTTTGGTTTAGTTTTGGTTTAGTGATCTTGCCTTTGTATAACTGCTCTAACTTGTAAGAAACTGTGGGACATGTATGCCTACCAGGAAGAGTTGCCAACTTCCATTTTACTGTATGTATCAGTCATTTCAAGGATCTGGCCCCATATTATGTAATTTGTCAGGATTCATACTCATCCAAATAGGTCATTAAAACAATTATATGCAAGCTGCCAGAAAAGCTGTGTTTAAACATTCTACATTAAACACTGATTTTTACATATGCTTAGCAGGGACTGTTTCCTTTCCAAGAGATGGGTAAAACTTTCTGGCATGTTTTTGCAAGGTGAACGTCAAGGAGTAGTCCAGCCGATGTTATTTCACAAACAAAAAAATGCAGTCATCAACTACTTAAATTTTGTATAGTCTTGTGTGTGGCCTGCAAATCATATTTTCCCTGATATCCTGTACCTTGGTTTTGATAGATTTCTGTAGATTCATCACAGCCCTGGCAAACATGCTCCCTGGTGCTGCTGCCTGCTGCTTCTCTTTGTTAGAGCCCAGAGTTGATAAACTGCAGTTTGCCTGAGTTTGCTTTTATGCAAAGCAATCTTTGCTCAATATTTTTTAATCCCATTTAGATCTGAGAGCCAGATCTAAATCACCACTGGCTTCATAGTGATGCCCTCAAGCCCTTTTCCTCGATGCCACTGGAAAGCAGTCTGGGTGTGTATTTGGACATTTTAGAGTTTTAAGAATGTGTAGAATACAGCACATATACACACATTTTCTAAGTCACTTACTTCTTGCTCCAGCACGGCTAGGAGGCTACAAAAGCTCTGTGTGTTAGGACACACATTTCCCAGTTTCAGGGATACTGATTGCTTCAGTTTTTTCACCATCCTCAAGTGGGGATCTGGGTGGTTTGTTTGTTTGTTTTGTTTTGTTTTGTTTTGTTTTGTTTTCTGAAGACTTGCTCTGATCTGTTTTGTGTTGGTCAGATGCTGTGGATCAGACAGAATGCAGATACTTCCCCTGCTTCCTTGTGATCCCATGACTGAGATAATAGGTGACTCCCACCAGCATTTGTTTTCCTTGTCATGTGCTTTCTTTGAGTGTTGCCACCCACGCTCAGAAGAGGAGAAAACTTATTCTCCCAGATCAACATCCCCTCTTTTTGCATAAAGTCTAAGGACAACTGCAGGGACATATCATGAATCAAGACTGATGACAACAAATGGTGGAGTCTGCACAGTTTGATACTCCGTGATGGAACAATGCCACAATAATAGACTCAACAAGAAATGTTAGCACTGACTTTTTTTTCTGCAAAGACTAGTAATTTTGAAACGTACTGCTAATGCAGGGACAATTCTGAGAAAATTTCAGCCTCATTGCACTTTACTGTATTGTTGTTACAAATGTCATTTATAAGTAACACAGTAATACCTCTAGAGAAAGAGATATAATTTTCTTTTGTACTGTTTATCTTGCATGAAACAGAAGTATGTATAGTTCTGCACCAATTTTCCACAAGGGAAATGAATTCTCATCCCAATTGTGAGCTTCAAAACCCATTCCAGGAAGACTGTAATTTATATTTGCTGTTTAAATGTGTTCAGTAGTCTAACAACTGAGAAAAATGTCGTGAGACATACTTGATACTCTTTTACTATGTGATTTTGAAGATTCACCTTAAACCATCACCTAGAATACATGTCATAGACTACCGGTGAGCAAAGTGGCTTATGTGCATATATGTTTGCAAGACCACAACTCTAAAGAATTATCATGAGTTAATATCTGGCCTTTTTTCTCAACTGTAAAATATCCACAAATTAAGAAAACAATAATACAAAATTATGTTGCCTATTTTTCCACATGAAACATTTTATGTATGTATTAGAAATAGCTTACTATTCACCTTACTATGTTTTCTCTTGAATGAGGTAACAAACCTATTTAATTATAATAACAGTTTAATTCTTCACAGTACTTCTTTGTAATTACCTCAAGCTTTCATTTAAATTGTTTATCCCTCATGTTAAACAGTATATAATACAAAGGATTTCTACAATTTGTTTAACAGTAGCTATGGAAAGATTATAAATCTTAATTACTCCAAGTGTTGGCAGGCCTTAAAAAAAAAAAAAAAAAAAAAGATACGGCTTATATTTTGACTGTAGTTTGTACTTATTACTTATCTGTACAAGGTAGTTACTGGACAGTAACAGACCTGTGAGTGAGTTACAACTTTAATAGTTAGCATAATACAATATAAAACTACCATGCTGACGCCAGCGAGTCTGGGACACACTTTCACAACTTTCCCGTTTTTCTTTTTTCTCCACCACCAATTCTGGCTTGTACTATGTAACAGCCCATCTCTATCTGAGCTGTTTATCAGTTTCTTTTCCAAGAAGCATGCACTTTTCAAGGGAATGAGACAGGGCAAAGAAGGCCGAGCACACACTCATCTCGACAACATTATCCTTGGTCTGATAACAGACCTTACACCTCCCCACAGTTACTGTCCATCTGCACCTATCCATTTCCTGGTAACCTCAAAGAGCTTCCTTGATGCTCCTTCACCTGCTGCTAAGGTCTCCTGTGGGCAAAACCCACTGTGCCACCAGCAGCTGACATGGGGCAAGCTGGTAGCCAGGGGCTGGGCTGTGCCGCCGCCATTTTGAGTGCTGCACCTGGCAGCGTTAGGCAAAGCGCCAGAGTGAGGAGGCCAGGGAGGGGATGGCCGGCAAGTGACTAGCTACATGACTCAGAGCAGTGCCTGTGACTAGAAAATTATTGCTTTTCATCTTAGAATTCATTGGTGGAGGCCTCCCATTTAAATCCTAAATAGGATGTTGGATTTTGATAGGAAGATGTCTTGCTAGGAATAAAGTGAATTCTGCCCATAAATCCTCGCTTCCATGCCCATTACAATGTAAATAGGCCTCTAGAGCATCAGTGTCAACTTGGCTATTCTTACTCCAGAGATTTAGCTCTTAAATCCGTGTTAAACGTGTGACACGTATCAGTGTATAGCTGACAAATGACCCGACTCACATGTGCTGTCATGCTGGATGTTTGCTGATGTCCCTTAACTGCATCCTGCTTGCCTGAGATTAGAAAGTGGGCCCTTATGTTTTAAATAGGATATGCATATACTTAAAGAAAAGCCTACTTAGTAACTGAGGGGCCACTTTCTAATCTCAGATACATAGCACACTCTGCCTGTGTGTTCTATATGGAGAACCATGACGCTGCACAGAGATTAGTGTGCCACTAAACCCGGGCATTCTGCAATAAATTACCTATATGATGATAAATATTTTATAATCATCTCTTGAAACAACAGAGTGTTTTTTCATCTTTTTTAGTCATATCAGTAGCTTCCCTAAGCAATTTTCTGAAACCTTTATTTAAAAGACAGTATGCAACTTTGATGTGACCTTTGGTAGGATGATTCACAGATTATTTTTGCTTGAATAGTTTGATACCCACATTTGTTCTCTTTGTATCTGCAATTGCAAGTCCTATGGGGATAATTAGTTTTGTTTTAAAAGCAACCACAATGCAGTGGGAATGCTGTGTCTTTCACACAAGGTGGATTCCTTTCAAGTATCTTCCTTTTTATTTTTTTTTGGTTTTGTACTCCTTTTTTTTTTTTTTTCTGAAAAACATCCTCATCTTTCTGAAGGCATTTTCAACACTGCATATTCATTAGAGAAGACTGAGTTTTAAAATGCCTCAAGTGATTGAAGCACCATGCAAAACATAGGGGAAACAGTAGTATCAAAATATTTTTAAGATTGTGATACAAAATTTACATCAGCACAGAAGAGGAAACCTGAAGCTTTCTCTTGCAATGAAGCCATTTTTCAGTAACAAGAAACCCAAAGTGTTCTAGATTCTGGTTTCTTCAGAGTGCCCAGCATTACTATACCCATGTGCTGCTCACAGACTGGCTCTGTGACCACTTCTTTTTACTAGCTGAAGTAGAAAAAGATAGAGTTTGATAGCATTCATTGTGCTACACAATTCCTTTGAATACTTAAATGTGCATTAACATGTTTGTGCACTGAATTGCTGGGGAAACCCAATGCAAGAGTGATCAGTCCTCACTTTGAAGGTATATGCAATCTTTTTAAAATTCTTTTTGACAGTAATTGTGTAACTGTTCTGCCATTATGTTCTCATCTTCTTGCTTATGTAGCCTAGTTTCATGGAAAAAGCTCATCTTTCATTCTAAACCATTTATTTCTCTACATAGTTTTTGCAGATAAAGTAATACCTATACAGTAATATGTGTCAGCAGAAATGCTGTTCTGTGAGGCAACCTTTGCTTTTTAACAATTTTGAAACCTACTCATGTAGTATAGCATTTGTTTTAACTAGCCTAGTAGTTTATTATAAGTCATTAGGAGATGCATTTGGTAGTTGGAGTGTTCATAGTCTGCATTTGTTGCAAGGTTTAGGACACTAATATTTCAGTTATCAGCTGGAGGAAGTGAAAAAAAGTACTTGCTTTTCACTGTGTATGCTTCCAGGACTGATACATCATAATCTACAGAGCAGAAGGAACTGAACAGAGCCGTACAATCTGGGTCTTTTCTGTGGATAGTTTCTTGTCTGAATAGCTGCAGACACAACTCCCATGCTCTGCCATCTTCAGAATGAAACATCAATGATGTCTAAGCCAACTACCATTTAGTTAAAACAGTATTTTTTTCAATTGTTCATATAAAATTTACCTCACCAAAATCTTGAAAAAGACACTAAACAAGAAGAAAATAATCAGTTTTATCAATGTCTAAACCATAAAAGTTTAATTGGGTAATCTACCAAATCCATAGAACAAAAACACTAATGTTGAAAAGAGCTCTTCTGATGCGAGATATCCAGTGCAGTTATAACAGTAACATTATATATATATATATATATATATATATATATATATAATATATATATATATATATATATATATATATATATATATATTACAGCGTTAGGAAACACTGAAAACTATAATTCATCCTGTCAATTTTTTTTTACCATTATAACTGATAGAGATCTCTTTGTTCTGTACTTCTAGATTGTTAGGGCAATATTGTTTGCTACTGGAAGTAATTTATTTAATGAAGAACTGATTAAAAAATAAGAACTTAACAGTGAATACTTTTCATTTTGCACAGCCCAGCTACCAGGGAAATATCTGTGCTCTCACTTATCATAGATACTGAGCACTTGCCTTTGCTGTGGAAGGTGATAGGAGGTGAGGATGCTCAGCATGTATTAGAAAAAGCCTGTGGTTAGCAACACCTCCTAGCAATCATGAACTGAAACAGAAGTGAAAAAAACAAAACAAAACAAAACAAAAACAAAACAAAACAAAAAAAACAACCAAACAACAACAACAACAAAAAAAAGCATTTTAATTAAAAGTTGCTTCTCTAGAGTCAGCTACTTGTAGCTGCATATTGTGAAGGGTGAAGTCATTCGTAAAATAAGCAGGATTAAAAATAAGTTTGAAAAACAAAGAAAACAGTCTACAAGCAGAGATGCTTTCACCTGCAAGATTCAATATGATCTGTACTCTGATGATTAAATCAAGAACACTTAGTGAAGGACGATGTTGTCTTTGGGACTCTGCTGTGCCACTGATTACAGCTACTAGGGTGCTGGAGTATGTGAAGAGATGAGAAAAAAAAAAAAAAAAAAAGTCCTGCTTTCTGGCTAAAGCAGTTGAGTGCTTGTCAGAGGCATGCCATGCTATCCCTGATATCCCTGACTCTACTGAAGACTAGTTGTGTGATTTTGGTTATCACATAAACATAAATCTTGCCAGACAGTTGAGAGCTGGTCTTGACAGATGGTCTTCATTCTTAACTTCTGAGACCATCTAAGGTTTGCAGGTCTCAAACACTCTCAGTCAGAATGACAAAAAAGATATTGAGTTACATGATATTGAGTTATTTGGAAAATCTTGTGTTAAAGTATTTCCTGTTGGATATAAAATGGACTCTTTTAGCCATAATTTGGTTATGTCATTCTGTATGAACTACTGATATATACTAAAAAGTAGGAAACATCCTCATCTCAGGTTATACAAAAAAAAAAAAAAAAAAAGACTTTGAATCGCAGAGATTCAATGGCAACATAGAGAAATGTAGATTTTTCTGTGTGGGTGTTAGCAAGATTAAGTTAACTGTAAGGCCAAGTCTCAAGCAATGGAATACATTCTTATCCAGAAAGCAACATCATAATCTTGAAAGTATTAAAAAAAAAAAAAAAAAAAGATACCAGACCACACAGTGCAATTGTTCAGTGTAGTTCTGAATTTTAGAAAATTTAAAAGTGTGGAAATATATTAAATTTGGAAACTTCTCATGAAGACCTCTCCTATTGAATTAAGAAAACAAGCCAACCCCAAACTGCTATGCAACTGCTGTTTTCTTATCCCCATGAGATAAAAAAATCTCCATATCACGTGAATTTAATACTTTGAGCAGAAGACAGAGCATGATAAAAAAATATCAGAAGAAAAACATATTGAAAGTTTTTCTGGTAAAGGATAGCAAAACTTGAGATTCAACTGCTATATTATAGTATATATGTATGTTTGGCAAGTGTCTCTTAAGAGTTGAGATAGTCTTTTTCTTCTGCTAGGGTATTTCTGCTGTCTAGGATGCTGCATAAAGTGATATTTCTTGACCCAAATATATTCTGAGAGAACTAGAAGTTGTCAAAGGATGTCTTTAATATGAACATCTTTCACCTTCTTAGCCTGCTAAAAATTAGAAGAGTTATGAAACATGTTGATCACATCTAGTAATTTGGCTCCTCTATTTCAAGAAAACCCTCATTCTTTAAAGTCAAATGTTTTAAAACTGAGCCCAACACTTTAAAAATAAAACAAAACACCACCACTAGCAGCCCAATAAACCTGCCACATTACCTGACTTGGCTCTTACTCCATCCAAAAGTTGTCTTCCACTGACACGTTCTTGAGCCATTTCTTTAGTACCTTGTGCAACTTCTGTGGAGTAGCTTTCAGCATTTCTTTTAATTTTCAGCATTGTCTTCTCTTTTTGTTTTTTTTTTTTTTTTTTTTCATTTTTCAACGGCTTTATGTCATCCTCTTTTAATGCAGCTAAGATACATGCTTTTCTAGGAATTTCTGCTTATGACATGATCCCTCTTGGTTAGGCACATTGTTATATAAAATACATGTAATTCACATTACAAAATTTGAAGTATGTCCAAGATCAGCTATTTTCCACATGGCACTACTGTTCTTCCAGTCTAGGACTGAAACTTTCATCTAATTTAAAGATACTTTAAAGATGTATAATTCCTTTGACCAATCCTACTTCTGTATCCTTAACTATTGCCCTGAGATCTGGTGTCTGACTACAGGACACATGAAAACCTTGTCCATTTGTATCATTCGTGTTTGGATTTTCATATGTGATCCTTACAAAGGGGTCTTCCCTTTAACAGGAAACAATCTTCTATGATCTTTTTAATTTACCTCCTTTACTACTTTGTCTCCTCACCTTTAAAGATTTGTAGGATGTATGTTTCTAAATATTTGCTTGAACACAAGGTATTTTCTGTGCTTTTGACAACTCCCATATAGTTGGCTTCATTTTGTTTTGCTTTGCTTTGTTGGTTTTTATTTGTTTTTGTTTGTTTGTTTTTCCTCCTGCCTGTCTGTTGGATTTTGTTCCTTTGTGGCTTTTATTGTTGCTGTTTCTCTTTTTAAAACTGTACTATACACATTATGTGCTTTGTGCTTTAGTTTGAGAGCTCTGTGTGTGTGTTTCTCCTTGTTTCCTGCTTGTGATAAACTTGTGCCTGAATCGTGAGTCACCTTCCACGTGCTGTTTCATTGCTAACTGTGGAGAGTCCACCACATAGTCTACCATGAATAATCATGTCAAAAATTGTAAAATCTTGACAAGTTGGGTCTCCCCTTCTCTCAGACTTTATTTCACACTATATACGCCTTGTATACTTAAGATTTGATTGCACTATGTCTAGTAATGTAACCTTTCCAAATTTTATTCTAGATGGCTTGGTATAGATTGGTATAATGAGCCTTGAAGACTTGGCAATACAGCTGCAGGGAATCAATAGTCTTCCTACAGAAAATACAGAGAAAGCACATGCTGTTTTGCACCAAAAGCTAGGGATAACTGAGTGAAATAATTAGGGGTATCCATTGTCTCTGTTATACCTATCTGCCTTCTCTCTCCAATTGCAATATTGTATACCTAAGTCAAAAATGCAACTGCTACACTGCATCCAGTGTGCTTTACCTTGACTGAAGTTTTGAAAACAGTTGATTAATTTTGATCATTGGTATCCTGTCTTTAAATAAGACCTAAACACCAAATGAGTTCCATCAGCAAGATTGGCATTGGATGAAGGCTTTTATCGTATGCCATAGCTCTAAACCTGGAGATACTTGGGATGTCAGTATGCTAGTGGATCAAACAGCGCTGGGAAACATTCCTGGACTGTCAAACACAATCCATATGTGGTAGTAATCTGTTGGCCCAGACCCTGGCACACTTTTATTCACTCTAACCTGGACCTTTATCAGGCAATTCCTAAGTATGGTGTAGGAATGGGACCTACAGGGACCATTCTCAATAAGCAGTTTGTATGCAGCCTCTTTTGGACACTTCATAGCTGACTAGCATGTCTGTGTACTTCCCTGTGCCAGCTGGACACAATGACTGGGAACTTTCCCAAGCACATTTACTCCAATAATAATATAGTTTCCCTTTCCCTTAATGGTGTCACAGCCTCCATGCCAACTCTGCTACCTGTTCTGTTAAACTTCCTTAGCCTTGACAGGTTATGCCGGTCTCTTCCCTGCCCCATGAATGTCTTCAGTGCCTCAGATACGGCTTCAAGCTCAGATGCTTCAGTGACTCAGATACTGCTGAGGTGGACAATGGTGGTGAAACATTGAAATCTTTTGTATGGGACTGCATAAGAGAGGGATCTTTGTCTAACCAAAACAAGAAGGTACTGAGACAAAAAATAAAATAAAATAAAATCCATGAAAGGGGATTCATGAAACAGATTTGTGCTTGTTGAAATTTATTAATAATGGTAAAAGTTTATTTTAAGTTCTCATGAAAAGAGGTGGTTTTCAACCATGAAGCTTGTTCTAACGGGTCATTTTTAATCTAACTATACCATTCAGTGTTTCACAACTGACATTATTTTTCTCTGATAACTGTTTACCATTTTGCATTTTAGATGCATCAGCTGCAAAAATTAAATCACAGAAATTTGGAAGATTTTTTCTTGATTCTTGTAATGCAATTGAAGAGTTCACTGGTTAATTTAATATGTGAACAGTTCAAAGACATATGAAGTGATAAAATATCTTGTTTAGCTTGAAAAGAAACTAAGTTCATCTGTTCAGATATTATGAGGCAGAGTATATTTAATGGAAAATTATGGGGAGATAATCATGAATGAGTCATTTGAAATTTAAAAAAATATAAAATCACAAGTTTTATTTAAATTGTTGACTCATCTGTGATTTATTTTCCCAACTGTTCTGTCTTTCTTGTCTGTCAAACCACTTCTATGGTCATCTCATTTTTTTCAGTTAAACAGAGTGCAAATATAGAAATATGTTCTGCCTTTTAATGAAATTTCTGTCTTGGTCATTGCCTGAAAGCTTGGAATTGAAATTTGCGTTTGTGTTCATCTAAATTGGTTTGTATGCCACCTGTTTTATTGGAGGTATAATGTTGTTCAATCTTAGCAGACCACAGCTAACTGCAAGTTCAGCACCATTTTCCATGTACCAACTAGAAGGTTTGGAGTCTTGGTAAATAGATGGGAGTAGGAGTAAGATAAAATGTTTCCTTTTGATTTCCATCTGGATGTGCTGAAAAGAAGCATGACATGTTCTGTCATGGTAAGATAGTATCAGGAGATTTAGAGAGGGAGAGGGAAAATGATTAGACGGAAGAAGGAATTTTTAAGTGAAGAAAGGCTGTCAGGTTTAGCACTGTTGGTTAAAAGAGAAATAACCAATGACATATTTACAAAAAATATAACTGCTTTCAAGGAGCTACACTAAATATATCTATTTTCTTAACAGAACAGAATAGTAAAGTTGACTAATGAAAACAATTAAACCCAATGAAGTCAAGCAAATTCTATTCTGTTTATATTTTTTTTTTATGGGTCTCCTTTCTCTAAGGTATTGCCGAGCATAAGTACTATGTCATACGCTGGAAAGGACTAAAGTTTTATATGGACCTTAAGTCAGTAGATGGCTTTTGCCATTTTTTTCCCAGATTAAAATTCTTCCTAATGCAATTCAATTTGGAAACCTTTCTATGCAAGACAAATACTGTGGTTTTATTGTTCTTTAAGCCATGAATGTATATATCTCATCTACATCCTAAGTTCATTATATATCTGGTGCTCTACAATTTTTCAGGGATTTCCTATGCCATTTTATGAACATATTAATTAACATTTTAACTACTTGCCACTTATCAAATGTAAAGCTGCTTGATACTTTATGAAATTCTAAACCAAATTCTGAACTGTAAAAGTTAATAAATGTGTATTATATCAATTTAATGTACATAAGAGCCATGCTCATGCTGCAGAGAATATGGAATAAACACAGATGTAATACTTAAAATTAGGAAATGGTTGGCCTGTGGTTGCTATGTTATTTAACCCTGTAGATGTGATTTAACTTGTTTTTCTCACATTATCTCCTTTTATAGAATGTAATTTTTCAGTTAATTTTGCCATGTATTCAGTAGTTTGGTTGTAGCCTGGGATGCTGATCTTGCATGTGATTATAACAGCAAACTGAATCTGGATGCAATTATGAATTTGTTGTTCTGGATGTTGCTTGCCATGTCACTTGTTTCGGGAAAGTAGAAAAAGCCATTTTCAGTTTTGTGTGGTTTTGTTTTCCTTATAGAAAAAAGATGTAGTGCATGTTTCTGTTCCGTAATGTCATATGAATAGCTATTTATAATAGTAAATTTCTATCAGGTATGGTCAAGGAGTAATACTTTTTTTTTTTTTTTTCCTTGATTATAATATTTTCTTGTCATATTTTGATGGAATTCAGTTCAGGCTCCAAGGGTAGGATTCACTGCACCTAACTTCAGACATCTACAGTGTAGGCATTTCTGTTTTACTGCTTCCCACCTCTGTAGTGTGATTCATCTCAAACTAAAATAGACATCTAAAATAGGTCAGAAGCAGTGCCCCTTGAATGTGTCTATCATACTGGCTTTAAAGGGAGCCTGTGGTAATGCAGAGAGACACTGGCACTTACACTGCAGATAAAGCCCACCGGAAGATGCTGGTGTTCATTGCTACCTTTGCTTCCTTGAATGAGAGAATTGGAAAAGATACCTTATGCTGCATTGGCAATGCAGCATTCACTGTGGGGATGTAGGCCTTACTCAGGAGCAGCCACAAAATCCTCAGGTTCCCACCCTGCGGTTCTCCATCAATGAATAGTGCTCTTCCTTGGATCTAGCAACTTTATAGCCTTATCACTAACCTTTCAGCATTTTCTAAATGAGCTTTGAGTTCAGAAAAACAGGAAGTCATCTTCAGAAGGGACAAGATCCAGTGCAGAAGGGACGAGATTTTGAATAAGGATGAAAGTAATATTGTGTCAGTATCACACTATTTAATTTACTTTTGACTACTTTTTCTTTAAAGTAGCTATTTTTCCTGACCATCCAGTCCAAGTAAGTGTTTTTAGACTATGATCTTTAACAACAGTTCTTTCTTCACTTAATATTGGTATACATATTTGTCAGTTATTGATTGCTGTTCATCTTGATTTTCTAGCTAAAAACATAGATTAAGCAATAAGAATGCTTTAGGACATATATATTACACTTATAAGTGTATGGCACTTTTTAGATGTATGGCAAGATAAATCCTGAATAATGCTGCTTAGTCACTTGCATGATGAATATTGAAGGGAAAAAAAATCTTCCCTTTTCATGTCATCCTGTTCAATGTAGAAAGGAAATTAAAAATTCTTTTATTTCTCCTATGTCCTATAAATAAATGTCTTATCTTGTTTGTTGTTGTTGTTTTTCTTTTTAAACATGTTTAATAAAGAGTAAAGATGGCTATTGTGAAGATTAAGTCACAGAAAGTCCAACAAGTGTTTTTTGGGAGCATATTTGCGTATTTAGCATGTTCTGAAGCAATTCAGTCCAAAGGCTAGGGAAGTGGTGTTTTTCTATTGTTGGCTTACCAATCTCCTTTCAGGATTTTCTGAAAGATAATAATAGAAAATCGGCATTAAATCACCAGTAATCAGCATAACATATACTGTGATTGCACAAGTCTAAATTACAAATGAAATAAAACATTCAAAATATTTACTTGTATTAGAATTCACAATTCCTGGCACTGAAAAAGTGCCTTTCACTTGTACTTGTATACCATAGTTTTCTTTCCATAAGATGCTGTGCTTCCGTGTACTTACTAGGTTTGCAGTTGCTGGATACTCCTATATTTTTGTAATAGTGTGTAAGAAGAAATGAAAGTCTGGTGAGTCAATAGCTGGAACAGCCATTTGGCCTCAGGACGGTGTTGCCTGATTGTTTTATAATCCTATATCCTTTCTGTATTGAAGGAAAGGTGATTTTAAAAAGTATTAGTACACAAACACTCCCTCTGCACTTTTGAAAGTGAAAATGGTATCAAGAGGTTAAGGACAAGCACAGAAGAAATAAAATATGTTTTGAGGATATACGCTGTTTATGCTTTCGGCCACGGCCACTTATCTTTATAAGGCTGTATGACAATAAAGCAATGTGCAGTATAGCAAAGTCTTGAAGTCTTTTCAAGATAATATGTTATTACTGATTTGTGGTATGTACTGGAAATAAAAATGCGTTGGAAGATTTGATTGATTGTCTTTACTTTGGCTGTAAGTGGGAATTTTGCATCGTCTGTAGAAGACTGGATTTTGTAAATATATTTGGAGCGACAGGTCTGACATTTTCAAACTTGCTCAGTCTGCTGTGGTCTTAACAGTGAGATCTGATGTTCAAAATGGCATATAACAGCATCAAAAGGGCTGAAGAGACATAGAGGGGCTATTCAAAGGCTGAACATCCCTGCAAATTAGATGAAAAGGGTCTTAAACACACAAACTAGTAACTGCTTTTGGAAGTATGACTGTATGTATTGTTATTCCCCTTAACAGTCCCTCAGGAGATTCAAATTCCAGTGGTTGTACTCAAATTTAGAATTGATATTCTACTTAGCTACCCAGTAGTTTCAGACAAGAAAACTACTAAGGTAAATCTACTCTTTGGAACTTTACTAGAATATCAGCAATATTTCAATTCATGCTCTATGTGAAAGAAGTATGCAGTTTTATGGTTTTATTCTGGATATTCAAGTTTCTCCAGCTTATGTTCACATCCATAGAAATGTGTTCACTAGCACAATGGAAAAAAGCTATGAAATTTTTAATTGAATAAGAAAAAAAAAAAGGACACTCCAAAAACAGACCTTTTGCAAAGGCCTACTGATATCCATAGTTCATATTCTTTAAATGTAATGATCAGTTGTCAATTTTAGTTTTTGATTCAGTTCCCTAAGTTCTGACTCAAAGGACCAGTTTAACAACTTGCATACCTCACTTCTTAAGACAACAGATATTTTCCAGATGGAGCAGAAATAGAAATAAATGACTAAGACAATTGCCTTTGCACAAGCTTTTCTGACAGTTTTTGTCTTTTAGATATAATTCTGCTACTCATTTTCATTAGTATTTTACTCTCTGGACAGTTTTTTTACTTGTGGAACAGGATACATCTCAGTGTATGTGAAGATTGCAGAATCAGTACAAATAAATACAATGAAAGATAATGTAAGACAATACTTTTAGGAAAAAGAATTTAAGAGTATTTCTGAAGGGATGAGAGGCAGGGTAGAAAGGATATCTATTTGTAGTGATCTGTGCTAAGTCACAGTGATTTAATGCCTTATCTGAAATTTGTAACTTCTTTTATTTTTCCATCATAGGCCCTCGTCCTATTTTTAAACTCATGATGAGGTACCTAGTATAAGATGTTCACTTAAAAAGAAAAAGGCTCTCTGCTGAAGATGATACATAGGCAATGATTATCATCTCTTATGTTCTTTCATAATTTCACTCATCCTTAATGTACTGTGATGTCTTGCAGTATATCTGATTTAGATTCTACATTTACTGGTAAGAAACGACTCTTATTTTGCCAAGCACACTGATACCACTCTGTATAATGTTATAATATAAACAACTTAAAGGATGTAAATAGTGAAAGTGATACCTAAGTGATATGACGCAGGGTGAAATAAGAAGCTGACTGTTTTCATTATTTATTTGCTACCATCTGGAATCACATTATTTTGGAGGCTTTTGTCTTGATTCATCAAGAGTTAATTTTAGATTTGACTAGAATTTTATTTAAAATACCCATAAATGCAATCACTGCTATGATTTTCCAATAAAAGTTGTCTAATTCTAAAGAGCCTCTAGACTTTTTCATGAAATATGACATAATGCCACAACACAGAAATACAGTCATTCCTGGCATCAAAAGTAAATAGCAGTGGCCACAGGTTGTGTACTAAGTATACCTGAGTACCTGTGATTTTGGCAGTTGAAGCCAGAGTCATGGAGAAGTAGGACAGAACTTAGCGGAACAGAGATAAATCTTCTCTCATTTTTTGTTGTTTTCTTTCATTTCTTCCTTCCACCTTCATGTTATGCTCTATGAACAGAATGCTTTCCTCAGTATTCAAGCATTATATTTTCATTCAGTTTCACTTTTTTGATTCACTCAGTGAGTCACTGTCATCAACACATAACTTAAAAATAGATAAAAACTGTGTTTATATCAGGCTCATTTCAGTTACCTAGCAAAGTTTCTTTGTATAATTGTGATTTACTGATGGTCAAGTTGTTCTGAGGAAACATATCCAGTTTTGAATTGTGTTGAGTTGAATTGTGACGAGTTGAATTGTGTTAAGAAATACAGAATGGTACTTTGGATATTTCATCCCAGTTTCGCTGAACCGTTTGGAAAGGAAGTCAGATATACAACTAGGTATCAATAATTCTTGAGAGTGTGAGAAATGATTTCTCACACCTGTGATGACCAGGATCACAGAATCACAGAATCATCTAGGTTGGAAGAGACCTCCAAGATCATCTAGTCCAACCTCTGACCTAACACTAACAAGTCCTCCACTAAATCATATCACTAAGCTCTACATCTAAACATCTTTTCAAGACCTCCAGGGATGGTGACTGAACCAATTCCCTGGGCAGCACTACCATGTGGTCAACAATCACCTGCCCAGAATGTTCAAAAGAAAGTCTTGCTTATGCCCAAGCAAACAGATTGAAAAATGAGGCATTCTGTCTTTGGGATTCATCTGCATTGTAGCTATATTTGATGATTGTTGATTATGGACTGCATACTTGGTAGGTTCACAGAATCACAGGATGGCTGAGGTTGGATGGATCTCTGGAGATCATCTGGTCCAACCTCCCTGATCAAGCAGGTTGACAAGGACCATATCTTGGCAGCTTTTGAAGATCTCCAAGGGGGCAGACTCCACAACCTCTCTTAGCAGCCTGTGCCAGTCAGTGCTCAGTCAGTCTCACAGTAAAGTGCTTCCCGATATTCAGGAAGAACCTCCTGTGTTTCAGTTTGTATTGCCTGTTGCTGGGCACCATTGAAAAAGGCCTGGTTCTGTGCCCTTGGTACCCTCCCTTTAGGTATTTGTATACATTAATAAGTCCCTGAGCCTTCTCTTCTCTAGGCTTAAGAGTTGTAGCTCTCTAGGACTTTCCTCATAAAAGAGGAAAGTCCCTTCGTCATCTTTGTGGCCCTGTATTGGTATATTGGGCTCTCTCCAGTATGCACATGGCTGTCATGCACTGCGGAGCCCAGAACTGGATGTAGTATTTCAGGAGCAGCTTCACCAGTGCTGAGTAGAGGGGTTGGATCACCTCCCTCATCTTGCTGGCAATACTTTGACTAAAGAAGCCCAGGATACTGTTAACCTTCTTAACAACAAGGGCACATTTATGTCTCTTGTTCAACTTGATGTCCACCAGGACCCCTAGGTACTTTTCTGCAGAGCTGATTTCCATCTGGCTGACCCCCCAGCATGCACTGATGCTTGAGTTTGTTCCTCCCTAGGTCCAGGACTCTGCACTTCTCCTTTCTGAACTCCATGGGGTTCTTGTTCACCCATTTCTCCAGACTCTCCAGGTCCCTCCGGATGTCATCATGACACTTCAGTTAATCACCCACTCCCTGTATTTTCATGCCATCAACAAAAATCTTACTGATGGTACATTCTGTCCAATTGTTGAGATTATTAAAGAAGACATTAAAAAGGACTGGACACAGTATTGACCCCTGGAGTACCCTGCTCATTACTGATCTCCAACTACAGTTTGCACCACTAGCAAATGTACTGCAGGTTAGCTCCTTTAAACTCACTTAAATATTTGAATTAGTGATTTTAATTTAACTTTTTATAGTGATATTGTTCAAAAATGAATTCTGCAGTTTGCTATTTATAAGATAAATAGTTATGAAAGTTTGATATTAGTTGAAGAAAGTGGTATGTGTTTTTTGTGTTTTTGTTTGTTGTTTTTTTTTTTTTTTCAAAAAAATTGCAGTACTTAGTAAAATGTTCAAGTGTATGCAACAAAGAAATTGCATTCATATTTGCATTTCCTCGGAAAGCTTCATTTATTGTTCTTGTGCTTGAAAGGGCAGCCATTGTATGGAATAAGCCTGTTAGGACTACACATTTTATCTTTAACTGTTGCTGACATATAGTTTACATATCTAATAAAGAGATTTTGTTCTGCAGTGTACTTGTCTTCATAAATTTCGCAAATCCTGATGTTTGAGGTTAAAATAGGGCTCATAAGTTCATACTGATTTGGTACCAGCACTTGTAAGACACACTCACCTGTACAAGCATGGCTATTTGTATATTCAAGATACAAAGAAACACAGGACCATAATGGAAAATGTTGATAATCAATTCTCAATTGCAGAAGCAGGATGAGTTGCAGGCTTTGCCTATCAGTGTAAGCTGATCTATTTCTAAAACTCTTTAATTCCAAATGGATTTTCTGTTTGTAGCAGAAAGATGAAAGTGACCAAAAACTTCCTTATACTGTGTTTCATTTTCCTGAATTCTCTCTCCCACTTCATCTTCTGGGAGCTTTATCAGCTGGAAGAGGTTAGTTTTCTGAAACTAGGTATGTGTGGTTTTATACATTCTTAGTTGTTGGATAATATATTTTGTGTTATGTTGTGTTGTATTTTGTTTTGTGGAAAACTATAAATACTTTTGGTGTGCAACTTCATTAAATGAGCTAAAAGAAAATGTAAATTAATTTGGATATGGAGAACAATCAGATGTGATGTCTGGCTTTATGAACATAGTTATTTTAATTCCATATGCACTTGGAATATCTTTTCTCTGATCTGTGGTAAAAGATTAACATCTTTTCTGTTGTTAATAGCTGGAGATCAGAACTCTTTAAATATTATCAGTTCTCTGTTTAAAGCAAATTCAGGGAATCTTAGCCAGTTGAGTGATGTGTCATTATGATACTCCCTCTACATTGATGTCTACAACAATAAGCAGATCTTAAAGGAACATCAAATTAAGTACAGTATTGTAGATTTTGGAAACTTAGTTGGGTTTCTGCCACCTTGACACAAAAGTGATGAGGATTAAGTTTAATTTGAAAGCTCTCTAATGTTCTGAGAATCACACACTGCCACTACTCTTGGAGGAAGGCACATTTCTTTAACATGGTTTTCCCTGATAAAGACACAAATGAGAACAGTATGTGATATAAAGTCCATGTTTCTGGATAATTACTCATCTAATTTAATAAAAACTGGTGATTTAAATCTTAACTCAAAACATCTGGTTTTCAGCACTACATATTCTGAAAACAAACTACACCTCACAAGCTCTAGCATATTAAAAAACATTTGTTTGCTAATTAAAAATGTTCATTTTGTCTCTACAATATGAGATGTAAGTTTTTGTATCAGTTTGCCTGAATTTTCAAAGTACTTCATGTAATAGATATATTCATCCTATTTTAAAGTGTAATCTATTTTTATACGCTATTTTTATAGCAGATATATGTTGGTACATGTAAATCTGTATTTGTACATATATAAAACCATACATAAACCAGTAGATTACACATCAAAAAAAGAATGCTAGTTAAATATATATATACCAATATGAAAGTTTTTGAGAGGGGTATCTAATTAAAATATGCAGTCAGTATAGCACACATAATATAGACTAAGAGTTTCATATCTCTTACATTCAAAAATAACTGGAACTAGAGCCATCTTGGAGAATTCATTGCCGTGTGTCCTACCTATTATGGATGTTGGGTTTATTTTCTTTTCATATAGGAGATGTTGTTTTTTTTTCCTCTAGTAAAACTCCTTCACTTAATGGAATAGTTAAACCATTCATCGGAATACTCATTGGAGCAGTTATTTGAGTTCCTTTGTGAGCACTTCTACCAGTGAGCTGTAGTCATGGTCCACAGGTCTCTCTCTGTTTGTCCTTTTGGATGCATTCAGTTTCCTTTATTTTGTTCCACTTTCTGCTCACTTTCAGGCTGGGTTGCTTGATACTTAGCTCAGTATTTGTGGTATTCAATTAAACATGGGAGACCTGCTTTCAGCTTTTTCTTCCAAGGACATTGCTGAATTCCAGCTACGAGGCTGCTGGCTTTTCTAAAATGTAACTGTCTCTGTTGGTAACAATGAGCATGCGTTGGGCCAGCGTTCCTTACCAAATTCACCTAACATCTGACCCATTCCTCTGAGGAGGCTGTTTTCATGTTTTCCAAACAAAAACAAAAGCAACAGCAACAACAACAAAAGAAATAGTTCTGCATAAATTTTTCCAAGCTGTTTGGTTGTTACATTGAAACTGTGCTTTGATTCCATAAGGGTCCTGCAAAACCATGGTGTTGGCCTGTTGTGCTATGAGCCAAAGAAAAAAATATAGTCATTACTGTTCACATTTTCATGAGAGGTAAAAGTTAGTGGAGAGAAAGAACAGAACTGATGGTTGCCTCCTCTCCAGATCTATACTGACTAGCTAAGAAGATGTATTTATTTGAACTTAAAGGTAGCTTACTTTATATACATATATATATATATTTTTTTTTTTTGAGTGCAAATTCCATTGCTTAATTAGGAAAGTCAAAACAACAGATAAAATATAGGGGACAGTATTTTGAAAAGCAGTAATTTCTTGAAAATAATGGGCAGTTAAGTCATAGTGGACAGAGATCCAAACAAGACAAGAGCTCCCAGTTGCTGCTGTTAGAAAACAGGCAGTCCTTGACAAGTAAATAGGGAGCTAACAAGTCCAACAACAGCAATAACATTATGATTGTTGAATGCAATATTGAGGTTGTTACTAGAGTGGTCATCTTTGACTTTGGTATCGACCATTTCTTAAAGATTTTGGCAAAAAAAAAAAATATTTTTTTAAAATGAGCTAGATTACAGTTTAGCAAAAGCCAGGATGGGAGTTTCCTATATCACTGGTAGAAAGGAGAATAAAAAGTTGTGAAAGGTGAAGCATGAGAAGTTTGAATTAACAGGTACAGTCATTTAGTAATGATAGTATTTAAATTTAGTAATTTAGTTGTTTGCCTATTGGAGGCATTATCCATTATACATGGATTTTTGACCATCTTTCCTCAAACTATGGACTTGGGGAAACAAATAGGTACATTTCTGTGGTCTTTCAGATCAAATGATCTTAAGTGTCCTTGAAGGAAACATTTATTGCACTGCATGTTTGGTGGCTAGATTATAAAGAAGAAAGAGTCCACTTAGAATAAAAGGTCCTATAATCAGATTACCAAAAATCCGGTATCTTTTCTTTGACCAGTTGAGGGACCCCTTTGCTAATACCAGCATCTAGATCTTCTGGAAGAGAAACCAAAAAGGGGAGTAAAGTCTGCAATGTGAAGTCTAGTTCTCAAGAAAATGTTACAGGCAGTAGTTTTCCTCTGATCCTGCAAATGTTTGGAAGTAATATCATGGTAATTATAAGAAAATGTTAGACATTTCTAGGATCTGAGAGGATTTTTTTTCTCTTTGGCCTGCAAAATAAAATAATTGTGCCATGCACTACACTAGCATACACATTTAAACAGACAGACATCTCTGAAGCTACCCTAACCTCTTTCATAGTCATTTTACTTTAGAAACTGCATTATCTTCAGTTGGTAAAAGCATTAAGATAATACAGAATAAAAAACAGGCAGCCTGGCAATTCATCAGTTTTTTGACAAGTTTCATTTTGAAAACAATTTCTTAAGTGGTTTCTGTCTCCCTTTTAAAACTTATGAATAAAATGCAAGCTGCTTGATAGAACCTGTAAAATTAGTTTTCTAACCTCTTTAGATTTTTTAGCCTTTACTAAAACTCCATTTTAGCAAATGGATTACTTTTTTGGTTTTTGTTTGTTTGTTTGTTTGCTAAAAAGTGTCATATTCTTTGAATATTTCTTTTTTAATGTCTTCATGTGGTTCAAATGATCTGTGTGTGAAACAAAAAATAAAATACAGTGAATGCTGTTGGGATGTTCAGTGCAGGTGTAAAAACATACTGTGTAAAGTCAATAAGCTAAAATGTAGGTCTGTAACTTCATGAAGAACATTAAGTCTGAGAATAAAATTTCAACTTTATATTTAGTAATGTTAGGTAAACCTAAAGAGAGATTGAGTTGGAGATGAAAAAAAAAGAATTAGGAAAGAATGAAAAAAGAGAGGTTCACAATGTGTGTTATGTCTGAACTGATTAGAACTGATTTCTCAAAAAAAAAACCTTATTTTCCACATAGTATCAAATATATATATATAAAAATCACAATTTTGTGTTTCTTTTATCTAAGCATGACAGTTGAAACAAGAACCCTTTGTGTTATTTAAAGCAAGATAGTATGTGTTAACATAACTGTTGACAACTGAAACATTAAAATTATCATTCTTATCAAATACAGCTATAAACTGAACATGAGACATGCTTCAGGTTAGTCAGAAGAGGTCCTCTGTTTTTCACTGTGCATGCTTGCTTGAAATGAAACTGTGTGTTATTGGTTAACTGGGATGCTTAGCATAATCACTTTGCAAGGCTGTGGTGGAGGGAGGTGATTATCACTGAGAACAGATGGGCAGGTCCAGAGCATTGCCAGATCCTGCACAAGCTCCACGTACTGTAGGTTCTAGCTCTCTTTTCTTCGGCATTTCTAATTTTTATGCATTGTGCATATTTTGAAGAGCTGGCTGAGCTAAAGGTCAGGGAGCAATGACCTTACAGTTTAGCTCACAGATGTAGGAGTGGGGAATTCGAAATGCTGTCACTGTACATCTGAACGGATGGAGCAGACTACATTTTGTACAATTGCCTCCCTAAATGTGTGAAAGGATTTATCTCTGAGCTTAGCACTCTACTCTGCATCTGTAGCTGTCTGTGGATTGTATTGTGTGTGTGACCAGAAATGATATTCTCGGATATGAACACTGTCTCTGCATCTCCTAAAGTGCATCCTCCTAATGGGACCCGGTTTTATACTTTTCAGGTAAGTGAACTTGAATAAAACTGAACAGATCTTTTGTGGTACTTAATGATGGGTAAACTTTGAGTAAGAGTAGCTAATAGGTTAAGAAGCTTATGTGTTAATTGTTTTTTCTTGGTAGAAGACAATATGTAAGATATCAATATTATCACAGTAATTTTGCTGCCTTCACAAAATCAGCATGTAAATTGTTCATAAATGAATACTATATCACATTCAAAATGATTTTGCTATTGATTCTATTTCCCAATAATATTATTGTCTCAAGATTTATTAGATTTATAGTTCCTTAGACAGACCCACACTGAGCCTTGCTGTTAGTTCTGATAAACACTGCCTTGGCATTATCAGAAATTCTAAATTCATATAAAAAATATTTAAAAACCTTAGGATGTTGTACCTATCTGGATTTTTTGTATTAATCCTGAATGTAGTTTCATGCTAGCTGATGCTTAATTTGATTCATTTGGGTAGCCATCGTACATGTGCAAGATACAGAATAGCAGAATCTATTGTTAGGATTATTAAGGTTCCTAGTTTTAAGTCAAGTTTCGCCTCATTCAAGCAAATAATCTTGTGTGTTTAGCCAAAGGTAAAAATGTATTGTATGCTCTAAATTTAGTGTGAAAACCATTCTAATCACACCCACCTTTCCATTGCTTTTAATTAAAAGAAATCTTCAGTGTGTCGGCTCTGGAAAAAATATATAATCCTACGTGAAGTTTTTGCAATAAAAAAGCCTCTGTCCCCCTCCCCCCCACAGCTTCCCTTATAGCATTCTGGCCCTGCATGGCCAAATATTCCATTAGTTAAAGTGGCAATAGCTTTTCCAGCTCAGTCTCTGATACAGTTAGGATTTAAATAATCTTCCCATTCCTGGTCATGTGTATCAGTTCTGTCTTTTTGCTTACTTTATGCTATTGTAGAGCGATATCTTTAATATTCAGTACATGCTGTGTATGCTGCCAGAGCAAACAATATGAGGCAATTAAAAGTTGATCATAAAATGCATAGCAAACTTCTTTGATGAAATACAGGCATCCCATTCTTTGGGTCAAATAACTGCATTTCATTCTTGTGTTCTTTTATCTGTTTTTAATTGTGCTGTCTTGCCCTTCTTACAGTGATGTCAAATGATAGTTGAGGGCTGTGCAGAAAGAGTGGCATCCTCCTAACAGTGACGATCTGCTGATCCTGGCAGTGATTCAGAGACATGAATGCCCCAGGCCTGTTCCACTACAGCATGACTACTTTTTTCACACACTGACATCTAAATATTCTGTACAGTCTCCTGTAGCTATGCTCTTAAACACAGTTCTTGACGTCAGGTATTCTTTCTGAGTGTGTCAAGTTGAAAGAGTCACTAACATTAGGGTGCTTGGTTGTGATACCAAACTGACTGTTTTATTATGAAGTACTTTATGAAATTAAACAGTAACAATTTGAAATATATATATATTTTTATAGTATGTATTGTTGTTACTAGCAATCTCTATAATTTCTGTAGACATTATCCCACATAAAAATATCTCATTTAAAAATAATTAACTGCACTGATTTTTAAGCGGAGAGGACAATAAATAAAAGGAAATATAGCCAGAAATATAGCCTAATTTTCTCTTGCATTTTGGACACCTTAACAAGCAATGTAGAGTTAAATTTATATTTGGAATGTAAAGCTGCTATTTTAGGACAGTCTGTGCACTAGAACAACTCAGTGTCATTAGTGTTAAAAGAATCTCTGACAATTAAAAAAAAAAAAAAAGGAAAGAAAGAAAAAGAAAGATTGTATTTTCCTGTGATACCCTTTTAAAATATGTATTTTTTGTATATGTTGTATATTTTTTATTTTATATATATATCTGTTTTCATCTGTGCAGTAAAAAGAACCAACTTCCAATATGAACCAACTTCCCAGTTCTTGCCTTAGCCTCCTATGCCCTTCCATGCTTTCGACCATCGTTCCTCTGGTATCTTCTCTTCCTCTCTAAAGTTACTTCAGTCTTTGCTGAGTAGGTCCTTTTACTCAGAATGACTTCATGTGTCTCATAATTGCTTTGGTCTGTTTTAAACTACTTTCACCTTTTGCTTTCTTGCCTACTTACTCTATGGTGTCTATATGCTAAATTATAATTTCTTTTGAAACAGAGATTCTTCCATTTAAATAGCTTGCAAAGTTATTGGCCAGTTTAATGGTTCTTAATTTGAAATGTATGTGCTGGTATTTATTCTAAATACATTAAAATCTAGTGAAGCCAATGTCTGACATGTTCAAAACTGAACCTATACAAAAAATGTGAGATAAGGACTTGAACTCTGACTGATGGAGGGTAACAAATGCTTAAGCTGCTGAATTAATCATAAATTAATAATCATTCAAAAACACAGCATATTAATTCCCTCAACAGCAAAAATGGTGTTGAAAGAAACCTAAAGCACGTGCACAAGTTGTATGCTTATTACTGTCATTTCACTTATGTTCTTAGGAAATAAAACCAAACTGGCCTCTGCAGGCCAATGCATCTAGCAGAATTCTTGGACTGGGGAGGATCATAACCGTGGATATCTGTGCAAGCTTTTGAGCACTTATTTAGCTCTTATTCAAATGCTTTGAATAGTATGCCTTATAATCAACTTTCTAAAGTGTTTTTTATAGGTGAGAATTAATTGAGATTAGAAGTCTGCCATAAATTTGCAAATTCAGACATTTTCTTGCCTGACAGACTTTTTTTAGTCTGACAGACTTTTTTTAGTAGATTAAATTAACAAGGAATTTCTGAACAGCTAATTGCAACATGTAAAATTACATTTTCATCTGCAATGTCAGAGGATGAATTAATATTTTTTTTTTGCTTTCCCCTTCTCTCCCATTTTGTTTTAATAGTTTCTGTTTTCTTCTGGACACCTAGTGTTCAGAAAAGGTATTGAATTTGAAAATTCCATAGATATCTGTGAACTATCTGTGTAATATTATGAAATTACTAGAACCTTTGTTCTGCTTATGGAATCTGCGATGAAATTCTGCAAATGTTAAAACCTTGATTGGAGTTAGTTTATTTACTGAACCACCTGTTATAATTAAAACAAACTCAAGCTTTGATCCTTAGACTATGCTTGATTAAAGCAATTAAAATAGAAAACTGTATGAGAGGAGGTTATATAAAGAAGTTATATACTGTATGAAAAGAAAGAGTTGTAACACTGTTATGAAAATGATTTAATTTTATAAGAACCAAGGCAATGCCAAAATTTAGTGCTTTGTATTTCAATATCTCCTTATTTCATCTCAGTATGCTTGTGCCAACCTTGGCAGACTTCTGCAGTTATATAAAAGAAAACAGTATTTTTCTTTCTTTTTTTCTTCAGGATTGATAAAAGATAGTATTTCTGCTACTGTATGTGGAAAATTAGTTTGCTAGCAGTGAGCATATATCTTTCATCAAAATTGTAAACATCAAAGTCCAAGTAGTAACATTGACTTGCTCTTTGGTTGGTCTTGTATGTATTTAGTGATTATTTCCATAAAATAATGATGCAGGTGGAACAGTCTGGATTAGAAAAGAGAGATTTTCTACTATGTTGTTGGTTATGAAATGGGAAGCATTGATGTACTGAAAAAATATTTTTTAATCAAATTGTTTTTTTAGATCATTGAGGGTTGTTGCATTTTTTAAAGGCACAGAACAAAATAAATTAATTTTAAAATTTCATGTTTCTGTTTTGAAAGTTGGATAAGACTGCTTTGATCATTTAAAAGCAACCTTATGCTAGCGTTTGTCATATGCAGTAAATAATTTTGGTTTAAGTAATTTTGTTGTCTACACTAATACATGTGAATACTAATTTGCACTACTTATAAACATTGAAATTATCTTCACATTTTACATAAAATTTATTCCAACAGAATTTGAAATTAAAAAAATAAATCTGTTCAAGCCTCTTCTTAAAAGAGGAAATCTTTTTTAGTTTAGAAAAATAAAATAAAATGTTTCTGTGAACAGTATCTTTAACTCTTGTTATTTTCCATTATTAAGGTATGCACACATCTAATGCACAGATCTAAGCACAGACATAAATGAGGGCTAACAAGGGGTTGCAAGTAGGCAGAATTTAAGAAGCAGACATGCACAGAAGAGAAACAAACATTCAGATTTCTGCAGTACATGGGTCCTGCTAGATCTTTAGCTTTCAAATCAACAGTATGCAGTAAGTTTCCATAAATGATAAATACAACTGTTTAAATGTTTGGATGTAATACTAGCCCATTTTATAGTCAGGTAAGATCTGGGGTTTATAAACTGAATTTTCAGTACAACTAGACTATACTCTTTTTATACTTCAAGAAGTATTGAAAAGATGCCTGGTATTTTCTAAAACCTTGGGAGGTTAAAGCAGTTCTTTAAAGTTGTCTGAAGATCAGAAGACCCACAAGGAAATAAAATTACTTTCCTACAAAAGCTGTAGAGAAATCTAAAAAGCTTCATATGACATGAAAATGTAAATATGCTACAAACTACTGTAAAAGTGCATTGCTGATCAAAGTTTTGAATCTGGGTTACTGGGAAACTGGGAAATGTTTTTATACATAAAACATATCTATCACCATGATCATAATTACCACTAGTTCTTATTTGTTAACAACTATATTATTATGATAATGAATTAAAACAGAATGCAAAAATATGATACTTTCTAGTACAGAATGTGCTTTGAGCTCTATGAAAAAAAAAAATACTCTATTCAAAATACTAGATGTACTTGTTAAGTTTCCTATATTATGTAGTTTAAGTGAACTGTATACTTCTTCAGAGCTGCTGCTTTATACCATCCCGTGGTTTTACTACTACAGTAGTCCTATTGTTCTTTCATTTATCTCCTTATACATAAAATAGTAAATAAAACAAAAGGCTTCTCCTATAACAAAAATGTATTTTGTTAAAATTTATAATTGTGCTTATTAGAATAGATTTATCATTAGATCATGCTTTGGGTAGGTAAGCCATGCTACCCTGTTTAGTAGGCCATAATTTTTATTTTGTTGCCTCACATGTTTCTATGTGATGTAATCTGACATCAGACAACTGCTTGGGAGTTTGTTTTAACAATAACTGCAGAAATCTCCAGGTCTCTGAAAAAATATATATTTTCATTGATGAAGATGGGTTATTGTTGACTACCTTACATCTGACACAGTCACTTGTGCCATCACAGAATTCTTGTTAAGTGTGTGGTCAATGACATAGTTTTATTCCTACTCTGTGCAAACTTGATTGCATGCATAGAAAATGTACTGTGATTTATATGACATATAGAATATGGTCAAAAATTTGTGTATGCTTTCAGAGCTGTGTTGCCTGGTCCACAGAAGAGCTGTGATGTCTGATCTTACAGCATTACATCTTTTACTCTTCAGCGGATAGAGCACATGCAGCTCCTTCTAGCAATCCCCTGCTAGGCAACAAATTTCTTCCCTACTTTACCTAAATAAATCTTTTGTCTCTATAGTTAACCCACTGGCACAGTACATTTCTTTTACAAATATCATGTAAAAGTGCTAACGGCATGTTTTTTGTGAAAGCTGCAAGTCCATAAGAAATCAGTAACTTATATTGTTAATGATAGTAAACATCATTAAAAGGCCAACTGTAAAAGGAGTCAAGTGAATAATCGCTTTTATGTGCAAAAAGGTGGGGTACAGATCATCAAGGTTGTTTTAGACTTCAAAAGGTTTGAAAGCTCTGTTAGTGAATACAAATTATAACAGTGGCAGCAAGGCTGACAGAGAGGTGTATTTAAAGACCTCTGTTAACAGTGACAGAATAGTGCTTTTGGACCAGTGGTTTGCCCTGTAACCATAAGAAAAAATAAAAATAAAAATAAAAATAAAAATAAAAATAAAAATAAAAATAAAAATAAAAATAAATAAAAATAAAAAGCCTGAGCAGTGTTAAAGTCAAGATACAATACTAAAGTGATTTGTATTGCAAGTGACTTGGAAATATTTATAGCTATATAAATGGGTTTTATGTAATTTTGGAATTTAGGAATTCCAGAGGAATTGTGTAAGGAATTTGCTTGTATGCTTCTTTTACTCAGAAGAAAATGACAAACGGCAGTAGAGATTGTCCTTACAAGTGCATGGCATTTATTCTTATTTATTATTACTATTCTGTGATATGTATTTTCCTTGCATGTTTTGTGAAGAACAAAGTCAAAGCTTTTCTGCTGAGATAAAGACACATTAATGTGAATGTACTCCAAAGTATTAACATTCTCTGTATTCAAAAAATGATCAGTTTTGAAGGGCAAATATTTAAAATTTTATACATGAAAACATGTTGTACCAAATAAACTTTCAATAAGTTTCATCTGATAAGGCTGATTTGCCTTAGTAGAATGGAGAAGACTACGAGCATTTATTAATCGGTCCAGATGTGCTGACAACAGGCGGGTTCCAGTTTTCTCCCAGTTGGTCACAATGTGACACTTGGACTCCAACAGTGGAACACAAGTGTTCAGGCTGACTGAAAAATAAAAGTGTCATCCAAGTGTTCCAACAAAAAGCCCTAAACCTGTGTTACTGCAATAGGCTGAGTGTGCCTTCCAGATCTAGAAAGATATTTTAGTTTGCATAAGGTTGTTGGTGTTGTGTTGTGTTTTGTTTGTTTGTTTGTTTTTTAAATGATTATTATTTTATTTTTTGCATAGTTCTGTTGCACCAGAAAGTTATGATTTGTTGCCATCAGAACTCATCAAAGATCATGTTCTCACTACCAGCAACCCCGGTTACACAGGGAGTGTCTTTGACAAGCCTCTTCGGTTGTCACTTAGCCGCTGATCTTTAGCTGGAATGGTGCTGAGAGCTGCCTCTACTGCTGTCACGTACCTTCTTTCTGCTTAAAAATCGGTAGCGTTGTATGGCCACACATTTTCAATGTTATTCTTTTCAGTCAATTTTCAATGTTATTCTTTTCAGTCAGTCAATAAAATGGTCTGATACCTTTTATGAAACTGCTGCTCTGCATGCAGTGAACTGAGAAAGATGACTGGGTATTAGCTGACTCTTTTGATCTATAGATACATTTGCATCCTCCTCTGGGCAGAAAACATACATTGCTTATGGAAGAAATTAAAAACATTATGGTTCTACAATAGGCCTAATTACCATGAATTTGATAGTGGAAACTGGGAAAGATAATCCTTCTCCCCAAAAGTCATAACGTGAAATAAAAAAAAATGCACATACAGAGACACATCCTCTACAACAAGAAGCCAAAACAACAACAGCAACAAAAGAAATTAATCAATCATAGGATTCTGTCTGTGGTATCTTTCAGTTGTAGAGACTTAGTAAACCATGGTATTTACTCCAAGAATTTGGTAATGTATTAGAATAAGCAAAGAATACAGAACTAAAATATAAACATATAATGAAATACAAAGAGTTTACAGCCTTTGTCTCTTAAGTCAAAGTTAAAGAGAAATTTTCCATTTTCTTTTGCGTATCTTACAAAAATATTTTGTTCACATAATAGCATTTTTTTCATGTGTTGAAGCTGAACAGTAACCAAGCAGTGCAGTCAGTGCACGTTTTCCATGTAGAGTTACTGTTACTCAGTGTGGCCAATCCTAGACTTCAATATAATGGAGTAAAAAAGTCAGCAAGTACCTTTTCTCTTTATGCCAGAAGCAGTAGGTCTGAAGCAAAGCTACCATTTAATTTGCAGTGGGCTAAATGTGACCAATAAAAGCAGCGGACCAGTAGGAGGAATAGCAATAAGAGTGCTTTCCTCCTATTCCATAAATAGGATCATGATAGGGTTTCTGAATCATAGCTAGAAACCCTGGCTCAATTTCAGAAGTTCCTTCACTGTCAGATTCTGAACCTGGGCTTCTTTTTACCAGATTTTGTATAGAAAATAAAACTAAAGGAAGAAATGCACTAGTATTTTCCAGAATAGTAAGAATACCAGGGATTATTAAATAATATGTGTGCTGGTTTGATACTGGTTGATGCATTCTCTTAACTGTATGCCTTCTGTATAGGGTGAGGGGCTTCAGAGCAGAACACATGGCTAATAAACTATCCTTATAGGGAAAAACAGAACACTATAGGCACATCTCTGTAAATTAATATGTACTGAACAACCTGTACATACTATGATGACCACCTATTGGAAATAGCAGAGTTTTTCCCCTCTTGGTTATTACCAGACTTGCTATGCAGTACTGCTGAAGCTTTCCCATCCTTGTAAAGGAAGGGAGAGTAAGGACTTTGCTGACCTCATTGTACTTTTCAAATGTATTCATAGGAGTTTTCTCAGATCTAGATCATGCTGCCTGTTATGCAATGGATCATGTTATTGGACCATGTTAATAGACCATTATGCAATGGACAGTATTACTTCCTTGTATGTAGTAAAGGTGAGTGTTTGGTCTGGGAGCTTTTAGTTCTGTCTTGACTACATTTTAACGCTATGTCTATTTCTCTTCATCTTCAATTGTTTTTCTCAGTATAGCTTTTATTGTCTGGAAGTCTGAATTAATCAATTATATGAAGATGAACATAGTCCTACATACCAAATGACAACCCTATGCTAATTAGATACCCTTCAAGAGCTGGAAATAGTATATATCAGTACTTTTTAAAAGTGTTTTTAGCTACAAAGTACCAAAGATACAGCCTAGATACAGTCTGCATTAAAAAAAAAAAAAAAAATGAGAGAGAGAGAGAGAGGTCTTTTTAGACTCAGCAAATATAATTAAATTGAATCAGTATATTCAATAATGAACACTGTATCCTGATTATTTTATATATAGCATTGTGTTCTCACAGTCTTTTTGTACATGGTTTATAAAATTGTAAGTCTAGGGGAGCTGTTGCTTTCCTATTATTTGTGCAGCATTTACTCATCCTGTCGTCATCATCAGCCATCTCAACAGATGTTGAGAAATGAGTGATCTACCTGAAAATTTTATCTTTTTTGTTTCATCTGTCGTAAGGCAAGAAAGAAAGATAGGCAATGATATGTTCAACTGTCCTATGATCAATGGCAAGTCATGTAATACATGATTTTAATGGTGTTAAGTAAGTTGAGATGTGAATAAACTCTTTTGCTGAAGAGTTTGTTAGCCTATAAATGTGTTTTCTTTTTGTTCTTTGAAAACTACTCCGACAGATTTATTAAAGTAAATATTTTAATTTTACCTTTATTCATAGGCTGTATTTTCTCTTTGAATTAGATAGTTTTAATATACATCATAAGATCTATCATACTAAATTTCTTAGTAGTGATTTTAGTACGTAAATCTTATTTCTCCTCATCTGTTCATGTATAGTTCAATATTTGGTTGGCATTTATGCTTTACATAACGTTTATGGAGGAGTAGGATTGTTTCAAAGTGACAGCTGACTTTCACTTGATATTGTGATTCATTCAAATATGTAAACAAATGAGAAAAATGTGAATTCAGTATTTTCACTTGAAATAATTAGAATTACTGATTCATGTAAATCTAAGTGATATGTTTATGTTTTTTCATGAGGAGGAATTATACAGCTTCATATGACTGTTCCTTTGAAATGTGTTACTTCTAGTGATTGGTCTAACAAACTATGAGATAGTTTGTTTGTTTGTTTGTTTTGTTGTTTTTTTTTTTGTAATAAAATTTTGTATGACTGTGTGCATGGTTGTAGTACAATGTGAAGAATAACTGTCTACAGCTTCAGCCATCACAACGTTGGTGCTAAGCAACGTATGAGTGGTGAGGAGATGCCAATGACACAGAGTGCATTGAGTGTTACATGTAGAGAAACAGGTGTGCTGTAAGCATATTAAGTCAAGATGCTGGGACATATTCCCAAAGTCTGAGGTGTAGGGGAAAAAAATGATCTGGCTTCATCTGCTTATGTCCACAATAATAAATATTGTTGTAGAATAAAAGTTAACCTCTAGGGCAAAAGAGGAGGCAATAAGGATGAAATGTCTGTGTCATCCACATTTGGAGGCCAGGCAGGTTGCTTTGGAATAGGTCTAATCAAATCCATTAGATGAACATCTGTGAACTAACAGAAAATGTTAGGTGCACTCTCAGAGATCATCTTTCAATTTCATTTTGTCTAGGAGGGATCCAGTTGAGGCACTCTGAAATCACTTCATAAAGCAAACCAAATCAAGTTGAGGCATTGTGTTTTGTAATTTTCCTACCACTCTATTGCTAAAATGAATATCCTATGGATAAAATTATTACAAGGATGTTATATTTCTGGGCAAATAGAAAGTATTAGTCCACAGTTTTAATGAAGCAATAAAAATGTTTCTGGACATTAAGTTATGGAACTGTCATTTCTTTACCACAGGATCTCACATTAGTAGTAGGCAGAGAAAAAAAGTATTTCATCTTAGTAACTGAGTCCCTCACATAGTTAGATATCTAAATCCTAAACTGGTTCAGTGAACAGTTTTGATTTATTTCATAATATTTGAAAACATATACTGCCTCTGTTGGCCTAAAGCATTGGATAGCTTGGCTAGCACTGTAATGACCAATGGAGCAAAAAATCTAACTGTTAAACTGTGTTCAGCAAAAGAATTAAATTCATAACTTGCCCTAAACACATGCATACACACATCTATTGCTTGAAGTGATACTGTCAAAATCAACTTTATTCTTTGGATAAAAATCTGATGACAGTAGTGCTTATATTCATTTCCTCAGGCTGGGAATATAGCTTGTTTGAGATGGTCTGTGAATTTTGAGTTGGTTAATGATAGCGACCCAAATATTTTTTAGTTGGAATAAGCAAAAGAGTGATATTAAAATGGAATTTGGCAGTCTTTATCAGCTTCCACTTTAATACCAGAAGAAAAACTCCTCTCTTTTTCCAGCAGATGCAAACAGTCATTAGCATGTTTATCATAGAATCATAGAATATCCAAGTTGAAAGGAACCCACAAGGATCATTGAGTCCAACTCCTGGGCCCCCAGGAATAACACTGAAGATTCCTACACAGTTAGTGCTTTTTGCTCAGCAGAAAGCTGTGAATAAGATGAAGGGCAAGCTTCATGAAATTTACCAGCTGCAACTTTCAGTACTGTTGCATCTGCAGACCTAGCTGGAAGTCCTAAACTCTGCTGACCCATTCTTGGTCTATATACTTGGCCATATGAGCAATATCCTGCTTAACAAACAGGACATCCCACATGTACGTAAAATTAACACAGCTTATATAAATATAAGCAAATGAAGAAAGAATGAGCAGTTTTAGAACAATCTTAGAAAGATGATCAAAAAATTGTTTGTTTAACTTTGGGTTAAACAAACATAAAACTCCATGAATTTAATCAAACTATAAGGAAAAAAAAAAAAAAAAAAAAAAAAAGAGGAGGGATTCGGTTTGGTAGGGAGCATGACCCAAAAACTACAAGTTACCCATTAAACAAAAGAATCTGTCAATTCTACATAGATTGTTGCTTAGGAAACATTGTTTTTTACTTCTGTTTTAAATATAATATCTTTGCAAGCACACACACAAAGTTTCTCTACAAGATTTCTAAGAATTCCTAAAGGTATGGTTAGAAGCTGTAAAGGTTTCATTCTGAAGTTGCAATGCTTTGAATTGGTTCTTGGAGTTGGATTGTTTTCAAGTAGTTGAATAGCTATCCTCTTTTAATCAAAATAATCTTGGAAGTGTCAGTCATGATTTTTGGTTAAAGTTGAATGTTATATTACAGCAAAGTAATATTGTAACAAAGAGTAAATATTTTTAGCACTCAATGTAGCTTCTTTTTTTTTTTTTCTCTACCAGAAGTCACTGTCTATAGTTGCATCCTTTTGTATAGAAAGAAAATGAAATATAAAAAGACACACTGATATAATTTCTTCTTTGATCCTTTCTCTCTAAGGATGACTCAATGAATAACATGCAGAATACATCCGATATCAAATGCAGTAGATGCAAGCATCTTTGCTTACATACTGTGCTCCACCACAACACACACATCGCTGGTGACTGGCAGGCAGATAGTACTTACCACAACTAATATGAAAGCCTGTCCCAGTTTGGAAGTACCCTGAAGGAACTCTCATTTTTGTGGAGCTCTGCCACTGAAGAAGTCAGATCTGGAATCCATCAGGAGACTCAGCTTTGTCACTATTCACTGTTCCCTGGAGTTCACTATACATGTACTTTCAGAGACAAAGGCACTTTACTAAAGTGATCTTACCATTCAGAATCTTTTGAAGTATACAAACTGACACGGAAGTCTTGATCCAGTAGTAGCATTCATTCATTTTTGTTTGTTTGTTTGTTTGTTTGTTTCTGTAGCAAATGAGTCCAGCATTATTTAAATTAAATGAATATTTGTTTTCCCTTAACCGACAAAGTACATATTTTTGGCTGCATTTGCTTTTACTCACTCACAATCAACATCTAAGACCCAGCAGGAAATTATGTAGTGCACAGCGTATTTGGCATTTATGGAATTAGAACTCCTAATGGTGATGTCCAAGGTGGACTGGAACTGTAACATATTTTGGCTGTTTACATATTTAATAGTTACACTTCGTATGTTTTGTCCACACTCTTAGTCAATAGACTAGGAAAAACTCCTAGACTATTTTTGCTGGATGGTAAAGATAGTAAATAAATGGTAAAGATATCATTGATTTGATTCTTTAGGTTCTTATTCAACACTTTGGTTATGTGATTTTTTAAAAGCATCAAGTTTTGTGCTGGGGTTCACAAATTATAATAACTTTTAGCCTTCTCCCTTGTAGGGCATTTTCATGTGACAGGCTTTTAAAAATTAGAAGTTACAGTTTTGTACATACTTTTTGTGCCACATACTTTTCTGAAGTGTTACCTTTGTAAAGGGTAACACTTTACAGGCTGTATCTTATTTCCCTATTCTGAACAGCTATTCTGAACTATTGGAGCAAGTTTCATCCTATCACTTTTGGTTTATGAGGACATTCATAACAGGTCTCTGGAATGAACTATCTCCATTATATATATACGTATATATAATTATTGTTTTTATTATTTTTATTATTTAATATTGATAGGTTTTGTATAGAGAAAGTCCTCTGGAAATATGTAAGTACCAATATTGTATTAATCTCAAATTAAATCTATAATCTTTGAAAAGAAATAAAATGCAAGATTAACCTAACATACTATTTAATATGTTGAATATTTAATTATATTATTATTATTTAAAAGTCCCTCTCTCTTTATGTAGATATCTTAATCTACATAAATCTTGTAAGTGTAATGCTAATCTGTAAGATTGTAAGTGTAATGCTTATCTGTAAGAATTTTAAACATGATTGCTAGAATTGGTAAATAACAGAAGCAAATATCTCTTCCATCCTGTTCTTTATATTATGCCACAATTTACATCAACTCTTTGCTTTCTGATATAAAGAGGGAATTACAGTGTACACTGATGTCTTCTAACACTGAATCCTGGTCCAGTTTAAATCTCATTGATGTTGCCTGGAATAGAGTAAGAACTTCTTTGAACAAATCATAGTTCCCTGATTTGTGGACATGGAAATCTTTAATTTAAAAATATATATATTTTTTAAGGAAATGTGATAACATGACCCTGAAGACAGGCAGTATTATATCTAATTGTTACACCTTTGGTTTAACTAATATCTTTAAACTGAAAAGTGATTTTAAATCTTTAAACTATTTCTTTCCAGAGAAAGAAAAGTACCCTTGCACCCTTCTAATCAGTTGGTATCCCCAGATTAAATTACTCCAGCATGGGTTGTGGCTATCTCTAGAGTAACAGTGGTGAGTGTTACTAGTGCAATAGTGTATCTGGCATACATAAGAATTTAAGGAGCAATGGAAATTCAGAAGTCAAAAGTAAATGCTTATAAAAAAGTCCATGCTCTTATATGTATGTCTTTTAAAATGAAAGTTTCACATGGGAGTTAGCTATCTATTTCTGTTGGAAAATCAATTTTTATACTAATGCAATAAAGATCCTAATTCTCTAAACATATGAAATACAAATATCCCCACTTTGTACAACATAGCTATATTTCAATGGCATTATTTTTCAGTCCATAACTATATAAATTTATGTTTATCTTCATTGGTCTAAAACCTGTCTTGTAAATTTGTTAACTAGCTAGCTTAAGCTAAAAAATGATAGGTCAAGTGAACTCTGAAACACTGCAATTTCATCAGTCCTTAGATACTTTTTAGGGAAGTGGTGCTTGTAGCCCAGTTTGCATAGTAACTGTGCCTAGTAATGAAAATTTGCCACTATGAAATACTTCCTTGAAACATTATATTGGCTGCTACATTAGGTGTTTTTTTTCTTGAAGTACTACAATGATGTGAAATTTCAACACAGGTGTCAGAGCAGCTTCCAGTTGAATAAAAATTAAATCTTTTATGCTTTAAAGGGCTCTGACTCTTTAGAAATAATATGTTTTGTATTTTAAAGTAGGTCAGTACTTCCAGCACATTGAAAGTTGATGCAATAGTGGATTTTTTCCTGACATTTATTCTAAAATTTCTTGATAAAGGTTTAACTTGCAAAATTGGAGAAATAAATTTTCTTATCCCACTAATTTTACGTAAGCTAAATATATGAAAATAATTGTGTGTTTGTGCACATATTGATTATATATATATTACACTATGGAAAAATAGCATATTGGAATCTGATATAAATTTCAGGAATGAGGAAAACTTTTGTTGTTGTTGTTGTTGTTATTTTTGTAGTTATGAGGGATTATAGCAGTCAAAATTTTAAAATGTCTTTGAGAAAGCATGAGCTCTTACAGCTATCCAGCTGTCATTAAGACATTCACAGACTGCTTAAACATGGTATTTACCAAATTTAATTACCAACAATATTCATGACAAGTTTTGTGCTTCCCAGACAAACATGAGGGTATGGCAATGCAGTCTTGCTTAGATGCAGCCATCTAGAGGCTTTTTGTTTTGTCTCTGAGTAAAATAACTAATAAAATTCTAGTGTCCTGATAGAAGTTCAAATCAGGCATCTGATATGTCACTGGAGTAGAATCTAGGATAGGGGCTTAGGCTTGTATCTGTGGTAGGGACATGAGATAGGTGGCATGCTTGAACAATTCAGGATCTGCTTCCCACCCTGTGTGACTAATTGGGAACTCTGTAAATGGTTCTGTTCTCACTCCTTCTCACTGTAGACGCTGAAGCTGAAGAAGCTGGGGAATGTCATTGTGTAGTAGGAACTTATAGTCCAAACGTGTTTGTTTCCTCTCTGATATTCATTCAAATGATGCAGAGTTTCAGAAAACTATTTTTGAATAGTTGATCTGTTTCAAGGAAAAAAGCTGTTACTTGATCGCTACTCAATGACAAATGATTTCAGAGCTCTGAGGTGAGAGCTGAGAGCAAGATTCACAAGGACTTACTGGCATGATACTCAAATGGGCTCCCAGTTTTCACTGAAAAGCTAGGAATACATTGTGTCTAAATCTAAATTCACAGTGAAATGACAAAAAAAGTTTGAATAAAGTATAAAATTAGACACCGGTAGGATTTGGAAGACCTTTCCCCCCAGAGGTAGCCTGAACAAAGGAATAAGGCTTTCCCTCTGTGTCCTCTATAAATATGCCAAGACAAAATGATTTTGTTTTGGCAAGTCAGCATTTATGAAATCATCACTGGTAATTCCCTGTCCAGCAGACAAAAATTTAACAATCCTCCCAGCTCTCTGCAACAGAGCAATGGGCTAGAATTAGATCTTTTGAAGATTACTAGTTATTGTAAGAGAAAGGATTCAGAAACATGAATTATTTTTATTAAAGAGAGGATTTTGCCAAGGAGACAATGAGCATTCATTTTGATCTTGAGAAGCTTAAGTGAGAAAGCCTTGTAGTGTGGTTGGAGAATATGCTGGAAGCTTTCCTATGGCAGCTGCAGCATATGAGATCCAAATCACAAATTGGATTACATTTCTCTCACACATGAAAAAGGATATGGATATTTTCAAATTTAAGTCCCACTCATTTAGTGTACCAGCTGCTTTATCACCATTTAGTCTCCTTTTATTCCACTAACAGTTCTGATATAGTTACAGTTCTTTTAACATCTCATTGAACATAACAAAAATATACATTCAGATAGTGGCTGATTATACAGTATGGTATGACTTGATACTACTGTAATCTACTAAAGGAATAATAAAAAAGGTTCATTCCATACTTTCTGCATATTTGGGAAAAGCAGGCATGCTAGCTCTGATTTTTCATCTCACATTTGCATGAAACCAGTATAAAAGTGGAAAGTCAAACCCATTATTTTCTTCCATTTAATCTCTTCCAAATAACAGTGTTACATTACTTCCTGACAGAGTTTAATTAAAGGCTCTGGAAATTTTTCCTAAATGGAGGTTTGAGATTCTTCAGGAGACTTAACTGTGAATTCATCTGACCAGAAGAAAACTAGAAGAACTGTTGTCATAATTATTTTATTTACAGGGCATGGATGTCTTTGTTCACGATGTGTGAAAGCTAAAATAATTTCAATTATATGTAAAGTTATCCTGGTGAGCACAGAAAAAAAAAATTACTAAATGAAGGAACAATTCCACTTTTTTTCTTTCCATAAACAAATTAGAAGTGAAGAGAAAATACAGACTCCCTCAATTTATCTGTGTTTTGAGGTCCTTTAAAGATTCTTCTTTCCAATATAATTGTTGCATCTTCACTTACAGGGAAAGGTTCATCTCATTTGATATTCAATATCTATACTGTAAAGCTCTACCCAGACTTCTAACCTTACTTGCAATTCCACTGACTTTATTTCTGTGTACTATGTAAAGATAAAAACTACTCTAAAAACACCTGTTTATGAGATTTTGAGGGCAGCTGATGGTTAGCTTAGGTTTTGTACATGATGATTTTTGGTCAAATTTATCTGCAGTGTCCAGAGGCTTAAGCGGATATTATTTTTATTTTTATTGTTATTGTTATATTATTTTTAAACTTACCTCATATTTTTACACTTTAAAAATTTTAAAGAAGAGTACACTATTCTTGATAAAAATTTAATGTATTTGTATTCACTTAATTGGAGGAAAGCAAATCTGAATATGAAAAACATACTTCTAACATCTTCTGAAAATATGGGTAAAAATAAGGAGATAGCAAGGTTCAATTAGTAGCGAGATCCTTTCTTGCCTAACATCATTTCAGAGAGCATGATACAGGCTGTGACGTAATAAAATGACTTTGTGCTACTGAGAAACAAATTTCCCTAATTTTGATACCAAATGTTTTATATATAACTGCAAGACTGGGATTGCCAATAAAGAACAGATGCACTTTGGATTTTTAGAACAATTTTTCTTGAAAGATTGCATCTAAAAATACTGTTTACTTACATTTGTAGTAGACTTGGCTAAGCTTTCAAATTTGATTACTGCCTCTATGGTATGTTTACTTTGGTATAATTCTGTTTCCTTCATTGCTAAAGGAAATTTCTGTCTGTTTAATATTGAAAATGGTTTTGATGTATTCCTATGTGTCAAGAATTGAGAGACAAAGCAAAACAAAATGAATTGTAGTCAAAGCTTACATATTAATAGATCAGTCTTGACATGATAAATAATAATATAGTGTGCTTCATAAGAACCATATATTAAAATTGTCAGTCCTTTTAAATGTTACTTTTTACCTCATGAAATTATAGAGGTCAATTTTAAGTTAGATTTTATGGGAAAACATGTTCAATTTTTGTACATAGGTAAAAAGAAATACATTTCTATCTACATATATTTATATATGTATTTATATCTAATACATTTGTGTCTAACAATAAATAGGCTGTACTGCTAACACTCAATGGACATTTTCAGTTTTCTAAGTTATAAAGATAGCTCTTTCCGCAGAATTCAAGTGACAATCTATTGAACAAACATTATATAAGGAGATGCTTGATTGTGGAAAATGACCACTATCTCTCTTGGTAAAATGTAACTGTAAAAATAATTTTTAGTTTTCACCATGGAGTATAACAGAAAGTTAAAAATCTATCCCTTTTTTTTTTTTTTCTGCATTCCAATTTCTATACTGAAATATAGTATCTACGGCACTATCTTCTTCCTAAATTTGACAGGTGCATCCATCAAATAAAGGCATCTGTCCAATAAATAAAAGCATACATGTATATCAGGCATTATAGATTGGGAAGCAACTTTCCTTCTTTGTCCTCTGGATCCAAGAAATGAACTTTGCTTTAAGATGTATAAAGATGAAAGAATTGCAGCCTTTTTTTTCCCACTATTTCAAGCCATCCATGATGGTCATAGCACTGATCTGTCAACTTATGAATATGATGATGCAGATATGTCAGATATCTATCAGCTTCTTGAAATGTTTAATTACTTGCTTCAAGAGTAGTATACTTAGGCAGTTTGTAGCAAACAAATGCAATAGCATTAGGATAAGAAGCAGTCTGGAAAATTTACCAGAACTAGGAAATGGCTGTTCTCTAAAGAAAGCAATGGTGCAACTGTAGAGCCCAAATACTTCTACTGAATCCAGGAACTACAATTTAGTTTCGAAATTGAGGAGTTCCTCTTTAGAAGGAGAAGGAAATCTGCTCAGTGACTGCCACAGAGTAAAATGCTACACTGACGCCAGATTTTCAAAGTCTGAGATATTCAAGGATTAGTAAACCTTTAGGTAAGAAAATCCATTCTTACTATTTTTAATATATATATAATTAATGTTCTATTTGTTTATGTTTTTTTACCATTAATGTTGAGCCTTTTTTCAATATCTCATATTTTTAAACAGTTCTGTATTTCAGGTAAGCATCTCTGAATGGAATCTTTAGGATCTGTTAGTTTTAGGATCTGATGCAGAAAGCATCACAGTCCATTAGTCAAGGAGGAATTCCAGGCACAGAAAGTACAATTTATAGTCAAAGGGGTTGTGTGTAATTTATCTTTTCAAATATCATTTAGCTCCAAAACTCTTTTGCTTAAAGCCAACACTGTCTGAAACCCATATAAGACAGAAAGAATTGTGGGGCTTATTTCTAGGTAAAAGTATAACCTTTGTCTTCAGCATGAAGTGGCAGGACTTTGAGGCTCCCTTGAAGGGTTAATCAGATATGTAGTAAGATCTGTAGTAGTGACATTCTTAACTTCACAAATACAGCTTACTCCCATGTGAAAATCAAGTTTCTTGAAGCTGTTTTAAAAAATGAACAGGATCTGCCACTTTATTAACTGCTTTGTGCATGTGTAATGTTTTTTCTGAACATGCCATTAGGTAAAATACAAACTGATCAGTGTGATTATCTAGATTTTTTCACTAACCTAGCAGAGTAAATCACTTTCGTTAATGTAATGTAAACATTTAAGAAAGTGATTTTGTAATGACTCCAGTAACACTGGAGAATGGAAGCACCAAAACGACATAATCATCTGTACTTGTAAAGCAGGTAGCCAGGTAGAAATATTTTGACTGCAGAACCTCAGATTCAGCAAAAAGCATTTATTGTAGCCTCTAGCAGAACAGATGGAACTCCGTGTTTGTGAGCTTGCTAATGAAACACAAATGAAAGTGTTTCATATTAGCTATTGCTTGTCTTTTTCTTTGTTCATAGCAGTTTTTTTTTTTTTTTTTTTTTTTTTTGAGACAGAGAGGTAAAATTTTTTCAGAAATTACAGGTTTCTTCCCAGACTAACATTTCTGACGTTCTTGTGCTTTGTGGGGTAGAAAAAAAATCCATTAAAAGTCCTGATGTGGTAATAATATGAGTTTTACCACCTACAAAGGAAGGGTAGCTCTGTTGCAAGTATTCAGAGTGATCAACCTGTGATCTGACCTTTTCCATCTCTCAGAGGAAGGATTAATGATAAAGGCTGGTATGTCTTGCTCAGATTGTCAGTATTTTCAAAGACTGAGAGTCCCTAAAGCTCCACCACTTTCATGGAGCTTAATCACTGTGAAAGTGAATTGCACTAAAACATACTTCTTTATGGGAAAGCTGGTGGTAATATGTAAGATAAATGACATTTCTTTTTTTTTTTTTTTTAAATATAGTTTATTTAATACAGTTTCTTAGTTTTAATATAAAATTTTATATAAAACCATATCAATATCTTCATGATTCAGTGTCCTTTGATTTATTTTTACTGGATTTTCATCAGATAAACATTAAAGCATAATATGTATTTATGCTTTGTAATAATAATAAATATTATATTCTGGTGTCATTATCTTTTTATCTTCAAGTTATCACAGAATCACACAATTTCTAGGTTGGAAGAGACCTCAAGATCATCGAGTCCAACCTCTGACCTAACGCTAGCAGTCCCCACTAAACCATATCCCTAAGCTCTACATCTAAACGTCTTTTGAAGACTTCCAGGGATGGTGACTCCACCACTTCCCTGGGCAGCCTGTTATAATGGGTTAACTCTATCTCTCTTAGAAATGCTACATATTGACGGCAGTAATGAGCTAAATTTTAAAATATGAGTTACCTTGAATGACTTGGAACACAACTGCAAAGGTCCTCAATTATATATCATTCTGCTAATTCCTTTCAATGATTTACTTCAAATTTCCACTGTCCTGTTATTTACAGTTGTTGGAAATGAGCAATAACAAATTTGAGATACTAAAAGCAAATAATGGCTAACTCTGTAGTTTGCCCCCATAATTATGCAAAAACTTTATTTTTCAAAATTCCTGAAACACTAAACATATACTTGATTGAAGGTAAAAGAAAATTTCCTTGTTTGCACTTGCCATGGCACATCTATTTCAGTATCAGATACAGTAACTTATCTGTAGTCTGTCTAGATTAAAAAGTAAAACTGACTTAAGTGTTTCTCTAATAACTTAAATCATGATATTTTAAGAAAATAAGGCATTAAGCCAACAATGCTGTATTTGATGTAGTTTGTCTGTTAATGATTCATAGGAAGTTAAAATTTTAAGGAACGTAATTCTCACAAAATTTGTTCGTATTAAATATCATATTTAAATATTTAATATATTATATTTTAATATAATATTATATATCTATATATGAGTATATAATTTGTATACTGCCTTTTATCAAAAGCATTCAGGTTATTTGTGTAACAAATAGGTTATCAGTATCAGAAAGTTTTCAGGTTATCAGTATCAGAAAGTTTTATAAAAATTGTATTTCCAATTATTATTTTTCAAAAAAGGTTTAATGTATCACAATGTTTTGCAGATATTCATGTACAGCAGGAGAACAATAGAATGTCTTTTAGAACATATACATAATATACCAGTTAATAGTGCTAAGCTTTTATAACCTTTTCTGCTAGAGAAATGGAAGCAACATGTTGCTGTGTGTTGTGTGGTTCTTTGTGAAGAACACAAAAATGCCTGGCTGGGGAATACTTCTGCTGTCAGACACTTTTCAGAAGCCCTTATCTGAACCCACAAAATAATTAAAAAATCAAGAATGAATCAATATAACGACATGTATATATAAAATAAAAATTCAAAATTAGTTTTGAAGAATCATGCTGAGTCATTGTTAGAAGATAAGTTGAGACATTAGCAGTTTAACATTTCATCCAGAGACAAAAACAAATCAGGATAAAACTGAAGCTTCCTAGGTTCCCTTACCTAGCAAGGAGGAAAGAGTAATTTTTCCTCCTTTCCCTAAGCCAAGCTTTGCTGTTGAGCATAGATGTAGCCATTGATTGTCACTGCAACTGTTACCAGATCATAATAACATAAATATTAAATATTTCTTCTAAAAGTTTTAAGAAAAGGCTATATTTGATATAAATATATTGTTGTTTCAGGTCCTTCTTGATATTTGATAGATTTGTGTCAGTAATCCAACCTAGAGGCATATTTCACTGCAACAGGAGTATAGATAGTAAGGGTTACCAATGAACTTACCATTTATTGTGAGAGAGCCATGTAAATACAATAAACAAGTATCTAGGATATGTTTGGAATTTTCAGTATTGTTGGGAACCTACTGGTAGTTGAAGAGTACTAGTACTATTAAGCTAAATAGCTAGAGTTTTCCAGGAGAGCGAGAATAAATGCAGGCCTGTGTCAGGAGAAAAAAAAAAAAAAAAAAAAGAATTAGTCTGTAGGGATCCATGGCTCACTGACCTTTCTAGCAACCTCTTCCAGTTTTTTTACTCCCATTTGTGAAAGGGTGGCGTCCTCTGAGTAGAACAATAAACAACAAATAAAAGTTATGTTCATATATATGAAATAATGACTGCTGCAGCTGATATTGCAGAAAAGACGGTATACAAAACAAGGTGAGGAATTTACAAACTTCTGTCATCTTTTATTAGGAATTTAAAATGTCTTGCAGTGATTTCAGCTGTCATTATTTCTCCTCTCTGAAGCATGTCTTGCAAACAGACTAAGTTACTTCTCCTTAGGTGGGCTTTGTGATCCAGGATCAATGAGAGAGGTTTGTAACAACAAACCATATGCATGCCATAAATACAAAACAAACTATTAAACTATGTTTTGTTTTGTTTTGTTTTGTTTTGTTTTGCTTTGCTTTGTTTCTTCAGTCTCCCCTAACCCAAAAAGCAGAGTCCAAAGTCACAATTTATTTTTATAATGCAATTAAGAAGAATATAGTACTACAGAAAAACTCCATGATTTTTTTTTTGCTTACACTCTTGCTCAGAACTTATGTCCAGTTTCCTTCAGCATTTTGTATGTTAGCTTTTTAAATCACTTTAGATGAATGATCTAGAAAGATGATATTTTTTCATTTTTACCTTTCTGTATGCAGTTGATTTGTGCGTACTTTATCTATGTATATTATATTTTATTTATTCTGGTTACAATAATTTACAGTCTTTAACTTAAACTTAAGGAATATTATTTTATTTAAATAAATTAAATTAAAATACACATTAATAATTACATACATAAATTATGTTTTACTCATCCCTGATTCTAGAAACAGTCACTTTATTTTTTTTTTTTTAAATACAAGATTAATAATATTTTAAATTCATCTTTCTTTTTTTTTTCTTCCCTCAGATTCTTTTTGTATACTAGATAGTATGAACTGGTACTTTGATTTAAACAGTAATAATCTCTCAAACATGTACATGAAGTACACCACCAAGCATTTTTTTTTCACATAATGCAGCAATATGCAGCAAAGCTACTCAGAATAATCAAGAGTAATTGGTAAAACATTTCATCATTTTGATCAATCTCTTCTATTTTAATTTGGGCTTGAAAACTATAAATCACTGCATGTTTTCAGACTAGTTATTCAAACATTAAAAAAAAAAAAAAAAAAAAAACAATACTTTGATCTATAACAGTGCTTTGAATCTTTTGTGGAAGGAAAAAGATTCACCAGTTTTTCTTTATCTAAATCTTTTCACAATGTAGATTTCAATATGATTTTTTAATAAGGAAATGTTAAAAATTATTTCTGATCTCCTCTAACTTTCTTTGTTCATGTTACCAGTTCTTTCCACTACCCTCTTTATATGTTCTCCAGAGAACAGATATTTTGTATTTTCCTACTCATAAGAATGTCTTTCATTATGTCCAACAAAACACTTCCAGTAGGGTCCCAACATAAAAGGAGCTAATGGCAAAGGTTTTAAACTCATAGAATATTTTGGCACCATATGCTTAGCAGAAAGTTTTATTGACAGACGGTGATATTATAGCTAAATTAAAATTAAACTGGCATGAGTCTGATGAGACAAAGCTGGTGTTTTAAAGGAGCTCAGATTATTCCATATTTGAAATCCTACCTCTAGGTAGGAAGCCTTTTCTTGTACTAGATTAGAAAAATTGAGGACATTTTTAAAACAACTTCCTACTTTTTCATCACTTTTCCTTTTTCCTAATTTAGATTACATGATACAATCGTGCCTTTCTTGTTTTATTCTAAATTTTAACTATCTAATATTTTTTGGAGGAAAGTAATACACTACAGATGCACAGTTGTTCCTCTCCTTCCCATCTTTTCCTCCTCCCCTTTAAAAACACAAATTTGGTACAGGCAAATGACTGTAGTTTTATGCTTTGCTCATGTGCAGTAGCTGACTGATCTGTGTTGCCAGCAGGCTGGGGATGGGAGAAAGCTCTCCTGCTTCTCTGACCCTCTTCTGAAATGTTCATCATTTGAACAAGGAACCTGCAAAAAAAATGGTGATGCTTTCCAGATAGTCCAGTATGTGGTGTAGACCTCTGTAAAACGTGCTATGACTGGAGTGCAAGACTTGCATGGTGTGAGAAATATAGAGCCTATGTATATGAGACAGGCTAAGTACAGAGCAATGCATGGAGTCCCACTGATGTCTGCCAGCAGTGATTTCAGTTCATGTTATTTTGCATTGCTAGACCTGAAGAATGCCGTTCAAAACCAGATAGCTGTGTTATTTTGGAAACACCCAGCTGTCCATGGATAATCTTCCCAGAACTTCCACCACTTTTCAGAGTTTTTATCAACATTTTCTGAAACAAGATCTTTGTCTCAAAATAAAATTTGGTTACATTTATGGGAAAATCACCATTTGCCACGCTGAATTTTGACCACATTTCCCACAGCTTGACTGGAACAAAATTAAATTGATACACAAGCACATATCTTTCTGTCTGATACACAAGAGCATATTCTTTCTGAATGTTGTCTCATTTGCACCTCTTTCAGTCTCCCTCTTCACCCACAGAAGTTCTCCTTACTACGATTATAGCAATGTTTAGAAAATTAGTTTTTTCCTCTTTTTGAGAACAGGTTCAAGGGGAGGTCATTTCAACAATACTGAACCTCCGTTTTTAATGTCCACATACATTTCTGCAGACTAAAAGAAAAATATTTTAACATATATATTTTAAATTAGTTTCAAGGTCAAAGAGCATTTGATTTCACCAGGATAAGTATCATGCATTTCTGTTATTATTTCAGGTGATTACTTAGAGTTTGCTGAGATCTGGAGCTGTGTGCCTCAGCTCTAGCACAATACAGAGCACGAAGATTTTGGAGCTGCCAAACTCAACTGAGAGACATCAGATCATTCTATATTTTTGAGAAAGCATACGATGTATCTTAATTAAAGGGTCAAACTTCACAGTTTTCTTAGGCTGTCTTCGTAAGTCAGTTTAAATTGAACAACTGAACTTCGATCCTGAAAAATCTGTTTTGAACTTCTCATACAGACTCAGACAACTTACTTGTCATTCCTTTTCCTTCATACTAAATGTGTAAAATAAGCATAAAATGCCCACTGTTCATCCCTTGTTCATCTCGTATTTATATGGAAGAAAGAGTAAGGCTCTTGAACACATGGCATCCTCTGTTGCTTTAAATGTCCCACTTTTGATTTAAAGACAAATCACGATTCTCCTGATTCATTTTCTTCCCTATGTGCTAGCACCAAAGACGCAATTAGCAGAGCTGCTGCAACTATCAGGAAGAGACCAAGGGGGAGGGAGAGACAGATGACAGGGCCAAACTGCTTGAGAAAGACCTGATGGCTCCAAATTATTATTTTAAATACTCTGGTTTGGGTGATTTTGGAGGCACTCTGTTCTCCTGGAGTCAAGAGAAAAATAAGCAGGTTGGCTGTTGAGCAAGTTTTGTTCTTCATACAGAATGTGGTTTTATTTTTAAATACCTGTAGGCTGCTTGCAGTTTGCAAATGAAACATGCTTTCTCTCTTTCAAATCAAACAATCTGTTTCAATGGTACCAAGAAAACTGGGTCCTTAAGCTCACATTTGGACTTTAGGCACCACATAAGTAATGATAGTAGCAATTTACCCAAATAAGTACTAAATATATGTTTAAAATAACCTGTGGACTTGTCCTGTGTTCTATTTTTGAGGAAATTAATCTTGCATTCAAAATAAAGTCAGCCTAAAAAGACGTTTTTGGCTGTGATTTCACATATGAAATTGTATTTCTTCGTATGTCCCAAGTTGAGAAAAAGTGAATAGGATCAGCATGCTAAGACAGTAAGGATGCTTAACAGCTTTAACGATAAAGAAGTGGAGGTATTTGGCAAATTTCCTCAGGAAAGGCAAAGCTTGTCACCTGCCTAAAACTCTGATCAAAGCTACTTCACAGATAACCCATAGAGGAGGTGTGGTGTAGAGAAAGATATATCAAATCCTGAAGTTAGATCAAATCCTATGGAATAGCTACTGCCTAAGGATACTTTCAAATTTTGATCTCAAATGTATTTATTTTTAAAGATAAGCTTCATACAAAGCAATAAAAGAAATTCAAGTTATTGTTCATTGTTATGTGACATTTATCATCTTTTATCATAATGCTCAGTTCATCCTATATCTCTGAGCACATTTCATCTGATATATTTTATTGGAAGCATCACACATCATACAGCATATTATCATGTTTTACCAACAAAGATTTTTTATTTATCTATTCTTGACTCATATATTCAATTTGCCATCAAACAGAACCCCCAGATCTCTTTCAGTGGGGCTGCTCTCCAGCCTCTTATCCCCAAGTCTGTACATACATGTATATCCAGGGTTGCCCTGTCCCAGGTGTGGAATCTAGCACTTGCTCTTGTTACATTTCATACGGCTGGTGATTGCCCAGTCCTCTGATTTGTCAAGATATCCATGCAAGGCCTTTCTACTCTCAAGGAAGTCAACAACTCCTCCCAATTTAGTGTCATCTGCATTCTTATTTAGTACGCCATTAAGTCAAACATCCAAATCAGTTATGGAAACATTGAAGAGAGCTGCCCCTAAAATGAAGCCCTGCAGAACCCCACTAGTGATTGTATGCCAGCCTGATGTAACCCCATTTATTATAACCCTTTGAGCCTGAAGCTTTTTTTTTATTTTTATTTTTTAATGTGCATTTTATATTATAGGCATACATAAAAAGCATTTTATATTATAGGTCAATTATTTTATAAGCAGAATAACAGCAATGTATTTTATGAAACTGAAGTATATCACAGTCAGTGACAACACTAGTGCCATTTATTATTACCAGACTGCTTGTAGACTTGGGGATATAACTTGGTAGAACTGGTAGGCTTAAGCTGATGGTTAGACTTGATAATCATAAGGGTCTTTTCCAACCTAAATTATTGTGATTCTATTAATAATCCAGTGTAATTAAGACTTTTAAAAGAACATTTTCAATTCTTTAAGTCTATAAAACCATTTTATGAGATATGATCTTCATTTTGTGTTACATTAAAAACTGATGACCTTGTATTTGCTTTTCAAGTTTCTGGTGAAACTAAGCCCACTTGGAGAGACTGCCTTTGCCAACACAATATAAATAACTGCTTGTGACAGGTTTCTTAGGAAATGCTACCGATAAACCTTAATTTTATTTGTGACTCCTTTTTTAGTCATAGACAAGGTATTTTCCTCATAGAAAAACAGTGAGGAAGAGGTCTGAAATATGCCTTTCTATAGAGGGTCTTCTGGGGACATGAGACAGAATAGCAAAACCAGCACAGAAAAAGAACTACAATGGTTCTATTCTTAAAAACACTTTCCAACTTTAACAAAAATGTCTCTTCTTTCCAAAACGATTTTTTTTTTCCAAAATGGATGAAGCACAGAAAGACTTATCAAATAACATGTTTTCATTCTCTGGATGGACATGAAGATGTGTCATATTGCCCTCAGTATCAGTAGATGTTGGGTAAAAATACGCCTTCCTTTGTACTCTAACCTTTAGAAATATAATAAAAGAGACAAATACCTATTGAACAGTCATTTCTAGGGTACATTAGAAGGAATGTGTATGTATCTGTGTTTTGGAGAACTACAGGGCACACAATAAATTAGGATGATTTGGGATTGTGAAGTAATACTTAGTACATAGTACTTACTATTTGTTTAAAAATACAGGAACAAACTGAGGGGAAATTTGTCGTAAATAGGTAACACAAGACTGAATGCTGTGCATATAAGCAGTGAATGTTTCTGTTTCCAGAGATAGCTATAGGAGCAGATTGCATATACATTTACTGTTTGGCAAACTTTCCAAACTTTCACTGTTGTGTTTTAGCCCATAATTAGTTTTTAAGAAATGTATGAGAGCAATTTGAATGGAAGTTTCTCTTCTCTTCTCTTCTCTTCTCTTCTCTTCTCTTCTCTTCTCTTCTCTTCTCTTCTCTTCTCTTCTCTTCTCTTCTCTTCTCTTCTCTTCTCTTCTCTTCTCTTCTCTTCTCTTCTCTTCTCTTCTCTTCTCTTCTCTTCCCCTTCCCCTTCCCCTTCCCCTTCCCCTTCCCCTTCCCCTTCCCCTTCCCCTTCCTCTTCCCCTTCCCCTTCCCCTTCCCCTTCCCTTCCCTTCCCTTCCCTTCCCTTCCCTTCCCTTCCCTTCCCTTCCCATAATTGTATTTAGTTAAAATTTTATATCTATATCTTATGGGAAAAAAAAAACTCTAAAATAAATTTCTGTAAGAAGAATATTCACGAGATTTTGAAATACAATGAACTATGTTCGTTTGCATTCATACTTTTCAGCATAAAAAATGATGTGTTTGAGCATCACATTCATGTGCATGTCTATAATTAGCAGAATAGATTGAGGGATGGCAGCCTTGCTTGGTATCTCCTGTATGCAGATCATGCCCTGCAACTTTATTAAAATTAAGGTGGGTGATTGTTTTAAAGGGTAGAATTACATGAAAAATCCAATTGCCTTGTAACCACAAGAATCGAATTCAAAGTCCTGAAGGCCTTAGGGACTTGACAGTATCCAATTCAATGAAAAGCATGTCTAATTCTAAATGGCTAACAGAATATAATTACCATGGACGACTAGAAATAATAGGATTAAAAATGAAAAATTGCTCTTTATAATTCTAATCCTGAATTTATTGTGCATGAATCAGTGGTAAACTGATGCGTAGCAAATCTCAGGATTGGTAGTTAAAGAAGAACTAATCAATTTTTATTATTTTCTTTTGAGGAAGCAGGGAAGTATGCGACTGGCTTGTACATACACATTCAACTTTCTTCTAATACCTCAGCAAAACACCACTGCAAGTAGCTGTAACTCTTTCTTTCAGCATGCTTAGACCAACACAGACCCACATTTTAGTACAGTCTAACTCACAGACTTGTGAAACTAAACATAAATGCTTGTTCTTTCTGATGGCTGCAGCACTGGGGAATCTTTTCACTACTGCACAGGATTTGGGGGAGACATTATCAGCCTACTGAAATGAAACTGCTTTTGATAGAAAACCAGGACAGGTCAAACTAAACCTCAGATGACTTCATTGTGTCACCAAAAATACTTATGTTGATAAAGCCTATCATGTGCTGTCCAAGTGCATGAAGAAGCTGAGGAACACGTAGATAGTGTAGTACTAACAGAATGAAACATGGTTTAATGCCTTTTAGGACAAGTAAGATAAGAACACGATATTAAGATTCTTCCTGTCCCACCACAGAGAGCAGTCCCTGGCCAGCGACTGCTTTAACCAGGTGAATTTGATCGTGGGTTTATTGATCAAAATCTATGTGAGGTATCAAACTACTTAAAGCTTATATTTTGCTATGCTTTTATACAACATATGCTAATTAGCAATGGCTTTCAAAACACCTTGTAGTGAAATTGTGTTGTCTTCCATGGCTGTCTTGATCCCATAATACAGTTCTTGATTGTTATATTTTTTCATTCCTTCCTTCTTGCCTGCCTTCCTTCTTCCTTGCCTGCCTTCCTTCCTTCCTTCCTTCCTTCCTTCCTTCCTTCCTTCCTTTCTTCCAGTAGTTCTGAAAAATAGTCTTCTATTCCTGAATTTATGTTTAAATTCATCTAGTCTTTTTCTCCTAGATTGCTTAACTTTCCGTTTTACATTACTTAGGTAATCCATTATAATAATTATGCAAAATACTGTATAATTAAATCTTGAAATGTTTCTATTTATCTTAGCTTATCCAATTAAAATAGTAAAATCTTAAGCCTTACAATATGGTTTAGTTACTGAAATGTAGTATTGGCAAGAAAAATAGGTAGTCATATATCTGTAATATACCTAAAGGTTCTGCTGGATTAAATTTAACTCTTTTTAGACCCAAGTATTTGTCTCCTTATTCAGAAGAAGTTTATATCAAAGTCATAAATAGTTATTAATGTGTCCAGAGGCAAGTTCATTTAAAAAAAAATAATTAAATAAATTAAATCTTAGTCCTGTTATGCTCTGCATAGATCATAGATCAGAATTTATTGCATTAAGGAAACCTCAAGGTTACAAAATCAGAATATCAAAGAACTTTCATGTTGCACAGAGAAAATCTCTTATTTCACCCTCTCAAGGATAAATTACTACTGAAACGCACCACACACATAGTTTTATTTTGATTCTTCCTCTCTTTTGATTTTCCAGAATATATGAAATATTTGTAAGTAAGTTAGTACCTTCTCCATCTTATTTGGGCTACCATTTTTAATCTCTACATTTTTAAAAGTTCTATCATTTTGATAACTGTTGATATTTACCATACAGCAAATGGGGCTTCAGTGATGAAATGAATCTGCTTATTTAAATAAATAATAATAACTTAGGTTTTATAGATTCAACCTTTTTAAGATAATCTCTTGATTCCACTAAGTCACCTTCTCCAGGTACCTGTTGTCTGTCTCCCACTACTTTGACACTGGATATTGAAAATATATTTAAACTCAGAGGATCATATAATTATATATGCTACAGTGTATGTATAATGATTATAGTTTCATTATCTTAGTGTTGTATCATCGTTTTGTACAGAAGCTAAAAATGAAATGAGTAAGGCTGCACATTCCAATGATGCCTGCTTCCTGTGATAGAGCCCCCCTAAATCATTTAGAATTATTTAACTACACCTTGACATGCTTCCCAAACTATCATATAACTGAGGAAATCAGAAAAATGGCTTGCTTTAGGAATTCAGGATTTATATAAACACAGCCTTTGAAAGTAAGTTTTTCTTTGAATGTCAATTTTTCTCCCTTCGGTGTGGCTCTTTATTTTTATAAGCAACATGATATACAAACATTATTGAGTTAGATGGTCTTGTACATGAACACCCTCCCTGCAATCTCCAAACTTCTATTCAGGCACTTTTAACATTTGAAATAATCAGGGGTATCTACTGCAGTGGGCAAAAATATCATAAAGAAAAAAAAAATGCCAGGAGGAGAACAGGAAAGAAAGAAGAGAAGAACATTTAATATATCACACAGGTCCCTACTTGTAACTTTGATGTCAAATCAAATTTCACCATCAAATGAAATGCACAGAAGTACCAACTCATGGAACTAACTGGCTGTCAGGGGAACAACTAATTTGGAAAGAGGAGGGAGGCATATTAGGGCACTGCTGCCAGGTATATCAGCCTTCTTGATACAGAATGCAACATGAAACCCAGCAGGTTTTGGTTATCCTTACTTACTGAACCTTACAGATAACTTTTCAATTTAGGTCTAGTCTGAATAACTGTATTTGTCTTCTTTTTTTTTTTTTCTTGCCAAAAACAAGTTGAAAAGGAAATATAAAATGTTTTAAGTTGAACTGGATATTTCAGTAGACAGGTACTTTTAACAAAAATATCTGTAAAATCTGTCATCTAGTGAAACTAAATTTTTAAGTCATTTTATTACAATCAATCTCAGATTTTTTGGTGCAATTGTTAGAATGAAAAATGAATCCAGTTCCATCCATTCTTTTTCCTCTGACATGCTGGTAAAATTATTTTTATAGGAGGTTGCCATGAGCCAAACTCTTTGAAGGCTTACAGTCAAAAATTTGCACCGTTCCCATGGCTTGCAATCTTTAAATAGTTTGTTCAAACAAACACAACATACTTTACCTTTACTCCTGATAAAGATTTACTTCACTGAAATATTTAAATACCGTAGGAAATATCATTGTGTAAGTTTATAGTTACATATTTTTATTACAAAACATGTATCTCTGTATTTTGTATCATGCAAGATAATTCTTAAACATCTATATAAAGCACTGTAATTTTTGCCCATCTTTTTCTCATCCTATCTCTGACTGCTTCAGGGGACCCACTGTAGCATATACATAAATACTTGTCATAGTTATCAAAGATGGGTTTTTCATATTGCTAGTGAATCAAAGATTCTGCATTCTTTGCTGAAGCCCCTGCTTTCAGCTGCTCACTGATAGGAGATGTCATTCTTTGGGCCATACTGGTGCTTTCTCAGGAAAGCAAAAGTGTCAGAAACTTTCACCCTGCAAGCTACCCGACTCATCTGTCCTTCCTGCATCTATTTCATGCCTTTTATGTATACATTCCATAACCTCAATGATGCTTTTTATTTTATTCTATTGGTAAAATAGCTATCAGCTGTGTCTGGGAGCTCGCAGACCTTTAGGCAGAGAAGGGCACCATCCCGTGCATCTAGTGATAGGGATGCTTCCCTGAGTTAGTGCCACTTTTTGCTATTTTGTACTGCTTTTCTTTTTTTTTTTTCCTTTTTCTTTCTTTGAAATTATATAATTCCTACTTCAGATCAAAGTGTCTACACTGATTTATTTTCAGATATAACATGGTGATTTTTTTTGTGCCATTTAAAAGGAAGCAGCAGTGGTAACTACTACTCAAAGGCTTAAATACGGGGAGATTTCTGAAATGTGATCACTACACTCTATCAACTGATAGGGACTGGCAGTGAGGTCTGGAAAGCTTTCTTGAACTTAGCTTCACAATCAAAGATTATGGAGGTAGCATTCATTTTTGTGGGTAAAATTCATCTGTAGCATCCATTTTGTGGGTAAAATGCAATTCTAGCCAGAGCTAAAATTGTATGCTATCATACAGGTGTGAGAATACATACAATGGAAGAGAATTGACTAACTTTCTATAGGTAAGTAGATTAGAAAAAAATATTTAGCCTATTCAAGCCTCTCAGTAGTCCAGAGTCAGCAAGTCACTTACTCTGAGATGTCTCTCATACTGGAAGTGCCTGTTACAACCCAAACACCTCTTCAAGCAGTTGCAGATGTGATTAAGATAAATATAGCTGAAAAGCAATTTACTCACCCATGGCTGCTTAATTTAATTTTAATATTCCTTATGGCTTTAGTAATCTAGTTTCATCAAGTAGTGTTTTATTTGATCTGAATATGTTAATAAGGAAGACTGGTGTGTCTGAAGAAAAGGGAAAAGTAGCAAAACAAACAAACAGTAGTAGGAGAAGATAATTGTGTTACCTATATATCATTATGCTTGTATCAATGGTTTTAAACCTTCTGAAGCAGCTGTGTAAAGAATGTAGAAATGTTTTGAATGCTAATTAGCATTAGACAGTGAAGTCCACATGTACTTGGACAAATTAAGCCACTCTTTTCTTAGTGAATTATAAAGACTGAAGCTTTAGCTTTGTCGAAGTGCATTAGACATCCTTAGCTCACTTGAATGTGATGCCCTTCTGAAGCTGATGAGATTCCTTCTGCTTACAATTAAACACATTGTCTAGTAATTTGCAAGGTCAGAGACCCTGAAGGTTGGCATGCATAAAAAAGAATTGAAAAGGACTGTATCAAGAAGCTGTTAAAAGTATTCAATTTTTCACAATAATATTTTTGATAAGGATAGAATACCTTAAAAGTACCTAAGCTATGTAACTAATTGATTTCACATAACTTACAGAAAGCCTATCCAAGTTAAAATAATTATCAGTACTAAAACAAATAAAGAAACAAACAAAAACACATGAAAAATAAAAATTAAAATTAAGACAGAACTAAACATGAAACGTCTTGAACAAATACTAAAAAAAAGGACCTGGTAGAAAATGAAAATTGTCTTCTCAAAAGAATAAATGTTAGATAAACAAGAAAAAGATATACATGATTAAGTATCATTGACTTCTTTTTTTTTCTTAAGTAATATACCAAAACAAAGGCAAATAAAATGTTTTCTATAAGAAATATTAAAGCAAAACAATTTGAAATATAAAAGAAAAATACCTTTTAAAATTCATTTAATATTATTAAAATTCTCATTGCGTATTGAGATAATTCCTACATATCCTATATTTGCAAGATTTTTGCTCTCATACTTCTCAAGAAAATAAGTTACTCATTATCTTCCATATGTCATTCCTTATTGAATAACACCTACATTGCTCATACCACAATGTTATAGACTGCAGGAATATCCATCATTGAAGACTAGGTCTGACTCAAATGGAGAAAAGTGCCTTAAACAACAAGCCCAGATACTTTTTCTTTCTTCACATGAACAGCCTCCACGCGGTTGGGAAGAGATTTTGTTTTGGAACTGGCCAGAGTATTTGGCTGCTTGAAGAAAAGAGTAAATCTTCTGTACTTGCTCTCTGGGAGGGAGCATGGTGCTACGTTTGTCTTTTTGGGAGGTGGACAAGCACTTCTACTTTTTGGATTGATACAGATGATATAGTTTTTCAAACAGCTGTGCAATGGCCTAGTAGGTGTCTTTTTTTTTTTTCTTCTATGCGTTTAAGTACAAATCAATCAATCATGCTGCTTTCATCAAAAAGTGTGTTTGTCCAGTTCCAGAAAGTACCTGGGTTTTTAGATGCTTCTCAACAGTTAAAAATCACCATTCTGAAAATGTAAGTATTCCCACTTACATTTAAGTAAATATGAAATTTGATTGGTTTAAGGTTAAGTAAATGTTGCCCCAGCTCCTCATTGTATATAGGAAAGAGGAGTGATATTTAAGTTTCTGGTTGGTTGCAATTCTACAGGCGTTAGTAGTTTTAACTATCTTTTATAGTCCAAGCAGAAAACTGCAGTCATGGGACAGAATAAATTTTTCCTGTATTAACAGAAGTGAAAAAAAAAATATATTCTTGTAAAAGCTGACTCAGCATCTAGGAATTTTTTGTTGTAGTGTTTTGATTATTTTTTTTTCATGTGTGTGTGGGGGGGTCTTTGTTTCATTCTTCTTATTATTTGAAAATTAATGAGTGTAGTAATACTCCAAGCATGCTGAGGCCTCCTGAGCAAGCTATCTGAAGTCTCCAGAGCTGCCAAGCTATTTTTCAGTTGCATGAATGAATATCAACACACACAAGTGAAATTTAGCTGGTAGACCATGAGTTTAGTGAACAAAGTTAAGGGCTTTCAAATCAAGCAGATCTGCTATCTCCAGTGTGATTCCTGAAAGAATGAAAGGAATTTTTCTCATATGCTAATGCAATAAAAATGGTGCTTTTCTTGCCAAGCTTTGGATTTGCACACCTTACACCTGGTTCACATGTGTATTCAAGAAAATTATGGCCTGTCATTTAAGCCTTGTCCTGTGTAATGCTGCTTCATGCATACGGGCCAGCTCAGCATTTTCAGAGTCCTTACGTATTAAACTAAAATCTGAGTGAAGTCTTCTAGGGATGTTATTTTTGGCTTTGTTTTGCTGTGTTCCATTATTGTTATGTGCATGTTTGTTTTGTTTTATGAATACAACACTCCTTGTTTACTTTCTGGCAAGGGATTAGCATCATCTAGAGTAAAAGAATGCTTTGAATGAGCTTCTGCTGCTAACAGTGAGGAGGATCCTAAGCTTCAAGTCTATAAACCTTTTATGTGAAGGGATCAGTGGGGATTTTCAAGTTGACTAAACTGATGGAGATTACCATACCGAACAACTCTCCAATAGCTGAAAAGGGTAGACATATGCTTCAGACAAATGTACTTCAATTGAGTAATTGGAAAGCAATGCAGAGTATAAGAACTGCAAAATACCATGAGAATATTATTGCAAAAAAATTGCATAGATTTTTTCACATTTTAGCTGAAATTTAATGTGCTAAATATAACACAGCTGTTACGCATGATAAACAATATTTTTCCTTATGTCTTTGGAGTGACACTGTTTAATTATAAATAATATAAAGTTTTTATCCATTGGATAATTGGATTTAAAAAAAAAAAAAAAAAAGCTGCTAAATTATCTAGGTAGCTAAAATGAATATCAAGATAATACTATGCATTCATATAACAGAACAAGTCTCAAGTAGATTTTAGGAAAAGTGTTGTTCCAAAATCCTAATTTTCCTGTCTTTTTGTAGAGTATTCACATGTATTTATTGTTACTCAATTTCATGTACTATTACAGGACATATTTAACTGCCAGTGGTATTTTGTTCAGGCTTCAAGGTGGAATGACCAAAGGAAACACCTAATAATCAGAAAAATTACTTGTACATTATTGCAAGTACTTAGGGTGTTTACTAAGTGTAATCTACTCCTGCAAACACCTTACAAAGTTGCTCAGACAGTATTGTGCTTCCTCATTGAACTGGAACATGAGACACTGGAGAGGAGCGGAGGTGAGGGACACAAGCTTCACTTGGTGAAATGCCTATTCATACTCCATGATATTCTCCATGTGTTGTAGGCAAATGTGTGCATACATAATTATACTTAGCACTTCAACCCCCATGTTCCTTTCTCTTTGATGTATTATGTACCAAATAAAATACAACTCAGTAGGTTGGGAAGGGGTGATAGGGTTTAAATGATAGCATTTAATAGAAATACTTTTCTTCACCAAAGTATGGTTGTTTTCTCTAGATAAAAACTGCAAGACTGAAGTTTCAAAATAATATAAATATCTACTTGAGTGAACTAACTGCTTCAGAAACAGCTATATTTTTCAATATGAAAGGCACTTCTTTCTCCTCCCCTCTCTCCCCTCCCTCCCCCCCCCCCCTCCCCCGAATGGAAAAATACATATTGGAAAGTTTTACTATGTCTTAAAGAGTTGAAATAAGTTTTGACATATACCATCCAAAATCCTCTTCAGTCTCCAGAACTTCTGAGACATTTATTTTGGTGTGTAGACTTTGATAGGCAGAGGACCCAAGGCTGCCCTCTAATGGCACTTTCTCCTATTACGCAGTGAATGCACAGATAAACACTACGTGGTAATTGCTGTACTGTAAGTTCCCTAAACCATTTCTAGCAATTATAGTTCTTCTGTATTTCTACAGAACACCTGTAAGAAAATTTAATTTTCATCAAATGAAGAAACAGCTAACCAGGTCTATGGAAATTTTAGTATTACAGAGGTCATGGATGAGAGAATAGTTTTCACCCTTTATAATTTACTTCTATTAAAAAAAAAAAAAAATCCCTCTGCTCTTTCCTAAAATGAATTTCTTTTTGTCATTGCAATTAGAGAATATCAGGAGAAGGTTTATAACTGTGTTTTTTTCTGCATCTTTATGCATGTTAGAGCTGCTAACTTCTATCAGCTGGATATCATCCCTAAATTAGGAAAATAACATGTTCTGGCAGGACTCCAGACAAGCTACTGCCAACTGCTGCACCTGTGTGTGAGTCTTAAAAAGGGTCCAGAAAGCAGAAGAAAACCTAATTCACTGTAATTTAGGTGTTGGGTTTTTTTTGTTGTTGTTTGTCTGTTTGGGGGTGTGGGTTTGTTTTTTTTTGTTTGTTTGTTTTTTTTTTTTGTTTTTGTTTTTGTTTGGTTGGTTGGTTGGTTGTTTTTTTTTTTTTTTTGGTTTGGTTTTTTTTTGAGCTATATGAAAAGAAAATCTCCTTTGGATGAGATATGTCTCTGCACTGTTTCAAAATAGCAAAATGCTCTTATGTTGTCATAAAAAAAAAAAAAAAAGGAAGGGTGCATTCACAAAGTATTTCCGTTTCTTTTGAGTACTTAAATAATGCCTTTTATGCATCCTTATTTCTTAGGTAATATTGGTTGAGATTAATTTCTTATGTTAGAATATAAATAAACAAGTTTCTATGATATTAAGTGACTATGTCTTTGCAGAGTGCATTCATTTGATTAATAAAGGCTTTAAAAAAATAATCACACTGATGCTGGCTGATAACACCAACTTTTTAGCATTATCTAAAAAAAAAAGTTTAAAGTGTATTTCCCAACCTGCCTGTTGGTCTGGAGGAAGCATGCCAGATTGAGCCAAACCTGAAATTCAGGAGCAGATGTAAAGTTCCTCATGTTCCCTCAGAGAATCAGCAGTATTTCTAATGAAAAACTGCACTAGAATTTAGTTAATTCACTTTTTCAGTCTTCCAGAGGAACAAAGAGCGCATAATAATGATGTGATAAGAGCTGTGTTTATGCTTATGCTCACTGCAGAAGCAGTAAAAAGTTACAAAGAACAGCTCAGAAGTGCAGGCCCTCTCATGGAGAAACCCTATAATTTTGTAGGTTTAAGAGAACTTTTTCTGTAAATAATCCTGCATGGGATTTTCTTGCCTTTCCCATGCAGCTTCTGTGAGATTATAAACCATGTAGTTATTAGGAGAGCAAAAATTACAAACTCCCTAAAATCAGTATTGTGAACTGTGAATAAGTCTCTCAGTTGTCTGTGTATTTCTCTCAAAGTTTTCTGTGTATGAGAATAATATGACTGAACAGTTGCAAATGGGTAGGGAGGATAGGAAGAAGGTAGGTAGGTAGATAATCAGAAAATCAGTGAATGAGTTGTTTTGATTTTGTCTTTTGTGGTCCTGCACTCTGCCACTCTCCGAAGTTCACGTCCTCTTTCCAACCTACACAGATTCTTGAACTCCTAAACTTGTGTAGTTTATCAGGTTCTTGTAGCTATCCTCTGGGATGTTATACAGAAATTTTGATTATTTTAATCACACCATCATTGTAATCAGCTTTATGAATGATAATCTTTAAAACTTAAAAATAATTACAAAGCATAATTTACATTTCAAAAGAGCACATAGCTCATAACAGTGAATGAATAATACATTTACTTGACCTGGAGCTTCTTCAGTGTTGGTACAGTGATACAGATAGCTTTTATACTCTATATTAATTTTTAGATCAGTGAATTTTGGGGTGTGCTTTTTGTTTTGTTTCTTTATTTATTTATTTTAATGTCAAGTCTCCCTTGAGGATAGAGATTAAAAAGAAAAGAATCTCTCAGGCACCTCTCTTTAAAATTATGAAATAATCTCTCTGTCTAATGCAGACCTACAGGCCTGCAATTAATTGACACCATTCTGTTGGTCTTCCTCTTATACAAGCCAACAATTGTTCCTATATGACTGTGTTTAATAGTGGAAGAAAAGCTGCTAAGACGTTTCTAGTTTGCGAGTTAACTTAAATAGTTTTATTTTAATATCAAGCCAAATCATGAATTTTTCCTCATATGTTAAAAGTATCATTGAAAAATTGCAGTCATGGAAAAAATAAAAGAATAAGGACAAACTTTCTATAATTACATACTGTCTTGTTCTATTGGCACTCTGTAATGAGACCACAGCAAATCAGTATCCTCTCTTCCCAAATACAGATACACCATAATTAGATTTTCCTAACAACCGAAATATTCATGTTTATTTCACAGTGTAGTCGCTGGAGAACCTGTTTATTCATTTTGAATTTTTAAATAATAAAATATTATTCTTATGCTTTCTTAGACTGCTAAGAGTCAGTTACACCTATGTGTAGAATCTAATTAATTAATCAGAATTATGAGCAAATTTTTTGATATTTTTATAAACCTAAGGCTTTATAAATGTTGTTTATATTGGTTCTCTAGGGACACAGGCAAACTTTCCATTGATCCAAGCAAAGTTTTTAATTTCCAAAATAACAATTTTTAATCTGAAAATTCCTATGGTAAAATTAGTTTTATGTGTTCATTCTCTGCATTTTTCTTAAATTGTTTTTGGAGTAATTGACTTCACTGCAGTGGCTATAAGGGAAACTTGTAATTTGTTAGCACAAAATCAGACTTTATTTTGCTAAATAAGTTTCTGGCATAAAGTATTAACACTTAGTGCATTTATGCAGTTAAATAATCACAGGATCATAATATTCTTCCCAAAATTGTTTTTATTATATTTTGAAATAAGGTTGTTGTTCTAAGAGGTTTGTACAGTTAATTTTTTGACCAGTTTATACTTCAATAGAAATCTGAGGACCACATATTTCTCTGCCTATGTGATCATAATGATCATAACGTGATCATTATGATCGTAATCACTAAGAAGTGATTATGATTTTGTTGCTTATTTTCTGAGTATGTAATAGGTGTTTTTATCAAGGAGGGAGTCTGCTGACTGTACCTGGATAGCAGATAGACATAATTGCACTCAACTACTATTACTCAGTCATAGTATTTTGAATTTGTTCATCTTTGAGAAATCTGAGTTTGTATAACAGTTCATGTGCAATAAAAATAAAGATGATTGTCTCTATACTAAACTAACCTCACTCAATTAAGTGTCACCTCTGTAAATCCTTCTCTACAGCAGTGCTTGCATGCTAAACTACTAGTGTTCAGTTTTAATTACAGTTATTCAATTTTATCCTAATATTTAGAGTATTTTCAGTACTTCATGATTGGACATAACCCCTTTTCCCAGTAATATACCCCACTCCTAACAACTAAGCTCTTAAAATTCTGAAGTTGTATTTTTTTATGTGATGCTAAAATTAACTGGTAGGAAGTATGTGCAGTTTAACTATCAACACAATGAGAGGACAGACATGAATTAATATAATCTCTTTCATTTTGATACTATTGTGTCGGTAAAGATTAGGGTAATAATTCTAACATTTCCCATTTCAGTATCTATAATGTATTCATATACACTATTGACCTTCCTATTACTTCCAAATGTTCTGAAATGAAAACAATGAGTAAGAAAAAGTATGCGTGAAATGTTTATTAAAATAGCATATGAAAGCAAAAAAAAAAAAAAAAAAAAAAAAAAAAAGTTATTTTATTAATAGTTACCTCACTGTTCTTGTATTTATTTCTGCATACAGTGTGAACAAACTAGATGCAGGTACTACTTCTTCCTTAAAGGCTGAAGAAAGATTGTAGTCATTAGTCATACCTTAGTAAGCATAGTTTGGTCATCATGTTCTCTCCTTTGCTACCACCTTGTTCAGATTTAACAGAATTATAACATATTTTAATTGCAGGAATGACTCTGTATATAAAAGAGGGAACTCTTGGATATCAAGTCTGGACTAGATCAGTGTATCCATGAGAACATTAATAGATCTGTTATGATACTTCTTCTTGTGTTAGAGCAGTGTTGTGTATATTTATAGATTACATCTCCCAAAAGGTTATATCTGACTTGAGACATATGGGAGAGTGGGCACTCTGTACCAGCTGTAAGGAGACAGGCATTAGCAGCCAGAACTTGACTCCACTGTTACTTGCACATCTTGCCTCCTCTTATAAAATGTTGCATTTCTTAACCACATATTTACAATTGCTAGCTGTGGCATATAGTTGTTTCTCAAAAAGTCACTTTTACACTTTCATTGTTAAGCAATTTCCATAGACAAATGAAGACCATTGTTCACATATACTCAGAGCAGTAGGTGTAAATGGATATTAAGAATCATATATTAAAGGAGGCTAAAGGTTCAATATAGGATTCAGTGATTCCTGCTGTAGCTTTGTACATAAGCTAAAGAGTGATTTTAGAACATTATATAAAATTTAGTTAATACTATCTATAATAAACATGAAGTGTTAGGTCTTCTACTTATGTTTAGACACTGTAGCTAATATCTTTATATTTTTTATATAAAGTTATTCTGCATTATCAGTAAGACTGTGTTACTGGAATCTCACAAAGGACTACGGTAATGATTTCAGTAAAAAATTATTTTCTTTGTTCTCAGTGGAGGAGGTGGAAATAGCACCAAAGGGTGATAGTCTGCCAAAATGCAACTACTAATAACAGCATAAGTATGTTTTAAGTAAGCACTGTCTCTCCAAACTATACATCTGTCTGCCCGACTAGCTAGCTTGCAAAACGTGCTGTTAAATCCACCATCATAATGTGTTACATATCTTCCAATGCTTTCTAAGCAAACAAGCAAACAACACTTAGGGAAGAGGGTCATAGAGAGACTAACAGTGCATGTATTAAATCAATGGTCCATCCTGTTTCACTTACAGTATTTGTTTTGCTGCAAGAAAACCTTCCAAGTACTGGTATCATTAGTTTTATGAAATGCTGTAATAGTGATTAAATTTCTTCTTTAATATTTCTTAAATGAGGCATCTCAGAATTTCTTACTCAAACACATTCTCTTTCATTCACAGCGTGTGATTAAGGCTAAGCTCAGGAAACTGGTGCTTGGTGTAACTATCAGCTTTGCTATTGTGAATTTGTTTGTCAGCATTAGGGGAGGAATCATTCATCTCCTGAAAGTTTGCTCTGCTAGACACAATGTAGGAATATGTTTAGGAGTTGGTCTCTGAATTAATACAGATGTAACTTCTTTTTTAAGGAAAAAGTTGGCTTAGTTTTAATGATTACAGAGTGATTTGTAGTGTAACAGTGCAGAAAGTAAGAGGTGAAAAGAGGGCAGGAACTATTCCGTTACTTTAGCTATGTCCTAAATTATGCCAATACTCATCATTGTCAATAGCTCATTGTAATTTCAGTTAGTGTATATATTTGATAAGGTTACTGGAACATGAGTCTGAAACTGACTTTAGCCTGGTCTTGTCTAAAGACAAGAGAGAAGTGGTGTGGAGCAAGTAATGGACAGAATAAAAATAAATAAATAAATAAATAAATAAACCTCTCGTTGTTAGAGTGGATTACATCTAAAAACAATTGTTGATTTAAAGATAACATGCTTTTGTTGAAACAAGGGAAAATATTCAGACTGAGAAGTCCTGCCCACAACACAAAACTGGGATTAGCTACTTTTACATGATAATTTCCTCCAGTTCTACAAATCATTGGTATCAAGGATGCTCCATCTGGAGATGGAAGCAAGAGAAGTACAACACAGCTTCCTTAAGGGAGAATATAAAAGGAAAAATAATGCAGAGAGAATTAGGGAGTCCTAAAAAAAGACTCAGCCTTATAATGTACAGTTACCATCATAACTTTCAGTTTATACTGTCAAGCACCTGCTACAGCGAGATCCAGAAATGAGACAAAAGGCTCCTTTCAACATACAAATCACACTGAATACTTTCAGCTTTATAATTAGGGAGGGATGTTTCTAAGGGAGGAAATAGGGTATTCGCATGAATACACACCTATTTAAGCACAGACATAAAGAGATATTCTTCATTTAAAACCTTAAGTAAAAGAGACAATAAGGACCAGTATCACTAGCTTTGTCCTTTTACATTCACAGTATTTCAGATATATATATATATTTAATTTTATGTTTATAGTTATAATTTAAAATAATCTTGAAGCATATCTGCTCTCTAAAGGAGATCTGTATAAACAGCCCCTTTTCACTCCAATGATCTGTCTCTTGCACGCATTCTGAGTCATACACATACACTTCAGGGACAGCTATTTTTTCTTAATTTTTCACTCCTCTGTAGAATTATAATATCAACAGTACTCTAGGGAAGTGAGGTGCAATTTATTCCACCTGGTATATCATCACCGTTATCACTAACTCCATCCTGATTTCAAAATGTTAATTACTTGTGGTGACCAAGACAGAAATAACCATTTCTGACTTTGAGATTCTAATGTCAACCTGCATATAGTAGATCCTTCCATGCCTCTTTTACTGAAGCATTTGTCACACCGGAATTATTTTTCAGCAATTTTAATGCTAATTACGATGTAAACTGTGGTATTTTTAGTGGATAGATTACTTTTTGTGTGTGTGCGTTTGTGTGTGTGTGTGCTTTTCAGAAATCAGTGCAGAGGAAAGGTCCCAATCCAGCATTTATTTTGAAAAAGCAGAATTTTAAGTAGCTTTCATCATCCTTGACTTTATGGGCAAAATCATACTTGAGGATTTGTTCTTTAAGGAGTTTTTGTATGAAATGTGAATTAAGTGTATAAAACTGAAAGGGTTTGTAGTCATACAGATGTATATATTTTGCTTATCTTGATTGATAAGTGTCATTTTCACTACTTTTGAAGTTTATACAAAGATTAAATAATGTTTGTAGTGCTGATACTGTTCTATGTTGTTGGAATTCAGAAAGTCTGCAGTAATCTTTAGGAAGACCAATACTGGAGAAGTTTCATGGTTAAATACAAAAATTCAAAAGCAACCACCAACCTGAAAATTATTTACATTTACTTTTTGAACTAGAGACTTATTTTATAGAAAACTTGAAGGAAAAATGCATATATACTTTGTTTCTGCTCTCTGCATTTATACCAAAATAAAAGTGGATTAAAGAATTTAAACCTCTGGAAGATTTTCCTTGGGAAGTCCTGTAACTGTATTCCTATTTACTTACTTATTTCTATGCTTAAATGAAATAGAGATATAAAACTGTATTCATCAGTAGCTTATCCCTTCAAAATCTGATGGAATTGAAAGACTTAAATGGTCACAGAAAGAGGATAGCTGGGAAGTAGATTGTTATTAAATATAAAATCTAAATCTATGTCATTTTGTTCTAAACATAAGAGGGTTAAGTAGGCTGCCAGTAGTGCCGTTCAATTAAAAATGGCTTATATCCCATAGTTTGCTATTAAAGTGTGTCTGTTTGAGTTAATTCCACAATAAAATTGTTTGCTTAAAAATTCTTGTAACAGCATATGGGCAGGGTTTTATGTTAGTCAAGCAGATGCACACAGAATTCTAATATGCACTTAAGGAGATACTCTTTTAACGATAAAAAGACTTAACCTATATTCACAGCTGGGATTTGCATGAGGGTGTATTCAGTGAGGTATTAGTGACCACCATCTTGCTGCACATGCAATTCTGTGGTTGTGCTCAAGTAAGAAAACCTCAAATCACCACAATGAAGATTATGTCAGAAACACCATTTTCTTGTGATTTACATATATATGTGTGTACATATATATATTCTGAAATTAAACACAGGCTGTGAACAAATAATATGAATGCATTCTGTCTAATTCAGCACTTCACCAGCTGTGAAAAAACCTTTAGTCTGAAGTATGTTTCCCAGTACTGCTCTAAATGAATCCAGAGAGCAAATTATGTGATTTTTAAAAGTGACTGATGTGCCTAAATGTCTTATAGCATAAAGTTGTCAAAAAAGGTACCATCCTTGAAGCTTCTGAGAAAAAGATACGCAGAAGTGGTCAGAGGACACATGACATTTACATGTTGACTCCTATCGACCTGAACTTTAGGTGTTCCTGTGGGCCCCAGTCAAACATTTGGTTTGCTCTTCTAAGTATTCTACACAAAGTTTGTACAACACAAAAGCATATGGAGGTTAGGTTAGGCACTTTTATATGGAGTTAGATAACACAAAATTCCTAGAAAAGTTAACAGGCAATATGGACTGCATAATGGGAAGTGGTCAGGGTAAACCAGCTTTCACAGCTTTGGTAAATGACTTTCAGACATTTCAAGAGAATATGATGTGTAAGGATTACCAATATATAAGAGTCATGAGCCTAAATGGGAGACTTCTCAGTTGGTTAAGTTGTTTATGGGCAGAATGATTTACAGTATTTGAGGAAAAGATGGACTGACATTTGGCAGAACAGCAACTGCTGGCAGATTAGAAATGAGAGAAAAGGTTAGTGGTATTTTAACAAAAAATGTGTGTGCAATGAAACTAAGACACAGCTACCCAACTCCCTCTATTTTAGCAGAATAAAATTACGATTTTGATTATAGATCTTTCTGTTCATACAGATAAACCTGGTGCAGTAGAATTCTGGACATAATAATTTGGATTTAATTGGAAAAATGAAGCAGAATACTAGCTTTTTAGTTTATATTGTGTGAGTTTTTAACATAGGTTGATTATGAGTTATTCTGAGCTTTAAATGTGAGCCCATAGAAAGTACCAGATGTGATGGATGGTGTGGGTATAATATATATAACATAGTGGATTTTTTTATTAATATGCTTGAGAAATAGGGAAATAATCTTAGAACCATGCTTCTTAGATGGTATTTTTCATTAATAGTATTGGGTTTTAAGCTGAGAAATAAAATGACACCATTTAGTAGGTATTTTCAGGTTTAAACTAGCTGTCCAAAGGCTATAGTTCAACACATTTTGATTTTTGGTTGCAAAAACTCCTCCCTCCAAGCTGGATTCTTATACAAAGGATTCTTCCTCTTTTAGCACCTGTCCAAACGCATTCTTGAGCTTTGCAGTTTTTTAACTGCTGCAGAAATACAGAAGTGAAGCTTTCTAAAATGGGCAATTGGCCAGCAGTAATCAGCCATGTTCAAAAATGCTGCCTGCTGCTCTGCTTCTGCCTCATCATTTTACAGATCACTAATCCACAGGATCCTTCTTAATCCATCCCTACTGGATTTGATTTTGAAGGTTTTATTATAAAGTTATACCTCATATAAAGTCCTTGAACTAACTATAATATTTGCGTAGGGTGTTTTTATATATCCATTGTTGTGACAAATAATATTTTCAGTCTTCAACATTGCATCTGTTTTTTAACACCAGGATTATTTTATGTTCTATGTAGTATATGCATTTTCAGTATTAGTGATACTACTTAGAAAGTCTAATTAAGGATCAGGTCCCATTGTTCCAGGGAAGATAGAAATGTATTTGTGGCTACAAAGACCACACAGAGAAACAATTTAACATGCCAAATTATGAGTCTGGAAAAAATGTGTAAAAGCAGAAGACAATACACTACTACATAAGACATGCATCCAGTAATATTAAAAGGGAAGTTTTGTTGTTGTTGTTGTTGTTGTTGTTTTTGTTTTGTTTTGATGTATGGTGAAAGAGCTACATGGAGATCTTCATAAATGAGCAACATGGTTTTGAGAACTTGCAGTCTGCATCTTCCACATTACTGAAGTTCAAGTATCCAATTCACATACTTTGAAGTAGTTTGCTTGATTGTCTTACCTGCATTTTGAATTGAGCACATTTTGAGAAGCTTTCTTGAGAAGATTCCACACAGCATGGAAGGATTTAGTGTTCATATTCCACATGACTTCAAAGTTCAGCAGAACTGGTTCAGAGCAACAGATCCTTTAATTAAAATGTCCTTCTTCTGACAGCTACAGGAATAATTTTTGTAGAGCATATGTGCATAAACAGAACATTAATTTGCCACAGTTAATGATATCCTTTCTGAAATTAAATGGTTAAAACTTAAGCACTCTACTTAACAATAAATATACATTTATTATATATAGGCCTACATATATGAGTGAAAACTGCATTGAATTTGATTTCTCATGGGATTAGTCAGTAGTATATATGTTAATAATCTCAATGATTATGTGAATTGAGGTATATTTTTAATATAGTAAATGATATATCACTCTAAGAGGCAATGCTGAAAAACCTGATAAATACTTGAAATCTAAGGGCTTTATATCTTTCACAGGACTTCACAGTGTTGAAAAGCATTTTTGAGAAGCTTTACTTAGGAATCCGACGACATTTTTTTCAAATGAAAGTGGCTGGCCTTTTTAGTTTTTAAGGATAGAAGAGGCACTAAAGTCATCAGGGATCTTAGAAACAGCTAATATGAAGTGTGAACCTTTTCATCTTCTCCTGTGGAGCCCCACGAGTTCATACAGCTCACTGCAGTCCCTAGGGAGCTATCAGTTCAGCAGAGCTCAGTGCAGAGCAGTATAGAAACACCTGTCTCATATAAAAGAGTAGCATGGACATGGCATTTTGTTGTCCCAGGGTTACCGAGTACATCTTCTCCCTAGACATCATGCCTTACTGGTCCAGCTATGCTATTTCCCATTCTGGAGTTAAGTTGTTCAGAACTAATTCAGGGGGTTGCCATTGTACAGTGTAACCCCACCCACAGACTGTGTTCTTTGCACTGTAGATTTTGAAATGATTCCAGTTGTGAAAATCCTTCTATGTTTTTTTTGATTGTTTGTTCTCTTTTTGGCATATTTTATTTATGTTCCATGTCTGGTTAGGACAGTTTGGGCTGGATTTCTCTTTGACTCTTACTCTTTGCCTGTGCTTAGGAGAATTAAGACATAAAATGTACTTTGTATTTTTGTGTAAAACTTGCTCATGCACCCAGAGAAGAGAAGGCTTCATCAGAAAAAAGCTCCTTTTTTTTTTTTCCATGCTGAAAAAATCCTGGAGAACTGAGTGGCATCTGAAGCTTGGGGGCTGAATGCACAAACTGCTGGCACTGGATACAGATACAAGCCTTTACCAGTTCATACTGTTATCAGGCTAACTACTGATAAGAAATGAACAAATAAATAAATAAGATCAAAACTTAGCAATTTCAACTTTAAAGACTGCTGATGAATACTGTTATATGTGAGCAGGGTATTCTTGTTTTTCTGCTGTGAGAGTTAACAAAATTTCAGCAATGTGTAAACACTGTGAAAGAAAAAATTAGCTATCCCATCTGCTATCCTCTGACTAACATTTCTTCCATCACATGTTTAACACTAAGCCTCTCTGATGGAATTAAAAATAGGTAGCTACAGAGCCCACATCTCTTCATTGACACTCAGTCTTTGAGACTTACAACCACAAAATCACTGGAGTAACAGACCCAACCAGGCATATATATAAAAGCCACATCTTCTGTAGAAGCTCCATTTGCACTGTTTGTGTATCTAATCCTGCTAGGAAAATACTGTTGTAAAGTTCAAATTTGAAGATAAAATGCTCTGACATACACAAAGTGGAAAAGTGAAAAGGGTTTATTTAAGCTCAACAAGATGGTAAGAGGCAGAAGGTTTAATTTATTCTGGCTCTTGTACCAAAACATCAACACAATATCTGATCACCTCAGAATCAATGACAGTGACAGGGAATAATTGATCTTTTTGTTTGGCTGCACAACAGAAAAATGGAAGAATATAAACCTGTCATCTTTTTTTTTTTTTTTTTTTTTTTTAATAAATAACAATATTGTACTGCCTAGCGAAGGGTTTCAAGTGTACCAAAGCTTTTAAATAATAGCAGCAAACTGAAAAGACATCCACAGATGTAGGGAATTGAAGATGCATAACCAAATAAACGTTCTTAAACAAGCACTCATGAAAAATGTCTTTGTTTCACTGTACACGTGGAGTTGTTTCAGACCCTGTGCTGCTAGGAGGACAGATTTTGCAAAGGCAATAGCTTCAAAGACATTTAAAAGATGAATGAAACAGAGAATATTTTCAAAACACAAAAACACATTGACCTGAAATTGTAGGTGTGATTTCTTTAACATTGCTGTCTTTTTTGCAGGAACATTTTGGTACTTATCTCACTATACAGTATTTAGTTATTCAGTATCACACAGGGATACAAAATATCTAGAAAATAATTTTTTTTGTATAGACATTTATCTCTAGTCCCATCATTTTATTTGAGACATCTGGATGTGTAAAACCATAAAGCTGTTAAAATTGCATCAAAAGGAGCAGGGCTGTTCTCAGCTAGATTCTCAGATGGAAAAGGTGGTACTTGTAAGTTTGTGTGACACTCATAGCTAAGGCTACCGAATCAATCAATTTATTGATCTAATGTATGTGTCTCTGTTCCACAACAAATGTGAAAATAACAGCCACACTCCCAACTCATATATTTTTAATTATGTTTTCTGTCAGTGTTAATCATGTGTTCCTTGGGTACACAAAAGTACATATCACAGCCAATGTCTGGAGACAATGTTAGATAATATACACATAGTAGAATTTTTCATAGGTTTTCTTTTTGACATTTTTGAATGATAATATCTGTATTTAAAACATTATTTAATCAGTTATAATTTTAAATTGCAATATAAAATATTGACTGTCATATTTTTTAAAAAACTTTTTTTTTCTGAGCTTATTTCCTGTGACTACTGCTACAATTTTAAGTAACATTTCTAACTACAGACATTACCTGTTGTTTTGTTGTTTTTTTTTTAATTAATATCATGCACAAAAGTGCAACAAAAAAAAAAATGTTTGTGACTTATCATACTTTGAAAATAGATGAATGGAAGGAAGGAAAGGAGGGAGGGAGGGAGGGAGGGAGGAAAGAAGGAGGGAGGGAGGGAGGGAAGGAAGGAAGAAAAAATTCACAAGGACATCGCAATAAGACGTCTTTTCCATATACACCAAAATTATAATGATTAGAGTAATACACCTCATAATCAGTTACCATATTAATAACCAAAGATATTTCTTAGTTACATAAGATACTTCATTGCACTGAGCCCTTCATGTTGATATCAATAAGACTAACATCAGGAGTGAGCTCTTTGTAGAATTCAGGCCTTTACAGAAATCTCAGCCTTTGAGATATTTTCCAGTAGTTGGTAGCAAGTTGCTTGGCAAACAACTGCATAGTCAAGTTTAGGAATGTGTCTATACCATGCCTAGTCAGTGCTTCTGGCTTTCCAACTTTCGGAACACAGTGCTGTGAGTCTCCCCAGACTTGGCAGCTGTGCTGCTGTTACTGACTAAGAATTATCTATCTCCCTTCCTCCTTCTCCCTACCAAGCATGAGATGTTTTCAATGCTTTCAAAGATATTCCTTTTAAGACTTTCATGTGAGTTTGTCTAGCTAGGATTATGCTGCAGAGTACTTCCTGTGGCTTATCGAAGCTAATGCAATTTATTTTAGACTCCAATGGAAAAAAAAAAAAAAATCATTTCAAGTCCTACTAGTTTGAATCACTTCAATACTTTCAAAGCAAAGTATTGTGTTTTTCCAAGAAAATTTGAATTAAAGAACAAAACTCCTCATCTATGCTGGGCATTCCTTAGGGAGAATTAACTGAAGTCTTTCTGGAGAGAGGATTGTGCTATATTCAAACCATCTAACTTTAAGGAAATTCACACTCATATTAATAATCACCCTTCAAAGTACTTCTTTATTCATCAATACGTCAGGAATCTTTTAACTTCAAGTACTCTGAATTACATTTAATTTGGATGAGCTGTGTGAATAATTCAATTTCAGCTTCCTTGGTACAGACTCTGGATCACAGCTGCCCTTTATTGATCTTTGCTGTCTCAATTTCTTCTCTGTAGGAATTTTATTTCAGTTGATCAGAGTATTCTGATCTCTCCTTTTCCAACTGTTAGAGGACTTGCACAATTCACAATGCTCAGATATGTATAAAATCTTGACAGCTTGCTGTTTCTCCCAAGGAGATGCTTTGTCTGGGGGCTATTAGGCCACATCTTTCCTTTCATCTTCTATGTTTTACGAGCACCTTATAGCTTAAAAAACTAATTCTCGAAGCATGTATAATATGCAGATAAAATCATACTATAGTTTTGTTACAGTTGCCAACTTTTCAGTGATAATAGGACAAAATTTCAATGTTTTTTTTGTTTTTTTTTTGTTTTGTTTTGTTTTTGTTTTTGTTTTTAATGTCAGAAAGCTACATTTGTTTTTCCTCACTTTTCTCACTAGAAAATATTAGTGTTGTTGTCAGACAGTCAGGGTTCAAATTTGGATTTTTTACACCAGAATACCTGTTCTGCAAACTAGATTCTTTCTTTAGTGATATACATTTCTCTAAATCTGCAGTTGTCATGTACTCAAAAGATTGTTTTGTCTGGATCTGCAGTCTTTTACGTTTCTGTGTGAGTGAATCTGAGAAAAAAAATATAGCCAGTATTTATCCGGTGATGCTTTGATGCTAATTCTTTGGTTGTTTGAGCAAGTGTTGCCAGGGTAATGTTTTACTGTTTTGTTATATTCTTTTTATGACTGTCAGTGAAGCATGTGCTCTTAAAATCAACATTTTAAGGTGTGCTATAGTCCCAGTTTTTATATGTGCATGATAATGGTTGTTATAGTCTAAAATCTAGATGCTTATTTAGGTAGAATACCTGTATGCAGAGAAGTGCTGCAAGATTTGAGGTATCAGGATATCCTTTCTTTCCAGGCACCTTTCTTTCCTTAGTTACTGCTGTCTTGGTAATTTTCATCTGATGCACACACATTTTAACCACCCTTGCCCTTAGAGAAATACAAATAATTTCAACACCCATTTCTGTTCATTTTCATTAAAAAAGATATAGCTCTTTCAATATTCTGTTAGGAAAATCCATCTGATTTGAAAATGATAAAGAGACAGAAAGGAATATTACACATGGAGACATGCTTGAGTTGTAAGCCTGCGTCAAAAATGACGGCTGAGAAAGAGCTTTAAAAAGCTTTTGCTAATAAACATGTTGTTTATTACATAAGGACACAAAATTCTCAATCTGTTCATCCTGAAAAGTTTCATATTTATTTTAAATCAAAGTTGTTTCAGTTCTTTCCTTTACGATTAGAATTTCATTTAATTTTTGAACATGTGCTTTTTAATAATTCTTTTTATAAAAGCTCCTGTGCAAAGGCTAGATAAAGTCCCTCTCCTACCTACTAGTTATCAAATGTAGAAATCTATATTTGAGTTATAGTTAGTAAAGAAAAATAACCAGTTCTACGTGATATTCATCCTAAAACAGATCATGACATAGGCCAGATGAGTTACATTCTAAATGTGTTTACACTAACTATTGATGGTGAATAACTAAGATTAGATAAATCCTGCACTTTAGCAAAAGTCCAAGAAGACTTAACTAAGATAGATCTGACAGGATGATGGAAGTCTGCTATCACTTTCTGCAAAATAACTTTTCCTCTCTGTGAACATCTATAACTGTATTTTCCCTATTTTTCTTTTCATTTTGTGCTGACGATACTATGTTATATATTCTATATACTTTCTTCCTGTGTTTGGTGAGAAAGACAGATTTTCACAGAGTTGGAGGCCTTCCCATGCTCTGAGTAATCCTGGTCATGAAAATTTGCATAGGTAGAAATGAAAGAATGAACTTAAAAGTGGAATTATGATGTATGCTCCTGATCTGAATCTTCTAGCTGCCATTTTGTTTGTGTTAGGTCTTTGATTTGTTTGTTGTTGTTTTTTTTTGTTTGTTTGTTTGTTTGTTTAAAAAAAAAAAAAAAAAAAGGACTGTTTGCCAAGTAGAACAAGTGGCATTCAGTCATACATAAACCAATTCAAAAGTATCTTTGTAAAAATAAATCAAATAAAACATCTAGAAATAAGAAAATCTGTTTTAGGTTAAAGATAACTTGGAAACCATTCTAAACAAATTGGCTGCTCAAACCTATATGATGTTTATGAATTCAATCTCTCTATATGTTTAAGTGAAAATGTGTAGAATCTTCTCATAAGTTACAAAAAATCATATTATTCATTTGGAAGACTTTAATTTATACAATAAAAAAATTCTGCGGTAACATTTTTCTAAATACCTTTATGTGTGAATAAAATTGACTTGCCAGACAAGTGCGTCAAAATATTTTATGGGTAATTACTGTAAGATAGTAAGGCTCTAAATCCTCTAAGTCTTGGTTCATGAGATCTAGCATGTTTTGAAGGAATCCAGTCTTCATTTTGGTTTGTCACCTACTAGATTTATTTCTTTAGTTCATTGCAAGCGGAGAGATTTGCTTACAAAAGAGAAACTCAGTGTTATTTTTAAACAGGTTAAGTGCATACATTAATGTGAATGGAATTTTAAACATTTCATTAAAAAAAAAAAAAAAGGATTGTTTTTTCTTTTGATGGTATTGGATTTGGGGGGTTGGGATTTTTTTATCTCTTGGGACTCTCTAGAATATCTTAGTAGGAAGGTACCTAAAAGGATGATTGAGTCCAAATCCTGGGTCCCCGAAGGACCATCCAAAAATAGTAAGATAATAAAGTTTAAAAAATAAAAATAAATAACATAACATAACATAACATAACATAACATAACATAACATAACATAACATAACATAAAATAAAATAAAATAAAATAAAATAAAATAAAATAAAATAAAATAAAATAAAATAAAATAAAATAAAATAAAATCAGATCGTGTCTGTGAGCATTGTCCAAAACTTGAACTCTGACAGGCTTGGTGCTGTGATCAGGTCCCTGCAGAGCCTCTTTCAGTGCCTGATCATACTCTTGGAGAAAAACCTTTTCCTGATGTCTAACCTGAACCTCCCCTGTGGCACCTTAAAGCTGTTCCCTTGGGTCCTATCACAGGTCACCAGAAAGAAGAAATCAGCACCTGCCCTTCCATTCCCCCTTCTGAGGAAGCTGTAGACTGTGAGAAGGTGTCTCTTCAGTCTTCTCGTCTCCAGGCTGAAAAACACAAGTGATCAGATCCCTTTCTTCAGTATCTAGTCCTTCAGCCTGTACATATAAGCAGGGTTGGCCCCTTCCCAGGTGCAGAATCCGGCACTTGCTCTGGTTAAGCTTCATATTGTTGGTAATTGCTCAGTTCTCTAATTTGTCCAGATCTCTCTGCAAGGCCTCACCACCCTCAACGGAATCAACAGCTCCACACAATTTGGTATTGTCCATGAATTTGCTCAAAAAACCTTCAAGTCCTTCATCCAAATCCTTTATGAAAGCATTGAAGAGGACTGGTCCTAAAATGGAGTCCTTGGGAACCCCACTAGTGATAGGTCACCAGCATGATGTAACGCCATTTACAAGAACCCTCTGGGCCTGACACATCACCAATTGTTCACCATTTATTATGCTTTTATCTAGCTGTATTATGGGCATTTTGTCCAGAAGGATAGTGTGAGAGATAGTATTGAAAGCTTTACTGAAGTCCAGAAAGATTACATTGACTGGCTTCCTTTGGTCAACTACCTGGGTGATCTTGTTGTAGAAGGAAATTAAGTTAGCTAGACATGACCCTCCCCTAGGGAACCCATGTTGGCTCTGACCAAAGACTGTGCTGTCATGTAGGTGTTTTTCAATAACTCCTGGAATAATCTTCTCCATAATTTTGCCAGGCACTTCAGTGAGACTGACAGGCCTGTAATTGCCAGGATCTTCTTTCTCGCCCTTCTTGAAAATTGGGACTACATTTGCCAGCTTCCAGTCAACTGGGACCTTTTCCAATTCTCAAGACCATTGAAAGATATTTGAGAGAGGTCCTATGATGACTTCAACCAGCTCTCTGAGTACTCTGAGATGAATCCTATCAGATCATGGACTTGTATGTATCCAGGTGGAGCAGCAAATCCTGCACAAATTCAGGGATAACTGGGAGTTTATTGTGTCTACAGTAACAACTTCTGAGTCAGACTCCATGGATGATCACATTATTTCCACTCCCTAGTGCGATACAAGAGAGGAAACACTACATTTGAGGGTTAATGCAAATAATCACTTATTTTCTATCAGAGATACACTTTTCAGATTTATTTTCAAGAGGATACTTAAAAACAGTGTTCTGTGTTGCCTCTTTGTCTCTCATAGCTTCTTAGTTGTTTTCCGTGAAAGTGCCTCCAACTCCTCTCCACCTATATCCTCCATCTTTGAGCTGTCTTTCCAAGGTGTATTTTTTCTGCTTGCATCTGCCTCTCCTTATGACTTTCTCAAATGACATTAATGTGAAGCTGAACTGATTTCTGACATCTGGCTGATGCCCAAAGGGTTATGAACAGCTGAGGAAAAATAAATAAATAAATAAATAAATAAAAACGCATAGACTTGTTAATTTGCCTTTGCTGCTATTTTACAGCATCCTAAGCAGCTTCAGTTCCTGAAACTGTGGGTAAATCATGAAAGTAGCACTGCATTGGTATATATTTGTTTGGCATTTCAATGTCTTTTGAGAACTCAATGGATTTGGAGGTCTTTAAGGGAAAATAAAACTACTGCTGCTGAAGTCTGTGGCCTGGGCTTCAGTACATCCTAGGAAAAGTAAATAAAGCAAGTACTGTGAATTATTTATACACACATGAAATGTTCTCTTCTGACATTTTTCAGAAAAGAAAAATTCTCAGGCCTGTACCTGCACAGTGCCTAGCAAATCTTGTGGCCAGTTTTAATAAAATTTATTTTAAATAAATAATAATTGTTGTAAGACAGCAAGAATGCATGTGATGACCCTGATCTATTCAGGACCAGCAAAATGTTGTACAGTCAGGGAGGGAGAGAGACAAATCTCTTGGAAGCTAGCTGAACAGAGTAGCATTAAATCTCCCAGGAATTAGCAGTATCATATGCCTATCCCACTCATATCTTCAAGAGAAAGCTGTATTTTTCTCTGGAAGGATAAACATTTAAAACAAAGCATCAAATTAATAACTGTTATAGTAAAACACTCTATAGGCCACCAGATATCTACATTTCTGGGAACATCTTTCTCTTAGCAGACAGACTATAAGAAAAAAAAAAAAAAAAAAAAACAGGGTGTAACAATGTTACCTGTATTTATTGAGCTTATAGAATGAGGTTTTAGTTTTAAAAGTGATACTTTACCTGTACAAAATAGAATATGAAACTCCTTTCATGCGGTCTAGGATTTAGACTAATAATCTCATCAGACCTATCGTTGTTGGAATTAGAATGGGCAGAGCTTTAATGAAAAAAAATCATTCCTCTTGCGTCATCAAGCAACAGAGTGCTCTTACATAGTTTTTATTTTCCTCTAACTTCACCCAGCTCTACAACTTTTAAAATAGTGTTTCCTCTTTCTCCTATAGCCAAAGAAAGATAGATCAGGAGTAGATTCACTTAATCACTATATAGTATTTAAAAAAAAAACAAATGAGAAATCATTATAAATGAAGAGAAGCACTGTGTGGTGGATACCTTTCCAAAATGCATATAAAAGAAAGATGGGGGGAGGGGGTAGGTGGAAGAGGGAAGGCAGTGTATATGCTTTAAAATCCTTTTCATATGTATTTTCCCAGATAATATTCAAAACTCTCTATCATGTTCAATAATGTTTATCAATGACATGATGATAGATATTGAAGATTGAAGCTTGTGCCTTGAGATGCTGGTAACTGTGTATATGAAAGTTATACCACAGCAACCTTCCGTTTTACACTCAGTTTATGCAAGATAATTATTTTTTGCTCTGCATTCACATCCTTCAGATTTACAATTTAATGAACCACTCAGAAATTATTAGATGTGGTCTATCCAATATTTCCCAGCCCTCCTCTGTGTTGAGTCTAGGGTAGGGGAGTCAGAGTCACAGGCAGCCTCTCTCAGTTTGTCACTGTAGGGCACTGAAGGAGTTTTCTTCACTCTCCCTTGATCTCTTGACATAGCTGTGCTGAACACAGCAGTGTGGCAGGGTATGGTCAATTCTTCACAACTGGCTTCTCTGACCACAGGGGATGGACTGTGTCAGGTCATTTCTTTTTCACCCTGCACCAGGGGACTGAGTTCAGGCAAGATATTATGTCCTTTTTCCTTTGTAAGATAAATTAAACTGGAGTTTTCCAGTTTACCGTCTGAAGAGAGAACTCCTCATTACCTCAGATGTTTTCTGTTACTTTTCTTAGGAGTTGTCATTGGTTTACATTTAAAGTTTGGAATATTAGGGATTCGTGTACCAACATAGCATAAATGGTATAAAGCTCACACATAACAAATAACTTGCAATGATTTGTACAGGGGGTACAAGAGGATGTTCCCAGACTGATGTAGGATACTTTAAATTAATACAAGTTGTTTTGTTATACTTAATGACTCTTCTCTGGATATGAAGGATAAACCATTACTGAAGCTCATCTATCTATGACTACAATTTCCATATAGACTATTCTGAAGACTTTCCTTAAAAGACCGGTTTGTTGTTGCTCAGAGCCCTTAAGTTCAGTTTAAATTTTGATGAGTTGCCTTGGTGAGTCAAAGTTTAAATTCCTTTATGTATATGTATGCATAGCTAAATGATAAAGGTGTACATGTACAATTAAATGATAAAGGTGTACTAAGTGCTTTTAAAGAGTAGCCTCGCTAAGTAAATACACGTCATAAACAGTAAAACACAAATATTTTTTTATGATGCAATTAACTTGCTCTGAGTCTTGATGTTTGAGAATTCATAAGGGTGGATTTTTTTATGATTTTTTTTCCCATCATAACAACACTTACGTAATCATGAAACCAGATAGCAGGATACCTAAGTCAGAAGTAAAATCTCCAATGGGCTTCTCCAGGCAAAATGACATTTGCCTCTTGTGTAGTGAGAATGCCTAGTCACAAAATTCCTCACAACTATTTTTCAACCTTTTTGTCATTATCACACACATTCAAGATATCAGATCTCTTACTGGAACTAAATACAAAAAAAAAAAAAAAAAAAAAAAAAAAAAAAAAGAAGCTTAGACTTTGTAAATCATTTTCCCTGAAAATATATACATATCCTTTCTCAGGACTGCAAGAAAGCACCACATTCTGCACTCACCATGGGTACCTTTTCTTCGTCTTCGTCCTGCTTCCAAGATATCAGGGAGCAAATTGTCCCTTGGTTTCCAAGAAACTTCATGTACAGTCATATGCATTCAGGAAAATCAGGGAAATATTTACTATAAAATAAAACAAAACAAAACATTTTGCTCTACCAAACTGGCATTTACAGTCCTACTATTTTTTCCCTATATAGAAAGCTGAGGATTAGAATAGGAATAGTTTGAAATAGGCTTCACCTTACTTTTTTGGGCAAGCAAAATTGTGTACTGCTCATGAAATAGATTTAGGCATGCTTTCAGCTTTGCTGTCTGCCATAGTCATTTAGTTAGAATAGGACAACAGTAAGCAAAATTTTCAAATTAAAGCAAGTATGATTCACTATATTTTAAACACATTTTCAAAATTTTGGCTTCATTTTGCCTTTGAGAGAGCTTTCAATGTCACTGTGAACCATGCCTCATTCTTAAGATTTCTCTCTCTCATAAGATGAGGTTTTTGAAACCTGTATAGGCTTCTCAGGTACACTTGAGCTTTATCTAACCTGGATGTAAATTTTGAACAATAAATTTTAACAATAAATTTTTAACAATAGAGGATATGGCTGAATTAGTTCTGTGCCTTGGTACAACACAGACACATGATCTCAAAAAATCTTAATGGCTACATAAATTCAAACACTGCTTCTGTGATCACTGTTCCAAACCTTGCTATTAAAAAAAAGTCCTAAATTCAATACATTTAAATCAACACTTTATAGTTTAAATATAGGATGGTGTTTTAACTACAGAATTTTTCAGCATTCACATCCCAAAAGATTTTCAAAATGATTAATCAATGAATAATTAGACAGTTCTTTCACTCTGATACTGGTAAGAAATAAATATGAATCTTATCTCTTTAAAATGCTTACTTACTTATGTCATCGTATCATCATGTAACAGTCCTGTGGGAAGATTTCTACACTGCAAGGCTTGTCTTTCTACATATTAGATTTTAAGGACCAGATCTTGCAATTTTTTTAACATGTAGATTTAACTCTACAGAGAGAGGAAGTTTCCTGTGGCTCAGTGGGAATGTTCCCATGTACAAAGTCAAGTATGTACAGGTCATTGCACATACCAGAGAGCTAATATAGATGTAGATGGTTGTAGAGTGTGGCTTTTGTTATTCTTTTTAATTTCTTTTTTTTCTGCTTGTCATCATCATCAAGCATATAGTAATTATTAATTTATGCATAGTGTATGTACAAATATATATGAATAGATATAGGTCTGCATGTGTGTATATGCACAATAAACATCAAATGTTCTTATAATATGTCTACAAGTGCCAATGGCATCTTGGCCTGCATCAGAAATAGTGTAGTCAGCAGGACTGGAACAGTGATTGTTCATTTGCACTTGGCACTGGTGACACTACACCTCAAGTACTTTATTCAGTTTTGGGCCTCTCACTACAAGAAGGACATTGAGGTGCTTGAGCATGTATAGAGAATAGCAACGAAGTTGGTGAAGGGACTAGAAAACAAGACTTATGAGGAGTAGCTGAGGGAAGTGGGGTCATTTAGTCTGGAGGAGTCTGAGGAAAGACCTCTGCACTTCCTAGAACTGCCTGAAAGAAGGTTGCAGTGAGGTGGGTGTCAGTCTCCTTTTCTTAGGCGACAAATGATAAGATTTGAGGAAATGGCCTCAAGTTGCACCAGAGGAAGTTTAGAATGGATGTAAGAAAGAACTGCTTTATTAAGAGGGTGGGCAAGCATTGGAACAGGCTGCCTAGGGAAGTAGTGGAGTCCCTATCCACAGAGGTATTTAAGAGACTTGTGAATGTGGCACTAAGAGACATGGTTTAGTGATGGAATTTGCTAGGTCAGGCTAATGGCTGGACTTGATGATCTTAAAGGTCAATTCATCAACCTGCTGGGTTCATTTTCCAGAATAAATGCCAACTTCTTCATTTAGTTAAGTCCCCTACTTGACTAGCCAGGAGAGATTTAAATGTATCCGTTACATTTTTTTGTCCTCCCTAGTTATGCTTCCGTTACACTGAAGGAGTGGTCTCCTCAATAGATCTAAGTGTGGCACAGTCTGTCTTTCATCTTTTCCACCTAAAAGTCTACCTTGAAAGTGGGCTGTGTGTCTGAGCCACCTGCTGGAATTCTGCATGGGGTCTAAAGTGTCCCAGAGGGTGCAGTCAACCCTTACCCAAGAGCAAATTGTGACAGGCAAGTTTGGTCTTCAGTGAGCCTGAAAGAGTTGTCTTCATTGCTTCACTGCTTTCTAAGCCACCCTTTACAGGCAGTTTTAAGACTTATAGCCAACCGGTGAGTCTCAGAGGTGGCTGAAGAAGAGGAAGGACATGCCATTTTTTTTCATAATGAGGTCAGCAATGAAGATCTGAAATCACTTGTTAGTTGTCACAGACTTCTTTCATTTTTCCCAAGCAAGCCCCAAGGGCTTCAAACCACCACTTAAAAGTGATGGAAAAGATCTGGGAAAGTGATAGAAAAGATCTCTTGCACAGGCAAGTGCAGAGGTATCAGCAGAACTGTTCTCAGGATTAAAATTGTGTCCAGGTTGTCTAGATACATAGACTGGCTTGTTTCCCTTCTATCCAAAGGAGTTCTCTCTATCTTTCTCAGTTTATAGGTACCAAATCTAGCATCATGAGAACTATGCATTCTATAAAAATAAATATTGAAAATAACAGTTTAATATTGAAAAGTAATAGAATCATAGCACAACTTAGCTTGGAAGTGATCTCTGAAGATTATCAGTTCATTTGTGACTAACTAGATGAGGTGTCCCAGGGTTCTGTCCAGTCAAGGTCTGAAACGGTTTTCAGTAAAAGAGAACACATCGGTGGGATAACTGTCACAGAAAATTATCCAGTATTCAGCCTGTGAATTTTAAAATATACCTTTGTGATTATTAAATTACACTTTGCCACCACATGGATATGACACTTATCTTTCTCTTTAGATCAGGCAATATGAATGACATCTACATAGTTACTGTGAATTCACATGGCAACATAACTTTTTAAAGTTGTTAGAATAGGCTTGTACCGTCACAGATACCAGAGAAGTCTGATGTATCTATGATGTAATGCACCATGATGTTCAGTGAGGCCTTATGGCCTTCAATTGCAAAGAGAGCTGTCTATTTTTCAGTATGACCTATAGTTCATGTTACGCTTAAAAAGCAAATAAACAAAAGAAAAACTACAGATTCTGCATTAGTATGCATTTGTCCAAATGGGTCTATCATTTGAATCTAGATTAAACTGATTTCAGCGTGAGCTGAAGATACGGCTCATTGAAGTGATCATGTTAGCTGAATGGAGTAGTATGTGTAATAAGCTTCATTTCATCAGGACAGACTTAGCTGAGGTTAGTTTTATAGTCTGGGTGTCCTGGGGTGGTTGTTGTAGAGAATAGGTAGTGAATTTCACTATGAAGTATAAACTTATTGAAATGTTGTATCTTATGTACTGTGAAAGTGGGGATTATTCACGGAAATGGCTCTAGAAAGTAGGTAACTGGTTTGTTCCTTTGGGGCTTTTTACCTTGAAGACCGTTCAGATGGCTTTCTGACACATTACCTCAGTTAGCTCCCCCACAAAGAGATGACATAAACATGAAGAAAGAACCAGATCTTTTCTGATTTTGCCTATTTTCACTCATTAATATGAGTGAATAAAATTTTCAATAGACTGAAATACTTAAATAGCATTTTAGGCTTTATTGAATGATTTAAGAAAGGTCACATAAAAGTTCTTGTGAAGAAGCACCAAATATTGTTCTGAAGGAGAATTTTTATCTCTGAGAGCATAATTATCATTACTTTTCCAGTAAGCAGATCTGAATGGTCAGATACCTGCTACAAAGGTTAAAGAATAGGGCTTCCCCAGTTATGCATTGATTTCTTCAGTCTACCAACAATTTAGATTTATTCAGTGAGTATCTCTGAATTTGGCAACAGCTTTGGATACTACTGATTATGAAATCTGACTTTCTTTTTTTTATGCTAGCAAATCTGAATACATCTTATTTTGGAATTCACCTTGAAATTAAATGCTGTACTAGTCACATCAGAACTGAATGCAGAACTACCTAAAGCTTTGACCAGAGACTCATTAAGAAGGTTTCGATTCTAATGATGTGGGTATTTAGGAAAATGTCTTGCTTCATGTGATCTGAACAGGAAGATCACTTGAAAGCCCAATGTAACTAACCAGAGAAAAAAATAAAGTTGCTACAAGGGGTAAGCTCAGGAATAATAGTATTAGATACTCTGACTATTTTAGACTTCCTGAACTTTCAGCTATTTCTAGCAGGTAAGTTTACAGAATTAGCTGAAACTGCATTTTATTTTAGTGCTTCCACAGGAGAATGAAATTGTAGTCTCAGATATCCTTCTCACTGTTCACATCTAGCTGTGAAATGTAGGCCAGTTTGGTGCATATGCGGGTCATTATTTATGATTATCATCAGATGCAGTCAAGGAAACTCCAGAAGGTGTAGGTTGATTGTGTGTGTACCTAGAGGGTTTTTCACAGGTGATGCTTTTTTCCTTTGCATTCCATAATTTTTTTTCAGATGTGCCACAACCTCACAAAGGGCTCTTTTATATGGAAACCAAACAGAGAGAGGAAAGGGTCCACCACTTAAGATAAAGCTTGAAAATCTGTCCCTGTGTATGCGGTTCACAGCAAACAGTAGTTGAAGCACTCATCCCAAGCCAGAACATATACATGTTCTAGAGCTTTGGTTTTGGTATTTTCTCTCCCTGTAGACCCACCTATTTCCCGTGATAAATTTTGATGCTTATTATTTGTCTCCAAGAGGAAAAACAAACTGTAATAGAAAGTTTCATGAATATTAATTTTAATAGGTTACAGTTACTAGACTACAAAGTACTAAGTAGGTGTTATAATATTAAATGCCTTCTTTAATAGAATAAATATTTTATCAACATGCATGAGATGGGAATTGCTGCATTACTTATACTGCATAATTCAGTCATGAATTTTGTATCTCAAAATTTACATATGACAATAAAATATACTTGCCTTAATACACATAGTTTGAAGACAAACAATTTTAGAAATAATGCACAAGTTTCATACTTTTTATTGAATGTTTTTATTTCAGTTCTCTTCTCTTGAACTTGACATAATAGCTATACTATGAATATGATTGCATAGGAAATTACCACAGCTGTAAGAAAACACGCTTACATCAATGAAAGATCAAAGATCACTCATTTCTAGTTATGTAAAGTTTCCTGGCCTGAATAGTCAAAATATTGGACCTTAAATGTATTAGTTACTAGAATTAAGCACTGTTAATTTTATACCTTTCATTAATAAACTTTTCGTCATAGTTTTCCAACAGGAAAATGTTTAAAACATAATTTGAAATAAATTGCTAAGAGATTAGTGCTATTAAAACAATTAGGTACAGAAAAGATGAATATACAGTGCGTGATAACAGCGCAGATGCAGCAGTCAAAAGTATACAGTAGTCCTCCTTTTCACATGAAAGGACAAAATTATCAGAAATCATCATATATAGTGTACATATTGTATGTATATTAATCAAAAAATGTGCAATAAAATGTAAATAATTTACACATTAATCTAGGTGCATGTGTTTCTAACTTTTTAAATAGTTTCATATGTAAAAACATTGAAATTAAATGTAATGGGCGTTAGGCTAGTAATAAAGATGTATAAGACAAATACTGAATACATAAAGTTCATAATGTATGTGTTTTGTTGTGCTGAGATATTGTTCATTTAAAACAGTGTCATCCTGACATAATGTGGGCTGTGTCTTCCTTACAAAATTCTGGATTAGCAGTGTTTTAAATATCCATCTAAACATTATCCATCAGCTGATCACAAAGTTGCTTTGCATGGAAATGTTCTTTTCAAAAGTAGTTACTTTGTATGAAGTGAAATTTCCTTTAAAAAATAATCAAAACAGTATTATGAAAATGCTTTCAAATATTTAAGGATGTGAATTTGAAGAAGGGAAAGTTGAGACAAGCAATATAAGAAATTGTTGGTGTTGGCAGAATGGAGAGTTTTGCTTAAAATTCCAGATTTAGTCTTTTTCTTCCCACTAATAGCATAAGTATACTTTAAAGCATTGAAAGTTTAAAGTGCTTTCAAATATTTAAAAATTGATACAAATCATAACATTAAGTGCATTGGCAATATTCTTCATAGACAGAGAAAGATGCATACATGCCTGTGGTTAATATTAAAAATACTGAAAATATGCACATTTTAATTTCCTGCACAAATAAGTCACAACATAGTCAAGTTTAAATTCATCTTAAATTATAGTAAAGTCACATTGCAATATGTTGTATATTCAGATGTTATATGATGCTATTACAAATACTTGAATATCAAAATGCTTCCTATTCAGAACTCTAAAAATAGTGTCTATTCAGAACTCTATCAGTTATATGTATATACTCTGTCAATACCAGGTTTACCACCTCACTTACTAAAGTGATAAATAGTCACAGAAATAAAGTTTTGGTCAATATTTATTTTGAGAGATGACAAAGCTCAACTATAATTAGGATGAATGTTGTGTTTATTATTACTCTCAACAATGGAAATAAATTGTTTAGAGAGTTAGTCTAGTAACCTGGTTAGATTGCCTACAGAAGCATTTTTTATGTTGGGCTCTGCAAAAACACATGAAAAGGTAATGAAAAATGAAGGAAAACAACATTTAATGTTAAAAAGCATTCTTTAAAAGGGACTTTCAGATTTTTAACAACATATAATTTTTCGCATACTATTTTCCATTATTATGATTGTTTGGTACAATAGAGAAGCCTGAGGCAGCTTGAAAAAAAATATCTGTTTAATAGGTAAATTCTTCCTTACAATTTAATAGTTTCTTATGTGTCTGTCCATAAACTATTTTAATTTGAGTAATTTTGGGGAGAAAATCCTACTTTCCTTCTTTCTTGTGAAGTGGTCAATCTTGCTTTAGGTAGAGAACTCAGTTTAAAGTTAGTCATCGAGGTACAATTATTTTTCCACAGTTATCTGACTGTTTGACAATGTGTCAGAGTTCACTTCTGCATAGCACTGTACAGAACATATAAATAATATAATATTTGGTTGTTAACACTACATTAGCCAAAAGATGTAACGATACTTTTAATTTTTATTTTGTGAATGTCAGTTGAGCAACATTTTTTTTTCTCAGTTCAGCTTGTTTGAATGATAATTAATAACATTCATCTTATTAACATGGTGTAATTTAATTATACTGTAGCACTTTACAAAATTCTGTTCCATTCAGCAGAATCTTTGAATCCCTTTTTCAGATGACGGTTGCTGCTGGTACGAGCATTGAGAATAACATTCAAAGGACCATATCCTGCCCTAATGTATGTTTTACATATCTTGGATTTTTGTGTAATTTAAATGCAAAACATCCTTATGTGAATTTGATATTTTGTTGCCCACGGGAGCTTGTGCATCTTGAGTTTACTTCATAATATATATTTCAGGGTCACTGAATATTGTACTACAAGTGAGGTCTCAGCCTATAAAAATACTGAACTAGTGTCATTTATCTATACGAGTTGATGGCACTACTGAATAAATACAATGATAATATATTCACAGTTCCTTCTGAATTTACCTTGCTTCTCTCCCAGCTCAATGCTCTTGTCAGTTGAAATGAGTAGAACAGCAGTAGGCAAAATTAGGAAAGCAATGAGAAGCTATATTTATTCTACTTAACCTTGTTCTAAATTGGATTTTAATATGAAGATGTGTAATACTAAATTTGGAAGAAAGGTAATTTTGTTTTTCTTGCTTAAACAAATATATCCCATGATTTAAAACAGAAGAAAGGAAGAGTTACTACTGCTGATGAAAACAGAATAAGAAAACAATTTTTGCTAACAGAAAAAGCAATTTATTCACTTGTAGTATAATAAGTAATATATCACTTTTACTAAATCTGTTCTGAAAATGGAAAGTCATTGAGCCAAAATAGAGCTGTATACATTAATGGGGTAACATAAATAGGAATTTGGGATGTACTGCTGAGAAAATATTTTGACTCTTCATTATATAGAAACCATTTTTTGTCATATAATGTGTTTAGCAATTTACTTTACAGCTAAAAAATATCTTATTTATAGGAGAACTGTCAGAAGGAGATCTGGATAAACATTTCCATCACCTGAAGTTTTTTTGAGATATAAGATATAACCAAAGTACAAGTACTATACAGTTAAGAACTTAGTTCATCCACACTATTTCTGGAAAAGTAAAATAAACACAAACAAATTTTTTTTTTTTTCCTGGAAAGGTTATTCTCCTAAGGGAATATTGAGAAATTCTTTATGTCACAGTATATGAAAATATTGCATCTGACTGCCTGAATCATTACGGATTTCTTGAATGGACCAATACAGTAACTTCTTGACTATGATTTGTACTGCTAGATTCATTTCAGGCTTGCTTATGTGCAGAGGAAAAAAGTCCCTCAATATACAATACATGATTAATCCCCAGTCTCTTCCAGATTTTCAGCACGATTTTAACTTCAGCAGGACAATCTTGACATTTTGGTCTGCAAATAGTACCATTTTTAATGAAAGATAATAATTCACAAGTATGAAAAACTGCAGGATTTCAGATTTAGGTATTTTGGTATGTACCGTTACTTCACAATTGTTTGGGGCATTTTATTTTGTTTTTGAAAATTACATTAAGACAGACTCTAAATAGATGCTTCTTAAAAGAATGACGTAAATCAACAACTCATAGATTACTTTTTCATTCTTCGGATTATGTTCAGTACCACCAAAATCAGTATGGGATTCATTAACTGCTGTTGAACAAGAATGTCCTTATTCCTGCCTTTAGAAATCACAAGAACCAGAATTGTAAACTAATGATCCCTCTCCCCTTTGAAAAGAAAGAAAAAAAAAAAAAAAAAGAGAAAAGAAAAAAAAAAAAAAAAGTAGTTTATTCTCTCTGGACTCCTGTAGTTTTGTTTTGTTTTGTTTTGTTTTTTTTCCTCTAAAAAGAAATATATAAAACTCCATAAGAATGGGAATAAAAATTAGAATTTGTTACATGCTCTTCTAACTGCATCTTCTGATTTTCCTGCCTAAAGTTTAATGTCAAATTTAATGTAGTTGTCTCTGCTCCAGAGAATGTGAAGGCTAGAGTCAGTATCACCTGTCAGCTCTCTGAAAATATCAGTCTTTGTCCATGTACTGAAAAGGGGACCTAAAAGGTCATGTTGGCTTAGACATCTTGCTTATAGGTTATTAAAATTATGTAATACAAACTCCGCTTTCTCAGTTTAACTTGTTACTTACAGCAAAATTTACATCGCTAAACTGTAGCCCTCTAAAAGCCTGGTATGAAATAAGCTATGATACAGCTTCTTTCAATGAAGAAAACAAGGTACACCATTTCAAGAATCATCCCCTTAAAATGGCAGAGGAATTGTGACAGAGTGGTCTTTTTTTCTTAACTTAAGCAGTAGGTTAGGTGAATAGCTTAAACTAGACATTAAGTCTCAAAGCTGAATCTTGGGAAAAAAAGTAATTCCTGTCTGGATAACAGTGAAAAATCTTGCAATCCAATTGGAAGACTGGGCTTCAGTATTTCCCTCTGAATTCTCTCCACAAACTAAAAAGTCTTAAATGCTCTTTAATAAAAAAGTTCACATTCTAGATTTCACTTTTAGTGTGAACACTAAAAATAAAACTTTTCATGCTTAAAACTACTGTTTTTCTCCTGCTGAGAAAATCATTCACAAATGGTGTGAAACAATCTCTTTCAATTGTTATTTACTTACACTCAAAACTATTTTCAATTGGCCACAAGATCTAATATTAGATTCTCATTATATGAATGCATGGAAGCAACCAAATTGTTTACTCTGAAGACCTAATGAGGATATATCATATTTTCTCTATTTCAAAATTTGGAATAATTCTCAATGAAAGTTTATCTTGTGCAGATGATTTTTTATACTTGAATTCTGCAAATTTATTTCCTATTTTATCGGATTTCTGAATTTATAACAAAGCTTCCGGTTCAGAGACAGAATACATTCCTTACCAACATCTACATGTCATCTAAAAGCACATAGCCTGCAGCAAGGATAAAGAGTGGAAATCTGTGCTTACCCCTTCACCCAGCATCTTGCAGGGTACAAAGGGAAGGAGGAACATACTTTACATGTTCTTCTCTTGACACAAGATCTTTCTGGGACACTGTAACAAATACAAAAACAGATCCAGCTTCAGTTTCTAATAAATAGTGTAACTGAAAAGAGTCATCCAAAAAATTCATGAATAATTGCAGTTTTTAATTCATTCCTAAATCCTTTAGTCTCCTGATGTTTGGGAACCATTTATGAAGTCCGTCATTACTAAATAAAGCCCAGTTTCTTAGACTTTTTTGCAAGCACACTTTTATATTAACATATTAATATAGAATATATTGTTCATGAATCATATGTGCTAAAACATGAGAAAAACACTTTATTACACCTAAGTAACATCTATTAATGATATTAACAATTAAACTAAGCAGGTATTTAAATATAAAGAGTGTAGTACATTATTTTGCTTCATAGAAATACACTGCAGAGCTTGCAATAAAACTTAACAACAAAAAGAAACTGCTATATATTCAGATTTGGAAACTCAGAAATTTTGAGGAATTAAGGTGAAATTTTGTGGGCAGTTTTCCACAATGAAAAAATATAATTTCCATGCTGTTGTTCTGTGAAGTTTATACCTCTACAGTCTTCATTACAGGCCTCAATTTACCTTTATTACCACATAAACTTTCTGTATTCTATTTCTCATTATTATAAATTGTTTACATGAGAGAAGCTGAGTGAAGAAATTGGTAGTATAGACAACAGTAATATGCTATTACAGTTTATTCCCTTATCTTGCATATTGTTTAGTAGGATAGTAGGATAGTGAGAGGCACTTAACTCTCTTTCATGCAAGATATGCAAGAAAGATATCATAAACCTTGATCATATCTGTACATATGTACATGTATTATTTTTATATTTTAGTTGTTGAACAATTAATAAATTTGCTGTACACTTTGAAAACAAGAAACTTTTTCTTGATAAGAAGTAATTTCTGTAGATGTGCTTTTAGAGTTCACATGGGTTCTAATATGCCTTGATGGGCATCAGTCATGGATAAAGAGTTATTTAGATGTAACAGTCCGTCATACTCTGATATTTCTATGCCATTACTTGATGATATTTCTATGCCACTACTTGAAACAATGCAAGCTAATGGTCAGAACAAATCCAAGACACTTTGTATGCAGATCCAATTGCTGTAGTTGCGTGACCTTGAGATTCTGCAAAATAGGGGTATTAATACTTCTTTAGAGCTCCTTAATATAAACAGTAAAAAAGTAAACAGCAAAATATGAAAGGTAGGTATTAAGCATTGTGTTTTCTTCATTCAAGGCAGCAGAACTTAAAGGGGGGGGGGAGCTGTTAATGTGCTTTGTATAATAAATTAAAACATCTTTCACTGTATATATTTGAAAACAAAACTAATTATTTTATTTTGAACAAGTACAAAACAATGTACCATTCTGCTACTGTTTCCATGGAAAAGATACATTTGTTCTGTCTAAAGCGATGCACACCTTAAGAATTCTTGACAGAGATTTCACAAGTTTGAAAGTAAATACTTTGGAAACGCAGGGCCTTTAAAATGCCAGCATATGTGATTTGGGCTGCTTTGTTTGGACAGATGTTTTTATTAGTTGTGTAGCTTAATGAGAGTAAATTTGTAACATAAATGTTTTTGACTGTCTTATGGCTTTAGGCAAGATATATGGCATGTATATTTTATACAGAAGTTCTATGTGAAAACAGCAGTTTGCCTATGCTTTATCAAATTCTCCTGCTATGCAGTGTCTTTTAAAATATTCATTCATCAGCAATCTTAAAGCAATCTTAATTCTTTACACTGTTTCTAATGTTTTGAGGGGGATGGTTACAGTGAGGAAGAGAGATGAGAGAAAGCTTTGATAAAATACAGATACCTTAAAATATTCTAAATGAGGATGAAATTGCATTTCCTATGTTTTTTTTTTTTTTTTTTATATAAATAAAGATGTTCATGTGAATAGGCTGAGCATTTTTTCCTTAAGTTTAAGCCCAATGCCTTTATTTTTAGGAAAGATGAAATCTTTTTTTTTTTTTTTTTTTCCTGTCCTGGGAATGTTTCTGAGGTTGAGAGAGGAAAAATAATAATCCAGAACTACTGGGCATAGGAACAAAAAGTCAGAAGCCTAAACATAATTGAAATCTCCAACCTTTATCAGGCAGCTATGAAAGCTCCTTGACCTTTTAGCTGAACACCTTCAGCTCTTTCAGCCCTCACAAGATTCAGGAATTTACCAAAGAGTGGCCTCTTTGGTAAATTTTGTACTCTTGAAGGTACAAACACATTTTATGTGATTGGCACACCTTCAGGTGTCAGACCGCGCTAGCACTCAGATGTGTTACTTTATCCATGGGTAAAAAAAGGGGAAAAAAAAAATATGGATTTCTGTTCTCAAGCTTTTGTCCAAACTCTGTACTTCTGATTTTAGGAGTAACTTCATTAACAAATAAACTTCTAAGCAGAAAAGCAAATTAAATTAGTTCTAATTGCTGATGACAATATTTTTAACATGACACTAATTTTTTGGCTGTCATCTCCCAGTTCCATGCCATAGGGCCAGCAAATTGCACGGTGTAGACCTCTTGTCAGGCAATTAGCTGTCAGATCTGCCATTTGCCCAGCTGTGCCAAGTGTGTTAAATCCAAAGGTAGAAAGAGAGAGTAGCAGTGCACTACAAATGGGGAAATGTGTCACTAGCAAACATGTCTTAGCAACAGCATGCTGTCCTGTTCCTCAAGTGTGTGACCACACACACCCATGGTAACGTTGTTACATGGACAGTGACTGTGTCCCAGCATAGCACTCCAACATGTTTCAGTGCCATTTGGACTGACACAGTTCCAATGCATTGATTCCAATGATGTGAGAGATTAAAAATTGCAAAATGGAAATCAGAAATTAAGAGCTGTAGCACTGTTTACAAGCAATTCACAAGGAACAATGCTCAGATGATATCTGGATTATTCCACATTCTTTTGATTTTTAACATGCACTAGGAACGGACACGATACCATAAGGTTAGATCTGTTACCAACTAAAGCATTCTAATTTATAGTTTACCTGTTGTACCCTGGGAGAGGAAACCACTTAAAAATCAATATAACAATGAACAGTGCATTAAAAAAGTGTTGCCTAGGTTCACAGAAACTGGACACTACTAGATAGCTTTACTGAGCAGGTCCTCAGGTATGATGTACCCAGGACCCTGCCTGTGGTGCCCTGGGAGGCTTCACGTTGTTGTGGGCTGACCTTGACCTCCCCACTGTACATGTGGGCCTCACAGGCTGGCTATCTGCTCCAGCACCTGGAGCACCTCCTCTTCTTCTGACCATACCATTCCCTCCACTGTTTCCTCCTCTTTTTGTTTTCTCCTCCTTTCTTTTTCCCCCTTTATTAAATAGTTTCCCCAAGGTGCCCCCAGCGTGGCTGCTGGGCCCAGATGAGCCCTGTGGTGAGGCCAGTGGAGCTGGCTGGAACCGGCCATGTCTGGCACAGGGCAGCCCTGGCCTCTCCTCACAGAGGCCGCTACAGCCCCCTGACACTGCCAGGGCACCTGCATACAGTTCACCAGTGTAGCCATATACTAAGCATCCCTCATGTACTCAAATCTACAAACAGGTATGAACACTGTCTGTGTCCACCTTATAACCAATGTGAAAATGTCTAGCTTTTAGACATTTAAAGTTAAGTTAAGAGGAGTTAAGAGGACTGGCAAGAGAGCTTGACTCTGCTGCAGCTGCTAGCAGTCTCAGTCATCATCCACTTCTAATAATATCAACTCAGCTTTATTTAGTTTCAATATTCGCATTCACACCATCTTTAATCAAAGTGAAGTTTACATTCTAACATTGTCACATTCCTACCGTTCTTACTGGTCCTAACTAAAAAGGAACCAAACACAAAACCAGAAAAAGGCCAAAACTGTCCCTTTGACCAATCAGACAGTGGAAGAAATTATCCTCAGAAAATGACTAGTGTGCTTCTTAGCAAATATAAGCCTAAATGGATTTAGAAAATCCCTTCAAATGTTTATTTATCTGCTTTTGCCACATGGCTGTCATGTGCTGTGATTTTGTTAACATTTACAATGTGAAGTTACGTTTAATCTATTCAAGGCATAGATAATTGCCACTCACTGTGATCAGTGAAAGTCTGTGGTAAAAAGCTCACTGACTGTCATTTGAGACTAGGATTTGAATTACTTCAGATATCTAGCAGTTTCTTAGACATAATCTTTTGTGTGTATTTGTTTGTTTTAAATAGTGTATTAATGTGCTGATGTTTCACTTAAATGTAAGCATCTGACTAAACATCTTCAGCTCTAATTTTTATAAAAAAGAATTAACTCTGGTTGCTTGTAACCTGATCAGTGCCTCAAATCACAGGCTTATTTTTCCACAAACAATACCACCATTATTTTTTTGCTTTGATTACATGTACATTTTTATAACTACTAAAGATGTTGACTGATTCCTGGAAGTTTAAATAGTCAGTTATTGTGAAAGGAATATTATTCACCATCTACAATATTTCTCAAACCTTCAAAAGCTGAAATTTTCCCGAATTACAGGCAAGACAATAAACAGTAAGTTCATGGAGCATCAGTCCTTTGTACTTCCTTTTAATATTGATGTTCAACAGTTTAGCAGTGTTGTCCTGGTACTAGACCTCCAGAATGTCAAATTGTACATTTATGTGGTGAAGTGTATGAATACAAGGGTTATCTCACAGTTATGCTTCAGGTCTTGAATGGGTCACCATGTCACCCTGTGGCTCTTGTTTGCTGCTCACAGCTGTGATCAAAGCACATTGCTGTTCCCACCTGCCTTGTGTGCCTGGGTGTTCCTCTCCTTAGAAACAATGACCGGAGATACAAACCATGCTGATCTGAGTGGGGATGTGCCTGGGACAATTTAACCCTGCAACTGGAAAAGGTAGTTTTTCACCAGCATAGATGTAGCTGAGATGGATATGGTGCCAGGAATATTTGATTTAAAATAAAATTGGTCTTTAAAACCATTTGGAAATGGTTTCTAAAAATGTAGCTATAATCCATGTAAATGCATCTAAATTCCTCAGAAAGCATTGTATGTTTGTATGTCTGACAGGTAACCAGAGAAATCAGCTGTTTTAATGAGTTAAAACAGTCTTCCTTCAATCTAAATCCCATAATACAAAACTTCTCTCATTTTAATGGACAGTAGCTGCTAGTATTGTGATTACTAGTTGTAGTAATAATGGTAGTTTAGAGTCTGAGAATAAAATAAGAGTTTTGAGGACAATATAACGCCCACAGATGTTCAGGAACCCCAGTCTTAAGATTTGCTTACATGCTTGCTGTTAGAGCTATGCATAGAAGCCAAATTAAAATCATTGTAGTGTCTAAAACAAACACATTTGCCTGACAGCAAATCAAGTTAGAGCTAGGACATCAGTACTGTTCATAATTAACGTTGATCAATGCTGAAACATAATATTGTCATTGAGATCTTCTGGCCTCTCTTGCTTTTGGTGCACAGCTACTGCTTAATAAATCTGGGAGTCTTTCTCTCGCTGCTCTTGTGCCTTACTGGAACTCAGGGAAGGCAGAGGAGGAAGCTCTCTAGAGGGAAAAAATCCCATCCTAGAAAGAAATAAAGATGAGATTGAAAAAGGCAGCCTAGGACTGGAAGGGGAAGCAAAACAATGATGAAACATTAAGCATAGAGTCTGGGAGCAGAAGGACCAGAGACACCAGTGTGAACAGGAGCTGGTGGCTGTGGAGACAGTGAGACAGGCTAATGAGACATAGAGTGGAGAAAGAAGATTTCAATGACGTAGCTCTCCCAGATGAAAGAAATGAAAAATTTTCATGGAACTGTGTCAGTTTTCTCAGGAAAGGAATCATCTAGAGGCTGAGGGAGGCTGGAAGCACGACAGATGTGCCCCCTCAGGAAGTATCTTGAGTTCCAATAGAACAAACTGTAAATGATGGTATAATGGTGGCTTATGTGCACAAAGCACTTCTATAGACAACCTTAATCCTGGTATTGGCACTCTAAATGACACTCTTGCACTCTTCTAAAAGAATTTTACTGTTATTCTGTTTACATACAAATATATTACATTTCAAGTGGCTAGATAGAAATTGTGTTGTAATTGTTTCCTCAGCCAATAGTTCTGGTTTATTAAATCGCTAATAGTTGTCTGCTAAGAAGAAAGAAACATGCCCCAAGAAATAAAAGGAATTATTTTAAAGGTCAGTATTACTTAAGCACTTGTTTCATGCTTTCAGCAGATTGGAGTTAGAAATAATTGGAAAGCATACTGATATTGCGTGTGATGGATCAGAGGAAAAAGCTTACACAAAAGATTATGTTTATGTTCAGTGCCTCAAGGAAGTCATTGACTTGGAAATGCATAAATGCTTTATACAATAATTATTAAATATACATGTAATACTAAGGCAAAGATTAAACTTGATTTCAGTTTCCCAGAGGAGATGCCAAGAAAATAAATAAATAAATAAATAAAATCTATACTATCTATACTGTGAGAACTCTAAGCTATATATCTCAAATATAGCATCTTTATTTTCTTTATCTGAGGGGCCATGATGACACATCATTTAACAAAATTCCTTAAGACAAATTCTCCTGCCAGTGTTACAGTTACATTCTAATGCTGCTGTAGTGCAAAGTAATTTATGTTTACAATAACATGGAAATGGAAATATAATCTGTGGAGTTTTGGTTTAGCCTGACCTTTGAATTGAACCATTGCATTTCAATTCATATGTAGTAAACCTATTAAAGGTTATCTGGGTACTGGTACAGCAAATTTTGAAAGTTTTCTTTTTTCTTTCTCCATTTAAGTTGTTGTTAAATTTAATCTAGGTGAAGAACACAACAAAATTATTTTAGAAGAACTTGTTGCAAGAACATTTGTTTTTCTGATGTTTACTACATACAATTATTATTTGTATGTAAAATATGTGCTTTTTATCTATGCATGTGCACTTCTGTATTCTACATCTTACAGACCCAATGATATCAAATTATTACCATCAACTCTTTTTACTCTCTTATTTCCTATCTTGCATTTTACATTGTAAAAAACGTAATTATACAGTAAAGCATAATTATATGGTAGGGAAAATTGTGAAGAGATGGATGAACTGAAATAAGGGAAATATTTAAAAATTAAACAGAAAGGATAAAAGGAAACATTTATTTAGACAAAAGTGAGCAGAAAATGAGTCTTATGAAAATAATTCTAGAAAGTCCTCCTGTATTCTGCCAAATTCTCTCATAAACATACACTTTTTATTCTAAAGACAAACAATGAACAAATTTTGCTGCTATAACTTCTTGATTTTGATGCATATTGACTTACGTCTTTTTTTTATTATTCTTGCACTTGGACCAGCAAACTGTTTAAGTTTGGGATAAGTTTTACACAGATGGAAAAATAGTAATTTTCAGATCTTAGTTTCTAGGAGATTAAGCTGCAGACTTTTTAAGACTTGTATGATTCTGTCTAAGTTTCTAGAGTAGTGTGAATGTAATTCTGAAAAATGGTTAGCAAATGGTTATCAAAATAAATTTGACATAAAATGAATAACTTTCCTGTTTTAAAAATGCTAATTTTAAAAATATGTTTGAGAAATAACCTTATTTTATTTAAGGTTATTTCTATTTGAGAAATAACCTTATTTTAGTTTACTTTTTATTTTAGCATCCTGAATCAATCAATCAATTTCTAGGTTTATGAACTCATAAGGATCTCCCTGAAGCAAGTTCACTTTGAGAGCGTATTTCTATTTATTCATAAACATACACTCTCATAAACATACACTTTTTATTCTAAAGACAAACAATGAACAAATTTTGCTGCTATAACTTCTTGATTTTGATGCATATTGACTTACGTCTTTTTTTTATTATTCTTGCACTTGGACCAGCAAACTGTTTAAGTTTGGGATAAGTTTTACACAGATGGAAAAATAGTAATTTTCAGATCTTAGTTTCTAGGAGATTAAGCTGCAGACTTTTTAAGACTTGTATGATTCTGTCTAAGTTTCTAGAGTAGTGTGAATGTAATTCTGAAAAACGGTTAGCAAATGGTTATCAAAATAAATTTGACATAAAATGAATAACTTTCCTGTTTTAAAAATGCTAATTTTAAAAATATGTTTGAGAAATAACCTTATTTTAGTTTACTTTTTATTTTAGCATCCTGAATCAATCAATCAATTTCTAGGTTTATGAACTCATAAGGATCTCCCTGAAGCAAGTTCACTTTGAGAGGGTATTTCTATTTATCCGCATGCCTCTGAGGTGTGCTCATTTGTTTTTTTGTTTGTTTGTTTGTTTTTCTGATGAAATAGGCTAAATCTGTATGTAGCAATTATTTAATTGCTGATTTGGTTAAACAACAGTTTTCCTGTCTTCTCTATGGTCAGACCCTCCCACTGAGGATCAAAAACTGTTAACAAAACTCAATTAATTTTGTCATGATTTATTGAATTAACTAATATTGCATTTGAGGAATAGAGGATAGGGGAATTTTGAATGGGTACATGAGGGAATTTAAAAATAAATAAATAAATAAATCAGAGAAATACCACTTAGAATTTTCAAATAGTTTTGGTGAATTAAACAAGTACTTTATAACCAAATTTAATATATTTTGCTTGATTTCATCAGATGAAAATATTGCACTTTTTCTTTTTGATCTACTATTTTTGCTAAAGCAAAATAATTTGAAATTTTCAGAAATATTATTAATCCTTGCTCACATTAGAAAGTCTGCTTTTTCTTAATGTCAGGAAAAAGGAGTTTTGTATTTCCATTTAGTTTGAGAAAGTTTTTGTTTGTTTGTTTGTTTTTTCAGGCAAGTATCATTACTGAATCTTTTTTAGGAAACATTAAACTAATGTTTAAATTAGTTTTCTTTCTCAAATATTAGACTCAAATTTCATAATACATTTTTATTTGCTCCATAAACAATCTCTCTGATGTTTCACTTTAAGCAGAAGAAAATAGATACAGTACTAACCACTTTTTCAGCTCAATCAATTTTAAAATATTGGGTAAGAATCAATATTTATCTTGAGGATGAATCAGTTTTGATTGATAGCTATACTCTTAAATACAGACTTTGAAAAGATGTAGTTTCTTAGGGTGTATTATTTACCATTAGGTGAAATCAATCAATATGTGATTTACCTGGCTGGCTATTTAAAATAATACAATTTGTCATAAATGGCATGGACTGGAGATGGAAGTGTGCCTCTAACTCCAGGTTATGCTGTCACACTGATCGTCTTTCATTATTTTTAATTGCTAATGCATTTACACCTCTTCTAACCCAAAGCCAAATGAAGTTGATTAAAGCAGATGAAGGGCAGAAAAAGGACTAAGAGGTTGTAATATGTTTAGTATTTATAAAATGAGTTATATAGTGAGACCTATGACATAGCCTATACTGAACTGTATTTTGCAGACACAATTAGTCCATGTTAGGTCCATTTTTTTTTTCTCTAGGAGACATGAAAATACTGGAAATGATAGTCCATTTCAATCCTGTGAATTACTCAGTCACCAGAAACAAGTATGCTATTCACGCGTAGGAAAAACAATTGTTCCTAAGGGCTAGTGTAGGAATATACCACATACCTACTAGATACCTTTGTGCTGTTTTCTTCCATAGGACAGTCCAGTCTTATGACCTCCTGCCCACAGACAACATAACATTTCCATTAATGTTCTGTTTGTATATCCCTTTGAGAACAAATCTGAGCTCTTACAGTGGTTTGGTTTAAAGATCTCATTTAAGCTGCAACTCCAGGACCATCTGTTCAGGCAGCATACACCTGGGGGCAGTTTTAGCATGCAGTAGCTGTAGCTTCTTCTGCAAAGAAACATGCATTACAGAGTATGAAGAGAGGTTTTGGGGATTATTTTGTGTTTTAATTCCCTTCTGGGGAGCTATGAATATATGACTTGCATGTATTTTAGCTTGTCCAAAATCCTCTGAAAGGTATCTCATCCTATCCCCTTCCTCATCACCCCTTTAAAATATTCAATTCTCATATGACCAAAATTATGACACATTTGCAGTTATTCATTAATTAGTGTATCTGGAAACAAAAAGGCCTTGTTTTTTTTCCCCATGAAAAATTACCTATTTATTAAAATGTGATACCTAGTAAATATCATGCTCTTATTCTTCCATTGCACACGAGAATGAGGTCATCTGCCGACCACATCTCTTCCTCAGCCCACTAAATCACACACTTTGCAGCTGTCAGCCAATTAAATGAAGTTTCTCTGATAATATAAATGAACTTTATTTGGCCTCAACAAGAGCATTTGCCCAAGATCAAGACCAGAAGGAGAGTGAAGAAAGGGGCAACACTGGTAAACACTCAGGAATTCTTAGCACAGTCAGGGTGTCAGGGACAGGAATGCCCTGCAAGACAACTTCAGTCCTAAGACTCAGCCAGATGGTACACCAGCCATCTGTAGATTTTATTATTAATAATAATAATTTATTAATTTACTGTTATTATCATTATCATTATTATCATAATTATCATTATGCTAACCACATAGACAACTCACACTGCAATTTAGGATTCACAAGCTGTGGCAGCAGACACCTCTGTATCTGGCATAAACGTACACTGCTGCTTATTCCAGAAGGCACCCAAAGGGAGGGGAAGCACTCTAAGCTACAGCTACATGGAAATTTCCCATGGCTGGAAGCAATCATCCATAGCAGTAAGCTGTTATAGTAGACCCAGCACAATTTACCTCCAGGACCACTAGCTTTCACCCAAAGCAGGTTTGGTTTGGGAGTTGGTCTGAGCCGGAGACAGTAAGACACTGAGTGATTTGGCAATGGCTACCACATTTTGAAGGCTGAGAAAGTGTTTTGAAGGCATAGTTTTGACCAGACTATGCCATTTTGCCTCTACTCTTGAAGTGTTTCAAGTTTTCACTTGCAGCTTCTGGTGGGATATAGAAGAATGTACTGCTGTTGCCTCAGACGTTTAGATGTAGAGCTTAGGGAAATGGTTTAGTGGGGACTGTTAGCGTTAGGTCAGAGGTTGGACTCGATGATCTTGAGGTCTCTTCCAACCTAGAAAATTCTGTGATTCTGTGTGATACGCAAACTGTACTGGGTCTGGCTGGGACAGAGTTAACTTTCCCTCCACCAGCCCATACAGTGCTGTGCTCTCCACTTGTAACTAGAACAGCACTGGTATCACACCAAGGTTTTGTCTATTGCTGAGCAGTGCTGGCACTCCCTCCAAGCCCGCAGGAGGGTGGGGGTGGGCAAGCAGTGCGGAGGGGACATCACCAGGGCAGCTGACCTAAACCGACCAAGGGGATATTCCATACCATATGGTGTCACACTCAGCAATAAAAGGAGGTAAAGGGGTAGAAGAAGGAGGGCTCTCATATCTGTCCTCCCCAGCAATCGCTACATGTATTGAGGCCCTGCTTCCCAGAATGTGGCCGAACATTACTCATCGATGGGAAATAGAGAATAATTTTTTTTTCTCTCTCTGTGCTTCCATGCAGCCTTGGCTTTTTGTTTTGTTTTGGTTTGGTTTGGTTTGGTTTTTTTTGTGTGTGTGTTTTTGTTTGTTTGTTTTTGTTTGTTTTGTTTATTTGTTTGGTTGGTTGATTTTTGTTTTGTTTTGTTTGTTTTCTTTTTCCTTCTTCTTCCTTTTCCCTTTAATTAAATTATCCTTATCTCAACCCGTGAACCTTATTTTCTTTCCAGCATACTGTCTTCCCTCCTTCCTTCCTTCCTCTGTCAGCATACAATCTTCCCTCCCTCTTCTTTTGAGGAGGGGGAGTGAGAGAACAGTTGTGGTGTAGTTTAACTGCCCAACAAGGTGAAACCACCACACAAATATGCATTGTTAGTTCTCAAGCCTATCAGAACGTCCATATGCTTTGCAATAATATGTTTGTTGCTACCTTCTTAATTGCTATTTTTGTATACTATTCTTTTACTTGAATATTACACACATTTTTAATTATGTCATTCCATTGTAGAAGATTACTGAAATCCAGAGGTTACTTCTGTGTTGTTGAAATTCTTATCTTGATTTGTTTTGTTTGTTTGTGTGTTTTGTTTTTTTACTTATGAGAGTTAGCTATTGTTTACATACTCCCGTCAGTTTCGATTATTGTTTCTAGTTATTTTCTAGTTATTATTTCTAGTATTATTTTGTTTGTTTTCCTGCTTACAATTTAATACACTTTTCAAAGTTGGTTCATTTTGCTAAAAAAGAAGAGTTAGTCAGGAAAAAGAAGAATATTACACTCGTGATGTTGCTTCTACCTAAAAATGAGAAAATAATAGAAATGAGAGCACCAACTGAAAAGTGAGCTGATGTCAACAGGTGGCATGGTCCAAGCTGTTGACCCAAGAGTCTATAAAGGAAGAGGTAGCAATAAAAAAGGTTGAAGGACACTCAATACAGACCCATCAAGCTGTAAATTCTACCATATGAAAGTGTTTAATTCAGCTCTCCACTGGATTTTCTGTTTTGTCATCCCAGGTGTCTATGATGTCTATCTTTTATCATTTGTGTTGATTTATCAGGAAAATTGATTACACAGTATGTAGCTGAAGCCAATTGTCTGTCATGTTGTCACATTGTCTCTGACTCAGCCATGGCAATTTACTGTTTTCTGTTTTATACCTAGATTGTAAGTTCCTTCGGGGAGAAACCATGTTTTTCTCTGGTTTCAAACCACATGTTGTGATGAAATATTAGGCCTCGGGGTATTGTTTTTAGGCATATTGATAGAACAAATTAATAAAAATCATTTAATATGAAACAAATCTGTTATGTGTATGGAATGTTAGAACATAAGGACTGAGGGGAAAGTTAGGTTACTTTAACTTGGGTCAGACATAAATGTTCAATGTATTTGACCTTAATGAGAAAGTGCTTCAAAGTATTATACTATGGGAGGATATATTTAGTTTTCTTAATATTTTCAAAGGGCATGAAAGCACCAGTTCTCTTTATCACATTGTAAAAGTTTAGTTCTTGTCCCTTCAAACAAGGTTTACTGGTTTAGACTTCCAAGTCTGACTGACTTTTGAGAGAGACCTCTGAAGTCAGATTTATATGTCAGGATGGAAGAATCCCAACTAGATAAATAGACAACTCCACCCTTGAGAAGGAATCTAGCTGTTGGATTTAGGTTATCACGATGCAGATGACTTTTTAAAAATAAGAATTCCCAAAATGTTAAGGTATTCTTGTGATCTAGTTTGGCCAGATTTACTATGAGGGACTAACTTTCAGACCTGGATAGCCTTGCCACTTTAACTGATCTGATGGAGGATATGGGTGATTATGTACATCTGTCATCTGGGTCCCAGTGTGAATTCTCTTGATTGAAAACAGTGCAGTAGGTGCTAGAGGCATTGCAGCCTGGTACTTTTAAGCCATGGGGAATCATTTATGACATTACTGCTGCCATAGAAACCTATTTAAACTCAACAAAAACTCAATTCATGGAAAAAGCTTTTGAGTCTGAATCATTCATATGTAGTTATTCCTAAAAGGTTTGACAATGTAGTCGAGATTTCTGGAAACATTTTACAGTCCCTCAGAACAGTAGTTTTATTCATATGGTTTAAAACTCTGACTCTATCATAATGTAGTCACATGTTTTGTCATTTTGGTAGAGTCTTAACATTTTGCACCTGTGTCTGCATAATATCAATTTCTAAAGAACTGAAGAAATCTGTAAGAGCTATTGAATTTCTGCTGCTGAATTCTCAGAATTTCAGAGCCCAATACTCTCTGACCGTGTTCATTCATGTATTCCACAAAAGGAGGGTTTAATGGTTAGTGCCAAATTTCCTTATTTGAAAGTATTTGTCAGTACATGGAATTTTGATTTAGAAAAGTAGTACAGCAATATACTGAAATCAGAAGATAAGCAATTGCAATATACAGTTGAAATGTGATAACTATTGCCAATCTGTTTATGCTCACCATCATGACACTGGATGTCCCCCATCTCTTGGAAAGAATATACACATGAGTTGAAGCCAGTTCAAGCCCTTTGCTCTCTTCCAAGTTCATTTTGCTGGTTGTTTGATTTTTATATTCTTATGTTGGGCTGAGCCTCTTCCTTTCCCTCATGCTGGGCTGGTTGGCACAGGAGGACAATGCTTTATCTAATTATTTAAGGGAAGGCCATTTACAGAGCTAGTTAACCTACTCAACTGATACAGCCATTCATCTACAGTAAAGGCCAACCCTTGGTACTGAGATAAGTTTTAGCTCCCTTTATGACAGCTGTGGCCACTTCCTACATTCTTTTCTGAGATTTGTAACCACATCATTCTTGCCTGCCTTTACTGAGCCTCTTTCATTGTAGAAACTCATTGATTAGTCACGCAGAATCTGTCATGTTGCAAATTACAGCAAATATTCTTGGAAGAACAAAATATGAATAAAAAAGATAGTGGATCATACATTCATTTGCCTCTTTCCTTAAGTTTAAAGTAGAGAGTTTTGACCATGTTCAGATAATAAAGCCACACAAATTCAGTTAATAAAAACATTTAATTTGTAAAATACACCTTTTTAGTCAAATCTCCTGGAATACATAAAAGATGTCATAAAACAGAAAAATCAATAAACAAACAGAAATGCAGTACTGAAATATGGTATATTGGAAAGAAAAAACAGAAATAGAAATATAAACAAAATATGAACAGAAATATGGTACATGGAAAGGTAAAGAATAAATCAACCATATGAATAATTGTTTTTATTAAAGAATTAGTACTTTGATACCAATACAAAGATTTGTTTTTAAATGTGTTTTTTTTTGTTGTTGTTTTTTTTTGTTTGTTTTTTTAAAAAAAGGCCTCTGAAAGAATATCCAGTTATTACAGATAAGGCCTTTAGAGAATAAGCTAAAAGAAGTAAAACTTTTCATCTATATGTAAAAATTAAGTTAGGAGTATGTTCTTAAGCAAACTGTTTGTTAATTGCAGATCTAGCAAAGACCTCATACTCAGATTATCATAGTTTTACATAAGCTATCTAATAAAAGGAAAATAAAGTTATTTAAGTTTCAAAATCAGTTCTCATAAATCAGTTCTTTTCTGTTGAGAGAGGTGATTGATTTTTTATTTGCATCTCTGTTTGCAGAGTTTCTATGCGTTCAGAAAATAAAGTTCATCAGTTGGGTCCAGATCGGGCAGAGTCCATTGCCCAGAGTAGTGTCATACTACACTGAGCCATCAGCTTTCCAAACTGTAAAGTGACTTAGGGATTTTGCCTGCCAGGTTACCTGTAGATGGCTTGAAGACAATCTATAAAATGGTACCTGTGAGAGAGCTGAAGGTGGGTTGTGCATGGCCACATCTGGTATTTAGTGGCAGCTACAATATAGGCCTTGGCATGGAACAAGAATATTTAGAGCTATCTTTTTATTCATTTCAGATGGCTAGAATTCTTGCATCTTTTACTTCCTTCTCACCACAGATTCTGTTAAACAACATAAACAGAAGTGCTAAATTGGATGTCTATATATCCTATATATATATCTATATATATATCCTGCAAGAGCAGGGATATATTCAAGATATTTTGGTAAATTCATGTGTGATGTTTATATACTAAATATAGTATATAGACAGGCAATTACCTTTTTGTGATGACAGAGATTTCATGGCTTCAGACTGGGAGGACTAAATAAAAATTTATAAAGTATGGTATAGCATGACCGCTGTAATTATTCATAATCTTTATTGCACTTGACTAGGTCCCACAGCTTTGTTTTAAGTTGCAAAGCACATACATTCTTTAATTGATGGACAGTGAGGTACAATTATCTGAAGATTTTTGGTTTTCCTGTTCAGAAAAATCTTGCTTTTATTACTGGGAAAGTTATCTTCATGTATCAATTGCATGATAAAATGCCATAGTATTAGTTTATTGTCTACTTTTTTTTCCATGTTAAAAATACTAAATCTCATTTCTCTTGATTGGAATATTCCTCTACAGTTATAAGAGATTTTTCCCTTCTACTGAGGAACTGAAAGGAATGTTTAAGTTTAATGTAAAAGGTTTACTGTAAATTTTTGTTGGTAATTTATGCAAATGAGAAACTCTTTGATTTTACTCACCTTTAGCTTGTACAAGAAATTCTCATCTGGAAAGATTGTCATCCATTAAATTTTACTTTCAACTTTTGACTGCTTTTTAGTGTCATCTTGATTGCAAAAATCTCTCCAGCTAATGTTATTTGTCGTATCTATATATTATTATAGATATTATAGTATTATATATAATTATGCTGTGCCCTCCTTTCCTTGTTTGTTTGCTTCTAATTTTGTTTGGTGAAAGTTTGGCACATTTTTCGCAGCTTTCTGAGATGGCTAAACTTTTTTTTATCAGATATACCAAGTAGTTGATGAGTGAAGGGAGGTTCCTTTACTTATTTATTTACTTTTATTTGCTTTCTGCTTTGCTGAATAGATATTTCCAGCTTATTCTTTTTAAATTTATCTCCTCCTTTTGCTGAGTTGCTCATCAAAGAAAGCATTAGCCGCGTTTGAAGACCTGACAGAATAAGCTGTTTGAGCTTGTTAATTGCTATCAGCTATTAATTACTTATTGGTTTCTCAGAGCAAGCACATAGATTAATATAAGGTTCCTATAACATGGACACTTCAGGGATACACTCCTGATTGCATTTGTGAGCAGTGGCATGTTGTAACAGTATTATTTCATCTGCTGCTATGAGGCTGGTGAAGGTACTGGAATAAATCATCCTGGCTATAAATGGAGGAAAGAATGACAGGTGAGACCTGCCCTTGGGCTTGAACTGTAGCTCTTTGCCCAGCTACAATAAAAATTTGCCCTTTAAATCAATATGCTGCACAATTATAAATAAGCCTCAAGGAATTAATAGGTTGCAGCTACTGACTTATTTTTTATAAGATTTTTTATTATTATTATTATTTTAATAGCTCTAATTCAGATTGCTTTCTGCACCCATAGGCTCCAAATAGAGGGGTACCAGGGCAAAAGTTGCATTGTGTAGTTGTATATTTTGGTTGTCATGAAAAATAAAAACATCCAACTTAGGAAAGATAGGATCTTGTCTCATTTAGCAATATTGCATTATGAATCGCTATAGAAACACCTTTGAGAAGATTTGTGAGGTTATAGTAGTAATGCATTTCACCCTAGCTGGCAATTATAAGCATAATCTGAAACAGGTGTTTCATTTCTGTTAAATTTGTGGTGTTTGACTTTGTTGGGATGTTTACTTGTCTTTTTTTTTTTTTTTTTTTTTTTTTTTTTAATGGAAATATCCTGTAAATGCTTGGTGGAAAAAACATGTTTTTAAAATACAGCTTTTTTACATGTTAGCATGTTTGATTGTTTGCTTTAATTTCTGAACCTCAGGGATTAACACATCTTGCAAAAATACAAATCATAACTGATTATACAGTAAAATACAAAAAGAGAGCTTGTGAAGTGTTTCTATACAGTGAATGATAGACATGTATCTATGGTCAGATAGAAAATATGTCTGTATGCATTCTGTTTCACAGGGGAGGCATAACATAAATATGGTTTGTTTATGTTGCACATACACTGGGATTTGTGAAGATAAGTATCATTAAAATCATGTTTTCTCTTCTCACTTGAGCCACTGTGATTTCAGAGGAAGGGTGATAAGCAAGGACTAAACTGTAGTCTAGTATAAAGGGTCATGATATTTAGATGTATCTGGAAAAAGACTTAGCAGGCCGTTTGTATATGTGTGTTTGTGAGAGTGCATGTATTTTACTAAAACACAACCTTAGAAGGGTAAATTTTTATTTCCTCTCCCCTTCATATGACTCTTTCAGATCTTGTGGTGATAGATGTAATCCTAAACTTAGGCTTTCTGAACAGAAGAGCTCAAAGTTGTCATGTATACCCTGTTCTGAAAGATATCATCTATGTTTATTTAGTTATCTGGAGACACAATGTAGTAAGAAAAGACAGATGTAGTACTGAATTGGTAGTGATGTAGTAAGATAATGAACTTCAAAGAGGATCAGTAGCTCTACAGCACCTCAAAGGCAACCGGGCTTGTTTGAAGTGTAGCTTTCATTTAGAGGGTTAGATCTGGATCAGCAAATCTCCAGACTTTTCAAAGTGACAGTTACACTTCAAACAAGCCCAAATGTTCCTGATGTGTGAGCGGAAAGGGTGGGTGCAGAGGGAGGGGGTAGGAAGGTTGAACAGGGGTGAAGATTAGGTAGCAATAGGAGCTGCAGGAGGAGAAGAGTTTTCAGATTCCAGGAATTTTCAGATTTCAGGCCTTTGACATATACTTATGTCAAAATATACATATTTTTAATTAAGCCTAATTAAAAACAAAATAAGATGTGGGTTTGCCCATTTTTGAATTTTCTATTTTACAGAGAAACATGAATAGTATTAGGTGGAGTAACCTAAGTTAGCAAAACTTTAGTCTGGTTCATATATTGTTTTATGTATGTTTCATATATATTCATTTATATGAAGTGACCATATGTATATTTGAGTATTTCTGGCAAGATGTGGTGGTTTTACCCAGCTGGGCAGATGAGCTCCACCACGACCACTCTCTCTCTCCCCCACCTCAAAGGGAAAGGGGGAGAAGATACAATGAAATGGGCTCAAGGGTTGAGATGAGGACAGGGAGATCACTCACCAATTGTCATCACAGGCAAAACAGACTCAGCATAAGGAGATTAAAAGAATTTATTGCCTATTACTAACAGACTAGAGCAGTGAGAAACTAAAAGTAAATGAAAAACACCTTCCCCCCATCCACCCTTGTCTATGTCCCCCCCATGGAATCACAGGGGAACAGGCAATGGGGCTGTGGTCTGTCCCCAATCACTTGATTTTATAAAGTTACATTTTTATTATTTTATTAAGCATACCTAAAATATTAAAAGATTGAATGTCAATTATTTAATGTACTATGAAAGGGAAAAATACAATTTTGCTGTGGAAGGAAGGATGTGCTCTAAATCAGAATAGCAGACTTGTTGACCTATTATTAATAGCTGAATTAGTGATCAGTGATAAGATTCACCCAGAGACACTGCTGAGGAGGAAGGGAAGGAGACAAGTATCAGAACAGTGCGTGTTCCCCAAAATGAGGGAGAAGTAAAGATCACTCTATATTTTGTCAAGTTTGCCTGGAAGAATGCAAGATGCTGTGCAGAGGAATAAGTCAAAGCTAAGAAAGTTGAGAGTTTGAAATGTAAATCAGGCATGCTAAAAATCAACCAGACTTGTAAACTGGAATTGGCAACAAAATAAGCTGTAGATTCCTTATCAGAATTGTAGGACATGGACTATTCTGTTTACTGGTAAGTATGTGTTTCATTTTACAGTCACCCTCCATATATTCTCTCTGTCAGGATTTATTTTAGGTTATTTCTTAGGGCCATATACTGACCTCAATCTGCCTTATAATGAGAGTTGTATGTATGTGTTTATATGCTGAAGCCATTGTACAGTCTGTAAAGCACTTCAATAATTTGCATATTATGTCGGGAGATCCCAATTGTTGGATTATGAGCATAAAATAAAACTGTGCCAGCAATGGGAGGTAGTAGTCATGTAATTCAGTACAGAAATTTATTCTTTGCTTATTCTGCTTCTTTGTAACTATTTCACAAATTTTATATTTAATATTTAAATATCTGAAAAAATATGCTAACCAACTGGAATAAAGTCAATCCCACTTTCCTTTGTCTTCAGTCCTTTATGAAATTGTTTTATAAATTAGTTATAGTCTGTCGTTTTAGACCATATTTTGCTCTTTTTCTTTATTATATAGATAATCAATTTTTAACTGTGGAATGGTAAATTGTCATCAGTTTTGTTGCAGTACAATATTTAATCAATCAAGGCATACTCTTGTGAATATCTTTGATGTTAAAAGATATCATTTGAAAAATAATAATTTACTCTAATTTAGTCTGCAGCATAACTATATCCACAAATTGTGTCCTTTTAAAAGGGGTGGATATAAGTATTTGTGGGACAAAGATTCTGAAATACAACAATTAAAGCACATTGTAATCCAGTCTGTATTTTCATCCTATACTATCTATAATATTGCAAACTGTTTAAAAGTCACCCACCTAAATTATAAATTATGCTTTATAGTATTCACAAATGAGTGCTGTTTTCCCCATCTCACCACATTTCAGTAATAATCCAAGAACTGTTTATTTTGGTTGTAGACCCTCTGTTCCTCAGTGTTCCCATCAGTAAGAAGCAAAGATCTTAAAACACAATTGTTGCTGTTTTTAGAGTATGTTGTTCTTCACCTATTCTAAATTGAACCAATCTAGTTAACATAAACTACAAAATAAGAGACCTTTAATTTTTCCATTTGATTGCTTTAGGGAAGAGAAAGAAGACTTCAATTTCATTATTGTTCATAAGTAGGAGAGAAGACTCTAGTTTGATATAATTATATTTGCTACATCATAACAACTAAAAAAGTATTTAAAAGTACATTATATTTTTATAAATTTTAACATTGAATTCTTATGGATGGAGACTTTAAAGTCCTTTGAAGCCTCAAGCTTTATAGCTTGATACTAAGGATAACAAATAAGAAATATTGAATTATCATCTACTGCCTTGTGTTTGATATGACTTGTGAACTCATATCTACTATCATAATTAACAATTCTTACAGAACAAAGAATACTTCTTGTAACAAATTAAAAAACAGTTGTTGATTGTATCATGCCCTTTTTTCCTAGCTCTACTATTACTGTAACTGTGTAACCTAGCTTTGTTTTGATAGAGCACTACCTATTGGTATTCTTCAGGAAGCGTCAATATATATGTTAGTGATCGATATATATAGAGAGATAATGCAGAACACCAATTCTAAATTATTTTAAAATAGAGAGAGTGGGAAAAAATATTAAAACAATAGATTGCGTACCTCACTCAGCAGGTTTCCAATAAAGAGCAACTGACTGACAAAAAAAAATAAGAGTATCAACAGAACACTTTTTACCTGGTATTGAATGAAAATCAGGTTTCTAAATTAGAAATTTTCAGGCTAATTCTGATTGGGAAATAATGGAACACAGGCTTGTGTTCAGCTTTTTGGTCCTGATGAGAATGTTAGACTCGGGTCATTACTTGTGGCTGTACTAATTTTCAGTGATTCTAAAAACATGAATTACCTTCATATTATTATTATAGACCTAGATTCAAGTGGACTCTATAATGGCAAATTTGTGCTCATGTCTCCTATGTAAAATGTCGTATTTATTCCTGAAGTAATCCTGAGAAAGAAAATCATTGCAATAAATTGAGGCATAGCCATAATGCTCATGCTGCTGGGGAGATTCACTTTCACTTCTTGAATCTCTAGGAATGCAACAGGAAAATTAGGCAGAAAAATCAGGCAGAATACACCACAAGTCCTAGCAGTTCTATATTCTTCCTTTTATCTATAACTATATCTAGAAATACTGGCATTTTGACTAATATATTAACAAGTAACAATTAATGTTTCTTTTTGGTTGACTTTTAAAATATAATTTTGAAAATTTGAGGGTTACTTGTGCTACTAAAAATCATGAAAATGATATAATACAACTGTTGAAATTAGATGACATTTATAGAAAAAAGTCAGGTTATGCGTGCTATAAAGCTAAACCGAAATATAAATAACTGAATATATATATATATATATATAGTATATTTAAATAACTGAACTCATTTAATATGTTAAAGGGCCTTAATGAGATGTGCATTTAATGTGGTAAAATTCTTAGTTCTCCCTTATTATTCTTTCTGGTGTTTTCTAGAAGCAAAATAAGTGTTTACATTTTTAGGCATTGAAAGAGAATTTGGAGCATTTTGTTATTGTTTAGAAAATCCATTTACTTCTGTTTTAATATGGGACCAGAGTCTTTCAAGTAACTACTCCATTCATAATAGTAGGCCATCCACAGAGAGTCTACACTCTTCTACGGAGAAAGGAATGGTTGAATAAAAAAATATATATATTTGTAAACTTTAGTTCAAAATACAATATAACTTCAACAGAGCATTTAAAGGATGAGTTCTGTCATGATGGAAAGCTATATAACAGCTCTTCACTTGTCCCATTTTCTGTTCAATAAAGGTATTGATATCATTTATTCTTGTAGATAACATTGGCTCCAAGCCTCTAAAAAGTGTTTTTTGTGTTTTTTTTTTTTCTTTTCTTTCTTCCAAGAAGCATTGACTGTGTACTTATGTGTGTGTAAGTGTCTGCATACTTCATAATTTCAATCCATGCCCAGAGTTCTGAAAACGGAAAAAAGAAAAAAAAAAAAAAAAACGTGGGGTCACAAGTCCACTGTGTTACTGAGTTAGTTTTCTCTCTTATGTAAAAGAAATCTCCTCCTCTTCATTTTTCTCTGTGAATTAATGAACTCTCACATTGTCACATTTAATCATAGTTTTCAGAAGCTTGATATCATGCAGTCCACTAAATAAGCCAAACGAGCATCAGTAATGCCTGGGTAGTTTGAAACATATTTAGTGGATAAGTAAGAGTCAATAAGACCACACCCTCCCTATCTGAACCCTTGGCACAAATTAACCAAAGTAACTCTCAGTTCAAATTAGAGATTCATTGTTATGCATGAAGAGACCAAAATTTTCATCCTGAAATCCAAAACATATGTCATGTTTTTACCTGGATATTGTTATAATACAGTGTTTCAAGGTACGGTATTGCAGGATTTAGAGTTTGAGTTTTCTAATCTAACCCCCTTATTTTGAGTGTAAATGTAACGTTAAACATTTCAGAAGATTGACACAAAACTTGTGATATTAAACCTAAATATTGAAATCTTTTATTCAACCTAATCTAGAATGAAGGACTATTATTATGGCTCTTCTGTAGTAAGAAAAAAGGAGACTCTCATCCAGAACTTTGAAGTGTTTTGTCTTGCTAATAGCTGTCAAAAAGGTCAAAATTTCTGTGTTAGTAGTGGCAAAGTTGCTAAAATAAATCCTTGGTTAAACAGCATTAAGTATTTTTAGCAATATTTCCAATGAAAGAATAGGAAAAGAAAGAAGGTACAATTTTAGAAAACTGAAGTGGATGAAAATACAACAAATGAAAGGTTAAAGCTCCCAGGGAATTGTAGTAGATAGTCATTTCTCATGTTAAATGACAAACATCCAAATTAGTGGGAAGGCAAATCTGTCTGTGTAGATAGTGTTGAATATAAAATAAAAATGGTAAACCCTAGCCATTATTTATCCATGCAGAGATTAGTTTATTCATTCCTGAAATGAACCATGTTTCAAAACTGGAAGTTCCAGAGGAGTTTTTAAGCTGAATCTCCCCAGTGACTTTGAAATTGATTTTTTTTTCTTTGTCTTACAAATTTTTTCAAATTTCTCCATTCTTTCGTTAAGGATGTGGGTGTGTGTATGATGAGAGGCTGTTTGCCTTTTTCATTTGGGTTCAACTCACTCCATACTGTACTATACTCACAGGCTGACCAGTAAAGCGTTGCAGCTCTAGGGTCTCATTTCTATGGCATGCTCTTACCTTGGAGGCTAGTTGTATAGGTTTTCTGTTCATTTGGTCACGCAAAATGAGCCTTGCAGAGCTTTCCTGGGAACAATAAGCAAAGAAAGCATTTATTAAGCTAGTCCCTAGTGGTAGAGATTTGACAATAAGGAAGCTGTGGTATGCCTCCTCTGCACAGTCCTGCTGCCAGCACATCTGGCAGCATTGACAGCCTGGCTGTCCCAGTGGCCTCCCACTCTCCTGGGCACCCTTGAGCACTGACTGTATCTCAGCTGCTTCACCAGGGGATGTCCTTGACTCTTGGATTGTAATACCAAATGGTCCTTTCAGTGGTCACAGATTTCTGTTGCATTGGTTTTCAAGGCTTCTGCTGTCTCTTCAAAGATACACATGGGATAAGTGAAGAACTGTCGTTTTGAGTCAGCTATTTGCCAGTTAGACTGAGTGTTACAGCCCAAGACAAAAAGGGAAACAACAGGCCAAATAGGTCCCAAGATTATATTTATTTTTCTGTTGTTTATCATGACAAAAAAAAAAAAAGTGTCCTGATATCATTTTGTAGTATAAGAACAATGAAATCAACTAAATAATTTTCATGGCTTTGATTCTCTTTATTTCTTAATTAGCTTTATATCCAAACAACTTGTACATAAGCTTTAAGAGTGCAGTTGTGCCTGTCAAGTCATATTAGTTATGCCACAGATACTACCTTCAGGGCTCACAAAGTATGTCTGACCATGCAAGATTTCTGCTGCAAACAATAATTCCAGATGACAGTATTCCCCTGATCTCTGTTTATACAGGGGGAATTGCAAGAGCAGAGGTTGTTATCATCGCATGTTATTTATTACATAACAAGATAAAAATATGTTTTGCTTTTCATCTAACCTGTGGAAGAAACATCTTCTCTGGAGCATTACAGTTTCATATCTCAGGGATACCTTGGAGTGAAAGGGCATACTTAAAATGAGTTTCACTTGTAATATTGGAAGCATGAATTGAAAAGCAAGTTTTTATGAGCTCTTATCATAGCTGTTAATTTGTCAAAGCAGACGTGACAGAAAAAGAAGCTCTAGGGCAAACTCAATTTTACTTTGAGACTTTCCATGCAAAAGACTTACAATACAAACAAAAAGAAAAATAATTGTCTTTCTATCATCATTCAATTCAGAGAAGTCAAAGCTCTTGACTTGTTAACAGTCACTTGTATCTCAGATGAAGAGATATGGCCACTTGAGCTCCAGAGGTATGACAAAGTGACTCGTTCTTGTAAATACTGTTGCTGCAAATATGTCAACAACAGAGGAATTTCAGAAGATAACAGCAACTGAATAATTAAAATGTTTGAAGGAGCTGTGTCAGTGACTAAGTAAAGAGGTCTAAGATACTAGATACACGTAGCCCAGACAAACTGGCGCTTAATAACCATTAGGGTTATAAGCTGAAAATGTTTGGAGACTGAGAGGACACTGTTAAGTATGGGACTCTAGGAGCAGAATTGTGACTAATGGTTTGTTTTCAAACAAGGGAAAGCTTAAGCTGATGTCAAAAGAAAAATTCACAAAGAATACTATTTATGACGTTCAACAAAGTAGTAGAAATTCAAATGTCTATTTATTTCCGATTATATTGACATAAGCATGAAAGATCATACTGGTGGTAGCAGGCTTGGCCCGGCAGAGCAAAGAATGTGCAATTTTATAAACCCATATCTTTCTCTCTTTGGAAGCAAAAGAACGTTAGCAGACTGCTTTGCCTTACGGCAGTTAGTAACTGGAATCATAAGTTACAAGATGATACTTTCTATCCTTTTCACTACCTCTTACCCATTCAGATACTCAAGTATATACCAAAGGTCTATTTAAATTTCAACTAAAACAAAACAAAGAAATGAAAAATAGTAGATAAAAATGTTGTCATAGTGCCTATATTAGCAGTACTAGCAACATAGATTTACCTACCATAAACACTATAAAGTTCATGTTAAGAGAAGTTAAAGAAATAATATGTGCATATGTGTTTTCCTGCTTCAAAATTCCAATTAAATCTGACCTTAAATTATTGGGTTACTATTAAATATGATATTTCATTTGGTATGTGACATTAATTAACAACCTTAAATACAAGAGTTTAAGCAAAACTAGACAGCATGACAGTGCTAAAGTAAGATCTAAAGGCACAAGTTTTAACAATACTTTTGAAAATTTGAAAGTTTTAAATCCAGTTTACAAAGCTGACTTAAGGACCCTTACATCATATATTGTATACTGCATATCTTACAAAGATTTTGACAACTAGGGTGTAAGATCAAAATACGGATTAGGAGGTATGGCACAAGTTCATGTGATCAACAGCTAATCTCTAAGACAAAATCCACTGAGAATATGAGAACAACACTTTCCTTACTGGTATGCAATCTGCACAGAGGCTTAAAGTAAATTAAAGTTTAGCTGCTGAAAAAAGGGGGAAAAAAAAAAAAAGAAAAAAAAAAAAGTTATATATTGATAATATATCAATATGTTATTGATAATATCGATCTTATTATCAATAATAGTATATATCATTAACTATTTATGTTAGTTTAAAGCGGAATAAGCCTAAGAATACCTACCAACCTGTTGAAAAACCCTTTCGTTTGAATAAAAGCTGCTTTCCACAACTTGAAGGGAGAGAGCAGACCAAGTTCTTTAGAGATCATTGCCAGCTTTTGTCTTAAATAGATTTAGTCTCAGCTTTATCCTACTGGCTGATGAGATAAACCACCTGGATATGTTTTTTTTCTTAAACTGCATTCTTTTCAGGGAGTTAGGAATAACTGCAATTTAATCCTAGCTGTTTATGGGTGCTTTTAAGTGCTACTATTTTTGTCAAACTCAATTAATTTACTTAATATTTAAAAATATGTTTATACTTTTGTTAAGCAGCAGTGCTGTTCATCAAGAGACCTATTTTTTTCTGGTACATGATTTTTTCTGGCCATATTACAAAGGCTTTTCATTCTTTGTTTCACTACTTCCATGAGATGTAGAATCTTTTTGGTACAATGGGTAAATCAGCCACTACCATTTAGTATATGTTGGGCTTGTCAAAAGTAGACAAAATGAAACCTTTTCCTTATTGAAATTAATGGCAAATCTCTGACTGCCATTTGTATAGGTAAAATTTAAGTATATATTTGAAGAGTAACAGCAATATTAAAATCAAGACCTTGGAACAGGCTGCCCAGGGAAGTGGTGGAGTCACCATCCCTGGAAGTCTTTAAAAGACATTTAGATGTAGAGCTTAGGGATATGGTTTAGTGGGGACTGTTAGTGTTAGGTCAAAGGTTGGACTCGATGATCTTGAGGTCTCTTCCAACCTAGAAATTCTGTGATTCTGTGAAATAGGAATATTTCACAGATACATATGTGGATACATTGAGTTGAAGCTCATTATGTGGTGTCTCTCTTGTTATAAAATAGGCCAATTTTGTTTTCTTTGTGCTGTAGTTCTGGTATGTTATGTTTGGGGAATGTTGTCGTCATCTCAGACCTTCTTTTATTTCTAAACTTATGCTAGTATTTTGCATAGGTGCTTTTTATTAGATTTATTAGTCTTTCAATGAAAAATGCATAATTTTAAAAGCTTTGGGTAAGTGTTGATGTTTATAGATGCTATTTTAGTTTGTATTGATGATTTGTAAATATTATATAAATCCTAAAACTCTAGAAAGCATATATATTTAATGATTTTGGGGTTTAAACTTAACTTCATATTTAACTTTATTTCATAGGAATTTGCTGCACTGACAAAAGAGTTAAACGCATGTAGGGAACAGCTGCTTGAAAAGGAGGAGGAGATTTCAGAACTGAAAGCTGAAAGAAACAACACAAGAGTAAGTACACAGCAGACTTTCTTGATATCATGTATGTGTAAAGCAGGAGGAATATACTTACATATAAATTTAGATCATCATTTGTGTAAAAAAGAAGATAAAATTCCTTGCCTTCCTTGCAGATATCTTTCAATTAGTACGAGATTTATCAGAATCTAAGTAATAGTACATGTCTACAATACTACAGTTCTGCAGGAAATGACTGTGTTTTAGCAAAATATATTAATAACAAACTAAACGACAAACAGATTTTGTGTATAATGAGGTAAGTACGTTCAGTTTTCATGTTTTCTGTAACAAGGGACTCGCAAAGCTTTCCAAGCCACTGGCCCTGCAAAAGTAGCCTGCATGCACCCTCATCTCTTATCAAGGCAAAATACAGATGTATGGCAGACCCAGCTTTCCCTTGTGCCTTGGATTTGATCTGAATAAGGATGAGGTGAAGGCTGCCATGTGTATCATAGTGATAAATGTTGTTTAGCCTACATGCAGCCATTGTGATCCTTGAAGTGAATGTCATTTGCCATAGAGAGAGGACAAGATTTCACCCTTAAATTTGCTATATTCTACTTCAATCAAAATATATTATTCTGTCTGTAATCAAGAATCCATGATAATGCTTTCTAGTGTCTACAAGATGGTACAAATGTAAAAGTGTGTAAAATGGCTTGAGGAAAGAGATGGCCAGATCAAGCAGGAGTCATACTGGAAATAGGCATACGGAATAGATCTCAGAGGTTGAACACCAAAGATATTTTCTCACATGCATATTCCATTCTTCTATGATCTTAGTAACTTCCTGCGTTCATCCTTTCACTAAACTAATAGCACTTTGGCATTGCAAATAACATATTTCCTTGGTTAGCTGATTTGCATTCTGAAGGATAACTAACAAAGTGCTTGACAAAAGAACTGAGAGAGGATATTTCTCACTGCTTTTTACTGCCCAGATGTAGCACCATAGTGCTATAGACTTCAGAAATCCAAAGGCAGGTGATACAGATTTCTACAAAGAGAAAGCTGCTTCATCTACCAGCTCAGAGGAGCAAGAAAAGATGATCACTTTTAAGTACAAAAGTCATAGATGTGTTGAGATTGGAAAATGTGATGGGAAAAATAGATAAAGCCTACTTTTTCTCCCATGATTTTTATACAATCTAAACAGACCAAAATACATGTAGCTCCCACAAAAACAGAATTAATGAATAGAGAAAAATATAGGAATTGTAGTGTATTCTTTAGGTTTAGCAAGCCATCTCAACTACAAATCTGAAGTATTTCTAAAGCTGCTTAAATTATCATTAACTGCTACATGTATTGCCTGTTTTTAGTGTTTGGAAGAAAACTAAGAAAGTCAATTTAGAAAACCATTTATATAGAATAAACAATAACTCGTGTTAATTTCTAGCACAAACTAGAAAAATAAACAAATTTGCAATGACATATTCTCAGATGTCATATGTTCTTCATAAGAATGTAGACAAAACTGCGTAGCACAAATCCTTTTCCATTTCTCTACAAAGCCAATTGAACTCCAAGTATGGTATATTAAAAATGCAGTGTACCAATACCTATTGTGTGTCTGATATAATAAGCAGCTCAGAGTAGGAAAAAAAAAAAAAAAAAAAAAAAAGCCCAGTGGTCAAACCGAGTCAGCTACAAGTCAGATCGTGCTCTGTCATTACACTTCCTTTGCAAACCAAGAAAATTATATATTGTCCTATCTTATGCTTCTTATTCTATATAAAGTACAAGGTAAGAGATTTTTTGTGAGCATTTAATACTAATTAATGAGAGTTAGAGTGTGATGATCTTGCCAGAAGTCCTTACAGTTTAAATTAATAAAATCTACTGTTTTTTCTTGAGAGTGAGGACAAATCTAGGCATTGGAGATGAAAAGATTTAGTATACAAAAATATGCAGGAAATGTAGAAAATGCATTTAAATGCATTTTGTAAACAAGAGGGGAAGATATAGACAAAGAATTAACAGAGAAGGAGAGAGAAAAAAGTCAGAGATGATGCCTTAGCCTGTCCTCCAACATTTTCATTAACAAATTATGACACTATTGTGTCATGTGTATATATTCTTGCCAGGCTGTCATATACTAAGTTAGTCGCCAGAGTCTGCTGTAATAGTCATGTTGTTTTCTGTAGGCTCCCATACACTTTGTTTATAGGAAAAGACCAACATTTTAGGCACAAAGCTGTTGTCTTCAGAATACAATCATCTCAATGACGTACTAGTGATGAGATTTCCAACATTCATTGACAAATCATTGTCCATAATGAAGCACTTTTTAAGCTGAGATTTATGCTGTTATTAATGCAAAACAACAATAATAGTCTGTCAGAAAAAGCTGTTCCATTTTTTCCTGTTATTAAAATAAAGATTCTTATTAAAGTAATAATATTTAGAAGACTTTTGGAATGAAAAAAATGTCTTTTCTGATGGCTAAAGTGAGTCCAGGTAATTCTTCTTTCTATCCATACCACTACTGTTCACACCTAACCCAGCTTTAGCTCAGCTACGATAGTAAGGTTTACCTGCCCCTAAGGACACATAGCAGCACTACCCAGTACAACTACTTTTTTCCCAGGTATCACTTCCTTTATTCTTAAATAAAGAAGCTCAGTTCTAAATGCTCATGTTCCTGTTTTGAAACTTTTTAATCCAACCTTTTACCTCCCTGTAAAGATAGCATCTACTGGAGATCAGCAAGAAGAAATTAAAGTGGCAAATCTGTCAGATTCTCAGTACACACTCCCAGTCACTTCTTGCCTTCTAGCACCCTTTTACACTTCCATTTAAGCTTTGCTAATAGTTTTGTTTGTTTGTTTGTTTTTGTTTTTGTTTTTTACTTTATTCTAGACCCACACCCATGTGTTTCTTTATTTTGTGGTAACACCCTCATACAGTTTTTGCCAGTCTCCACAAAAAAAGCTTCAAGACCTGATTTGCTATTTTATGACAAGCTGCAGTGTCAGACCTTGACAGTGAAATGCATTAGAGAGAGAACACACTGGCATAACATTCTTTGCGACCCATAAACTCTAGGTCTCAGCTACAAGACCATCGTTTAAATCTTACCCCAGTCTTTAGTTGTATTCCTACTCAATCCTTTAAGCAATATTCTTAAACAAAGCTCCCTAGTGATCTTTTGCTTTTAAATATGTAGTTTTACTGCCTACAATAATTAACTTCTCACATATTATGGTAGAAATATTTTCATGTCAAGAACTTAGCTGACAACTTAATCTGTCAGTACATAAGGCAAAATAAAAAATGCAAGAGCATATGTATATGTATTGATTGGTGTCGTATTGCTGACAGGAAGACAAACAGTTTCTCTCTAAAAGCATTGCATGTGACTTTGAAAACATATACAAAAATATCTTAATAGAAAATGTTAGCTATTTCTATTGATGTTGTCTAGCTAGCAATCACGTAAGACTGATGTCTTTGTACTTTGTACTTTGGCACAAACTTATAAAATAAGACTAATTTGGCTATGCTAAATTTAAATTAAAGTTGAAATTTATTTTTGTCTCAGTCTGTATTCTTCAAAAGTAGAAAAAGTTTGTAGGATTAACTTTTTTAATCAGAATATGGTTATGAGGAAAACTGGGTTTTGGTTGGGCAACTGAAACAAAAATCTATTAACATACTGATATGGATTAATCTGATTTTTATCTTTAAATATATATATATATAATTTTTGTATATGGTATAAAATGTTACTCAAACTATTCAGAAATATTGTATTTCAAGTCTTCTTAGAAACAAGAAAAAATAAACCTATGCTCATGAATGAAATACTAACAAAGGTTAGTTGTTACGTTTCTTTTACTCAATACCTCAGGAGATGAAGCACTTGAAGTAAACATCACTGGTTTAGGTTCAACTTTATTGTCTCACTTCCTTAATGAATGATTTCTGCAACATCTTCTGTTAGTCACTGCCATCTCATAGTAGCCATAGATCAGAATTTTGCCCTCCATTATATGGTTAAATTGTCCTTGTGTTGTGTTGTAAAACTCTAAGAATATATTTTAAATGAAGGGTTTAAATCCTTTATTTAATCGATTTTCTTAGAGATCCCTTTACTTACATTAGTTTAATAGTTGCTGATACTAAAACAGACACTGTCTTTTTTAAACAAGATAATGCAAGTTCTTACAGTCTGAAAGCATGAAAATAAGTATAATTGTTTCCTAAGATTCTGTAAAGGCAAAAACATTATTTCCCTAATGCAAATGATGGCAAAAGTCATTATTTTTTCATCAATATTATGATCTCTCTCCTATGCCCCTACATTTCTTCTTCCAAAATTAGAGCTTGTATCACAGAAAACAGGGTGACAATAGCTACTTAATAGATAGTAATTCAACACCTGTATTTCCAGACACTGTGTAACAACAAGTAGTATCAACTGTTCAAACAAATAGTCATTATATTGCTATTCCTTATTTTCATAACAGAACCTTTCTTCATTTCCATATTTTGTATCATTATCCTGATTATTACATTTTCTTTCATTCTTTTATTTCACATATGTGTGTTTCCATTAGGTTTCAGGTTGCCAGTATCTTATTTAAAGAAATACAAATGTAGGACATAAGCTGCAGCTAGGCTGTAACTTTGTTTTTTCAAAGTAAGATTTTTCACCAGCAGTTTACCAGTAAAGCTATTTGATATCACCCCAGCTAACCTTGGGAGCAAATTGGTTTCCAGCACTATTGAACAATGCTGAGGAAAATTACTGGCTTAATGACTGGTTTTAAAGATAATCTGCAACCCCGTATCTGTTTATTTTACTTTTCTTTGCTTGCACAAGAGTTGGAGTGTCACCAAACAATGAGCATTCTAAATACAGACTGAAAGGAAATTCAGTTTTGACTGTACTGATTAGTAAGTAGACCTTGAAAGACCATTGGGCTCTTAGTGCATTGCGCCATTCCTGTAAGGAATCCCTTAAACCAAGTGTGTCTTAGTTTAGTTCTGTAGAAGAAAATCTATTTTCTTCTATATTATTATTTTCCCTATCTTCCATTATTTATGCCTCTCATTTTCTCTCCACTACCTTCTCTTTTTATTTTATTTATTTTATTTTATTTTGCAAAAAAAGTAAAATAAAAATATAGGCAGGTGATAACCTATGCACATGTAGCTTGTATTGTTAAATCTACTTATGCATTTCCATTTTACAATGCTTTGTAAGCCATCTGAGAAATACAGTAAACTGTATTCTAGTAGATATCTCTATTAGCTCTAATTATCATTTTAAATATGCTTCATTCCTTCAGAAAATATGCACTAGAGCATTTTTCAGTCTTTATATGATGATTTTTAAACATTGTTTGTGCTCAGGAAGAGTCCAGAGCTCTAGAAACCTCCACCACATTTAGCTAAGGTAAAATTTTCATCACATCATCTTGAGAATCCTAAAATTTGCCCAGCATAAGAGTAAAAATCAGTTGTCAGTTTCATAATTTACTGTCAAGCTTATGCTTTCCAGCAAGAAAAGCATAGCATTGACTGGATATTATGCGTGGGTGATTCTGTCCTGCTTGCTGCTGTTGATCTTCATCTTCTCTCTTCAAGCTGCCTCTCCCTGTGAGTGCCTGACAACTGTAGCAGCTTGACACAGCGTGGGGGAGCAGAAAATGCTCAGCAGCACATGTTCTTTGTTAATGCCAGAGTGTAATTGCAACATACAAAATACAACAATACCTAAACAAATTGTTTGTAATTTAAATTACCAATATTTTTACATTAGTATTTTGATGTGAAATCTTGTTTTGTTCTTCACAAATATATGGGATGGTAATTATTGAGGTACATGTATATAACAGAGAAAGTCTGCAACACAACCCCTGCCATCCCATCCCCACCCATCTCCCCTCCAGCCAGATACTTTGATTTCCTTCAGTCACTTAACTTTAACATTGCTCAGACACACTATTTTCTTCAATATCAGTTTTGTGTTTTTATATGTCTCTTTCCCCATCAATGTAGTAACTAACATTTCATACTTCTGCAACTGTAGCTACATGTGCCATCCCCAGGAATGTAGGGAAGACCTTTTTTAAATATATATATATTTTTATATATATACACACACATTTTATGTACATGTAGTTGAAGCAAAAATGAATAAAATAGCAGTATCATTTCAGCAGAGGAGGAAGCAAGGATTTGCTGTCAGATGTTCTAACTCTTGGGTTGGTTGTTCCCTTTCAGCATGGCTTGGAGTAATGCAACACAGGTTAGTCATACTCTCTGGTCAGCTAAAGTGGATTTGCTTTAAGCAGTGCTCACAGATTTTGTGGAGAAATAGACTTGACTTTTGTTGTAAAGCAAAAATAATAAATTGCTATCAGCGAGAAACCTGTGTCAGCATGTCTTCTTGAGCACTCTGAGGGCTGACAGCAAAGAAAATACTGCAGAGGTGGTTTCCAGAAAAATGAACCACTACTAGTTGAGTGGCCAGAGTGAATAAGAACAGTAAGAAAAAGCATGAAATGTTCATAAGTAGTTCAGTAATCCAGCATGAGTGTTTTGACACTTACCTGTGACATCATCTCATCTTTCTATATTAAGGTTAAAAAGGCAACACAATATTTTGCACTTGAAGTTTTATTTAACAACTATGAAATATGTGCAGACATTTATATTTGGATTTGTCACCTCTAAAATGGTAATTCTCAGTTAAGGACAAAATTAACTTTTCTGTATATTAAGTGGATGGCTTTGGTTTGATTTAATTTTATGTATTACAAGTTTTTAACATGATAGTAACTTAGCCTAAAGTTAAATATTTTATGTGCTGCTGTACAAAGGGCTATGGTGCTGTGCTGTTCATCCCACACAGTAAACTCCTCCACATTCACCCCATAAGAAATTCTGAGTTTCCTGTACCCCCAGACCATTCCAGTCTCTTTTATACATGGAAATCATATTTAACTTTATTTTCTTAGTCCCCATCACTTTCATCAGTCTCCATTCTTCCTTCTCTTAAGAAGGTTCCCACCTTTCTTCTGTCCATGCTGACTTCAAGTTCCCTGTCAAGATCATCTGTTTATCCCAGCTCAAAATGGGATGATAAATGTACACTACTTTTTCCTTATCGCTCCTTTTTCCCATGTTCCTTATTTTTCTGTTTTATAGTTTATGCATAATTCCTTCTGTAATTATTTTATTTTCCATGTCAAGAATTCTGTGTTGCCATCAATTTTCTTCCCTCTTATACCAAATTTTCTCATTTTTCCTTCTAAAGAAGACTTGAATACAGGCTCTAAGAATTCTCCCTTCTGGTCCAGGATGATTTGTTTAGGTTAGTAGAGCATCAAATATGATAAATTTGCTCCGTGATAGGGCAAAAATTAGTTAGCAAGATTATGGAATACTGCATTGTTTTAATGGGTGTCAGTTTAAGCTGTGGACAACTGCAGACTGACTTACTTGTCTGTGCTGAAAGTTTAACTGTGGTTCAGTATTTTCCTTTTTTTTTTTTCCAATTTCCTCAGAAATCTTTCTTTGAAGATATGGGACAGAAAGTAGGCTGTAGAATTAGTAATCAACTATTGTCTTTCTTTCCCTTTGTTATCTCCTAGATAACTATTGACTTTCTTTTATTCAGTTATCCCCTAGATAACTAAGTGGCCTGGGAAAAAAAAAATCACAAAGGTAATGAATTTAGACCATATTCAAAAATTCTGTTATGATAGCAGTTAAATGTGCATTTAATTTCTGTTATGAACAGAAGGACTCTGTGTTTGGAAACAGTCCTGATCTAATCTAAGTTACAAAACACACATCTTTCTTGAATTTCATGGATCCATTGCAATTCTTTGTGTATTAATATTATTCATACATGTATTCACTATTTTTTGTGGATAATGCAATTATTGTAAAATTATAAGCAGGTGCAAATCCACATACAGGAATCATGCTTGAAGTAAAGATAACATCAAACCTGAATTGTTCCTGGTCTGATAGCTGTATATAACTATTCTAATGTGATTATACCCTGTTTATACCCTTTTGTGTCTATTAGTTCATGTAACAATAAAGGTCATTATGTGTCTGAGAATAGCTATAGACGACAGAAAAATATAACTCTTTTCTAATAGTAGCTATATTAAGAATAGCATCAAAGGAGCAATAATAAACAATTATCTATGTAACTTTAAAATTTCCAGTTCAATGGTTTAGGTATAATTGTATGTTGTAACTGCAATACATTTATCAAGTGTTGTGATTCATGAATTTAGCTACCCTGTTACAGCCTTACAGCTAAGCAATTATCTTCTATGTTCAGATAGTAAGAACAGTAGGGTTAGAGATATGAAAGCCTAGATAAATGGTGAATTTTCTGTACACCAAGATGTCATTTTAGTATTTCTTTTAACATACTTAGAGTAATAATGACAAACAATTATCATATGTTTTTACAATATGTCATTTACAGGTTATTCTGCAGGTTATTTACAATAGCCTGAAATACCCTGTTCATGAACCATTTTGTCTTCCCTGATGTTTGTAATAAACAGACACAATGAACATTTTAGAACAAGTTAGTGACAATAAAGACATGTTAGAGTAAATAATCTTAAAAATGTAATGAAATATACATTTTGCTTTTACATACTTAGTTAAGTAACTTCCAGTACAATTTAAAGATATCACAGTTCGGGTGAAATAATTATAAGCTGCTTTTATATTTTTGCATGATGTTTTAGACTGGTTTTGATTGTTATTTGATAGCTAATGCTTATCAATTACAATGACAAATAATGTAAATATGTACTTTACTTAGTTAAATAGTGACTCTATGCTGAGTGATTTGTTGAGTTTACTTTTCATAGAGTTTTAAATGAAATTAGGAGTTGATTTTCTATTTTTCTACTGATCTGATTTCATTTGATTTTGAATCATAAAATGTTGGCAATAATTCCAACAGTCCCTCCCATAATGAGGTGGCCAAGAAAATTGCCATTTGGTATCATGCACTTTGTAGTTAGAATTTCCATAGCATTTAAGTGCATAAGAATTAATAACCTTTTATATCAAATCCAATAGCTGTTACTGGAGCATTTGGAGTGCCTTGTCTCAAGACACGAAAGGTCACTGAGGATGACAGTGGTGAAACGGCAAGCACAGTCTCCTTCAGGAGTTTCCAGTGAAGTTGAAGTCCTCAAAGCTCTGAAATCACTATTTGAGCACCACAAGGCTTTGGATGAAAAGGTACAGTGTGGAAAGAATGTTATCAGATACTCCCTTTGACTTACTATACTGTGCTTTATAATGCTTATTGTGTGTTTCCTTCTTGGTATATGTCTTGTACTTGAAACATTTATACATGTTCAAAGAAGTCCTTAAGAATGTGTGACCAATAGTTACCTTGCAATTTGGGTCACTTTAGCTGTCTTTCGTAGTCAGTAATACTGACTTTTCAAAACAAGCAAATCTGTCCCTTACCAGAAAGACTTCTCCTATTTAGGAATTAAATGCCATGATGGAATTTATGTCTCTAATATGTTTTCAAGAAAGTTATTGATGAGAAAATGTAGACTTCTCAAACTTTAAAAGCACAAACTGAGGCAGAAAGAGACATTTCTAGGTACGTAAAAGAGCTTTCCTCTTAAAACTTTTTGGAAGGAAAACCTAAGTTTCAGAGATGTTTACAGCATTTACTACATAAGCACACCATTTTCTCTAAGATTAGTGTAGTATGAAATGAGTAGTAGATCCTTCATTATCAAAGTTAATGGAGAGCTTGCAGAATCGAGATTAAAAATCATTCATGATGTTAACTGCCTAGTCATATTATTAAAGGGAGTCTTTCCACTGTATTCTGTATGTGTTTTGTATTGGAAAGACTTTTGTGTGAATAAAACTTCATGTAATTCTGAGGTATCACCTTGCGTATTTCTTTATATGAATTACAAAATCTAATTCAAGTCTAGAAACAATATACTCAGAAAATGATGCATCTGAATTATGATTCATTTGAAGCATTTTGAAAAGCATTTTAAAAGCCTCAAAACTGCACATGCAGGGAGCATTGTTCACAAGCAAGGAACCTAGTTCCTTGTAGAGCCTGTCTTGGCTGACTTCTCTGGGCTCAGAACTGCATCTGAGTTGCTTCTCTGAGGAGGCTGAGTAAGCAGTGGAGTCCTCTTGTGCAGCACAGCATCTGGAACTGTTGACTGCATGGTTGAGTTCTGTTGTATAGAGCCAGTTTATTGGCCTCACAGTAATAAAATTAACTTTTTATTTAGAAATATTTGAAGAAGGTTGACAATATTTAAGGAACTATTATTTTAAAAACAGCTTTATGAAAAGAGTAGCTGTAGTCATATAGTAGCATTTATTCTTCACTGCTAGCTAAAGAGTGAAACATGGGTTATGAGTCATTCAGGGTTTAAGTGTCAGGTTCAGAATTAAATTAATTTAAGTAACTTATGCCAACTCCAAAATTATTTTGTATATTAGGTTATATATTAAAATTATTATGTTGGTCTCTTAAGGTATATGTTCTATTCAGTTACGTATTGTGAAAGCATATTTAAAGGAAATTTAGAAAAAGGAATATAGTGACTTCTAGCTGCTGTTAACAATTAGTTTTAATAAGTTTTGGGCCATCGTCAAGACTTACAAAATTCTGTATTATTAAGAAAAATCTTTAGAGGATTTATAAGGTTTGTGGTCTGAGCCTTGATTTTTATCCAACACTTTAGACGTTCATAAAACTATAAAGAGTTCTCCTGCTTTGTACTTTATGACACCATGTTGGAAATATATGAGGAATAATAAGAAATAAATTTTAAATATATTCTGATTATTCAGCAATTATTTATTTATTATATATATTTTTGTGAATGTTTAGGTTTTATTTTACTATGCAGTTTATTTTATGTATCAATTAGATTAGATACAGACTTAGACTGAAGCCAAATATAATATTTTGGCCTGTATTCCTAAATTATTATTTTTTTTAAGTTAATATAACAGATTTGAATCTGTATTCATTTAAAATTTTTGGACTGACACGGGTACACATTTTATGTATCTACTGTGTCTCTTCCCAGTGGTAATGATAATGGTCAGTGTAGAAAAATCAGATATCTGCAGTGATATTAACATGAGGTTTGTTACAATAGAAAAGTTGTTAAATTGATTGGCCAAAATGACTTCTTTCTATGTGTTATTCACCTGTGCTTTGAACCATTTTTCTTGTGAAATAATGAATCCGATTTTATTATAAAACATTCCAAGGTTATTCAAGGAAGCAGTTTAGTAAATGCTATTAGAATAACCTGTTATAAACCTAGTACACATTATTTTCAGGTACAAATCCTGTATAAAATTATGTGTTCATGTTATAGTAATTCTCACTAAAAGGAATAGAACACAAATGTTTTATATACCATACAGATACGCGATGTTAGAATGCTACCACATTACATTTATCGTTGCAATTAGTGGGATTTTTATTCAAAAATAATGGAAGTGAAAAAGACTGCAGACACCCAAATTGGCTAATAAACCTTTATGATTATAGTTCCAATGTTTCATTACCCTAACTGTAATTTCTTTTTCTACAACATCTAGTTGAAATTTCTATTGCTGAGTCTTGCACCTGCTGCCTCTTGCTCTATCACTGTGCATCTCCAAGAAGAAGCTGTCTTTTTCTTCACAGCTTTCTGTTAGCTAGCTGTTGACAGCAGTAAAGTCTCCCACGAACCTTCCTTTCTTAGGTTTGAAATGACCCAGCCTCTCTTCATACGCCATGTGCTCCAGCCCCTGACCAGCTTGGTGGGCTTCCAGTAAACTCACTCCAGTCCGTCAGTGTCTTTCTTGTACTGTAAAGCCCCAAACTAGACAAAGTATTCCAGCTGCAGTATCTAAAGTCCTGAGTAGAGAGATATAAACAAAACCCTTGACCCACTGACTTAACTTTTGGTGAAGTAATCCCAGGTGCTTCCGGCCTTTTTCACAAGGACATAGTCGTTCATCTTGCTGTTCACCACAATACATAAATCTTTTCTTCTAAACTGCTTTCTCCACCCCAAACCTGTTACGTTTCTTGAGATTCTTCCATCCATAGTAATTGGATGACAGTTGGACTTTGTCATTGATCACCAATTTCTGAGCCTTGCAGTCCTGCCAATTTTCCATCTACTGTATAACTCACTTATACAATTCATATCTCAGCTTTTTCTCTAGTGGGGTAAATTGAAGATCTTGCAAAAAGTCTTAAAACATTCACTGTTCTCCCCTTATCCATGGAGCCAGGCATCTCATCACACAAAAAGTAGTAAGGCTGGCCAGGTGACATTTCTCTTTTACAAAGTCATGCTGGCTCTTCCCAACCACTGTCTCATCTTTTATGTGCCTGGAAATGGCTTCTAGGATTATTTGTTCCATAAATATCACAACACTGATCAGTTTGTGTTTTCCAGGATCTTCCCAGGATAGTTGTTTCCTTTTGTGGTGATGGACATGATTTGTTCTTTTTCCACCCACTGGGAACCTTCTCTAACTGCCATGACTTTCAAAGATATTAAAAGCCTCATTATGACAATGAATTAATCAAGTCTGTCAGCACCTTTGCATGCAGCCAGTCTAGCCCCTTTGACTCAAGTATGCCCGATTCACTAAAGTGTCCTGTCTTCTTGTATTGTGGGTTATGCTTTGCTCCCACAGATTTGTTGCTGTGCTTAGGGAGGTCAGTTGGCAGACCTTACTAATAAATAGTGAGGGGAAAAAAAATACAGAATATATTGATGTCACGGGAAATAAAAACTGCCTCATCAGAAAATGTACCCAAAAAGGAAGTAGGTTAAGGATAAAGGGTAAAGAAAACTGACAGAATTGCATTGAAAACCAATAACTTAACCATCACAACCTTGAAAAAGCATAGTAAGATATTTTCAGTAAATCTTTACAAAAAAAATTCAGAAGGTGTTTACATTCTTCCTAAACACAAATTTGCTGTTTTATCTTCACTTCCTACACAAAAACATCTTGAGGTGTTGTAACAAGCTTTGTCACAAAACTCGACTAGTGGTGCAAGGATTGCTATGTACACAGTACAACTATAAAAACACAATCATTACTATAATAAAACGCAATGAAAAATATAAAACAGACTCTAAGATGGAAAATAAAACATATCAATTTAGGATTCATCTTTCCAGGGAGGCCTGTTTAAGGAGAACCAGGAATTGAACTTATCTCAGAATGCTTATTGGTTCTCTCGATATTACAGGAAGTCTAGGCTTTATCTTTAGCTTTAATCCAAAAGACAGACCAGTAAAGAGCAACCATGGCCATGATAGCATTACTCAGAGAGAGCATGAGTATCTTTAACAGTTATTTCACCGTCAGCTCCTTCAGCATCTCTTCATTCCCTATCGAATGAAGGCTTTTCATGAACTTCCCAATAGCAGAGAGCCAGTCCTGTTTGGTTAAGCCCGATAGATAAATCCTGGAGAGCAGAAGGCAGTAAGAGTATGCTGTTATTCTTACCCTATTATCCAATGCCAAAGTCATAGTTGTAGTTCACTTTGTGCAAATTTTCATTTTAGGGCATGGAGATAATGATAACATTCCTTTAGTTTTGACTATTTACTGTTTTATATTTTTTACAGTCTATTTACTGTGTTATATGTATCTCAAAAAATTCATTGTGTCTTCTTGGCCAAGTGAATTGTCACAGCAAATGAAATTCATACTACACTAAATGTATTTCTCTATAGGAATTTAATTTGACAGAAACTGTATGTTATTTTCAAGCATCTTTATATGTCTAATTATACTAAATTTCTTAGACTGAAAACTAACATAGGCAGTTTTGCTACCAATTCTAGATTTTCTTCATATTTAGAGTTGTCACACATCCTGTCAGCAAAAAGACATGGAAAGGGTCACAGTGTAGCTGGTCTATTTAATGACATATTTTATATAATTTTTCATTCCAAAGGAATCTAGACTTTTTTTTTTTACAGTAACATTATGTTCAGTGATTGTGTTTTTTTTTTCTAAGTATAAAGTTAGTTTATATGCTGCAAACAACGGGTATTGATAAAAAAAATAAAAAGGACAAGTTTTAAACAGAGGTTAGGACTGGTTAGGACAGGGACCAGTGTGAAATTCTAGCATCACATTTTTAATAGGCTTTTCCACTGCATAAGTCACTTGAAATTTACAGCAGTATTCAAAGGGAAGATGATCTGTATAGATATACCAGTTCAGTTAATCACCGTTGACCTGCTTAAATGCTTCAGGTCTCAAAGGCTTCTCTTACTGCTGTTAAGTAGATGATATCTTTCTTTGTTTCATGCAACAAAAATATATAAATAATGTAAAACAACACTATGGGGTATACATGCATATATGGAACAGTTTATAACACAGCAGATGAAGAAGAGATTTGCTAGACATCATTAGTATGGAATAGAAAATACAAGCTTACATTAACTTCATGGTTAGACTAGTCATTGTACTTGAGTAGGTCAGGAAGTACATATTACTTATATGTAGTTCAGGAAGAACAAAAACTAGAAAAAAATGTTATTTATTCATACTGTTATATAGCTTAGTTTCCTCCTAATATCTGTCTGAACATTTTGTTTTCTGCATATTTTTTTTCTATTTTGATTTAGAGTTTTGGTTCAACTTTTAAAATGTACATTTGGAAAGAAGAAACATAAGGAACTTCTTCTTCAAGCTCATTTTTATTTGATTTGTTAAGACAAAATGTCCAATTGATCTTCACAGAGAAACGAAACTACCAGATCTTACTGTCTTAGCTAAGATTCAAAAAAAAAAACCACTAGTTCTCTTAAGATTAATTCATGGCAGAAAAGTATACCTGTCTACTGTTGAAAACAAAAACAACCTATTCACGTCAACATTACCACTATCTTTTTATTCATTAGCAAGTAGCTAAGAGAGCTTTTATTCACTAGAGTGTTCATGAACAAAAGTGATTCAATTCTAGCATGGGCAAGTGTTTTTAAAAGCTCTTTGTGGGCTGCAGATCTGGAGAGAAAGAAGAAAGAATTTGACAGCTAGGAAAAAAGTGGGAAGCAGTTGCTAGGAGACAGAGAAAGATGGGTGATATTTTGCACCGACAGTGGTGCTAACATAACCTTGACTATGTTAGATTTCAAGATAACATGGCTGAATTTAAAAGCCAGTGGAGTACCCGGTCATCTGAGCCCACATTGGGTTCACCCAGTGACAAAGAGAGAGCAAGCCTTTTCTTTTCTATTTGTGGCACCATAATGGGAATCTGGCCTTTAAGAGTGCATATTGTACTGTTTTCCAATAGATCAGATGACATCTGATTAGTCTTACTTTGTGAAGTCCCGTTTAGTAAAACCTTAGCTAGTTCCCAAGAAAATAGGAATACATTTTGTATGAAATTTAGGTAATACATTATTTTTGAAGTGATAAACTCAAGCACAGTAATGCTTACTTATATGAACAACATTTACTCAATTACTGTTTTTAAGCTACAGATAAAACGATGTCAAATTCTATTAATTCATCCAAAAAAAGTATCAGATAAACATACTTTGCAGTCATTCCCACTCCTTTGCCTCTCAGAAGCAAGTGACCCAGAAAAACAGATTTTAATGCATCTATGACAAATTGGGATGGTTCTGTTTGTTTTCTTTAACACAAATTTGAAGAGGTAATCCAATACAAAAATCGGTGTAATACATATTTATATGGCTTTCAGAGACTTTTGCTGATGTCCCTTATTTAGGTTCAAAGTTTATTATATATGAACTTAAAAAGTTCAAGAAAACACTAACACAATCACAAACTGGTAAATACTACTCAAAGTATTTTTCACAATATATGTGTATTGAATACATTGGTATGACCTTTGCAACCTGTGCTCTTTTCTGGAATGTGAATGACCAAACCTTAAATCTTTATTCAGCTTTTGTGTTCTCCAAGTGAAATCAGTTGAAGACTAAGAAGTAAATTTGAATTAAGAAATAAAGTAACAATTTCTGGGCAGTAAAGTAGAGCAGATTTCTCCTTCAAATCAGAACACTGATACAGCTTTTATTATTATTATTTTCTTTCTTTCTTTCTCTTTTTTTTTTCTTTTTCACTGGCATAATGGAAGATTGGCTTTAATAACTGCTAAGTATGTGGTTGAACACAAAAAATTAGTTGCAACATTTCCAATGTCACCATGGCAAATGTGAGTCTAAATTAGTTGTTCATTGCTCAGATGAAAAGAAAAAAGAAGACTTCTGTGCCAAGACAGAATTTGCTTTCATATCCTTTATAAAATCTTATAATCAGAGAAAAAATAAAAGCCATCAGACTGCAATTTTGGTTAGGCCATTATAAAAAAGACAGCACATTAACTGTGTACATGCAAAGGAGGAATATGAAGGGAAAGGAAGGCAAGGCAATACAAGACAAGGCAATTTCCATCTGTAGCTCTGTTTCACGCTGATACTGTTCCATGTTGTTACTGACAAAAGGACAAGAAAGCAAAGCTTGGATTTGAACATAATAGGTTGATATTCAAAATAATGACATTAATTCTCTACCTGTTTTTTTTCTGAATTGTTATGTAAAAAATGTGTCTCCTACTTTGTCTTTAAAACAGCTGCCTATTATTTCCAGGTAGAGTTGTTTTTCAGGCTGTAAAATGTCTGTATAAAACCCCGCTATGATTCAGTTCTACAGAGCCACAGTGTAAATAAAAAGGTTTTTGTGTGATTCCAGCTTGTTATGGCACTCTGACCTCCTCAGTGATGTGGCCGAGTTGGTTTGCAAATTCTAACAATACTCTAAAAGAATGCAAGTGTTAGACTTTTAAAATCATGCATTCTTATCTATAAATGAGAATTTATAAATCAGCTCACTTGGGCTTGAATATATACAGTTTCAGGAAACTTTAGGAAAAATTAAATTGCTAACTCATTGCATTTAATTTCAGCTAGTAGCAATTACCATCTTGTGAAATTTTCCTCAATCATTTTGTCCCTCAGCAGCACTTACAGCCAAGAGGACTGAAGCCAGAAAGAAGACTCATTTCTCTATGTATTTTTTACATGTGGGCTGAGATTTCCATTAAGAAATTATATTCTACCAGCTCCCACTGTTTTCAAAGAGGTTCAAATCAGACTTCTCGAGACAGGACTACACCCCTCACTGGTAGGACACAGACTACATATACATTTGTGTAGAGCTAGTGAAAGACAGAAATGGTTCTGGGAAGAGAAGAAGGATACAGAAAGAGGTTTTAGGATCTGCTGAGGAATTGGGGGAAACTCTGGGAAGATAGAGAGCATGGGAGGAAAAGAGAGAGAGGAAGATCATCAGAGGGCTGGAGCATCTCCTCTATGAAGACAGGCTGAGAGAGATGGGGTTGCTGAGCCTTGAGAATCATAGCATCATAGAATCATTTAGGCTGGAAAAGACCTCTAAGATCATCAAGTCCAACCGTTAACCTAGCACTGCCAAGTCTACTACTAAACCATATCCCTAAGTGTCACATCTACAGGTCACCTTCAGGGATAGTGACTCAACTGCTTTCCTAGGCAGCCTGGTCTAATGCCTCACAACCCGTCCAGTGAAAAAATGTTTCCTAATATCCAACCTAAACCTCCCCTGTTGCAACAAAAAAGAGGGCTCCAGGAAAACCTTATAGCAGCCTTCCAGTAAAGGAAAGATGGAAGGACTCTTTGTCAATGAGTGTGCTGATAGGACAAGGGGTAATGGGTTTAAGCTAAAAGAGGGTAGGCTTAACATTAGATATACAGAAGAAACTCTTTACCATGTGGGTGGTGAGGCACTGGAATAGTTTGCCCAGAGAAGCTGTGGATGCCCTATCCCTGGAAGTGTTCAAGACCAGGTTAAATGAGGCTTTGATCAACCTGATCTAGTGGGAGGTATCCTTGCCCTTAGCAGGGGGGTTGGAACTAGGTGGTCTTTAAAGGTCCCTTCTAACCCAAGCCATTCTCTGATTCTATATTAGTTCCAGGTGGTGGAGTCATACTGCCTTACTGCCTTGACCGTTTTTCCATCTGGTTAGGGAAACAGGTCATCAAGCTGCTCTTGGAAGGTGGGAGAACTGTAGAAATAATTCTGGTTTTTGAGCAGAGATAAGAATTAAAAATTTAATTTAAAATTTAATTTTAAAAAATTTTAATTTAATATTTAATTTAATTTTTTAATTTAAAAAAAATAAACAAGCAAGCAAAATTTAAAGTAAAACAATGAAGCAAGAACACTTTTTCAGCTATTTAAACAATAACAGATTTTCAACTATAGTCAGAATGCGTTATGGTTTTGGTGTGAAGTATTTCTATGAAAGATATAATTGCATGGAAATTATGAAGAAATTCATCTGCCTCACAGATGAAAGGCATCCTGAACTGCCACTTCAGGATGACTTAAACTTCATTTGGTTAGTTGAATAACAGACACAGTCAGTTACTGCAGCTCAGCTGTTGATTACATATTCAAACTCTACATGAAATGCCCATTTAAGCTACAACATGTATCTTGAAGATCATTAAAAAACTTACTTTTTTTTTCTTTTTCTGATAGCGCTAAAGGAATAGAGTTCTTTTTAATCTTGGGGGCATCTTAATATTCTTATATCTTAAGCCTCTTCAGCTCACTTTTCTTTTGTTTCTTTGAGCATCTGTCAGTCATGTCTTCTATAGTCTTAAGGCTAACAGCCTAGTTTAGTATATAATAAAACTATAGTTACCTGAGAGTTTTCATATAATTTATTTGTCTACATAATTTTGCATAAATAAAGTTGAAGTTTGTAAGGAAAACCAAAAACCTCAAAGTACTGCATAAGCAACTATTTTTGCATTTGTCAGAAAGGCTGAATAGTTTTATTTTTTGTGTTTGTTTCCTGAATGTGTATTTGATGAGATTTTAATAGTTTTAAAATTGAGATTTAACAAAAATACTGTACATTCTATGTTGCAGGTTTGCTAACAAATACTTCTAAAAAGTATTATAAAAAATATTTATATTTTTTATAAAAGTATTATAAAAAATACTTTTCATCTACTGAAATGTAAACTTTTCTTGTGATTTAGTGAGTCTTCTAGCAATATTTGGCTTTCACTATCAGTAGTAAAGGAAAATAAAGCATGCAAAGAAAGAAAATGGCATTTATTAGACTAGAAGTTATCACAGGAAAAATTATGAAAGTTTTTTTTCAGGGGTCAAGGGCCTGGAAACAATTGTACATACATGAAAATGTACAGTGTTTCATTGTACCCGAATGATTAATTTTTGTTTTGCTTTGTTTTGCAGCTGAGTCTACTGATCTAATAGAACATATTAGCTTTCTCTACAAACACCACTAACAGTCTTAAATGTCCTTAGATCATAAACTGGAACTAACACAGTGCAGTGGGAATGGGAGTTGAAATATATGCTGAATATATGCTATATTTTGGCAAGTCATTTAAGGTGAGGTGCCTAATGAAGTTGTGCAATTTAGGAGAAGAGTTGCCATAAGATCCCAGACAGAAGAGGGAAAGTCACCAACACACAGCACTGAAGCTCACTTTAGGTCAGCTCTGCCTTTTGATCATATTGGGAGCCTGGTGCCCACACTGCTAGCTTAGGTTATGTGTGGTTACATGAGCTGATGCTGAGCCAGGGTGCTCAAACAACAGTAATGTCTTCAGAGGTATCGAATTATTATTGTTGTTGCTGCTGTTAGTTATTATTATTAATGGTGTGAATCATAGACATACAACAGGAACATCTCTGAAGCTTGTAGAAGCACAACACACACTTCTGCTTTTGAAAGTGTAACTTGCTTATGATTTTTTTTTAAACCCAAACAAACTGCAAAATGATATGAATAATCTTTAATGTGTGCGTCTGAAGGCAATGCTGCAAGTTATTTTTCAATGAATTCATTGCATTCAATTAATATGAGCAGATTATCTACCGTGGAGAGGGCTTAACACATTTGCCAAAGTTTTTTTCCTTACTCTTTGTAAAAGATGCTTGTGAATAACATTTTATTTTTATGCATAATATGGTCTTAGAATATTTGCAATTGCTGTGTATTCCGTCAGATTATAGGCAAACTGTGGAACAGCAGTACGGTATTTAAAGTTTGACACCTAGTTTTGTGGGTTAGTCTTTCTATAGTTAAGTTTCAACATTTTACTACAGAGTATGTCTTATGAAAGGATGCAACACACATACCTACAGACTAGCAGGGCATACTGTAGTGCATATGGCAGATTATATTAACTTTAAAGACTGATAGAGATTACGTTACTGCACATATTTTGATTTTTCTTCTAGGTAAGGGAGCGACTGAGGGTTTCTTTAGAAAGAGTCTCTGCACTGGAAGAAGAACTAGCTGCTGCTAACCAGGAGGTAACATAAACACTTTCTCCCCTTTTGAGGTTCTATTTCTGTAATATTCTGTCCTGTGTATTCCAGTCTCATTTCTTAAGCCTCTCAGGAAAAAAAAAAAAAAAAAAAAAAAAGATAAATTACATTCTGAATAAACTACTCAGCAAGGCTTGTTTAAGGTGCTTATCAGATTAATACAACCTTTTGTTCCCTAATTTATTCTGTTCTTCTGTTGTGAGCAAACCACAACTCAGGAACTAGTGACAGGCTCTCAAATTTTTTATTCGACATGAAAAAAGAGTGAAACAACTAATCTGTCAGATACTATAAGAAATTGAATTTCTATTATACTATAAAATTAAGTAAAACACATATATGTACACATGATGAAATAACTTTATGGTTGATGTCAAAATTTAGGTTTGTCTGCCCTTTTAAGTGCAGTATTTCACAGTGAACTGTGGTGCCATATTACTTCTGTGAATTTAGACAAGAGATTTTTCACCTGTAAGTTAACTTGCAGATTGTTACCATAATCTTTTGTTTGAAAGGGTGAACAACAACACTTAATTGCATTATACATGCAAGCACACACATATATAGAAAGGAATTCTAAACCCTAAAGAGACAATGCTAAGGTCTGACAATATACATAATGGAGTTGGCTAGTCACTTTGCTATCCCCATCATATTCTGAATCTCCACCTGACAGGTGCCTTTCACAGTGTTTAATGTAAGTTAGACAAACAAGAGAATTGGATGAAAGCTATTTTGGGTTATGTCCATTTACTGGTGTCCTTTTACTCAGCCTTAAGACAGAAACTGAAAACAACTACAGGCAAAGTTAAACTACTACCAAATTATTCAAGGAAAATAGAATACCATTCAATTCAGAATAATGTATATGACATAATATAACATAAAATAGATAGTACTCAAGCAGATTTTGTTCTGTGTCTTTTTGTTTGTTTGTTTGTTTTTTAACTCCCCTATATTAAACTAGGAAAAGTTACTTTCTTAAAGTAATTTCTTAGAAACAGGATCTGCAATTTATTAGTGTTTCTTTTTTATAAGCTATGAGCCAGATATTATGAATCACCCTTTTCTTTGAACAGATAAAGTGCAGTTACTTTATCTGTAAAATAAAATCCCTCTTTTGCTGTTGCATTTCAGAAAGTTCAGAATACTTGGGTTCATATGACTTACATATACGCAACTAATGTGTTATTTGTACTAGCGCTTGTTAAATAGGAAACAGTCCTTTTGGACAGTCAAGCCAATTCAGATGCATCCCATTCATCAGATCCCTTCCATTCATGACCCAAGTAAATCCAAGTTCACTTCACTGGGCACGGGACCAGGTCTCTAGAGCATTGCCTTATTATTTGGAGATTGAAAGAAAATTAGTTAAACGTGTACAATGAAATGAGTTTGAAATAGTATTTTCATAGCCTTTCTTTCCCCAAATCCATAGAAATAATATAGAAATAAAGTCTTTGTGTATGCATGATACTAAAAGCATTTAGAAAGACATTTAATCAGCAAAGCATGACATGACACAATCAGAATACTGGTATCCCAGTTTCCACTTCAAAAAATTAGTTATTTAAATGAGCCAAAATTAATTAGACAATCACAATGTGTAAGTCTGTTTTTATACTAGGTTCCATAGTGAATGCACAGACAATAAAGAGCTTTAAAAATTTATCATACTACATATGAAAATAAATGGGCCAAGTTTCCAAGGGAATTGAACATATGCTTTTCAGTAATTTCCATATTCCTGTCATTCAGTGTCTGTTCTCCCATGAGAATACATATTTACTTTCACATCCATTTTCTTGTACTGATTGTAAGAGTGTACTACATATTCAGAACTATATCCAAACATAAAATGATGACAGTAAATTTGCCCCCTGATTAGATGAGGATATGATTAAGTATACAATGAAAATCAGATTCAAGGATAAAAAATAGTAGAAATCTATCTGTTAAGGTAGCACCTTTCTCTGAAATGCTTAGCTTGTGACTGTGGCTCTGATGCATGGCAACAATGAGAAACAGCAGACATTTCATATACAAGTCAATATAAGATGAGTACTTGTATTGGAATAGCGTTACATAAAAGGGGGCAGGAGGGGGACAGAGAGAGAGACTGTAGCTTTTCATCTGCAGATAGTAAATAATCTCTCATTTAACAATCTTTTTAGCTTATTACATGCATACCAAAGGGTGTGAAAACATCTGGAACTCTGGCAAAACTGATTTCAGCTGTAGTTACTAAAACCATTTTAAAAAACACTTCATATTGAAAGGGAATTGTTATACTCAGTGACTTGAAATTGCAAGGACAATTGAGATGGACAGTTGGACACATGGGCTGAACTTACCCTGTGAAGGTAACGTTTATATGTAATCACATAATGGTAATAGAGAAGGACCTTGGTCTACAGTTCCAATACTTACTATTGATATGGCATAAGTCACTGTTGTTGGTTTGGTTGAACTTTTCAAAAGCAAGAATGTACACCAACCAGTTCATTGCTGGCTTGATTCTGTGAAGACCATAGTTTCTGTTAAAGAGTGAATATAAGTTTATCTTCTTATCAGATAAATGCTATGCAGAAATTATTTTGATTGCATGTCATATTTTTAAAATGTTAGCAATTTGTGATATTGTAAGCAGTCAATTCTCTCTACAAATTAAAGTATAATGATTTCATCAAGTCATCAAGGGAGCCCTTATATTTGTTGTAGAGGAAGAGTTACACAATTCAGTTAGTTTAACTATCTTACTGTATATGAAATCTTGGTTTTAAATTGTATCAAGATGGTGTACAGGATAGTTAAGCTGTACATCGTAATCTCTTTAAAATGTATTTACAAGTAAACTATTCAGTATTTTACACAGCACAGGATTCAGCTCAGAATTAGGACTCTTTAACTTGGGTATCTACACGTGAACTGGATGTCAAAAATTTGACCATAGCCCGTGTTGCTCTAGGAAATCTGATCTGCCAGATAAACTATCTGCCAGGGCTGCCCCATGAGACACAAAATGGGCAGGAGAGCTGCATCTGTCTGGAGTCAGAGGTGGGGAAGGAAAATCCCTCTCCACTACAATGAAACTGTGTGCCTGTGTTAGGCAACTAACTCATAACAAGCTCAGATGCAGACACTTAAGGCATACGCAGCTAAATTTGTGTGTCTTAGACAAACAGTGGAAGCTCACTGAAATCAGGCAGTGGAGTTTAAATATGGGAGAGATATAAAACGGACCTCTATTATCCTTAAACACTAGATTTAAAATAATTTAAGTATATGTTTTACATAGGGAGGGAAAAAAAAAAAAAAAGTTGTTTGACTATATATTTTACCTTGCTGCAATTAATTTGTGAATGTAGAAGGGCCCTTAAATACAAAGGCAATCTGGGTTGCTGTTGGAGAGTTTTCATGCAGACTGTGGTAAGATAACTCTACAGTAATTCATTCCATTGTACTTACAATATTTGCTTTTTTTTTTTTTTTCAGCAATTATCATGTGATATACAAGAAATTATAATTTTTATATCATTTATCCTTACATTAGAAGCCATTATCTATTCACAACTGGAAGATGTTATCCTATTCATTGTGTCTGTTGTAGCTAACATGAATAGCAGATACTGTTAATGATTTTCAGAAGGATTTACCAAACAATTTTAGTTGTAACTCAGTTTTACAGTAATTTTATTTGCTTACCTCAGATGCTTTTAAAATGATGCAGTATTTTATCCAGTTCCCCATAACGCACAGTCTCTCCAAATAGTTGTGGCTGAAGGTTATAATTTGCAGCTAGCAATTATACAAGCTGCAAGTGGTACAGCCAATACCAAAACTCAATAGAACAATAGTGTCTGTTTATGAACATTTTGAAGGCAGATGTGATGTTTCTTAGTTAGCATACAAACATTTGCAAATTCCAACAAGGTTCTGTGAACCATATTCCTCTTTACATGCTAATCTGAGAAGAATGAATCTCATTTACAAGGGATGTGGGATGTGATTTTTCCTTCATGGTTTTGTCATTTATGATCTTCATGGAAATTAACTTTAGTATTTAAATTACTGACAAGATAACCACTTTTATTCCACAGCTTTTGAGATCCTCTAATTTGTGTTATGAGCATGAGTCTTTTTTAAAACTATGCTAAACTACAGCATGTGCATACACATTGAGATATTTTATTAGCCCTATATATCATCAGTAACTCAAGCTCTAGTGGCTTCCAAAGGACACAGAGAGTAGACAGAATATAGACAGGTGATAGCATGGCCCATACTGATGCTTTTAAATCCATTTCTGCTCCAATGTAAAGTTGTAAATGACAACAGTTTTGATTCCCATTAAGAGATTTCACTGTTTCCCAGACCTCTCAACAGTTTTCCCCAAAAAATAACCTTTAAAGCTTTTTTTCCCAAAGCTTGCATGTATAATTAAGTTTTATACATGGTTTATAGTATAGTGGGACTAAGTCACATTTTTAAAGTACAGCACTTTGCATACAAATTTTCTCCTGCCCTCCTCAAACATTTATACAGCCCTTGTGTAATCTTTCTGTGCTGTTAAGATTTGTGTGATAAGTGGCTTTCCAAAACTCGTTTGTTTTTCTTGGTGGTTTGGTGGTTTCTCTGTGTTTGTTCTTTTTCATTTTTCCTCATTAGTAGAAAATGTACCATGGAAAATACAGCATTTATTACATTTATTATCTCAAGGATATACTTTTGGAACTCAGAAAACACTGGCACTGTGTAGAATATGAAATTAGAGAAATTGCTGATTTGAGGTTCTGTATCACTCTTCCACCATACGCTTTTCTTCAGCATTTGTTGAAAATGCTAGTGCTGCTTGAAAATGCCAAAGATGATATTGCTTCTGTCAATTGACACACAGATTATATTTAAAACACTCAGGCTGCCTTTTAAAATCTCATTGTTACAATTTCCTCTTGCTTCTACAGAATTTTACTCAACAATTTGAGGATAAATTTAACTCCGGGAGCTATCAGAGAGATTGCAGGAGATTTGGCCCATGATACTATAACTGCATACATTCTTTTACTTATGCTGTGTGTTTCTTCCTAACTGACAGAGCATTAGTCTATTCATCATGGTACCCTAATGTTGTTTGCTTTTTGTTTTTTTTGTTTTGTTTTGTTTTGTTTTTCTATAGCATACATGAAAGCATCCATAAATTATTTATCACTGAAGAGAAAGGGTGATCTGTGATTTATGAATGTTTATATTCTATACTAGAAGCACCAGAAAATACAGTCACTTATTCATAAAAGAACTTACAAATAGCACGTTAATTGACTAACTTTTGCTATGTAGTACAAGTCAAGAAACAAGTACAAAATGCAGATACATTCAAGAGTTATGGACAGTTTTGACTCTGACATTGAGGAATGCTGCAGATGTTATTGTTATGTCATTTATGCTACTGAAATGTTCTTTAGTATTATATATATAATACACATAAATATTTATATATATATATATATATATATAAATTCAGCTAACTATGGTGTGTTCTTTTTACCAAGAGCTACATGTGAAACCATGTTTTTAAACCCTAGCTGTTAGAGAGTTTCAGCTCCTATTAGCCTGAGGTACTTTGTGGTACAGTTTTTTGGTGGCCTTAGCCTTTGTATGGGAATACAAAGAGATTTTTGGAATAGAAATGTTATTAAAAGTATACTTTGCTGAGAAAAAGAATATTTGCATTTCTTGAATATCTAATACACCCAACATTTCATCAATCCAAAAATTCAGAAATTGATGGATTTAAAATCTCTGGATGAAATAGGGTGAAATTTGGTGAGTTTTTTCCTGGGAGGGAAAAAAAAAAAAAAAAAAAAAAAAAAAAAAAAAAAGCTTAGGCTTGATGGTTTGTATCTATTTTTGGTGAGTTAAGGTATGTTTCATGGTGAAAAATCTGAATAAACTTCATATAGATTTCACCACATTTTCTTAAAACAGTAAAAGTGAAAATTATTGCTTTGTAAGTGCTCTCCTATGTGCTAATATTATTCTATATTATTATCATTATTATTATTTAAAGCTATACCTTTACACAGGTCTAACTCTGGATAAACATTTTTGTAGTCTGAATCATATTTTTAAATCTCTGTGTTACTGTGCCAAATTATACCTTTCCTGCAAAGATGCACATAATAAAAATATTTTGTTTTGAAATGTAGTCTTTATGTCCTGTATGTAATTGCTTTTCATTTTACCTTTAACTGTAAATGTTAACTCTGCAAAAAGTTATTGTTGCCCTTGTTTTAAATGCAGTAATGAAGCAAAACAATGCATTTTTGGCTGCTTCTTATATACCATGTCCCACAGTATTAATTTAGGTGTCTATACAACTAGGATGTGTGGCATGGCAGGTAAAGAGGCTGAAAATTATATCCTTCACTGCCTTATTTTTTTATGAGATGGGAAAAAAAAAAAAAGGCGCAAGAAATAATCAGTTAAGTTGCTATAGGTATTCTGTTTTATGTCCTCAACTAATTCTAATCTAAGGTATCAGAGGAAAAAAAAAATACAAATTCTTTGTGAATATTGAGGGCAGCAAGTCTGATCTCTGCATTTCCATCATCATAAGCATTTTTCACTAAAGTCTGAGCAGCATAGGTCTAAGCTCCAATGCATTTTCCAGATAGTCACTTAAGAGCGTTAATTTCTATGGACATGTTTGAGACAAACATCACTATTGCACATGCAAAAATTGCTTTTTAGTATTACATAAATAATACTTTCTGAGTACAAAATGGAAAGATTTTCTACAGTGACAGCAGATAATGATTTTGTGCATATTTTAGACCCATTTATGTGTAGGCCACTGCCTACTGTTGACAACCCAGCAAAATATGTTAAATATAACTTGAGTAACTTCAGTCTTTTCTGAAATTATTTTGGAGAGCAGGATTGTGTAGCTGTCCAAATGTCTTAGGGCATTTTCAACAAAGATCATGGAATGTTTTATTCCCTTACACCTCTGTTTAGTGTGTAATGACCTGTAGCAAATTCTAAAATACTAATGTCAGTATTCAAATTATGCATGGATTTTTCATCTAATTTAACTGCCTTCTATGTATTCTTCAGAAGAAACAACTTTGTAGGAAAGACTGATTAGCAGAAAAGAGAGCATGAAGTGTTCTCTTTTCATATGAATGGATTAATCTACTTCGGGATGATATTGCTGTTAATGAAGGAGTCAGATTCTTCAACAGAAATTATAAGCATCCCCACTGCAATATTGATGTTTTAAAGATCTTGGTTCACAGATAACATTTTATGTACCTGTGAAATTTTGTAATAGGTTTTGTTATATGAAGAATGGTGACTAGACTGAATCCCAGTGTCAAAGGTTAACCACCAAAGAACAGAGTTCAGTTTCACTGTTATCACCCACAAAACAGCCTGAGATCTGTTGCACCTCTCGTTTTTCTGCTATGAGATTCCTGTCAGTATCAATAAGCATATACACATTATTTTGAAGTTGTTATAAGCTGTAAATTGTACTTTCTGAAGAAAATAATAAAATTTTTGTAAGATAATGCTTAACGGAACATGACAAAAAACTATGGAGAACTGTGATTTGCTAATTCCTCTTTCTTTACTGTTCCCTCAAACCTGCTGTGCAGCTGTGAAGCAATTGTTTAAATATACATTAAAAGAGCAGAAAGCTAGATGTTTGAAATCTATTTTGCAAGTCTCTTCATATCTCCTTTTTTAATCTGACAGAAATATTTGACTTAATGAAACCTTGGTCCCCCATGACTAGAGACACTGATGGTTTAGTGCTTTGGTTTTATCTCTGAATAAATGATTACTGAAGAGCACAAAATCCCAGTTTCCTCCAAATCTTTTCTCCAAACTCCTTGAAGATTAGCATTTTCATCAAAATGAGCATAAACCTAATCCTATATATATATTGGTTATACATATATATATATGTAGTTCCTTATGTGTGTATTTTAAGTGTTTCTAGGGTGTTCTAATTCATTCTAAAAACAAGTTAGCTAGCCTTACTCTAATGTAGAAATGTAATCTTCTGTTTGGTCCATTGTCTGGGTACTGTGCATAGTCAGGGAAACAAATGCATGCAATAAATTCATTACTGTAGAACAATAACAGGACTTTTTCCTGCAAGAATTTGTGGAGATCCTCTTCCTACTTCATTGCTCAGGCTACAACTTCCACCTGCTGGATCTCCCATTTCTCCTTATTCCCTTTCTCTGGAGCAGAGGGAGGCTCAGCGTTGCTTTTACTACCTCACACTGACCAAAAAATTTTCCATGATAAGGACTGTTTCAGTCCTTAATACATAAACTCTTCCATATGTCTTCACTCATCAGACAGTTCCCACTCTAGACCTTAAAGTGTTTTCCTACCTGTTACTTCACATTAGAAGAGCATCACAAACTTTTAAATAACAGTTCATTATATAAGTCCTTAAAGATCTTTCCTGTCACCTTCAATACTGATTACTGTAAAGCAAGTGATGATGAAATGTGATTCTTTTACATCCTTTTTTTTTTTTTTCTTTCAACACTTTGGTCTAAATAATTTGAGAAAAGGAACTAGGGAATCAGTGAAAGTATTCATTCTACATTTTTTTTAGAAGTTACATTCTCATTTTTATACCTGTTGCCTAAGTTTTCAGACTTTTGCATTTGGGGTGAAACTCTCTTCTTATTTGCATAATCAAATTTGTTCTAAACTTAATTAAAACAAGAGGACTACAGATTATTTATTTATGTATTTATTCATAAATTTAGGAGCCATATATTGCATCTTCGCATTTATATTTGAGTGCTTTTATTGCACATTTTTACTGTTCATTTTTATTGCATTACCACATTCTTGACAGAGCTCCAGTAAAGGACTAGTACTCCATTTCATTGTACAAACAATAATAAAACATGCCTCCTGCTCCACAGCATGTTTAGTTTAACAGTCTTGCAGCATCATTGCTTGTACTGCTGTGGAATGGAGGGCATTCCCATAAAGCAAAGGTAGCACAGTGACCTGTGCAATACATGTGGCAATCATCACTTACTCCTTTTTAGCATCGTAGGAGCTCTGAGAATATCACAAGAGTCAGGCTGATCTGGTGCTTTCTGAATATTCTTGCTTCTGAAAGCACTGAGGTTATTTTAATTGGGTTTTACTGTTCCTACAGAAGAAAAAGTAGGGTGCAATCCAATAGATTTCATGGGTACGATTATCCATTTCATAAGTATTGATAGATAAGCACAACTAAATTTCATAACTTGATTTTAGACAGCTGATGGCTGTTGCAGTGTCTAGCCAGGTGCACCATATATCAGGCAGTTATGGTACACTGCATAAATCCTGGTATGCTGCATGAATCCTAGCTGGCCCACCATGTCATAACTCCATGCTGGGGAGTTAAATTTGTGAGTACAAGCCCTTACCCGGCTGCATGCCTGTTGTTTTTGTTTGTTTGTTTTGTTTTGTTTTTAATAGACTGGGATTGCAGGAAGGGAAGGAATGACAGTGCTCTGCATAATGGTCCAAGTCTAAATGACAATAGGACATACCGTTCAGGACTCAATACAAAATGCAACCATTCTGCAGTTAATCAGCATGTATGAAAAGTTTACATTTTCATGTGAAATTCAGTTATTGGCATTATTTTGAGGGTCTCTACAATGCATTACACTCAACAGTAAATAGGGATCATGGAGTATGCCTGACATGTCTGCAAAACAGCGAACTAGATCGATATGTGACACAACCAAAGTTGAAGAACATGTCTCAGAGTTATAAACGGATCTTATATCTTCTCTATTTTATCCCAGATAATTACAGAATAGGAGAATTCTAAGTTTCTAGCACAGGTTCCATGGATTTTTTATTTACCACCTATTCCTCACCCAGAGTAGAATAAAAGGAGAGAGGCACATGGCAAGACAGACAAAGAAATACCAGTTAAGGGAAGAAAGCAAGGATGGCAGGAACTAGAGGTGTGGCTGAACATATTTCACAATAGTTTGCTTGTACACCTGAAGCTCCAGGAGATTATTAAGCCAGAAGGTTACTTGTACATGTTTTGCTTAGAGATTGTTCACAGCATGAGACTTGACACTGGGATAATTTCAAATTGAATTCAAAATCATGTATTTGGCAGCCTGTTTAGGTAGCTTACAAATCAATGGCATACAACGCTTATAGACCTTGGTTTCATAAAGTTATGTTAGCAAATGCCTTACTTTAAACACAGTAACTTGTTAAAGTAAAGAACATAGCATATGTTTAAAGTTACGCTTAGCTGATTTGCATTATAGGGCTTGCTATTGCTTTTACAAAGAATATCATTGAAAATTTTAATGCCTAATGTTTAATTTGCTCACTGCCTTTTCATAAGACATCAAAAAGAATATATCACTTCTGTTTGATCTGTTATTTTGGGATTCATAGGCTTTGAAATATATGCCATTTTACTATGCACTAGATGTATAAATTCAGGTTTAAGAACATAGCTGATTATCTTTTCATCTGCATCAGCTTCAGGGTCATTTGACATTGTCAAATGAGACGTTCAAGGGGATCAAGATAATATCACTGCAAGAATCAATCTTGATTCTTTATCCTTAACAATCTTCTTGTGCATCCATCTTGATGAAAATACAAAACATACCAATTTTGCTTCGTTTATGATCTGCTGGAACAATATTTTATTATTTAGTTAATGTGCTTTTTGTAACGATTAAGCAATTTTGTGTTTATTTGTTAAACATTACTTGATTTGTTAAGAACATCTACATCCACTAACTCTCAAAACAGGTATTAAATAGTGTAACGAGATCACAGTATTATGTTTTATGCCTATTACTCTCCATAATGAAAATTTTAATGCATAAATTGGCCTTACATGCTACATTTGAAGAAAAGATTTTAGTTAATGACTTCAGTCAATAAATAAAATCAACTTTAAGCTTCAATACGTTCATATTTATTAATCAATATTCTAATTAGCATGAACCAGAATATATATCATTTGCATTTTCATATTAGATCACCTCAGCCCAATAGTGCACTTGAGTATTCTCCAGATTCATAACACAGTTAACTAACAAGATGGTAAAAGCTAATGTCTGTGAGCTGTGTGAGCAATAACATGAATTAAGGGAATGAATATACATGATTTCCACTCAGAGGTCTATATTGGCTCTCATTTGTCATTAGACAGAGCAAGGTCCACAAGTCTGACTAACAGAATCTATATTTCATGGACAATACCAAGAAAATTATTTACATTTTTATACTGGTCTGCTAACTGATAAAATTGCTTAGTGTTAAAATATTTGTGAGAAAAATAGGAAGAGAGAGTATGCTGGGAGGAATAGATGTATCTTGGTAAACGTTTATCTCAAAAAGTACACATATCATTAGATTTTTAACAACTTTTTTTTTTTTAATCTGTTCCCATCATATGTCTGAAACAGAAGTGAATCTAGAAATAATTTTACTTAGGGTCAAAAACGTAAAAAATATTTCAGTTTTGATTGAGAAAATTAGATACAATTCTTTTGGATCTTGAATGATGTCTTGAATGTCAGCATTAGAAAATATTTAATAATCTTTATTCATATTTATAGGTATTATCAATGTATAGGTGGAATTACTTTGTACAGAACATTGTACAGAACTTATTTTATTTGGTTAAATCTGTGAGAAATGATCCAGCTCACTTAACATTGCAGCTGGACGGTGTAGATTATATACTTTTAGTTGTGTAATCTATGGATCCATAGTCACAAATATATATATAGTTACATATGTATATACATATATATATGTATAGTTACAAATATATATATATATGTAATTTCTTTGCATTAGAAAATGGCTATCAGTAAGAATGTCACTGAAACAAATATTAACATTTTTACTGAAATTAAATGGGTGTTTGGGGTTAAGTTTCTGAAATTTAGACTTCCATTCACTCTACAGTACTTTGATTTCAACAGACTGAGTTAGAAGGTTTAAATTGGGATTTCCTCTCTTTGTGAATGCCGATCAGGGTTTTGATGCTCTTAATTGTAGTTTTGGGGTAAGGTTCATTTATTTTCTGGATTTTTATTCATACCCTATCTGTTGTATTTTCATGTTCTGTAAAATCAGTAACACAGATGGTGATTTTAATACAGATACAGTATATGGAAAATCTAATGAAACTGACTACACATATAGAATAGTGGGTTTTTCATAGCAGACATGTCCACTTAAAATAAATCTAAACTCTTAAACTCTCTAGATTACACTATACAGAGAAAGCATATAAAATTTTATTTTGGGAAGACTGTTTTGACTCAGAGAAATATATTAATGTAATCAGAGGAGGAAAATGGATTTGCAGTGTAAATAGCTAATTTATTTTACCTTGAGCATTGGTAGTTATCAATTAAATGCTTATATACTAAGAGTAAATACATAAAACCCTAGATGCACATTATTTCAATTATGTTTTTTTCAATGTCTTGGATAGCAAAAATTTGTTTGAATGTACAAATATATATATGTGTATGCACACCATGCACAAATATATGTTTGTATATATATATACAGAGTGTGCATATATACATATATGTGCATATATACATATATGCAGGGTGTGTATAAATACAATATATGTTACATATATTGTAGTAAACAATGAAGATCTGCCAAATCTGTTCTCAGTTCTGGCCAGCTGGAAATAATTCCCTCTGCTACCAAAGGTCTCTTGGGATTTTGTATCCTGGTTTGGGTACATTACAAGTGTCTTTGTGAGAGTAATAATGAAAGCATAATAATTTTGCTACTATTTTGTTGAGCTTGGTTTAAAAAAAAAAAAAAAAAAAAGAGAAATTAGTCAGTAGTTGTCAAATATGCACTGTGATACAACCATGTAATTGATATTTGTTATTATATTTCCATTGTGCTAGTCTATGTAAAAAACAGTTCATCCACTGTATCATGTTTCACTGTACAATTTTTGTGACAAATTAAAAGTAGCACCTTTTTGTTTACTTTCATAAGAGTTTCTGAAGAAAATGTACTGAAATGTACCCAGTAATCTTCTGTGAAAAATCCTGACAGATTTTTTTTTCATAATAGTAACTGCACAATTGCTTTAAATGGCTTCTATTCTGTTTACAAAGCATTACCAGTATATCATAGAAATAAATGGTGCATGCTGTAGACCATGCGCAATAGCACAAAGCAGTTATTTGCACGATAAAACTTAATTTGGTTCAGAACTCATCATTATGAGTGAAATGAAGGAGACTAATAAAGCCTTATTACCAGCACAAAACATTGGTGTATTAGTACATTTAAAGCATAAAAATGACTGCCAGTCCAGGCACTTGGTTCAGAAAGAGACTGTGCTCACTGATGGCCTCAGAGGATGGAAGCTCTGAGCTGGCCCTGTGGCCAGCTGAGTGGGTCATGGGCCAGCCATGAGCTGCCACTGGACCACAGTACCCTGGTCACAAATAAAAGTGCCCTCAGAGACACGTTGATGAAACATTGACACCTAGAACCTGTCAATAGGTATCGTGAGCACCAACCACCAACAGTGAAAGATCACAAGTATGGTTAGTAGTCTCACCCAGGGCCACATCTCAGTGTATGACCTCCCCATTTTGCCACCTGACTGACTTTTTAAGCCAAGTATCTTTTACAATGCCCCTCTGATCAGGTTGAATAACATTGATATAAATCTGAACATAAATTCTTGAGCCGCATTAGCCAGCACATGCTGGCTTTCTAGTAATGATAGGGCAATGCTTCTTGGCCACTAAGGAGTATAAGCATATAGATTGATTTATTTATTTAACTTTCCTGCTTTTTTAAGCTCCGTAATGCACAAATATACGAGGTCTGTTTTTGTTAGGTCTACCACTGTCTAATCAACAAGGTTATAAAAATTTCCTCATGAGGTTGCTCTCGCCTTAATGAGAATTTCTTCATAGTAATGAAACCTAAACATCAAGTATGAATAGAAGGTCAGTAAACTCAAAAATGAAGGGATATAGTGCCAAAATATTGGAAATATGTACTATTCATAACTCCTACCATTTTTTGTCTTTGAATAAAGTAGTATTTTTCTTGACGTGTCAGGATATGTTTTGGCTCAATTGTGTAAAGTTTCTGGAAAGCTCACTAGCAAGAAAATGTACTGGAATCCAGACAAACATAACATAAACCTAGCTGAGGTTGTCAGTCAGGCATGAACACTTATTTTAAAAGTGAATTTTCAAAATGCTACAAAAGCCCAACTTATAAATTTGTCTGATTCATTTAAGTAGTTGAATGGAAGAGGACGACCTGCCAAGTTAAAAAAATAACAAAAAAAAACCACTGTATTTTTCCTTCCCCATACTGAGCCCCCAAGGGGGCTCTTATTGCTGAATGTTTCAATCCCTACCTTGAAAAGTTATTTCTGCAATCTGGAAAGTTTTGGTGGTTTTTTTGTTTGTTTGTTTGTTTGTTTTGTTTTGTTTTGTTTTTGTTTGTTTGTTTTGTTTTGTTGTTGTTGTTGTTGTTTTTTGTTTGTTTGTTTTTGTTTTTTTACTTTTGTTTTCTCAATGTGTGGCTAATGTTGCTTACAATGCTGCACAGTCTGTAGTTATTTCAACTGTTGTGGAAAAAAAATGTTTATAATTGTGCTTTTAAATATAACTGTTTGGAAAGCTCAGAACCTATACTGCTGAGTGGAAAATCTAAAGAATTTTGGCATTAAAGACAACTTCAAGAAGAATAATTTTTATCTGTTGTTTTAAAAGGTTCTTTATGGATTTATGATGAGTTTGGTTTATTAAGTCAGAATGTGTGTTTGTTAATGTCTGTAAAATTCTGGAAGGTTTTAATTAATTTCATCTTATAGAGCAACAGCTCCAAGATTCTGCATTTGGTTGTCTGTTAAAAAAGTAAATCTCAGAATCACAGAGTCATCTAGGTTGGAAGAGACATAAAATAAAATTTGTTTCTTTGCCTTAATATATAGGTGAAGTTTTCATTATTTGACAAAAATTGGTGAAGCTTAGACTTTGAGCTGCTGTTGTCTAGTGAATGGTGAGAAGGTGGTTAAGTCACACACACATCCTCCCTGTGTTTTTCAGAAGGACTTTTCAGAAGTTTGTATTAAGAAAAAGATTCCTTGTGAAGGCTTAGATGCCAGGGATCTGAACATCTGCCAAAATAACCTAAGTTGGTGCCTTGTATCACAGTTGTAGGTTCTGAAATCAAACAGGTCTTGCTGAAACATGGATCAAGCTGCTAATTCAGAGAATATTTTGCAGTGCTCCAAGTATGACTTTTCACCACAGCAGGTGCTGGGTTGGTACCTCTGCTTCTCACGGTGAAAGCCTGTGATCCAGCTGCCTTCGTACAGGCCTGCGGTTGCAACTGCTGTTGTGCTCTTAGCTGGGTGACTCTGTGGCTTGGCACATGCAAGGTTTCCTCCAGGAGCTTGCGAACAGTGACAACGTGATGTAACTTAGAATTGGTTTCTTCCACGCAAAATATGTTTTATTATGCCAAAATTTACACAGAGAAAGTGGATGTGAAATACCAGAGACCTAACACAGACCTGGCATTGCCTGGCAGGCCTCGAGGTAGACCTGCTGTGGCCCCCACTGCTTGCCCTGGGCATTCAGCCATCCTTTTCTTATGGCAGAGCCATTCCTCATGTAATATCAGTTCCCAGCAGCTGCCTCAGCTGGCAATTGCTGCCAGTGCCTCTTGTAACTCTTTTAGCAGATTAGTCCATTTTGATCTCCAGTCTCTCCACTGAGCTAGCAGTGCTAAGGCTGTGATGGCCTCTCCCCAACAACAAGAACCACTTCTGTGTCTAAGGGAATACTCTTTGACTGGGTCATGATTTTGCCTTTCCTGCCTGGTTTCTTATCTTATGCCAGGCCAGGTAACTCAATATAAACAAATGCACAGGGAATGAATGTTAGGTCTTCAGGCATGTACATCTTAGGCATCATTAAAAATGGAAGTTTTCAGTTGGAATATGTTTATAGACTAGAAATAGCTAATCTTTTTGCCAGAAAAAGATTAAAAATCTCAGTAAACTTTTGATTTATAGGAAAAATATAACTGCTTGTTCAGATCACTTGCAACTGTATTATAAAGGGAGATTTCCATTGAAATCTTTTCTTACCAGTTTGAATACTTATATACCTATACAGAGTTTTTGCCTGTGATTTCATGAGCTGTCTGTCTTGCAACCTAACAGTAATTTATCCTGTGTTGTGAATATATGCAAAAAAAAATGCAGGTAAGTGTACACTATGCAGTACTATAATTGCTACTATTCAGCAATCATGAGGCTGCAAGTGATTACATAGGAGAGGGATAAAAAAGCAGGAAAGCAGTGGATGGAAAGATACCACTTTGATAATTTGTTTTGCTTTTGGTTTGTAAATTACAATAACTTTGTAGATTGGAGCAATCTGATAACAAATTTCAAATATTTGTCCCTTTAACCTGTGAATAGGTTTCCTCTGCACTTTGAAGAGTATTTACCCTCTGTCTTCAACAGAAAATGTGTTCCTAACATAAATATCATTCTTGAGATATCTGGACCACTAGTATTTTAATCTTCCATTGTGAGGGCAGTTATGAAGACAAGTGAATTAAAGATTACAAGGAGTTAAGTATCACAGCAAAGAAAGTGATAGAGATACTTCTGTAGGTAGTAGAGGCTTAGAACCAAATATGATCTCTTAGAACAGTGGAAGCAGTCATTTTTAGCTACCAATACAAAACTGTAACATTCCCTGCCCTCATAGTGGAGAATGCATTTCTGTGCCTTGGATATCAGCATTCCTGGTCTTGTATCACACAAAACTGTGTTCAAGTGCGAAGTTGTGAATGGCATCTCCTGGGCATGCACTTATGCTGCTTCTGGTATCCTGCTGATAAACTCAGACTGCAAGGATGTAGGCACAAATGTCTTAAAGTACTGCACCTAAATCTGTCACACCTCAGCTGACAGAGTCATTAAAATTACAGTAAAATTTGAAACTATCCAGTGGTTTTCTAATTAAATATTCAAAGTCTCTTTTGAACAGAATTATTAAAAGATTTATTTTTACTCAAGAAGAAATACAATTAAAATTAATATTTTGACATATCTGAAGTTTTTATGCAAGTTCTGTTCTTACAATTTACAGCAGGCATTCTGGTGACCCCCATTGAATGAGGGGCATCCTTTCTAAACCTGCTTTGAGGAGCACATAAAATATGACATAATTGCCTTTGTTTGGTTTTAAATGTCCCATGACAAATTCTCTTTTCATAATACCTAGCTTTTACTCAGATTCACAAAAGGTTCAATTTGTTTTTTAATGAAAAGATTTTGCAGGTGTACATTCCATGCTGTGTCTTTCCTCCATCAAAGAATGAAAGAAGTACAATGTATTGTTAATACAAGATCCTGATGATACACGAGTGATTACCATTATAATTCTTTTCAGAAGTTATATATAAAATGTCAAGAAAATTCACATGCATTTCTATCCCTGTAACTAAAATAAAATATTAATAATGACAAATCCTGTCATTATTCCATCATAGTACAATTACAATAATTTCAATCAATCATCTCATTTAAATGTCTCTTAAATGTCTAACCAGTGGCTTCTGAAATGCTGTGTTGAAATTAATATAAATTAGAAATATAATTTGGAAAAAAAAAAAAAATGCATTTATGCTTATGAATTAGGATTTAAATTCCATTTAGGTAAACAGCATAGGAAACCACCCCAATCTCTAAGCATCCTTTTTTCCATGTGCTACACCTAATTATTACCATATAAAATGATAGACATTAATTAAACCTTCACATAAGCTATCTCTCTCAAAATTAAAGCAAAGTCAAAAGATGGACTGGGAGTTTAAATTATGTTCTCAGTAGACTGAAATCTGATATTTAACATTGTTTAAATATAGACTGTTATGATAAAATAATGTAGGAGGACATCCAAGTAGTCAGTTTCACTGTTCTCTGAAAGACTTAGATAAGAGCTGGATGGAAAACTGACATAATATGTTCACAAGAAGTTTGGCTTATCATACCATCCATGTAGAAAGAAACACATTTTTGACTGGACTATTTCAATTTAAGAAAAATATAAAAATAATAAAAATAAAAACCTTGTAGGTCTGTCAGCTGTAGCAAAGTAAAAAATGGGAATCAGAGTTTAATTGGCTAGAACAGATTTGTTTCAATGTTGAAAGATCAAAGAAACAAGTTCAATAGTTTAAGGTAGGAAAAGTATATAAAAACTAGCTTTTCAAAGGCCTGAAATCTTTGACATTTTGACGCCAAAAAAGATCTAACATTCTGTAAGTGATCCAGCTCCTTGCTGTTTTTAGGGGACTGTATAACACTATATATATTGTTTAGAGCTTCTGTTATCCACAAAAATTAACTAGTTCTAAAATTCGTAAAGTTAATAATAAATTAAAAACTTTGAAGTATAAAAATGAAATAATCAAGTAAAAAATATTTCACTGTTTTAAATATCAGAAAGAATCCTACAGAAATAAACACCTGTAATATTTTAGCTTTGTGTGTTTATTAATTAATTTAAATATCTTTATATCTCTACATACAAGTGTATATTCCATGGAAAACAAAATTAAAACAAGGTGATTACAGTAATTACATTTAAATCCTTTACTGGCAGATGGTTTTAAATACCATTTAAATAACAAAAACATTGAAGAAAAAGTCAATAGAGAAATTGATTATGCAACTATTTAAAAATCAGAATAGTATTTTATTTAGCCTACATAGAGGCCTTATACTTTTGAAAGCATATAACTAAGTTTATTTGTCTGTACTGTTATACACACTGAGAGGAAAAAAAGCATCCATGAGGTAACTGGAGCAATTTTCCCCACCACATCTGAGGAGTGGGCAAGACCAACTATACTGTATTATAGAATCATAGAATGGTTTGAGTTGGAATGGACCCTAAAGATCATCTAATTCCAATCCCCTGCCACAACAGGAACACCTCACGCTGGACCAGGTTGCTCCCATCCAACTTAGTTTTGAACACTTCTATGGATGGGGCATCCACAGCTGCTCTGGGCAACCTGTTCCAGTATCTCACCACCCTCACAGTGAAGAATTTCCTCCTAATCTCTAATCTAAACCTACTCTTTTTTAGTTTAAAGCCATTATTCATTGTTCTGTCACTGCAATCCCTGACAAGGTGTCCCTTTCCAGCTTTCCTGTAGGCCACCTTTAGGTACTGGAAGGCAGCTATAAGATCTCCCTGGAGCCTTCTCTACTCCAGGCTGAGCAACCCCAACTCTCTCAGCCTCTCTTCACAGGGAAGCTGCTTCAGCCCTCTGGTCATCTTTGTGGGCCTCCTCTGGACTTGTTCCAATATGTCTATTTCCTTTTTGTGCTCTGGTCCCAGAGCTAAAACAAGACTGAGATCTCACAGGAGCAGAGTCAGGGGGAGAATCACCTTCCTCGACCTGCTGGCCATGCTTCTTTTGATGCAGCCCAGGATACAGTTGGCTTTCTGTGCAGCAAGCACACATCGACAGCTCATGACACGCTTCCTGTCAACCAGCACCTCTAGGTATATATAGCATAATAATACATGGTATATAGTGTATATACAGTATAACAATGGTATAGTATAGGAATATATCGTATATACAGTATAGTAATGCTATACTACAGTATACTATACTAGCAGCATACTTTTGGTTCATAACATGATCTTTTTCCTTAAATTTCTTTACTTCCTTGATGGAATTAATTTTGCCTCTATTTAGCCATCATAATGCAAGCACCTAAATTTAAGATAATCACAGGTTTTCAGTCAGGAGAAAAGATATGCATGTTGTTCATCCCACCTCTTTCAGACACAGAAGACCTGCTGACAGTGTTTCTCTCTCCAACTTTTACAGAAGGGATCAGATAACCACTTTAATCTCAGCATTCAGCACTTTAGCTTTTCAGTTATCCTGCTCTGTGCCAGCCAGATAAATTCAAGATTTTCAGCTCAGCTATTGTATTTGTGCCTTAAGCCAATGGATTATACAGGATACCTAAGGGCATTTTTGCCCTGAGTATGCTCTGTTGTGGGGTCACAGGCCAGGATTTCAAGAAAAAGTTTGTACGTGTAGGAAATGTACCCAGAATATTCTTCTTGTAATTTATAGCATAAGATACACATTAATAGTAACAATGGCTTATAGTATAGTAACACACCCAGCAATGTTCTACTTCCAAGCTCTGAGGCACCCTGAGCTGTCAACTACAAAATCACTCTTATATTGTGTTCACAGTAAATTAGTTATCTAAAGCCTGGAATTATAATGAGGTAATGAATAGCTTCTCAGGAAGTAGAGAACTGTACAAAGGTCTGTAGAGACCAACATGCCTGTGAGAAGAAAGCAAGGTTAAGGAACATTTTTTAGGTTTTAGGGTATCTTCATCGTATTAAGCCACAACATTTAGAAAGTTCCAGCTAGAGAACTAGTATTCTAGATTTAAATTTAAATCCACAACTCTTTTTCATTCTTCTAAAAGAATATATATATATATATTATTGTGAATTTTCAATTTATTTGACTGAGTTTGGCAAAGCTAGTAGGGATCCAAATTTAGACTTAAGATAAAAAGCTATCCTAGGACTTAATTATGGGAGTACTAACATCTCTGCAATTTTACACTCACTTCAGATTCAAGTGACGTTGAAATATGTTACTGTGGTCTGGTTCAAAAGCTTTGCAAGTGTGCTAAATAGGAAAATAATGTCTGTAATAGTGATTTAGAAAAGTAATCTAAAAATTTGAGGACCACATTCAGAAGCTAATGAGGAAAAAACTATGTGATATGTTTTATCATATCTTAGGAGGTAGTACTTGGACTTGAACTGAAGGTTCTGACTGTCCAGTTTTCAATAATTATGATGGTATTCATGCACATTTATTTTTATTAATGTCTTCTGTTAATTTAATTTAAGCACATATGACTTCATCCTCAAGAATATTACCCTTTTCTTTTTCAAAACAGAATTTAACATGAAAACCACTAAGAATTATATCAAATATTGTTGCCTTATAGGGTTAAATAATATGTAGGTAGTTGAAAAGCTTACTGAAGACAAGACATACTTTGTAAGAGGTATGTTAAGCTGGATTGCATAAACATAAACACATAAATATAACGAATATGTATGTTCTTATTTCTCGGAAGCAGTACTACTGAGTTTTATCAATACTGAATGCTAGTTTGGTAACCATTGTGTTCAATGTGAAAGAATAATAAAGATAGAAGATAAAGCAAGACATAATGTTGAATATCCTGACATTCTGTCATTCCTTTGTATCCTTAATGCTCCTTAATCATTAATAATATAAGTTTGTTTGCTTGTTTGCTGTGTTTGTTTTTTTAAAACCTCTCTGCATGTATAGACCTAATATTGCAGATGCTACAAATGGCCAATTTGGTATCAAAATGTCACTAGATTTAACAAACTGCCTGCTAAGTGATTTTTGGTTTTCTTATACATATGACCATTTCCTTTCTATCTTTTGCAGATTGTAGCTTTGCGTGAACAAAATGCACACATTCAAAGGAAAATTGCAGCTGGTGAAGGGCCTGCTGAATCAGAGCATATTGAAGGAATGGAGCCAGGGCAAAAGGTTCATGAAAAGGTAATAAAATACTAGTTTTCACTGGAGCACACAATCTATATAAGAACTGATTCAGTTTAACACTGTAATGTGAATATAGTGTAAGTGTAATGTGAATATATTGTAAGTATAATATGAATATTTTATGGGACTTCCATTTACAATATTGTCTGCCCACTGAAACTAATGTCAAACAATGAATTTGTTCACGTGAAAAGCAAGTGCAAATGGGCAGGTCTTAGCTCTTTGATCAGATATTGAATTAGCCTACAGATTATAGTAAACTTTTATTTTATTTGTTTGTTTGTTTGTTTGTTTTGCAAAATGCTGCAGTTAAGGATAATAACTCCTGCTGAGTGGTCCTCCCTATGTCATAGGCAGAAGAGCAAGGTGTAATTGTATATATATACTAGGGCATATATGCATAAAGGGCATATATGCAAAAACTGCTGCCAATATAGTCCATCAGGGAATGACAAAGAGACCTAAAAACTAGAAAAACTTGTTTTCCTCTGTGTTATGCATTGACATGTTGCAGGTTTATATCCTTGCTCATACAGAGAAAAGTGAAGAGCTTATTAATTAACATTTTTTCAATACAAAATAGCTGTATAGAAGTTAGGCTATTTGCCCATTTAAGGTTGAATGACAAAGACAAGTTAGAGAGTATCTGATTTAGAAATAAGGATTTCCTCTGAATCTTAGTTTTCCAGATGGATAAAAAAGTTGCATATCTTCTCTTGATTCACAGTTATTAAATAAATATGCAAGCATAATATAACATTTTGCAGACAGTTGAATTGAGTAAAGTTGCTGCTTGGATCTCTAATTGTGTATTTTTTATAATGACATGTGATGAACAGTGGCATAAATCATACTTAGAAAAATAATACACATTATTACTTATTTAGTTTATAGGTAATCCAATTTATTAGAGTGTACTTGCACTGCAGGCATTAGTTTATATGTTTTGCAGATTACTATGTAGATGTATTTTTCAAGTTATCTATGTGGTTGAGAAACATTTAGTAAATAAATACTGTTCACTTTTTTCTTCTTCCTTGAAAAATCTTACCGTTTGACACATCCACGATTTAATAATAATAATCCACCTCACCTTCCTGAAACTACCTAAATTTTTCTTGTTGAGATGAATTAAAGGCTTGTTCTTTTGCTCCTTATAGTAATGAAAGCATTATTATGAATATGGAGAGCACAAGATGCTATGTTGACGCTGGATCTGCCAGTTAGGCAGTGTGGGAATGTTACAAAGCTGCAGCAAGGAGGTTCAGACCAGATATTAGGAAAAATTTCTTACCATGAGGGTGACCAAACACTGGAACAGGCTTCCTAGAGAGGTGGTTGATGCCCCAAGTCTGTCAGTGTTCAAAAGACGTTTAGACAATGCCCTCAATAACATGCTCTAACTTGTGCTTAGCCCTGAAGTGGTCAGGCAGTTGAACTTGGTGACCTCTGTAGGTCCCTTTCAACTGAACTACTCTACTGTACTCTGTTCTATTCCATTCCTTTTCATTCCTTTCTGTTCCTTTCTGTTCCATTCCTTTCCATTCCAATTCACATCATCTGCACTAGTTACTTTCTAAATTTCTAACATTACCTTTGTGCCCACCATTAATTCCTTTTTAGTTCGTAAATAGAAGTCCTCACTTTGAAAAATACTTCAGCTTAAGCCTGTACACTAAACATTACTTTTAAAATGTCCTTCAACTTCAGCTGTAGGGATGAAGGCCAATAAACTATGATGTAATGGTTTGTACCGTCTCTTAATTCAGGAGACCAGGGTTCAGTTTCAGTCAGACGGAGTAGTTCCTACATTTCAGGTTTCCACTTTTCACAGCTGATATATAGGTAAAACTTAAATAATACCTTCAGCACTATTTGGACTTTTCAGGAGGCACATACATGGTAAAATGTACAGTGAAGTAGAGCTTGCTCAGATTGTGACAACAGTTAGTACCAAACAGATATAGGTCATTAGAGGATCTCTCAGGTAAAAGTTATCTGCAGAAAGAGTTGGTCAGCCCTGGAAAATATGCAGACTAGACTCTTTTGGGAGATTTAAGTGTGTCCTAAATTTAACCTCCATTCTGAAGCTGGAATAACTTTTTGTGTATTTATGAAAAACATGTCATCGTTGGTTCCAGCTATGCTGAATGGTTAGTATATTCTCATGAAAAGAAAGAAAAATGAAACAAACAAACAAACAAAAAAATATGACTGCATTTTACAGCAACACGGAAATATTTTATATTACTTCAGTGCTTAGAAAAAGTGCTGAAGGAAGTTATTAAATATTTTCAAAGCACTTCCTAGAAAGAGGATTTAAAGAACAGTCCAAGAACTTTCCTGGGACATTTTTATATATTTTTTACATTTATACATGTAACATTTACACATGTAACATTTACATTTTTTACATTTACACTTTTATACATTTTTATACTTTTTTTTTTTTTACATTTTTATACATTTTTATAAGACGATAAATTTGGCTCAAAAAGAAATTGTTCTAATATACCATAAAGTGATTTCTATAAAGCAGTGGCTGCTTAATGATATTTTTTAAACTGAGCAGTAAGGTAAATCAAGATAGTTAATCTTTAAGAAATAGAAACCATATTAGTGGTGATGGATTGCAATCATAAATGGAGGCTGATTTTCAAGTATAATTGAAACATTTCAAAAGAAAATAATGGTAAAATAGAAGTAATGAGAATTACTAAGTAGGTATATTTATTATTTTAGAAAACAAAAGAAAAAGAAGAGAAAGAGTAAATCACTTTCAGATATGATCTTGAAAAGTCCAAACTTCTTTTGCCCCAAATTGCTTTCAGTTTGAAGGAAAATTGGTCAAAATACCCTAAAAGTAAGATTTTCCTTGCTAAAATATTCATTAAATATTGGTGTACCTGAGCTTGTGATTGAATTTCAGGCACCATTTACCATACGTAACTGGAGCAAGAAATAAGAACGAGTCTCAGATACTGATAGCAGGCACAGTGTGTTCTCATTTCTTGCTATAAACTATGGTGCCATTATGTGGTGCTTTCTGGACCCCCCAAAATAAGACACTGAATAGCTCATTTTCAAATAAGGTCATTATTCCTTGCTGATACTTATTTTAGCATTCATGCAAGTCATGGGAAATGAGTTATTCATTAAAGTGGAATGCTTTCAGAAATTTTCATGTGCAAATTGAGAAGGATTGAAATTACTTTGGAAAACATGTCATTTTCTGATGTTTGTATACCTTACATATCAACCATTATAGCATGTCCTTCACTTATAACAGTGTGTTTCAAAATTCATTGCCTATTTCTGGCCCATATTGGACAGTATTCCAGAGTAAGTTCCATGCTACAACTTTTAATTCAAACATATAACAAGTCATTGCTATAATCCTTCTGAAGTTAATAGAGTTTTATCAGAGATTAATTTATGTGGGAAATTATTATTTTTATTCTCACGGACACCTTGTATGCAAAGGATGGCTCCTGCCTGACTAAGCAATTTTGTGCAGATCTCATTACACTGAAGGCACATAAGCTAAGTGTGTACGTGCAGTGTAGATCAGGATGTTTCTCCTTGAAAAAGCACTGTTCCTATTTTTAAATTTAATTGCTTAATTGCTCTGTAACCACAGCCTATAAACACTGGCAAAAGACAAAGTCAATTTGTTCCTATTTATTGCCTTTATATATATACATCCCACATCAATACTTATAACCTGTATATATAACCTGTACAGGTACCTATAACCTGTATATATATAAAACCTGTGTTCCTTTACAAGGAACTCAGACCTGTATATAATTACTTTTTCCTGTATTAAACAAGTATAGTGCCTCATCCTATGCCTTAGGCACTCACATTCACCTCATTTAAGAATCACATTTTTTTCTTCTTTTTCATGACACTAATATATTCCAATAATTAAGTGAAACACCTGCAGTTTATAAATACTAAAATCTGTTAAAAAATTTACAACAGTTATAGACATTGCATCCTGTAGGAATAAAAAATATTTTGCCAAACTAAACTCAGAGTAGGCTAATCAAATTAGTTTGCAAATCAAATAATATTAAGAGGAAATAGTATCTAAAACATAGCAGGTTTCTTTAACATAGCAGTTATTGGAATCTGTTCCGTTTCTTGTACTTGACTATTTTTGGATCTTCTGATCACTTTGGTCTGTAGCAAGCTGAAGAAGAAAACTTCTAGCTTCTACTCACTAATTTATTTCATGTGTGCTCCTTTACTCTTTCATTTTAATTGGCAGCATAGTGGAGCAGCAAAGAATGGAGTGAAGGCAGGGCACAGGCAGCCCTCATTATAAGTAGCATTTTAAAGAAGACTGTAAGAATTTAACACTTATTATCAAAGGGATGTTTGTAACAGAGAGAAAGTTTGTTGTAAAGATTTCTTGTTTGCTGTTTAAATGTAATGACGTAGCATGATGTATAAAAATAAAATAGTGGGAGACACAATCTTTATCCCAAAGCATTCTAAATTTAAAAAGTAATACACGTCAGACAAAAAAAAAAATAAATAAAAATTAAAAAAAAAATCAGATGATGGGTTAGTTTCCAAGCAGTATCTTTTGGGCTTTCTAATAGACAGATATCTTTCTAATAGACCCTTTCTGGATTAATATTGATACCCTAATTTAAAAAGTGTGTGCTGAGGGAGTCTTAATGAAGATTGATGGCTTGACGCAACTGGAAAGATAAGGAATTTTCAGAACAAAAAGAAAAATGGGAAAAATGCTGCAGCTGGGACTAAAAGTCTTTATAAATCTAAGGAGTCAGGCCTATGCTGGGAGTATCCCTAGTGGAATAATATGCAATATTCTCTGTGAAGGAGGCTTTAGGCAAATATTCTGTGAGTACTGTTCTGCTCAGTAGCTGAGTATGTTTGTATGATTATGAATATTTAGTGCTCATTGCTATGGCATAGACATTTTATGATACTGAAAAGCTACATTACTTTTACATTATTTACATGATAAATCTGACTTTCTGTCAGCTCTTTTTTGTCTGTTCGATATAAATTAACTTGTCTTTCAGTCGTGGAAACTTATTTTTCCTTTCACCTAACGGAAACCCCTATATCAGGCCTGTTAAAATACTGCTTTGAAGTCTTACTATCTATTTTACTCCAAGCTTTGTGCTAGCTGACTTTGCTGGGTGGCTTATAGCAAGGAGTCTCCATGCCTGCAAGCCTGTGTATGGCTTGGTTTGGGCAGCTAACTAGGCTTCTAACAAAGCACCTGGAAATTATTTCTCTGTCCTGCGTGAAATCTCAGAAATTCTTTCCAACAGTACAAAACAGAAATACGTAGACATTCTGGAAGGAACTATCTCCAAGAAGAAAAATGCCCACCCATCAAGTAGACTTTTTTTTCTTAATCCCCCTGCCCCATTTTGCAAAATGAGTAGAACATGACAGATGATTACAGTCATCAGAAAGAAGAATATGAGCTGAAAGCTGATCAGGACGCAGAATAGTTCCAGACTTTTAAAGTGGTAATAAAAGATGGAGTCTTTTGATGGCTTGAAAGAAAGAGCAAGACAATGAGGACATTTGGAGAGAAAAGTGCTGGAGAAGGTAGCTATTTTTACATGAGTATGTCAGGGTAGCGGGGGAGAAGAAATTTGAGAGAATGTTGGCTTTGGTAGTTGATTAGAGACTGGGGAAAATTCAGGGTAATTGAAGAGGAGGCCTCTAATGATTATGATATTACTGCCTGACACAGACCAAAACGTGGAAAAACCTAGGGAAGTAGCATAGCTTTGAAAGATAAAGAGACAAACAAGCACTTAGAAATCACAGTGACATCTTCAGTGTAATGCTATTTGTTTTGGTATAGCTTTTAAGATCTTGTTTTGTATGCTGATTTTATGGATGATGATCAGTTTACTTTTGCTTGTAGTTTAACTCAGTTGTGGTTGGACTGCTATGTGTCTGTGTTAATATCATTTACTTTCTTCTAAACCTTTTTGAGCATGAGGCATTCAAACGGAATAGGGATAAAAGCTCTCTATGCTATAGTAAAGAGCATCATCTGGTAACTATTGCCATTCATTTTTACTTATCTATCTCTTTACTATCTCAAATAGCATCACTAAACGTTGCTTTTTGCAGCATTAAATTTTACTCTTGCTTTCATAAAGTCAAGTGATGTGTATAATTCAGTTTCCTTTGGTGTTTATTTTAATTCCTTTTTATTATTTCTAAACTACAGAGTTCCTACAATTTTATTTCACATGGAAAACATAATTTTTCTCTCTCTCCTGTGAAGCTCTGGCTTTCATGGACAACTTTTCTAAGTCATGAGTAACATCTTCACCTACCACTGCATAAAATAATCTTTTTCTCTTGAGATTTGGGACAGTGTTTTCAAATGTCTGCTTAAACTATTTTAAAGCTTTTGAGCTCTATATGGCAATTCTTCCCTATTCATTCTCAGGTTGAATTTTCTATGTTTATTATTCTTAGGGCTTATCTTATTCCAAAGAGAGTTTAAACATAATTTAGGTTTTAAAATCAGTACTACTGCTAATCATATTTCATTTCCAAAATATTTGAAAAGTGATTTATACTATTCTGTATATTCCATATGAAGTTTAGGAAAGCTTTTATACCTCGAATGCCATGTCAGCACCTCAGCAACTGACCAAAATTCAGCCATATTTTATAGAAGAGCTGCTAGCACCCACCTTTGTAGAAGATGGAGTAAGAAACCTCACGAAATGAAATGATTCAGCATTCTTTCTTTAGGTTGAGATGCCGCCAGCATGTGAAAGAGGTGTATCTTGGAGGCCAGTAAGCATGAGCATTATTGTCACAGGCTCATGGCAGATATGAGGATATGTCATATCTGAAGGCAGGTGAATGGAGCATATTCCAGTCTCCAAAAGCTTCTGCAGCAATGAGATTCTGTTACTTGAAAACCGTTTTAGCCTTTTCTAAATATTATGTTGCTTTCTGAGAACAATTCCTTGCTGAACCCTAGCTCGCATCCATCCTTTTATTTTTCACATATGTCTTAGGTTATTGTTTTCCTGGCCAACTTCATGCTGGAAAAAATAAAATAAAATAAATATTCTCTGATTTGGTATTTTATAAGGTTCAGAAAAAAAAAATGCCTAGGCTTGCGCTCTTTGCTTATGTATATTTGCAGTATTTATATTGGCAAATAAGCCTTCACATAGTAAGCAAATCAAACTCACTGTCTGCAAATGTTTTATGTTAGATTTTTAATGTTAGATTTTATACTTCGTGCCAAGAAAAATATATAAAATCAATATTGTTTTTTCTCTTAAACAGAAGGGGTTTTTTGGTTTTGTGTTTTTATTGTTTTTGTGTGTTTGTTTGTTTTTTGTTTTGTTTTGTTTTAAGATAGTTCTATTGTAACGTTGTGTCAGAAGTCTTCAGGGATTTTTCTATTTGCCAAAGGTAGCCTGTCTATTAGGATGAGAGCCTGATAGAAATTTGTTCAGAAAGAAAAAAACTCTCAAAGAACCACATTATACTGACTTGAGAACATGGTGAGGGCTTCAACTTTGACATTGTAGATTTACAGTGCAACCACCTTGCCAGTACTCCATTAAAGAGAGGGGGGGGGGGGGGGGGGGGAGAAAAAAAAAAAAAAAAACAAAAAAAAACCTTAGGGAATGTCTTAGGAAAAAGTAGAAAGTACACATAAGGCACATGCTTCTAGGGATTAAAAAAGAGAGAGGAGAAAAATGGAGTTGCTTTCACCACCTGGTTTCTAATAGGAAGTTGAAGAATTTTTTTGCTTTTAATTATTGAACAGTACTTTGTGGTTAGACAGAGCTTGATTTAGTCATCAGGGTTGAAAATGATTATGCATGGCGGGAGGAGGGAGGGCATTGTACACCTGGACTGCCATAAATTTAGATACACTGAGGAGGAGTTTTATCAAGCAAACGAATCCTATCTTTACTGCTGTCTGCTCAGAGATAACCCTGTGAGATGTTCTTTGTTTCCTTCTCACCACACACCAGGCTTAAGTTCTCGTTCAAATATATAATTAATTAGTGGCTTGTAGTATCCAGCAATAGACAAAACACTGGTGTGATACCAGTGCTGTTTAAGCTACAAGTGCAGAGCACAGCACTGTATGGGCCGCTGCTGGGAAATTAATTCCATGCCAGCCAGACCCAGTACACCTCTGTGCACTAGAATCACAATCCTTTCTCCTGTTTTACTGGGAGATGCTTATGATTACTTTCTGATCTTTACCTGGGAATTTTTGGCTTATGCTCTTTTAGTTAAATATGTCCTTCCTCAGTACAGCCCAGTGTACTCCTTCAAACTATATGGAAAAGTTAATGAAATTACATTAGTGAAACTGTCATGGAGATAAGTTGCCCATCAGACAGCAATGTATGAATATATGTTGACACATGTGAGAGTTAAGAAATAGCTTCATTTTCTTTTTTTAGGCCTGCTAACTGAGTTTATTCATAAGGTAAACTAATGTAGTCTGTAGGCTCTCTTGTAAAGTCATTATTCATTCTCTACTGTATGTGACATCCTTAAGAAAGGATTTCATCATGTGTGCTTCAACTTCGGCTTCTAGTCAAAACTGTTTTTTATGACATAATGACTCCTGGGTGAAAAATGCTTTTGCTGAAGCTATTAGTAGTTAAACTGTTTGAATAGTTGAAATGTTTTAATATACTGAATTCACAGTGAAGTAATATTGTACAATGTAGTAATTTTGAGCAATGAAATTAAAGATCAGAGAAACAGCTTTCTCTGTTTCCTTATCCCCTCTATAAGCTAGATCTTATCACATAACTAAAATAGATTCAGGTCTGCTCCTAATCTAGGTAGACCTGACTGGAAGGATTGAAAATAAATAAAACCCACAGCAGTCCTTCCTCTTGCTGTTGTTCTCTCTTTCTCTTCCCCGTGATGAGAAAAGCAAGTGCCATATTTCTGGTTAGAAACATACCGTTGTTGGCTCCGAACCAGCCCAAGCAAAGTAATCCAACCTTGTATTAGGTCATTAAGGCTGATGCTAACAAGTTTTTCATCTGATTGAGGAATCCATGGAGTTGAAAAGAGGTAGAGACCCTTATAGCATGTATAGCAGGTGCCCACATGTGCAGCTGTGCAGACCTGTAGCTGTGTCCATAGAAAGCAAAAAAATGAAATATAGAATATATGATGATACTGTTTCTGTGACACTGTGGTCTAAAGAATTAAATGTGATAGAAACAAATGGAGCATCTTTTATTAGAGAAACAAGCTAGTAAAAAGAGAAAATGCAAAGTAGTGGATCATATGAGCTATTTGTCATGTTTCTTTTAAGCAGAAAACTAGCCATTGCTAGATACTTTTATTTCATGATTTTTTTTCTAATTAAAGAGTCTATTTATCTATAGCTTTTAATGATAGCATTTGATGGACAGAATTGTGAAATTTGTTGAGAACTTTATCAGAATGAATCACTTGTAAGACAGATATGGGCACCATTTACAGTCTTCTTTTTCTCTGCAGGAATGTTTTGATCACTTTTTTATTTTTTTTTTTTTAATGTTACCACCCTGCCTTATAGACTTCCTAAGTCTTTCAGATTACTTTCAGCAATTTCTTTCTTTCCTCTTTGCACTGATTTGATGCTATTTTTTGCATATATTGGGGATTTGGGATAGCGTAAAGATGAGACAGGTAAGAATGCCTGCTTGGAAACATTTTTTGTACATGTTCTTTTGACAAGATTTCCCATAGTATTTCAGATAATAGTTAACAGAGATCTATTTAAAACTTAGACTTCAGCATTATAAGCATTCAGTTACTTGTTTGTTTACAAATGTATTTTGATTAATACACAGTATCATCATAAGAAAATTCTCTGAGTGCTAAGAAATATTTCAGCACAAAAAATTCAGCCAGATATAAACTAAAGAGAGAGAGGGGGGGGGAGGGAGGCAGGCAGAGTATGACCATATAAACTGTTAATTAAAACCCTCCTGAGAAGTAGAGGAATAATATCTCAGTTACGTCTTGAATGAATGTTTAATAACTTTCTGCCAGTGACCTTTTTGAGTGATTGTTCCATGTTATATATCTATATAGCAGATAAATAAAAAAACATGGAGATTAAAAAGTGACAAAATGTCAGTTAAAATCCTAAGCCAAAGTTTTGAAAGTATGCTTCAAAAATCTAAAAACACTATTTTTAATCTGAGCTTTTTATTTTTACTAGGATTTAAAAATATATATATTTTTTTTTTAATCTCAATCATCCTGAGAAATATTAAAGTGTTGAAACATTTTGTAAAAAAATTTGGGAAATTTTAAGTATCAACCAGTTGTGTATATTAATACAGGAATAATATAAAGCAAAAGTGAACAATGTTTATAATTAAAGCAACTTATGCAAAGAGCTCATCAAAGAAATATGAGGGAAGTTTATGTGCATAAATCAAAATACCTACATGCATAATTGGCAATCATGGAATTTGTCTGTTGGTGAGCAATTAATTCTCATTACATTTTATTTGTGTCCATTAATCTCAGATATTGATTGAATAGAATAAACTTGATCTTTCACTTTTTAATTTATATGAGGGTTAGTTATTAATTCATCTAGAAATAAATGCTATATTAATGGAAAATATATATATATATATATTTATGCCAGTGAATGTTCTTCTAGATATTGAAGCTTGCCCTTTCAAAACGATTAGGGTTCATATCACATAGGGTACATGATCATACGCCATTTATGTATTTTTCATATTTGCTAACTCACTAAAATTGCTGCACAAACACACTCAGTGTAAACACACTTGCTGCAATTCATGGAACACTGTAGGGAAAACAAAATACACTAAAATTTGTTCTTCTGTGACAACTGCTAAAATTAATATAAGAGATTAAAGCTATAAAACAGGTTATAATAATCATAGATAAAAAGCTATCTCAAGTTTACACAATCTAATAAAGAATAATGGTTGGAATGTTTTATCCTGAGTATTGTTTACGTGACTGCTTCATACTAATGGGAATTTAGTTCAAGTAGAGTAACTGAAAGCTTTCAGTCAACAAAGTGAATGTAAATACATTTTTCCAATTGCCATTGTCATTTTCCCTGGGTTTCCCAAAAGTAGATCAACAATGGTTCAGTAACCAACATAAAATGCCCAGATAATACAATTGACTAGGCTACAGAAAGCAATTTTGGAGCTGAATTATTTGATGTAATGAATGCTTATAGGAAAACAATCTTATTCAGTGATCCACGGAGGGGCAGGTGGTCTTGATCTGGGTTTGTTTTCTAGATGATTGGGGAAAGAATAATAAAACCATTAAACAGAGTAACATTCTTTGAATTTGTTAGTTTTCTGCATAAATATATTTTGACAATAATAACACACAAAAGCTAATGAGTGCAAACTTGTTTTCCTCTAGAATCCTTCTAGTCATATTTTATATATGCATTGTTATACACCGCACCATCTCAAGGGCAACAAGAACCCTTTAGGACCAATGTTCTTGCATGATGCTCTTTGAGATCAGTAACTCAGGTTAAATGACAGCTACAGTGATACATGTATACTTTGTTCCTATATTGGATGATATTATTTTAACTGGTAAGATTGCACCCAATCAAGACAAATTATAACCATTTGTAATACTTTGATATATTTTTCCATGTTATGTTTTAAAACCAGATAATTTTGGTTGGTCTTCTTATTACTTTTTTGTTTGTTTGTTTTTTGGAAATGAGAATTAAACTCATGTGAAACCATCGCTTAGCCTATGGTGGTAAAGGTTAACATGACTATCTTTTATAAGGAAGGACTGCCAGCAAATTTTGCTACTGAACACACTTCTTTCCTGGAATCTCTTATGTGTTAGGTAAATCATATTCCTGGGATCAGACTCCAAAGGCAGTAAGATGTTCTGGACATTTTTTTCTTTTATAACTTTATTCATTCAGGCCTTTCAGTAGTTCACAATTTACTTCAGCAGAAATAATTTCTGACGTAGACTTAACCAGTATGTTGACCAAAGTCTCAGAACTTTCTGGTGAATTGAATTGGTGAATTTTTAGTGTTACCTCCTGTCTGCGGTGTGGGCTATTTTACAAATGAAATAGATTATGAATAAGTTTAAATGGTGTGCAAGTTTGGCTGAAATTCATACGTGCATTTTGGTGCACTTTAGGAGTAATATTGCTGCAATTTGGATTTGAATAGCCATAATGTCAAACTAAAGCTATTTTTGTATACCACTCTGCTCTTAATGCAAATATTTACACCTCCCTGTATTACATTCTGGAATCCCTTGATTAATTCATATTAGTCTTTTGCGATTTTTCATGAGTACATCTCTCATCTCCAGTGAAAATTATTGTGGTATTTTTCCCTAATTGCTTCTGTAACTTTTAATGTAATCTTGATTTTAGGAATTCTTTAGATAGAGTCTATATTAAAAGTTAAACAATGTCACTTCTCTATTAACAGCGCTTATCAAATGGCTCCATAGACTCAAATGATGAAGCCAGTCAAGTTGTTGAACTCCAGGAGCTACTTGAAAAGCAGAACTATGAAATGGCACAAATGAAGGAACGTTTGGCTGCACTGTCTTCCCGGGTGGGAGAGGTAGAGCAAGAAGCAGAAACCGCCAGAAAGGAGCTCATTAAAACAGAAGAAATGAACACTAAATATCAGAGAGATATTAGAGAGGTAAGCAGATCACCACACTCACCTCATATGTCTTGATAGTTGTTCTTCAGGTACCGATTCAAGCTGATAGGTATGAGATTGATTCAAGCTGATCAATGAGTACGAGAAGCAAAGCTGAGCATTAACAAAAGCTCATGTGCACAGGAACCACAAAATTTACGTTAAAGAGATTTTTAATACTATTTCTTATAAAACTATATTCCTAAAAATGGATATATATATGTGAAACTCGCATAGGAAGAAGGCCAACTCTTCTGTGTTTTAGCATTACTAGAGCATATTCTGGCAAGTATATCAATTATTGCCACATTTGTATGATGAAATTTATTTAACAGAGATGCTGACCATGTAAATAATATAAAATACATTTTTTAAAATCTTGGGCCATTATTAATATAATCAGTTATAATATATATTCTTATGGGGCAACTTCATTAGCCAAGTTCCAATATACTACTCCCTTCTCCCAGTGAAACAGTCTAAGAAATTTCTCCCTGCTGCATGTAAACATCAGGGAATATCAATGTATGTCATGGAAATATATTTAGGGTTTCCTTTTCTTTTCTACTCTTAAATTTGCGGTGCTCCCCAGTATTCTCCAGAATATCTTTTCACATAGTCTCAATATATGTGGATAGTTGGTTTCTTTTTATCTTTTTTATCAGTTTTAATATTTTGAAGATAGATTATTTATATGTTACACTCCTTTCTACAATATTGGTATTTAATTCACTTGTATGTAAGTGTCTATGTATAAATGCAATGTGTATGTGTAAATGCAGATGTATGTGTATATATTTAACCTGATATTTCTAGTTTTCTGGCAGAAATACTCCTTCTGAACTTCTGATACCTGACACAGCCTAAAAACATCTTCACATCTATGTGGTGTCCCTTGTAAAATACTACATCTTGTTTTAGAAGATTACAAAAAATATTTTGCACCAGTATGTTTCTCCTTTTCCACAGCCACTCTCTAGAAAGGTCTCAAATCTCTCCAGTCTCATTTACTTTCTGACGAATATTGTTGTTTTCTGGACACCTTGATTGCCACTTGCTGTTGTTGCCATTTTGCTCTTGTATACCATGTTACATTCACTACAGGTTTATTTGTTTTCAACCCTTTTTTTCTTAAGCAAAGTGGCACTAACACATTGCATGTAGAATAATTGCCACATATCAGTGTGAAATCTACCATGAAAGATGTTTGTAAAGGTGATTTGTAAGCTACCCGTCTTTATTATTTCATTCTGACACAAAAGATGAAGGGTATGCATCTAGGAAGCTCCTTTAATATTGTATTGTAATTGCCGTTATTGTAACTCGGATACATTGCTCAATACTTTTTTCTTTGTGTTTGTTCTTTCCTTTAGGTAAGAGGGAAAAAATGAACTATGTATGTAATTACTATTTTTATACATTATTTCAGTAATATGCAAATATGCAAAACAATAACCTGGATAATAGTCCATTTTAGGATGAGCTATTTGGATTAATGTATATTTTCATTTTATCGTACTGGAAAAGCAATCTCTCACTTCACTACCACTGCTTTCATATTGTAATATAACACAACTGAAAACTAGAAAAATATACTAAATATGAGGTTTGCTTGTTTGCTGTACTCAATAGCTACAATTTTAATATCTTAATTGCAAGAAATCTCAAAAGGAATAATTTCTTCTTTAAACAGAGAAATTGCTGGGCACACCTTACATTACTGTCTACCTTTAGTGTGAGTATTAAACTGGTATAAGATGATGAAGCATTTTAATTGCATGGTTCTTGCTTTTTTTTTTTCATGTTAGGCAATGGCACAAAAGGAAGATATGGAAGAAAGAATCACTACACTGGAGAAGCGCTACCTCAGTGCACAGAGAGAATCCACCTCAATACACGACATGAATGACAAGCTGGAAAATGAACTTGCAAACAAGGAAGCCATCCTACGTCAGGTGCAGTATCTGCATTAGTTAGTTGCTTTCTTCATAAACAATAAAAATTAACACACACACAAAAAAGGAGCAGATCTACTGTAGGAGGTTTTCACTAGGTTAATCCGCTAATTTTTAATTAAGTTAATCTAAAAAAAAAAGGGTTTTAACTTAGCACCTCTAAGCTTCATATCAGCTGCTACAACCACAAATACCACACCAATGTGTGCATTCAACATTGTGAAATAACTGTGTTTTCTAATATTGTCTTGCATAAATGTGCATTATCATTGTGAAGTATCTTTGTTATGTAATGATTCTCTAAATTTATTGTAAAATATATAAGAATAAAAATGGTGTAAGCACAAGAAATTCACTTCTGCAGGAAAAAAAAATTGCATAAAATAGATTTTAATCATTTCATATGTTGACATTGGATAGGTAAATTTTTATTAAGATTATCTACGAATACTGGGGAAGAGCAAATGTGATTATGCAGTTGTCTCTTATGGTTCTTATGGTGCTTTCTTTCTACGGTGAATCTAAAAACTGAAGAGTGAAGTAAACAGAAAACACTTTTATGTTCTGAAGAATGCAAGTTGAACTGAAATCATATGAAGTTAATACCATTTAAACTGTAAAAGATGAAAATGCTCCTCAGCATCAGTATCCCAGACGTTATTTTTTTCTCACCTGTATCTTCAATGTCAAATGCTGTATGGAAAGTAAGGCATCATGACCTGACAATCTCTTTCTATGATTGTATACAGATATATTTACACACATACACACACCACTCTGTGTGCATATATGTGTACATGACTACATGTTCAGGGAAATTAAAGTATCAAAACTCTAACTCTCTAGCTTCTACCAGTTTGGTGTGACTAACTTAAGATGTATCTTCAGCTGTCCAGGGGTGGGGAGCACAGTGGAAGAGCAAAACACCTGCATCTGTCCTTTGAGTCTTTCTTAATGCTAATGTAAGTCATGCTGTGCTATGGAGGTCTACCTACTCAAAGCAGTGATCAGTAGAACTAAGCTTTGAATATATGCAAGCAGACTTAAAGTTCATTTGCAACAATGCAATGTGAAAAGCCTACTTCAAGCTTTTGAAGGATTAAAAACAATCTCAAATCACAGTGCTTCTTCATTGTGACTTTTATTACTTGGAACATGAAACAAAGGGGAAAGCAAATACTTAAAAAATTCTTAATCGTGGTAGATCTCAGTAGGCCAGAAAATACTGCAGTTATCAAATGCCCTGCTGTTTCTCTTTAATGTTTATCACATATTAAACAAAATCACTTTTTTGTAAAAAGAGACAATTATAGCTTCACAATGAACAATATCACTGCAACCTGGAGGAACTAGCAACAATCATATTATAATGAATGAATTAGCTGAGCAACAAGTGTCAGTCTTAACATTTCCAATTATATTACCATTTGCTCAGAAAATTCACTAGGAATTCTATCATTCTGGAATTATATTTATTTCCCATTTTAGTTTGTGCATAAACATTTTTGTAAGATGGATAAAATGCTTCCATTTAGAAAATTATCATCTTACTGGCACCGATACTTTTATTTTGCTTAGATAAGCAACACATCAACCGGATGTATTTTTTCAACTTCATAAATGCATTTTTATGATACTTTTTTCACTGTCATATTATCCTGAAGCCTCAAATCACTCATCATTGGTAAAATTCACAACCTACACAGTTCCATGCTTGAGGTAATACCTTTCCAGTAAGTTCTCCCAGGTTGTGGAATACCTAAACCTATATTGTGAGTTTAAACCATACTTAAGTAACCAAAGGAAATCTTAATTCTGATTTCAGTTTGTTTGTTTGTTTTAATCTATCTTCAGCTGGAAGACAAAAACAGACAGCTGCAAGAGCGTCTAGAGCTGGCTGAGCAGAAGCTGCAGCAGACAATGAGGAAGGCAGAAACCTTACCTGAAGTGGAGGCTGAACTGGCTCAGAGAATTGCAGCTCTGACTAAGGTACTGCTCTGAGAAATAGGTTCACTTCAGAAGCCCCATTGTTAATATTGATTTGCATTGTGGTTCCTCACCTCAGGGACAAAACAAAAGTTGTGTTGAGCTGATTTGAAAGCAGATGTTTCCTGATAAGTATGTGCCACAAGTTCAGTATTAACCAGCAGTAGTTTCAATGCTGTATTTTTAATTCTTACCGTTTTGATAACAGGTAAAGTAGTTATCTGTTAGGTAGCCTACACTGTACAAAGGAATCGTATGTTTTCAATATATACCACATATATGCGACAACAATTAGTTTTGTTCCAGTAAGTGCTATAAAACAAATGTTAATGGCAGCTGGGATGATTTGTACATCATAAGTGAAGATGACTTGCAGTACATACTTACAAGACTTGTTTTGAATGATTCTTTGCATTTGCAAAGACAAATGTGAAACTCCGAAGACCTCAAAATGTGTTTTTTGTTTGTTTTTTGTGATAACAAAAAAGGTAGCGTTCTTTCAGAAAAATAAGAAGGTAAAAATAACTTTTCAGTAACGTGGTTATCATATTTGGCCACTAATATTTTCAGGTGTGCATGTGCTTAATACTGGAGTTCAAATATTACCTGCCATAAGGACATACAATGACAATGTATATATTCTTACTATCTTAGAATCAGACAAAGAAAGTAAAATGCATTTAAGAGACTATTACATACCATTCTGGTTTATCTAAGCTCTCCTTTCTCTATTGCCAGGGAATGTTTCTATCTATTTATATGCCTAGTCATTTTTATATGTAATGGCTTTCTTTTTCAAATTTCATTTATAGTAAAGCCTTAAGAGCTGAGCACCTCATTAATAAACCTGATTATAAGTAATTTAGTTGAAACACAGAAGCATAGAAAAGGTTATTTTTTTATTTATTTATTTTTATGAAGGCGATTTCATTATTCAGTAATCAAGATTTCATGCTGTCCACTTTGAAAATTCCCACCCATTTTATGAATGGGTGGGAATCTGAAGGGCAGACCGAAAATGGTGGGGGGGTTGAGGGTGGGGAGGGAGGGGGGACACAACAACAACAACAGCAAAAAGAGAGCTACATGAAGTACTAAACAAATATGATTGCACTTTAACAAAAACTCATGTGCACAAAAGAGCAATCCCTTGGCAACTTAACTTTTTTTCAGTTGTTTCTGGTTCAACAAATATTCAGATATTCTAATGCCATTAGTAGTTTAAAAATATTGTTTTTTTATTTTAAGATGTTTTTTCCTGAATAATTTCTCCAGCAATTAGGCACCAGTAAGTATTTTGCAGTCTCAAGCATGTCTTTTCTTTCAACTGCATTTTTCCTTGAACATATACTTTAACATCTATTAATGACAAATATTGTAAGAAGAAATTTCATTTCAGTCATGCAGAATACTCAGGGACTTCCAGTAGTTATCGTGACCATAAAGCCGCAGTATACATCCCTGTTTGTCTTTTTGCATTATTTCATGGGATGCAGTTAAAGAACTGTGAACAGAGATGATGCTCCACCCCATTTCACATTGATGTACATTACCAAAGTTTTTGCCAAGAGAGAAACTCTAATGAGTCTATTCAGCTATAATGCAAGTTCATTCCATCTCTCTCTGATTACACCCAAAAAAAATAAAATAAAATAAAAAAATTAAAATGATCTTTTTGGAATACATGCCATGAAGAAAGATGTCAGAATTTGTCCAACAGGCCATAGAAGTCCAGAGTTCATATGTTGTGTATGACATCTTTGCCTACTGTATAGCTTACTGAAGTGCTGGTCTAGCTGCTCTGAAGCTTGATGTCCAGTAATTTTCATGAATCACAGAAATGTAGCTTGGAACCTGCCACTGCAGCTTAATTAAGTAGTTTTATATTGGCTAACTGGGATACTGTTATGACCTAGCTATTCAAAGAAAGTTGCAAAACCTACCTGAGGAGCTGAATAACACTAGGTAATTTTGTCTGTGTTGAGGTTTGTTCCAGCATAAACATCGTTAGTAGTGCTCAAATTAACTGGCTTCAGACTACCTTAAGTCTGTCTACCTGAGCTGTGGTCACTGCAATGTCAACATATACGAAGTAGAGGAGTCCCCTGAATCAACTAGCTTATCTACACTGGGGGGGGGAAATAAAGAAAAAAAAAATCTGATTCTCCTTTCTTTTGTACTACCTCAATGAAAGTGGCTCCACTGAGATTAATGGGGTTACAATCATGTGAAAGAGGTGAGTTAAGCCTAATATATTTTACATGTTTATTAAAGGAAAATGCTACGGGATAACTGGAAACCTTGACTGCTTCACTGTGGTTAAAATATAAGCCTGGTTATTTACATGTGGACATAAAACAGAACAAACACGTTCTGGATTTGGATGTGATATTTTTTTTCTCAAGCTTAAAATATGCATGTTACAATTCTGTATTCAATTTATACTTTTCCTCATAATAAACCTGGGTTGGGATTCTGCAGAAGAAGGATGTGGAATGAGATCCTTCTATTGTGTCAGTTTTAAAACTTGAGTGTTTTTTTTTGTTTGTTTTTGTTTTTTAATATGGGCTAGTGAATGTCTTTTGCTACTTTTCCATGCCCAAACTAGTTCATAAGGAGTGAACTTCCAAAAGTTTGGACTGTACAGTGAACTCAGATAAGTACTCGTAAACTTACCTAAATTATTCAAACCTTTCTTTGGCTTTGTTTTCACTGTGTTCTGCCCATTGGGTGAGCAACTGGAGGGTTAGTCAGCCTGTGGCAAACTAACCTGGAACAGCATGATCCCATGTACTGTGCTGTCCTGCCTGGCCGTCGCACTGGCATTCTGTCTGGTCATGAGAAGTAGCGCAGCTCTCGGCATGTATCCCGAGGTTGAAACTGCCATGACTCATTGAACCACTTTGTACTCACTCCCACAGTATTGGTCTGATTGCCTAACCTGGAGAAGAGGCAGTTGGTAGTAGAAACAACCACCCTCAATTATTAACTAATCCTTTCTTTATCCTGGAAGATGTTTATTTTCCTTAGAAGGGGCAGACATTGGAGCATCCAGCATCTTCAGATGGTTAGTTTGTCAAACATGATTTCTGCTTGCATGTATTTAAGGAGGGGTGTAGTAGAGACAATCAGCATCCACCTACTTCCATTCGGTCACTCCCACCAGCAGTCACTTTCCCCTTGGGCGCTTGTGCTGCAGAGGTACCACGTCACTTCTCTGATCACAAGACAGCAGTCAGCATTTAACTCCATCCTTCCTGTGTGTGGGTCACCAGAAATATCAGTAGTACTTCATAGCTGCATCAGGGAAGCACAGAGATGGAGGAGAGGAAATTGAAGCACCAGTTGTATATACCATAATCATAGTAAAACATATTTAGCATAGTAACACATTGAGTTTATTTTAAAGGTGAAGAAAAATGACATGAAAGTTGGAGACAAGTGGGTCATGATGCTTGTTTTGTGGTGATGCAGGGATCTGGTTTGTATTAAGTAGGCAAGGAGCTGTAATAAATTGAAATGAGAAGGGCTGTAGAGGTAAGGATGAAAAGTGGACAGAGAAGGTCTCCTGCAAGCAGTGGATATGGTTAATAAAAAAATGCTCTGAGAAAAAGGGAGAAAGATAAGATGATGTATTGGCTGGAGAAGGAAGTTGACTGATCTTTTGGAAAGAGAAAATCTTGAATTGGGAGGGAAGCCCAAGATAACTCCACATTTACAACTCACTCTCTTCTCAAACCACTCCTCTTCTTGTGTCTCCCCTTCCACAGAAGATTTCCTCCTTTTTGGTAGGCAGAAAAAGTGAAAGAAGCAATCTTGACAGAGCTATAAGGAAGGAGTTCCTTACTAAACATACCAGGTGTGGAGTGTAGTGAGGAGGTAAAGGAGGGGCAAGAATGTGTGGATATCTAATAACTGAAAGATTGGGTATCAGGAAAAGGGGTGACTTAAGGCAACACATTTTATGTCATTATTTGTAATAGGCTAAAAGTGAGCATATAATTAGTAGTTGATAACTTTTTGAGCTGTTGTGGCTCAGTCACCACAATCACCTGTTTTCACCACCAATTGCATAATAGCTCACTTCAATAGTACATTATTTCATCCTTGAATAACTCACTAATTCAAGAGATAGACAAAGGAATATGTGCCATAAGAAGCCAGTAGAAAATATGGAGACAGCAGGTGTTCAAACATCAAGGTCTCAAAACTGTGGAAATTGGCTTGTACCACTAGAAAAGTTGAGATTTGTTCCTGCAGCTCAGCATGAGGAAGAAAAAATTATAGCACCTGTACTATACAGGTGCTTTCTGCATCAGTATGATTGAAATTGGATTTTTTTCAACTAAGGTGCAAAGACCTAGAAAATGTGCAGTGCCAACAGTAACAGATGATGTGAAAGCAACATTTTTTTTGTGGGCGCATTAGCAGCAGGAGCATCAGCAGAGTTTTAACAGGGTTAGAGATCAATAATACAAGCTGCTTCAGTATTCCCTCAAAGCAAAATTTTCCTGTCTATTACTGGCTTATACTGGCTATTTCTTTGCTATGTCATAGCATATAAAGTGCAAAGTGAGCATTAAGACTCATGCTGGTATTTTATAAGGCTCAGACATTGTTAGTTCTTGTCCATATATTTTTAATCCAAAGATACACAATTTCACTAAACCTATTTATAACTGAATGTGCTGGGTAAATGCTTTAAATGCTAATTGCTGAATACCACATCATGTGTCTTACTAATCCTCCCGTATAAAGTACTAGAAAACAAGCATTTATGTCATACTAAAAAAAAAAAAAAAAAAAAAGTAGGGTGAGGTTTGCCAGCAAGTAACCAGATAAGTACATTTTAGAAAGTTTAAAACTTAATTGACCTTTAGCAAAGCAAGTCAGAAGACATGCAGCTTCTGTTTATGAAATTTGGAGACCACAGTTCTGTCTTGGTTCTTGCTATAGGAACATGACTAACACAAGTGTATCAGCCTCTGCCTCATACCTAGAACCAGTCAATATTTTTAAAGTAAACTTCTGAGTCTTCAAAAGCTCTTATTCTAATGGGAATTTTAATATGAAGTAAGGTAACTTAAGTATCATGCAAAAAGGTATATGTTACTGAATAAAAGGTATATCTTACTGAATTGTTAATGCACCAGGAAGTGATAAAATAAGCAGATTTAGATACACGAATCTTAAGAGAACGTGTTTTTCTTTCAAGAACATTTTCTGTGTACTATAAGAATTGTACATTCAAAAATATGGTTCTGGAAATAATTGTACTTATCCTTTTCCAAGTAATAGTTAGGGCTAATACCATAATTGTCTTATGTATTTAGAAGACAATTTTCACCTAAGAAATAAGCTACTGCATTGTTTAGACTCAAAATCTTTTTTTTAATTTGAAAAATAAATGTGAATAACATATCTATCTAGACTGGCTTCTAAAGGACAGTTTATGACAGATAGCCCCACATATCAGGAGTCTTAAATGAAATCTAATTTGAACCTAGAGGTTTTAATTTGATTATCTTCATATTGTATAGACCTGAAATTAAATATATAAAAGCGGTCAAGATTAGGTAACATGTTTAAAATTTTCAGTCAGCTAATGAAGCTTCTAAGTTGTTTAATTTTGTAGGCTAATACCCTCAAACTCATTTTATATCTCCCTCAGTGAAAGTAGTTTCAAAAGAAGTAGAATTCCTTAAGCCTTCTCCATCATCAACTCAGAGCTTTGATGATTTCAAATCTTCTCCTGGCCTTGCAGAAGTATTAAGGGAAGGCATTTAACCAGAAGTGCAGTCAGGACTCAAAAAGGGGAAAAGTCTGCCTCCTGTGGAGATGAAGTTTGGGCACTTTGTGGAAGGGATAACATGACCCATTTTTTTGTATCCTCAGGGACTGAACATTTTTAGTCCTATCTTCCCATTTATCCAGTTTGGGAAATGAAGTAGCACATTATCACTTCTGTGCTGAAACAAACTAATATGTAAAACTCAAAGATAAGATGAAGAAAATCATAAAGGGATTGTCACTGGTCTGAGTCATAACAAATTGGCAGAGTAGTTTCAGATAATGAGCAAGTCCAGATAAACAGTAGGCCTGGTTCATGATCAAAAACAATAACGGCACTTATTAAACGAGCTTAGTTACAAAGTATACTGACTTCCCCTTAAATTTTGCAAGTATCTGAGTTTTGTGAATATATGCAATTTAAAGGGAATGTTAGTGATCTTCAAAGTTATGATTTATTATTGTATTTATAAAAAGCAGGATTTTTAAAAGAATGTCTTTGTATCAAAAACTACAGTTTATATAACTCAAGATCATCGTTTTCTATCTGATCTTTTGGTACTGATAATACTACTACATTTAAGTTATGTATAATTTCAAGTTACAATGTACAGCTGGAATTATGTTGGTATCTATTCTAATTATTCTGACAAATCATCAATAGACTGAAGTCTCTGAAAAAATAGTCTTGCTAAAACATATAGTTGTAGAATTATTTATTGCTGGTATTAAATTTTGCTTATCTAAAGATGGAGTTCAGAATCTCTTTCTGAGAGGGTAAATTTGAGGGAGTGAAATACTCAGCATTTGACAGTCACAAGCTCACAATTCAATTTCATCAGTAGCACTGCCTATACGCCTTATGCACATTCCTATTTCCATAGCAACAAATCTAGTATAGCATTTCTTTAATTTTTTTTTCATTTCGAATGATAACACAGGCTTGTTTGATATGACAATAACATGAATATTCATGTTCTGCAACATGTTCTGTTGGCCTAATTAAGGTCGACTTCTGTCACAAGTAGTAATGAATCTTTGGATGGATTACCATTTCTATATTCAGTAATGACTTTTCTCACTCCTATTAATGAATTTTTATTTATAGGTTCTTCTTTTATCTGATGACCTTGATCTTGCAAAGGGATCCACCAGGGTGGATCCTTTCAAAGGGATGAAAACCATATCGTTTATTTGGATAGAAGGGCTTACACAGCGTATTCTAAAACGGAATACTGAATCTTGGCTTTTTGTCTTTTGACGTTCTTTCTATTTCCTAGAAATTAGGGAATGTATCACATAACATTGCACAGTTCTGTAATTGACCAATCCATTAATTAGTATTTATGCATTGTTTTCATTCCTAGAAAATGATAGAAGAATAATAAAGGACTTTCTGACATTGGCCTCTCAGAGTCCTATTCTGATGTTTGGTTTGCCATAATTCCAAAAAACATTAGATTAGACAGTATTGCTTTGAATTCACTCTATAGTAATATGTCATCAGCCAGCCATCACTAACCTTGGACTTTCATGTGTAGGTTGATAGCTTTTTAGCATTCCATTATTTTTCAGTTTTTCCATATCAACTGCATCATATCCACCAAGTATCAGTGTAGTTTATTCCACCTAAAAATCTGTCAGTTAAAAGTATTAAATTTTCAGTCACACTTTTCTTTTAAGCATTCTGTGCTGTGTTCTGTTCAGTGTCAGTGTCTTTAGTTCTGATTTTTCAATTTTGTCCCTCTCCTTTTCCTTGACTTGTTAGTCTGATCCAACCTCTTCTACCTCATCTGATGATTATCAATATATTATGGAAGCTAAACTACAAGAAATGATCTCCATACGTAGGAAGGTAGTCCTACTGGACTTTACTTTCTATTGCTAAATAGAATCCATTTGATTTGTTTTCATTTTTTTTTAACTTATTTTATTATTATTATTTTATTGATAATCAACCATCGTGCAGTTCAGTGCTTCAGGAGCTTACAATTTTACGATGGCAGGTTTGTGTTCAAACCATGCACAGTCTGCATGTTACATTTGGCTGATTTCATTGCTCATAAATAACTCCAATGTTTTGCTGATGCTTGGATGTAACAGGCCTTTGTAGCTGACACATTTCAAGCAATGCTGTTCAGCTGCCTGTTTAAATAGTTTCTTTTCTGAAAACTAAGTTTGCAGTTAGTAGTAGCTTGCTTTATGTTTTGTTTAAACTTTACTGAGATAAAGACATGCAAAGTCATTTAAATTACAGAATGAGTCTTTCTATTTTTTACAGGCAGAAGAAAGACATGGAAATATCGAAGAACGTATGAGACACTTAGAAGCTCAGCTTGAAGAGAAGAATCAGGAGCTTCAAAGGGTAAGTGTATTGCAGACAACTTCTGGGTGCTTTTCCTCTTTTAATTTGTCAATACAGTACTACTTATGCACTCCAGCACACAAATCGATCTACTGGTAAATGTTTTATTTATAGCAGTGATGGCAGCATCTTCCCATTTTATTCAACTGCCTTAATAAACTAGTTTACACCCACTCACAGGTTTCAAAGTATTCTGTTGAAACAAAAATTAATGTGCATTAGTTAATAACTGTAATCAAATTCATGTGGAATTGTTCATGTGTTCAGTTACCATAAAATCTTTACTTTTTAATGATACAGGACTATGCTGGTTAATTTTGGACCTTACAAATCTGTCTTTTCTATTCTATGTCAAAGGCAAGGCAAAGAGAAAAAATGAATGAGGAGCATAACAAAAGATTATCAGATACTGTAGACAGACTTTTGACAGAATCCAATGAGCGTCTGCAGCTACACTTAAAAGAGAGAATGGCAGCACTTGAAGAAAAGGTACTGTACAAAGGGCAGAATAAAGTTCATCTCAGTAAAGATTTTCCCATACAAAACATGTTCTACTTTTATCAGGATGGAGGTATCATACTAATCTTGTATACAGTAAATATGACTGCAAATAAAGTCTAATTTATACGTTTAACTCCTAGTTCGTGTATGAGCTCAAGAGCCTTTCCATGACTATTCTAAACTGGACATTCTGGGTATTATGAGTCCCTGTTTTGTCAACAGGGAGCCAGATGAAGAGCTGGTAAATGACAGGCCACAATGCATTACAAGGCAGTGAAAGAAAGGGGATTACAACTGAGGAATGGCCAGGTCTCAGATGTGCTGTCATTCCTGAATTTTAGCTTGCTGATTTTACCTCACTTCCTCTGTAGAGAATAATATGCTGTCACCACAGAAGAAAGAGGAAATGTTATTTACAGATATTTTGAGATGTGCTAGCTCTCTGTGACTTAACAAGCCTGTAAAATTTAAATTGTGAGATCTTTTTATTTAGCCTCCTTAATCCCTCCCTCTTCTACCTTTAGTTTGATCCAAGGAAATCTTTCAGTATCTTTACTTCAGAGTCTTTCACAGGATATACTTCTGGTTTATATCATTGAAACAAAATGACATAACAAAGCAAGAAATAGGTCTGCCAAAAGAAGAACTGGACAAAATAGCTGTGTAAGCATGTCACAGTTGCTCAGTTCAAGAAAATGACAAACTTCTTGCTGTTCTTGAAAAAACATCTTCATACATGTTTGGGTAATTTAAGGTGTCTTAAATATAATATATACTCAAATTGAAGCTGTAAAGGACTTTACAGTCCAGTGAATATGAAAACTCATTTCTTACTTAAATTTGCTACCTTGAGTATAGAGGTTAAATGTATATGGCAATATCTGATATTCAACATTTACCTGATTTTTCTTCTCTTTTGTCTTCATTTTTATTCATTTTGTTTGTAGAATGTTTTGATTCAGGAATCTGAAAGTTTCCGGAAAAATCTGGAAGAATCTTTACATGACAAGGTACTATAAATAATGTGATTTTATCCGTTTTTATCAAAATTATTTTTTTTTCTTTTGACGTATGGTATATTTACTTATACAAATATCATGTTAAATCTTCCTGGTATTAAAGATAATTCCTTTAATCACCAAGATCTTTACTAGCCAATGAAGGTCCCTAACAAGTCGTCTGAGCTAAGTTTATAGCTGAAATCCTAGCCTCGGGAAGTCAACACTAAAATTCATATTGATTTTACTGGCTCTGTAATTTTTGTTCTATCTGTTTTAAACCTGAAAGGAAAAAAAAAAAAAAAAAAAAAAAAAAAAAGTCTTGTTTAACAGGAATTGTATAACTGGTTATACTTTCATAGTTAAGAATGTAATTTCTTGTTTTGATGCAATTCTTCTTAACATTTAGCATTGGCATTATGCTAAATATAACTGAAAATGGGCTTTCTTAGTTCATTGCAAATGAACACCTAATACTGTTTAGTGAATCAGTCAAAGTAATTATAAATATTATTCCAATCCAAATGTTAAGATTTTGTTTTGAAGTTATACTTGCCTTGAGGGCCGTAGGATACACAAATACAGTATCTGTCTTCACATTCACAGGAGTGTTTTTATAGCATATTAAATCTACTTAAAAGAATCTTAAAAGCATAGCTTCATTTAATACTAAAATAAATACAAAATTCTGTATCTAAAAACAACTACTTTGAGAAAAATAGCAAAAGTAATATCTATTCAAATCATTTGTCATTTTCATCTAGATTCAGATAACTTTGTAGAAGGGCAGAGAAACATTCAAATTAAAGTCCCAAAAAGGATCTTGTGAAATTGGTTGGGTTCTTGGCTGCTGCAGATTTCTTGTGAATCTAAGCAAGAAATTTGGGACTTATTTTAATGGAATCTAAGCTATAGCAACTCCTCTAGTATGGCTACTAATGTACAGTAATGGTGCTACTGCATGGTGTAGTTTGTTCACTGCCATTTGGATTGCTCATTTGTAATTATGCCCCAGCAACTGCTCTACTTGCCTGCATTGATGTAGTCTTTCCGCTACCATTTGTTTTGTCTTTGCAAATTATAAGAGTGATTTTGATGAGGAACTTCCTGCAGGAAGAGGAGAAGGAAATGCAAAATAGGGGAAGGACTTCTGCAAAATAAGACGTGTAGGTGTTATCAACAACAACATTGCCCTTTCTTTATTTTCTATTGCCACATACTTCCTGTCTTACTACAGATGGCTCAAAGGTTGTAAGGTGATTCAACCGTCACAAAGTCAGGATCATACTTCACCATCAAGTTACATGACAAAAAAAGACATTTTTAAAGCTGTGTCAAATGAAACACAAATTTCTTCCGCAGAATCTAAACTTGAATTATGAATACCTTTTTTTTTCTCGTTTTCTTTTAACCTGGCAGGCAGCTAAGCACCACACAGCCATCCACTCATTCCACCACAGTGGGACAGGGGAGAGAACTGGGAAAAAAGTAAAGCTCATGGGTTGACATAAAGCCTGCTTAGTAGGACAGTGTGAACCTGTCCTGTCATCACTTCTAGATAATGGAAAAATGGTAGGGAGACCTGTACAATCTCCTCTTGATGCATATGTCATACTAGCAATAGACTTGAATGACTTCAGTGCTATTTCTTATTATACTCAGTGTTACATTCAGTGTAATTTATCTTTCTTGTTTAGCCTTGTAAGGTTAATATCTCAGAAAGTTAAAAGTACTTTGGATCACAAGTATATCTTAATTTTCTGATTTCCAGGAAAGACTTGCAGAAGAAATTGAGAAACTGAGATCTGAACTGGATCAAATGAAATTGAGGGCTGGTTCTTTAATTGAACCCACATTGTCAAGGTAATATTTAATGACAAAAGTTTCCTCCCTTTGAATTGAAAGAGAACACAGACATAAGTGTCAAGCCTTTACAACAAGAGTGCATTCAGGCTACATATAATCATGTATTTCTTTAAAAACTTTGGATCTGTGGAATGATTATTGCTGTGGCTTTTCACTTTTTTCATAGGTAACTGGGGCTTTATAGCAATGAGAATACACTGAAATATTACTCTGATTAAGGAAAGTCTATGAAATTATGGAATGTTTTTAAAAACATAGCCAAATACCCATTTTCTCTCAGGATTCTGTAATAACAAAGTTGTAACCATCATTGTTAATACTAAAGCTGCTCAGTATATTTAAGACCATATTTATTTTTTTGTTGTTGTTATTATTATTAGCAAGAAGTAGCACAGCTTTGCCTAATGTATAGGAAAAGATCACAAAACTTGAACTAAAGATTAAGGCAATATTCAGAGTGTTCTGACAGTAAGAGTGTTCTGACAGGGCATTGAACACTGTCTCTGTGGTGGAAAGCAATATGGGAACAATAGTGAGATATGTACTGTAGAAACTGGACTAACAGCTGAAATGAATTTATTATTCTAGAAAGGCAGCCCTTCTTGCCTAAATGTATGCCTAAACCTCAACTTGTTTTATCATTTGGAATAATATTTTTCACAAAATCATAGAATATCCTGAGTTGGAAAGAACCGCAAGGATCATCAAGTCCAGCTCCTGGCTCCACACATTTGGAGTAGTGTTTCATTTCTAATACACTTCTCCCTCTCTGGAACAGGGAAGTTTCAGCATTAAATACTTATCCTTCTCAGTCCATATTCAGTTCTGTATTTGCAGGAGTTTGTTCTTTCAGAAGAATAATAATGAAGCTGGGCAGCAGATAAATATCTGCTGCCAGAAATGAACCTGAGTTGTTTCTTATTATCTACCAACTTGCTACAGAAGTACCAAGTATTTATATACCTCTGTACATACTAAGTATGTTATCAAAGCAAAGATCTATTACAGCAAATATTGTACAAACTTAGAAAAGACTCATTGCCCTAATAGGTTTACAACATCAGAGGGGAGAGACATACAGATAGATTTAAAACAAAATGAATCAAAAGATTATTGCCTGGCAATGTAGATAAAGAGTTTAAGACATTTGTAGCCCAAGCCCAATTGTTATCAAGATTTCTTATTAGTATAGCAACAAAAACAAGTTGTAAGGAATTCTTTAAAAGGTAATATCCTCCTCCCCTCCCCACTCTCCCTACCCCCACACCCCCAACATTATGGAAGCCCCATGATAGGAAGCCTAAGGGAAGGTAGACTGATAGCTGCCCAAAAAGAACATTTATGACAACAGTATGAACTCAGATGTGTGCTCTACCCAAAACCAAAGTTCTAAAACAAGTTCACTGTCCATGAAATTTTAACATCTCTGGTTTGATTTCTGTGACACATGCTCACATTTCAGGTATTCTGGTGCCAGATATTCATTTGTTTTCTTGCAGTATTTATAAAAAACAAACAAATGGTGTTAGCCCTTGAAATCCATCCATTATTATTTTAGCTTTGTGAAAATATTTATAATACCAGGCAGTAAGTTAAGTTTCTCCATGTGCTCTGTCAAAGTTCCTTTATTTGGCTATAAAGTAACCCATTTCAGGGCAAAGGGGTTGCTATTTGGTGTTTCTGAAGAGATAGTTAATCATGTTTGTTGTTGCTTGCTCTGATGTGGAGGGCTTCCTACTAAAAAATGTAGTCCTCTGTATGTATCTGCAGGTACATGGAGTCCCTGTAGCTGCTAGAGGTTTTCATGCTTTTCCACTATCTTCACATATCAATTTATCAATTATCATTTACCATTTATCAATTAATAGTACCACAGTTGTAACATTGGATTATTATTTTTTTTTAATTAAAATGGTGTGTGAAATTTGAGATGAATGCTACAAAGTGCCAATATTTTTTAATTCAAATTAAGTTCTTCTTAAGGAAAAGTAAATCTCTCTTTTTAGAAACAGATACAGAACAAGAGACCAGGGAAACAGTCTGCTCTTTTCAGCAGAGATATATGTGCTTTTGTGAATGATTTCCTTCATTTAGCTTTTCTTATGTCCAAGATTAAAGCTGTCACTTTCTCCAACATCTTTCCCAAGTGAGAAAATTGTTTTAAGAACAAAACTTATTTTGTTTCCCAAAACTGATTATTAACATTGCTGTGAACCTTGTAAGTTGTAAATATTTTCCCAAGTTTAAAAAAATAAATAAATAATTTAAGTAGAACATGAAACTAATTTTATGCTCTTATAGTGAAATGTCAAGCTTATTTAAGGAGTCACTATAAAAAAAATGTGATTGGTTTAGTATAGTATTTGTTACACTTCACTTTTCTACTATGAGCATACTATTCATATATTTTTATGTGGAAATTGGTTATATGTTAAGAGCTAGAAATTTGACAGGTCTCCACTGCTATGGTTGAATGCTTAAATGGTGTACACATCCTTGGCTCTTCCGCATCTTCTATGCAATCCGTAGTCAGGTTGTTTCTAATAGCACCAAGTAGGGAATTCTTACTGCTGCTATTTTATCGAGGACAGAAAGGCCAGTGACCACTATCTTCAGAAAAGAAAAGATATGCTGACATCATCGAGTATATGCCTCACCACAACATCCCAAGATTTAACAGGACTACAGGAAAAATTTGGGGTCAACTATCGTTATTCCAGAATATTTCTGAAGTATGGGCTATTCTTCTTGTTGGAAACAGAGCTTCTGTTTTCAAAACCATAGTCATGTCTTGAATATATTTTTATGGAAAATGTCTTGGTACTTGTTCTTAGGTTGCATCCCTCATACCAGTTAAATTTCTCAAAAGTATCATCAAATAAACATAAATCATTCATAAACTATGCTATGTATCACAGGGCAGTTCACTAATATTTTTATTTACTAATATTTTTATAATGCTGAACTGTAAGAATGTGTTATAGATAAACTCACTCTTGAACACGTATCTTTCTTACAGTAACCTCAAGCATCTTTATTCAGGGAAGTAGTAGAAGAAAAGTGTACAGGACAATATATTCAGCAGCCAGTTCTGCTAACTGTCTTGTCCTAAATTCTGCTTGTTTTCTACCTTAATTTTCTAGTAAGATCTTATAATTTTCTTATAATAAGATTTCAACTTCTCACGGTTTTTTTTGATTTTTGTGATATGTTTTTGTCATTTATTCTCTGATACATAGAATCATAGAATGGTTTAAGTTGGAAGGGACGTTAAAGATTATATAATTCCTGCCATGGGCAGGGACACTTTCAACTATACCAGGTTGCTCAAAGCCCCATCCGACCTCTCCTTGAACGCTTCCATGGATGGGGCATCCACAACTTCTCTGGGCAACCAGAGCCTCACCACCCTTATAGTGAAGAATTTATTCCTTATATCTAATATGAATATAGCCTCTTTTAGTTTAAAACCTCTACCCCTTGTCCTATCATTACACTTCCTAACAAAGAGTCCCTCTCCAGCTTTCCTGTAGGCCCCCTTTAGGTACTGGAAGGCAGCTGTAAGGTCTCCCTGGAGCCTTCTCTTCTCCAGACTGAATGACCCCAACTCTCTCAGCCTCTCTTCACAGGAGTGGTGCTCCAGCCCTTTGATCATCTTTGTGACCTCTTCTGGGCCCATCCTTCTTATATTAGGGACCCTAGAGCTGAATGCAGTGCTGCAGATGGGGATCTAACAAGAGCAGACTAAGGGGACAATCACCTCCCTTGACCACACTCTTTTTGATGAAGCCCAAGATAAGGTTGGCTTTCTGGGCTGCAAGTGCATGTTGCTGACTCAAGTTGAGCTTTTCATTCACCAGCGCCCCCAGGTCATCCTCCTTAGGGCTGCTCTCAACCCATTCTCCACCCAACCTCTATCTGTGCTTGGGATTATCCCAACCCAGGTGTAGGACCTTGCACTTTGCCTTATTGAACTTCAAGAAGTTTGCATGGACCCACTTCTCAAGCCTTTCCAGGACCCTCTGCATCCCTTCCTTCCAGCATGTTGACCACACCACACAGTTTGATGTTGTCAGCAAACTTGCTGTGGGTGAACTCAGTCCCATCGTCCGTGTCACTGACAAAGATATTAACCAGTGCTGGTCCAGTATCAACCCCTGAAGAACACTACCTGTCACTGGTTTCCACTTGGATATTGAGCTGTTGACCACAGCTCTTTGAGAGTGACTATCCAGCCAATTCCTTACCCACTGAGTGGTTCATCCATCAAATCCATGTCTCTCCAATTTAGAGACAAGGATGTCATGCAGAACAGTATCAAAGACTTTGCACAAGTCTTTGGTATTTGATGTCAGTTGCTCTTCACTTATCCATCAATGCTGTAACCCCATTGTAGAAGGCCATGAAATTTTTCAGGCCACCAAATTTGTCAGACAATAATAGTATAATCCACATAGTAATATAACTCACATAACTTGTTTATTAAAAAAAATCCGTGTTCCTCGACTGGTCATTGGATTGTTGTTTTTGTTATTATTACTACCACTATAATTACTGCATTTAGTCACTCAGTCTATTTCTTTGACTCTTTTTTTCAGGCCTCACCTTGACTCATCAACAGAGTTGAGGTATTCTGTGGGCTCACTGGTTGATAGCCAGTCTGACTATCGGTCAACTAAAGTGATAAGGCGACCTAGGAGGGGACGGATGGGAGTACGCAGAGATGAACCAAAGGTTAATCCCCAATTTCTTTTCATATATTTCCTAATAAGAGCATGTTTTTCAAGTTAATAAGCTTTTGGTTTGTGTATTTCCAGAATAAATAAATGAATACTTACATATATGCACCAAGTTTTTTGGTGTTTTGTTTTTTTTTTAATGTTTATATACTCAGATATGAGTATTGTACTAAAATGAAGGCAGAAAACATTGAAAATCAGACATCAGAGTTCAAACATGCTTGATTATCTGTCTTTTCTCAATATCTTCATAATTTTTCCTAAGAATTAACTTTACACAGCATTAGAAATTGTGTGAAAATACTTTACATCCTCTGCAATGCCAAATGCCTTCTTGCTGTAATACTGCAAGTATTAACAGAGAATTAATCATTGAATAAGTATTCTTAAATGTTAGTTGCTTTCCTTTCCCATTTTATAGTTCAGCTTTGCAATTGTTTTCCATGGAATAAGCCGTATATATCCTAATTCTTGGTTAGGTAAAATCACTTGGAGATCATGAGTGGAATAGGACACAGCAGATTGGCGTTTTGAGCAGCCATCCATTTGAAAGTGACACTGAAATGTCTGACATTGATGATGATGATAGAGAAACACTTTTCAGCTCCATGGACCTCCTGTCACCAAGTGGCCATTCTGATGCCCAGACTCTGGCCATGATGCTTCAGGAACAGCTAGATGCAATCAATAAAGAAATCAGGTATGTAACCTTGAACCAGCTGTGGTGGTGTTCTTCTTTACAGCTTTAAGGTCTCTTCAGTGCATAAGTTCAGATACCATTCATAATGATTAGGGGACCACTTGTACATTTAAAGGATTGATAATGTGTCTGCTTTTCCTATGAGAGTGTTTGTTGTGTGAAAGTAATATCGTTTTCTTCAATTCCCAACCACACACCAAAAAAAAAAAGTTTACTTTCAAAAAATGTTTCATATAGAGAACTGCTTGACAATTGAAAAGAAATACAATAATAACACTTGCCACATTTGACAAATCTCCCTCCATAGTCCTCTTTTCATATTTTTGTTTTTTACCCTGTTCTGCATACCTCTACCTGCTCACTAATGACCTCCTATCTGAAATACTTTGCTTCAGTGCTGTTCATGGTTTCTTCTGGTGATCATTCCTATGTTACATCTAATAGAATCCATGTTTCCAAGACATGGTTTTGATTTTGTACGGAACCACAGAATGTGATTTATTTTTTTGCATGCTCCAAGGTTGACTTATAACTCTTGGAAATAGGCAGTGAAATGAATATGCCTTGCTAAATTCTGTGCAAATGTAATGGAGTGATAGAGAATCCAAACTACTTTAATAAAGTAGTTTTTATAAACGAAACCATGTTTTAAGCTGAAAACATTCTTACGTGTTTTTCATGTGTAAGATAACCTTTAAAAAGCTGGTATGTCAAAAGCACCCTCTCATTTCTGTAGAAGGAGATGATGATGTTACTAAATGTATTAGTCACTTTCAGGTAATTTTATAGACCGAAAAAGTATGTTTAGAAATACAATCAAAACCAGATTACCTTCTACCAGATCTCAAATTTTCTTTGAGCAAGGTATCTTTAAAGACAAAACTCTACTGAAATTTGTGGAATTTGAATAACTTTTGCATTCCAAGGGAGACTTTTTGTTATAGATCTACAGCTTTCAGTTTTCACTACTCCCAGAATTTCTTCATTCAGATGGGATTTTATCCCATCCTTTATTGCACCTATCAAGAAAGAAATGTAGAGAGAAATTTTGTTGTTGGGAGGCTAAGTCTCGTTAAAACAGTGTATTTAGAGCATGTGTAGAAGAGAACTTTATCCATAATTTTTATTATTACAAAGTCAGCACTGTGACCAATTCAGGAAGCTGTAGATTCAACAAATACATGTATATAAGTTTTAAAGATATTAACATGTTAAAAATTTAACAAGTAATTAGCAACCTGGTCTAGTGTGTGGTGTCCCTGCCTATGGCAGGGGGGTTGGAACTAGATACCTTTGAGGTCCCTTCCAGCCCAAACCATTCTGTGATTCTAACTACATAATACTATAAAATATTTTGACAAAGAATTGCACGTAAAGGTAACATAGATATTATTTGTTCCATCTTGAGTCAGATCATTGTTTTATTAAACAGAGGATCTTGACTTAGGTGGTAGGTACAGTTTTATGTGATGAAAGGAAGAAAAAGGAAGAAAAAGCCTTTTTTGCTGGAGCTTGTTTGAGAGTTTATTTCCCCTACTGATAAGCTTATACTGGTATATAGGCTTTTATTACCATAACTAAAAAAGCAAGCCTGCTTCACAGATTCAACATCTCCAGGCTTCATATTTTGTCATTTTACTTAGATCTCTCATCCTTTTCCCTCTTATTTGCATAAATAGATTCCTTCTAATGTGGGTTTATGAGCAAAGTACATCTAAGCAACACTAAAGAATCCAGTGGAAAGATCCTGTTGAAGCTTTGTATGTCGAAGAAACTAGTATTTGTCGCCAATAAGAGCTATTATAACAAAAATCACTTAAAAACATAATACTTCAGAAACTTTAATTTTTTCATCAGTTTGTAGGGATGAAACATAAATTGTTTTGCATGTTTTCTTTTTTTTTGTTTGTTTGTTTGTTTGTTTTTAATGTGGATTATCCTAGCAATTCCCTTCTCAAAGGCCCAATTTCATTTGACATTGAATTTGTGTTTATGCTTTAATAACAGAAAATCAGATGAAACCAACTTAAGAGTGGAATTATTTTTCTATGGTAAATCAGATTGTTAACTCCCCCTCTCCTGCACTTTCTCATTTGCAAAGAAAGTAGTCTTTCTGACATGTCATACATCAAGTGTTATTGTTGGGCAGATTCTTTCAATTGTTTTTGAGGGTAGAGGAATTAAGAAAAAGGATTTTGTAATTCTGGTGATTAAAAACACTCTTTTCAATATTATTTTGGGGTTGATCTATGAAACTCATGTTTGATTTGTTGTTTTTTTTTCTTTTGGATCTCCTTTGAAACAAAGTATTTTTTAGTTATTTTTTAGGATTTTTTGGGGGTATGCAGAAACACAGGAAGAAATTATAATGAGAAATTAAAAATACAGTCAGTAGTGGGCATATATAACCTCTGTTGTACATATATATTGTATGCCAATGTGAGTCTCTGTGCATATGTGAGACAATGATAAGTACCAAGGAAGAAAAATTTGCTTTCAGAATCGGAGAATGCCTTTAGAGTACTAATTCTGGCCTAAGTTGAACCATGTTCTTTTATTTCACAAGGTTAATCCAAGAAGAAAAAGAGTCAACAGAACTGCGTGCTGAAGAGATAGAGAATAGAGTGGCCAGCGTGAGCCTGGAAGGCTTAAACCTAGCCAGAGTCCACCAAGGTACATCCATTACTGGCTCAGTGACGGCATCATCACTTGCGAGCTCATCTCCTCCCAGTGGACACTCAACTCCTAAACTCACACCTCGCAGTCCAGCAAGGGAGATGGACAGAATGGGGGTAATGACACTGGTAAGAACCTCTGTGATGCCCATTTTAGGTGTGATATTTCTAGCATCATCTTTTCACTGATGGCTCATCTCTCTAATTCTATATTTGCCTCTCTGTCATATGAACAGGTAGTAAATTCCTTAGAATATGGACATCTGTGATTTATTTTTTTTTTTTTTGCTATTGTGTTTTCTGAGCACTACGTGATTCACCAGGGACATCCTGATCTGAGGATCAAGGGCATTCAGCACAAAGGCAGTGGAAATAATAAGAAACAGAACAGATCATTATAAATACTGTAATTCATATATATGTGGAAAATGTTTTGTAATGAAAAGCTCTGAAGTGATATAGTTATTACACAGTGGGGCTATTGGCAAGTTTAAACCTCCCGGAATGTGTAGCAGGCATTAAAACCTCATCATACTTGTACCAGTTTGTATGTATTCTTCATGACAGTATATTAAGCACATGAAATAGGTGCTTCTTTTTTTCCAATAATTCATTTAACTGGTATATTTCAACATTACCAATAGTTTGCAATACCTAGACACCAAATTATCATGCAAAGAAATTCTAATATTACTGTACCTTTACATACACATTCTGAGATATGTCTATTCTGATTTGAAAGGAGATTTTCAAAAAAAAAATAATAATAATTTTAGTTCTAGATGAAAAGGAACTGCCCATAGTCATGTAAGTCAATGTAGCATGTGTCAACATATTCTGATGTTCAACTCTAATATTGATAAGAAAGCAGACAGAGTGTGGTGTTCAGTGTGGGCTACAAACTGAAATTTAGAGCCTGAGTGTATTCATCTACTTAAGCACTAAGAATAAAATCAAAGCAGCCCATTCTGATGATGTCTGATATACAGCGAGGAGAATAGGATACATGTTACCCCATTTATTTCTTGCTGTTTCTCTGGTAATCTGAACATCATCAGTGTCCTCCTACAGTCCATTCCTGGGAAGCAGCAGCAATGGTTCTATGTGGAGACAAGTGTCCACTGATGGGGCCTCTCAGCAGAGGGGAAATGAGCTTTGATTTCAATCAGAAAGCAAAAATTAACTCTCCTAGCTGAAAAGGTTCCCTAGCTAAGAACAGCTGAGAGTGAAGCCCAGCTATTCATCCCCCATGTGGCTCCTACTCAGGTGGGAGTATAATTTTTTGTCTATCTTCATCTAGTTGAGTATTCCTTCCCTGTCCTCTTTCTGGAAACTGGCAGGTACTTGTACTCACATGACTCTATTTGCTGCCTTCTTGGGAACTAAAGACAGCAGCTTCTTATTGTGAGAGGAGGTCATGGCTGGCAGGTGTGACAGACTGAGGCACCATTTCTTTTTTCTCTCCCTGGTGTTCCCACTGCTGAAGAGCAGAAATTAAGTTGGTGGTGGTAAAAACCATTGTTGAGAAGGTGGATGTACAGGCTGCCGTGGTGCCACCCACTTAACCAAAGCAACACCTTCCTCAATATGCAGTTTGACTCTACCCACTGTTTAAGCTAAACAATTTGGCTACAGATTAATGGCAATGATTAAATTGACCTCCCAGTTGGCACCTGTGCTGCCTAGTTGCCTTGATTTAGACAGTCAGTGTGTTCATCAGATTCAAATACAAAATGGCAGTATAGACTCTACATTTCATGTTGCTACGGCCTCACTGGCATCCAGCTATAGCTGGACTAAAACTCAGATACATATGTATGAATTGCAGCTAGACTCTTGACATATCATAAACCATAAAAGTAACGCCATACAAAGCACATACATTGATCATTTCAGTACACTGCCCCTGCACTATTTTAGCAAGAGTTGAATGTTGAATATCTCATTACCTTCCTGTCTGGAGACAGACACAGCACACTATCAGACATCCTCCAAGTGGGAATACATGAGCTGGGGAAGAGTTAAGTAATAGTCTGGTCTCTAGAGCCCAAGTTACCAAATGGTCCGGTAGGGGTAGGTTGGAGGAGCAGTATCACAGGAGTTTCCACATCTCAGGTCTATGCAATGAAACATTCTGTAATTTCTTCAGCTCTGTTTGTATGAATGAGACATCTAACAAAAAATAAAAATGAAAAGGGGTTGAACAAAGCACATTCTATCAGATTTCTACCACCAAATAATGCTGCAGTACAGAAGACAGGTGAATTTGTAATCATTGACTAAAGATGCCAAGCTCATTAAGACAGGGTAACTGGAGAGAGATACCACTTTTTCTGATGTGGTATTTGCTGATATTTTAGGTTTATCCTCGGTGAATCACTTATTAGTTTATAATATTATATAAAACTGCAAATATGTTATATATATATATGTATATATGTATGTTTGGGGGGATGGGGTTAGTGTAAGGTTTTATATGAAAAATCCAAAATTAAAAATTGCCGTCATAAATTTGGAGTATCCTATTCTTTGCTAAATTTATGAAAAGAAATGGGATTGTAACTTTGGGAAAAAAGAACTGCTTTCACAGATGGTGTATTTATAAAGGGTTATCTTACGTTATGACACCACATTTATAATCAGTATACAATATTGCCATATTATATATTAATATTAAATTATTAAATAAATAAAAATTATAAAATTTAAAATAAAAATATTTTTAATAAATTATTATTAAATTGAAAATATTGATTTAAAGTCTTAAATTAATTAAATATCTATTTCATGATTCTGAATGTCAGAAGAAAAAGTGTGTTGCATTGATACGCTCAAATAAGATTTATTAATCATTCCTTTTTGTTGTTGCTGCTTTTGTCACCAATTTAAGCCAAGCGATCTAAGGAAACATCGGAGAAAGGTATGATACTGGCTTTTTAAAAGCTTGGGAGAGTGCTTTTGCCATATTCCTCTGCTATTTAAATAAGTGGGTTCCTTCCCAGGCACTGCACCCCTTTCACTACTTTTCATCCAATACTTGAACGTAGTCATTTTAAGACTACCTTGAAAGGCTTGCAGGGGTCACTGCTACTCCAAGAATCAAGGCCCAGTAGTGATACTTTGCAGGAGCCTCTACAGAATACACTTAAAGGAGTTACAGTTAAAAGCAAAGTGTGGGCACACAGTCAGATTGCTTGAAATCTTACGGAGCAATATAAAGGTATTTACAGAACTGGATCTGAATATGGTAATTATCTTTACATGAGAGGAGACAGTATTCAAATTAAATTATTATTTGTTGTGACAAAACTCCTTTTTTCATGTTTACTTTCAAGTACTCTGACCATTCACTTAACAAGCTGCAGAGGGAGTAGTCTTGTTTATATATTTACCTTCTCCCTTACTTCCCTGAGAATTTTGTTTACATGAATAATCCTGCTTAATGAAAGAGGCCTGCTCATGCATAAGGTTATTTTCATGTTTAGACCTTTACTGGATTAACCCATTTGGGATAAAAGAAATTAATTTTGTCTCCAAGTGTACTCTCTGTCCTTTCAAATATGTATTTCAAGTGGCCATGTTTAGACAATTTTGTTATTTCCCGATGTCTTTATAAACAATAAGAATCCCTACAATTTGCTCAAAAAAAAAAAAAAAAAAAAAAAAAACTGCCCTTGAATCCAAACATGCTTCAGTTCAATTGACAAATTTGTGAAATGTATGTTGAAAAATTCATGAAAAGCCATTTGGCTCTCAATGTAGTATCTATCCCCCAGATTGCAGTAGTTGAAGAAGATGGGCGTGAAGATAAAGCCACAATCAAATGTGAAACTTCTCCTCCTCCAACACCCAGAGCTATTAGAATGACACATACCCTTCCTTCTTCGTACCACAATGATGCCAGAAGGTAAGATATCCATACCGTGCATCAGTGCAACACTTTCACCACATAATACTCTCTTCAAATCATGTTGTTTACTCTAAAATGTCCTTATCTCTTCATGTTTCTTCTTGGTAATTTTTTCCTGTACCATGAAAGAAACCTTTGCCTTTATCTCTTATGTGACCTTGACGATATTTGTCAGTGCTAAAACAAATGCTAGATATTTCTGTTTTAAGGTGTAGTTTTGATCACTACTAGAAGTAGTGATCCTGCAAATCCTAGAAAGACAAATATGAGGAATATCCTGTATTTGTCATCAGTTCTTAGCAAATTAAAAATATTTATTTCCAGTCTCATATTGCTCTACATATTACTAGATCACTTAAGGAGCAAGATGTGATTATTAATTTCATTTGTGGAAAAATTGTTACTAAATTATAACCAATTCATTTGTTTGCAGAGCTGCTCAGAAGAAAATAAAATTAAATAATAATAATAACAACTTGTTATCTGTTCTATTTCTTTATTATCACTCATAGTAGTTTGCCTGCTTCATTGGAGCCGGAAAGCATTGGTCTTGGCAGTGTCAATAGCAGTCAGGACTCCCTGCACAAAGCTCCCAAGAAGAAAGGAATCAAGTCCTCAATAGGACGCTTGTTTGGTAAAAAAGAGAAGGCTCGACTTGGACAGCTGAGTAAGAAATTTGTGGTACCAAGTCAAGGTTACCACTTCACAGTCATTTTTCCATTTCTAATTTTTGCTTCTTTTCAGTTTTCCAAATTGCTTTTTGTTCTCTTTACTCTGGCAGAACCTTCCCATTAGACTCCATTGTTATCATTAATTATATGTCAGGAGTTTGCTATAACTGTAACACAAATGAAAGAAGACTTCTGACACAAATTACTAGCACAAATTACAAACTACTACCCTCTTGATTGAGCCTGCCGCTTCGCTACTTTCTTGAATTAGACTGAGTATTCTCAAATAATCAAACATAAAGAGGAGATAAGAGAGAATTAAGTATACACTCTACTCTAAGGGGTGTAAGTATGTGATATGGAAAATCCTTGCAGGTGTAGTTGCCTTTCTCACTGCAGTGTGTCAGTAGATATCTGCTAGTGCCTTTCACTGCTGTCCTCCCTGTACTTTTGCAATTAGCTATGCTGCCTATGGCAATACCTTGTTTTCCTCCTATTTCTTTTTGCCTTTTTCCCTAGCCAAGATCTTTGTCTAATTCATGCCTAGCAAAATTTTTCTTCTGTGATGTTTCATGAGATATGTCCACACCAAATGCAAAAAACAGTCATGCCTCAACTTTATTTAACAGGTATTTAACTTCATTTAGGTAGAAAAAGCAATGGAAAGTTAAGTCACAGTTAAGGCACAGGCTCATAGTTTATGTACCCTGATCTTTAGCTGCAGTCTGTATTGCTAGGCTATCTGATTTAGCTAGATTAAGATTAGCGTACAGGTGCATGCCACACAGACATAAATTTAGTAAAATAAAATAGAAATAATATCTCTTTTCTAGTCACAAAGATGTCAGAGTACAGCTTTGTGAGGCACTAAATTTTTATTGGCATGTTGACCATATAACACCTACAAAAATTTTTAAAGGTTTGCAGTAAGTGTAAATGCTTAAGTGATGCATAGGCCTGAAATAATAATAAATTAAAATATAAAAATAATAATACCACCTAAATTCATATTAATATATGATACTAACGAATACTAATCACAACTTATGCAACTACCAAACCCATTAATAAAATCCTACAACATAAGATTATGCAAAGTTAGGATCAAAATATCAGAGAAAATATCAAAGGACTGAGCATTCTCCATTTACACCCCAACCTTTTTCCTATTTATATTGTGTTCTTTAAAAAATAATAATTTCTAATCTTGATTTAAATTCATTTTTTCCTCACTACGGTAAGAATAAAACTGATTTGTTCAATCATCTTCATAGTTTAATGTACTTCAGGATCCCATTAAATGGATCTCTCAAATACACCTGCATGTCGCCATCTGCATTAATGGAGAATTTTATAACTTTAGTCTGGGGTATTAATTCAAATTTACATTATATAAAATAAATTTTATTAATACTGATGGATTAAGTATAATAATTTGTGATTTCACAGTAACTCAGGAACACGGAGGACAAAGATGTAATAAATATATTGGTCTTCCCTGCAATTCCTCGCTATATGAACACAAATAAAATAACACCTTTAAAGATTGCCTCAGGAGCAATATAATCTGGCAATAGATTAATTTCTTATAATAGCCAACATGATTAATAAGCCATATGCATAATTGGATAAAGCCTGTTTGTAATTCCCAACACCAGTTCATGAAATTACACTATTAGCTATTAGTGAAGATTTGCAATTAAATGAATTTTTTGTGACAACCATCTTTTAGCTCAGTAGCAAAGATTTCAGTACAATGCACATTTTAATTAAGCAAATTAGATTTAGAAGCATATACAAAAATTTACAGTAACTACAAAGAACAAAATATTTTAAGAAATTAAGAGACATTGTTGAGCAGCTGAATTACAGAATAGTTTTCTTCATCTTAATTTTTAAGATAACAAAAGACAAAAAATCTTGTGTAGCAGTATCCATTCAGTAATTGTTTAAAGACAATAAATAAAAATTAAAATAGCGGTAGTAGTTGAATTAATTCCATGATAGGTTCAATATCAGTGCAGCTATATAATTAATAGCTCTATTCATAGTAAAATAATGTTACAAAAACCTAAATAGTAAGTCGTATCATCATTGCACTGCAGTTAGTATATTTATATGTTTTTCATTACATAATTCTTTAATTAAAAATCAATAAATGAATGATTTGATTCTTTGCTTAAACTTATTCTGATTTGATATAGATACAGACTTATATTTATGAATATGGAAAATACCTTTTATTCAATAGAACACTGAGTAGTACAGAGGCAAGAAACCTGATTTTGAGCCTCAGAAACATTAATTTGTTTTGTTATGTGCATATTTGTACGTGCACACAATTATGCTTAAAGGAACAATTTAAAAAATCATGGCAATGCATGGGATATTAAGGATCCCAGTGACATTATTATACACTGCATGTACAAATAATACTTCTGTAGCTGGTTCCATAATGTCTCTAAAATCATGTGTAATATATACTCTCATCTAAGAAGCAATATTGGAACCTCCAAAGTTCCATTAACTTCAGAAGATCCAGGCTGTCACCCAAAATATTTCCTTTATCCACATTACCTTCAAAATTTAGTTTTTCACTGCTAAACTCGCCTTTTTTTTCATAATTATTTTCATAATTTGCTATTTTTATCATCTCTGTTAAACCATTTGTATCATTGTTCAAAGGCAAGCATAGGCCTTAGGATATCTTTCTTAGAATCAGGATTCCAGTTTTCTACATCCTTCAAGCTTTCTGTTAATAATTGGGGAAGGGGTGTCTTTTATTTAATTTTCTGAATTTAAAATTTTCGATTTTAAATTTATCCCCTCCTCTCTCTTGGGGAATACCACACTACACATTTGCATATTCTCCTCATCTTACAATTAAAATATTCTAGTCCCTAAAACAATATATCACAAGGATTTTTAGTACCTCCTGGTCTAGTTCATCTGTATGGCATATCATATCATCAAGATCAGTTTGTTCAGAACCATGGTCATCCGCATGCCTGAGATACAAACAGGTACAATGACCATATCCAATACAATGTGCCCTGGTCATTCAAAGGCCCAGATGTGTTTGTCGTGTGGTAAAGTCTAGTATGCTGACAATACTTTCCAGTCTGTGAGAGTGATCATTTAATGTCACAGTCATCCTCAGAGTGGCTCATTGAGCTTGATCAGTATGTGAACAGAGAACTCTATCAAGTCATTGACTATTCTCCTGCATTAGCTATTTTGCCAAAGGAAGGTAGGAGCTGTAGCAATAAAATTCTCTGAACAAAATACTTGAGCATTAGAACTTTACAGGTTTTGTTCCTTAGTGAAGTGGTAATAGCAGCACTGATGCTGATAGGACATAAGCCTTGAACAAAGAGTATTTGCAGTATCACTGCCTTGTTATTTTTGCTAGCTCTGTCAAAAGCACAGATTAACTTTCTAAAATGGAAAGTAAGCAAATCTGTCTGTTGTTGAATAATATTGCCCCATATCCTTTAGTCCTTACAAGAAGTAAGGTGATCTAATGGTGTTGTCAAGGAAGAATGACGTTCTAGATGGATAGCTATTGAACGTTACATATCTTGCCTTTCATCAAGATGCTACAGTCATAGAGGAAGAACTGGATTTATAACAAACAGTAAACTGAGACCAGATGGGGACCTTCAATCAGTCAATCAATAGAAAGCCTGTGTTAGCTATTTGATTGATAGTTACAAGCTATTGCAGTTCACTTTAGGTGTTTTTTGTTGTTTTTTTTTTTCCTTCTGTCATGCTGAAGAGACACCAGTTACATTTATATCATTTCACTGTGATAAGGTTGAAAAAGAAAGCTGTTGGAATCAAAACCAGAAATCTGGTTACAGTCACTGAAGTGCCAGTTCTCTGTTTAATCTTGCTGATGTAGAGGTGCTGCTCTTTATTTTGATTCCAAGTGATAAGATGAGGGGAAATGGCCTCAAGTTGTGCCAGGGGAGCTTTAGATTGAACATTAGGAGAATTTCTTCACTGAAAGGGTTGTGAGGCAAACAGGCAGCCTAGGGCAGTGGTTGAGTCACCATTCCTGGGTCTTCAAGAAATGTTTAGATGTAGAACTTAGTAGCATCATTTAGTGGTGGATTTCAGTACTAGTTTAAAGGTTTGGACTAGATGATTTTAGAGGTCTTTTCCAACCTCAATGATTCTATGATTCTAATCCCTCATTGCACTGCCATCATACTGTCTACACGTAACATCTGGTGAGCTGCTCTCTCAGAGTCAGCAAGAAATGTTTGATGAGATATTTTGTAAGACTTTGAAAAGCAGATGAGAATAAGCACAGTATACAGTTTTGTTTTTTGTGTTTGTGATTGGAGGCATCATTCTCATCATGAGATGTGGAAAATTAGTGCCCTCTTTATTGAAGAAAAAATCCATCTAGCCAGTGGTAGAGGTAGAACTACACCTGCTTTGAAAGTGCTGCTTGAAAATCATTTTTTGTAATTTAATGTCATAAAATAATACTGCAGTTGGTTTTGTTCCCATTTGGTTGAAATGCATGTAAATGTGATTTGCAAAAGCCTGTGATGATATTTTGCTAGATACCATTTACACTTCATTTTATGCTTAAAATCCCTGAATCAGAATAGAAATCTTTTATTTTATATTGTGCTGTCCTAATTATCCTGGTGTCCACTCTACAGTTGTTTACTATCCATTAGTTGAAAAATAAGAATTTGCCAGTGACAAATGGAGAAAAGCATCAGCATTTCCTGTAACGTTGTATTTCTGTGCCACTTCTGAACAGGAGCACAGCAGAAAGCAGCTTTCAAAGTGCTGCAGCCACTGTGTCTATGCAGATGCATGTACAGGTGTGAGGGCTGCTTAGAACCAGAGGTGGGAGACTGTGTGCTGGCAACTCCCTGAGCAGCTCACTTCTACCTTGAATCCAAGCAGCAATTAAGAAAAAAAAAAAAAAAATCTTTCAGCTTCTGCACTGGAAAAGTCTCACATTAACAGACATAATTTTGATCAGTATGGATTAACAATATCAATTTTGTCCACAGTTTATAATATGATTATAGTTTGGTCCAGGTGTCCTTGCTTATTGCAAGTTTTCCTTGTGACTTGAAGCAAGTTCGAGTTACCCTGGCATGACAGCAATTGGGTGGCTAGGGGGCTTCTCCAAGGAGAAGGCTTTCTACTCCTCTGACAAATTCCTCATGTCATCCCTGGTTTAGGAGTTTGGAAGGATAATGACATCAAAGACTGTAAGACTCTCTGTGAGGACAAAGTGAAGACCTTAGCATGATGGCATTAACTGATGCTATATTATGTCAGTAATAATCATACAGTTCTTGAGAAGGTACTTTCATCTGCAGGTTTCCCAACTAAGATTAAAAAATCGTGAAGGCATTGCTCACTCAGGACCATGAGACTGATACTTAGGCGTCAAACAGGCAAAGGAGAAGACCAGTGTGCCCTTTTCATATATTTCTGCTGAACACGAGGAGGAAGCAAATTTTCCTTCTACTTTTTTCCATGTAGCAAACACTTGCCAGCATTAGATGTTCTCCACAAACAGTAGATGCCATGAATTAAGTAAGAAAATATAGATGACTAGGGGAAGGTCAGAAGGAGTATTAAAGGATTGAGAGAACGACTGGGAAAGAGATGTAGGAAAATATGTTTGTTTTTGTTGTTCTTCTTTTTTGTGTTTTGTTTTGGTTTCCTTTTTTTAACACAGGAGGCTATATGGAAACAGAAGCAGCAGCACAAGAATCTCTAGGATTGGGCAAACTTGGAACCCAAGCAGAAAAAGACCGAAGACTAAAGAAAAAGTGAGTACCACCTTTAAGTTTCTTGTATTGGCTCATACTTGAATCTAATGTCAGTTTTTGTGTTGTTTTTATGCAGATGTATAATGAGAGGCAGGACCATCTACTATGACTGTTTATCACTTACCGTGTGTGTTGTTTTTTGTTTTTGTTTTTTTTCCAGTGTAAATGTTTTTAAAGCTGCATATAAAATACAGGAAAAATATTGTAATTTTGTCAATTGTATAATATTGTTTCATTTGCAAAACAGTAAGAGAAAGAGACATTTTCTGTTTCACATTGTCATTAATTATTTATCATTTGGTAACTACAGTTCTTAAAAAATAGGCAAGCAGTGAACCATTTTAGTGACTAACTACATGAATTTTTCAGAACAGAGAAAAGATTGTTTGCATTATCCATTGAACAAAGTATTATTTCTGTCTATAGAAGTTAAAGGCTTCCCATAAACCCTAGCAGCTTCACTTTCTTGTGTTTGTCAGCAAACGGCAACCTAGTTTGTTGTTCACCTAAATCATATAATAACTTAGTGCTGACTCTGGTGTACCTACTTGTAAAACCAGTACACTGACTCATAACAGCTTCCAGGAGCTAAGGAGAATTGTCAAAATAAAGCTACAAACACAAAGGAAACCTCTTGGCAGCATCACAGTTCCAGTGTAATTAGATGGTGTCTGAGAAAAAAAAAAATAAAATGACATTGAAAATTCTTTTAGTACACAAACAGGTTTATGTTTCATCCATAATCACTAACTTTAGTGCTATTATTTAATTTTGAAAGCCTAATTTTTAAAATGTTTGATGTTTTCATGTCTTTCTGTCTTTTAATATTCCTTTGCAAAGTTTCAAGAAAATTAGCGATTCTAATCCAAAAAAAGCAAGGGATATGTTTCAGCTTTTCTTTGAATTTACATGTAGAATATTTTTAAACACTACTTTCATGTCAAGCTACTGATGAAATATGTCTTTAAGTGTACATATTTGTGTAACGTACATATGAAAGTGTTCAGATTAATTTAACTTCAATTTAGCAACTGAAGATAGAAAAGCATTGTGCTAGCTGACAAAGAAATGTTTTAAATTCAATTAAGAAACTCAGAATAACATTCACAGGGATTTTGCAGTTGATGAGTCTTGTCTTTGGATTTCTTATCCATACATTTGTTATCACTCCCTATTCATTTAGAAATATATGTAAGCAAAGAGTATATTACTACACCTTTTTATTAAATTCTAGTAAGCATAAAGAATACTATTCACTTTTCAGTGATTTTTTTATTTTTTGGTAATTCCTGTTTATATTCCAGCTATGAGGACTGAAGGTACTACAGCACCATTTTTGAAGGGACGAATGGACAAATGTGTTCACTTTTTTCATATATTAACAGTTATTTAAACTGGATAAAATACCATAAGACTTGACACATACTACTTCATATATGACAGTGCCTACTGAGTTTTCAGTCTAGAAATAATAGGTATATAGGTAATCAGTTATTAGACTTCTGTCTAATCTCACATAATGAGACTTTTCTATGCTGTCTTCTTTTTCAAGTCTTTCCTTTTCTCTCCTGTGTCTGTCTGTCCTTGGTTCTTTACAGATTAGGTGTAATCAAAATACTCTCTGCTAGAAGGAAAGGAATCTTTCCTTTGTGACTATGACTATTTATCCAGTCTGAAATGTATTATTAATGACTGTGATAGGTATAAATTATATACCTATGTTACAAAGATCTTTTTTCCCATTACTTTAGGTATGTTCATAGCTTCTCACTTCAGTATCCTTATGACTGATTTTAAGATTAATCTTAATTTACTATCAGATAAATGTTAAGACATTTCTATCATAACTACTATGTGTTGGTAATTTATGTGTAGAATATGTAGTTGTAGAAGAACTGTGGTACAGGAAAAAATTAACATTTTTTTAGAGAGATACATGGGATTCAACTGAAGCATTGTCATTAGGATTTGAGTTATAGGGTAGACGAAAATTAACATTTCCATGTAAAAAAATGCAGTCATGTATTTGTATGTTTTACCTTGCAAAGTATTCAGTTGAAACAGTCCAGAAAGTCATTTTAATGACAAGCTTGTCTCAGTAGGTCAGGTTCACTTTTGCCAACCCTTAGTTATGCATAACTACCCCTAGAAGTATCTTTCAGAAACATACAGTAACTATAAAATTACTGATTTGTGTAATGCAAATGAGAAAGTAACATTAAGGATGATGGTAATTTATATGATGTCTTTGTAAAAGATAATATGAGGAGTTTGAGAATAATTTGCTATCTCATGATGTAGCAGCAAGATTTAATTTCTGATGTTTAACTTGTTCTTATTGCTAAATAGGTCCTACAAACCCCACAGGGGCAATGATCCCAGTTCACTGAAATAGAATGAGCAGAGCACCTCAGTTTTTGAGGATTTCTTTGGCTAATTTTGATTAGGACACAAAATCCCAAGGGAACCAGGTTTACCAGAGGAATAGTTAAAAGACAGGATAAAGCAGGAAGCATTCCTTTGTATTAAATTTCAGGTCAGGGAGAGCTTTACTTATGCTGGCTTTGTCACTTAGAGGAAAAAAAAAAAAAAAAAATCAGTGTACCCAGAGCGAAATCATTTTTTTTATAAAACGGGAATAATACTACATATTGAACTTGTGTTAATGGCTCAGTGGACTTTTCTTTCAGTTCAGTGGTAAAAGCCATACTTCGGATGTAGGAAAGCCAGGGATCTCCCTTTGATGTGAAACTAAAGGTGGGACTCATCACTCTAGCCAGAACATTCTCACAGTTTTCATTAGCTTCAGGCAAAATTCACCAGAATTTGAAATTAGCTAGTTAGTTTTAAAAAAATAATAATAAATAAATAAATAAAAAGGTAGTTGTTCCCATTAAAATGTATTTCTTCTTGTTGAATCAGTAATTTAGCAAGTTTGCCCACTAACTTAAGGATGGAGAAGCACTATGTTTCAAACTGTGAGCTGTTGCAGCCAGTAGGTACTAATGGCCCCCAGATGTCCTGGCTACCTGTTCCCCAAATAGCAAGCACATGCATTGACCCTGCTCTGGCCTCCTGGAGTTATAAACACACTGCACTGTGTTATACTATTTTAGCACAATTTATATGCATAGACTAGATTCCTGAATAATACATTTCACTCTAAAGAGTTTCTTGAGAGAATATGATATTTCTGGAGACCAAATCCCTCTCCAGTGATAATAGTGTCATTAACCTAAATTTCAAAGTTTTCCTGCTTCTTGCTTAGAAAATGCTATTTAGATGTTAAATTTCTTTCAGTTTCAATTGACTACTTAGACATCATTAAAATGTAATTATCAGTTTGTCTCAATGATATGTCAGATTTATAAACCTCAAACAAGAATCTCTTTTCATCCAACATTTGGTTATTACAGTAAATATATCTGTAACAAGTGTTTCTCCTAAGGCATCAAAGAGAAATTAAGGAAGCTGTGTATAATTTTTTTAAATTAGACCCCATCATGTTCCTCAAGTCATCTGAAAAGATAAGCTTAGGTTGCCTGAATCATCCATAAATGTTTACTCACAGAGGTGAAATACATGATAGATCTAGTTAATTTTTTTTTTTAAGCCTTACTATTTGTAAATTGAACATGCAGTCCAAGAAAACAAAAGTTATAGGTATTTAGAGCATTTAGGGTGTTATCCTGTTGATGGGTGCTCTCTCTTAGTTGTTTTTGTTTGTTTGTTTGTTTTTTTCTAGTGATTAATCAGTCTCCCTGTTAAATAAACTGATACTAGTTTCTCATTCTGAATTTTGTAGCCAGGAACTCCAGCTACTATTTCTCAGTGGCTGTGAATACACACACTATCCCAGCTGTTCATAGCATTGTCCTTGGTGGTTGTTTTTGTACCAAGTGATAGGACTGTGCTTGTAACTTTGTCTTGCCTTATGCTCAGGGTTTTCATCAAAGCCCAAGCTGGTAGCCAGCATACAAACTTTTGGGCTAGTCCAGTTCCTATCATTACTCATGAGGTTCATGGAGGGTTCGGATGCATGTGTGTAGTGCCCTCTGGGATAGCTGAAGTGTGTCCCCCACACAGACCTCAGAAGAGGGGTACTTAATATGGTGCCTAAAATCAAATAATCTGTATCCCCTATAAAAACCACATATCCCCACTGACTTTACCTCAGCTAGCTTTTGAGGCAGTTAGGAGAAACTATGCTTTACTGTCCTTGTAGCTAAAATATCGAGTGATACTAACTTTAGCCCTTTATAACAAATCTACATTAACAATTAACTCAGCAAACTTCGAATAATGTCAACAAATGAATCCAGATACACTTCCCTTTTTGCTATAACTGTTCTAGTGAATGTCAGCTGAATTCCACTATTCCACAGGAGTTTTGCTCAGGAATGATACTAAATCATGTTTGCTGAAAGGCCTCGTTAATGGCAAATACATATTTAGGTAGCACAGAAAGTTGAATGAATTAGGCTTTGCCTTTCAAATTGCAAAGTGCCAGTGATACACATCCTTTTCAAATGTTTGATTTGATATGCAACAGTATGCAATATATCAGAACATAAGTATCTTCCTGAAGAAAGAAGCATACTGAAGAAAGATACATGCCTTTTATATTGCACAACAGTGTGTCTGATTGGTCATTATAATTAGCATTTCATGTGCAGTCTACAGTAAAATATTTCTTAGAAACGGGAAGCAAGGAAGCTTGGCAATAATCATTTTAAAACTTAAAACAAACAAACAAACAAAAACATTTAACTGACAATAATAGTATCCATACTGAGATATAGCTTTACCTGGAAATCATGTAATCACCTTCAAAATTATGATTACATTTTTGAAAGTTCTGCTTGCAAGCTTGTCCTTCTAGCTAACCTGGCATTTGACAGTGAAGGAAGGGTATGCATGTTTCATCCTATGCAAAGTGTTAAGGTAAGGTCTGAGAGACATTCAATTGCTACATAGTCCTAGATTGCCACACAGAGGAGGATTTGACCTTATGTATGCTGCTAGTACAGTTTGAAATTGGTCTGTGGCATCACTTTCTCAGTAGTCCTAAATCCTATACATAAATTATGTACATGAAGAAACTTTATATGCTAGTCAGCTAACCATTAACTGGATCATACTGACAGGATTCTTGTTCAAAAGCAGATAAATTCCCAATACTTCCTACAATGCTTGTTTGATTTGACTCTGGATAAGAATCTCTTTTTTTTTTTTTTTTTATTTCTTTTATCAGTGTAATAACATAAATCCTTTAATCTCACGTCTCCAAGACAAGCTTAAGATGTAAGGTTTATATCTTCCATGGAAAATCAAAATAAATATATTTCCCATGAACATGTTCTGGGGAGGTTTACTCCACAGTACTCCACATTTTGTTTGCAAGGTACAAACTCCTGACTCAATCAGATTGCAGAAAAGCGTTGATAAGCCAGGACATATGCATATGCTTACATACACAAATAAAGTCCTGTACAATAGGCCTAAGTAATTCTTGCATGTAAAGTTACTGTGTAAAAAGAAATCCGTAGTATGCATGACCTTATAACTAACCTGAGAGAATCACAATGCAGCTAAGTTTCATCTGACTAGTCATATGAACATCAAGCACCAGTTATTTCCATATTAACAGAAGAATGTATTATGCTAACTGAGTTTAGTCAATTTCTACCTAAAACCAGGTGTGTGTTTTTGAAACTATCTTTATGTTTTTCATTTGTATATCTTTTTCAAAACTTGAGAGATGATTGAGAAGAAAGTTGCAAAAAATACACCTCTTGTTCTAGTAATCTACATTTAAGTCAAATTGATAACATGAAACAGAATACTTGGACTTAGATTTACCTATAGAAAATCAAACTTTTTTGATCCCTATCAACAGAAAACATGTCAAGGTAGATCTTTTTGTGGAATAAGAGTCTGAAACACTGTAGTCATCATTTAGTTCCTTTTGAATCCTCACAATGCCTCTTTAATTAGGTTTTATGTGTGCAACTCCAATTAGAACTTGACATAGTGTATTTGTGACTACAAATAATCTGTCCTCTGCAGTATACAAATAGCTGTTTCTAATGACTTTCTTAATTGCACACATTTCAAAAAATGAATCCAATTGGATTAATTAAGGTCTTTTTCTGTGCTATCCATCTAATGTTCCCAAATACTTAATGCTTATTAAACACCATTATATCCTAAATGTACATGATTTTTTTTCTTACAGTAGCTCTGAAGAATATTTTTAAAACAAGTTTGTTTGTTTGTTTTTTTCAATCTTTCCTGAAACTTTAGGAAAATTCAAACTTTGTATTTAATTCCTTCCTTCTTTTTTCATCTCTGAGAAATTATCTGATGTAGTAGGTAGCTTTTAGACTGCTCTTTAGTTCTTCCTTCCTTTCTTGCAAACAATTCTTGATTCATTACCTATTATTTTCTATTTTCTCATTCCAGAGGAGGAGGGAAAGGTATTCAGTGTTCTGATGAAGTCAAGGATTGCACACTCTGGCCACCATGGTTTTCCTTGGTTGGACTGGGTTCTGGTCCTTGAGACATACATAAAGATGTCTTTTTTTGATTACTTTGCCAAACATATTTTTAACCTTTACTGAATAAAAGACTCTTTGAAATAGTTATTCAATAAAAGCTCTTACAATGTTAAAAAGGTATCTTGCTATTAAATTAGATATTAGGGGAATTCTTTCCTTTTGTAGCATTATCAGTGCAAGGATATATGGGTATTTATCTTGCAGAGGATTATTAAACCTTACTCAGAGTATTCTGAGGGTAAAAAAAAAAAATACAATATATTGCATTTGTGAGAATGTAAACAATAATACCTATATTGAACTACTTTTTAAAATCCTGTATTTTTAAATAATATTTTTATCTTTTTCTCAAGGAATTTTTTTTATTCTTTTCTCCATACAATTTGTATTTGCTTTTAAAATTTTTAATCAAACAAAATATGACAAGGTCCCAAGCCCTGCCTTATCTACACAGGTCTACCTATTGCAATTTGAGATTTATTGATAAATATTGATAAAAATCCTCATACATGCAGTTGATTCCTAAACTCCAATCTCTTGAAGATGCAAATACCTTTCCAATTATCTGTTGAATTAAGACTTAAGGGAAGAATCAATAAAACACAGCTGCAGAAAAAACATCTATGTCTTTAGTGTATGTCTGAGGGAAATCATTATCTACATTCACTAAAATAGCAGTTACATGGTTATCATATGAAAAAGCAAAAGCTAGAATTTAAAAAGCCATTTTTTTTCTGCAGTACTTTATTTTTTTTCTCCAGAGAAGATGCTCAGGAAGCAGAGAGATGATCATTGATCCTCTGCTGCTGTAATGGGGGAGACTGGAACAGCCTTCAGGTCCCTTAAGTTATGCCAAGGCAGCTGCAACTTGCCAACTGACTAAAGCTGCCAGAAAATTACTCACATTCCAATTAATCCCCCTGTTTATTTCCGTCTACCCATATCCAAAGGAGTATTCAGAAGGATATGTAAGAAATAGATAGTTCAATAGATTCTGTAAGGTCCAAAATAAAAGGCAAAGGATTTCAAATCAGTCTTCACTTTCTCTTCAGTGGAAAATGAGCGTGATGGATATTTGACACAAAAATCATGAATGTGTATTTGATCCTGATGGTACCTCCATCATATTTGGTAATTGTTTGAGTAGTTTTCTAGTCCTCTATTCATGCATGCCTTCATTGTCCTTCCAATTCTTAATTTTCCTTTCTTAAACTTTCTGTGTATGACTTTGCCATTTGTTTTCATCTGCTTTTCTATTTGCACTTTTTCTCCTCCTCTCTTCCAGCTGTTCTGCTTATCACATACAAACACAGAAACAAAATCTAAGGTCTTGGAACCAGCCCCCTCATAAAATTATTGAAATGAAAGCAACATCTTTTTAATTAATAAGAGCACATACTTTTCACTCCAAAGTTTTCTACAGCTGTATGTACCAAGCATTTTTTATATCTCTGTAAATCATTGGTTAATTGAAACATAATATTCTGAGATATCTGGGGTTCATTCAGTCATATAATTTTCTTTTTATGATGGCAATTAAAGGATGCCAAAGAAAGTTTATTATCGGTGATGGCATCCTGGTTTCTCCTACTTTTATCAATTCTTTTTATTGGTAAAAATAGGTTACCTAGAGGGCAAAACATTCACACCAGTATCACTACTAATCTAGCATTACTAGGACTGCTCAAATTGACATACTGCATAATTACAGATGTTAGTCATCTCTGTGTAGGAAATTTCCTGCCTATTTCAATAAAATAATCCCAAATCTATGTAGTCATTACTACAAGAAATTTTGTTAAAATCTTAGTGAAGTAGATGTAGGAAAGTAAACCTTGGTTCATAGTCAACTCTTAATTTTACTGTGTCTCTGATTCAAATCTGGGCAGCATGCTTTGAGTTGAAAATCTAATCCACATTCACTGTGTTTCCAGATCTTTAGTATGAATATGTGTCATAAATGTGCTGCACTGGTACCTAATAAATAACCAACATCAGTTTAAAGAAAATCTCATTTTGTGAAATGCCTTTGTGAAAGGACATATAACTTCTTTAAAGCATTCAAAGACCAGATTTCAGTAGAATCAAAGAAAGATTTCAGTAGTTATAATGGTGTTATTATTTTATCTATCATATGATTTCTTTATGAACTAGTATATGTTCATTAACATTTATGTGCTTTTTTTTCCATTCATCTCTCTTCATCTCATGAAAAGCATATCTGGGTAAGTTAAAACACCATGGCTGCTGAACATACTCATTTTCAGCACCATGTTTATATTCTATCTTTTGTTATTATTTCTTCTTTTTTTTTTTTCCTGTGAATCTTATATAAACAATCCCATACAGAAAACTGACCCAAATGAAAACTTTCAAAGTATTGAAAGCATACACAAATTCAGGAGTTGCTCCTGCAAGGTTTAACACAGTGGAGTAAGTACTTGGAGATAACTGCCATAAATGTTTTTAAACAAACATATTTTGGGGAGTCTAAAGCCTAGAATTGCTAAGACATTTAAAATTTTATGTCAGTGGAAAAAATTACGACAGTGAATGCCTCGATTAACAAATGCATTTAAGCATAAATTCTGATTAATTAAATCTCAGAGGACTCAAACTTCTAAACATCATAGCAATCCAGAATACACAGTTTCTTTTTCTCTGTTTGAAGCCTCATGCTACATTGCTGTACAGAAATATTTCATTTGTGCATGTAATTTTTCACCGGTATATTTTTAAGCTTGGTTTTTTGATTGTTAACCTGATATAAAATTTAAAATTTCTATCTCTTGGAGCTTAGGTAGAAAATTTCATGCATCCGAAGAGTGTATGAGCTATAACTTTCTGATGGTTGAAGAGACACAAAAACTTGCAGAGAGCAGGCTTTACTACATTAATTTAGAATGTGTGATTATGAAATAGCTTTTTGTCTATAATTAGATTTAATAACATTTAATCAACCTGGGAACTCCAGGTATCTCTAATTTAGCGCACTACATACAAGATTGCAAGGTTATGTATTATGCAAGTATGTTTATTTTACAGGTGTTTTATTATTTTTTTCATAGTAGCTGTCTGTAGATCTAATTTGTTAGACCTATATTAAGCATTCCTGAACATGCTTCACTTAGCTTAATGTACATCTTCAGAAAAAGAATATTGCCCTTCAGCTTGCATACGCTGACAGCGTACACCTATATAGAATAATTAAATCTGCTTTCCTAAGCTGTGTTATGTGGGATGCTGCTAAACTTAAAATTCCTTTTCCTTATTTTATAGATCTAAAAACTTTTATTTATTAATTGTTTCTTGATTTAAGCCTGTTTTCATATTTCAGTCATTCTTTGCTGAAAATTCTTAGTGGGACACAAAACCTTTTGTAAAGATAGAAATGGAATTTTCCCCCTTGTTCTCAGTCTGCATATTAGAGCAAGCATCAAAAAGGAGAAAGAATGAGGAATTCAAATGATTTAAAAGTCAGGTTGCCTGACAGCAAAAGTTGCAACAAAATCTTACTCAGTTTTTAATTAGTGCAGTCTTTAGTATTCAGATGGATCCTTTCAGAATAAATTCAATCCATATTATATGACAATATCAAACCTGAGTCTCATTTCTCCCTACTTCATTTAAAAAAAATATTTACACTCCTGCAGAAAACAAAAAGATAGGAGGTAACTTATTTGCCATAGACATTTAACATAAATATTAATTTATACAAATTCAGGTAGTTTATTTTGTCATATGATGACTTCAGCTACACAATTCTAGCCTTTTTTAAATAGTAAATGGCAATATAAAAGATAAAATTCAAATCCAGCTCAATTCATTAGAAATCCTTTCTCCTGAATTTTGGAATCTTTGAAGGTGAGTACGTTAGTTAGTTTTGGAAACACTGTACAGATGTGGCAGATATGTTTAATCTTACGTTGAGATCATAGGATTACTCAAACAAACACAGCATATTTCGTGTCTACTTCTCTTCTAAAAAAGCAGTTGTGTACCATTTGGTTGTAAACTAAATATTTTAGTATTTTTGATAATGATAATAGTGATAGCAGCAACAATAGCAATAATCAGAGGGTGTGTTGGCAAACTCTTTCATCTATTACCTTTTTGAGAAAATGTCTTATGAGTAAAGGCCATTTCCTAGGATCTAAATCACCCATTGGCCAAAACTTCTAAATACATTTTGCTTGTATTTTACTAGCATGATTTGGTCTCAGTTTCACTGTGCTTCATTCTGAGTTCATCTTACATTCATGGTCACATTTTTACTGAGATATTATAATATACATAATGTAATATCCTTGAGGACTTTTCCTGTGAATCCTCACAGTAAGTGCTATTATTTGCAGAAATATTAAGATCTATGTTGAAATACTGTTCAAATTCAAGTTTCGTCATAACAATGTTAGGACTTAGTTTGTGTACTATGTATTTGAATTATGTATATCAGAAGTCCTAAGCTGTTGTTTCTTGTTTGCTTCATGGGGGGGAGCCCCATCTTCATACAGAAAATTGAATGCTATTGAACGACATAAATTAAGATTTTGTTAACTTCCCACACAAAGACTATTTAAAGAACCTTCTTATTTTTAATAAATTTTCTTGCATTTTACACAATGAGTTGATGAATGCTGCTGATACAGTGCTAAAATTTGCCCTGTGTAAGGGAGTAGTATATAAGAGAGAGAAAATTTCAAGGATAAAAATGTCATTTGGATCTTACTATTTCCCCCCTTCCTCTGCTTCTTTGTACCTCTGATGTCTAGAGGGATATGAAGCATTCATAGTCCTCATGGTATAAGACAGTTACACACTCAGCTGTGGGATGTAGTTGTACCTGGTGCTCAGAAGAGTGATGCTAAAGAAAATGAGTTATCATAAAAGTATCCTTAAGAAGTAATTTTGGGGCCCTAATCAGAAGACAGTGCAGGGGAGGCAAGCCCACGTCTCTGCCACACAACTCCTCAACATGATATGACATGTCTTTTCTTTTCTGTCTTGAGAAAAAAAAAAAAAAAAAAAAAAAAAAAAAAAAAAAAAAAAAAAGAGAGAGAGAGATGAGAGAGAAGACAGCCCATTTTATCAGGTACTCTCTTGAAGACCAATGAGTACAAACATCTCTGAAATTTTGGATTAATGCTGAATAGTCGATGTTCATGAAGTGTCCTTATTTTGCAAAGCCAGGCTCAGGGTAACAATATATTTTAAGTAGCGTATTACAGCTTCTCCCACAATGGAAGAGGATTTTATTCTTGAACAGTAATAATGTCAACTTAAAAAATACAGCTTTAATTTGGAATTTATTCCAACAACAGTAAGTGGTTTAAAGCCTTATCTGCAAAATAATACTTATCTGCAAAAAAATAATAAAATTGAGTAATGCTTAATTAATGTCAATTCTCCCTTATCAGTCTGTTTTCATATGTTGCCAAGAAACTAAATGAGTATGAACGTGATTACATTTTAATTCCCTATCTCCTTACCAATGCAAAGTGGGCACATAATAACATGTAGTACTTTTCTGACAGTTTTAGAATATCCCTACACTTCCTGCAAAGCATCTTCAAAATTAGAGAAACTGTACCATGCTATTTGTTGTCCCTAAACCTTGTCTTTAGAGTGAAAGGAAGGGAGAATGACAAGCTTATGTAGGTTATTTATCTCTTCTTTTTCCTGTGGTCAGTTGTATGGTTTCATAAGGAAAATGGAAATGCAGGTGCCACAGTCAAATTTGGTTTTTCAGCTCAGGAAACCACTGGCTATCCCATAAACACATCAGTTCATTCTGGCTGTTCTAAAATATTTAGATTCTATTCTAGAATAGGCAGATTACCAGATTCATTTTTCTGATTTGCACTATTGATCAAAATACATGTTTTTTCCTACATAATATTTGAAACTTATTTTGATAGAGTGTTCTTTCTATGGTATTACTACATATCAAAAGACAATTTGCTATGACTGACAACTAAATGATACCTCTCTCAGTCAAGAAATAGAAATTCTGCTTTCAGTTCTGGTTTAGAAATTGAAGGTTCAGTTTATACAGATCTCCTAATTTAAATTAAAAAGTAATCACATAATAATGTGCTTTTTTTAAAAAGTAAAATATAATTTAAATAAACTTTAACATTGGAGAGGTGTTTAAATGAAATGTCCTAGGGAAGGAAATATAAATTCTGAAGCATACAATTATTTTCAAGGAAAATAAATATTACAAAAATCCTTTTAGTGTTCCATATCAGTAAGTGAGGCACAGACCTTATGGTGCCTGTATTCCTGTTACATGTCTGAGCAAAGAATTTTAACTTTGCACTAAATATATTTTCAAACCAAAACATTTCTACAAGCCAAGACCCTTTGGATTATGTGTTTATCATACTGTAGTCTTTAGCTATAGCATATGGAGAGAGCATCCCATTTCTGGCCTGGTCTCAGTTTCTTTAGCCAAAATCAATAACTACAACCATATTTTCCTTAGCTGTGTGAGCCTGACTGCTTCTGAATTAAAAGTGCTTTCCTACACTTGAAGCATGTACTTGAGTAATGCTAAACCTCCAAAACAAACCTCAGGCCAATTCAAATGCTGCAAGGTTACAGGGAACTCCATAGAAATAATCACTTCATAATTCCAATATAAAGAAAGTAACTTTTTTATGAAAGTAAGAACTTAAAGTGACCACAGCACCTTGGTTCTTGAGGCCACACAGGGATTCAACACCAAACTGAAGAAAGAGGACAAAAGTTACTCCTGAACCCCTTCTCTGTGTAGACCACATGCCACAGATCTGCTCTGAGCAGAAGATTACCACAAGCAATTGGCCAGTTAAAGAAAAAAAAAAGTGATAATTTCCATTTTTTTATTTATTGTGAGAGCCAGCCCAGCTCTTTCAGCTGTGATGGGTGAAGATAATACCCCAGATAAGGAAAAATCTGGGATCAGGTTCCTCTGAGGATGGTGTCTCCATGGGACTCCAGACTGGAGAAGGAGCTGCTCCCTGAGCTTGGGCTGGCTTTGGGTAAGGAGAAAGTTCAATGGGATTTTGCTGGGTCTGTGCCCTGTCAGGGGAAACTGAGTCTAGACAAGTAAGGAAAGGGCAGCCCCACAGGCTTGTTTCTACCTGAAGACATCTGTGCCAGCTGGCAGTCCTGGTGGTCCCAGGAGACACGCCACCTCCTTGGGGTTATGGAAGGAGGTGCTGCACTGCTGCTGCTTCACAGGCACGCTGCAGAACCATCTCTGAGGGAAGGCTGAACCCAAATTCCTCATCTGCAGATAGCTGGGATGTGGGGATGTGGCCATCTGCTGAGTTTGGCCATGCCTCAGTTCTGCTTTCCTAAACATCCGAGTGTGTATATATGTCTCTATTGGCCTTCACTACGGGTCTCCCTGGGGAGATGGGATTCCCGCACCTCCAGCTACTGAAGGTAACATGACATTTGTGTACCCAGATAGCAAGTCTTTCTCATTTTACTGAGGATTGTGCTGTCATGGAAAGCAAGGGTAACTCTTCAGTGTCTTTGGACAGCCAAGTGGCAATAGATAAGCTGTGCTGCAAAAGATGTGTGGGAGGAAAAGCTAGATAAACTTTAGAAAAGCTGTCAAGTATTTGTAGTATTACATATTACTACAGCAGCAATGTAGAAACTAAAGCAGCTGTCTTCCTATTAATACACAGAATGAGGGATTTAAACACGTATGCAGAAATGCTATTTGAGTTCCATTTTTTACTTAAGCTAAATTCTCTGTCTGGTCCCTTGGCAGTGCATAAATTCTCTAAGCAGTACCTTATGAGTAAGATCTCTCCATCACTTTTATTTGCTGTGATTTTGTAATATATATTCTTGAAAGGCTGCTAAGGCAGTGAAGAATTGCCAAGGGATAACTGAACCACAAAGGCTGTAGTAATAAAGGAGGAAGGAGCAAAATTGAAGCTGTAATTCTAAGATTTCCTTGTTGTGTGGGAATGTAAGCAAATTTTAATACTCCATTAGCATAGTCCCTGTGTAATTTCATTTTTGCTATCGCTTGTTGCCGAGAGCATTCTTTTGTGTTTCACTCAGTAGGAGGCTGCAGAATGTACATTGTTAAATATCAGAAAAAAAAAAAAAACCTCTTGAAGGACTGCTTTTTCTATGCCACCACCACAGTTGTCTTTAGTCATGTTACAAATGCAACAGTAGTCAGTTAAATGTCTGGCCAAATGGTTGAATGTGTTTAATATAGAGCATTTTCTCGAAAGTCTAGCTGACATACTTATACTTTACCAAACATTTAATACTGTTGTATTAGAAGTGAATTTTAAACCTTGAGATTTTTTTTTTTTTGTCACAGTTTTTCATACACACTCTTTGCAGTCTAGAGAAACTGCAGAGGTAGGAGTCAGATTGGTATCCCATCAACTCTGTAAAAATATATCCATGTATATACGTATAAAACTGAGAAACCACATAAATTCTATAAGCATAGAAATATATACATCAGTAAACCACATGGATCTCCTTTTGGATACAAACAATAAAAAAATGGAAGCCACAGCCAATTCATTATTAACCATGGATGGCTTATTTAAGATGAAGAACAGCTGTACACCAGAGACCCCAGAATTGTGCATAGCTGATCTGGCAAGGATAAATGCTTCAAGCACAAAGACTCCATAGACCCTATTGCATTATATCCAAGCTTAGCTCAGGTCTAGAAGACGGCTATTTAGGGCCATTCTGGGTCATTACCAGACGATAGCTAAGCTGGTCTCAGGAAGATTCCCACCGTTTTCTCTGTTCCCCAATGTCTTCTGTTATCTGGGTGGTCCTTCTATACAGATTACCTCAGTTCTCTATTGCTTCAGATGAGAACAGATAGAAACCTCTCCTTTTGTATGTTAGGTGGTTAAAAGGAGGTCAAAAAGAAGATTTAAAAAAAAAAAAAAAAAAAAAGGTCAGGAATAGAATAACGAATACGTTCCAAAATGGGAAGGAGCTGTATTGTTCGTTGCATTTTCTATGCCCTACCAGTAACTGTCATTGCACTTCACTATTGTTACCCTTAACAACAAGGCATGGTTGTAACTATATTGTCCATATGCACTGCTCTGTGTATGTAATGCTTTTGATCTATTTTTAGACATGAACTTCTGGAAGAAGCTCGGAGAAAGGGCTTGCCTTTCGCCCAGTGGGACGGGCCGACAGTGGTTGCCTGGCTGGAGGTAAGCATTAGTCACAGCTTTGAAACAAGTCACATTGGCAGGCTGCTTCTGCACCCTTGTCCTTACAGATTTCAAAAGAGATTATTGGTCTGTCCCTCTTTCCCTGGCTCACTGTGCCACCAGCACTAAGCAGATTTTGACACTGGGTGGTGTGAAACAGAGTCTGAAGATGAAAAAAGCAAGGTAGAATTGCACAGGGGAGTGGGGATGGGGCAAAAAGGACTATCATCACTTGAGCATACCCTACTACTGCACTTGGAATTGAACCCCAAATTCATTAAATCTCATAATTTCTCAGTCCTTAAATATCTAAAAAATCCTAAAACAGGATGGTATGCTAAGGAGAAAAAGTAGTTATTAAATTCTATTTGAGTTTAACACGAAAACTACATCTGCAGAATTTTTAATGAATTTAACAAATTTGTGACTTTGGTCTGTTTTCAAATATAATATATATATATATAATGTTATATATGTATAAGTATATATTATATATTATTATTTTATATTATATATAGTTATATAAATATATAATATATAATATAATTGTAGTTATATATAATAAAATGTATGTATAATTATATATAATGTATATAAATATAGTTCAGATCAGATTATATATATATATATATATATAGTTCAAACCAGATTATGTATAATTATATATATATATATTTCAAATATAATATTGGAAAGGGCTAATTTACCTGCTCTACCTATTTAGCTGGCATCTACAAAACTTCTGCTGCGTGTTGTAATTTCAGGTTCCAAATGAAAAAGATGAAGTGAAAACTGCAGAAAACTGCAGAAAGGCAGTTCAAGTGTTCAAAGATGACCTTCAAAAATTAAATTATATTTTCTTTCCAAAACAAACAAACTGTTAATATTAGAGTATTTGTTAATTTGGCTACTAATGGACTTTTTCATGACAGTTTGACAGTTCTGTAGGCAGACTTGTATCAGTCAGAAACATTCACTATTACAATCAAAACTGTGACGTCTAACCAGTATTTCCAGCAGCAGTGTGACGCTGTACCAGACTGTTCCCAGATTTCCAGTAAGCCCAGTCCTCACTGGGTTATCTGCACTGTTCCTGGAAAAAAAATGAGCTGAGAAGGGTAAGATTGTGCCCACAAGTACACCACAGGGACTCACATGAAAAGAGAGAGAAAGCCATTTTAGTAGAAAAGGGGAAAAATGACTTAATCAATTCTTCTTAGATTGTTTTCTATATATGACAAGACTATCAAACTGCCAGTAATACTGAGTTGTGCCAAGATTTGCTTGTTAAAGGCACAGGAAGGGAGGAGCCTATGTGATAGAGAAACAGCGGTAAAAATTATCCAAAGCATCCCTTGCATTCTGGCTTATAATAAGAGCAACAAAAAGAGTTCATGTGAAGCCATGGCAATGGTTCTAAAACAATTTCATTTTAATAAATAGTATGATTGTTATACTAATTTATGTGTGTTACCATGCTTATTCAGGCTGATAGTTGTCTCAATGATAAATTTCATGAAAGAAATTAAGCAATTCCCTTGAAAAAATGTGTACTTTATCTCAACAGCTCTGGCTAGGAATGCCAGCTTGGTATGTTGCTGCCTGCCGTGCCAATGTGAAGAGTGGAGCTATTATGTCTGCTTTGTCCGATACCGAGATTCAAAGAGAAATTGGAATCAGCAATCCTCTTCATCGCTTAAAACTCCGATTAGCAATCCAGGAGATGGTATCGCTCACAAGTCCATCAGCACCTCCAACATCCAGAACAGTGAGTCCTGTTCAGCTAGCTTCTTCTTTCCCACTTCAATCTGCAGGAGTCTGCAGAAAGGCTTTTGTAGTTAGAGAGTGACTCTGGCAACACACAATTCACAATCAGTGTGAACTGTCTTCTAAAGAGTTGGAAGTACTTGTTCATCAGTCACTCGATTGTTGGTCGCTGATATTTTTCCTTTAGCTGATACCTTTTTTTAAGATGTGCTTTTGATTAACCTTGATGTTATCTAAATGATCAGTATTGAGCACCTTATTTATAGTTTTACCTGTCTTTTACTTCCTTCAGGTCAAATCTCCCAACCAAATCAGATTGTGTTTCTCTTCTTTTGTTGTTTATCATATTTTTGTTTGTGGGATGGGGTAAGGCAGGAGAAGGAAGAGGTTATTTAGGAATACAACTATTCTGAATCTTGATCACTTTCCCCCTTTTTGTATCCTTTCAAATGTTTTCCAGTCTGAGTTGGCTGCTTTTAGGTTCTTCATGCTTTTAAGAGAAGCAGTGATTGGAAGTGTGAGGGCAGAGCATGGAAGGAAGAAGTAGAGTGTGTGCATTTGGTGAGGAAAGGGGAGAGAGTAGAGCAGACGGGAAAGAAGCAAGTAAAGAAGTAGAGAAGAAACAGGTTTGAAAGGAGTGTATAAAAAAAAAAAAAAGGCATGAAAGTACACTGGGGCACAGCAAGAATATATGTGCTGCAGATAAAAGCACCTCCTAATGGAAAGTGAAGAAAAAAGAAAAAAGAAAAACAGGCAAACAGGCCAAACTGATGAGGGGAAAAAGAAAAAAGATACCAAGAGGGTATCTTATCAGTTTCATGCTGAGAGGCTGATGGTGACGACTATGAAAGAAGCAACAGAGACTGAAACAAAACAAAACAACAGCAACAAAATGTTATAAAAACAAAAACAAAAAAAAAAAAATGAGGCTTGATTATTGGAAAACATGGTGTAGGAGTGAAGGACAAGCACTAGTACTGTAGTTCAGCCCGGACTTCTAAATAATAATAATGTGATAAGTAATGATGATAAAACAATGTTAATGCTACTACTAATAATAATAATGATATTTATATTCTGTGATCTGTAATCTTCATGGAATTCATGAAGAATCTTTTGGAGGAAATGAGAATTGAGATGCATTTGAGGGGTTTAGCAATAGATCCAGAACCTCTGAGCTATATAAGCAGTTGAGAAACTGGGCAAAAGGACACGAATTTTCTCATTGACTGGCCTTTCATCCTAATGCTGCTAAGATCCTTTAAGAATATAGTTCACCATCCAATTCTTTCTCTGCACAGAACTGATATGTATGTCCTAACCATGCTAACATCATGAATTGTAATGCTGGTGTATATAATAGACTCAACACAGCGTTGAATTACTAAGCAGCTATTTACCAAAATCCATTTTGACTTTAATGTTATTTCAAAGCACAAGAGAATTGTCACTTATGAAATAAGAAAAGAGCACATATGAGCTAGAAGCACTGGGAATAATTTTGCTTTGCTCTTAACTTCACATTAATTAATTGGCAGCACAATGCTGCACAGCCCTGGACTATGCATTTCTGAATTCCAAGTCTTTCTGCCTCCCTTCTTTCTCAGGAAAGAAGTTAATTTACTGCAGCTCTCAAGAAAGCACAGCACATTTCACCTTACGCACAGCAGGCTTCCACACCCCCTCCCTGCATCATCTCATTGCCCTAGTAATGATCTGACTAAAAACAATACAATGAGGAAAAATAGTCTTAGAAGTGTATTCTCTTGACGTTTTTGATTCACAGAAATGTAGGGGAAGCAATCATTATTTAGATTACAATATGAGCATGTGATATGTGCAGAATATTTAGGCTGGAAAATCTTTGAGAAATGAAGCTTACCTCCAGACAGAGCTATGACCTAAAGGTTGTATTTGCCCCTTGCACGTGAAACACAGCTTTAATTCTTCTTTTCCTTGTGACTACATTCATCCATCAGTCCTAGCTGAAATATTCCATCATGTCTGTTTAGGCTCAGGTGTGTTCTCTAACAAAGATGCAAAACAAGTTGTCTAAAGTTGTCTCTAGTTGCAGCTTGGTAGAGGCAAGATCGTGGTTGTGCTGATGGTGATGCTATACGCTGTTAACTTACAGTGGTGCTGCCTTTCTTCTTTACCACTGCTTACCTAATGTGGATCCCTCCTGCCTCCCTGTGGGCCTTGTTCATAGCCCTCAGGCAATGTTTGGGTGACCCATGAAGAAATGGAAAATCTTGCTGCTCCAGCTAAAACGGTTAGTCTTTCTATTCACATTTATGCATTGTTTCAGTGCTCAGAAGAGAATTAGGATGCATCTGCTTTAACACAGATGCCATAGCCTCTCTAGTCTGCTTCCCAAGAATGACATTAGAAAGAACAGTTCCACCATTTCTCAGAAAAAGAAATTACCAACTGTGTTGCAATCACAAATGTTGTACATAAGTAAAAACAGCTTTGGAGTTTTGCATTTCTTTTTCCTGCCAATGTGAATCCTCATTTAGTGAAATGAAATCATTGCAGTTTCAGGTGCAACATTTCCCTGGTACCCCTTCTAAACATAATTTTGTATCTGATGAACCAGAACAAATAAGAAAAGTATTGAGAAATGTGCATAACAGAACTCGGAGTTTTCACGAGTTTTTCACATGAGTCTTTCATGTCCATACTAGCATAGTTGTGCTCTTTGACTTAGGGTGCATGGAGTGCATCATTTCTTTATTTCGTTTTATCAAACCTCTCCCTGCTTCAAGGGACACATAAATATTAGTACATTTTATTTAATTGTTCTGACTTTTTTCTTTTCTTTGAAACATACATTATTTTGGGTCTTTTTTGTTTTTTTAGCAGTCCATTAGTCCATAACAACTCCATAATAGTGTTTATAAAACATGATGCAATGCAATCCTAAAATGAGATGTCTGAAAAATCTTTAATTTGGAAAACTTTACAGTCAACTTAACCCATAGATGGTGAGAGAGGCTACATTTTAATGCAGTAAAAGCTAAAGTGAAATTTTAATGCAGTAAAGAATACTTACTTCATAGAAATGTATGCTTGCTGTATTTTCTTTTTGCTTCTGTATTTTCTCATGAACATTCACGAAGTAGATTTTCATCAATATTTTTTTTATAACCAAGTTACTTTTCAGTTTTATTGTTGATGGTAAAAACAAATATAACAACCTTGAATGAGCCAGAGGTAGAGTTGATCCTATTTAACTGGTCAGCCAGAGCAATTTTTTTTTTGTCATAAAATTGCTGTGTGGAAAGCACTTTTCAAACCATTCACAAGAACACAGCTTTGTATTGTGAACATTGTGAGATCTAACTAGCAATGGAACATGACATTTATAATATCCAATTTGGGGAAGTAAATGATTGTGTTTTGATTGTGAAACCATAGAAAGTGTTGGAGATTATGCTGTAAAGTTTCACCAAGCTATAAAGATTTTCTATCTTGAAAAGAGCTAGATTTACCCTCCTAAAATTTTATAGTTTTAGTCTTGTAATTCTTCAGATAGCTCATCCCAGGGCATTGCTGGTGACCTGAGTTCCAATATTTATGAGCACATTCTACATGTATGTTTTCATTTGTAGTAAGTTTACCATATGCATGAAAAACACATCTTCTTTATAACTCATTTTTATTGTCTTTTTACCTGCTTTACTAATTGCTTCCTGCTGATAACACAGAAAGAGTCTGAAGAAGGCAGCTGGGCTCAGGTATGACTCTTTCACGTTTTATTTATTTATTTATTTATTTATTGAATTAAAAGTTAAAAATAACAATTAACCCAGTACCAGTAGGCAAAAAAGGAGTATGGTATAGTGGTAGTATCTCGTGAGTGAATTGCAATGTGTATGTTTTAGTATTTGTCAATACAAAAACATCTCTGGACATACTATAAATATTTTTCTTAAAAGAAATTGCAGTTAGCATATACAACATAGTGTTTTCAGGGGCCTCAAAACAGTCTTTTATTTTACATGCCCAGCGATTTTGTTAACCTCCCAGGATTAAAGAATCACGGATTAAAGTATCCAAAATAAATAGCTACAAGTATCTTGATATCCAGAAGGCAAGTAGTTTAATGGCCCAAAATATTCTGAAAGAATGAGGGCATTTGGACTAACCCAAATGCTGGCATAAAGCATTTGCCAGTCATATCAATACAGGAGACTCTGCCCATGCATTCTACTTGGAGGATTGTTGTCCTCTGAATATGCGCAAACGTGTGCAGTCTCACTGTCTCTACTTACAGCAAAGCCTCAAAGTCTCAAAGGACGCTTGGCAGTTTTCCTGCATCAGGGCACGTACAGTAGAATCAAAGAATCATTTAGTTTGGAAAAGACTTTTAAGATCATCCAACCATCAACCTGACCTACCACATCCTGTCACTAGGCCATGTCTTTTAGTGGCACCAGTAAGGTCATAGAGGTAAACATGTTAGGTCCTTTCCTTATATTCCTACATCCTATTATGCCCATGTTTTTTGCTTGTTAAGTCCACAGAGACACAGAAAGTCTAAGTATTCCCAGCTGGATATATTTTAGAGATATTTTAGAGATAGATTCTACCTCTCAGCTAAACCAAGAAAAGATTATCTTCAGTTTTGAGAATAGGCTAACAAAATATGCCAATTTAGGGAGGAGTCAACATTTCTAAAATTACACCAGATGTTTTTAGAAAAAAACAGAGGCACAATTGTATAAATCATACTCAAGTATCCGTCTACAGATTCTCTTGTATAATAAGAAATAATATTTTTCTTCTTAGCTGGACTATCAAATATTTAAATTCTTAAATTTCCTTCTCTCTCTGTATAATAAATAACACACACAATCTTATTGTCTTTACTTATACCTTTCCTCTTCTCTTCAAAATCTCACAAGAATGAGAGATGAGAGGACTGTATTTTCCCCCACAGAGAGTATACCTAGCTTGCATTGCGTTATCCTTCAGTCTATGACAGGAGACACACCAAAATAAAATAAAAATTTTAAGTAGTTAGACTTGAAAATCAGTTTTGAGAACCACCCTCTTAGGGATGTGTTAATCTTGCAATTTATGTGTTCTTTATTCTGTTAAATTGTAATAGTGCTGAAATAATTGACATCAGTATGATATAAAATGTATCTATTTTTTATCTTCATTATGTGAACCATATAAAAAAACTCAACATTTATGTGTTTGTTTCACATTTATTTTTCATTGCCCTCTTAAAATCTCAGCTATGTAGTATAGTAGCTTCAGGCCTAGCTTCTATAAACTTCTGTAACTTAAGAAATGATCTCCCCCTTTTTTTTTCTCATTACTTTTAATTTTTCTGTAGACACTGGCTTATGGTGATATGAACCACGAATGGATAGGTAACGAATGGCTCCCCAGTCTTGGTTTACCTCAGTACCGCAGTTATTTTATGGAGTGCCTGGTCGATGCAAGGATGTTAGACCATCTGACGAAGAAAGATCTGCGTGTGCACTTAAAAATGGTGGACAGCTTTCATCGGTATGTTTGCATAAAGACTGCACGTATAAAGCCTCTTGTGTGTGATGCGGTGCTCAGTGCTGCACAGAATAACAGCACTGGCTATTTGTTGTTCTGGCTTGGAAAACTACAACTAAAAGTATGTGTTAAGTGTCAGAAACGTGATGGGAGGTACAGCATCGCAATTCTCTCTCGTAACTAAGGTATTTGTATGGATCACTTCATTATTAGCAGGGAACCATTAATGTATAACTAAAGCCTTGACAATACAGAACCACTAATAATTTATTAAGCGGTTTAAAGTATCAGAAAATGGCAGACTAACATCTGAAGCCCTGAGATCTAGCAGTAATGAAAAAATATTTTGTGTAGTACTTAAAGACCGTTAACAGTACTAGCAAATTGACAGTTGCTCAGGTTACCAAGGGATATAGCCAGAAAGCTAAATTGGAAATATAGAAATAAAGGCATTTAGACTTTAGGAAATGATGTTTATGTGACAAGGAGTGGATTTTGTTAAATTTACTGTCTGATTTGACACCTTTTGAGGACTGATCTGACAAATCATTTCACTGAGCTCCCAAGGGCTGACCTTTTCTGAATACAATTTTTAATGTTTGGGGTTTCTTACACTAGAACATATATTCAAACATTTTCATTTTGTTTTTGTCCATTTCATTTTTAAAGTCTGTGGATTTTTTTTAATGATTTCACTTTCCTCTCTTGCCTCAAGATTTACTAAATTAGCACCATAAAACACCTCATGTGACATGCAGGAAATACATCCTAAATATGTTCCCATCTTCAAAATTTTCTTTATTAACTCTGTAAATGTTTCTCTTTAAATAACAGAACAAGCTTGCAATATGGAATCATGTGTTTAAAGAGGTTGAATTATGATAGAAAAGAACTGGAAAAGCGAAGAGAAATGAGTCAGCATGAAATAAAAGGTGATAGTTCCTGGGAATGAATACTGAGAATGTTTGTTCTTTTGAAGCTTCACACTATATTAACCCCTTGGCATGCCATCTTAGCAAAGCATTTAAGCATGTGCTTTAAATAAAACTTGCATAAATCCAGCTGCCTTCAGAACACAGAACATCTCCCTAAATTAGGCACAGTTAAGTACTTTGCTAAATTGGGTCTGCAGTTCTGAAATGTGGTTTGATAGCTTCCTTTTGCTAAAATGGATTTTGGTGACAGACTTTATCCTAGCCTCTTTCAGTCTCAGGAGGAGGCCAAGCAGCCTGCAGCTCACTGGGACATGTGGGAGCAGCACTGGGACATCGGAGCACTCAGGGCCCTAACACTATGCTCCTGCTTTTTGAAGCGTTTTGAATTTGCCCTTGATTTCTTACTTCACAATGTGCATCACAGAAAAGGTTGCTTGGACGGGTGGCCACTGAGGCAGCTGCTTGATAAATATAGGAATAGCTCCTAACAGAACTGACCTTACTGGAAAATCTAGCAGCTGGTTTAAAAGTATGTTCTGTGCAAAGCTCCCTAGAGCAGTTGCTGTCTCACTGCACAGTTCATTTTTCATGTAGCAATTAGGGTTGTTGTTTTCTCCCATTGTCAGAAGTGAATCCTTTGATTCCTTTAAGCATTTCCAGCTCTTAAGACTGACAGTTAACACCTTTCAAGCACAACCCTGGTTAGAAGAGCTTAAAAGGAGGAAATAGAAGGGTGAATAGCTTCAGGGAACGTGCTCTTTTGCTCAGAGACATGGAAATTGGGCACAGAGGCTCCCGTGGGGATTTGGTTATTGGTCTCGGGTCCTAGCGTTGCTTCAGAAAGGTAATAACCCCCTTCCAGGCATTAGTCAGCTAGACGTGGTGCCAAGCAGGATTTGGTCTCACTGATCCCTGTCTCCCTCACTGTGTTTTAGCACATCCTGACTCCAAAGTTTGGCATGCTCTTGGTCAGGTGATGGCAAATGCTGCTCCTAGGAAATGCTACCTTAGCTGTACTTCTGCAAAGGGTTCAGGAACAATCCCCATCACTTAGCAACACAAAACACAGCATTGCATTTCCCACTCACAAGTATAGAGATCAGTGTGAGTGATGTTCTTTTAATCTAACAAACAGGGTAGGATTCTTTTTTTATTTATTTAGAGAAAAATCCTCAGTAATTATTTCCAAGCTCATTTTGTTGCCTTAGCTTCATAATTGGCACGGACCTGAACCACTCTACCAGCCTCCAAAACTAAAAATAGTTTTAGTCTAAAACTGTGAACTCCTCGTTTGCTTTCTGGCATGTTATAAAATAGTAGGTGCTGACCTAACTCTAGAAATGTTTAATACAAAATTCTCAAGTGAAGCCTTGAGGAATTGTTATTTCTCCTGTGCCCTTGCACAGTTAAACTGTAAAATCTTACCTAAGAATTGAAAAGAGTTTGGGGGGTGTTAATTCCACCACTGTCCTTTCCTGGGCTTCTTACTTTCTGTTACTCTCTTGCTTTAAGTTCATCTGTCTGAAAGTGAGGTGCTTTTATCAGAAAGTCACAGAGGCTCTTATACCTGATAAAGAAACGGAGACGAGGTATCTAGAAGAGGTGGAAGGAATTGCGTTCTGGAGATGCCCTCTGGTGGCACCTCAGAACCAATTCAGAATAAACATTTAACATGAAGGTAGCTAAAACCACAGTTACTCCCACGCTTTAGGGTTTGGGGAGATGTTGAAGCCATCAAAGCTATATTAATAGTTTCCTGGTATTCCTCATACTAAATTAAAGCAGTATGAATGCATGCACCTATATACTTTGGACACTAGCAGTGACCAGGAGACTGAAGCAGTGTTGTGTCCTTTCAGATGTGTTGGTGTGGAGCAATGATCGAGTCATACGCTGGATACAAGCTATTGGCCTGCGAGAATATGCAAATAATATTCTAGAAAGTGGTGTACATGGTTCACTTATAGCACTGGATGAAAACTTTGATTACAGCAGTTTAGCTTTACTATTACAGATTCCAACACAAAACACCCAGGCAAGTTTGCTCATGCTACTTCTGGTTAATCTGTACCCACGACTGCCATTTATCCCTCTTCAACCATTTTAATTTTTTACTTTGGTATCTCTAGGCACGGCAGATCCTTGAGAGAGAATACAACAACCTTTTAGCACTAGGAACTGAAAGACGACTTGAGGAAGTAATTAATTTTATTTTAAGTATTTATTAACTATCATAGTAAAATATATACATTGAATGCAATGCATGAGGACATGTTAATTCATATATTGTTCAAAAGAGCCCATTACAGGTATTTAAAAAAAGGAAATACCAAACAAGGTATTTTTAAAGTGACCTCTGTATGGCTACGTACCCATATCATTTGGGGAGCTAAATTTTGTTCTGCACTCTTACCTTAAGATGAACACTTCATGTAGAGTTAAAATGCAGAAAGGAGTGGAAGATTCAATGACCAGAGTGTAGGGAGGTGTGTGGAGGGGGTGCCTTATTCCTTGGGATACTTACACCTTTTTAAATATAATAATAATAATAATAATAATAATAATGACAACAAAAAAGAAATAAAGTGTTTTGTTTGTTTGTTTATTTGTTTTGGGGGAGGTATTTTTATTTATTTAAAGATAATCGATGTATCTTAGAGTGGGATTTGGGGCAGTTACCTCAGATGGGGAAACCTAAAATCCACCTATGTAAAATATTCATCTTAAGGTAAGAGTATGTCACACAAATGTTCAAGTTCAAGGAGGAACAAAACTTTTAAGAATGTGATGAATATGCCTATGATTCTGTGTATACATGAGTGTTTAACTCTTTATTAGCACTTTATATAAGCTTCCTAATGCAGCAACAAACAACTGCATCAAATACAGTAACAAATCACTGTATTTGGAAGAGAACTAACTTCTAGGTTCTGCTTTAGCAGAATCCTCCAGTATATCAAACCACCGAGTTAAAGAAAGCTTTTCCACTCTAGCATTTAATATTTCTGAAGCATTTACTCTTATAAAAGTGTCTCAAATGAATTGTAGTTACTGGATGCAGTGCAAGAAAGCAAGGCATTTGCTGCAAAACAAATTTGACAGTGAGAGAGGCAGCAGGCAGCCAGATTATCAATCACAAACGTCATTTTGCTTTATCCAATACAACTCTGTGTCTTGACAGAGCGACGACAAGAACTTCAGACGGGGCCCCTCCTGGCGACGACAGTTCCCTCCCCGCGAGGTCCATGGCATCAGCATGATGCCCGGCTCCTCCGAAACGCTGCCAGCCGGGTTCAGACTAACCACGACATCAGGGCAGTCTCGGAAAATGGCAACTGATGGTATGAAGTCATTTTTGCACTTACTTCTGAAAAGCAAGACGTTTATTCTAGTATGCTAAATTGACTTTTAGTGCATGTTTGCCCTGCAATGGAACGGCTGAGTTCACCTACCCAGCCTAAGGAGGCTGGGAAAGTAAAATTAGGGAATGGAAAATTGATTTTTTTTGTGTTTGCTTCAGGCTGTTAGGGTGCAAGAAAAACACTCAGAAAACGAGGAATTAATTTACTGACATGCATCTAGGATTACATACAGTATCTAAGAACCTTTCTCAGCTCATAAACCTCTCTACTAGGTGGAGTTTATTTTGGAGGATGAACTTACAAAGGACTATCATTTTTATTTTCCTACGTGACTTTCAAACCATCAAATAACTGAAGTTGCTAAGAACTAATACCAACCAGCAGTTAAGAAATACTGAAATTCATATACTAATTCTGTTATTGTAGACTTGTTTTAATTTTCTCTGGAAATCCTTCTACTTCTAAAATATGCATTAATTCAGTAATGACTTGAAAAGTATCAAGCAGATCATAAATAATAAATAAGTGAATTTTTAAATTGTTTTAAGAAGGCAGGGAGAAGGGGAAAAATCCCACTGCAGCTATTTCTTCAGGTGTATGGACAACAGAAAACATGTGAGTACACCTGTCAGAAGTTCTGAGAAGTACCAGTGCACAGGCTGTCCCATTTCAAATACTGCTCTTTATTGCCTCATGAGAGAGTTTAGGTCTATGAATAGATTTATATTGCAGTAATGTAATACACAGTAGTGATTACATTTTGTAATTCTTTAACAAAGTTGGCAGGAAAATACAACCATCTAAATTCCATTAAAGTATCTCACCTTTTAAAAATATTACTTTACAATTGCAGATACAGGTTGAATAATTTACTGAGTGCATCACTATATTCCATTGACTCCACTGCTCATGTGCACGCTTTGCTTTTAATCCTGCACTTTTTGGCAGTTTTGAAGTCATAAGACAAGAATCCATTCCAAGGCAAAATCCATGCACTAATAAAGGTGCAAGCTTCCTTGGCATTTCCATGGCCCACATTACTGTAGTAGCTAAGTGGTAGATGTAGTAGCTAAGAACATTACATAGACTTCATCTGTTAGCTTTACTATAAAGTAGAAGATACTATTCCCATTTTACAGATGGGAAACTAAGGCACAGAGGAGATTTAGTGATTTACTGCGGATCTTCCAGATAGTTTATTATTGAGCTGGGTCCAGAACTCAGTAGACTTAAAAGTAGGTAGCTTTGAAGACCTACATCTTCATCCAGAATTGGGCTTCCTATCTTCCAGTGATGAGAACACTGTGGTATTTAAACATCATGACAAGTATATTGTTAGGACTTCTGATAAAATTTTAAATTGTGCTGACTTAAGGAAGGCAGATTCAATAGTAGACCAGACATGAAGAGATTTTGAATGAGTTCTGCACTGCACCATGCCCATATAATGTCAGAGAAAGTCACAGAGCAGTTTAACAGCCATCCTTCCAGTGGGAAACAGACTGATTTATTTTCTTCATGATTCTAAAGAGGTTCTGGTTTGTTTCTTTTTTTTTTTTTCTTGCAATTTGCAGTTGCTTCATCACGACTGCAGAGGTTAGACAGCTCAACAGTTCGCACATACTCATGCTGACAAGGCCTAGCAAAGAAGCCAGCACTGAATTGTTGTGAGTATTCATAAGGGGCCATCATGAAACCTCTTTATGTACACTACACCCAGTATTCTTTGGCATTATTCAAGCAAGAGTCAGCTTGGAGCAGAGGATATAACTTAGACTCACTAAGGCAGCCACTTGATCAAGACAACAGCCTAAAGCTCAGCCCAGGAGACACTATGCCATTCCCTCCCTATCTCAAGTAGCAGGTTCTCTCTGCTGGTGCCATCTTAGCAGATGAGACAGTTTACAGACAACTTTTCAGATGATAGCTCACCAAGCATAACGCACTTGTGTGCTCTCATACTTAGAGCTAGAACAGGGGGGAGATAGCGCACAGGGCACTGAATTTACTTTATGAGAACTTGAAATAGTTCTACCAGGAGCTCAAAAGAGGGAAAAAAAATCTAGTAAAGCAGAAGAGATTTATTTATTTATTTTCTTTAAATGAATCCATATCTCTCATTAAGAACATCAGGTAGCTGAATAAAACTAGGAGAGAATGTCCCCTACACAGAAAATCTTCCAAAGTTATCTATTACAGAAAATCTCATGCTTCCCAAATCATTCAGAAATGACCAGTGGTAAAGAAAAGATATTCTGAGCTGGATACAGCTTTAGATCAGATCTAGTACCAGAGTTCATGTTTCATCTCTCACCACTTCTCTTTTTAATATGGCTATGAGTCTGTTATCCTTCCACAGTTCTGCAGAAAAATACTGTTTGCTGCTGCATCACAAGTTTTACAGGAAAGATTAACATGATGAGCACTTTCATCAATATGGCACCATTTCATGCTAATATTTTCTCAGTAACAGAAGCTTTTTTTTCCATTTAGTTACTCAGAGGAGTTGGAAAGTGTTTTTGGACAGTACCAAAAACCCACACTCAACGTGCTTTGATAGCTGTTGCATATTATAGACAAGACATGCCAGGATCTGCAAGAAAGGAATTGCTATTTCTAGTTTTTACCCAACAAAGTCCATTTTTAGATCTTCAGTCTGGAGAGGCTTGGGATCATCATGATTTTACTAATTCTGGGCATATTCAAAGACCATTAATGAACAGCAAACGTTACCATTGGGAAATGTAGATTGCACAAGAATTCTGCTGATAGCGTCAGCCTTGCTTCATAGATCTCAGAAGACTGCCGGTGTATAAAATTGTCATGTAGTTAAAAAAGAATCTTCAAGCTACCACTAAAAAATAAGCTTTTTTTTTTTTTTTTTTTTTTTTTCTAAAATAGGCAGCTGGTCCAGCTACATTTTTCTAAAATGTAGCTGGTCCTACAAAAGTGATGATGGAGCACAAACTATATCAATCTCCTTTAAGTATGTGTGTGTGTAGATTAGGGCTTACTTTATGTTATGTCAATAAAGTCAATGACAATACTCCCAATGAGTTTGGGAGGCAGAAACTGATAGCAGAGACGTGCATATTTTCTCCTATATGCTCTATATGTTTCAGACTTGGAATGTTGAAAGCAATGATGAAGAAAGTAAGTTCGAATGCCAAGCAATCTAATAGGCCAAAAATAGCACATAAGACAATATTTTCCAACAGGTCTGAATAGTGCAAGGGCAGAAAGTGAAAATGTATATATTAACAAAAATTAACTTACAGTTTTCTAAGGAGTTTATTCTTCAGTAATTGTCTAGAAATGGTAATCCACAAACCGAAGTAAAGTGGCAAAACTTGGCACTGTATGCATATAGGTATATAGGTTAGGTATATTGAGCAAAAAGACATTTACAAAGTTATAAAAGCTATACAAATTATCTTCAAATTCTATAGGAGCAGATCAAGTAGATCAAGTATTTCAAGTGTTCCAAGTATCAGTGATATATGTATCACACAGGCGCTTGTAGTTTGGCCACTGTGTTGATTACATACTGATTTTAAACACTCAAGAATTCTATCAAAATTTAGAGCTAACTTAGATACAAACTGTAAAGGTTAATATATAAGGATGACTGAAACTAATGTACTGCTATTTCTTTTAACTTACCTTAAAGTCCTTTTAGAGATGCAACAAGATGGTGTGAGGTAGAACTTTCGTACATGCACTGTTTATCAGTGCAATTTCAATACATCACCTAGGTTGGATACCAAGTTAAAATTGTTTGGAATTTCAGTAAATTATATAAAAATTACACAGGGAAAATATTACCTTCATTATTATATCAGACATTTAAACTTAAACCAATGACCTGAATTTATCTGAAGCTGTTGAAGGACCACAGAAGACTTTTCAGAATTTGTAATCACATTTCCTGAGCAACAGTGTCTTCAGGGAAGGAACTGATTGATAGTTGTAGAGAAGAGATTATTCATTATAACGTCCCCTGAAATTTTTCAGATCCAGGTCAGACTGGGACCCACCTTGCCTAAAATACATCAGTAGTCCTGTTACTACTGTGACTAAAATATTTGCATGTGGGACTGATTCTAACCAGGCAGCAGAGGAGAAGGCTAGTTTGATGAGCTATTGTTGCACAACAGCAATATAAGAGAATTCTTAGAATAGTAAAAAACATTATGCATGGGTAAAGCAGACTAAAAAAAGAGCTGCAAATGGGTTGCATGTGAAACAATGAGATGGTCTGTGATGGCAGGCTGCAGAATTCTTGTACTTTGCTACTCACATTTCTTACAGAAAATGTCAAAGCCTCATATTTCAAAATAGCTTATTCCAACAATACCAACCAGGTACAATCTTACAGTGTCTCTGGATGCTTCTTCACGACTGGATTCAATCCACATGCTTTCAGGTCATATTTCAGGTATTTTTTAAACATCTGTTGAAACCACCCTGATGAGTTTACATAAAACATGAACTGACATTTTCAGAACAGTTATGTGAACATAGTCCACGTGGCCCAGTTTTAGTATACTCTCAAGATCATAAATAAAGAACACTCAATACCACTGTCGCCTAGCTATTTAATCTTGTAAAGAAGTTTAAGAGAGTGCACATGGGACGGTCCAGCTTTCTGCTGCGGTGGCTGTATGTTTTCCCTGCACTTCTGTCTTATAAAATACTTGTCACCACCACATCATAAGGCTCAGCCAGGACAGTTTCACTGTCACATTGTCACAGGCTGGTGCAATAGCACATGCCACAGTTTCACATTTCTTCTAATGAAACGTCAAGGGGGATTTGGTAAATCAACTGTGAACTTCATCAATGAAGGATTCCAAAGAGGATTTGTAAAGACAGATGGGGAAGAAGTGTTTCAAAAAGATGTGAATGGTATTCTGGAAACAGCTGGTCCACAGCAAAGAAATCATCAGGGTTAAAAAGGTAAATGCTGTCAAGCTGCTGTGAACAAGGAGAATCACAGAGTACATCAATAGGGTCTATACACTTAAAATGTGTGTTCAACCTTGTGCTAAAGAGGCAAAGGTCTAAAGATGCAGGAAACTCTAACCACCAATACTGAATCAAAACATAAAGAAAACAGCTGTAAAATGAATATACACAAGAGTTTGTTTCGAGCAAGAATTAGTATGCATTACTAAAAGATCAAAATGCATAATTGATTTATATTATAGATCTAAAATTAAAGACCAAATACACATCTCCCTCAGATGGTCAATTTTCAGTAAAACATGCAACAGCTTATTTAGTACTATAATATTTTCTAGTGTTGTTGCATCCTGGATCTAATTAAAATGAAAAAAACTTACTAATTAATGTTTATTTTCTCCTTTAGATGTCATCTCTTTCTTCTACTTTACCTGAAGTGCACTACCACTACTTAAGAAAAAGAACATTAAAACTCTCTGCAAGAACAGGGTAATAGGGAAGAGAACACAAAAGGGTTTATCAGACAAACAGATCTGATGTATTGGTTAATTTAAAATAAGAATAAAAATTTAAAAAAACTAAACTGCTTAAAAAAAAAAAAAAAAAAAAAAAGACAAAACAACTTCCCCCTTTCCTCCCAGCATCTCTGTCATCAGAAATTTGGCAGTAGTGCACATCCAAAGCTTTTATCAAATGAAGCCACTCATTTTTACATTGTTTCATCTGTTTTATTGTAAAATACTAGACATTTCCGTATTTACTGTGTATGTATTTCTTTTAAAATGTGTAAGTCTTATGTAAATGGATATAAATATGATTTTTTAAAAATAAAATCTATGGTACATGGGGTCTCAGTGCAAACATTTGACAATACAGTGTCAATAATACTGTTTGTAACTTTCCATTCCACCATTTTTACAGTTTTTGGATTGTAACAGTCAAATGAATATGTTTAGCAGAGTTAGAAGCTTCAACATGTTCCTACTGTAAAATCTGTCAATATTTAAAGCTGAACACCTGCCTCTGATGATGTATAATAGAATGACATAACCTGGAACTGGAGCCAAAATGGACCTCTAAAGACAAAATGGAAATGTTAGATATATATAGAGAAGCACCATGATGGCTCACCTCTTAAAATCACACAAATAAACCCAGAACTGTTTACAAAAAAAAAAAAAAAAAAAAAAAAAAAAAGCAATTTAATAAAACAGGATTTATACAAAAAAAAAAAAACTTTCTTCTATGTTACCTGCGGACCAAGAAGAATCTTGCTTTACCAAGAGCCACCTTTTTGTTCCAGGATCTTCAGACACCAGCCAGCATTGGAAAATTAAATCTAATAATTGCATAGAACGAATAGTGTGCGATTCTCAAGTTTCCAAATATTTTCCACGAAGAAAATGAAAGAAAAGAGAAGCCAAACCCCACCATTTCTTCATCATAACAGGGCATTAGACAGGCTCCTGTCTAATGTTCTGCTTTTAGCCAAGATGGCCTTGCTGAGACTTCACACAAGTCTGTTTTATCAGAGGAAATAACTGAAAGACAGAGTGATTAATATATAGTGTATAAAAGTTTAGAAGAGCAAATATTACCTGCTGTGGCTTTATTTGGTGGTGTTATTGTTGTTTATTCTTTGTTTAAATGGGAAGTTTCAAAGTAAGACCTACTTAATAGTCATTTACCTATTTACTATTTTTCTGCTGCTTGATCTTAGCTCAAGACCTGTCTTTTAGTTATTTCTTTTAGCAGTTTGATCTGCCATGTTTGCACGTACATAAACATTTGTTTTTGTCTATTTTCATTTGGCAAACTTCAGTCAATCAGATGGTGAAAGATTTTTCTCCCCCAATGTCAATAAAAAAGAATTCAGTGCTACTTGTGTTCATAAGTCTATTAAGGTTGGTACGTAGTAGCATTAAAATAGTTTGGATGTCATGTATTTGTCATGGCTAAGCAGAAGCACATTTTGCCACTAACAGGTATGAGTTATGATGAATTTTCTGGTCAGAATCTGCCACGAGAGGGAGCACGCAACTTGCTGATGCATCCAATCAGATGGCTTTGGGTAGAACAGAGCTGTAAAGAGACAGCAGACACAGCTCTTCTACATACAGCTTCTGGGGCTTACCTGACCTTGCTGCTGATGCTCCTTCTTCTCTACCCTCAGCCCTATTTTGGATTAGTTTAGTCCAGAATATCACCAAGTAAAGCAATGCAAACACTCTTTGCAGTGTTTGTACTATCATTTGTATAAACTTTTCATAAACTCCAGTTCCAGTTTTCCAGAATTTCTTTTCCAGCATACATTTCCAGTCACAGCCCACACTCAAATTCAGTGGCATGGGGGATAGGAGGCAGAAGGAAATGAGCTGCATTAGGGAAAAGAGCGAGCAAGATCTGCAAATGAAGCTCTATGAATACTGCCCTGGGAGTACTTCCTACTTATTTCTACAGTAGAAAAAACAGGCCAGAAGAATTAAATATATATTAAGAAAAAATAGAAAAAATAAAATATATGTACCATTATGAGTTATTTTTTGATCTCAGGCTAACATATCAAAACTCCTAGTATATCCAAAGCACAGCCACAGCTCTAATCTTAACAGCTATAAATTGTGGTTACGCTAACCTCTGATCTACAACTGGTGAATAATTATGGTATCAACTTCTTCCAGATTAATTTCAGTATCTCCCTGGCCATTCAAATCTACCCACATGCTTCTTCTCTATAAAAATAAAATAAAATAAAATAAAATAAAATAAAATAAAATAAAATAAAATAAAATAAAATAAAATAAAATAAAATAAAATAAAATAAAATAAAATAAAATAAAACAAGTGTTCTCCTATCACCTGTTAAATAGGCTTGTTCTTTCTTGATTGTACAACAAGGCTGCAGTGCAGCAATGGAGCTGGGCACAAGAATAATTACCTCTTTCCCTTTACACAGCTTGGCACAAACCTTAAGCTGTAAGCAAAAAATTCTGAAAAACTCAGAAAAAGGCTTCTTTGGAAAAAAGAAAAAAAGAAAAAAAAAAAAAAAGCAATGCTCATGAAAAAAAAAATGTTTTTCTATACTGCATCACTGCTATGATGTGGCTCTTTACCTGGGTTTTCTGAATGCTGATGAATCTACATTATCATGGCAGTAGCAATGAGTGCTCCTGACCACTCTGCCCCTCTCTTATCTCAGTTTTGATCTTGAATGTTTTCCAGCAAAAACGGAAAAAAAATAAAAAAAATAAAAAGGTCATAGAATATGCTCACAACTTCTGAATTTGCCAATTGCTTATTGTTTCTTCATCGGAATAACAATGCTGTATTTGAGTAACTCAAAGCTTTTAAACTTTTCATTTATTTTTACATGCATGTCAGTATATTTTATATATTTTTACAAGGATTTTTACATTTCTTGTTCAGTTAAAAACTGCAGCTTAAGAAGTAATGCTTTTATAGTGTGTATCCTCCATTTCCTGATACATTAAGAATCCTGACAGTATTTTGAAAATGCCAATACTGTCAAGAAGTGGTTGCCCAGTATGTGTATTTGCTACATTTCTTAGCGATATATATCTCAGCAAGTCTGAAACATCTAATTATGTCAGTGAAAGCACATCCTGGTTTATCCTTTTCATGAGTGATGAAAAACACAACAACAAAATTATCAGAAAATGCAAGGGGTAAATGCTTGCATTTATTTAAAATACGTATTTTATATTCAACATTACTATAGATAAATTAAGATTTTAACACATTGAAAGACAGAAATCACCTATTATTTTACAAAAAAAAAAAAAAAAAAGGCACTTCCAAAAGTCATTGAATGAAGCAATTAGAGGAATTTATAGCACAAAGATTTAGGAAAAATCAGTAGAATAGAGAAAACTAATTTAATTTTTTTTTAATTGATAAAAATTTAACTGGCATAAGGCTCATAATTTATAAGTGAAGACAAGTTATGTCTGCAATGATTTTCATATCACAATTCCTACTTATTGCTGTCTTCAGTTTGTGACTTACCTTCTGAAAGCTGTTGTAGCCAAACTCAAGTTATTGGTTTCATTATACAATAATGGATATTGTAGAATCTCCATCACTAGGGATTTTCAAGATATAATTGGACAGGGTACCAGGTAATTTCATCTAGGCTCCCTTTCCCCATGAAAGGTTGGACCTGATGATCTTTCAAGGTCCTTTCCAACCTGGGCTGTTCTGTGATTCCATGATTCTATTATAATGAGATAATACTGTGACTCCTTCCAAAGCTATATCAGTGTATGAATACTATTTAAAATTCTTAGCAATCTTAACTTACAGCATATAATGACAACATGCAGTCTTCAATATGCTTCATTGGCTATGGCAATACAGTAAAGAACATGGTACCATTTATGTAATAAAGAAAAAATATAGTGCCAATCATGACTAGTTTTTAAAATATGTATTTCCTAATGGAAAGTCTCTGCATATTTCAGTAACTGACACTTTTAATAACCTACTACCCCACTGATTTTTTCTTCAGCACTTCTTCTATGTGTTTAAACACGCTAGCATCTTCAATGGTTGGTGTTATCTGAAAAGGAAAAATATACATAAGCAAGGGATAGTAGATTGCAGTCCTTCAACAGTAAAACAGAATTCAGAAGATTCTCATCTAGAGAATCGTCTAAATCTAGCCTTTGAAAGCAGCCAAGAAAAAAAAAAATGTATCTGGTAAGCTCTGGAAAATGAAAACCTTTGGGGTAATAAATAGAAATAAAATACTATGTAATACTTGAAGTCATGGACCAGTTGCAGAATGGTCTAGAGAATCAAAACCATGATGTTGTGTCTTTGGATGCATTTATGTGCCTAGTTCATTAAAACGTACTTCTCTAGCTTACCTTATACGGCTTTCCACTGACAAGTGCAGAAAGAGCTGAACGTGGGATCTTGCCAGAACGTGTTTTTGGTAGCTGTTTCACAAACACCCCCTTCTGAAAAGCTGCCACAGGACCAATGTTATTTCGAACGCTCTCAATAATCTCTTCCAAAATCTTCCCCTCTTCTGTCTTTACATCTAGTAAAGAAGTTCATATCCTTTAACCTTTCCAGGACTTTTGCAAGCTTTAGTACCACCAGTAGCAATGAGCTCTCACCTTCTCTGAGTACGCACAGGGCAAAGGGAACATGCCCTTTTAATGCATCCTCCTGGCCTACAACAGCACAGTCTGCCACAGCATGATGGAACAGAATACACTGAGGGACAGAAAACAAAACTAAACCAGATAAATAATTTGAACATCTCAGTTAAAAAAAAAAAAAAATCATAGGCAAGGACATAAAAAATAGACTTCTTAAGTTTTGACATCAAAAATTGTTTAGTCAATACAACTTGGGATTCCAACTACACATGTTGCAAATGTAACAGTGAATATTTACACACACACCTATGTGTAGTTATCAAATAAGTGGAAGAAATAAAAACTGTGGCAGCACAAGGTACAAATACAGAATCATAGAATCTGGAATCATCTAGTTTTGAACAAAGCAAAGGTGATTTCCTTATAGTTTTGGGAAAACAAGAGTGTCACACCTATGTTTTTGTTAGTTTGATTTTTTGCTGAGACAAATAATGTTAGTCTAATGCTATGAATATTGTGCAGTTAAGTGAGTAAGGACCAAAACCACAGAAGCATTTCTATTACAGGGCTATAAAGTCATATTTATTCATTCTTATTCTCTCTGATGCCTTGTATCTTTTTAATTCTTTGCCAAATACAAGCCCTGTCTCAGCTTGCAGCGAACCTAGCGTTCAGCTGATCCTCTTGGAAATGTGAGACCTCAACATTCTTAGACAACAAAGCAAGTTAAATCAAAGTCCCTTCTTTGCTACTGCACATGTACACAATTACACAAGTGATGGACACTACCTCAAAATCTCGTTCAGGAAAACAAAATGTGGGAGACTCTCTTGTTTCTAATTAGCCAGCTGAGGTTCTTACTTCCTGGAAGAAAAATCACCAAGATGTCTCAATGCATACTGAGATATGCATCACTAAGTCTGCATCACTAAGTCTGGGACAAAGTTAGACTTAAGACACCAGCAGTTGTGAATCCTCTTCCAAAGCACCTAGCTCTTTTCATGCAACTCCAAATCCTGGTGGTATTTGTCTGTATTACATACACCTACGAGCCTGGGTCACATCTAGTCCAGAACCTCAGTAATGCATTCTATTTCACGCTTTAAATACCCATTCTTTTCTGCTCTCACTTCTTGATCCTGACCACTGAAACTTGATTGTTATAGAATTAAGATGAAACTATTTTTCATCTACTTTTCAATGCATTATGCAGAAGAGGGCTAGTAAGGTCTACGACAAGAGGTGCTGAGGCCTTTCCACAAAATCATAGGAATAATATCTTCAGTAATGTGACATTACCATCAATTTGATAATTATCCATCAGGATCCAACAGGACCCCTAAGGTAAAGATGTAAAGTGTACCCAGCTTCATGTTGGAGGAGCTTGTTTGCATTGTTCCAGTCTGTCACTTGTTCAGAAAAGTCTTATGCTGAGCTGAAATATTCCAAACACTGCAATATTTTCCTTCACTAATCTATCAAAAAAAAAATCCCATAAGTATGCCTTTGACATTGGAACAGCCAATTTCATATGACTGAAAATGTAAATACTAAGTTAAAGGTTATCAAACTTTGTAAGACAGCTTGAAAAGATGATCAGAGAACAGAATCAACACTAGCCACCTAAAAGCTGCATACAAGTAAGAAACAGAGAAAGTGAAGGGGAATTCCTTGACTCAGTGGGTACAAGGATGGACTTGTAATGTAGCAGCAGACAGAAACCCCACTGTCAGTAAGGGAATTTTTCATGTTAAATTCCTTAACATCAGAGCAAATTTAGAAAGAGTCAAACCAAACACTCAACCATTGATGTACAGAGATGGATGGATCAACACAAGCTGAGGTTACCAAAATGGCTAACATTCAGTGATTGGCAAGGTAAACAGTAACTTCTACTGCATCTCAGTAAAGATGGAGCCCTGACGATACTAATAGACAAAGAAACTAATTGTTTGGAACATAATGAAGCTGAAACACCAAAGCACTAAGGTATAACTAAACCTGTTAAGCTTGTAATGCAGCTATAATGTAAATACAGTTAATATACTTGCTCAACAAGGTGACTGTCACTTAATTAGAAGTCTATTCAATGAACCTCTAATTCTGTATTTACTGATCTTACTGAAAAGCTAATTGTGTTCTTGTTAATGCTTTCCCATTTAACTAGCAATTTGCTGTGCATGTATTAAGAACACTATTTTTTAGCATTGTTCAGAAGGTGAATAGAAAAGCATCTAGAAGTCTGTAGTGATGAAACACCATTTCTGGGGAAAGCTCTAACAGGGAGAAAAACAGCAACACTGAGCTTCTGACCAAATTCAGATGGACACAAAGATGACATGAATGTCATCTTTGAGGTAATTCAGTTCCTCATTTGCTGTGCAAGGTTCAGATCCAGCTTGATACCAGGAAACAATGCCGTTGTAGTAGCAGAGCAGTAATGGGGGGGGATGAGGTTCCCTGTTGTCGTAGAGCAACACAAAACACTCACTTCAAAGGGGCAATAGATTTAAGCAGACTGAAAGACACCTTTATGTCTTCACAGACCTGTCAGTACAGCAACTTCCTGGCTGACTGCTCCTTGAAGAACTGCCTACATTTATAAAGATTTGTTCCCTTCTGTTAAATCAGAGTTTCTTCCATTCTTTTTTAAGTTACCCAGTCTTCAAAAAAATACAGTCACTAAAACATACTAATTAACATATTGCTAATATAAACATTAGAAAGGAAAAAAATCACAAATGAGTTTGTGATTCAGTGAACAGTTAAATTCAGAATTTTAAGTATATTTTTCCCTTGTACTTACCTAGCACACCTTTTCCTAGCCACCCTGAATAACCAACTGATATGTCATCAGGGAAATTTATAACTGGCAACAAGAGCAGTTGTGAAGGAGTAAGTGAACAAAGATATGAAATTAAGATACTATTATGTACTGCAGTATTTGCAACTTTTTGAGTTTCATAGGAATTACGTTAATGATTTTCACTCAGCGGTAGGATTTTTTTAAAGAAAAATTTATGTTCATTTAGCACTGCTCTTACAGTAAGAGAGAGACAAAAAACAGGTCTCAAGGAACTGAGAAGGAAATTCTTCGAAACAAGAAAAAGCACCAAATGTGAATCTATGCAAAAAGAAGTCAGATAACACCAAACACTATAAAAAAAAAAAAAAAGAAACAAAACCCAAACAACTAAAAACTGTATTTTAAGAAAAAATAATTTCTAAGTGATTTCAGTAGCTAATGAGCTAATGCAACAACCTGACATGCTGAGCCTACCTTACCTTAAAGTATTCCCAAGTAAATATGTTAGAACTTCAAGAACGCTTTCCATGCTACCACACTGCCCCTTACCTCCATCTTCATATGTCATATCCCACTTGTTTTCTCAAGCCTGTGATACAAATTGCTTATTATTGTCTTAGAATGCACCTTAATAGGAAGGACCTGAAACAATTAATGTTTTTCCTAAAAGTACCAATGCAAATGCAATCAAGATAAGCAGAATGAAAATTGATTTTTGTGAGATTTTTAGTCTTCATGAACTCAGGTTGCTTTATTAATATTTCACTCTTCTATTTTACTGTCAGGCAGAGGTTACCTCTTCAATTGCACCCGCTGAAAGTCTGTGTCCCGCGATATTGATCACGTCATCAGCTCGAGACAGAACATATAAATAGCCATCTTCATCCATATAACCTGCATCCATAGTATCATAATACCCCTAAAAACAACATAACCAAATATGCAAATAAACTCAGGGAAGAGTACCAGAAAGATTCATCCATTTCCCAGGAAGCCAACACACAAAACTGTTTGTGTCAAATGAAGTAAATTGTTGGTGCCAAAAAGATTTAATTCTATTTTTTTCACCATTCTTATATCATCATATATCTTGGAGCTCCTTTTTCAGAAGTTTTTTTCAGTCTTTATTAAGACAGAGCAGAAGACAATGAACACATAAGCCTGGATTTTTTCCACTCTGCCTACTTTAATCCCTGACAGCTTGGAGAAGGATGTTGCCTGAATCTACACAAGAAGAGTGGAATTGTTACAATACAATGACAGTTGTCAAATTGACCCTTACGATACCCATTTGCTGGATCCATTCATACACCACTATCATGCCAGTGCGCAAAGAAAATAATCTGCCTGCTCTGTTCACTCATTTACTTTTATTGGACCAAACCTTCCATTCTGGACAGTCTATCTGGACCAGTCCATCTATTTCTAGGCAGAAAGGAGGACACGAGTCCCTAGACAGTTCATCTGACAAGGACAATTCAGTAAGGAGCCTCCTACATATATATACACATGTGGTAGATAAGTGTGTATTTTGGACTGATGCTAAACTAGAATGACTGCATGTCAGCGGTAGTGGATTTGAAGTTATTCCAGTCTAAACTTGAAATGAATCAATGCTTTTACCTTTTTTAGACCAAATGACATAAAACAACTTTTAGGTTCAGAATCTTTAAACTTTCTTTACAGAAGGTTTACTTCTTTTGTTTCAAATCTGAAAAAAATCAATGTGACCAAAAGCTGGAAGTATGTATGAAGAAATGTTTAACTTGAAATGCTTTTCAGCCTGTAAGAAATGTATCAAAATATTTCCCATTAAAATAAGATACAATTTTTTTATGCTACCCAATTGAAAATTCATGGCATTCAGTGCTGCGAGATTTCCAAAACTTTATATAAGATATTTTGTAATTCTTACTGGAAATTTTTGGAAATACAACTTCTGGAATGTTTCCTGATTTTCCCAAAGTCCTGAGAACGCTCCAGGAGGCAAAGGCAACCTTAAATTAAAAAGAGCAGAGTGAAGTAGTTAGAAACACAGATATAACAAGTACAGCTCATGCTCTCCATTCACACTTTATATTCAGAGAACAGTCATTGAGTAGGAATAAGAAAACAGTTTTGTTTAATAATATGTTGATAACAGATCAACAAGATGTGCATTTGTTGTGATCACATGTGTCTCTGTACCGTATCCAGTCCTTGCCTTGTATATAACATAAGTGTGTCTAATATTCAATAAAATGATGTTTGGTCTAGCAAGCACTACATACTACACTATAAATATGTCATCAGCATTCAGCTTCCAACATTTTGATGAATTAAGTATCTCTCAGAAATGTGTGCATATATGCTATGATTCAGACAAATTCATTATTATAGATACCTATTTATCTAACACGTACAAGCTCATGTATAGGCAAACAAATCATCAGGCACACAAATCTTCAGTTTCTGTAAAAAGATTTAACAATTTCAGTCACAATAATCTGAATAAAAATGTTTTCCTTCTTTTAACTCCACATAATATTATTGGAATTATTTTGTGAATTATTTGAAAGTATATTGATAAAAAGTCAATTTAAAAACTTTTTAAAATAACTGGAGTTATATATATATATATATATATTTTTTTTTTTAAAGAAGTGAAGCTGCAAAATTCTGGAATGATTTATTAGTTGAGTTTTCAATTCATACTTTATGTCCATTCTTCAGTCAAGGACGGGAACATGACAAAAGACAGGACATTGCACCTATCTGCCAGAACAGGAAAAGCTAGACAAGACTCAGCTAACAGAGAAGTGGTCATTTTTGTCCTTCAAAGGCAGGAAGCTGTGTTTAACCCTAAAAGATACATATTCAGGCACAGAACATCCAACACAAATTTCATAAAGCTTAACCCTAGTAACAGAGAGAGAATGATCAGGCAAGGAAGCATATTCATACTGGTAAAACTGTAAATGCTTATGCCTGCATTCCTTACAAATCTTTATCCATGGCATTTTATTTTTTAACACTGATCTCTATGAGCCCAACACTGGTCCCTATGAGCCCAAAAGGCAACATCTCAAACAGCGTAACACCACTCTGTATGGCAGCAACATTGATATCATTACAAGTCTCCTATGATGTTCAGGTCCCAGGAACAGATCTGTTACTACATGTACATTTCTAATGTTACAGTCATAAAAGTTATATATATATATATTCACTTAATTTTATCTAAATAAGGTATAAATAGTAAGAATTATACTCAAAAGGCCACATCAATGATTTAAATGCACAACTTTTTACAATGCCAGGTGTCTCCAAGCTAATTCAGCTCAAGTATCATAATAGAATATACTACTATAAATACTACTTTTATTCTAAGGGTTTTGTCTCAACACATCCTATAAGTCACATTCCTTGAAAGTATGGTTAAGGCAAGGCCACAAATGCCAGACACTTTCCAGTTAGGCACCCAGACTTCGGGAGATCTGGCTGGCTTCTGCCCCTCTGGCAAGAATTCATGAGACCTACCAGCTTAGTAAGCACCCTTGTGATACACAAACATGACAGAGTATTTGCCTTGAAATAAATACATTAGAAAAGCAATATATCAATCCCCATGTTTGTGTGTGTATACGTTTAAATGAAAAACCTCTTCTTCAGATTTAAGAAAAATCACCCAATAGTGGTAGTTACTATGGTTGTTGCCTGGTTGCTAATAGTTCATAACGGCCTGAATCATTGTAGATTTTGAACTTTCAGTTTATTTAACAATCTGAAGCATTCTTGTGATGGGAGAGAAAGGACAGTTCATATTGACAAAATCCTTAATAAATTCACCAAGGCTCTATTCAGTGGTTTCCACTTAGCCATTAAATAGAAGAGCTAATTTTATTGCAGAAACCAGGAAGACATTTTGCTTTCTGTAACTACAATTGTTTAGAAATCTAAACCAAGAACTACGTAACATATCATCAAAAATATAATCCCTGCTCCCAATGTTTTTGCTTGCTTGGTTTGTTAGTTTGTTTTGTTTAAAGGAAAAAAATGCAATGATATCCACAGTCCATATTGCTGAGAAGCAAGAGAAATAATCTTCCTCAGTCTATGGAAACCAGGCTGCTAAACTACTGGCTACCACAGGTATTTCCACAGCACAACACATAGCACAATACAGACACAATCTGAAAATACCCCTCCTTTGTCTTCTTTAAAACATTACTTGCAGTTAGGACTCCATTCCATCTCCTAAGCAAAAAACAAATGCCATCTTCTATGTGTCAGTATTTCGGGCAAAATAATTGAACAGTGATGGGCACATGCAATTCTTCAGCGGTAACAAAGTGCTTAGGATCACAACTGACTACAGTTTGTAGGTGCTGGGAAAATACAAATTGCTAATAAAATTAATAAAGGTGGAATTCAGCTTGCCAGAAAATAATTCAGCGTACTGGAATTTTGCCAAAACATCAGGATCAAAATACCCCGAGCCAAAAGTATCTCCGTCCCACTGCTGTCCAGTCCACGGGAACACTGCCATGAATTCTAAAGGGAGAAGCACTGGATCATAATGATGTGAGAGGAGAGAGAAGACTGAAATGTAACACTCTGGTTACATTTTATTTAAAAAAAAAAAAAAAAAAGGTAATTTTATTACAAAGTGAGATATTAAGATTAGGTGAGCTTGGCAGCATCACAAAAACTTCTGAAGTATGATAACTGTTTTCTAATAGCCAATTTGAAACTACAATCATTACCTGTTTTTTGAGCATTGTTTCACAGTTCATTTGTTTTTCACGCAACAGTGGTCAACCCACCTGTAACATTGCCTGGGAAAAGCTGACTGTGTCACATCCTTTCAGGATGCCACTTGGCATAATGATGCAAGATTTCTTGCTGCTGGAACAAATTATTGACACAGCACTCAGAAGATTATTTATAGGGAAAAAAAAAAACAGCTTTCTGAAAGTACAGCTGAAAGTCAAAACTATTACAAGTGCTACTTTTCTGAGTTTCAGAAAGGAGAAGTCATCCCTTCATTTATTCATTTTATAGTAGACAATGGCAGTCACAGGCCGTTCATTACCACCAGGCAAAGCAAACATCAGCCATAGTTACATGAGGTAGGCCTGTGAGTGGAATTAAGTCATCCTGATTGGCACCTATATTATTACTCATTATTTGTGTAGTGCTGTATGTAAACAACGCTCTTCAAAAAAATTTTTTGTGATTGCAATTTGAAAGCCATCTCCAATCTTCAAGCTTTTTCAGGCACAAAGAACAACAGGACTGGGAAAAGGGTGGAGAAGAGGTAAGAGAAGAGAGGATCTCGAGAATTTATGATTCTGCGTGAAATATCCCTTTAGTTAATTGAAAAATGTCACAGAAGCAGTTGGTTTCAGTGTGTATTTTGCAGGAAAAAAAAATCTAATTTGATGGGAAAGAGGAAAAGCATCAAAAAATGTTAAAATGCCTGGAAAGAGTTAAAAGTAAAAAAGTTCAAATGCTACCCACATGTATTCAGCTCATTTTTGGACAAATTGCTCACACATTGAAAGTTCTACTCATTGCTTCACTTGTAAAGGGAAAAGACAAAGCTGGTAAAAAAAAAAAAAAAAAAAAAAAAAAAAAAAAAAAAACATAATTATCTAAAATGACCTCCCATACAACACAGCCTAAAGGATATCATCTACTAAATTCTACCTCAAGCCTGTAACGTTTGGTAAAACGAGCAGCTATTTACAATCCACGTTCGTGGTGTCAATAAAAAACACCATATTCCTAAGAAAGTTGTTCCAATAGCTTATTTGTAAGGCACTGCTTTCTAGGTTTTATAAATTTAGCAAATTGTTCTTAAGTGTATGGCTGTTAATTACAAGAATGTATTGCAAGTAGTCTATGCAGGATGACACACTTTCTTTAAATGGTTCTACAAGCAACAATTTCATCTCTGCAGCAAGAAGTGTTTGGAGAATGTTCTCAGACACATGATCTGATTTTTATTTTTTTGGGGTGATCCTTTGGGGACCCAGGAGTTGGACCTGATGATCCTTGTGGGTCCCTTCCAACTCAGGATATTCTATTCTTAAATGCAATTTAACTAATCACTTAGTTAAAAAACTAACACTTATCAGTTGTCCACTCCAACTTACAAACACATTTCAGGATCGCTGAACGTATAATGCATTGTCTCTCCTCTTTCTGAATATGGAACAGAAATGCTTATGTGATTCTATGCAGTGGAGACCAGTAAAAGTAATTTTTAAATACTTATCACATAAAGCCCCATTACAGTGGCACAAAATTAACAAAACAAAACACTAGAGGAAGTGTAACATGGTTATGGACATTCCTAAAAGGATCTAGAGGGAAATTTACTGGTAGACATTACTCCCTGGATAGAATGAATATATGGCAAACGTAGTCCTCTTTCTTTCATGAACAAACGTAAAGAATGAGACAATGCTGACAATGGTCTCATTAAATAAAAATAACAGGTTTGCAATGTTCATAATGAAAAAGAGCAAAATTGAAATTCCCACTGCATTGGAATTTAAATAGTATTTCTCTTTGCTAACATTCCTTTGAAATTTCTCATTGCTAATCACGATTACACATATATACATACACACACACAGCTTCTCCGTTTTGTATTAATTATAGGCAGTTCAGAACAAAGCGAGCACAAGTGTGTCACTAAATCAGACTGGTCTTGCTAAAGGACGTGGAGGTCATTGCTGCTATGATTTTCACTTCAGAATGAATTCTTGGTTAATTATTCTTTACGTCCAAAGATTCTAGCTCAAAAAAAAAACATAAACGTGGAAACAATTTATATAAACCCACTCTCGTGAGCTGCAGTAATCTTTGTTTTCCTTTGCCCTTTCATCATAAATGTTGTGACGCTGCATTTGATTACTCTATCCTGAAAGACTTGTGAAGTCAAAAGTATTGTTGCATGTCCAGGTAAATTATCCACTGTGAGAGTTCTCCTCAGTAAAAAAAAAATCTTTCCAAAGGACACAAAGATGATGATTATATGAAAAAACATCTGGTAGGTATGAGAAAAGAAAATAACATACTTGGTGCTGGGAGATGGAGCGTGTAAGAACAACCTTTCTAAATTATTTGACTCCTGCAGGATAAAATTAAATTTCAAAACTCTATTGCAAGAACAGCTATTTTAAATACTATACTTATGAGCACTGCAGGCCTCAAGCAGCCCCCAACAGTCCTTATCAGCAGTTAGACTAGCCTAAAAATAACCAAGAGCTGCATCATACCACTTTTGCACAGCTTGTATTGTAGTCAGTGTGTGGTCATACTCCATTCCCAGAAATACTGAAGAATATTTCTCAATTCGCTGCAGATAAAGCAAATACCTGTGTTTCGTCGTGTTTTGTTTTGTTTTTCTAAAGCAGTAGACCATATTTTGCTGCTGACTGTATGACAGAAGAAGAGTAAAAACTATCCCAATTCTCCCACTTCATCACTTCAAGATGCCTGAGGATCCTGGGGTGATAAACAAACCCTGCTAGTAACAAGGACCATCACCACTATTTTTAAGGGATTTATATGAGTAGAGAAACGAAGAAGGGAAAGGCTTCCTTTGCAGGAGGGTTTTATGCAGGAGGGTTTTATGCAAACTAGTCCTAATCTAAAAATTAAGGAAAAAAAAGTTTTACAGCTAAACAACAATTGAGCTGAGTGCAGCAGAAGATAGAAAACGTGATGTCTTAACGTAACAGCCACAGATTTTTATGAACAAAATAACCAACTAAACACTGTCAAGAAATTGTCACTTATTAGAATGAAACCTGGAACAAAATTAAGACACTCCAAACCATAGTATCCTAAAACCTACTTCTCATAACAGTCTATAGATTCAAACATTGGACATGTTAAAAACACCCAGAACTGGTTTTCTAAAGCTCATCAAAAGCTTTGTCTTTTTTTTGTTTTGTTTTGTTTGTATTTTATAGTTAGGCAGCAGGATGAATTTTAAGAGCATCTTGAAAGATCATCAGAAAAGACACGGAACAGAAAGACGGGTTAACAATTAATATTTCATAATGACTTTTTTTTGAAACATTGTAATTTTGCCCTTACTACTCTTTCCCCAATTTCAGAATGGATATTATAATAAATAAGAACATGATGATATAATAGCAATGGTACAGGGACACTATTCATTGAGTGATCCAATGCAAAAAAAAAAAAAAAAAGGAAGAAAAGGAAGAAGGGGAAAAGGGACAGGAGGAAAATAAGGAGGAAAATCTCCCCACTATTTCCCTATCAGTTTATTTGGCTGCAGCAAAAATCATGCTGGGAGAGATAAAACAACAAATCAATACATAAACACACTTGCAATCCCTTAAGAAAAAGGCTTAAATATAGGGCAGTGTTAGGGAAGATAAATCTTGGCTTTAAAACTTTGAGAATAGCCCCAACAGATCTCCTAATGTGACAATATCCACTTCTGACAGGCATAACCAAGATAGTTATGACTCAGAAATGTTATCCACCTGTTTGTAGATATAATTCATCTCATTTGGCAGAGAGTTACTAAGAATGACATTAATTTCGCGTAGCTGTAGGTAGCTAGTGTTAAGCACCTATTCTAAATTGTCTGTGTCACCCCTACAGACAGCAAAGAGACATAAGCACATCTGCAAGGTGATTTCTTCCATCCTAGCTGAACGCCTATGGCAGCTAGTGGCAATTTTCTTTCCAAATACCTTTGTCTATCCACTGATTACAAACCTAAGTTTTATTATGGCAACAGTTAGACACTAAAGAGGCAGAAGTTTCAGAAAATACTTAGTTTGCTTACTTTACCACAATATTTCCTAAAGTCTTCGTCTTCACTGGTTCCTTATTTTCATCCAGAATCATCACTGTAAAAAAAAAAAAAAAAAAAAAAAAAAAAAGGTAATACAGGAAGAGAACTCCTGTTAAGTAGAGTATTTTAAGGTGGAAGAGTGGAAGATAGCGTCTTCATTCAAGGATATCAATTCACAGTTGATATGCTTGTGACAAGTTGTCACAGTTGAGAATGGCAATACACCAAGCAACAAAAGGTATTAAGTAATTTGAGAGTACAAAACTCGATAATCCTATGACATTAACATTCAGTCTTAAGTCCAAAAAGTCTCAAATAATACTTGTGCTCTGGGAGTAGACAACACAAAGTCAAAAAGGGAAAAAACATAGAACTGAGAATTAAAAGACACCTTCATACTGGAAATTCTAAGCTTGCAAATAATGAAGGATTTTTCAGATATATTATGAGAAAAAGTGTTCAGATAACATAACTAAGATTACTGGAGGCTCATCTAGCTGATGTGAGAAGTGCTATTAGCAGTAGATAAATGTGCTCGGTTTTCAAAGGCTCTCAGGAGACTCAGAAAGATGGTCCCCAACTGACAAGGTTATTCTAGTCTAACGCAAAGATGTAATTTAACTTGTGAATTATCCAAAGCTGTGCAGCAGCATAATACTAGAGAACACCAAAAAATCCAGACCTTTGAAGAGAAGACTTTTTCCCAAATGACACTGACCCATCGCCTTCAGATTGCATCTTGGTATGAAGTATGTAGGCTTCTGAGGAAAACCACCTGAAATAGCCTCCTCAGGGCAGTCAGCTGGGAAATCCACTACAACCACCCTTTTCATCTGAAGGCACAGGGATAAGGAAGAATGGTAGATAGGCCACAGTACTTCTTAACTAGAGTATCAACTTGGCCTATGACAAATGGGATTGAACAAAATGAAATGACTAAAACATAGAAAAACAGGAACAAATGGTTTTGACAGACTAAGCTGACATGGATTTAAAAACATGCTTTTTGAAGTCTGCCCAAGCAAAGAAAGCTATGTTCAGCTGGAATTAAACTAATACAAATAATCTTACATTCTGTATTAAAAAGTTACAGAGGAAATGGGGAAAAGAGGAGGATAGACTTCTCACTAAAACCCCGCTAAGAGTCTTATGAGTAATATCATATATTATTTGTCCAAAGAACAGAAAAGTCTGTAATTTACTAGTTCTGGATGAAACCACTCCTTCACAGAGAATGATATTTTTTTAAGTGACTGAAGAGCCTGCTGAAAGCAACAGCTCACCACACAGACACAGGCAAGTCAACCACACCAGTTTTACAATTCAGTGACTTGGGATCTTTTATCTTTTTAGATGTTGTGAGAAGATGGTAATGTTATATTTGGAGAATTTAGACTTAGAACACAGAAAGACAAAGACCCACTCACCTGTATCTTTCAGTGTTTCCCTTACCCCCAGCTTATTTTTCCTGTTTTTACTATATTAAAGTAAAATGTAAACAGTTTATTTTATTAGGGTAGGAATTCCAGCATTTATTCTCCTTGCAAGCAGAGTATTTCAATATACAAAAATCAGGGGAAGGTGGTTACTACACTGCATATTCCTGAATTACTGGTGAACTGATAGTACTTCTAAATGTAGGACTTGCTTCAGTTTGTGAACAACGCAATGAAATTATCTAAAAAGATTCAAAGAAATAAATTTATTTCAGCAGTATGACAGGAAAGAAGTCTACTTAAGTAGACTTTTTAACTTTCTATTTACATCATAGCATAAATAAAACAAAACTTTAGCAATGTCCAAAAATCACTACCAGTTGTATAATCTAAGAATACAAAATCTAACTTCTAATGCATAAGGCATAAGGAACTCTTCTAATTAATACAGTAACAGCAGCCAAAACATCAGAACAGATGTGGGTGACAGCAAGACAGCTGTCTGCACAGAGTAATTTCAGAAGATCCACTACTTATTGAATGGCTGCATTACAGGACATAATTGGCCTCAAACCAATAAGCAAAAAAGGTACAGTTCTTTCCTAAATCTTTAGTGTATTTCAGTGTTCATTTTATTTTTCTTTTCTTATTGCATGTTTAAGATATTTCCTCTGTTCTGTTTGAAGGAATTCCTTACTTACACTCAGTGCCATGTTTCAGAAAATTCAAGTGTAATTTTTATATTCTTGCTACTCATATATTTTGGGGCAGGACATTTTCTAGCACGTGTCATACCTTTTTCCATTCTTCCCTATTTACTACAATTGTAGACGAACTTCACAGCTTGGTTTTAACGCTGTTTTTAAACTAATGTTCGTCTTCATTCTGTAAGTGCTAGAACCCAGAACAGCTGCACGTATTTTCTTTAATGTTCATTTCCATTTCTTCCATCTATTAGGAGAAAAAATAGCTAAGCTTTTTCTGCCCAAGAATGTGAGAACCCTTTCTGAGAACAGTTTGATCTTTAAGAAATGTAATTATTATTTGGACTTCAAGTAACTCTTTAGACCTGTGTTAAGATCAGGCTTCCTAAGTATGAAAATATTTTTGCATTCTTAATCTGTAGCTGTACCCTCTACAAACAAATAGCTTCCAGACAATGAGCACTCTCCCTTTACTGCTGGTTCATAACCTACCATTTTCCGATCTGGAAATAAAAATGCTCTACAAGTACTCAAAGATAATGTGCTTAACATCAACGGGGAAGGGGAAGGGGAAGGGGAAGGGGAAGGGGAAGGGGAAGGGGAAGGGGAAGGGGAAGGGGAAGGGGAAGGGGAAGGGGAAGGGGAAGGGGAAGGGGAAGGGGAAGGGGAAGGGGAAGGGGAAGGGGAAGGGGAAGGGGAAGGGGAAGGGGAAGGGGAAGGGTTCATATCCTTGCCAGGTTGCTTGTTAGTTCATTAGTGGAAGACACAGATGTCACACTAAGAATTCCCTTTGTGCACTTCAGGATACTTCTCATACAAAACTGTAGCACCAGAAGAAAATCTAATCAATAAGTCTCTGAGACACAGTTATTTGATGTACATCTTCCAAAACAAAACTATTTAGGCTCTGAAAATTGAAAATACAGGTATGAAAAACATTCAAAGTGCAAGTTACAGCAGCAATTATTTGTCTAGTTATCATTTCCTCTTCTGTTGATGGCTATGACTAACATTTTTCCTCCCGCTGTGCCAATACAGTTTTACTGCCGCTTCTCATTTAATTCTGTGATAAAGCCTTAAAGCACAGTATTTTTTTCATATCTTTGTTATTTCCAGTTTATAAGTATGTGGTAGCCCTTTTATATAACAAAAGTAGGAGTAGTTTCTCAACGTTTTGGAGAATTACCCTGAATTTCTTAAGCACAGTCACATTCCACAACACAAAAAAGGCAGCTTCCTATTACAAGGAGGAGGAAAATGTGTTAGCAAGACTGTAATTTGCTTTCCCTATGAAGTCTTAGATTAAAGCACGCTTACGCAGGAATATAAGCAATATCCTTTTCTAGCAGCATACTGTTAGCACAGTCTTACCATTGTATCCTGGTACTGGTTTTCCTGCTTGCCCAGGTGGAGGCGTTGTAGAGTTTCCCAAACCAATACAGGAAGCAGTAATTGCAGAACCAGATTCTGGTAAAAGAACACAAATACATCAACCAAGATTGCTTCTTGTGTCATTGAGTATTTATTGTTTCTAAGTTTTGCTTCTGGTTCAGCATATCGCAATTAAAAACAAAATAAATAAATGTGCCAGACAAGCAATGGAAGATTTAGAATTCAGGAGCTTTGTATTTGTTATCCAATAATATTCATAGTTTTATCAGTTCATCACAGAAATCTGCATTCTTCACAGGGGAGCTTTTGCACTCCATAGGAGACAATCAAAAATACAAACATTCTGCATTTTACCTTTAGCTGATTCTGCTATGGGTATGACGTTATACCACACCAGTAGGAAACTGCCTACAGCAAAGCCATGACAGAAATACTGTGTATGGCAGATGTATTTCAGAGGTTGTTTTACAAATGAATATCTTTGGAAAGAATGAATTCCAGAAAAAGCATCAATCCACTCTCTGATTATTATCTTATCACTGTAGGGCAGTGATAAAAAAGTATCCATAGTTCTATTGTGGAGCTGAAAAATTCTATACATTATGAGGTTTGGAAGGTAAATAAACACAAAATCTCCACAACAATATTGGTCAGGAAAATCATAAAAAAGGAAAAACTTCCCAAATTTTATTGTAAATAATGCAGAAAATTCAGGAATACCCCTTTTAAAATCCTGGAGGTCTCACTAGCATTTCTTGGTGAGAACTATTTCAGGCAATAAAAAGATTCAAGATTCGAGAAGAAATAAGGTAGAGAAGTCAGAACTAAATTTCAAGTTGCCAAAATAAACTTGAAAGGAATGCTGTGAGGAACGGGAATCAAACAGCTCCAAGATTTTGTGATCATAATCCAGCTGCATTCTCCTCCATCTACAAACATTAAAGTTTTACTAATGATAGTATATTAGAGTTTTGTTGTGCTTTTTGTTTATTTATTTTGCCAGAAGACAAATAACTGGTTTAAATAACTGCTGGTTTTTGAATCTTAGGAAGAAATTCATTCATCTAACTGCAGACAAATAACTTAAACACCTGCACTGTGTGCCTTTGCTCCCTGTGTGGTGCTCACTAAAAGCAAGTAGGTCTGGAATCCCTGCTGCACTGGTAACATAAAATACCTTCTTCAGACAGCACGAATATCCCCTGTAGTGCCTACACCTTCCTAATTATCCCCACAGTTAGGCAGCTACAAAGTTCTCCCTTCTCACCTTCTCACCCACCCCCCCTTTAGAAAGCTCAACTGCACATAATGAATTTATACTACAAGAGCTATTATTAAGAAAGAGGAATAAAAAATATATTGTCATATAGCAGAGTCTAAGTTTGGAGAAAAAAGAAAAAAAAAAAAAAAAAAAAAAAAAAACACAGTTCTCCTTCCTTTCCCTGTAAGGAAAAATAGAGAAAAATAGAGAAATAATTTATGCTGCAACGACTATGGGACAGGGGTGGGAGGGGGGGGGAAGGTGTAGGTGGCTGTAGATAATAGCAGGGACACAATATGGGGCTAGAACTATAAAAACACAGTTTTATCATTCTGGAGATGTCCCAGGTCACTTGGAATTCATAGTCCACATCATGCTTAAGTTTCAGCACAGCTAAGCAGGTTTGTGTTCAGTTCTGTATTTGGGCTCTGATCAGTTATGCCCAAATTTATCTTCAGTTCTCTTGCATTAGCTCACTAGAGTTGTTTTTGCTGTGAATTTTCTCAGCTTCCACAGCATTTCTCTGCCACTTCAGAAGTAGTGAAATAATTACTCAATTGCTTAAAGGAGCAAGAACAAGAACAAAACCACCACAAGTTTATGTAATATTAAGTTAGGTGTTAGTAAGTAGCTGAAAATTAGCATTAGCATCGCATACTTATCCTAGGGCCTAACTCGAGCTGCAGAGCACAGACCAAGAATGATCAACCCTCCATGCCAAAAAGTTTGCTTGGTTGCTTCCCATTTTCCATTGTTCTATTTTTTCTACATAATGCACATTTCCCACACAAACACTGTTCTTGTTTTTTTTTTCTTCCAAAAAAGCAGAACATCCAAGCTGCAATTATACAGACACAACATCAACATGTCCTAATGTAGCCAGCAAGCAATCAGACTGAAAGCTGCAGGAAGCGAAACCCACAATCTATTCAGCAATTTCAGAGCTCCGTATTTTGCACAGTACTGAAGTTACTGACCTCAACCTTTTCCCTTTTTTTTCCTTAGAGCAGAATGAAAAAATGCACATTCCTTAGAGAAAAGTGAATTGGAAAAGACAGTGGAAGGGACAATTTCTTTTTGGCTGCATTGGCAGGAGAAGTGATGGCACAGATTACATCTTGCCTTACATATTGCAAGGCAAGAGCTAAAAACCATACTGTAACAGATAGATGAGAAAGGTATTCATCAACTAAACACAGTTATTAGATTTGCTACTGAGAGAGAAGGAACACAGCACCACTGTAACCGGAGGCACCGATAAGATTTAGGAACTGACAGAGATTTCTCAGGAACTGACAGAGATTTCTAATCGCAGAGCTCTCAGTCAAAAAACCCTTGTAGAAGAAGAGGGATCTGTGAAATTTCTAAAAATGTGTTTGGATTTGTTTGGCTCTTTGATACACTGCTAATTAAAAGAATACAAACCAGAAAGGAAACATGGTCATACTAGTTTGTGTTTCTGCTTTTTGCAATACAGTGAATAAGACTGAATGTAAGTCCATTTATTCTAAACAAGAATCACAAGTTCTAAAACTTTCTGAATAAGTCTTTAAAATTGCTGCTGTTTCTTCTATTGTCTTCTCAATTACCTGTAGAAATACATCGCTTTCATATTTACCCAGTGTTCAAATCTCTAGGGTGTGCATTCAATTCCCATGGGTCAATAAGTCTTTTTATATACATGAAAAAAATATGGCTTGTTGGTATTTGGACCAGATATTAATTAGGTGAGAGAATCCCAGAAGCATCCACTCTTTATGTTAGGTTAACAGTTCCTGAATGTTAAAATATTCTCTTGCAAAACAGAAGCACCAAGGAGTACTGTCAGAGGATAGCATGCATCTTTGTGCTGTACATTTCTTAGGAAATCAGTGTGTACCTTTCAAGCAGGATGCTGAATTGAAATATCAATTTTACAAACCAATCAGAAAACAGCAACCGCTTTCCAGGACAGCATTTTTCATCAAGGAAAAAGCAGCCTGACTTGAAAGGAGAATTGAATAGAAACCAACATTGTTCAGAAGAAAACAGAAAAACAACTACTGATGAGAAATTTTTCTTACCAATTATGTATACTACAAATTCTGTGTGGCCATTTTTTATATTTCCAATAAGCAAAGCTACTTAATAATCTTTGTTTGAATTAAGTTTGGTTTATTTACAATTAAAGTCAAGATTTATATGTAGGTTACAAGACATAGGTCAGAAAGTAAAAACAGCAGCAGTTTGAAGTAGGATAACGTGTCAAATGGACATTGTATTCCACCCACCCCTTATACCAGATGTCTAAATGTGCACACATTTCTTGCTTGACTCATTTGTTTACAGTTGGAGATTCTCTGAAATTAATGTGCAGTGTCTAAACAGATTCCCAATACCGCAGTCTTTAGGAACTTGCATATTTTTAATGTAACAAATAGAACAGATGATCTGTCTTCGATCAATCCCTTCTGCACACGTCAGGTGCTAGCCTTCCATTCCCTATGCAAGGAAGTCAGCAGCCCTCTGGCTATGGAAGGCTTTTCAGGGACAACTGGATCATAAAACCAGTTTACTTCTTGCCTAACACCTTATAATGTGACAATGAAACAGCTATTTAGAAGAGCAATGTTTCACAACTAGTCTGGACATTGAAGTACATTCAACATCTGCTTTGAGTTACAATGGAGGGAATATATATACCTGAGAGAATAATGAAAAGCACTTTACTGAGACTTGCAAGACAGATTTACTGAGAGATTGTCTTAAAATCATCGCTGTTAAAATGTCCCAAGTCCCTCCTTACATCACTACTTTCAGGATAGGGACTCATCACCTTTGATTTTGAGGGAAAATCACCCTCAAATTTCAAAGATGTGTCTCTCTATATATGTAAGAGAAAGGAGCAATTGTCATACATTAACACATTAACATATACATAAATGTAATAAACTAAATTCTTGCTGTGACAGTGCTGTTTTCAGACATTTTCCTGCAAAGTTGTCATTTTGTTCGAGTGGAATTAAAGGCATCACTGCAGCAGAAGACAGCACAAATGAAATGGAGACAAGGGTCTACAGAAGGGAAGAGGCTTAGGCAGTACCCATTACCGTGCAGTATCCATCCACACAGCAAGAAGACAGCTCTGAAAACTTCCTGCACATGTTCCCTCCACACAGCAGTCATTTTAGTTATGCCAGGAAGGACAGAATGAAGAAATCAATAATGTACCACGAACATGTATTCTCAGCATGTCAACAACTAATGGGCACCCAGAAACAGAAAACCACAATACCAGATGAGTTCTAGCACTCAACATCCACATCACAGCATGCCATGCTGCTTCCTTATAATAAAACTAAACCTAACACATCACAGAAATATGTACTGGGGAGGACTCTGACATTCAGGGACCAGCTCATTGAGTGTTCATACAGACTTCGTGTTCTTCATCCTTCAGCATATAACTCCGCACAACTGTCAGTTTCCCAGGTGATTCTCCATCATTAAAACCCAAGCCAGCTTCCAAGTCTCTGACTGCACTAACAGTAGGTGGCCTCACTCACAACTTCAGATTTAGTACTGTTAAGCCATGATAAATTATAGATAGGCATGTTGCTGGGCTGGTAGCCCAAGCACCGCTTTAGTCTTATGCTCACTGGTCTTGGAAGAGAATTTCAGATAATCTTTTTACAGTATAGCTCAGTCGTGCCTTCAGCAGACACTCAAAAACATCAACTGCATAATTTTGCAATAAAGTTTTCTGCATCTTTTCCCTAGAAAATACCTATATTCTCTGCAGAGCTCCAGGTTGACACCTAATGAATTATTAACATGTAGATATACCAAGGACACTTGGCTAGTGCTGGGCATTTCACTACAAATAGTCTGATCCCAATTATCCATCAAAATTAAAGCAAGGACATGACACCTGGACACTCTTACCCCAGCACCACACACAGCAAAGAGGTACACAGGTTGGCTGATCCCAAGGGAGTGGGATGTGATACTGGGCTATCAGCTGGAAGACTGCCAAAAAAGTACAGTACAGATGAACCCATATTGTCAGTGTACATTGATATCCAATGATTTTTACAGCCTTCTAAGGATAAAGGCTAGTGAAAATTGCTTTTTTAGATATACGATAATCATATCAATAAATTCTCCATTCCTTTTACCTATTCCCTCTTCAATATAACTTAAGCCTTAAGTTAGCTGTAAGCCTCATGGAAAAACAATGGTATTGTTCACCTTATTCTTCACATCCAAGAATCATCACTTTCTCACTGTGTTAATTTTTATACAGAACCTTAAAAAATTGCTGAATTGCTTAATTTTCTCTACTCAGAAACTGTGATATATTAACTCCCAGGAAAAAAAAAAAAAAAAAAAAAGTATGGAAAAGTGACATAAATAGGAAATGAACCCATTTCTAAAAGGGTGACTAAGGAAATCAGAAAGACCTGTTAATTAAGCAGACTGTCCAGTACTTGTGCATTTGCACAATACAACCAGTGCCTGGCAGAAAAATTTTCATTCTTTCTGGTTATGGCCACCTGCTGTTCCTTATTCACGTCTATTTCAAGTTTTCCTTATCCTCCATATTCTTTAATGTACAGTAGGCATCAAGAATGCTTAAACAACAGGGCCATGCACTACAGACACCACAGAAAAAGTGTTTACTGTCAGCACATACAAAAGCATAAAGAGACAACGATGTGGCAGCCATATTCATTTTAATTATCTAACACATGAAGAAGGCTAATTTTGCAATTAAAATGCACAACTGGACAATCAGTTGCACAGCTGACTTGATTTAAATACACAGCAGCACAGATCATGGAAAAACAAAACAGGTTCTCATCATTCTGCACCTTGGCTGTACATTCCTATCTTTCCTTTTTTCGAGCATGAATACTCCCATGCTTTTATATGGAACTTCATGAACTGACAAAGATTTAAAATAATGTTCTTCCTTTTAGCTAGGTTAGTTCTGAGTTGACATTGTTTACCACACAGCCACATGCGTGCTAGGACTGGCCTAAAAGAAGGGGTACAAACACATTGCCAGAGATACCTCCCTCTTTCAGGGTTGGCTTGCACTTCCCATTCACAATATTGTATACCCACAGTGCCAAGCTATTTATTTCAGTACATTTCATCAAAACAGGAATAGAATCACATGTATTGTCTGCCCCACAGTCAATTTGTCCATTTATTCTAATCCCTGATTCAGACTATCACTTTACATTTTAAATGACAAATGCAACAAAGGTACACATTTAAGAGTTTCCACAAAACGAGCCATATTTCTGAAACAAAGTTTTAGTAACAACTACCTTACTCAAATCTCATCTAGGTAGTTCCATTGGTTTCACTTCATTTCAGATTCTAATCTTCAGTTGTGTAGATGAATGCCTCCCACCTCAGCTGGGACACAATTCCCCACCTTAAAAGTGAATACTGCATTACATTGCAAGTTGCATGAATTAAATATATTTTAATTTTTTTAACGAATGGGCAGGCATTCCCATACTATTAGGCACGCATACAGTGCTGAGTATGACTGCTTCAAGCTTGTTTGCATAATATAGGAATTACCACATTAATATCAACTTGACTGTGGAGCCATATTAATACCTGTACAACAACAGCTGTGCACAGCTAGTCAGAAGCAGAGTATTTGCCTCATTTCTTGCAGATGTACAGAAGCTTAGGAAAACCACAAAATAAGCTAAAGCTATTTGAAAATCTGAAGCCTGTTTCTCAAAAAATCCTTTTTTTTTTGTAAAGTAATATATTTTCTGAAGTGCCAGAGTTTCCATGCTTATTTTTAGAACCGAAAGTCAGATAAGAAACAAGTAATTTTTGAAGTATTTTCTAAATGTTTCAAAGCAGTTGTAGGCATAATGCATCAATTACCATGAATACGTATTACACTTGTGAAGGCCAAATACTTCTTGTATAACAATTCTATTGCTGTATTTGATCCATTCATTTAAAAATAAAATCAAACCCCCAAACCGTTAGAATTCCCTCAAGGCTCTCTTTCATGATTTTATCCAAATACAGAACATATTTACAGACTGTGCTGTGTGGAGCAGTATCATACATACATACAAGACCTCTGAAGATTTCAAAGCACATACAATCAAAATTGACAGTATAAATGTGCAAAATACAGCTTAGTAAGCTATATATATCAATTAGCTTAGTTAAATGTTGGTGGACCGTGGCAATTATCAAAATTAAGTCCTCTAAAAAAGGAAATAACTTCAGTCATCGTGAACTGGCAAACTAGTCACAAAACACCTGAAGCTTATGCATTAATTTTGTAATAAACATACCCGGCTCCTTTGCTATCCAATGGTAATTTGGAATGTATATCTTATAACTTGCACATAGTGAAATGTGGTTCTGTGGTCATATCTTGAAGAAGTCAGATAGCATGTTTAAAGATGTCAGGAAATGCACTGAATTATAATATGCTTTCAGACTATAAATGAATTTCATATTTTTATTTCCTTCCTACTGTAATATCATAACTGATACATGATGAAGTACTAAGAGATAAATGGAGGTTATAAAAAGTAATTCTACATCTCAGTGCTAACAGTTTACTGTTTAATCGTTTGGGGAAATCTTAATATATTGTATGCATCATAATACTACCAAGATAGAAAAGACAGATAAAATTGATACTGTGCAATTCACAATATTTTTATCTGTATCTGGGTTTAACATCTTAGATACTCCTGTTTGCTCTCTACTTTCACTGGGCAGCTCTAAATCTTGTAAAGGATTGTTCCTTACAAGCAGTAGACTCATGCAGCTTCCTAGGAGTGTTCCTGTTCTCACATCATCAGAAAAAAAAAAAAAAAAAAAAATCATCTACTTTACACTAATGAGGGCTTTATTCTCTGAGCTACAAAAAAGCAGTTGCCATGCAACAAGACTGAGATCAGCAACTTGTAACACAAACTGGAGGTGCTGCCACAGCTTGTCTCCTTCGGGCACTGGAGGCTGCTCTATTCTCACTTAACACACTAGCTCCAAAAGGTGTCCCCTCTTCTTCATTTGCCTATCCAGGGCACTGTAAACGTTGTTCATGGATGAGCTCCGTAACTTAAGTTTGCTTTACAGTTCTTTTATTCTCAGTCATCTCAACCATACAAATAAATTTTTAAAAGCAGAAAAACATGAATAATGCTTCATTCATATTAACGGATGCCCCTGGCTGCACGTGGAAAGGCTATCAGAAGTGATTAAGATTAATAAACACTGAGAAACTGAAGTCAAATGGGAACAGAAAAGCTTAAGGTACTTTCTAATTATTTTAAATTAGAAAACGTCAAGTGTACGTAAGACAGAAAAATGAAATTGTACATGAGATAGCACGTTTGATACTAAATTTTTATCAACGCAGAAGAGGTGCTCACCAGCAGGAGGAAAAAAGAAAGAACACCCAGGTGGAAAAGAAAGAAAAGTGATTTCCCAGGAATTTAAAGACAAGAGGTACATGTTTTTGTTGTTTTGTTGTTGTTTTCTAATTTTTTTGTTTGTTTGTTTTTAGTAGAAGGACCTGGTGTGCTTACTGGCTAACATGGTCAGAGTACAATCAATTCCATAAATAAAAACAATAGGTTCCCCCCCACAACTCTTTCATTGAACTAGTACTGTCTTTGCAATCTGGAATGTACATGTGGATTCAGGTCTCCCATGTCCCATGCTGAAGAGGAGCTGTTTCCCCTCTCTTTTTCCCTCCACATGTGAATGTTAACATTACTAAAATACTTGGAATGAGAGGCACTGAGTGCTCTTCACAAGTTTAAGAGATTGGTTGGCTTGCCCAAAGCAATTTAGCCCAAATTACTTGGCTCATTAAAAAACTGAAGTTACATTAAATTATGTTGGCTCCTTGAAATTACATGAAATGAATAGAGTAGAGTAAAGTAGAGTAGTTCACTTGGAACGAATACCTGTGTTTCTCCTCTCCCTCAACTGAACTTGTAACAGGTGTTCATGTAATCCATAACATTATGCTCTGAGGCCTCTGCAATTCAGGGCTAATTAGCTGCAGAGTTTTCTACAGAGTAATTCCCAGTTTTGAAGAACTGTTTTGTAAATTAGTTTCCATCAAAAGCTAAATATGATTCTAGTCTACAGGATACAAGTGTCTTTAAAAGCAAGAACAAAATGTTTTTCACTGAGGAACTATCTGATAACCTAAAACAGTCTGAACTCTGAAAGAAATCTCTGCCATCCATCTGAGCATCATCTTCCATCTGAGCTCTAGATGTTTTGGTTATGTAACTCCACAGCTGCAACTCTGGCAAATTAAAAAAAATATTAAAAAAAAAAAAATCCAAGAACTGACTCTTTTGCTGCAAAAGAAACAGTTATCTTTTGTTTAATTTGCCTTTCCTGTTGCCTCTTTCTCTGAAAATTTCATCGTATTCAATGGACTGAAATACACATCTACACAGTTTGTCCCAGGCAAAGCAGAGATGACTGAAGAACATTGTGCTGCCAGGACAACACAATAGAAACTGAAGACGGGACAAGACCATGCTGCTTGGAGACCACATTAATAAACTGTTCCGCTTAAATAGTAGGAGGAAATAATTCATTGAAATATATTACACTGTGTATATTTTTATACTGAATTCAGTGGTACAATTGTTCTGTTTGCATAGTCCCAATAAAATATCAGTACGACCAGTAGTCCTGTGGAACTGTCACTGGATCAATTTGCCCAGATAAACTGTGGATACACCATCCTTGGAAGTGTTCAAGACCAGGCTGGATGGGACCTTGGCCAACCTCGTCAAGTGGGAGGTGTCCCTGCCCATGGCAGGGAGGTTGGAACTAGATGATCTTTAAGGTCCCTTCCAACCCAAGCCATTCAGTGATTCCATGAAAACTGAAAATGTGCAGTCTTCTCATAGTTCTGCCTGTTAGTGAGCTGACACTCAGAACACTTAAGGCAATCATATCACAACATGAAACAGCTGATTCTCCAACTTGAACCTCCTACCTCCATTTGCATGCTCTGTAACTTAGATTCCCATAGTATAAGTACACAACTAAAAAAATAAAATAGCGTCGTGTGTGTGTGTGTCCCAGAAAAACACGTCTCTTGACTGGCATTTTATACACTTCAAATTTATCCCTGAATTTTTTCTTTGCATCCTATATTTATTAAGAAAAGGAAATTTTACTTGCTAACTTCTAAAAGTGTCAAAAAAGGTATAGAAGACTCGTTTTATTTCTTTCTGCTACAAATACTGAATAGCTACCATGGAAGCAGCTAGGAATGTTTAACACAAGCTTTCAGAGCATCTGTGCTTCCGCAACTCTTCACACCTTCATTACTGTTGTTGTTGTTGTTGTTTAATTCTTGATTTGAAAGCTAGACCCAAAACCAATGTAATCCACATTTCTTTGTGTACTGAGACCACTCCAAAGAATTTGACACGGTGAGTATAACTTAGACATTGTTTAGGTTATTTCAAATAGATTTGGCAAAGTTCCTTGTGAAGCTCCTAGCAGGAATACTGAAATGCAGCATCATTCTCTATAAACATCCTCATACACAAAGAATTAGAACAAGGTATGAAAGACACTTTTCTGTTTTCCTTCACAAAGACTCAAAATACCACAAAACATATGTAAATATGACATAAAAATCTATCTCTGAGCACAGAAAACTGTCTTCTAACACTGATTTTGCAGTGACTTCCTGAATAGCTTGTGGTAGGTAAGATACTTGTCTTTCTCAATTTAATGTCTGCCAGACTGGAATAACTTCAGTTACTTCCGCAGGGTGTTAAAAGAATTAATTTACTTGTGTTTGGACAATTACTTTGAAGATGAAAATTGCTATTTAAATACTAAGTGCCATTTTGTATATATAAGCAAAAACAAAACACCTGCACAAATCTAAAACAAGATTATCCTCTCCCTATGTACAGATGAGTACAGGATCTGAAAGGGCTGTTCTTTCATTCACTGCTATGTCTCCAAAGAAAACAGCAAGTGCTAAGCAGTCATTATTTCATAAAATCCTACATGCCTCTTATTGATCCTGTGAGATGCATTGCACATCTTTTAAGGTGTGCTTACTATATTTAGCACAAATATTCAAATTAAAAAAATGTTATTGATGAAGATGTTGACACAAATCAAAGCTGTAATCAATTGGGCTTTTCTGGTATAAACATCTTGAAGGCCTCTAATGAAAGCTTCTTTTCATTTCAACTGCTTCAATTCACAACAATTTCATATACTCCATAAATATTCCAAAGACAAAATGAAAGACTTTACCTACATTTCTAAATAGCTGTTTTACATTTCTTTTTCTCTCTCTCTTTTTTTTTTTTTTTTTTTTTTAATACTTTAGCATGTCAAACTTTTACTTCCTTCCACTCATTTCTGCCTTCAAATAGTGACTCGGTCACCTCTATTCTGCAAATCTATCCCTTCCCTACTTATCTCAGTCATAAGCAAGGTAATAGAAATTACTCCATCCTACAAGAACTACTGATAACACAAATACTAGACTCCTCCACCATCTTCTGCTTTAGCCTCATTTGAAAGAGTCAACAACTAAGACAAAATTGCATGAATAAGACTACAGTATTTGGGTAAAATCAATGGTTGTCACCCACGACTACATTTGCTTGGGTTTCCATCCTCTTAATCCTCACCCAGAGGCTCTCTACTGCATCATCCCTAACAGCCATACAGTCTTATCTCTCCCTTCTGTACAATGCAACACCTCCATCTCACCTGTCATGCCTATCTTTCATGAACAGCCAACAGCCCTCCATTCCAGCATTCCATTTGTTTTTAATTACACAAAATATACGTGTAATATATAAACTTACATACATACATACATATATATATATACATACACACATACAACATATCTTAAACATGAAAGCTTCTCCAAACACCAAATTTTCTGGTATGAAGAAGTTAAACATACAAATGTATACAATTAAACCTGGAAAAATACAGAAATAATGCTAACTTTTTTTAAAGATAGGGATCAGATAATGCTTTTGTTTTTCTACATAGCTTTTAAAAATGCCATGGTTTAAATATACCCTGTTATTAAGTTATTTTTCAGACCACTTCCAAAACAAACACACTCTTTCTGCTGAATTTTTATTTTCACTATTGGCCTTGCCTATTTCAATGTTCATGGAAACACATAGCTGACCTACCTGCAGACTCAGGAACGAAGTCTGAAAATATTTCATCACCATATTTTACAAATGATAGTTCAAAACACTCACCAGTTTGCCACCAGTGGTCTAAGACAGGTACCTTGAAGACTTTTTTTGACCATTCTAGTGTGTCCACATCACAGTGCTCACCAGCTACAAACAACATTCTGAACCTTTAAAAAAAAAAAAAAAAAAAAAAAGTATTTACTTTGATCTGGACAAGAAAGAAAAACAAGAATACAAATTAAGTAAACATCTGTGGCCTGTGTCCCAGATGGGATAAAGACAAAAGGGGAGGGAAGGCTGATATTCCTTGTATGCTCTGAGTAACAATCAGAATCTTAGCTATACTCATTTATGCTACCTGATACATCATGTAAAAGCAGGTTTATTTTCAGAATTCAAAAAACTATATCCATTATTTCTGAACACATTTTAGGCACCCTTGTATTTCTTTCTAAAGCAAGCACATTAATATCTGGTATCCGATGAACATGCTTCAGTCTCCAGACTCCCTTGGTATAAAATGGCAGAACATTCACAACTGATCTAAGGCAAGGAAAGACAATTACGCTATGGAACACAAGCTACAAATTTCTATTTGTATCTTAATCTAATCTGCAGTGTTATTTCCCCATTTCATGCACAACTGTCAGTTGCCAGTCATTTGGAAATCAGACCTAAACAGTTCATAAGAATTAAGTCAATTAAAAGATGAAATGTGATTCCAAACAGGGGAAGAGTCAATGGGTCAACGTCACAGTTACCTTGTGAAGATGAGAACAGATTCCACAAGCCACCCAGAATATACCCAGGTCATGGAATTTGGGTGTTTGCTGCTTTTCAAACACAACAGGCAGCAATACAATTAGATGGCCTGCTTAGCAGCACTGTGAGTTATCAAAAAAACAGGTCTGCTACAGATCCTGTAGCCATATGAGGTTGAACAGGGCTTTTATCCTGCAGTAATACAAATTAAAAATCTCTTTTGCTGTTTAGCATAAGTCATGTTTAAGACACAGGTGATGTTTTGAAAGCAAACAATTTTCAAGATTTGACTCCAAAAGCCAACAAGGATTTTGAAGCAGGCACACCATAACCTTTGGAAACATCACACATAATTCTGTGCAGTTGTCAATGATGCTACCAACATTAGTTTTTAACAGGGACTTATTTAATTTATTTCAAAAGAACAAAAATCTGTTTATCATTCAATTTACTCCTGTAAATCAAATACTGCTGTGTATACTGGAAGCTGGCATTGTCTACCACCCCTGTACCTTTCAGCAATAGTCTTTTTTATTTTTTAAATCAGATTGAAAAATAAATTGCCTTAACCTATATTATTTTTAATAGAAGTTTTCAAGAATTAAATGTAACATGGTGGAACCCTCTTTCAGGGATGCATTCCTAGACATTTGACTTAGTCTCTAGAGTAAGTAGGAATACATTTTGTCCCACATGGGAAAAAGACATCCCACTTCACAGATTCTGCACCAAATAATGGAGGAGAAAGTATCATAGATCGAGAGTATCAAGTAAAAGTGTTAATCCAAACTGAAACAGAAAATTATCTTGACATTGGATGGAAAAGTCCATCTAAATAACACCCGAAAGCAAGAATTTTCCTAGAAAGAAAATTTTAATCATCTGTTGGATTCCACTTCTTAAGAACTGCAACTTAACCTATAAAATAACACTCACTGTAACTAGCTAGACATTAATATTGAAATCGGTACAGGATAGCCAGTCTAATTTAAGCACCTTTCCCAATTCAATAATATACATGACAGTATCACACATAACCAGGAAGTTAGAGCCATGACTAGACGTTACAGTAAGATAATCCTTATCTAACATGGAAAGAAAGGCAGGTAGAAGACTGTCAGTACTACATTAAGAAGACTTACAGCACTACACTGGGATTCAGAGAACAGTCACTGGACTTGGACTTACCCACAGGTGCAAAAGGCTTTGGATTTTGCATATAAGTGACTAAAGACAATCCACAAGAATACTAGATACTAAATGCTTCACTAGAGGAGAAGTTGTGTACCAAGATATTGCATAGCCCAAAGCTGAATGAACTCTGAGATGACTAAATCTGTGCGCAAATGAAGAAGCTCATGAACTATGCACTGAGTAGGAATGACGAAATACCCCTTTACATCTGGGGCAACTGCTATCAGCAAAGGGACCCTAACGCGCCTGGAATTCTTTGGTCAGAAAATGCAACAACTTACAGAGCAGGTTAGCAGATTTTCTTGTCAATTATTACTCCAATTATACACTGACTCATTTTAGTCACTGCCTAAATAAATGCTGAGAAATAGCAATTAAATTTTCTAGCATCTGTATCATTTTCTTGTCACTAAACATCACAGAAGAACAGGGCATTAGGGTCTCAAATGAGCTTGTTCCCCATTTCATGGAAGGGAAATGATTGCTGACAACACTCAAAATAGACAGAAGAAAGTAATGATGAACTTGTAATGAATATCTGAGGAATAAATCCAGCTTACTGATAAACAAAACTTCCCAGAGCAATTATGAGAATGGAGGTCTAATTAAGCTACATAGCTTTACATTTTCCAGTTCTCTTTGGAGAAGTGTGATAAAAGATGTTCATGACTGAATACTGCCTACAATCTGACATGGCCCTTGTTTGATGCTGAGCAAATTATTCAGCTCCAAGATTGTATCTGGTCTAAAACAACATATTTTTTGTTTTTAGAATATTTGGCATGCAATGCTGAAATGTGATTTGTAGAAGTACTAAACACTCACAGATGCATCAAGTCAGTGTGAGAGGCATTTCAACTACAAAATGCTAATAATGTATTTTAACCATATAATGCTAAAAATTCGGAAATAATGGTAGTTCAATAGCTCAGTCTGGTATGCAAAATTAATAGAAGACTTTTACCTTAATCTCTCTGTGTCTCAGCTTCTCATCTGCAAAACACAAATACTACTCTCTCATCTCACAAGGGATTTGTGAGGATGAACTCAGTCGTGATTTTGAAGCATGAGATAGCACGGTGATAAAAACTTTAAAAACAGCATGAAACAGCAACATATAACCATAAGCAGTGACTAAATTATGGGGAGATAGATATTGACTAGCTGCTGATTAAATCAACACTGAAGATCCTGTGAACTCAGAGAAGTGGGAGGTCATGTGGGAAAACAGTACGGGATCGTGTAATCCGAGTCTGTATTACAGGGTATAAGCACAATGGAGTAAAATGGAGGTAAAAGTGGAGTAAAATACCTTAGAGATATCTTTCTAATGAGCAATTAAAGAGTCATCTTTTTAATAGCTTGCCTTTTCTCCAAACCGTCAATATAAATTCACAAGCAAATACATATACACCTAGACTATATTTGAATTCTGTTATACATAGGTGGGCAAAGCCACAGACATTGCTATTCTTAGCTCATTGAGTCTGCTTCTGTAAGAAAATGCTTCCAGTGTATCCTTAGTTTACCTTTTCAGAGAGTACTGCTTTCCCAGGGCTGCCTCAGGGTCCTGCTGACGGATTGCTCTAATTGCAGTTGGTGAAGTAAAGAGGGCAGCTACTTCATGCTCTGCTAGCACGCGGAAATAGGCACCAGCATCTGGCGTTCCCACAGGCTTCCCCTATGGAGACAATAATTTAAAATGTCACAGGATAAAAATACTTCATAATTCCTTGACAGTTCAAGGCTTGAACATGTAATAGTAGCGGTAGCACAGCAACTGAAGTAATTTCAAATAAGACTTTAAAGAAGGATTTGTTAAAAATAATAATACATTAAGTGTGCTCACTTGGAGAAATAAATTTCACAAGCTTTGGGCATAATCTCTGAGAACTGAGAAAAATGGGACAAACGGACAAGCAAATGAAGACAGCCCCAAATAGCTGTTATTACACTGCCAGCAGAGGGAGTCATGCCTACATCTGTCCTTACATCTGTCAAACAGGTTGTAAAACATTCATGGTCCCACTGACCTAGGAGTCTCTGGACACAGTGGCACTTCAGACATACCCCATGCACAGAGCTGCAGGTCATAATGCCAGCTTTTTGTCACTTCGAATTTGTCTCTCATTTCTGGAAAAATTCCCACTCAGCTTCTTACAACTGGCTTACCAGTATCTTTGTGCTGCTATCACATGAGAAAACTGGAGAGAAGCCAAAGACCCCTTTAACTGTGTTAGTGTGGTATCTGCTGGATTTGTTGTTTGTTTTTAGAAAACTAAACATTGTCTTGAGCTACAGGGCATAGTCAGGAAAATTGTAAACAGAAGTAATTGGACATGACAAATTGTCCACTGGTAAATAATAATAATAATAATAATAATAATAATAATAATAATAATAATAATAATAATAATAATAATAAATAATCAAAAATATATTTCCACGGTGCTGCAAATATGAAAAGCAGTCAGCACAGGCTCACCTAACAATAATCTTTCTGTATGTGTTACTGGAATGAACGAATTGCTCCATACGTATATCAAAATGATGAAAAGATGTTGTTAAAGCTCTGCAGCTATTGCTACATAACCTTTTCACTAGAAAGGCCAAACTTGGAAGATGAACTTTGACAAAGCATACAAACAAGACAGGAGAGACAAACACTTGCAGGAAGCCATGAATAAGGAGAAAGTTGCACCACTGAAAATGTCACCAAATTTACAGCAGTTTACCAGCCACAAAACAAATTTATACCTCCACCAGCCTTGTGTAAACGCAAATTTGCAGTGTGTCCTGCTTAACACACATCACCCACGTTCATGTATTTTATTACTTTCAAGAGTTACAGGCACAGCTTTGAATTTCTAACCAGCCACAGGCTGTATGGTCTGGACATCTGCCAGTAACGTTCAAGAAACTTTTCTTTCTTTTACTTTTTTTCCTCTGAAGCAGCACATTTGCAAGAAGACAAACACAATACAACAAATAGATTAATAGGTCCAGTGAAAAAAAAAAAGTAACATGCAAAACTTTAATTAATACTTTTCAATTTGCCAAGATGCAAATGGAACACAGGCATTTGAATACCTTGAAGAGTTTACTAAATCCCCTACTTTTAGTGCAGTAAGAAGCCACTAGTAACATAGCAAATGCCTTTACAGAATCACACACAAATCGGGTTTGTTGCCCCATCCCAACAGAGCAAACTGCCGGCTGGCTGTGATGCAGGCTCCCAGGTATTCCTTTTCCCTCTCCCTTTTCCCCACTGCAAATCCCCCCACACTTGCTGGGCACCAGCTGCAAGACCAACAGTGGCCAGCTGGCAATTTCCAGAGCACAGGATGCCCAACCAAGGCTGGCCACCTACTGCTGGCTTTGCAGCCCTACAGTGAGCTACTGCTGGTGAGAGCAGTGGAGCAGTGGAGGATGGCTGCAAAAGGAAAAAAAGCAGGGCAAATCAGATGGCACAATTGAAGATTTTAGTGTGTTTTTTTGTAGTATAGAGGACATAATGAGAAGCAAATGAAGAGGGAATAAACAAAAAAGAGTTCCCAGCCAAGGAGGGAGGAGTATCACTAGTGCCAAAAACTTTCTTTTTACTAATAGCCTGTCCTAGATTCCCAAAGAGGCATGCAAAAGGAGATTTCTGTACTGAAAAAAAAAAAAGTGGTTTTTTTTTTGTTTCATATAACACACAGTTCCCAAACAAAAACCTTTCATCAGATTTTCAGTCCTTAAGCCTTCTCCTCTTCATTGTAATTTTCATGCATTCATCCAAGTGCTCACCAGTTGATGAACCTCTTTATTCAAGTTCATGTTATCTCCATATAATATTCACTATACCCGCAGATGTGCAATGATCTGCATAGGAGTTAAACCTTGCATCACTAACACTAGAATGGACTTCGAGCAAAAAATTCCAAATTTCCATAAACTTCTCATTAACTAATTATGTAATTGAACTAGTACAGCTTTTAGTCATCTTGGACAGAAAAGAAAAAACAAACAAAAACCTAACTGTGAGGCAATCTGAAGTTGGTTACTCTGCCCATAATAATGTAGCCTGTAATTTTTAAGCAAATGAAAATTTCCAGAGCCCCTAAAAGTGTTGTGTCTGACCTCAACTCTACCCTCTGGGCTTGGCTGCAAGTGCTCAAGGCCAGGATTGCTATGGAGTGGCTGTGTAACCTGAGGCAAGAGAGCTGGTAGAGGTGTGAGGAGCCTCCCTTGGCTCAGAGGCGATGCATGCTCAGGTCCCTGCCCTTGGTGCCTGGCCAAGCCATGCTGCAGTCCTGCCTGTGCCTCGCACCTCCAGCGAGCTCCAGCTGGCCCAAACCCTGACCTCAGCTTCAGTTTGGAGAAGTGCAATTCTCAGACCTAGGCGAAAAACAAGTAAAACAGCAAGAACTGTGGAAGTAAAGGAATAGAAAATTCCCCTGACAGTCAACTGGAAATAGTTCCCAATAAGGCAACACTTAAAATTTTCATTTAGGGAAAAAAAAAAAATCTGGCCTAGCTGCAAAATATTCTTACTGATTCTGCAGAAAATGCTCTCCAGTGCCTTGGCAGTTGCATAAACAAAAACTGACAAAGGCAAAACGAATCAGGGACAGTGCAAATTAATTTCAGACCACAAAAAAAAAAAAAAAAAAAAAAAAAAACACTACTACTAAAAGTGCCAAAGTATGTTCTCATTTATCATACAAAAAAATTGTAGAGTACTGCAAGATGCCATGAGAGGCTTATTATCACATGCAGTTTTGATTTTTAAAAAGTCACTGCTACAAAAAGTACAGCACAAGGTAACTGAATTCAAAATATGCTGACAGGTTGCTGAGTCAATTGGGGAACGTAAGCAAATGAGATGACTCCACTGCATTTCTGCAGGGATCAGCTCAGAACCTGATGCAATATTTGCATCAATACTGCAGACGAAAACTTATTAAAAAGAAACCACTGTCAGTAGTATCCGTGGTTGGCAGGAACTGAGATGGTGGTGACCAAGAACAAGGCAGTCAGGAAGAGTGATCTGCATCACCCAATTTTAAAAAAGAGATGTAGGAGATTCACTTCTTGAATCAGATAGGATTCAGGTAGAAAAGTCTTTCTTTTAATAACCTACCAAGAGACTCAGAATGACAGACAGATAGGAATGTGTTTCTTTCTGGAAGTACCTAGACTGAGCACGTAATTTATCAAATGTCTACCAACTGAGCACACATCCTCAGGCAGAATGCGTTGATGGATAATGCATGATTATGAAAGAAAATTCATAGGCAGCAAGGATGATCAAGGGGATAGAAATGTTCTCCTGTGGAAAAAGAAGCTATTGGGATGGATTACTTGAGGAAAAAAAAAAAAAAAAAAAGACATTAGGAAAACTATAATAAAACAACCAACTACACATCAATAACAGCTCAGCAATTCCCTTTTTGCCTGACTCATAACAACGTGAGGCTATTCAATTAAAGATAAACTTCAGCTCATGATGAGGAAATTCTCTCTGCATAGTGAATAGTATACATGGAGCTCAATGCCACTAAAATCTGCTGACACCAAGGAGGTATCAGGACTCAAAAGAACATCTTCATAGAGGTGTTCCCCCTTCTGCTGCCAGCCCTGCTGCCAACCCCTCGCTACAGACTTGAGATGACACATCCTACTGAGTTCACTCCGCAAATATGACCAATATGGGCAATGGCAGAACTGGCAAACTCCAGGGACAGTGCTTTCTTTGAAAGCCGATAATGGCTTACAAGAACCACAGCAAGGCTGGATGTCCCAAGCAGCTAAGAAATGTGCCAAAGTAGAGTAAGTGTAAACCCAGACCCTTTGGTTGCTGCTGCTGCTGTGTAGGCTGTAGGCTTGTTGCAAGAGCAGTGGCTGGAAGGACCCCTGCGAGAGCTGTGGGGAAGGCTCCCCAAGCACAGAAATGTCTCACTGCAGCTCTGTGTGGGACTACAGCTCCTTCTCTGTCCTAAGACCACTCAAATGAAGTCCTCAAGGCACAGCTCCTTGGCAGGCGTAGGCATCGTCCTCTTCCTTTCGCTGGCTCTAATTCCACATCCTGAGCATTGCAGTAATGACAACGCTGCTGTCTTCCTGGCATTACAGATCACAAGAAGTAACTAGACTTTCTCTTCCTGCTGCCCGTTTGCTTGGGATCCAATCCTCACAAACAACCCAGAGTGGGATGTGAGACTTCAAGTAGCTTATTTATATATGAAGTCTATCATTCTTTAGAGAAAAACAAACCAGGACAATATGAGCCAGCAGTGTGCTCAAGTGGCCAAGAAGGCCAACGGCATCCTGGCTTGTATCAGAAACAGTGTGACCAGCAGGGCTAGGGAGGTGATCGTCCCCCTGTACTCAGCTCTGGTGAGGCCGCACCTTGAGTACTGTGTTCAGTTTTGGGCCCCTCGCTACAAGAAGGACATCGAGGTGCTTGAGCGGGTCCAGAGAAGGGCGACGAAGCTGGTGAGGGGCCTGGAGAACAAGTCCTACGAGGAGCGGCTGAGGGAGCTGGGCTTGTTCAGCCTGGAGAAGAGGAGGCTCAGGGGCGACCTTATCGCTCTCTATAGGTACCTCAAGGGAGGCTGTAGCGAGGTGGGGGTTGGTCTGTTCTCCCATGTGCCCGGTGACGGGACGAGGGGGAATGGGCTTAAGTTGTGCCAGGGGAGTTTTAGGTTGGATGTTAGGAAGAACTTCTTTACTGAAAGGGTTGTTAGGCATTGGAACAGGCTGCCCAGGGAAGTGGTGGAGTCACCATCCCTGGAAGTCTTCAAAAGACGTTTAGATGTAGAGCTTAGGGATATGGTTTAGTGGGGACTGCTAGCATTAGGTCAGAGGTTGGACTCGATGATCTTGAGGTCTCTTCCAACCTAGAAATTCTGTGATTCTGTGAAATGAAAAAAACTCCACTGTAAGACGATCATGTAAGAGACTACTGAAGGAACACATTGCTGTCCTCATCATTTCTTCTTGTGTTACTCCATACCTTCTAGAATGAAAACACCTCCATTGCAGTATTTACTTTCATGATTCTCTTCTGGAAATTGCATGCAATAATTTTAATGTTCTCAGTGGTCAAGAATAGATACTATAAAACTATCCAAGTCTTTTCCTTATGTCTGGGAAAATGTCATTTACCCACACCACTTTCCTCTTCTACTTAACTGGAGCGGTGGTGATGAGTTAATCTCTTTGGAATAAAGAATCCAATTAACATCTATTATGTGTTTAAACATTAATTGGAGTATAATAATTTAATACTCAAACTAACATGATATTTGATTCTATAAATGTGTACTTCTGCTACCACCTAAAGTTTTTGCTCCATGTTATTCAGAATATCAGAAAAGTCAATCATGGTGGTCCCCAGCCTTAAAATTCTATTGGTCCACTGGGAAACCATTGTATGTTGTTTCTTTCCCATAGTAGAAAATGGAATTCTATAAAAGAATTAAACTTGAAAAGAACAACTATTTCTTTTTTCTTTACTCTACTTTCTTTGTTTTTCTAATGAAAGACATTTATTACTGAATTCTCTGTTTAATTACTTGTAGAGATCCTTAAGCCACTGAAGCCCCAAAAACTGTATACCAGAACTACACTGAGCACCTGCAAATGAAATAAAGATCAAGATGGGGTTTGGAAGGTACACAACATCAGGTAAATTGTCCAAATCAAAAAAATCAACACAGAAAAGTGCTTAATTTATTTCTTTTCCAAACTTCATCTGAGCTCGCACATTTAGTGTTAATACACTCCAAATATGTTGTGTGTTCACTGCCTCCAAAATTTCTTAATTAAAAAGCAAAGGAGCCTAAAAGTAGATATTATTCATAAACTAGATTTCTAAATAGAAAATTAAAAAAAAAAAAATTGACTAGTGGATGGAATAGATGAACAAAACATCTGAAAACTCTGGATAATGAAATACATTTAGAAATGTAAAGAATACGAACACAAGGGTGAGAAAAGCGATTAGTATCTATATAGGTATATTTACATGGCATTTACGTTTACCTTGATAGACATACACCTACACAGGAGAATGCACATGCACGACACACACTGACACTGAAAGTACCAGCTCCTAGCAGCATATGCTGAGATTTCTCAAATTCATACACACATAAGTAAGAATTGAGTCTACCAAGTCTTTGGTCAAAAAAGTCAACGGTTTACTCCTTCATGTACTCCTAAACCAGAAATGATCTCACTGGAAGACTGTTGCACATCACAAAGTTAGCAATCCGTTTAACAGTTGACCTGAGGAGGTGCAGGCCTGTGCTGTGCTGCACATAAAATTTGGCCCTAAAGGCTGTGTTGTGTTGCACATAACCCTTGGCTGCAGGACAAACTTAGCCAGCTAATCCTAACAGAGGAGCCTGCCTGTAGACAGCTTCCTCTTGGCCCAGGCTACCAGGGCCAAAGAGGAAGGCCAAATTTTACAGTGAAGCAGCAGATTCTCATGTGAACGTATTTATGTTTAGCAGCAGCAATAATGAAGAGATTTTATTTTACAATGCTGCACAATGAGCAGCATCAGAAGGGACGTAAGATTATCTGTGCCCTTTTCTCCTACTGTTTGCCTGAGGAAATGGTATTTTAGTCAGTAACATATACCTTACTTACAGGGAGTAATATTAAATGCTAGCACCAGTGTTGCTAGCATTCCCCACAATTTGTTTGTTTGTCCATCTCTTAACTTTGCACAGAAGATCTACACTATCTGAGTAAATCCAAGTGAAGTAAGAAAACAAAGATTTCTAGCTTGTGTAGAGACTGTATACCAGATTTTTTTTGCTGGAAAAGTAGGTACAAGCTTGAGGGATGGCAGGTTAGTATTTAAATATAGCCTGCAGTGATAGCCGTTTTAAGCCGTCATTTCCAGAAAACAGGACAAAGTCAAAATAAGTAACAGATTCTTGCTTAAGGATACTAAATTTCCAAAGATTTTACAGAGTTTTTACATAGCATATAGGTGTAATAGCAAAGATTACCACCTAAAAGGGGAAGGACAAATGGAATCTTGTGGGACATTGTGTGCAAAACACAGACTGCTCTTCTTCACCTTTCCACCTCAGAAAAATGCAGGTGAAAACTGGATACTGAATATATCTGTGTGCAAAATTTTAACTTTAGTTTATCTTTCAGAGCCAAAGCTTGCTCACAGTAGTCTCTTCTGTCACCCCATAATGCTAAAAGGAGTGTCCAGACTGTTTGTCATCTTCACAGGAAAATAATGCATTCACTTCAAGCTTTCATGCTGAATGCTGATGCATTAAGCAAGTCAGTAAACTTCATCTTTCACGAAGGGAAATTGGATTTGAAATTAAGAATAACAATTTGTTTAAGTTTCCTCCAGTTGCTGCAGTCATTGGCTGGAAATATTAAAGTATGTGAGATTCTCTATGACTTAGCTGTTTAGGGAAAAAAAAAATGTTATTACACTGTGTACTTTAATATTTAATAAAAAATACTTGTTTTGCAGGCCTGCTTTCCTGAGAGATTATTGAAAAAATCAATTCAAGGTCTAGACGCTAAAAAACTGTTATTTGCCTCAGACCTTACAGATCACAACATGCGGAAGAAAAATACGCTAACAGAAGATCATTTTCTGTTTCATACAACAGCTTAACACTTTACCTGGAGTATTTCAGTGAAAGGAAGAAATCAGTAGAACCACAAAGATGAGACTAAAGTCCATACTGCAGTTTTAAGACCTCAAAATTTGCTATGCTTTTAAACATTGCACTTTGTTTCTTATTTCACATTCTTCCATTACAAAAATTATAAACAAAACCACAAAGCAACATACACAGGTGTCAGCTGGGCATAATCTGCTGTTTTATGAGAGATTACCAATCTTCTTTCTACGCACACTGACAAAAATAAACTTAATATAATGGGAAACAGTAACATGAAACATGAATATGAGCTCATCCAGTGTCACAGACACGGTTCACACAGCAGCTTCTCGTGTACACCCAGCCTTTTCACTGGCAGGGCAGCACAAGAAATTGAAAAGTCCTTGAATAAGCCTAAGCATTACTCTGCAACAGAACATCAGAGCGTTATCCGCATTATTCTCATACTAAATCCAAAACACACCACCATACCAGCTACTAGGAAGAAAATTACCTCTATCCCAGCCAAAACCAGGACAGTGCTAATTTACAGCCCAGACTCTCCACTGTAACTCTAGCTCAGGCACCGTCTTCTGCCTTGATGCTGATCCAAGAATCAGCGCTGGAATCTGTAGTACTCAGCTTTTACCCTCCACTGCAGTCATCAGACAGGAGGGCAAACTTCTTTGTGTGCTACTCAGGCTGCCCATGAAGTCATTGGAAGTGGCTCACAAACTAGATTTGTACTATGAGCCAGTACTGGAAGAGGCCAGGTTTGATGAACTCAATTAAAATACTTTAATTTTGAAACCACCTGAGAAGAAAAATCTGAAAGAAGAAGTAATACCCTAATTCCACATTGCACTTACTGCAAAAACGTCATTGTTGGTAGTACACATTTACCTCATACAAAACTGTAGGGTTCCCATGAAGGAGAGGCCCATAGCAAATGTAGGAATGGCCAACTACCCAGCCTAAATCAGAAGCTGCCCACCACACCTAAAATGAAATAAAAAAAAAATAAGAATATTGTTGTGTGCGCTTTTTTTAAGACAAGTTCAAAAAGAAATTATACAACATTTAAACAGAATTACCTCACCAGGTTTGAGTCCATATACAGCTGACATTGTCCAGTTCAGCATTACTGCATAGCCACCTGTTGGTCTGATAACACCCTAAATAAGAAAATTTAAACATTTAAGACCATTTAAAGAATGCAATAATATGCCTGTCTTCAATTAAATTTTGAATTTTTAGCAGTAACAGACTTAAAGTTATCCATTTCCAATACTCCTCACTTAATAAAAGGATCCTTTCTTACAAGTATATGCTTCTGCTAATGGTCCAACTGAAGTAATGTTGGGGAGAAAAAAAAAAAAGAAAAACCCAAGTCCTATGACAACAGTTTCCAGAAGACAACTAACAAAGACTGAAGTTGTCTCATTCAAATCAGATACAAATTTTAAGTCAACTTATGCTGACAAAAATATAAGAGAACAAATCCTTACTTCATTTTATCCATCCAAATGTTAGTCATATTTTACACTTATTGTCTAGGCTCCCTGAATCCCAGTATCAATAGAGAAAAAGGGGCACCTGTGGAATAGCCGATGCCTAAAGTAAGTGGGGTGAATTACTCTCTCTTTCTGCATGCATTATTTCAGACCTTGTCCAAGAACCTGGGCACCATTGAGACACGTTAGCTCATTAAAATGGAGATTGCCACAACAGAGAATGGTTAACTAATGCTTTGTGAATTTCAGAAAGCTGTTTGCCTTCGTTAGTCTCAGTCTCTAACTCAGTCTCCACTCTGAGATTAACAGAAGTTTTGTTATGGAGATATCACAACTGAACAATTTTACTTGCATGAACACTTAGATTTAAGTCATACCAGTGTGATACTGGCTCCAAATTTGTGATAGTGAGATCACTGCTGGTAAACTACATTCAGGTTGAACTACTCTTCATAAAAGAATTGTAAGAACCAAGCAAACACGAAGAGTTTGCTTTTAAAATAAGATATTTTTAGAACAGATCCTTAAGACTAATTGACACTTGAAAGCAAACATTTCCAAAGAATGCCCTATGTTGATTTACAGCCTTACTCAATCTTAACTTTCATTTTCATGGGATTTATAGTCTCAGAACTGTTCAGCAACACAAGCCTTTAGAAGATGCCTAATTCCATTTAATCTGTAATGTCATTCATTACATCTCATCTATGAGAAGATTAGCTAATATGTAAATAATGAATAAGCAAAGTCTATTCAGCAATAAATGCTATTGTAGAAGTGATATATTAACTAATCTTGCCATTAAAGGACTATCCTATGCTCATCTCAAAATAGTTAAAGTACAGAAGATATTCATGGATGGAAGACGTTCTACTATCCTCACAAGCTTTTATTGTATGAATATTTTGGGTTAAATGAAGTATATTTTTGTACTACTATTTAAATAAAGAAATATAATTTACTCCAGGACTTTGAAGTAGAAAAATATGAATAAATGAGTTTAAAGCATTTCTAGCAATGCTAATCATTTATAGCAGTGAGCTCCGGTAAACATTTTCAACCTTCTTAATTAAATATTTCCCTCAAGTGGAACTGCAAATAGGTTACAAACAGTTAGACTACAGGTAGTCCTTTACCTTGGGCAAGCCTGTTGTTCCAGAAGTATACAGAATATAAAGCGGATGGTCTGAAGGAACAGAGACACACTTATAATGTTGTGCTTTTGAAAGCTCTTCTTCCCAGTCGAGATCGCGGCCTGGGGCAAGAGGAACATGTCCCTGCCCATCAAAAAAAAAAAAAAAAAAAAAAAAAAAGTTCAAAGAAAAATGGTTGGAATAAAATGTAAATAGGTCAAAAAAACATACTATTCAATTTTCTGTACAGTAGCAGTAGTTCTATTTACTATGTAAATATTATGCATTTAAGTTTTCCCCATAAAATACAAAACCAAACTAGAACAGATACATTTAAAAAAAAATTACTTGTAGGACAGAGAAGACATATGGACTAAATATATATCTGAAAGTTAACAATAAGGCACTGCAACTGTACACTCACCAAGTTAGGTCGCCTGTAAATGAGAACTTTCTCAGGTTTGTTCTGTACCCTTGCAAGTGCTCCTTCTAGGAGTGATATGTATTCCACTTTCCTTTTCGGTTCAACTCCAAAACTTGCTGTTACAATAAGTTTGGGCTAAAATGAAGAAGTTAAACTGTTGATATATACATTTGCAATGTATTTTTATAAAGTATATGTAGCCTAATAACATGTTTTCCATGCAATTAGTTGGTTAATGAAGCTCAGTATAGAAAATCTATCTTCATATAATTAGAACCAGGGGTTAGATCAGTTTCTAAGGAAACAAAGCCTGTGTGATCTTGCTGTCCATGCATCTGTTTTTTGTTCTGCAGCACTCTAGTAACTCTGACACTCTTCAGCATTTTCAAACAAATTTGAGCAACAACATTAAGTACTTGTAAATTGTACAAAATTTATTAATCAGACAGAAAACCCCATCTCCATGTAGCCCTCCACTAAGGAAAAGCTCTACAACAATGACAACAATCATCTGTCCTAGTCAGCCTGCTTCCTAATTATGTTTGAACACAACTAGCTATAGCACTTTGGTGGCTCTTTCTCAGCCTGCAATTAAATGACACGGGAGGGTAAGAGGGGGAAAGAGGAAAAAGAAAACAAGCAAGAGATGACAAGAAACTAGAAATACCAGAAAAGAATAAGCTAAAATTGTAAAGCACACGAGGGAATTTAAGCTAGAGTCTTAAAGGTGATGGTTGCAGGATTCAGGATGCAAATCCCGTTAAAATCAAATTTCTGTAGTTCTGCTTTGTTGTTTTTTTGTTTGTTTGTTTGTTGTATTTTTTTTTGTTCGTTTGCTTGCTTTTTTGTTTTTGTTTGTTTGTTTTTTAGAATAATTTCTATTTCCCGATGTGGATATAGAAGATTTCCAGATTTTCCATTACATTTTTCATTAAATCAATCTCAGTAAGATGCTGATCCAAGATTTCCTATGGCAAAAAAGTCACTTCACTGCATACAAATTATTTTGATTTATATCCCAAGATCAGTAATTTGTATTTCTTGTATTTCAGGAAAGGGTAGCACCAAAGAAACTATATATTAGAACACATTTTAATTACAGAAGAATGAGCCTTCAATCTCCTTGCTTTCCTCACTCTTATCCAGCTAGTTTAGTAAACGTATGCATCAGCATATATCTCATTAGGTAGGCACAATCCACAATGCTACAGTTAAGATTTCATTAAGATTGCAAAGAAAGTACAGATTGTTTTTTACAATTTATTCTTAAAATTATTTCAAAGAATAACAAAATGTTTCCTGTATAGATCTGCCATTCAGGGAAGTTTGATAATTAGCTTGTACTCAAAATAAAGGTTTCTGATGAGCTTTAAAATTTCAGCATTTGTCATCTTTCCCTTTTGGGATGCAGCGATTTTGATAAAAGATGATACAATACAATACAGTTAAATTGAAAATTCATCAGGAGGCTACCCTGGAATTAGATGTAATTAATATGTTATTAACATGTTTGTATTCAATTGTTACAATGAATGACTGTTGCCAATTTCAGGTTTACAGTCATATGTAAAATGTGTCCCCTCTGCTCATAAACTACTTTGTAAGCAGCAAGGAAATATAAATATAGCCAGTACTACATTGGTTAAGGTGATGTATTTCCCAAGTGAGGGTTATTTCTTGTAAGCATCATGGATCACTCTGTGCAAACCAAAGGTTCAAAACTAGTTGTTTCTAGTGTTTTACCTCTCTTGTCTACTGATATTATTTCCCCTGCACCTCCACTCCCATATTGCTTTTATACACCCGTTTCCCACCTCTTCCATGGCTCCATGTAGTCCTGCATGATAGATTACATAGAAATACAACTAGTATGATGGAAAAGCAGAGAAGTTCTGAGGTTTGCTGGAGAAGGAATGCCAGAGATAGTGAGCTGTAGAAAAAAAAAATATGAAGTAGAAGTGAGATAAAGCAAGGTCCATTAGTACTAGACCAACAATTTTTTTCTACTGTAAAGGCTCCTTCTACAAATTCTTCCATAGTGTTTAGCAGCATGCAAGGCAAGGTTTAGAAGAAGCAACTAATGCTTTTAGTGGGCCAACTCAGAAAGCTGCAAAAAGCTCAAACTGAACACAGGCAAGCTTTAGGTATAAAATGTCAGTACCATCATGAAGACATTTGTGGAGAGATCCTGCACTCAAGCACTCAACCAACACACAAAGCTCTTTCCATTTCTTGCCCCAGCCACACACCTGATCACATGCCTGTCCTCAGATTTCTTGCACTTTCATTGCATTGGTACTGCTCTGACTATGTAGTTACATGAGTCATGCACATTTATTTCCGTCAGGTATTATACACTGCTGTACACAGAGACCAGAATCATACCATACAAGTAAAAAAAATAAAGAGCAAGGTACTGCCTTCTAATCTATAATACATTTCTAAAAACATATTACAAAAAAAAAAAAAAAAAAAGTGCTTCAAGTCAAGACAGGACTACAAATATTATAAGGCAATTAAGTTTTAGCAGCTGAGCCTGCAGTCTTAATCACGGAATCATCTAGGCTGGAAAAGACTTTCAAAACCACCAAGTCCAACCAACCATCAACCTGACCTACTGAATCCCATCACTAAACCATGTCCCTTAATGCCACATCCACGTGTCTCTTAAATACCTTCAGGGACTGGGACTCTACCATTTCCCTGGGCAGCCCGTTGCAACACATAACCACCCTCTCCATGAAAAAATTCTTCCTAATATCCGATCTAAATCTCCTCTAACTCCACTTGAGGCCCTTTCCTTGCATCCTACCACTTGTCATCTGTGAAAAGAGATCGACGCCCTCCTCACTGCAACCTTCTTTCAGGCAGTTGTAGCAATGAGGTCTCCCCTCAGCCTCCTCTTCTCCAAACTAAACAACCCCAGTTCCCTCAGCTGCTCCTCATAAGCCTTGTTTTCTAGTCCCTTCACCAGCATCATTGCTTTTCTCTACACACACTCCAGAACCTCAATGTCCTTCTTGTAGTGAGGGGCCCAGAACTGAACACAGTACTTAAGGCACGGTGCCACCAGTGCCAAATGCGAAGGAAAAAATCTCTTCCCCAGTCCTGCTGGCCATGCTATTTCTGATGCAGGCCAGGATGCCATTGACCTTCATGGCCACCTGGGCCAAATGATGGCTCACATTCAGCCGGCTGTCAACTAGCACTCCCAGGTCCTTTTCTGCCAGGCAACTTCCCAGCCACTCTGCCCCCAGCCTATACCACTGCTTGGGGTTGTTATGACCCAAGTGCGGGACCCAGCACTTGGCCTTGTTGAGTATCTTGTGACTGGACTCAGCCCACCAGTTCAGCCTATCCAGATCCCTCTGCCAAGCCTTCCTACACCCAAGCAGATCAACACTCCTGCCTAACTTGGTGTCACCTACAACTTACAAAAGTTGCACTCAATTCCTTCATCCACATTGATAAAAATGTTAAACAAAACTGGCCCCAATACTGAGCCCTGGGAACGCTACTGGTGACCACCCACCATCTGGACAGAACTCCATTCACTGTGACTCTCCAGACAAATCTTCACCCAGCAAACTGTATACCTAAGCTGCTTTTCTCAGGGAGAATACTATGAAAAATGGCATCAAATGCCTCACTAAAATCAAGGTAAACAACATCTATAGCCCTTCCCGCCTTGCCCTCATCTACTAAGTAGATCATCTTATCTTAGAAGGAGACCAAGGTAGTCAGGCAGGACCTGCCCTTCATAAACCCATGCTGGCTGCTTCTAATCACTCCATGGTCCCATATGTGCCGCATTATGACGAGAAGTAGGTGTAACCATTTATAGCCACATCTGTGCATAGGAAATATGTCTTGTTCAGAATACATTATTGCAAAATATTAACTTATTTTTTCAAGGATGCCTTATTAAAATACCTGACTGTGTCAATAGTAAATAAGTGAGGAATACAGTATTTCTGACCTCAACGGAAGATCATAAAAGATAGTTTTGAATAACTTGGGTGTCTCTTATATTTTGCATTTCAAAGAACTGTTGTGCAAATCGTAATTCTGCTTTAGCCTGAAGAGCTTTCAAAAATCATGTCTAAAAAAAAAAAAAACCATTACTCATATTTATTTTGCAAGGTTTGGACTTAAAGTCTAAAAAGAATTGCTATATAATTACTGTGATTCCAATAAAAAAAAAATTTGTTTATCAAAGGCATAGCAACTGCCTTATTTAATAAACACAGAAGCACTATTCTTAAAACATCCTTCTCTGCTTTCCTAGTTTATTAAGATAAAGTGCTTAAACAAATGTCATATTAATTTCTCAAAATATAATTAACATTCTTCAAAAGTATCTACTGTTTTGATATTGAAAACTACATATTCTCAAATTCAGATGAAATAAAAGATTTGAAGAAATGCCTCTTCTCATACACTGTATCACTTCATCACAATTCACCATAGAAAGTCTATAACACTGCCAATACCTGGCAAGAGTAAAAATTAAACCTATTAAAATTCAAGTTAAATTAAGGCAAGTTGTTAAAGTATATGTAGTTTTTCATAGTCACTAGAAAGTATCTGTTATTTAGGTCTTCTGGCAAAACTTGAAGTTCAACCTTTCTTCTGAAAAAGCACCTCGAAGCCAGCTTTCTATTCCATGTCTTTAACTCTTTCTAGTTAATTTTTCCAAAATTGGGCCCTATACTGCAGTACCTAATTCATACAAAAGCCTAATACAAATACTTGGTACCTGGGGGGGGGGGAAGGAGGAGGGGGCTGAGACTGCTTCAATTAATATCTGAGTTCAGGAAAACACTTTCTATCACAGCTACTTATATCTTGAAGATAATCTAGTAGTGTGCAATTCACTTATCAAGGAAGTTTTACAATACTGCATAAGAGGGGAAAGGCTTGAAATGTAGTGTGCCTCTCCTCTTTTCTTACATTTTCATTATATATCAGATGGATCAAAAAATAAAACTAAATATTTAGCTCTGCCTTTTAAAAGAAAAAAAGGCAACATAAATTAAGATTTAATCCATAGCTTGCAGGTAGTAATTCTATAGCTAGCCATTAAAAAGATGTGCTACATGACCTTGAGTAAATAATTTAAACTTTCTCTGTTTTCCTTTTAATGCATGACGCAAAGACTATGATTACAGTGCTGTCTCTTTTTGTCCCTCTGAGAAGGTCTACTGGGATTAAGTAGTTAACAATTGCAAAATACTCTAAAAGTAAACATGCTAGATGATTCATATTGAAACAACTTTCATTTTCAACTTTCACGTTTATTTTTTCTTATCAAAATCTAATCTATTACTTTTCCCTAATCAAAAACTTCTATGAGTAAAAATTAATTTTTACAGCTTTTGAAAAAGTCAGGGAATAGGAAAAAAGACATGGAAAAACTCAACCTGCCTTTAGTCTCCTTCCAGCTATTTTTCATAAATCCAGCAAAGCACTTCAGCTATTCTATTAACTTCTGCTTTGTTAGAACACCAAACGGGGGTGGCAGGAAAGGGGAAATGCATTCAACTTTTTAAAAGAAGTGCTCTCAATTTACAGATATTCATAAAATTCAAACTTTAGGGATCTGAAGAGCACTTCTGCACACAAAAATCTCAGTAAAAGTTCCACAAATCCTGCAGACTTTACCCTGTATAACATTTCTTCTAAGCTAAGGCTTCTAAGTCTAGCCAACATGATTCAGTGATTATGGCTACTGCAGAGGGTCTGAATGATCCAAGCAACTGATAAAGATGTCAGAGAGTTTTGTTCATTGATAGAAAACCATAACAGAATCTTCCAGTATAAACACTGTATACATATACATACACAAGCTCTTAATATAACAATAAAAGCTACTGAGCTGGTTATTGAAGTATTATATGCATTTTCACTTAAAAAGACTTACATAATGTTTCATAAACATGTTTAACTTTAACTCGGAAGCCTTTAAAGCATTCACCTCTATTACCTGTGTTCTCTACAGAGCCATTAATTTAAGGCAGTTAGCTCACTGGTTGCGCTGATTCTTGTACAAATTAGATGAAGTAAATATAGCTGAAAAACTTATTACTTAACATATACAAACATCAGGTAAACCAATGAAGTTACTGAGGCTTGGCATAACGTAGACTGTTGACTGTTGAAAAATGCTGGGTGAGACACCAAAATTTTAAGGTGATGTTTAGTAGAGACTTTCTTCTTTTTTTGTCAGTCAGTCTAAACAGACAACAGTATGTTAAATAATCATGATTTTTTTAAAGAAATAAAAAAAACTGTACTTAAATGGCTGATACACAAATACAACCCTTAGCATACAAGTAATAAGTTCACATTTCAATTTAGGTGTTACAAGCAAACTGAGGCCATGTGCCACACAAAAGGAAATGTTGTTATCCTTTCAGGGGAAAAAAATGTTTTTGACATTGGTTTAAATAACTAAGGCAATGGCATTTGTTGTTCTAAATATGCATTACCTTTGCGTGATCAATGCGAACAGCAAGCTCTTTAGAGGCAAATCCACCAAAAATCAGGCTATGGATGGCTCCTATTCTTGCACAAGCCAACATACAGTATACTGTCTGTGGAATCATGGGCATGTAGATGACAACACGATCTCCTTTCTTCACACCATGCCTGACCATGACATCAGCTAACTTGGACACCTGTACTGACAAAACATTTACAACATATTAAAAATTTATCCAAATCTGATGTTGCCCCATGAAAAATAACCTTCACATAATCAGTAGACGCAGGACGTTATGAAAACAAGCCAGTAAGATAAAGAAAGTTGATGAACAATGCAATCAAGGTTCAATAAATTTTGGAGAATTTATATTTTTTGAAATACTGTAATACACCTTTTTATATAAAATGAATGTGGATTGATGCGTATTATTATAATATTCTAGCAAAAATCAATAGCAAAGTTTTGCAAGTTTGAAATGCCGCTCTAACCATGCATTCTTTTATCCAGCTCACTTACATTTCTCAAATTTACTTTTTTTTTTTTTTTTTAAATATACATAAGCAGGGCATTTCATAACACAACTTCTGTTCTTCCTACATTTGAAACACAAATCAATGTGAACTAAGCTCTCCAATTTTCTCCAGTGCAGTGCTGTAAACTTCTCAGAACTTAAGAAATCTTATACCCTGAGCCAAATGCAGATACAAATTCAAAGAAACACAATTAGATTTAAGAAAACATTTCTCCTCTCGTTTTCAAATTTCTTGTATGTAAAAGCCTGAAGATAGACTGTGTATGGGAAAAAAGAACTGGCAAACAAATCTGGAAGCTCAGAAGCAATGTCAGGCATCCATATCACTGTGAGGTAAATATTCACTACCTCAAGAGTGTATAGTCAATATTACTTTTGTGATAATGTACTATTTCATTAGTACACCAGGATGGTGCCTAGTAAGTTCTTTTAGCAAGTGAACTGGGAAGCCTGTGACAAGTGCTGTGCACTTGTAGCAGCATGGAATATGGCATCTTCTGAAGGAAAATCAAATTACCAATTCCCCAAGAGTAAACAAATTAACTTACCTGTCAGAGGTTTCTGGAGTTCAAGAGGCTGACAGTTGTGCGACACTCAGATAATATCTAAACCTGTCAACCTCATTTAATTTTTTTAATAAACATCACAGTTTAGAGAGGTAACCTGCTCTGGGAAGCCTGCTTAAGCAGGGAAGTTGGACAAGATGACCTCCAGAGGTCCCTTCCAACCTCAGGCACTCTCTGATTCTGTGAGTGTAAGTAGAAGAGGTACAACTTAATTGCGTTAAGTAACACTGGCCAATAGGTTAATGGGGAAAACTGCAGACTAGGTGGACACAAGGTAGACTAAAAAGCTATTACAAAACAGGACAGAAGTAGAAACATTCCAGGATGTCACAAGCTGGAGATTTCCACAAGCATGGTTACAGTCCAATCAGACGTAACAAGAGCTGGTGTTTTGCTTGAATGGTCCTACACTAATGACAAGACTAAAATGTTCAATTCTCTGAGAAGTTCTTGGGATGGCTAAATACACATATAAATCTAAGTTCAGAGCAAAGGAGTTGCTCTGTTTTGCAGGGGAATTCTTCTTATCCACACTAGTAAAACACTTTTCTTTGACAGGTCGCCATTCACTAGAAAATACCACGGTAATAGAAATTTTGAGATTCTGATTTCTTTCACTATCAATGCTATGTGAATCTACTCATATATGAGTATGTCACACCTTACCTACACTCTGTTATTCCTTATTTATTCACTTTATCACATAGGTTAGGTTTTAAGTAAAGTTGAGTCTTGTGAAAGACTCTTCCTTTTGGTTCCTATCAGAGTGAGAAGGAAAGGGGAGACAAACTCCTGAGAGCAAGCAGGGGGCTGTTGCCTGTAGAATGGAAACTAACCACTTCCAAGCCTCCAAAGCAAAAAGAGATGTTTGCAGTGACCTAGCAAACAATGCAAGCAATGGGAAACCCTATGCCACTCTTGTGTAAATAGGAATGGAGGAAAGGACCTTCTTTTTCAAGGATGCAATTAGTCAGCGGTGTAGATCAGCTATGAAATGTTTTGCTCTCATATTATTTATCAAATTTGTATTTTCTCTATTTAAAGAATTACTTTATCCCAGTTTAATATTTCAAATCCTAATGGCAATGTTACTTTCATTAATTTGCAGGCATTTAGGTGCTTTCTGCTATCGCACTCAAGAAAACGTGGGGCAATAGCATCCAGTCCCGGAATACAGCCCATGCGTGCACTGCAGAGTGGCATGGCATTACTTCACTGCTTCTCTCTTCAGTGGGATCACACATCCAGACTTTCTGCAACATGAGGCAGTAACACCCAAGAGCTCCAGACAGACCTGAGCTGTGTTTGCATTAACTACACAGCTCATCCACAATCAAACCATGTACTACACCTCCACCTGAGGATTTAAGAAAATGGAAACACAGGAGCCCCAGGCATGGCTTGCATTAGAAGGTAAGAACAGCTTCCCCCTTTCATAAACACTGCATAAATCCCTGCTGTTATTTTCAGCCACAAGACAAAGAATATGTTTATAAGGCAAAGTCATCAGCATACCAAGCTCCAAACATACATAAACTAATGTATGCAACTCATTCATAACAGACCTCTCACATTAAATGTTACTGATTACGAGAAGAAAATATCTTTTAATTCTAGACCTATTATTACCTATCAATGTGCTATCAAGTACAAACACAAATCAACATGGCTTGGACATCTATACAACTACAATTTATAGCCATACCACCAGCATTTAGTCATTTCTAGGTAAGATCAGTGAACGTAACTGTAGGTATGGACAACAACTCTGCTTACAAAGGTAAATTCCTTTTGTGTACTTCCCACTGTGAAAATAATAAACTCTGAAAACTCATTTTAACAGAGAGAAAATATCAACTGATCTCAAAGAATTTAAAAACCTAATTTTCATATTTGCTGCTTGTGAGACTCTCAAGCAGCACATAGACCAAAAGGCCAGAGAAAACAAAAATAATATTTAATGAGTAAATCTATATCCTATATAAGTTATAGTAAGAATAGTAAGCAATAAATAATAAACACAATGGACAACACGTTCATTTTTATTTTTATAATTATTACTGATGCTGAAAAAAGGCAATGTTTGCCTGTGGATGAAAAAGGCATCATTTAAAGATCACAATTAGTAATTTTGTAATAGAAGACTCCCAGTGCCTGTATATGAGCTACATAACTTTGGTACTTGGCTGTATGAGGGAGACAGTAAAGAGAACTGCATATACTGAAGTAAGTTTTCTTGAAATCTACCATGCATAAATTTTATTTAAAGCAGAATATACGTAGCATGTTGCAGGCAGAAACCACATCTTCCGGACAAGCTCACTAGTTACTTGTTTGTACTTAACCTTCCCACTCTGCAGAGTTCAATGTCACCAGAGGCATTAACCCAATACAATATGTGGGTAGCTACGATTTTCCTTTTTTCTTTTCCTTCACCCTTCTGACAGCCAGTGAGCATTTGCCCTACAGAATAAAACACTGTCTCCATCTGCAACTTTTTGGAAGACTGTGGAACATCATAAAGCAGGTTTACATTGCCCTTAAGATTGATGTGGAAACCCTGAAACATTCAAGCAATCCTTCTTCCTAAAAGGAAGGAAAAAATAGTTTGAGTAGTGACATTTCATTAAATTGTTAAAAGCCATGAAACCTTCCAGTTTGTTAGTGTGTTGTCATTTATGGTTTATATTAAGAGAGCATACTTTATCACTCAAGATTTTACAGTTGCTATTTTCCTACGAGCATGCTATTTCTCTGCTCTTCTTCAAAGTTTAAGACTGCTCTATTGCCTTAATATACTTGACACTGCAGTAATAAAATGACTTGAGACAAAGTGATATAACAGGAGGCCCAAGTAGGTTTTCAGATTTGAAGATCTGGACTTAAATTACACTTATGTCAAATGCAAGCCTTAGTGAGCACAGTTTTGTTTTTACCCTGCCACCAAACAAACACTATACCTGTATTAGCAGTTCAGGTTTGGAGAAGTAGTGCAGCTCTGAAATAAATCAGCCAGCTGTCCCCAGTGGTTTAAAATACAGTTCAGTTTTGGTCCATGCCACAAGAATTCTGTTTAGAAAATACTAAAGCAGAAATTCCACTCCAAATGCTCAAAAATTAAATTCCAAACCTGACTGTGCTGAACAGTGTGGGTCTCACCAGTGTCAAGTCTTTGACACAAATCCTCTTTGAATTGAGGGAAAGCTGGGTACTGTGATAGAGATACAGGGTACTGGGCACAGATACAGGCCCATCTTCCTTCCTGGTCTGGGAGACCAGCTGTGGAGCGTGCGCCTGCTAGAAGGGCCTGGGATCAGATGGGGATTCTCTAAGGGTCACCAGCATGGCATGGATTTCACATTTGATCAGAAGCAATGCCACAGCATCCACTCTGCAGAAGAGAAGTTCCAGACACGCATGTGCCACAGAAGAAATTTCAACTAGTTGTAAGTGATAGACAATAGCATTCTGCAAAACTCCTACAGCACCTATTTCCCTTACATGCTTATTTGAACAACGTCCATTCAGTGTGGGGAGAGTAATCAAGCAGCAGTGAGACAGATCAAAGAAAAGCATGGCATTTCCTAAAGGCATCCACAAGTCAAGGAAGCAGAGATTTGTGGAACAGCTATGTTCTGACAGCTATGAAGTGAATCATGGGGCATTTGTTTCAAAGGATCAAACTAAACCTATTGCAAAGTAAAACCTACAAGCCACATATAGTGGAAATGTCAGGAGCCTCAGCAATTAATTCAGCACGGCTTTGCTTCGCTCTGCCAATACTGCACCAAATTCTACATTACTGCAGGTATCACTGATGTTGACATGCTGCAGTGTAACACCTAAGTCAAGGGAGTAGTATAACACTTATGTCAAGGTAGATCAAGTTCCTGCCACTTCAGATTTCTAAGGTGACTTGGAAGTCTTTTCTGTGGAACGTGAAAAACTCAAGGCAACACTCTTTGTAAATTCTTGATTAGTCTCATCCTTTCCAGAATACTAATACTGATATTTTTGAAGAGCTACTCTTGTACATCATAGTTAAATCTTTCTAGGACATCTATTGAAGAATGAATTTTGAAATTTAAATAGGATAATGAAAAACAGCATTGAACAAAAAGTCTAATACATAGTTCTAGCAAGGTAATTTTGCTTTACTACACAAAGAGAATAAACAGTTTGATTGTCAGTCTCTGTAGGATTTTCTGTCTGTATTCTAGTTTTGATTTTATAGCACTTCTAAGAACGAGTATCTTGAAATGAAAGTCATTATTTCTGGCTAAGAAGCAATTGTCCATTTTACAAGGCAGAAGGCAAAGAAAGAAGATGGAGTAAAGTACGTAGAATGAGAAAGACTACTAGAAGCAAAACAACCTGGGTGATTCTTCAGTCATATATATACAGGAGATAAATGCAGTGCAAGACAGACAGACAGACACATAAATACAACCTGACAATTCCTAATACAGCTATTTCAGAAGGAGATGCCTTTAGGGTGGGTAATTACGAAAATAAAAAAAAAATAAAAAATCGGAACAAAGAAATTACATCACAATCCAGTGCTGATAACCCTGAAGTCCTTCTCTCTCATTCATATTTTTGTAACATTCAGTGCTGTCAGAGACTCAGCTTGGGGGGAAGGAGGTCTCTGGATTTTAGTAATCCTGTCAGGTTTTTGCACTTAGAAATTATTTATTACAGCACTGAATCCAGCACACTAACTGTGCATCATTTCTGAAATAATGACCAAGAGAAATCATATTGTTTTCATGTACAATATCTGTCAAGTGTCAACAACTGCAAATAATATGTCATTCAAATTCTTGAGTTTTTTTTTTTATTATTTTTTTTAGCAAGGGAGGCAGCCTACGAAAATAACCCAGTAATGTAAACATAGAGGTATTTTTACCCACCTAACAACCTTCCTCTTAACCTGAAAACAGTAGTACTTTCCAACACTTTCCAAACAGAAAGTGTTTTTAAATGAACAGAAGCCATTGTTTTCTTTCTCTTTTTTTTTTTTTTTTTCCCCCCTGGATATATGTATTTTTCCCTAACACTACAGAGATTCAGTAACATTTCTAAAAGAATTCATGTCTCCCTTATCTTTTCCTGGCATCTCACTACTGGAATTAGAGACTATCTCAAGGTATTCACAAAGCTTACAGCTACATCCCCATTTCACTGTAAGCAGTTCAATTATGTAATCCACATTTAAAAGCCTGTAAGAGGCATCAGTAAAATAAATCCAATAGGTACATTCTGGAAAACTGTCATGTCATCAGTTTTGTCAGTGCCCTACTCTCCACATTTGCAGCATTCCATCTGAAACACCATATAATTAATACAATGTAATCATATGCACTATGTTAAAAATTCACTTTAAGAGTCACAAGACTTTCCAAATATAGTTGCACAGAGTATCAGCACAGACAGATCTTGTCATTATTTGTATCAATAAACTGCTGAAGTTTTCCTGCAATCCTTCTACTCCAATTCTGAAAAAAAAAAAGATAATAAAAAAAATTGTTCCTCACAGGTTGGCCACTAAACATCCACAAGCTTCCAACATTTCTCTCAATTATTTACAGTTTAGCAGTGCTTAACCTTAAAATTGCAGCATTGTTGTAGCTCTTAGATCTGAACAGCAGTGCAATGAGTAAAAAGGATAGAGGTAATCTGAAAGCAACAGGCTTCCCGAGGACAAGCTATCCCACTTTCCCTAAGGAGTTGTATTATCCCCAACCAAGCACCTAGGTCATTTTTTTCATCCTTACCATGTGTTTGATCCTTGGACAAATGATCCAACCTGCTAAGTAACTCTGCATCTTCCCATCCTGCGACCCACAGTTATTCCACATAACTTTTAGTTAATCCACCTATCAAATCCTCTTTTACTACCAAAAGCCAGAGAGAAATGCATCGCCTCAAACCCTGATCTCTTGTAGAGACATTTTGAACAGGCAGCCTCTCTGAAAAGACATTCTCAGTGAAATAACAGCTTATTGGCCTGGCAGGCTACAAACATTCATCAGATGGGTATAGTTCAAACTACAGTCTGCACTTGGATTCCCACTGAAGGCTATTTTAAACTGGGAAAGGAACTCCAGAAAGGAAGCAAAAGGTTTCTTTCGCCTCTGGGGTATTACTAAGCCTATTTGTCAACTTCGTTCATACGTCTGGTCTACACTCATACCAGTTGGTAATGAAGCATGCAAATCAGTGAAAGTCTATTTCAAAACTCCAGCATATAGTACTTTTGGCTTACATTGAGCAGACCGAGAAGACAGCAACACGTAATGGCAGCAGGATGTGAGCCAAACACCATAAGGCATGCGTCATAGTGGTTTAGTAGGCCTTTTCCCAAAATTTTTCTGGTCTTTACGAGATCTGTGACACAAAACACACCCACCCATGTGTCTGCAATTTTCAGCCAACATCTCTGTGGGTATGTTTGTTACCTGGTGTTCAACAGTTACCCGATGAATCAAGTTAAATGTATTCCACAAGAGTGGACTAGAAAGATGCAAATGGGAAGTTATTCATCCCAAACCCTGCCTTTCACGATCATATGCCCTTTTGATTAAGGAGAATAACAAACTGTACAGAATTCAAACACAATATTAAGATAGGACTCAGCTACCACCAAGATTACATGTTTAATGTGCTTACAGAAAACACAGATACACAAACTTAGGAGACACCAACATCCACACTAAAAAGTGAACTAAGGCTACTTTTCAAGTGCTGTTTAGAGGAAATTTCTGCAGAAGAAGCCCACAGGAGATCATTTACATCAAAATGATGTATTCATTAAAATAAATGAATAGGTATTTACATATATATACTTTTTCATTTATACATATACATTTATATATGGTACATGGCATAAAATTGCATATAATTACAATTTATTTCTAGATAAACATAAAGACATAAAGACATATAGACATAGACATATAAAGATATAAACATATAGACATGAAAAACAAAATTAGATGAGAAGCTGTGCCCTTTTAAAGCTGCCTGATTTCTTAAAACACTGAAATAGTGGTTTTAGCTCCAGCATACTGCATGTAACTTCAAAGTTCAGTTTTGGACTTGGTAAATCAACAAAAAAAATGGTGAGGAGTAAATATTTTCTATATTTTTCTCACAATTTATGGTACAGCAGAGATGTATCAGTCTTTGTGTCTGCATGATTATTCTTTTCTTCCAACAGTGGAATACAAACCTCACACACCAAACTAGTGTATTGTGAACTTCATTTAACATTTTAAATATAGGTTTGCATTACATGTATCTGCAGCACAATGAGTGTGTTCCAACCACGTTAATACATCTTGCAGTCTGAAATTCATTAAGCAAGAAGAGGAGTCTGACTCCAAAATTTCTTTGCGTTCAGTGTTAAGTGCAACTGCTATATATAACTAGAACAGAAAGGCAGAACAAACAAAGTTAAAATACAGCATTTGAACAGGAAATTCAATTTAAGTACCAATTATAGCAACCGGCATGGGTTGGGCCTGGTTGAGGGTGGCATCAGCAGGTGACCTTTGGTAAATGACAGCGTCAGGTAATGAGGCTGCCAAATTATCGGCACAGAGGAGTAGCATGAGACCTGCTGATGGCGGCACACAGAGAGCCTGGCACTCGGGGCTGATGTTGAACTGGGCATTCGCCACCCCAGAAAGGGGCAAGCTACATTGGCCACCCCAGCTGACAGTTGAAATCCACGGGCTTCCCAAACGGAGTGCTAGTGCAGGCCACCAGCACCCTCGCTATAGCCTCCACCATGCATGTGACGCAGCTCTGCCTGAACCTGCTTCCTGTTCATTGGGCATTTGTTTTTACACTCCATTATCTGCAGCAATAGCCAAGGTGTGCACCTTCATTATTACTGCAACAGCACTGTTGTTCTTTGTAGCAACTCAGTGCCAAGTGGCTCGACTAATATTTTGCTTTACCTTTCATATAGGAAATAAGAACTGTTAGGAGACGGGGCGGGGGGGGTTGGAGAGAGAGATATCAAGAAAGAAAAGTTCAGAATTTAACTGACCAGGACAAAAAATAACCAACTGCAGAAAAAAAAAAAAAAAAAAAAAAAAAAAAAGATAATTAAAGGAAGATCAAAACTTCTTAGATGTTCTATTATCAGATAAAAGCACTGAAGCTTATAGATCAATACTGAGCACAGCAAAAGGAATAAACTAGAAACTAGCAAGGCAGACCACTTCTGCCTCCCTAATATCTACCTGCTGTGCAGTATTTCCAATCTATTTCCAGTAACAAGGTTATTCTCAAACGTACCTGTTCAAGAAGTTCCTTATATGTTATTTTCTCTTTGGTATTTGTTACAGGACTGTCATAAATAATGGCAACATGGTCTCCTCGTCCATTCTCAACATGACGATCTACAGCATTGTAACAAATGTTCAGCTCTCCACCTACAAACCTAAAAAAGAAGTTGAAAGTACATTACAGCCAATGACTAATGTCAAATGACTACGACAGGGTTGATTGTTATTGTTTTTTCTTTTAAGGAATGAGAGCGTGCAATTGAAGCATCGTCCATAAAAGTTTACAGTCCATTCAGGGAGTCATTTTTTATTCTATAACCCCACAATTTACTTAAAAAGCTACATAAACCAAGATAAGTAAAAGAAGTAAAGTACTTATACCTTAATTGACTTAACAAAGAATATGCCAAAGAATATGCTAAACTGGGTCTTGATTTAACTTACTTTGCATCAATCATTCTGATTTTTATAGCTACAATTTCAGGGAACATGACATACATTCACGTAAAATAATTTTGACATTACAAAAATATCTTATTACACTTTGTACCGGCATGTAAACTTATCTTCTAAGAAGAGTGGGTTCAGGACTCCAAATGTTCTTATTCACATCTTGGCAGTAACAGCTAAGCATACATGCATCTGTATCTAAATGAAACTGACACCAACGGTCATAAAACCCTATAAATTTGTTTGATAGGATTGCTCTAAATTAGGATATTTGATGTATTATTCATATATCCATATGAACACAGGCCACTGAATAGTCCCTATTGTCAAAGAATTGCAATTATTAAAGCAAAACCAGTTAGGATGTAGCAAACTTTCCTGTGTCTCCTTTACAATGCCATTAATAAGGAGAAGGTGAGAGAACAAGAAAGCAAAAAAAAAAAACATTCTGTGCTATAAACCTCTTCCCATAAAAGAACTATATGAACAATAAAGGCTTGTCAGTTGCTTCAAGTAATACAGATAAACTCTGTATTATTGTCATAAAAGCTGTGTAGGCTTAGGTCATTCACTGATTTTTATATCATATCTCTGTAGGACGACGTGAACAACGGAACAGCAGAGCACAGTATCTCGGTTACCACACATTGCTATTTAAGAATGGTGGAAGCATGAGTGAGTGGCAGAGCTTGGATTCCCATTAAGTTATGCAGCAAGATCAACATTATCAAAGACATTTTTTAACTAGTGCTTGCGAACAAGCCCCCCCCCCAAAAAAAACGTGACTGCAGGCTGAAGCAAAACCCAGCGCTCTACACTGAGAGCTCTGGTGCCCAGGTCAGAGGGAGGGAGGGAGCGCAGAAAGCAGCGAGGCACCTACTGTGGACACAAGTGCAAGTCTCTTGCTTCTCTACTTGTCACTCACAAACGTGCTGGAATACCCCATTTTGGCTGACAAATTAAAAAACACCTGGCTTTGAAGAACTGCCCAGTGCTGCTACAACTTTTTGCATGTTCATCTTTTTGCCAAAGAGATGAGCATCTCTGAAGAACATCAATTTGCTTGAATAAGCTTTAGCTGGAAAGCAACAGCAGCATTAAAACAGGCCCCAGCCCTGGAATAAGGGCATTAATTTAAAAAAGAGATCTAGAACTGAAAATAAAATATTCCACTAAACTGCAGAAAGATATGGGATGGATCTGCAGGATGTTTGTAAGAGTTGCAAGTGAATCTTGCCATAAGCAGGGCTGTAAAATGCTAATCTGTTGCTAACCAGATATTTATCTCAATAATGCTTATGGACCAAATTCCAGCCTGAAGATCTTTTCTTTAGGCTCATTTCCTAAGGCTGGGAAAGGAATAACAGTAAACAAATGGAGCAGAGGAGGAGAAAAAAGAGAAACAAAAAGAGTGAACAGTAATAACTCCAATACATAAAAGAAACTGGATTCAGTTTACCACCAGTCTCCTGGAAGAGCTCGTCTTCTATCCACTGATGCTACTGTGGAAGAAAAATAGCAGGGTTCCTCCTGCCAAAATCACAGCAGAATTTAAATGTGGTTATAATACCAAAACAGCTTGCTTCACAGCAACTTTTTAAGCTAATGTTCTGCCAATATCTACCTTTTTGGCAAGTCTTTTTTCCTGTACATCCCTGACAGCAGTAGCCTTTGGTAATCCACAGGACGTGTAACTTTCATCCAATCACGCATCCCTGTAACAATTTCTGTGTGGTTACCGACCCCCTGAGCCCCTTTTGAAGCCGCCTCCAGCTGTCAGCAGGAATTCCTGACTCCCTGGTCTGGGGCCAGCGCCTCCCATCTCCTGCAGGTCTGGCAGAGCTGTTCTTGTTGCACAACCAGGGATCTCAAGTACAGGCACTGGCTTTTCTTTAACCGTTCTTTAAAACAACTGAATCTTCAAGGGGAAGTAGAAGGGGCAAGGAAGCACTGCTCACATTCTCCTACTTGTGACAAGTCAGGTAGTTAGGTCTTCCATAGCAGGACTCTGCTTACATACAGCTTAACATCTACCGTCTGTGGCACCAAAATGGTTTTTACTGCATTCAGATTTTTTTTCAGATTTGTCAACAGCCGACTTGCTAGTAACAAAATAAGTATAATCATGATGAAGGCAGTACATAATTAAGCCTAAATTCAAATATTCTAAAATTATGTTGTAATTTCCAACAATATCTGCTATCTTCAAAATCAAATAGCTGTGTTCAGAGACAATTTTTAGTTTCACTCAGTGGGGCTCTGAGGCAAAGATAATTAAGAAGAAAAATGAAGGATGGTAAATGTTCTGAATAAACCCAGCATGTATGCAAAAGAAAAAAACACAGTACAATTATTTTGTACTTTAAATGTAAAAAAAAAAAAAAAAGTGTATCGCTAATTCCTGTAATTCCATGCACAAGCACTTCTCCAGCCTGAATTCCCAGGAATCAACGGGATTTTCTTTTTAATTGTTTAGATGAAGTCAGAACAGAAGTCGAATGTAGCGTTAAACAAAACCACTACAGTATTAGATATTTTAAGATAAATGTATGTTAACTGATCCAGCCACATTTCTTTAAAGTGTCAGTAATACTTGAATAGCAAACAGGGTAACATTCCTGAAGCTCAAAGGTGATTTCACATAATGTTTATGTCTTAGTCATGAAGAACACAGCTTGCAAAATTGCCCTCTACCTGCATTAGTTAGGAAAGAAAACGTTTCTATCATTCCTAACAAAAAAATTGATTAACCCTCCTAATCAGGATTCCACAAGATCCCCATATGATTATATGTTCAAGTGTTTCACTACCACTAATATTAAAAAGATATTTTTATTTCTAAGGTCTAAAATTAACATCTCTCCTGTCACAATTTAAGATCCGTATTTTCTGACCACTTCAAAGCAGACTTGAGTTTCTCCTCGAGCTTTGTAGCCAAAATTGATGTATTTCAAAACATGTCTCCTTTTACTCGTCTCCACCAAACAATTTCAGTTCCTTCACCCTTTCCTTGACTACTCATTCTTGTTTGCTATTCTCATTATTTTTTCCCCCGTACCAGCCACTGATGCAGGTCAGAATAGCCAATGGTGCCTGAGATTACTGCTTCAGCAAAAGAGACAGACGACAGTGGCACTGATTGATACCTTTTGGACAGCATTTTGCATCCCACTGACATAATACTGGTATTTCCAATAGAAGAGACTAAAGAAAGTGCACTAGGGCATGCTGCACATTTTTTATGCTTTTCTAGTACTTAGAAAGGCAGAAATTAGATTTGTCCTATAAACTGAAGTTTCAGATATGTTAACAACCTTTTTCAGGTGAAGTAAACGGGACCAGAAAACATACATAAAGTGTCTGTTTCTGCCAGTCTCAGGTTTGGCAACCAACACAATGACACTGAAAATAAAGAATGCTTATTAATTGACCTAACAATATGTCTCCAACACATTTTCCAACTCAAGATGCACAGACATGAATTTCTTAACACTATTTTAAGGTTTTCATAAACTGCTTCCTGTTTGTTCAGAACATGTTCTGAAATCGCCTCCCATACCTTCTTTCTTTCTTAAATTTAGTCTTTTCCTCAAAAGGTTTATCTGTCTGTTGTTCTGCTAGGCACACAGAATAGTGGTAATCATCTGGGACTTCAGAGGCAGCAAAACACTGCACCAATATCTCTTACCACCAGTATCACCAGTATCTCCAAACACTACACAGCCTGGTATCTCTTAACATGAACTTAAATTAAAAAACAAAACAAAACAAAACAAAACAAAAAAAACAGTACTTTGCACATTAAGGCAATAAAGAGCATTAAACAAATTTGAATTGCTTGAAGCTTTATTATCCACAACAGAGCAACAGACCCCTGACAATCAAACAATAATTAGGGCCTGATGTTGAGTCTTCAGAGACTCGCATCCATGTATAATCGCACCAAATCGCAGAATGGTTGAGGTTGGAAAGTTTCCCTAGAGGAAACTTTCTTGAGCAGGTTGTCCATGACCATGTCCAGGAGGCTTCTGAAGATCTCTCAGAAGGTGCCCACTGCCTCTTGTCCTGGCACAGGGTACCACTGGAAAGAGCCTGGCTCCATCTTTCTTACACCTTCCCTCCTACTTGCACACACTCATAAGATAAATACAGTCTGTGGCAATCTGCATCCACAGAGGGGTAAAGACGCCAGGGGGACAGAAGGTCAGGGAAGACCACTGGAAGATAAATCTGACCTCAGCATATGAAACTTCATCCACCTATTCCTGTCAAAAGCCCAAATAACTTCATCTACGAAGCCAAAATGCTTTAAAAAGACAAAACCACATTAATTGCAGCCAGCAAGCTTATCACACTCATCAAATCAAATTACATTTGTTTGACAGGATCTGATAGAAAAACCGTGCTTGCTAGTGTGTATCAGATTCTTATCCCTTAACTTTTACAAAGTAACTATCCTTACTTCTTCGTTACTTTGTTCAGGAATGCCAAGGAGCCTCAGTGGTCCTTAATCGTGCAGGCAATCCTACTTCTAACCAGTGCCATGACCTAAAAACCCAAGGTCAGTGGACCACAGGTCCCCTTATCAATCCACTTGAAGCCTCCTGACTGTTATACAGCCACGATGACTTAAAGGGATTTATGCTGGCTGGGTGCTGCTTAACATTCAGCTTAAGAGATAAAAAAAAATTGTCACTGTCAGAGCTGCCACACAGCAATCACAGACACCAATAAGAAAGTTTCCACACTGCTGGTTCTGTCTCTGACAGGTCTGAGTGATGAGTTTTGTTTTGTTTTGTTTTAATTATATTTTGAGAATGCTTAGTATTTTTAAATTAAAATCACAGAAAAATATTAAAAAGACAAAGAACATCAATGCACCAAAGATGCCCACTGTCCTGCCTTGCCGTTTTTATCCTGGATTAACTTCTCTTTGAGAAAAGTTCAAAGAGAATGATGTCAATTTGCTGAAAAAAGAGATGACGGCGGTCATGACAAAACTTTAACAGGCAAATTGCCTTCGAAGAAGCACCGAAAATCTTTTCCTGAATTTTGTAAGAAGGATGTCCGTTCTGTCTGAGCAGTCACCGCTCACCACGTGGATGCACATACCAGGCTGCTAGCGCTTTTGCTAAACATTACCTTACCGTGCCCTCGAAGCGATGACCTACTCAGCCAATTTCTAAGGTTAAAGAACTCCAAGCCACCATCTGTGCGTTCCCACAGGCACATCTTCCATCCCCCTGATGCCAGATTCCCAGCACTGACAGCAACCCAAAGCGGGCGCACGGGGAGCATCAGGCTCACACACCGGGCACCCAGACACACGCCAAGTCCCTCACCCGTCCCGATTTCCATCATTAAGCATTCCCATTAAGCTCCCCGGGGCTGTCCCACCCCTACAGCAGGGCAGCGGGCTCGCTGCCCCAAGCACCCACCCGACGCCCGGCGCCCCGCAGCCGCTGCCCCCGGCCGGCACTCACCAGGCGGCGCTCCCGGGGCCGCGGCTCTGCAGTGCCCGGTCCCAGGGCTTGTCCCAGCGGATCAGCGCGGCGGCCGCTCCCCAAACCTTCTCGGGCTCGGCCACCGAGGCCCTAAACACCGCCTCGTAGTCGCCCGGCGCCCGGCAGCAGGCGGCGCGGCCCGGCACCCGGCTCCCCGAGCGGGGCGGCCGCAGCCACCAGCCCCATCTGGTGCCCGCCGCCAGCCTGCCCACCAGCCCCATGGTGCGCGGCCCCCGCGGGGCTCCGACAGCCCTCGGGAAGCCCCTCGGATGGCGGCGGCTCCACCGAGACCGGCCCCGGCCGCCGGCTGCCCTCGGCAAGCGGCGCGGAGCACGGAGCTTGGAGCCCCGCCGAGCGGGGGCGGGCGGCCCGGGCTGCGCCCCCTGGGGCCGGGCCGGGCCGGGGTGGGCCGGCCGCCATCTCGGGGGTCCGGCCCCGCCGCCATCTCGGGGTCGGGGTCGGGGTCGGGGTCTGGCACCGCCGCCCTCCGCCCTGGTGGCCGGGTCCGGGGCCCCGTGGGCGTGCGGTGGCCGCTAGGTGAGGGAAGGGCACAGGCGAGGGCAGGCTCCACAGCCCTGCTGTGGAGGGGAGACGAACCCCGGAGGTGTTGCCCTTTCCCTCAAAACCACAGCCAGTCCGGGTTCCTGAGCGCTTGGCGCAGGTGTTGCCTGTTTTTTCCACGTCCAGATGCTTTTTCGCCTGGTGAAATTCTTTTCCAGAAAGCAGTTGCAATTTGCAGATTTTCCTGCTTTACATTTTTTTTTCTTTCCCTGAGGAAACTAAGTCATGGTTGCAAATCATCATCACATCAAATACCGTGTCCTAAATCTAATGCCAGCTCCTAAACCCTCTCCACAAATAATAAATTAATAAATGAAGACCACTGCTAAGCTTTGTCTCCTTGAATACTGCACTCAAAACTCCACAACTGTTCCTTAAGCTATTACATTCATACGTCTGTACATGGACTGTCTAAGCCTGAGGTAGCAGAATGTAACGGCATGAATGGAGAGGAATTTACTACATGACATAATATACTATTACATGACATATTTACTATATGACATAATATACTATGACACAAATGGAGAAGAATTTACTACAAATATCATCAGAGAGAAACTGAAAACAGAAAAAGGAGAGACAGAAACTGAAATTATGTTTGGCTTCATGACTTGCATGATATATAGCCACAATACTCCTCAATATTTATTTTGAAATACACTCATACTTTGAGAAAAACTGCCTATGAAAAAATAAGACATGTTATTAGTACCACAAAAAAAAAAAAGTCTGTTCCATATTCCAGAAGACCTCCATCATTTGTAGTGGATATTTTGTTTGGCACATCTTGGCATATATTTAGAAACCCTTGCTAAGTTTCAATGGTAATGTTTCAGAATATTGTAATGCACAAGTCAGCTAAGATATACACCAGCTTCAGAGACATGTCTTGTCTTATGGAATTATTTTAGTGCTTTATTAGGTCTATCCACTGTAAGTCTCTCAGGAAATTCTTCCTGCAATCACATTGTAAAAGATGTTATACGGTTAAGAGGAACTCTGTAATTCAAAGAAGATACATTTTGTACTCATAGTTAATTTAGGCATCTGTTACCTGAGTACTGTGGAATTGATACAATGAGATCATAATGGTGTGTCACATTACTGGTAAAGTAAACTCTGACAGTTTCCCGTGGCTTGCAGGAGCCATTGGCACTGAGCAGCGCTGTGTGAACTACCTGCCCCACACTGCACCACAGCTCAGCTTGTTCTACTTCCAAGTAGGGCTGTAGTAACACAGCACTGATGTAGCAAGTTGGCATCAGGGACTCATTTATAATAAGTTCATCCTCTCCAGAATCCTGAAACACCTACAGGACTAAGTGGACAAATAATGAAAATTTCCCTACAGCTTGCCTACAAAGCTGGAAAATCAAAAATACATTTGGCGGGGAGGGAGGGAGAGAGGAAGGAAAGGAAAAAGGGAGGGAGGGAAAGAAAAAAAAAAAGTATGAACAGCTTATGGAGGTTGTAAACACATGTGACCCCCTGACAGCCCTGAAATGAGGCGCTGCTGCTGAGTGCCTGGTAGTATGGCACATGCTGTACAAATGTGCCTGTAGAACACTGCTTCGTGGATAACACATAGTTGCTCTTAGAGTTCAAAAAATATTCCCAGAGTTTCATCTTGTATTTCCTACTTTTAAGATGACCAGCCTCCTTGTGACTGAAAATTCTGACTGAAAGCAGTTACAGAAACATGGAAATACATTTTTTCCCCCTTTGGGGACACCTGTTCAGACCTAATGAACAGGTCTTAGACCTATGTAAGCCTACCACGTGGCTGTGCAATGACCTCCCTACCTGTGGTGCACTGCCAGTGAACTTGCAATTGCCTCTGCACAATTTGGGAAGCCCATTCTCCCCAAATCAGGTTTTTCGAGCCGTACGTTATATCCACTCTCAAGGAGTAATCTTTCTTATTAATTACCTTACAAGCAACATTCTTCAGATTATCAATACTTTGATGCTTATATGGTTTACAAGAAACCTATAGCACTTGGATGTAGCCAGCCTCTGAGTGGTGATAGAAAACCGTAAGCCAGAACAATATCTCCCTTTTTTCTACTGGAAATAAAACTACCAAGGACAGACCACCTGAAATATTAATTATGTGTGTTCTGTAATGTGTTAGTTGTAGACGCTAACACTGAAAGAAGGATCCCTAGATTTAAACACCTCATGGGTAGTGTGTGGTGATGCCTAATATTTCTTATGGTATTGAAAAGCAATGCTAACCATGTTTCCCCTCTGCCCATTATATATGTTTAATATCAAAGTATAAGCACTTGGCAAAGGAGTTAGTGTTGCAACAGTAAGCGCTCTGTTATTCATTTTTATTATATGGCCTACTAGAAATAATACACCAGAGATAAATGTATTTAATCTGAACATGAAGTGCACTAAATTCCTATTTTAGGTAACATACTAATACCTGTATCCCAAAGGGATGTTTCCAATGAGTGTCTGTGGAATATAATTCATTAATTAAACTACTCGCGGCACATACTGATACTTGAAAGGCAAAGAAGGGATTGCAAACTCTCCAATTGTATGCTAGTAATTTAAGATTCACTCAGAAATGCCATTATAGCAGATTTCTGAGCTGTTGAATTTTCCCTCTAAGGATTTTTTTTCTTTTTTGGCAAATGTTGGTACTCCTAAAACACATTCAACACAGAATTTTGAAATTATGTCTAGTGATGTGTGTAGCAATTACCCTTGTTGCTGCAGACTTCATTGTAAAACACGTGCTTGTTTCTAGGCATAGATGTAATTGACAAATTATGAATCTTGGCCTAGGTAATACTGCCATTATAACATAATTTATCTGAAGCCTTTCTTTTGCTTGAAAAAATAACATTTTCCACAACTGTATCCTTTCAAGAAAGGCATCCATGCTTGAAGACTATATATATGTTGAGAAAAAAAAAAAAAAAGAGAGAGAGTAGCAGAAAAAGTATTATGAAGTATTATATTTCTTGTACCTGAAATGATTTGACCATCCTAGCGTACAAGACCTTCAAACCTTGTTAATTCAAACTGCAGTTCGAGAGTCCTTTCAGAAGCACAGATCAGAACTGCAAAAGAATTAAAAGAATTAGGACATAAGTTAAATCACTTTGCTAAGGTTCTATACCACCTTTTGTCCAACTCTTAGGCAGCATCTCTCCCAAAGAAGAAGACTGAATAAGTTTCAAAGTCCTACATGCCGTTAATGTCTGACAAATAGAGACAGGTGATTTTCTACAACATGCAGTAGTCCACAGAATTAACTTTAAATCAAAAAAAAAAAAACTTTTCCATTTTCCTGCAAGGTGATGAAAGTAGGCACCTTCTTATGTACATAAATGCATACAATTATTTTTCCAGTTTTCAAGCCATCTTAGAATCTAAAACATATCACAGCTTTACTTGAAATGCACCAAAAATCTTGCACAGAATGATCACACAGAAAATAATTAAGATGTGGCTTGAAAAAATACATATTTGGACAGAACTCTTCAATTAGACATGTGCCTGTGACTCAATCCAGGTGAGAATGAGGCATAACATGACCTAGAGATCTTATGGGATGAAAATGCAATTTTAGTATCAATTATTACTGATGTTATCATTTGATTCCTCCCCGAGGAGGTCTTACAGTTCAGGACGACCTGTATTTCATCCATATTTTTAGAGATGTAAGTGTAGTTTCAGACACCTTCTTGGTCATGTGCTTAGTTTTATTCATTTGAGTAGCTGTACTTACATGAGACCCTGCTAAATCTGAGTCAAATGTTCAGACAGTTTTGATAAAATTCTTCTGGGCAATTAACTTTTATATTTTCAAGTTCTAAGAAGACTTTGAAAATGAGAGAAACAAAACCAGAGAGATTATGGGGATCTTCTTAAAACAGCAACGACAACAACAACCTAACAGCGACAAAAACAAAAAAACGGGATCTGTGGTAAACTTTATGGGGGACAGGTAGCATTTTAGCTACTGCTTTGAGTTCCTGCTGTTGTGGATTTAGCTTACAAACTAGATGATGTAATTTTATAAAGATTGGCATTGAACTTTGATTTTGATGTAATCCATGTCCTCAAGCTCCCTAGGTTCCTGAAATAGCAGGTTATCGATCATCTCTGCATGAGTAAAAATTGCTGTTTTTTCCAACCCTATTCCTGTTTCTTTTATATGCCTCTACCACTGTTTTCCAGATCACCGCATCAGAATGACCACAAGCACAAGCACTATTGTTAAAAAATGGTCAGCATTCAGTACATATGTTCTTTGAAGAGGACGTAAGGACTGGCATTCTTCTAGATATTACTTTTGAACTTGGTAACAGGAATAACTGTGGATTTTGCAACCATATTTTTACTCAGAATATTTGCATATTCACAGAACTAAGAGAGAGTCCATTAGCACTCAATCTAAGTATTAACATCACTATTGGCATGCAAATAAAGTCATTTTTAAATTATCTGTAATATTGATCTCTGTTACCAGCACATTCATTACACTTTCTCAACTGAGAATACAGATCAAGAAGCACATGGCAGTTAGCAGCTACTGGAGAAACTCTATAATTAAAATTGCAAGTACTCTAAATTGTCTTTTCAACCTTCCTTGCCTAAGACTAAACAGAAAATGTGACATTTTATTTTTTTTTCCCCAGAATATCCAGATTTATCTGAGCCTAAGGTACAGGGATTCTGTATCCTCGCTTGATGTTTTTTTGGGGGGGACAGAGGTGGGAATGAGTTTTATGTAGCTAAAGATGGGAAGAAAAAGGGGAAAAAAGGGGGTGGGGGGGGAAGGCACAGCCTTTATTATTTATCTAGGCTCCTGTCACATCCCTCTGCAAGAAATTATCAGTCGTATTGCAAGTGGCAAACTTGCATATGAACCTGATCCATGGCAAATTATGGGTCAGCATCTTAATGTATACTGAAATGCCTATTTTTATATAACTGACATTAGCTTAAGTCTGTTCCATTTCTAGTTAACTTCCAAAGTTCCATTCTTGCAATCCCATTCTTAATATTTGTGATATATTTCATGATCCTTCTTCCACTACATAACTATATTAATTACATGACAAGGAAAGCTAATGTTCAAACAATGTGAGAATGTGCTGTTTAAGTTCAATTGCAGAATTACCTTGCAAGCAAAACAGAAATGGTCACCTAAGTTGACTAAGTGCAAAGTCAATAATGTACTTCATTACAACTTTCATTTATTAATGTGTGCTGTATTTTTGAGAATGAGAGTTCATCTTTAGCTGTATGGCAAACAATTCTGTGGATGTCTCGAATGATCCCAGTCTTGAGCAGCTCGGATTGGCAGAAAATTTTGTCACTCCGATTGCCCCAAATAACATCAGTAATAAACTCCAGAAATAGCATTTTCTATAGCTCATACTGCAAATTAGCATGTCACAGGATTCTGTAAGAATGTAAATATGAAAAAATAGGTATGGATTCAGCCCCAAGAATCATTACAAGTAGCAGAAAAACTCTTACCGATAAGCAAGTAGCAAAACTATGTCCAATTATATTCCATCATGCATTCAGGTCCACCTCACTCTCTTATGGTGCTGCCAGACACTTACGTTTTCACCCATGGAAATACAATTCCAGAAAAGCTCAGTGCATTTTAGACTGCAGAGGAAAAATTCAGACTCACTAAAGCTAGAGGCCAGAAGTCATTGATTATAATAGAGATGAGGCTGCATGCCCACCTTCAAGATACTGTTTTTTATTAATTTCAGCTTCTATAGCCTTTTATACTAGTCTATAATGAATAAAGCTGTTTCATGAATGTTTATACCTACTTTCCACACTTTAAGGAGAAACACAAGGCAAAGGGCAATGAGGAAGGACATCAGATAATCTACTTAAGTAAGCTCTCTGGATCTGAAAAAAAAAAAAAAAAAGGCAGGAAAAATATGTTCTCTGTCAAATAAGTATCAAACAAGTGGAAATCAATGAGGCAAACACCCCAGATTAAAACCTGGTCATTTGCCTTATCCTTGATGTCCTATTCTTTTCTTTTCTCCAAGTAACCTGAAGTTTACTCAAAGTATCTATATAGTTCTGCTTTTCCAGGGTCAAATGAAAGAATTTCAACATGCACTCTGCTTGTTCAAATATTTGCTTACTCTTGTTAAGGGAAAGTGGTGAGTGACTTCTAGGTATGTGCTTTAAATTGTGCACAATAGTGGATCTTCAGTATTTAATTCTCAGTAAAAACTCTGGGAGGTTTACACTCTATTTCTGTTCACTGGAATAGCTCGTTTATTTATAAATCTGAAGAGCCTTCAGCTGGTTCTTGCTCAATTATCTCATGTATGTACTTGGAATTATATATACAGTTTATATTATAACTGTGCAATTTAATAACAAAGAATACATTTCCCATTTATTTTGAATGTCTAAATCTCTAGTGGACTTCTCTTAAGCCCTATATTTGTTACCTCAGCCTTTGTGAGGACCAAATTCATTAATATTTATATGGAATATTCAAATACCCATTACAGAGAGCAGCTTCAGGATCTAATGTGAGGTGGGGAATTTGTTAGAATTTTAGAGCCAGGTCTTATAGGCTACATCAAAACAAATTGCTTTATCGGCTGTTAAACCCAAACAGCACATTTGAATTGTAGTGCCCATGCATAATGATCTCTCGAAACCAGAGTCCAAAGATTGACTTCTTGGACTGAGGGAGTATTAGGCAAGCAAAATGAATGTCCATTTCTTTAGACTTGTGCCAGGTAAAAATAATATAAATATTTAAAATAAATATTATAAAAATAAATATTTGAGTAAAAGCTTTCTTCTTTCTTTTGATATGCATTTGTTTTTCATCTCACATAAAAATTGTACATGGTCTCACAAACATCAGAAAAATATTTTCAGATGCGGTTAATACTTTTTTTTTTTTTTTTTGGTATTTTAAGATGTCTCTTTTCTTTTAAAGAGACACTCTGAAGTATGGCTCTCCCACTAGAGAACACTATGATTAAATACAAAAAAAACAGAAAAACAAAAAAAGCGTCTTGCCTTGTAACAACTGGAGAAGCCAGATAGTATCTTCTAGAAAATTCATTTCCCCCAAAGTCAACCAATTTTCTGGACAGGTAATATATTTAATGAAAAATGAAATCATGGGATTCTGTTTTCCCAATAACAGTAATTAGTCATTTTTTACACCATTTGTGGTCCACTACCAAATGTCATCTTTCCATTTGTTTTACATGTAAGCGTAGGTAAATCTGGAAAACGAGATAAAAACCTGTCTCCTCATTCTGGTACTAACACAGAAGTGACATTAGGTAAAACATCATGAATAAAATAAATAGAAAAGTTTGCTAATTTCTACTTAATAATTGACCACAATCAAATATCAAAAGTTTCAGTATTAATACCCATACAAGCAATCAAGACACCATGAGCTACACAATCCCTGAACAACCTGAACTACGTTTTAAATTGTAAGGAAAAAAAAAAAAAGTTATAAAGAAGGTGAAATTATTATGAATATTTTTTGAGTCTAATTTGATCATTCCATCATTTGCATTTGAAAACTAGAAAAAGTGATGAATACCAAATCATCTTCCCTCCGAGAGCTAGCAGCATGCATGCATAAGTTATCTTTTACAGGACAAATAGTGGGTGGTTTTCTGGACAATCACTACCTACTTAGTGATGGGTTTTATCAGCATTAAAATCCTCAGATCCAAGAATCCCCAGGTATGGGAAATTCCAATTATACACATTTCTTTACATTTCAGTAATCAGTCTGACTGAACAAAAGAATGGTAAAATATATGAATGAATTAAAAAATAAATAGATAAATCCATATAGTATAACTTCAATCTAACAAGCTATCCAAACATGAAATTTCGTTCTCTGTCACAAACTTACCCTTAAAGCAAAGAGATGCCAGTTCCACTTCCCATAATCCTTACGCATCTGAAGCTAAAAACAGAAACCTCCATATGACAGAATTGCTCATGATCAAATTTCACCTCTTCAGTTATACAGAACCTGTCTTAATCTTCCTTTTTTTTTTTTTTTTTTTTTCTTCCAGGTACATTTTGGCTCTTGTCTTCTGAAAGAGTTCAGTTTTGGCATTATTCAGACAAGGCACAGCAGTGTCAGTAGTATAACAAACAGACAATTAATAGGACTCAGGGGACCAATGTTTACCATGGAGCTGCTTGCAAGTCATTTAAACTCTATGTTTTTGTTTCTTCCTCTATAAAATGCTGTCTTGACAGTAATTTCCCTTGAAATTTTGTTGTTGGTGGTGTTTTTGTTTTTGTTTCAGAGCAATTGGTAAAATCTGAGAGTTATTAACCATAGTTCTATACAGCTGCATGGTGATCATTGTGCCCTCCATCTACAGGTTTCAAGCCACGATCCTGAGTTTCTTTTCTTCCCTAGTTAAAAGTTACCAGGGGCCACTGCCTTTTAGACTACGAATAAGATAGTGCTACAAGCTGAGATACCTGTCTGCTTGGCTTTCTGTCTTCCTGCTGTTTTTACATTCATAGAGCTTTCTGATATACCATTTTCCCCTTCTTTCCACCCTATTCACAACAGTGTGAGGATAACCATGGCGACAAAGGACTTCTCAGCTATCATATTAACTGTTTTGTACTTCTGCAAGCATTTAGTGCAATTGACAAATAATTGAAGCCAAGAAAATTCAATCACAAACTAGATGGGAGATCCATCACTTTCCCTGAAAACAGCTGCATTAAATAACATGAAGTGAAAAAGCATCAGAATACGTCAAGTGTGACAGGAATCCAGCCTTCTGCTTACACAGCTCAGTGTCTTCTACAGGAAGCTTGACTCCAAAATTCTATTCTATTTCTTGTCTGGGAGTCAGGAAGTTTTAATAGATATTACATGGGTATTGGTAAGTGATGTGAGAAAATACAAATTCAGTCTGTAATTGCAAGTGTTTTAGTTTCAGGAACAAGAAGTTATACAATGCATGCAGGGCAATGCATAAGTATTCCAACACGTAATGCATTATTACAATACTTATTAAGACAACCTGTCTCAGGCAATAGAGGCTTTATTTAAATTAGCAAGTCACGGGACATAACAGGACTGGATATATAGAAGGAAAAATTCAGCACTGAGAAAACATTAATGGTTGAGATATACAGAACTCTTACTTTGATTGCCTTTACACTGATCCAAATCGCTGTTAACAATTGAAATGTATTATATGCGCCTGGGACTGTGTCTCCTGTTCCAGCACCACCTAAAGTGGAATTGCACTTCCCTGCTCAAGGTCTGCTCTGTCCTGTGCACTTCCAGGAACTGTTTGTCATGGAACAGGCCATGCTGAATTTCTTTACGAACATGTTGCAGGTGTCCTGAACTTCAGCTTGTGGCTTTGCAAAAAAAATGTTAATATAAGGTCTTGAAAGGTTTTGTGGTAGCAGCCTTCTTCTCTCTAACAGAACAGAAATGCTGTCCAAGGCCAAGCACAACTGATAAATACACTACTGGCCTACATGTGCTCGGCCACTGCTCAAATGCACATCAAAAAGCACACTGCAAAAATAATTTAAAGAACTCAAATGTACTGAATTGTTTTCAGATTGCTTAAGAAATACTCTTCTGGTTGTACAAAAAAAAAAAAAAAAGTTAAAAAAACAGTTATTGATTTGAGTGCATTTTCAGTTCATGTTTTAACATGAACTATAATGTTAGTAAATAAAAGTCTATTTCAGTGCAATTCTTTAAAAGGAGATGGATAACAAAAGGCAATTTGTTCCCATGAGTGGCACCCACTCATGTTTGCTAGTACTGAGCTGGTTTTGTATACACCAGCAGCCGTATGTGATAACAGAGCATGTATTTGATAGCTGCCCTAGTTCTGATACATCCTCTTTCATTTAGTTTAGCACCAGGCCAATATGCTCAGTATCACCAGGGTGGTCTACAGTCTTATGATCAGCATCTGTTTATCTAACAGTACCATTTTGCGTGTGTGTTTTTATTTTTGGTTACTGATTAGGACTGAGATTTTCACATTACACTCATGCAACTTGAGCACACAACATAACACCACCCACGACTGATGCTAACCCTCTCTTCTTTACTGCACAGGATAACAAAGCCAATTCATCTGAATAATTACACCATCGGAGGCAAGTGAGGGACCTGACCTGCAGGTAGCTACCATGTGATTTTTTTTCTTAATCTTTCCTTTAGAAAGGAAAAGAAACACCACAGATAGAAACCTTGATTATCCGGAATTCAAAGGGCTTGTGTGTCAAAGCAGCACTTCTGCTGAACTCTGGCTCCCTATGAACCTCTTTCAGAGTTTACATTTGTAATTTCCAGCTCAAGGCTCTCAGTTAAATTGTTTCAGCTGTTCATCTTCAGAGCCACCCACTCATAAGTAAAAATGAGTACCACAAAAATAAAATCCTGGCAGGAAATTTATGAAATTCATAACTCCAGAACAAAACTGGTGGTTTATTTTCAAGATTATCTTTTTTTTTCTTCATTTACTACTTGACATTTTCTCCATTAAAGAAATACTAATTATGGTACTTATTTATACAAATACTTCATTCTGTATTACCCAGAAATCGCAAAGTTATCATTGGATTTGTATGAAGAGGAGTGTTTTAAACAGAATTCTATTTTCTTCCATATGACTTAACCATTATCATATGGAAGATAACGAAGCAGGTAGTAACCTAAATCTATTTAATTAAGTCTACCAATCTGTGAGTCCTACAGCATTCACCTTTAATTGCTTTCATTATATAGCTTGATTGTGTTTGACATCATTAGGCTTCTAAACTTAGTATGTGCTGTAAATGGTGTTGCCCATGGAACGGGTCTCCTATTATTCCAAATCAGCAGATTTACAGTTGTCTTGCATCACGAAGCAAAAAGACATATCAAAAGCTAACTTTTCTAGGCTATACATGTTTTCTAAATTTCTTCAGAAGAGCTGATCAAATATAGTATGACAGTTGTGTCCCACAGGAAATTATTCACATCAAACAACCAGTAACACGTAAAAAATGTCTTGGTCCATTCAATCCTTCTGGGGGGTTAAAAATGCAATGAAAAGCCAAAGGCGGGATTTATTCCAATGCCTGATAATGATATTTGCAAAGAGCATTTATGAGTCAGAACACAAAGTTTGCTCCATGGTGACTTGACTTGCCAGCCAAGAAGTGCTCTCAAGCTCTGCTAATCAAGGGAATGAAATGCAGCCTGTGGGATCAGGCTGAATCTGTTACTCAGAAGCCGAGAATTTAGAGTTTTGTTGAGTTACCAGACCAGACTTAGACCCTTTTTTTTTCTTTTTTTTTTCAAAATATAGTTAAGTAGTTTTTATGCTTTGCCACTCCAGTACTAAAATCTCATTACAGTACAAGACAAATTAGACATGCAAGTGCCTATTAACAATAAAAAGAGGTAGGTGTGCCTCTTTCACAGTTCAGAAAAGTTCCAGTGGTTTCTGAGGGTCTTATGGACTCCAGAAGCCTATTCCTGAATAAACCATAATCTAATCATATAAATGTTTGATGACAAATCAGTGAGACAGATAGCTGTATGAGGATTTCTATTTATAGTTTTTCCAAAAAGATATCTCCTAGTGCAGGAATTTTATTATTCTCTTCTAATATCACTTCTAGTTTGCCTTGTTTAGGAAGTTAAAAAACTTCAGACATCTCCGGTCTTATATCGTCCTCTCAAGTAATCATACAAAGGAGTCGTTTGAAATACTCCTAGTGTTGTGTGTTAAATCACACTGCCTTTATCCAGATTTTTTTCAGCCACTGTTATTGACTAGAAATTCTTCAGTTTGACGATTTAGGGTTAAAAAGACCTGGGACTGACCAATCAACCTGGGACCGACCTGTCCTAATTTGTTTCTACTTATAAGGCAAAATTTGAATTCACTTTAAGTCAACTTTTTCACACAGCCTGTTGTTCAATCTTAACAAGTGCTTAAGAACTTTCTTCAAAGTCAAGCTTACCTGCATGCACTCGAGCTTCTGAGATTTTTATTTATTTATTTATTTTAAGGGCTGAGAAAGGAGCTTAGAATCAATGTAAGAAAGACCTTGTGGAACAGGCTCACCTACCTGGCTTCAGAGTTTTAAGGTCAATTGCTCCTTATCTCTAATAGAAATAGCCTGACAAGGGGCTTAGTGGTTAGAGTTGACCTAATTAATTAACTACAAAAGGTGCACAAGGGTCATATTTCTGTTGGTCATACATGTATTTCTGTTAGTCATTCTGTGAGGAAAATTAGTACAGAGCCTGTTAAATACATATAAATATATATATGTAAATAAAAGAAAAAAGAAAATTACCTTAAAGGCAAAAAAAAAAAGGCCACACTGTTATCCATCTTCTTAAAGTGTGAATTTTCTTCAGAGTGGGAAGGCTTCGGTAAGTAAACACTTATATCCCTTAAATGATCATTTGAGGCATGGAACATTTAGAGCACAAAAAGAGGAAGAAGAAAGCCAAATCGTCTTCCTGTAAAGACAAGTGGCCCTAAAAGCCCAGCTGCTTCCCAGTGCTGGGGAAAGGTGGCACCCAAGAGGGAGGGGGGAGAGAGAAAACTCTGGTTTTGCCCTAGAACAGGATCCTCCTGCCTTAAGCCATCTACTGCAAGCTGGTAAGCCTCAGGCAGGGAAGCCCCAGGACCTGCCTTTTAAACACCCCACTCATTTCCTGACTCCTCTCCTTGAAGCAGAGGTTCCCTCAGTAGCCCAGGCCCCCCCCCAAGGGTGAGCCACAACAGCCCAGGTCTCACCAGGTTTGGTACAGACCCTCCACCACTTTCCCACTTGTATTTCACTGCTATCCCCAAACTTTTCTTCCCCCTCCAGTTAAAGTCTCCATTTGCCTCTTTATAAGGGCAAAAGAAGACTTAATTACTCCCAGTCTCTTCCACCAGTTTGCTTGTTAGCTTGCCAAATTTTTTTTTCCTCCCCCTGACCCACGATGCAAAACATGAACTGTTTTGGGCTGGGAACTTGAGAGCAGGGCCAAGGCAGCCATTTCGTGACCAAGGTGCAGTCACGAGCAGCCGTCATTCTCCTGTAGCGCTTGACAAGACACGTGCACTGCAGCCAGACAAGGCCCACAGTGGCAAGGACAGGCGAGGCACTCACCTGCAGAAAGCTCACAGGAACAAACATCAACCCACATTTAAGACTCTCACCACTGCTGCCACATCGACCTTTCCAAGTTCTCTTTTCCTCCCCCTTTTAGTTAGCCCTGGTATTTTGGTGAACCAGAAAACAGCACACAAGCACGTGACTTCTTCCTTAGTTTATTTCACAGGTCATCGATCAAATTTACAGTAGGAGTATTAAAAAATAAAAATTTCAAACTGTGCACCACATACTCTGCAGTTCTGGGTTCAAAAGGAGGAAACGATGACACACGAAGTTCTCTTGCTTCCTCCAGAGGCATCATCATTCCTTTCCAACTTCTCACCTCTTTCCACTCTTCCTGTCCTGACTTTCTCAGAGGTTGTACGGCCAAGGCCAGGGAGCACAGCACAGATATCCTACGAGAGCAGCCGACTCCCTGATGCACACGACCTGCATGCACCATCTCGGCCTGCAGGTCACCTCCTCCAGCCATGGCCAAGAACCCAGACTACCCCTTCGTGCTCTGGCAGCCTCCTTCCCGTCAGGGGCTTCTGCTCAGAGAGGTGCCTCTGGTGCCGGGCACACACAACCCCAGCAGCCCCCCAGTCACGCCCCTCAGCGAGCCTGTGGCTCTTCTGGAGTCCACATCCTAGGGCTTAGTTCCAAGTCTGGGGGCGATCTTCCACGACAAGGAAGCAGAGTTGTGATGCTGCCTCAAAAAGGGAAGGCCCTTTCGGTCTTCTGCTTCCCTTTGCCTTCCCCAAAGAGCCACGAGATGAAGCACAGGCTGCTGCGGGATACCCCAGGATCAGTCCGTCACCTCTTGCTTTATGCTGCTGATGGGAACGGGAAGCTCAGTGGCTTCAAACTCCGGCAGCGAGGGGTCGATGGTTTCTTCTTTCACCTGCACGGCAATGACTAGCAAGAGACGGGGAGGAGAGGAGCATAAATAGAGGAAAAGTCAGTGCGATCCATTTTCTACCTGCCTGGGTCCACACAAAGGGGAAATTAAACCTTTATGAGTAACTGGGACCTTTGTCAGGCTCCATTCCCGTGCACACAAAGCACCTCACCCACCCCCTTCCCCAGCACCTGCCAGGCCAGGCAGGTGACCCGGCCACCAGATGCTCTTCTGGTCACCACATCCCTTGGTGCTCAGCACCATGGGCAGTGCTGATACGCTGTGACAGCCCTTAGAGGGAGCAGGACGTGACAAACACCTCTGACACGTCCATCTCCTTCCCAACAACCTCCCCCAACCCCAGCCTGCTCAGTAGGGCAGCCAGGCCCTCAGCAGGCAGCAGCAGGATCGAGACATCCCGCTGTAGTGATGCCATTGAGCCTCCTAGGAGAACCTTCCCAGAGAAAGCAGGCCAAGGCTTTCTTGCTCTTTCAGCTCTAAAGCAGCAGTCTCTGCCTCTGGAGGAGCGAGGAAGGACAAAGCACAGCTTGTCAGGGACATATCAGGTGTACACGAGAGCTGTACATGGTTATAGGGTTGAGTAACTCGGTCCCTTACTCTCATCGGGTGGTGGCTCTGGCAAAACCTTGATGGCAGCTTTTGCTTCTCGTTTCGTCCTCGAGACAGAAGGCTTCTTGACGGTCTGCTTGATCGTGCGGGTTTTAGCAGGTAACTTTTTTCCTTTAAAAAAAAAAAAAAAAAAAAGGAGATAACAGCATAGGGAAAAGTGAGTTCCTTTCCCCTGGAAAACCAGCACCCCTGCTCCACCGAGAAGCCATATGCCAGGGACCAGCACAACTGACCAGCAAGCTACATGGTCATTAGCTGCCAACTGGTTACCCCAAGAAAATCACCTACTGAAGGAAAACTAGATCGATAGTCTCAAAACATGCTCCTCTTCATTAAATCAAGGCACTTCAGCGCGTGCTTAAGTTCCAAGGAGCCGGTCCTGCTGGAGTCAGTTAAGAGCTTTGCTTACCTGTCTGGGTCTAGCCCTAAAAACTGGGCACGGTGGCTCCAAGGCACGGACACTGTAGCATTAATATTCTCAGTTTTAGCTGATGCTTTTATTTAGGTCGAATGTCTTTTACATTCTTTAGATGTCCCTTCCCCTCCACCCCCAGGAAGGAATCCCTTGCCCGCCTACACGATTCGCCACAGCGACTGCAACACTGACGACAACAACGACAGGATGAAAACAGCAACACGGTCCAGCCCCACAGCTCGCCTCCTCAGCCACCTCGAGGCTTTCTCTCCCTCAGCACACAGCAGCCGGGGTTGCTGGCTCGCTACCCTCCAGTCGCAAGGAAGAATCTCCCTCCGACCACGGACACAGTGGGGAAAGCAGCACACCTCACGCCTGGAAGCAAGCGCCATCTACGCCTCGGCCGACAGAACAGACTGCAAGACAGATCCTTCCCACACACACAGCTCTCTGCCCTTGGGGAACGGGGTAATTAAGAAGGATGAAGCTGAGCTGTCAAACCCACGGCTGACTCAGAGCATCCACAGCAAGACAAGGCCTCTCTCTCTCCTGCTCCTGATCATAGACAGGGTTCCTCTAACTGGGCCCAGCCTGCGAGCGAGCGGGAGGGCGCTAATCAAACATCACTCACTCTTCTTTCCATAGGGTTTCTTCCTCTTCTTGGGCACCTCCTTGGCCTTCACTGGAGCTGTGGGCTCTGTCATAGAGACGAGAGGGAAACGAAAGCCAAGTCCCATAACCAGTAGGTAACTGGGATGAAGTGACATAAGCGAGAAACAAGATACACCCGTCCCCCCGAGTCATTGCCCTCTTCCCGAGACAACCAGCTGGGGGGAAAGCGAGGCTGGAGCGCGGTCGCTGTCCTGTGCTCCCCCAGCACAGGGGAGAGAGGCCCCGTACAGATTTGGCAGGGACAGTGGAGAAACAAGATTCGTTGCCTGGGACAAGGAGAACATCTACAGAGGTGAGGCAATGGCCTCCCCGTGACCAGGAAAGGAACAAACTCTTGAGAGAGGGATGCTCTTACCTTTTACAGACTGAGTCAGAGAATTGATAAGAAAAGGGAGCAGGGGCCAAGCTGCCCCTGCGACCCGGCCGAGGCTGCGGTGTGCTTAGTAAGAGGGAGCTGTGCGGGGTCAGGACCGCCTGGAACCCTACCCAACTTCAGCAGGAGCAGTTCTGTTGGTGTGCGGGTGAGGGAGTAGAGGGAAACCCGAGCCAACCTCAAACCTCAGCCTGTTTTCTCCCTGCCACAGACTCCCCCCTCTACCAGCTGCTAGGCTGTGGCGGCAGAGGAAGACTGGTGGCAGCCAGCACAGACCAAGCCAGCAAGCTGCTCCTCCACACGAGGCCCCAAAAGGAGGAGCCGCTGACGGCGAAGGAGGAAGGCCACCTTCGCCTCTAGCTTGAGCTCACCTGGAACGACGGGGGGTTGGAGCTGGTAGCCCGTCAGCTCGCACCACCCCACGGGATAGATGTCTGGAGACTCGCAGTCCACCCACTGGTCGTACTCGCTGTCCCAGCCGTCGAAGTGGATGCTGAGCAGGCGGTGCACGACGCGCTTCACCGTGGCCACGCAGATGAGCCGCGGCTCCATCAGGTCCACCGCTTCCACCTTCATGCCTGCCTTGAAGCCATGGTTTGGGCAGTCCTGGGTGCGTAAAAGATAAAAAGAGGAAAACCCAAGGCAATTGCAGCCAGTCCAAACCCGCATCCGGACGGCAGCACCCTGGAGCAGCTACAGGCTTACGTCCAGCAAGCAGACAGAAAAAGCCCAAACTCAAGCCACTTCGATGCCCCTCCAGCCAGCTTACAGCAGGAGGGGACAACTGAACGGATCCAAGACCAGCTGCATCCCTAGAGAATCTCAGCCCAGCCTTTAGAAAACAGATCCTGAACTGGGGGAGCAGCACGCAGCAGTTAAGAGACACCTGATCAAACCCAGAGCCTGAGGCAGCGCTGGAAAAATCCTAAAGACAAGCACAGGCTCACCACTGCAGCAGTTTTTCTGATGCCAACCAGACTACTTCCACCCAAACAGCAGCATGACCACAGGTAACAGGTGGTGCAGAACCCACCAAGAGCCTGGAGCACCAGGAAACACCGCAAAATTGCAGGTTCAGAGACATCACGACATCCACAAAGGTGTGACAGTGGCTGCCCTGAGCAGCCAGACATGGGATTTACTTGGAGATCTCCTCAGAAGTGCTGACTGGAAGCAGAGAGCAGCCCTGTCCGACATCTTCGTTAAGGATTTGGATGACAAGGCAGTGCGCTCTCAGCAAGTTCCCCGATGACACAAAACTGGGAGGAGCAGCTGACACAGCAGGGGGTGTGCTGCTGTCCAGAGGGACCTGGACAGGCTGCAGAAATGGGCTGACAAGAACCCCACGAAGTTCAGCACGGGGAAGTGCAAAGTCCTGCCCCCGGGGAGGAACAACCCCAGGCACCAGCACATGCAAGAGACTGACTGGGTGGAAAGCAGCCTTGCAAAAAAAGGACCTGGGGGTCCTGGTAGACACCAAGTTGAATATGAGCCAGCAATGCACCCGTGGGGCAAAGTATGTTAACAGTATTTTGAGCTGCAATAGGAAGCACGTTGCCAGCAGGTAGAGAGAAGGGATTCTTCCCCTCCACTCAGCACTGGTGAGGCTGCACCTGGAGCACTGGGTCCAGTTCTGGGCACCCCAGTACAAGGACATGGGTGTACTGGAGAGAATCCAGCAAAGAGTCATGAAGATGATGAAGGGACTGGAGCATCTCTGGTGTGAGGAAAGGCTGAAAGAGTCAGGACTGCTCAGCCTGGAGAAGAGAAGGCTCGGGGTGATCTTATCCAGGTCTATAAACACCCAAAGGGCAGGCGCAAACAGGGTGGGGCCAGGCTCTTGTCAGTGGTGCCCAGTGACAGGACAAGAGGCAACGGGCACAAACTGGAACACTCAGGAGGTTCCACCTGAGCAGGAAACACATCACTGTGTGGGCAGCTGAGCACTGGCACAGGTTGAGAAAGGCTGGGGAGTTTCCCTTCTTGGGGATTTGTGAAAGATGTCTGGACACAGTCCTGTACAACCTGCTTGAGCAGGGGGTTTGGACAAGAAGACCTCCAGAGGTCCCTTCCAACCTCAGCCACGCTGACAGCCAGAGCTCTTGTGCTCCACCTAGCTGACTGCAAACATCCCTACACATCTCTTCTCCCAGGCAGCACTCACTGTGTTGAAGAGCCGTGCTGGAACAGGTCTTGATTTAGTCTTTTCCAGGTAAGTTTCCCAGTTGAAGGTCTTTGCATCTTGCCCTGCAGGAGGAAGAATTGGTCAGAAGGAAAAAGGCAGTCACTGGGCAGACCAGCTGAGGGAAAAGGCAGAACGGGCAAGAAGGAACCACTACAACTGCTTCCAAAGCAGTTTCATTAACTGGCACATTCGGCCTAGTTTTGGACTTCAATCTAAGGCACAGACTCCACAGCAGTCCAGCAACCCCCTCCAGTGGGCAAACAGGGAAGTTGTACAAGATGCAGCACTGAACGCCCATGTCAGTCACACATCCAGACCACAGAGAAAGGTGAGGAGAAGGAACTGGCAGGAAGAAGCATGGTGAAAGCAAACCACTAAAACCAATCTTTTTCCCACTAGAAGCAACGTCAAAGACGACAGAACAGCACTGCACCAAGTGCTGCAACGAAGAACTTCAGAGCAGGCCTTTTGTGGTATGGCCAGATGAGGCAGTAAAATCCACTCTGATTTTTCTGCAAAAAAATCTCGAGATGCAATCCTTCTGTCTCAGATTTATTCATGCAAGAAGAGAAGTGGTGACTCCTGCTACTTGTAACAACTGAGTCACGTAGCAATAGCTCTGCTCATCCCTCCTTGCCCTTTCACAAAGGGATTTACTCAGTTTGGGGATTGTACACCTCTCCCACTCATCCTGACCAACGCTAATGCCCTCAGGAGATGTAACTTCAATCCACAAAGTACCACTACTTGGTTTACCAGCAGAGCTCAGACGGCCTGGCTTTCTCCCCAGCCAGCCCTATCTCCCCCCAAAGCAGGCAGGGTGGGACCTCGTGGTTTTGCTTCACCTGAACCTCACGCTTCTCAGAAAAGCCCATCCAGCGGCTTCCGTGTGCAGGTTGGTACCCTAGACCACAGCCCAAATCTCACCTTTCGGAGGGGTCAGATCGATGCTGTTCTTCTGACAGAAGTTGACAGGGAAGATGGCGTGGGAGGAAGCGTGATAGCAGAACCAGTCCGAGCCGTCGTCAGATGTGGCTCCGTCAATGCTGATCATGAGATAGCCGTCCAAGAGGACCTAAGACAGGAGGTGAGGGGCATAAATGAAGAGCTTCACTTGCTCTAAAGTCTCTCCTGGCAACAGATTCCCCCAAGAGCTCCCACAGCTAGATCACTGTTGCCACTAGATAACAAAATGCAACGTTAACTGCTTCAGGATGTGTGGTAGCTTCTCCTGCTACGTTAGCAAGCACAAGCTAAACCCCAAAGCAGCAACTACTGCAGGGCTGCAATTAACACTAATGGCTTTGTGCAAAAGGCTCGGCTGTAAGCAGGCAGGAGCGCTGCTCTCCCTCACAACCAGACTCCTGGCAGCCCAGAGCCTCTACACCAGTCAGGTTGTTACCAACCAGTTTGTTACTGGGCTGAAGGGAAGGGCACTGCCTTCAGAACTGCCACTTCCTACAGCAGCAGGACTTGTCCCTTCCTGTCACTCGCTGGCAATTTGTACCTACCGAACACGACAGGCATGCCTGCCCCAACCTCGCTGCAGCTCCAAGCACTGGCCAAAGGGAACATTTGCCAGACAGAAGGCTTTCCTGGCACTCCCTTGCCAAACCCCACACATCAAAGTCCACTCTTGGGTTCTCTGAGAGCTTCTCGAGGGAGCAAAAAAGTCCAGGTCAGTGCTCTGCTCCAGGAGACGCAAAGCACCTCACTGAGGAAACCTGGCAGAGCAATTTGCTTTCCAACTCAGGCACAGGAGCAGAGCTCTCCACCACCTCATCAGGAGAGGCTGGAGGTGCAACCCTCCTCAGCTTCCCAAACCCGTGAGTGCTGCCCATAAAGACACACCCCATCACCCTTCCCACAGCCCTTTCTCTCCTCCAGGAGGATGCTACAGATGCCTCCCTTTATGCACTCCAAGAACCGGAGCGCATCAGAGAACAAACCTAGAGGCTGTGATGTCTCAGGTGAAGCCAGGGCACCTCCTTCCCCCTGCCCCAAACTCACCTTGCAAACCGTGGCCACACAAATGTTGCCCAAGTTCAGGGGGTCGATGGCTTCCAGTTTCATGCCTTCCTCAAACCATCCGCCTTCGGCATAGACAGCCCGTACCTACGGGAGAGTCCGGCACCTCAGTACTGCCAGGGGCATGGGACAGCCCCATCCCGACATCAACATCAACTGCCCCCCTACAGACAGGATCAGGGCTTCTTCACTTGGCTCAGCCCAAGTCAGGAGGGGAAAAGAAAGAAGAAAACTACACAGAGGCAGCCAGTGCAACGCTGTCTCTGCGCCAGCAAGCTCCTGCCAGGGCTCTGGCCAGTCACAGCTGCAGCAAAGCCTCCTGATCTCAGTCCCTACCAGTATGATCCAGCCCTAGGTCTCAACTGGTGTCTCCCAAGCAATCTCCTTGCCTCTCCTGCTCAAAGCTCCAAGGACTGGAGCCCTTAAATTGAGCCCTTCAATCTGATGCTGTCTTCTAGGTCTTTTATCTTTTTATTCTGCCTTTTCCCCTGGCCAACTACAGCTTTGACACCCCAAACACCTTACTGCCCTATGGCTGGAAGGGGGACAAAGAAAACCACCACTGCTTCCTTCGCTGTGGCCACCGCAGAAAGCGAGACTTGTCTTACCTTCTTAAACAGGTACGGGACAGCGTCACAGTAAATCTTCCGGAAGGTGGGATGGTTTGCCATGTCACTGCGCTTTTCTTCTGTGAGGAATGGAAGAGGGGAAAGGGAATTAAGAAACCTGCAGCAACCACAGTAAGAAAACATAATCATCTGTTGAGAATCTAACAGCTGTAGAAGAGCCAAATCAGAGATGGGTAATAAGAACAGGTCAGTCCCTCTACATCTTCCTGTAACGTGAATTTCAATACAGCGCTTGCTCAAAAGCAAATGCCCAGTCTTCCTGAGCACTAGTGGTAGCACCCCAAAATGCAGCTGTTATCACCAGGGACAGGCAGCAAGGGAGACACAAATCAAAGCATCAACGGGGCTTGAGTCTAAGTCCAGAAGGAAAAAAAAAACAAAACCAAGAAAAACGGTCTCTGGAAAAACCCACGTGGTGGCATCTGGTCTTACAGAAACCAGGATGAATTTTCTCAGAAAGACAACAAACACAACGTTACTGCAGATTCTGCATTCGCACAGCGTGGGGACAGACTACCTGTAAGAAACCCTCCAATCCCCTGTCCCAACCTTTTCTCTACCTAGGTGGAAAAGCGGCAGACGTGGCTGCACAGACCTTATCCGTCAGGTCCTCCCAGCACGTTGAGCCCGGCGTTAACAGCAGGACCCAGGCAGCAAGCCAGCAGATGCGTGCGGTGGCCTGACCCCTACCTATCTTCTTCATGCTGTGGCCCACTCGCCGTGACCAGCCCACGGGATGGATGAGGGGGCTCCACATGTGGCACCAGAAGTCATCGTCGCTGTCCCCGTCCTCGTAGAGGAGTCGCAGCCGGCCCCCGATGACCGTGTCCACCACCGCCATGCGCGTCCGGGACACGTGGTTCTTGTCCACCACCTCCACCCGCATGCCCTGCCGGAACGGGTACTTCATGCTCTCCGCCATCTGGCAACAACAAGCAGAGGAGGCGAGATCAATCCCACCCCGTGTCTTCCTTCCCGGAGACTTCAGAGAACAGCTTTGCCCCCACACAGCCTTGCACGGCCCCAAACTGGCTGGGAGACACCTCTGGGAGGGGACACGTGGGAGTGAGTTCATCAGGGGGGACAGGGGGCTGCCTGCCCCACACAGGACAGCTTTCACATTTTTACTGTGTTCAAAGGTTGAGCAACGTGATGATCTGCCAGCTTCAGTGCTAGAGATCCTGTACAGACTGACCCAAAGATGCAGGCACGCTCAATGAGCCGCTGGCTGCCTTCTGGCTGATTTTTGGAGACCTGCAGTTTGTTGGTAGCAGCCTAGCCCTACGCATCCACAAATAGTCAGAGATGTTTATAGAACACCTGACATTTTGGCACTGGGTGGTCCCAGAATGCTGTGAAACCAAGCCACTGTTCAAAACAGACCACCCAAACCAGCCAACACCTGACCCCAGAAGTTCAGAGGGAAGGTCCCCATCCCCACTGCTTCTGCTCATTAAGTGGGAGTGGGATGCTGGGAGGAGAAACATCCCGACAACACCTGTCTCCCTCTAGCACCTCCCTTCCATGACACGAACTCTCAGCTACAAGCTGAGGCCCAGGAACAAGCAGCAGTCAATCTTTCAGCTTCCAGAGAAGTAACGAAGAAAACAGGAGCTATCAAGGGCACCAGCACAGCTGCTCCCACACACCCTGAGGGTACCGGTGCCCCTCTGGGTCAAGCATCACTCATTGTTGGGAAGTACAGAGTAGTTTCTTTCCTCTCTCTCTGTGCTTCCATATGGTCTTTGCTTGTTTTCCCTCCCCTTTTCCTTCCCTCTCCCCCTTTCCTTTTCCCTTTAGTTAATTTATTTTTCCCTTAATAATAATTTTCCCTTAATAATTACTTTTCCTTTAATTAAATTATCCTTATCTCAACCCCTGAGTTCTTTTTTCCTTTTCTTCTTCCCCTCCTCTTCTGAGGAGGGGGAGTGAGAGCGGTGGCGGTGGAGTTCAGCTGCCCAGCAAGGTAAAACCACCAAGACCCCAAAGGAGAAGTTGTGCTGCCAGGGCACGGGGGCTGAAGGAGGTACACGGGCATTGCACAGGTCAGAATCAGACCAGAAGTGTTCCCCACGTACCTCTCGGCTGTATTTCCACAGAGCAACAGCTTCTCACATTTACCTTGATGTGGAAATCCACTGGGATGGTCCTGGCTCCCACCAGCTTCTTCATGAGGTAGCTTCTCCAGTCAGTGTACTTGGCGTGGATAGCTGGACACGCAGAGGGAGAGAGCACATCTTTACGACCAAGGGACTGCCCTACTCCTTCCCCCACCCCATCTCGGAGTCCATCTGCATTAAAAGGCCTTCTTCACGCTCCAATCCTGCACCTGCTCTCAAGGTGGACACCGTTCTGCAGGCTTGTCCCCACATCACCACTACAGGAGGGACTGTGCCAAGCAGACATACAGCTCCGCTCATCTCAAGTTGTGGTGTTACAGCAAACACGTGAGCCATACCAAGCGCATCTGCTTGCCAGAATTCTGCTAAATTAGCATCCCCCTCCTAACCGCTAGCTGAGCAAGGGCTGGAGCCATTGTTTTGCTCAGAAGCACCATCTGGGATGTAGGACCAAGAAGTTCCCCCAAAGCCGAAGCCCAACAACCTCTGTGTGGGTCAGCAGGAGGAACGGCCACAGCGCTGAGCCAACGTGCTGACCTCCCTCACCCCCCACTCACTTTGTGGTGGTACCAGGATTTTGCTGTTGATGGCACACCAGCCGATGGGATGAATATCCACCGTGCCCAAATTGCACCAGAAGTCATGGCCGGCGTCGTTCTCAAAGCCCTCGTACCGCAGGAGGGCCCTGTACCCTGCCAGGACAGAGCAGACAACCAGAAAAAGGCGTTAGAGACCAAGACTTTCTCTTCTGTCGGGTACCACAGGCTTATTCCCTACAGCATGGCCTTCAGAGCTCTGCACAGGTTATCAGAGCTTCTCCAACCATTCTGGCAGCAGAACTGCCATGTCCAGAGAAGGGCTACGAAGCTGGGGAAGGGCCTGGAGCACAAGTCCTGTGAGGAGTGGCTGAGGGAACTGGGGGTGTTTAGTCTGGAGAAGAGGCAGCTCAGGGGAGACCTCATTGTTTTCTACAACTGCCTGAAAGGAAACTGTGGGGAGCTGGAAGTTGGCCTCTTCTCACACGTAATGAGCAATAGGACTAGAGGGAATGGCCCCAAGTTGTGCCAGGGGAGGTTCAGGCTGGAAATGAGGAGCCGTTTCTTCTCAGAAAGAGCAGTCAGGCATTGGGATGGGTTACCCAGGGAGGTGGTGGAGTCACCGCCCCTGGGGGCGTTTAATGAAAGGTTGGACGTGGTGCTTGGGGACATGGGTTAGCGGGTGACACTGGTGGGAGGGGGGCGGTTGGACCAGATGATCTTGGAGGGCTTTTCCAGCCTTAATGATTCCGTGATTCTCTGAGGCTTCGCTTGAGCAGCTCTGCTCTGCTCTCTGCAGGTTCCCTCAGCAGCCGGCCGGGAGCCGCGCCGGAGGCGTACCTACGGTCTGGATGACGGACGCGATCCAGTACACTCGGCTGGGGAGCACGGCGTCGCTGTTCAGCACTTCCACCTTCATTCCTTTCACCACGTCATCCCACTGATCGAAGAGCGGCACCTGAGGGGGCGAGGCAGCCACAATGGGAGAGGGACACTGACAGAACGTCACCTCAGACGCAGACTGGCACGCTTTGCCCCTCCCGTATCTGCCAGCAGCAACCGGACTGTGCCAAACATCTCTTTGGGGTGTTCACTGAGGACCCCAAAAGGCACAACACTGTAGTTCAGTGTTGCTCTGTTTCATTGCCAGCTGTCCTATAATCCCCAATTTGTTCGTACTACTCCTCTGTAGTATCAAAATCCCCAACTATCAATAAAACTGCCCTATCTTCCTGATCTACACTTAAGGAAAACACTATTTTGTTAATATTAATGACTTTAACAAATCAACTGAAAACAAAAAAAAAAAGAACAGAACAAGTGAGTTTAACACGCAGAGAGGATAGAGCTACTATGATACCTAAAACCTGCCCTCCTTCCATTTCTCTGCCTTGGCTCCTCAGCCCACAGGGCTCGCCAGTGCAGTCAGTGCCAGAGGAAGCAGAGCTGTTGGAGGGGCAGCTGCTGCCAGGCCTGGACGAGTTCCTCCCTGCACCCCACCCTGGGCTGTGCTCACCCACACAAACTGTGCAGGCAGCAGGGATCTGTCTCCTGCCCACCTCAGTCACACCTACTCCTGCCCCCAGCCCTTGCCTATCACCACTGGCAGTGTTTTTACCAAATCTGCCTCTGCTTCCTCCCCCAAAACTCACGGACTCCCTTTCTTAGCTGTGAGGAAACCCCAGCTTCCTTCCTTGCAGCTCCAAACCCCTCTCCCCGGTCTCTCCCCACCAGTCAGAGGAGCACGGGGGAGCCCCGTGCATACAACGTGTCCCACGCACACCGTGTGGCACAGCCAAGAAGGACTCACATGTTTGAAGCAGCTGACTGGAGCTGCCTTGAAGCCATGCTCCTGCAGGTACTTTCCCCAGTCAAAGCCCAGGACAAGTGCTACGAGCAGACACAAGAGAGGAAAGTCAGGTGAGGAGGTTAGTAAAAGGCACAGAGCACTCAGCTACCCCTGGACTCCAGCACACAGCCAGGCTGGGGCCTGCTCTGGGACACAGCACTCTGCCCCAGCACGCAGGGAGCTGGCTAACAGCCTAACCGAGTTTGCTGCTCCGCCCGCTACAGGGACTGGCTGTCCCTAAAACCCACCCGTGAATGACTCGAGTTAAATACAACCCCAGTGGGCATGGGGGCAGCAATCAGCTGGGAGCAGCAGGGAGCCTGTAAGCCAGCACCTGGTGGGACTGGGACCACAGAGCTCACACTCAGAGCCCTCCAAACGTCCTCGTCCCTGTGGCTCTTGCAGCTGCACCTCCTCACACCTTGCCTGCACTCACCATCCTGGCCCGTCAGCGTCCCATCTGCCAGCTGCCCCGTGCCCTGAGAATGGAGGAAGGCCCCGATCTTGGCCGACCAGGCTGCCTTGTGCAGGACTTTCGCTTTCTTTGTTGGCGGTTTCCCCTACAAAAGAAGGAACGTTAGTGGTACAGGAGGAGAGAGGAAGCCAGTTCCTGCAACTGGCCAGCAGGGGATGCACCTCTTCCCAGGGGGGATTTCCGAGTGGCTACCATTTTTATTAATGCTTGCAGGCACAAGAAGTGGCAGCAAGTAAATATCTTCTTCCCCAGCTTCTAGGAGGCAGCACCTCTCAGCTGGTGTGCTTTCTCTAGGGACGTTGAGCAGAAATAGCAAAGCACTGGTAACGGCAGGCTGTGATCTCGCTGGACAGCAGCCACCCACCCCCAGCACACCGGGACATCCTGCTCCATCACCAGGGACAGAGGAAGGATTTTGACTCACCTGCAGCCTGGCCAGGATGCTGGCCTTCTTGGAGTTCGAGGAGTAGCTTCTGGAGCAGGAGACACTGCAGAAACGTTTGGTCTTGGAGAAGAAAGCCTCCCTGGTTCCCACAATGCCACACATCTCGCACACAGCTGAGAGGGAAGGCAGAAAGGTGTGAGCAGTTGGCAGGGCTGACGCACTACAAGGACAGAGCTAAGCCCAGAGGAGCTGCCCATGTTATGCATAGCAGTTCCCCCATGTAACCCAAAAAACGTTGTCCCAGTCTGATTCTGCTCCCAGAGCACGTTCAGGACAAAGTCCTGCATTTCAGCCTCCCTCAGCCCTCATTCTTTCCATCTCGCACAGGAGAACAGGCAGGCAGTGCAGTACCTGGCTCAGAGCCGCTGTCCTCTGTGATCCGCCCCGCGGGTGGCTGGTGCACAGGGGAGGTCGGGAGCTCTCCAGCCTCCCTGTCCACCACCTCATCATCGCTGGACTCATCCAGGCAGGAGCTGCTGTCGCTGCCCACGCTGCTGTTGTAGCTCCGGAAGCTGTCGTAACCCCCAAAGATGTCCAAGTCGTCCTCTTCCTCTTCCTCCTCACCTTCCTCCTCCGTCCGCTCCAAAGATGAGGTCTTGTGGCATAAGGAAGACACCACCTGACAGAAGAACCAGTCTGCTTTAAAACCAGACGTTTTATACCAAAACGCAGGAGACTGCGGCCTTCCAGCCTTTCCGTACAACCAGATGTCTCTACACCTAGACAGCTTCACAAGCTCCTCACGCTACTGCAGCCAGCCGGGGACAGGTCCCACCCTGTTACAGCAAGAGAGCAGAGAGGCAGGGACAGAAGGGGAGGAAGAGGAGCCCAGTGACTGATCCTCGGACTAGGAAAATCTTGAACCTGGCTAGAAATAAGAGCATAAGAAGCTGGGAAAAGGCGTTAGCCATTGAAAAACTTCTTTACCAAAAGGGTTGTTAGGCACTGGAACGGGCTGCCCAGGGAAGTGGTTGAGCCACCATCCCTGAAGGTCTTTAAAAGATGTTTAGATGTAGAGCTTAGTAATATGGGTTAGCGTAGGACTGGTTAGTGGTAGGTCAGAGGTTGGACTGGGTGATCTTGGAGGTCTCTTCCAACCTAGAGGACTCTATGTGAAACAAGCAGCAAGAAGCCAGCAGCAGCACGGGGAGAGGGCACGGGAAGGCAGACCAGAACCGCAAGGAGAGGCGCCAGGGGACAGCCGCTCATCCAAGCAGCCAACACCAAAGGCTCAGCAGCGGGTCCCTCACCTCGCAGCGGTGAATCCCCCCTGCTCGGTGGCTCGGGAGCCTTATCAGAGACACGAGCAGCGCCACGAGCCCTCACCCCCTGCACGCCGCCTGCCTCCCACCCCACCCCACCCCGGGCTCCCCAGCCTTTAACCGCTCTCCCCCGAGCCCACCCCCAAAACCAGAGCTCCTGGCGCCCTACAACCCCTCGGCAGCCTCACAAAAGCCCCCGAGCCCTCCCTGCGGCCTCCCCCTCCTCCAGCCCGCAGGGACCCAGCGCTGCCGCCCGGCCCCGGTCCCCGCACCCCGGCGCCTCAGAGCCCCTCCTGCAGCAGCGGGAGCCCCCCCCGCTCCCCTCCATCCCCATCCCCGTCCCGCCGCTCACCTCCCCGTTCCCCTCCCGCTCCCGCTCCTGCTCCATGGCCGCCAGCCCGCCTCACGGAGCACCTCCCTCCCCCGGCCGCGGCTCTGAGTGGCAGCGGGCGGAGAAAATGGAGCCGGCGAGCCCCGGGGCTCGGCCCCGCCGCGGGGCGCCATGGGCACTGTAGGCCCCAGGGGGCGCCGCCATGACGGCGGGCGGCAGGAAAATGGCGGCAAGGGGAGAGGCGTGAGGGGGGGGGGGGGGCGAGCACTCGGTGTCAGAGATTTCAGACAGAAACAGATCGTTGGTAAAAAGCGGTGTGATTTATTTTAAAGCTTCTGTGCGTTTATGGCATAGCTTCTTCGTAGTACGAGTCTGCCCCTTTGGGTTATTTTTTCCCGGTGGAGAAGCACTGTGGTCTTAGTCGTACTGCTAAAAACATTCCTTGTTCCAGCTCACTGTCAAGAAAAGGAAAGAAACAAGTATCTCTCCGTATCTCTAGCACTGATTCTCTTCCATGCAAAACCTACACCCTCTGGAGTTCCTTCTATTTCATGTTCGTTTCATTTTACCACTTTCATTGTGCTGACATTGTGAAAAACAAAACAAAAAAGTACTGAATGTTTCCACACTGCACAGATTTTGTAGTGCGCATCTAAGCAAATAGCATGTGAACCACGTGCACGCTTCCTCTCTTGTGCGTACGGTTATATTGTCTTAGTTGCAGCCTGAAATAAAGTAGCATGCAAAAGGTTAGTTCAAAGGCTTATGCATATTACAGCTACACCTGGATCGTGCTTTCAGACAATCCAGAGGCTCTAACAGGAGGCTACAGCCTATCACTCTAAACGCAAAGGAGAGTCATTATCGGATTGAATCACGTTGAGAATCATGGATAGGGCTATCCTAATTACAGAGGTATGGTGGTGGTGAGCTTGCAGAGCCTAATGCGTGCAACTTGATTGGCAAATTTCAGTAGCATGTGGGGTCCTCCAGGTTCAGGTTTCCAAAACAATCCTCCAGGGCTGTTAAGAAAGAGAAAATTGCTTTTACAGTATTTAAACAACGCAGTTGATAACAAACTAAATCATAAAGCCTGCTATTCTCCTGCACATACTGCTAGAAGACAGTGTACTGCATGACAGGCAAAAAAGATGGTTCCAGATAAGACACCAATACCAAATTAAAACTTCATTAAATCTTTCTACTGCAGTGATTTTTTTTCATGCAACATGTTAGGAGCTATTGCTGGTGTGTAGCCCCTGCTTCCCAGAGCTGAATAAGCAGCACTGCTCCCTCAGGTCATGGACAGGCTGACTCAAGGCTGAAAGCCTTGAAAGCCCAAGTAAAAATGAGTCCTGTATGGACACAGGACAGGCTTAAAGATAGTCCCCATCCCATAGCTGTTTGTATCTTGTTGCTCTTCTTAATAAAACTTTTTGAAAAATAATTGTATTTAAATAGTTTCATTTTAATTTGAATCAAATTTAAATTGACTAAGGAATATTTCTATTTTCTTTAACAATAATAGGTTTTAATGCAACATTACTTGTAATGTCTCACGCTCACAGTTGCCACGTGTCAAGCGGTAATGTGCACATGTCCACGTCCTTGGGGAGAGGAGTGAGTGTGCTCCAGCCTGACCGCTCTCCAGCACTCTGAGCCTCGCCAGCAGAGTAGCACCTTCCAGGCACTCATCCCAGTCCTCCACACATCTTCTTCTGGCCTCAGCACCATCCCAGAGTGAAGCAGATGAGCTATATGTGCAGCTATAGTGTTGCTCCAGCTATCCTTGTATGGGGCCAGCTTTCTGGCCAAGAAGCTTCATACGCATTTCTCAATCAGAACGCACTGAAGAACCACCCTTTCTAATTTGGCTTCCTTACATCTACATTCATGTTTCCTGAACCAGGGTCCTGTATCTATTATCATATAATGGACAGATGACCGTAAAGTCAGATGGTAGAAGGCTACCTTGCATGTCTGGTACTGCCTCTCACTGTCTCAACAACACTGCATCTTTGTAACGTTAGTTGCTGTCTTTAAGGATGTAACAGTACAGATAATCTCAAGAAACCAAGCCCCAAAATTTAGATTAGATTTCACTTTTCCTATCTCCTTCTCTAATAATTTTCCTAAATTCTTCTCTGAGCCAAGTATCTGTGAAACGATGTGGGCAAAATGCTCAAGAGTATATGGGAAAGACAGTACACAGTCGTGCTGCACCAAGTAGTAAGTAATCCAGCTGTTCTTACTTGCAGACATTCCTGGCTGAGGCTGTCCCTTGTTGGGCCCTTGATTCATGGGAGCCTGTGGCATGCCTGGTGCATTTGGTATCATGTTTTGCTTCTGCAGCCTGATTCTTCGCTTTTCCTCCAACTCCTTCTGAATCTTATAGATCTTCTCAGCTAGCAGGTGATAGTACTCTGCCTGCAGGGGAGGAGCACAAGTCAGGAAAGGAGATGCATTAAGTAAAGGCAGCGGGTCACAGTAATCAAAGTAATCAAATCAATCGAGGGGGTGAGGGAAGAAAGGGGAAAGAAGCTCTTCCTTTACAGGTACTGTCATGAAGCTTCGTGCTGCCTTTGCAAGACCCCAGCAAGTCTCAAGCACAGCACAACACCACAGGCACCACCCCAAGTCCCAGCACACCAGGCTGAAGCCAGCAGCCCCAGCACATGCTCTTCCTCAGCCTGGGACACTCGTCTGTATTTCCACTCCTCCTCCTCCCCAGTCACTGCCGAGGGGGCTCAGAGATGTGCAAATGATGACAGAGGACAGCATCTCACCCTGCTATTTGCCGATTCATACATGTCGCCTTCCACCTTCCGAGCGTATGCCACCAGATTCTCCATCCGTCGATCCTTCAGTGCTGCAGGGTCACGAATAGGAAATATGGCTTGGACTCTGAAGAAAAAGCACACAAGCTATTAAGTTGTCTCCAAACCAGTGATTCGTGGAAGAATTCTACAAATCAAAGCAAATTAGTTATAAAGTAGGTAGCGGTTTATTTCGGTGCCGGGCACATGCGGGATAGCTCCCAAAGGCATGCGCACCCTAACACAGCAACTTGCTTTGGTTATATGCAGTAAAGAGTTACAGATGCATGAGGTTTCCCAGTATGCCTACACATATGCATAACCTATCCCCACTTTGTATTACAATTAGCTCCAAGAAGTCCTTTCCATAAACTCCTCCCATCTGCACTTGCGCAGTGCCTTCTGCTGGTGGTCATCGGGGGGTTGTGGGGATGAAAGCTGATAACTCTTCTTCATCACCACTAGCTGACCCCCTGCCTTTGTACAGATTCAGCTGCTCCTTGGCTCTCATCCAAACCACAAGGTCTATCTCATCTGTTTTTTTGAGACAGGTTCCCCATTTTGTCAGGAAAAACCTCTGCGAGGGGCCCCGAGACTCGTTGTTTTGTCTTATTTGCACAATAGTAAGCAAAGACACTCAGCGATATCTATTTTAATGCAATTAAGCGAGCCCCCATTCTTCCATTCCTGGCTTTAATAATGTAGTGGGTTTATGTGGTAAGGTTTTGGTAGCAGGGGGCCATAGCGGTGGTTTCTGTGAGACGGATCTAGAAGCTGCCCCATGTTTGCTAAGGGCCCACTGCTCACCAGAGGCGAGCCAAAAAGCGATGTTGTTTTGCGCCTCTGTGAGAGCATATTTAAGACAGGGAAAAAAATACGCTGCGCCACACAGCAGCTGGGAGAGTGAGAGGAGTGAGGAACAGCCTTGCAAGTGCCAAGGTCAGTGTAGAGGGAGGGGGAGAGGTGCTCCAGGTGCCAGAGCAGAAGTCCCCTGCGGCCTGTGGTGAGACCCTGGTGAAGCAGGATGTCCCCCTGCAGCCCATGGAGTACCACGGTGGAGCAGGGCTCCATGCTGCAGCCCATGGAGGAGACCACGGTGCAGCAGGTGGCCCTGCACCGACGGAGGCTGCCGCCTGTGGAAGACCCCTGCTGGAGCAGATTCCGGGCCGGACCTGTAGCCCGTGGAGAGGAGACCACGCAGGAGCAGGTGAGCCGGCAGGAGCTGCTGCCCGTAGGGGACCCAGGTTGGAGCAGTTTGCTCCTGAGGGATGGACCCCGTGGTACGGACCCATACCTGGAGCAGTTCTGGAAGAGCTGCTGCCTGTGGGAAGCCCACACCGGATCAGTTCATCAAGGACTGTATCCCGTGGGTGGGACCCCACAGCACAGGGGACAAGAGTGACCGAGAAGGAGCGGCAGAGAAGAAGCGCTGTAGACTGACCATAACCCCCATTCCTCTGTTCCCCTGCACCACTCGGGGGGAGGAGGTGGAAGAGGGTGGATGGGCGGGGCGACGGTGCTTTTGGTTTCTTTCCTTTGTTTCTCACTTCTCTAGCTTGTTAGTAATAAGCAATAAATCTTACTATCTCCCTACGCTGAGTCTGTTTTGCCCGTTACAATAATTACTGCGTGATCTTCTCATCCTTATCTCAACCTTTGAGCCCTTTTCATCGTATTTTCTCCCCATTCCTCTTTGAGGAGGGGGAGTGAGAGAGCGGCTGTGGTGGAGCTCGGCTGCCCACTCGAGCGGAACCACGACAAATAATTACAATTGTTTTATTTAGAAATCATTAATTTGATTAAGCAAGCCCCCATTCTTCTATCCCTGGCTTCACCAGGGCCTCAGCACCAACACAAAGGGATGGCAACACAAAGCAGCAAGCAAATCATCTGACAGACTGAGGATTATTTTGTTATTAGCTACTCACAATTTATGAACAAGTTGATGGCGCATATCCGGAGTGACCTGCTCATGCCAGGGCTTGCAGCTGGCCCCAGATGGGAGAGAGCCTCCTGGCCCCTGGCTGGAGGTGCTGAGGAACATGGCAACCCAGGCAGCCGCAGCTTACTGAGGGAAGCACCAACTGAACCTCCTGGGAAATAAAACTGAGAAAGAGCAAGAAATTGTAAGAGCACAGGGACATTTCCGGTAGGGCGGGAAGATGGCTTCGGCCAGCTTGGGAGGGGTTACTGGGGAAAAAAGTGCCGCTCCCTCACTGATCTGCTCTGAGGCGAGCAGGGGAGGCAGCATCCGCCCTGCTGAGCCGGGTGCCCCCCGCCCCCTCCGTGCTGCAGACCCAGAGGCGGGGAACAGCCTGCCCGGCTCTGCCGGGAGAGGGAAATGGAGACCATCATCCGTGCGGCCATCATGGGTGCATGAGAGCAATTGCATTCTTGGGAGTGTCACGTTTTGGCAGCAGGCCCTGAATGTACACAGTTTTATAACTTCCTGTGTGGAAGCAGCCAGTCTCCCTTACTGATTCACGATCCTCTGGCAGAACCTTCCTTGGCAAAGGCAATGCCACCTGCTTGGCCGTCACATTTTTTTAATTGACAGCACGTCCTACCTTACATGTGAACACGTAACAGCCTTCTTAGATGTAGGAGATTTAAACCCCCAAAGATTTAACCGTCTGGGAGATAAATCCTTCAGTTTTAAGTATTTACACCCCCTACCTCCACCACTAAATTTACCTTTCAGTGCTGAGCTGCGCTACCTGTTTGGTTCCTCCACAAGCCTGGGAGGATAGCGTAGAACTTAGTAGTATGGTTTAGCAGTGGACTTGTAAGTATGAGGTTAAAGATTGGACTAGATTGATTCATGGAAGAACTCTACAACTCCAAGCACATGAGTAATAAAGTAGGTATGTGGTTTATTTTGGCGCCGGGCACAAGCGAGATAGCTCCCAAAGGCATACGCACCCTAACATGGCAACTTGCTTTGGTTATATGCAGTAAAGAGTTACAGATGCATGAGGTTTCCCAATATGCCTACACATATGCATAACCTATCCCCACTTTGTATTACAATTAGCTCCAAGAAGTCCTTTCCATAAACTCCTCCCATCTGCGCTTGTGCAGTGCCTTCTGCTGGTGGTCATCGGGGGGTCGTGGGGATGAAAGCTGATAATTCTTCTTCATCACCACTAGCTGACCCCCTGCCTTTGTACAGACTCAGCTGCTCCTTGGCTCTTGTCCAAACCACAAGGTCTATCTCATCTGTTTTTTGAGACAGGTTCCCCATTTTGTCACAAAACATCCTCTGTGAGGGGCCTCGAGACTCCTTGTTTCAGTTAATTTGCACAGTAGTAAGCAAAGACACTCAGCAATATCTATTTTAATGCAATTAAGCAAGCCCCCGTTCTTCCATTTCTGGCTTTAATAATTACGATTGTTTTATTTAGAAGTCATTAATTTGATTAAGCCCTAGTCTTCTATCCCTGGCTTCAAGATGATCTTGAAGGTCTTTTCCAACCACAACCATTCTATGATAGTGCCATCACCACCTCTTGCCAGGTCACCTTCCCCAGCAGAAGGGGCAGTCTGGAGGACCAGTATGTCCAGCCAACAGCAGATGATGAGACGCCACAACATCCATATGGCCTGGTGCATTACATACAGTTTACCAAGGCGGAAACCCTTTACAAGTGCTTTCTTAAGTCGCAGGTAAGAGTGCTCTCTCACTCCTTGTGGTGACAGCAGGGAACTGTTTGAGAGAGTTCAGCACAGAGCCACGAGGATGATTAAGGGAGTGAAGCATCTCCTTTAGAAGGAAAGGCTGAGGGAGCTGGGTCTCTAGCTTGGAGAAGAGGAGACTGTGGGGTGATCTTATTAATGTTTATAAATATGTAAGGGGTGAGTGTCAGGAAGATGGAGCGAGGCTCTTCTCAGTGACATCCAATGATAAGACAAGGGACAATGGGTGCAAGCTGGAACATAGGAGGTTCCACTTAAACGTGAGAAGAAACTTCTTAACCGTGAGGGTGACAGAGCACTGGAACAGGCTGTCCAGAGAGGTTGTGGAGTCTCCTTCTCTGGAGACATTCAAAACCTGCCTGGACGTGTTCCTGTGTGACCTGACCTGGGTGTTTCTCCTCTACGAGGGGGACTAGACTAGATGATCTTTCAAGGTCCCTTCCAATGCCTAACACTCCGTGATTCTGTGATTCTGTGAATTGGGCCCAGGTGATGGAAAAAAGGCTTGAAATCGTCCAGTACAAGCTTGGACAGTGAGCAAACAGAAGAGCACTTGAGATCTGTTATTTTTTAACGCATTATTTTGGGATTCTAACTTTTGGCAGCACTAATCCAGCCAGTGAATGTGGTTACAAGCCATGGCAGCATGATTGCTTACTGTTAGAGGCAGGTTTTGCCTCAGGCCTTAGGCCGCCCTGGCTTGCAGTCACCAGGCTTGGTGACGTGTCTGTTGCATGGCTCCCAAACCTCTGCTCACCAGAGAGACATTGAGTCAGGAGCTCATTTCAGTGCCACACTCCAGAAGAAAGGGGGAAAACCCCACAAAGTCAATCTGAAAATAAGCCTTCTGATTTTAACTCCCCACCCTATTCCGATGCTGAACAACAATATGCTTTTGAATAAATTTCATTCTCCCTTAATCCATCAGAGCCTACTGAATTGTGAGAGAACCAGCTCTGTGCTTCTGTAAAAAGAACCTAACATCTAGAACCTAGTCTAACGGGGAAGGGAAATGTGTTAGTCTCACTCCCTTGCCACCTGCAACACACTGCAGCCATACAACACACTAAAATCATCCCCCTGAAGCTATATAGGTTCTTGCTCGACTATGTATAACAGTGCAGGGTGTGGTGTGGTGTGCTCCAGTGTGGTTGGAAATGAAGGCAAGGGGAAGGTGCATCTGCCGAAGCTGCGCAGAGGCCATGGCACAAAGAGGAGGGAGCCATTTTCTTAGGCAGATGACATACATCCTCAGCATGGTCATTGCAGCAAAAGAATCAGTCTTCCCAGCATGTCCTTGATCCTTTAAATTTGTCTCAGATATTTACATACATCTGGGAACACTGAGCTGCAATTCAGTGCAACCTCCAGCACAAGGAACATCATGAAGAAATTAAACATTGAAAGGCAAGATAAACAAACCCTTTGTAAGAAGTTGGGTCTCACAGAAAAATACAGCTCTCTTTAAAGGAACACATACGTTTCCATTGACCCAGGACATTCACAGACAGTCCCAGAAGAGGACTGAGATAAAAGAAGAAGCCACTGCTTTTGTAAGCATCATGAGTACCAGAGAATGGCCTATAGAAGCCTCCATCATCGCACAGCAACGCATATTCCAAGGAAGAATCCATTTTAAAACAAGGCACTTGTTTTATTGCATAGTTGATCATCACAGTTTGGATGCAGAGAACAAGTTCCTGAATTCCCCTTCAAAACAGAGAACAAAAGTGCCATAGACACCTGTTTTTAGTCTGATCAACAGAGAAACAAGCAGTGCAGTAACTGTAGGTGCCAAGGCCATGCACAGATGCTTATTTCTGAACAGGAACATCCTCTCTCAAGAGCCATGGGGCAGGGAAGCATTTACATTCAGCCTCATTTCCCCACCACCACATCTGAGTCTTTTTTTTTTTAAAGTGACATCCCAGGGCTGGATACTTTGGTGCCTCTGTCGCATGCACCATCACTGTCTGCAGACCATTAAGAAGGGCAGTATTGAACTCCTGCTGTCCATGTGTGATCCAACAGGACATTAATGCTAGTCTCACCTGCTACTTAATTGCTGGCTCCGGGCTTGCACAAGGCGGCTGAGGCTGCAGGGTGGCTCCTGCTGACACTCAGGAGGAGCACAAGTGGATTAGCTCGTGTCTCCTCACAGGCTGCAGAGAAATTCAGCTGGGCTGGGCAGTGTGTGCTGCGGGTTTCAGCAGCAGTGCCACGTAAGGACAAAGACTTGTCTTACCTGTGGGTTTGTGTGAGTCAGCATACACCACAGGCTGGAAGCCGGTTGGGACACCAACCGAAAAAGCAAGTCCCGATCTTTGACTGGACAGAGATGTAATGCGACTGTGCTCAAAGCAAATGAAATTCCTTGTCTCAGCACAGCACTGATCCAGCACCACGCTCAGTAACTGATGCCTCACCTACAACCTGTTGCCAGCTCTCCGTCTCTCAGAGGAACCTTTCAGATCTTCCTCCAGCAGAAAAGAAAATGTGCTGCTCCATAAACCAAGGAGGCTGCACTGTTATGTAGGGATGAGGTTTTTTTTCTCCTTCACATGCCCCTATAATGCCTTTTCAGAAAAGACCCAGCACATGGTCCACAGTCCAGGAGCAACATGCATTATAATGGGTGAACTAAAAAACAAAACAAAACAAAAAATCAACCAACCAACCAACCAAACAAACAAAAAGGATCTCCAAGATACCTGCCCCAAAAGTTTTCATTAGAGAAACTTGAAGTTACTGACCCATTCACACAGGAAGAACACAGGATTCCCTGTCTGCTGCTCTTCACTCACTGCAATTGCAAGAAAGCACAAGAAAAGGAAATGCCTGAAGGCCCTTCAGCTTCAGGAATTAGGGTTGCTACCAGCAGAAAATGGGGCCCAGGCTACCACTGCTGTGTTGCAGTCTCCCTCTCCTGGACCTGCTACACTGGGCAGTAGTGTGGAGGGGCTGGGCCCTGGCTTGCCAGGTGTCATCTCCCAGGCAAGGCACTAGAGTCCTGCCTTCCAGCCCTTGGAGATCCTATCTATATCAGCCCAGGGATGCCCCTACACCTGAGGCCCTGTCTGCACTAGCCCCACAGGGAGAGGCACAGCACCTACAGACAGAGCTCATTGTTGCATCCCACATAGCTCTGTGCTCCCAAGGTATGCCAGAGCCTGGCACCACCCAGAACACCTGGGGTAAACAGGTCTGAGCCACCACAGCTTCACCAGGAGCTACGAAGGGCTTCAAAGATAGCTCAGGTGCCAACAGTAATACTTCCACCCCTCCAAATCCACCGTGCTCCCTACAATGTGGAGCAGAGACGGGAACCATGGCTCGTTGCCTATCAGCTACCCACAGCACCGGTTACAGAAACAGGTTTCCTTCTCAAACATCCCCTGTGTGCACAATCCCTCCTGGGGAGTTACAGACAAGACCCCGTTCTAAGGAAGTGCAACTAAGGCAACTTAAGGCAATCATCAAGCCCCTGTTTTTCTAGATGAAGTGCCAGATCAAAGTCGGCTCAGGCAAACACCAGTGGCAGGCAAATGCCTGGTAAGGCTGACGGAGCAGCCCCATGGCTTTTTGACAGTGGCTTGGAAATAGAAGCTGCTGAAAGCACTGCAGGTGCAGCCTGGTGTGCTCTCACACTTTCAGGGGCCAGTCTAGGCTCTGTCGCAGGTCGGGATCCATAGCATGTGATCTATTTTGACAAGCACAGGGAGAAAACGGATCCTTGTGCAACTTCACAGTTATGAAGGGTTGTGTTGTACAAAGGCAGCCACTAAGAGGGCTTCTAAAACCAAATATTCCTAGTCAGGACAATGTATCAAAGATGTATCAATGTTCTTCAAAGAAAAGCTCATTTTAAAGGTAGGAGGCCTCTTTGCACACTTCGGAAGAAGCAGTCATTAGGAGCAAATGCTTCTAACGCACGTCAGGATAGGCCACTCTCTGGAGAGGCCGGGCCAGAGACTTTGGGTTTGGCTGGAATTGGGAACAGCACAGTCAAGGACACAGTGTATGTAAAAAGACCGTCTCGGAAAGAGAAGGTTGAGTTTCTTCCACAGGAGCTGGATGTGTATCAAGCACTGGAAGAAGCATAGGAAAAGTCAGCAGGAGCTGGAACAGCTGGCACTGCCACATTGTGCGTGTCAGCCTCGCCATGGTGCTGCCACTGCCTTCAGGAGCCCACAAGCCCTGCACTGTGTGAGTAACTCAGGCCCTGCCAGGCTCTGTCTGGACTCGTCTTGGCCTGCCCAGAGCCGTGCTGTAGCTCATTTGGCTGTAACAGCAATTGTCTAATGAGCAGATGGCTGCTACCAACATTGTTGTAGCTTCCATACACTTGCTGTTTATTTATTTTTGTGACAGACAGCAGGTCCTACCGAGAGGCCCGTTTAACTGCTGGGCCTAGAGCGCAGCACCCAGAGCGTGGCTAACGCAGGGCTTTGCACAGCAGCAAGCTCAGGAGGCGTTCAAGGCAGTAACAGGCCATGGGGCATGGCCTCCAGCAGCCCCTGGAATAGCTCTTCTTGTAAATCCAAGCCTCTACCCAAACTGAGCTGTCCTGGGTGAGGATACAGCTTTGCAAGGCTCAGGCTGTGAGCAGCATTCATGGCTTCTCACTCTGGCTGAGGCTGGCTCGTGATGGCATCTTCTTGGAGACCCGTCACTTTCCGAAGTTTGTCTTCTCTGAAGTCTGTGCCCATCAAGTTGGGAACACAGAGACTCCCGTGGTAAAGGCAGCTGGAAGCTCGTGACTTCTGGCACCAAGATGTCTTCTGCTCCACCTGCAGATCTACAGGGTAGACCTCGAGCATATCAAGTACGGCTTCATGGCTCTGGATGCAGTAGCCATAATTATAGGGTCTTCTGCTTGAGGGGGAGCAACAATGCAGCGGCACACCAGAGATTTAGCTTTTATGACCGTGGGAAACTCTTCAAGGATCAAAGGCTACCATGAAGAGATTGGATCCACATGACCGGGGAGACAAAAACATCTTTGCTAAGCTGCCCAACCTGGGGAGCAGAGCTTTAAACTAGGAACAGCAGGTGAGGGATGGGACAACTGACAATCAAGTGAGGACAGGACGGACTAATTTGGCTGGTGGATGTTGCAGCATGGCTTTGAAAGGAGAGATCCTGGCAACAACAAAACACGGCAGAAGGGGGCCCAACCCAAGCGTAACAACGAAAGCAAAAGTGAAAATAAGGAAGTTCTGGGAGGACGGTGTTGTGGGGAAATCTCTTAGCTTTTCTGGGAAGTCAGCACATCTGGGTGTCTCTCTGAAGTTCTTTGTCATCAGCAATTGCAGCTGCCTGAACCTGCTGGGAATGTTTAGAGCACCATCTTCACTTCTGTCAGTGAAGTAGGATCCAGCTAGGGAACATTTAAACAAACTAGACACGCATTAGTCTGTGAGACTTGATGATTGCATCCCTGAGTGCTGAGGGAGCTTGCTGATGACATTGCAAGGCCAATCTTTGCTGTCTTTGAAAGGTTATGGTGAATGGGGGAAGTTCCTGAGGAGCAGAACAGAGCAAATGAGAGTCCTGCCTCAAAGGAGGATCTGGGGAACCACATGCCAGTCAGCCTCACCTCAGTCCCTGGTAAGGTGACAGGAATTCTTCCAGAAACCATCTCCAGACACAGTAAGGACAAGGTGACTGAGGCCAGTCAGCATGGATTACAGGGTAATCACACCTAGGCAACCTTCTGGGATGAGGTGATTGACTTGGCGACCGAGAGGAGAGCAGCGCATGTTGTTTATTTTGGACTTATAAGGCTGTTAACGTTGTCCTTGACAACATCCTGACAAACAGAGGAAGCATGGACTAGATAGATAGTGAGGTGAATTGAAGGCTTGGGATCACCGGCACAAAGCCCAGCAGAAGCAAGTCACTAGCAGTATATCCAGGGGTCGGTACTGGGGCTGGTACTGTTAGACGTTTTCATTAGTGACCTCAATGACGGGGCAGAGTGCAGCCTTAGCAAGCCTGCAGACACAAAACTGGGAGGAGCAGCTGAGACACCAGAGGGCTGTGCTCCCATCCAGAGGGACCTGGACAGGCTGGAGAAATGGGCTAACAAGAACCTCCTGCGGATCAGCAAGGACAAGTGCAAAGTCCTGCCCCTGGGGAGGAACAACCCCAGGCACCAGCACATGCTGGAAGTTGATTCGGTTGAAAGTAGCTTTGCAGAAAAGGACCTGGAGGTCCTGGGGGACACCAAGTTGAACAACGTGCCAAACAACTTGCCCTTGTGGCAAAGAGCATTGCCAGCAGATCAAGGGGGGTGATTCTTCCCCTCTAACTCAACACTGGTGAGTCCACCCCTGTGTCCATTTCTGGGCTTCCCAATACAAGAGACACAGCTACTGGAGACAGCCCACTTGAAAGGGCTGTGAAGATGATTATGAGACTGAAGCACACCCCTCACGAGGAAAAGTTGGAACTGTTTAGCTTGGAGAAAGCTTAGGGGGATCATACCAGTGTGGATAATTACCTGATGGGGGAAGAAAAGATAATGGAGCCAGATTCTCCTCAGTGGTGCCCATGGACAGGACAAGAAGCAGCGCACACAAACTGAAACAAAGGAAATTCTGTTTAAACATAAGAAACTTCAGTTCCTGTGAGGGTGGTCAAGCACTGGACCAGGTTGCCTGGAAAGGCCACAGCACCTCCTGGAGATACTCCTTTGGACACGGCCCAGTACAACCTGGTCTTGATGACCCTGCTTTGAGCACAGAGGTGGGCTGGACGATCTCCATAGGTGCCTGCCCACCTCAGCCGTTCTGTGATTCTGCAAGGAGTCGTTGTGCTGAGTGGAGGATCTACGATGCTAGAACAAGGGAGGCGGTGCAGACACAGTCGCAAGATGCCACTGCCCAGTGCTATTGCAAGGTACCAGTAACCAAGTCACTGGAGCAACTGGGAGCTAGGTAGAACCAGTTTTAGATATAACAAGAAGCGTGCAACATGCAGACAACACTCCATAAACAGCAAATGTGTATATAATGTGGAAAAGTGAACCAAGTGAGAATAGTAGTTGTTGTTGTTTTACAGTTGATCCCATAACTGAGGGAGAAACCATGAACACTATACTCCTTCCCCGACAAACTCACTGTGAGCTTGCCCCATTTGCAACTTCAGTCAGTGGCAGTGGAAGGGGCAGACACTAGAAAGTTGGTGCAGACATCCCTGAACTGCATGCAATTTTACTTTAAGCCTTAGTAACATTGTAGCTGGACAATAAATCTTTGTATTGCTAAAACTTTTCAACACTAATTGGTGATTAATTCTTAACTTTGTGTAGGAGTTCTTTTTGCTGGACCAAGTGGCTAACAACCTACTGCCATGCTGGAGCCCCACCCTTTCCCCAGTCAGCTGTGGTTTGGCTCAGCTGGTGGGCTCTGGTTCTCTGCTGAGATCAGGGAAAGCAGAGCAGTGAAGGGGGAAGGAACCCCATGCAAATCCAAAGTCCCCAATCATCCGCACCACCTCAATAAAACATTTGAACTTGGCTCACAAACTGCATCTACGAAAGAGACAGAGCAGCTGTGCTTTCACATGAAACATCTTGGTGATGCTTCAGCAAGTCACCGCGTTGATGTTCAAGTTTGGAAGATTTGTGGCTCTTTGAATCAAACCTGCTCTGCCAGGTGTTGAAGCTTCCCCACTTCAGCAAGGGCCAGATGCTGCTATGCAGGCCGGGACAAATTCAAACCAGATTTTTTTTTTTGTGCTAACATCGGAAAAGTTTGCTTGCATTCAAGCCTGTAAGTTGGGATATACAAAAAGCATACACGAGCCAGAAAGCCGGGTACACTTTATACTTGTCTAGTCAAAAAGGATTTTCATTTATGCTACAGCCTAACAAGGCCCAAGGCTCAAAGTAAAATGAGGCTCTGCATGGGTACGGGGAAGGATGCAAGCTTTGTCTAAAATGGAGAACCCAAGGCTCAACCATCCCACTCCACTGCCCTGGCCTTCAACATGGGGCTTTGTGGTTGCTTCTCTCAGTGCCTCCCACTGCAGATGCAGGAATTGGGGGCTTCAGGGGCTTGGTGCAGAGCTGGCCGTGCCCTCATGGGAGAATGCCAAAGCACAGGGCTGTTTTTTTTCTCTGAGCCTTCCAGGGACTTTCCACCATCCTGCTGAAGGCTTTTTGCTATCAAGTACACCTTTCTATCCACAGGACAATCAATCTACTGGTGCTTATACCCAAATACCACGCATTTTATTCCCATTTTCTAACAGCCTCAAACATCCATCCACTTTGCAAGACACCATTGCTCTTGGACAACACTTGGCTGCAGCTCCCTTCCATCCAGCTTCCCCCATCTTCCGCCAGCCCTTTTTCCCCCTGAGGGCAGCTTGCTCACACCATTTGCTGGGGTTTGGTGGACACAGCAATGCTCACACCACACCAGACTTCCAGACCTGGACCCAGGTCTCCCAGGTGCACAAGTTACTCCCTCTGCACCCAGCAGTGTTTTGGGAAGCCCGCAAGGGACCCACCACACAACACACGACTTTGACATGACAGGATTAACACCACGTGCAGGCAGTTGCACACAACTGGGGTTGCTACACACGCATGCCCCAGCTGAAGCATTTCTGTGCAGGAAAACCCCAAAACAGACGGAGGTGCCTGACCTGCAGCCGTCCCAGCGCAGTGCCTATGGGGACACCCACACAAGCTTACCTCACGCCCCCGCCTTGGTGCCAAAAGTTGTACAATGTATTCCAAGTGAAATAGGATCTTTTAATGTCACATATCCAAACAATAGTTCTCATCTCCAAATGGAAAATAGGTCCTTTGAACATCAGCTGCTCCCAGCCTGGCTGAGCAGGGTGCGGCGCAGCTGACTGGCACAACTGTTGAGGTCAGACCTCGGTTCTTTGGTAAAATACATGCCACGAACAAACGCGAATGCAGAGTTGTACCCAAAGCGTCCATTTATAAGACTAATCGTCACTCCACGTCCCTTATTATAGATTTGCATTTTAAAACAGTCATATACATTAAATAGCTCTCCAACTTCTCAACAGCAAACACGGGAAGCAGCACAAAGTCGGCCACCCCGCCAGTTTATGAACAAGCAACACATGTTGGAGCGAAGGGAAACATTAAAAACAGGCGTTCTGTCTCACACAGTTTATTTAACAATAGGTAATAAGAAATCAATTTTTAACAGTCTATACAGTGATCGAAAGTTCGTATTTATAAGTAATCAACTTTAATTGCATGATTTACAACAGCTGAGGGTTTTTTGCTTTCTATTTTCAAGTTTTACAGAAGGTGGAAGAGGGTGGGAAAAGGGCATGGGAGAGAGAGAGAGAAAGCAAGCATAAAGAAGAAACCCCAGGGACTTTCTCAGGTTAAAATCATCCCATTGGAATTGTTTCTTACCCTCTTTTTTATTTTTTTTCTTTTGTTAGATGTAAAAATAACGAAAAAATTCTTTCAAGAAAACAGAAACCACAATATATATACTACATCCATTTGGCAGCTGCCCCTGTGTATTTGCAAAAATGTTGTTTTCTCTCTACATGTACAAATTATTTTAATACTTGAAGTTTTTTTTTAAGCTCAGACTCTTGTATAGAAAATTCTTGGAGGACAAAAGTAGACTTCAGGAGGGGACTGAGTTATTTAATATTTTTACATTTTTCAAAGAATTGACATATTTCCAACCAAAGAGGAAAAGATTGGTATTTACTTTAATATATATATATTTATATATGTAATGTATTTTTAAAGCAACATTAACCCCTTTTGTCCTCCGGTTTTAGGAATAGTTTCTCCTGTGTTGTTGTCTTTAAAATGTTTTTGTTGTTGTTTTTTTGCAGTGACATGAAGAAAAACCAGAATAGGGAAAATGTTTACCATCTGCCTCAGTAAATAATAACTATCAATATTACATATTTTCATTAATTTAAAAAAAAAATAAAACCTATTGGAGGCATGAGTAGGGTGTCCTTTGGTGAACAGCCAAAAGATCACCCTCTTCCCCTGACCTCCCCAACGCACACGAGGAAAAAAAAAAAAAAAAAAAAACAAGAAAAAGGACTGGTTATGATTCCAGCCATAACAAAAATATATTCTTTGTACTCTACTGTCCCTCAGGTTCGTTGTTGGTTTGTTTTTAAAACCACAAACTACTGCTGCAGAGTTCAGATGTGTCCAGGGAAAAATGTTGTTTTAGCTAAGAAAGATTCAAAAAAATTTGTCTTCAGTACAAAAAGTCTTGAGAAAATAAGTTTTTTTTCTTTTTTTCTTTTTTTTTTTTTTTCTTTTTTTGCTCCCAAAATGCTACAACGTGTCTAGTGTATGTCTAGTGTACTCTGTGAAAGGTTTGAATTCAAGTCTGAGTTCTCGGAGCTGAGCCCCAGTTCCGTGGCGCTTGTACCATGGAGGCCTGCCATGCCGGGATTGCTAGCAAGCTGGGAAAGCATTGCACTCTGGTCCGGGCTGGCAAAGTGCCCTTGATCCATGGGGTTAGCCTGGGCAGCTACCAGTCCTGGATGTGGGGAGCTGGTCTGCGGGGAGACGTGGTGTGGAGAAGGCTGAGGTTGCATCCGGGGGGACGGGCTGGAATGGGGGGGCTGGGACTGGGGCCGCGGCGAGGGTACGGGCTGCGGAGAACGCACTTGGTTGGTGAGCGATGAAGGGAGCTGCTGGCCCTGGAGGTGTGGGGACTGGGCCTGGGTGGGGAGCATGTGCTGTTGGGGGCTCATAGGATTGGGCTGAGCTGGGGACCCCATCTGCTGCTGAAGCAGCCTCTGCTGGAAAGCCTGCTGCAAACTGGCTCCTGTCTCTGCACTCATCGCCTGGGGGAGCTGGCTTATCTGTCCCATGTTTCCTTGCTGCATCTGCTGCATGTGGTGCTGCATTCGCTGCTGCTGTTGCTGCTGTTGCTGCTGCTGGGGGTACCCCACGCCCTGGGGCTGCTGGAACTGGTTGTGGTTGGCCATCCCCGGCCCCAGCGCGGGTCCCGCTCCTTGCTGCTGCTGCTGGCGCTGCTGCTCGATCATCTGGTGCCGCCTCATCAGGAGGTCGCGGAACTGGGGAGCCATCCCCGAGTGATTCATGTTCATCTGCTGCGCCTGAGGATTCATCCCGGCCATGGCCTGCTGCGGCTGCTGCTGCGGCTGCTGCTGCGGCATGCTGGGCCTCTGCACGCCCGCCTGCATGGGGTTCATGTTCTGCATGGCGGGGTTGGGGTGCACCCCCGCCTGCTGCCCTTGCATGGCCTGCTGCGGCTGGAGCCCCGGCTGCCCCTGGGGCATTCCGGGCTGCCCCGGCATCCCCTGGGGGTTCTGGGAGCCCGCGTACTTGGCAGCCCGCTGCTTGATGAAAGCGGCCAGCAGCTGAGGGTTGGAGTGAAGGATGTTGAGCACCTGCTGCTGCTGCATGGGTGAGCTGGGAGACCTGAGAGTCCGCAGGAGGTTTTGTAAGGCTGCCTGGGGCAGAGGTGGTTGTTTGGGCTGAGCGGCGCCAGGGACCTGACCCATCCCTGGCTGAGGTGCCATATTCATCGGCTGACCCGGCTGGGCCACGGACATCATGGATGGCCTCTGCATCCCCGGCTGCAGCTGAGCTTGGGGTAAGCCCCCCTGCACCCACGGCGGCTGCTGCTGGATTCCTGCCGGCCCCATGCCTTGATCTATATGGCCGCCGGGACCTCTGGCTATCTGCGGAGGGTTCATTCCCATCGGCGGCATCTGGGGCATCTGGTGCTGAATCGGCCTCTGGAAAATCTGAACCTGGGCCATCTGCCGCTGGGTCTCCGCCGCCCGCTGGATCTGCATGGCCATTTCCACCGCTGCTGGAGGAGGCCCCTGAACCGGCGGCTGAGGTGGCTGGGGTGGAGTCGGAGGAGTCACCTGGCCGCCTGCCTTGCCCTGGGACACAGCGCTGGGGGGCTGAGTTCTCGGCATGGAGTAGGGCGGCATGCTGTTGGGAGGCGCGGGCTGAGGCTGCGAGGCGGGCTGCGGCGGAGGCTGGGGCTGCGGGGTTTGCGGCGTCGGGGGCTGCTGGCCCGTCGGAGTCGTCGGGGTGGCTGGTGTGGGCGAGGGCAACCCCTGCTGCTGGCCCACCACACCGGTCCGCTGCATGCTCGCCATCCTCCTTCGGAGCATCTGCGCCTGTTGCAAGCGGTGCTGAAGCTGCTGCTGCCGCAGCTTGTGTTTGATGTTGAGGCAGAAGGGCACCGGGCACTTGTTCTCCTGGCAGTGCTTTGCGTGGTAGCAGCAGAGAGCAATGAGTTGCTTGCAGATGGGGCACCCGCCGTTGGTTTTGCGTTTGCAGCCTTTGGTGTGCTGGACAACCCGTTTCATCTTCTGACAGGACGGCAGCGAGCAGTTGGCATTGCGGCACTGGCAGGCGTGGACCAGAGACTGGATGCAGCGCTGGATGCTCAGGCGCCGCGAATCACCGGGGCTCTGCGTGGTCGCAGTCTGCTGGTTGTTGCTCTCGTCATCTAGACCAAGGCCTAACTTCTCCATCTTGTGGTCGTGATTCTTAGTGTTATAGCAGGTGATGCACAGGTCGTAATCCTGGAAAGACAACGAAGGCAGAGTTATCAGTGATCCCGTAACTCCATACAATAAAATAAATGCCGTGCTACCCCAACAAGTTGCTCCCTGACTGTTCCTTCCAGGCAAATTGTTGCTTGAGGGAAAAATTTATTTTTTCAGGCTACGTTGAGGTAGCAGAGAGGAATAAACCCAAATTATTGCCAGGGAAAGCACATGGGTGTAAGGGTGTCTGAAATTTACACAAATAGCTTGAAAAACAAGTTTGCTCTGGGTTAGTAAGTCACATGTGATTCAGCTGGGCTGGAAAAATCCCTCTCTTTCCTGATTTAAAAAAAAAGAAGAGAGAGGCAAGGAACAAACAGCTGCCCATCTACTGCCTCTTCAAAAGGAGTACCTTTTCTGTCACTCTTGACCAATTTTCAAAGAAAGCAGAATGAAAGCTGCATTTCCAAGTGAGTTAAACTGCAAAGCGTACTGACAGAAGAATAGAACAGCATTTACATTCTGTGAAAACAACAGCCAAAGAGTCCGGGCTCAGTAACTGATTTTAAGAAGATCCAAGTCCTCAGGATTCATTAATCCATAGGAAATTTGGAATTTATTTTCCAGTATATATTGCAAAATGAGAGTATCAAATTGTAACTAGGGATTTTCAGAACTGAATCCAAGGTAGTCATTTAATTCCAGCAGGCTACAAAATTAAATTAAGCCAGATTCAGGATTATTCCAGCTTCTGGAGGACACAGCATTGACACAGGTCACTGGGCTTCATCTTCAAACACCCTGGGTATTGCAAACACTTCTAGGACAAGTATGCTGTTTGCTACTACAGACTGACAACAGTTTAGCAGAATAGTCACACAAGTACAGGAATCTGTTTTATAGCACAACAAAATCTCTGTATTGGTAAGCTGATGAAGAACCGTATTTAGAGAAATATCGCAGCACCACTCTGACTCTGGAGGAAGAAAGGAAGAATTGCAATTCAGAAGAATCAAGTAAGCCCACTATTACAACTCAAGCAATCGCTACAGTTTCCAGCTGCTTAAGCAGCAGTACCTTAAATGAACTATGGGAAACACCATTCTGCTATTTTAGTTCTTCACAGCGTTAAAGTAGGAGACAGAAATCATATCAAGTAGTCAACTAATAGCATTATCTGATACAGAAAACATTTCCTCTCTTTTCTAACTGCCAGAAGATGAGCTGTAGAGATCTTTTTCATTAGTTAATATTGTGAAATTAGTTGAAGAGCACTCTGGGCACAGAGATACAGGCACACGAGTAGGGAAAACTTCACCAAGCATACCTCACAAACAGTGCAGTGCCATCTGGTCTCCACATGATGCTTGCACTCATTGCAGGTGTAAACAAAGCGGTCTTGGCTCTGCGTATGCAGCTCCACCAGCATGCACATGGTCGACCACTGAGCCCTTCGTAGTGAGGAGAACTCCAGGTGCTTGTCTCTAGCAAGGGTTAGGAAAGCATCGCGCCCGTCCATCAGGTCACATGGAATGAGTGGGTCAGGCTCAACGATGGCAGGCAGGGAGTTGGCTGCAGGGCCAGCAATGAGACGGATGACAAAAAAGACCTGAGAATCAAAGAAAAAAGAGTTAATGCCAGAATTTAACAAGATGTTTTCTTCACCAAACTACATTACACCGAGTGCACAATTCCAGGCCCAGCTAACACTCAAATGATGTGCTGCTAAGGTGGTATGTTTGTAAGGATTGAGAGATTTCAAACCGCCGGGTGCACTGCAGGGTCACCTTCAGAAGCATTAGGTAACGTGTGCTGGACTGAACAGACTAACAGTCTGGACTGCCACAACAGTTTTACTGCTAGGAATTTCCTTACACATGTGCACAGTTGGATTAAACCCACTGCCCTCATAGCAAAGAACGCCCTGACTTACTGGTACCTTTGTCTGGTGGGCCACCCATTTCCCCAGCCATACCTGTATGATTTACAGCACACTGATTTGTTGAAAGTACTAAGGTTTTGTACACTTGCGTACTTAAGTACAAACTATATTTCTCATTCTATCAGCTCTCACCTCCTTGTGTTTCTCCATAGTGGCATACAGCTTCTGGGAGAGGTCATTGGACACATTGGGCATGCCAGGCTTCTTCTTATTGCCACGACTCAAACTGCTCTTGTTCTTACTTGTCTTCTTATTGTTCTTCTTTTTGGCATTTTTGCTGTCTCCTTTGCTCACCTGGTAATTTTAAAGGCATTTTATGTCATGTATCTTTATGTCATGTATCTAAGTTACACCACATCAACATTTTATTACTTTCACACCTTTTATAACTGCAGGACTAAAACTCACAGTAATTCACTCCAAAGACACTTACCATGGTGTCCCCTGAAAGGAAGTTAAGATTACATTAATTCCACTGGAATCACTCCATAAGATAACAAGATCAGCAATGCATAGCTCCAAAAGCACTAAAAGCATAAATGCTTAGGAGGGATAAAGGGATAAAGAGCACTAAACAATATTTATCGAAAGTTGTTCGTCTCTGACAGCTGAATGCTGAAGAACCTGAATAATCACAAATGGGTTCAGCAAATGGCCCTCGCTGCATTTTAAAACTAAAAAAAGCAGAATTAATATTACACTAACTGTAGGTAAGAGACTTAATCACCTAGATTTACCTTGTTACACCCCTCTGTCCAACAGTTCTTAACTGTATAATATTAAACTGATTTTTATATTAAGTTTTTCTTCCAAGTCCAAAAGGCCTTAGCAATATCATTTCTAGTATGAGGATATGATACGAGGAAGGTGCAACAGTTAAAATGGGTCAGCTTCACTTCAGTTATAATCAATTAGCAATGAACAGTTTAATCTGTACGTCTGAGAGAGTCTCTCAAAACACTAGAGCATATGATAGTCAAGAATCAAAGCAATTCTTAATTCAAATAAGCTTTTAGCTAAGCTTAAAATAACTTTGTCAGGATGGAAATTTCCAGTGAACACGAATGATTATCACTTAATTTGAGTCCACAGATTATTATTGCCTAAGATTTCATTGAAATCTGGGGTAAATAACAAGTTCAATTTATTTTTAGTAACAAGGTTGAACAGCAATATGCTGCAAGCTTTCCCCACCATGAGTTTTTGGACCAAACTGCTGTGAAAGATCAACATAGGCACTGAGAAGCATCACACACACAGCTAGGTCAGGTTCCTCAACACTGGTTTCTGATAGATGAGAGAGATGTGAACCTGCAACTATGCCAAGTGGGGAAAAAAATGACATGAAATGATGCCTCCCCAAGTAACTACTTATTGCTAGTTATTGCAAATTCAGTATCAAGTTGCCTAATTCCCAGATGGCTCAAACTTAGTTTATGCAAAAGCCTTGAAAGGAGGCGTTGCAAAGAGCAGCACAACTAGAACATGTGGTTCTCCTGCAACATTAAACTAACTTTTTGATGCAGAAATCTTTTAGGAGAACGCTGACTCTAAACCAGAAAAAAATTCAAATATCTCATAAGATGAGGAAGCAGCAGCATTTAAACAAGAGTTAACTAGTAAGTTCTACTGTGTGAGTAGGATTACTTTTCACCACCTCTTCCACAAAGAGCTCAACAAAGCAAGGACAAATGTATGAATTCCACATCTGCTCATTTTCAAATTTATTTTTGAAGAGGTATAGCTTTTTTTGTTCTGTGTGGAATGCGAAAGGATATTTTTTGCATGTTCTCCTAAAAAAAATTGCACAAGATACTAGCAAAAAAAATCTGTAGTTTAGGTAGCCCTACAACAATTCAACAGTATTTTGTGCTTTACATCCTCAATACTGTAAAGCTTGCCACTTAAAAAACAAAACCCTCAGTTGAGTAAACCACTAAATCAGAGCTGTCTTGCTTTCTCCAAGTGTTCTGCTAAGATCACTGTTGTAACATCTAGGTTGGAAAGGAGAGACACTGTCCAGAAGCTAAAGCTTAAGGAAGAAGCTTCCAAGCCAGGATGAGCTTGCAGCATGAACATGGATAATTGGATTTCAGCAGCAAAATATTCAACTAACAGTTGTTTCACTTTAATTGACTTTGGTAATTAGTTAGGTTTATAGCCATATGAACAGCCACTGCTAATAGAAATGTAGCTGATATTCTACCAAACTGTTAATTTATAAAACGTAAATTTGAATTTTCCATTACAGCAAAAGGTGAAAAAGCCAGCCATGCAAATAGCCTAGTAGTGTTTTGTGTGTTTTTTTTTTTTTTTTTTAAATATTCAAATGACTATAGGTAATCACAACTTTTACTTTAGATCATGAAATAATGGAAGCATTCTTACATCCGTGCTTTCATTACTAGTGTTCTCTTCTCTCTTCCGTTCTTCTTCCTCTTGCTCGAGTTCCTTAATACTCTCCTCTAGAACATTCGGCCAGAAATCCCCTTCAAAGTAAGGTAGCTCTTTTGCACTTGTTAAACGGTCTTCTGTCGCCTGCTTAAATATATCCTGAAAAAAGAAAACAACATCTGGTTACCACTATTACAAATCAAGTGAGTAAAGACAATTTTCAATACATGATAAAAAGGCACTAAGATCTATAATCACTGACCTCTCTACACTAGTTGGTAATTCCAAAGATTTTACCTATTCCCAACTTTGTCAGCAGCCTAACCCTGAAATCTTATTTAACACAGGAAAACCAGAGATTTCATAAATTCTTTACATTGAAAAAATTAGATCCTTATACAGCATTGCTCACAAATTTGGTTTATTCTAGGTAGTCATTTTAAATCTACCATTAGAATTGATTTCAGAAGCTACATGCTTTGAATAGGACAGGTTAACTCTAAGCTTTTAGTGCTCAATTCCCTTAAAACTGATGTAGTACACTCCCAGAATCAGACAATGCATAAGGCAAAGAAAAAAAAAAAATGAAGATGAGACTGGTCAAAACCCTCCCACAACACAAACATGCACTTAACAAACCTTGTAATCATGGACAATGCGCTCTGACACAGACTTGTCCAACATCTTCTTGTACCACTCTTGCAGTCGTTTGGGTTTGGGTATCTTTTGGTCGGGAGGATGACAGTGGAAGATGTAGTCATCTCCTTCACTTGGTGGGCATGCCCAGATATGTCCAGTAGTATACCTAGCATCGTTAGACAAAAAGAGTACATGTGGGCTCTGATGATAGTTAATAGAGCTTGCTTCCCTCTCTGCCACCAGATGGAGCTCCCACAAACTTGGCTGCTATTACCAGAAGTACAGTAATTATACATGTAGCTCTCCAAGATCTCAATTCCAGCATTCATTCCAGCTCCATTCACACAGATAACATTAGCACCTTTCCATTATTTATTTATCTATTTATAGAGATTTAGCACTATATACAGAGGAGCTCATATCAAATGCGCATGTTCTTAAGTCAAGGTAAAAAAACGAAGCCTAATGCAGACCTTCAGTTACCACCTGCCAATTAACTAACAAGAAAGACGGAGACTAGGTATTTTATAGTAGGAAAATGCAGAATTCTTTTTCTATGAGACACTAATCATTCATTACCTAGCAACATTTAAGAAACACAATTGCTTAAACACACTTCATTTTTCTACTGTAGATTCTTTTTAACTTTGAAAATCAGTTTTAAAAGGTTTCAAAATTATATCTGGAAATAAACAAAACACAGTCACTATCAACCTATGCTGTTGGGTACACAATCATAAGCACTATGAAGACAGATGACATCCAAATAGTAGCAGCTGCAGAGACTATAATGCCATGAAGATCATTTCTTCATCCTCAGTTCTTCTTTATTAGTTTTTACAAAGAACTCCAGTAGGAGCAATAATCAGATCTCAAGTTAGAGAAAAATAACCATCCTTGGTGCGTTGAGAAACACTTCTGCAGAACCCTACCCAAACCCTGGGAACTGTAGCCAGTTGTCATTCCTTCTGCCTGAGAATGGAGAGATGATATTGCGTGACCAATATTGTTTTCCCAAAATGAGAACCTGATGTTACCCATTAGCACAGAACAGCATTAAGTAAAACTGAGCCTTGAGCTCTACACGTAAGTTTTTCAGACTCACAGATCAGAAAATATATAACAAAACATCAGGAAAGAAGTCTAATGTATGCCTTCGAAGTGTATATATTCATCATAGGTGAACGTATCATCTCTCTGAGGTACTGAAGACAGTACAGTACCACCCACCCCTCCGTTCTGACTCCCTCATTTTTTCTCAATTACCCTAAACAATCCCTAAAAATTTCTTCATGAATAACTCTGCCAAACTATACCAGATACCCTTAACAATAGACTGATGTTTACCTCACTATCTTTCCTACTTCAGTTATCAGTCATTTAATTTGCACCCTTCTCTTTCCTTAACGTGCTCTGTGGTGTTTTGTTCTGTGGTGGTTTTTGTGCTGTCCCATGTATATTCTGTTCTTTGGTGCTGTCCCATGTATACTGTCCTCTTCCTCTAACTTTCCAGTTTCTCACAATTTGAACTACTTCTTCTCTAAGAGGTTTCTCAGTACCCTTGCAGTGCAGACAATACACTTACCTCTCTCCTCATAAACTAACATGGATAAGAACTTACTTGCCAGTCCAAAGGAATGACCTGATTAAAGCAGTGGCGTTTCACAAGGACTGTACAATCAATCAACAAGGCCAGCCAAATTTTGTTGTCCATACAAGGTTAACTTTTCTACCTAGACTTAAAACAGTTTGGAAATGCTTTTTATACCTAGAATATGTGAAACAAGCCTCTCCTGAAATACCTGTAAATCCATTTTTTTTGTCTTCTCGCTTGTAAACAGGTGTTACCAGTTTATTCTATCACTGGTTGATATTTAAACACCGAATTCTGCACAGTAAGATGAAGTAACTTAATTTGACTAAGAACTATCTAGCACAAATCTGCACAGAAAACATTAAAAAGGCTTACCCTAATTTCTTGACATATTCTAGATATCCAATTAGTATTTCGTGATAGACAGCAGTCCTCAAGCATTTAGGGCGGAAGAAATGAACACTGTCGAGGTAAGATATATACACTCGCCTAGAAAAAAGAGGGCATGATGAGAAGCAAAGATTTTAAGTTAGTTCTAGAAATTTATTCACATTTTATATATTTGAAGCATCCAACATAATCTTCAAAGTCTCTAATCCTAACGTACCAGTTTTTGTTATCTTTGCCTCCTCTCTGTAGAGCCATCCAATCCCTCTCCTTAGAATACTGACAGCTGATCCTGAAGTCAGTCTGCCAGCCAGCAACCCCAGTAATAAGTTATTTTAACTAAATATCCCCTCCAGAAGCTATTTTGTTTCCAGAAGCTAACACAAATAACATTCTTCAGATATGCAAGGCTGAAACTCTATGCAGAACCTCAGAAGCTTTACCTAATTGAAACATTACCAAAACAAAATCAGATTTCATGCAGCTACTTACCTTTGATTGGGTGGGGGACAGTCTGAGCCATATTCCTGCACATGCATCCCAAAGAAGCACAAATCTACACCATCAATCTCCTCGAAGGCAAAAAGCGCTTTTGTTCGATAAGGGAAAGACTCCGCCATCTCTCCGTTGTCTACAAATCTGCACATTAGAAGGTAAAAAGGGAATTCCAAATACATCCACGTATTAGAGAATACGTATCAGCATGTAAAGACAACAAGTGCAATTTTAGGGTAATTTTACATTTAAATGCTTACAGACTACTCAAATATAACACATCCACTTTGTGCTATGAAAAAGACAACACTCATCAGAACTAATATGCTCCCGTAGTACCTGTTTGTCAAGAACTGGTTGGTAGCGAGGTTTTGAATCCATCAGTATTTTTTCTTTATAGTAACATACAAGCAAATTCAAATAGCTTTCCCTCCCACCTCCTCCTCAAAACAGATCAAACCTAGAAGCAGATAGAACATACCTTGCTTTCATTCCTGGCTTCACTTCGACAGTTTTGTCAGATGCATGTACCACCCTAACTGTAACCTCTCCTGCCTCCGGGTGATTTTGTCGCCTTAGGAAGTCATTGACTCTGTTCTCCAAGAAGGTACCAAGCCTTGTAGCCGGTAACCCTGCAGGAAGAAGACACCATCTCTGAATATATAAAAAAATCAAAGTGTTCAAATGTGATTTCTCTCTTCAGGTGAGAAATGAAAAGTGACTCAACACATGCAGTACGTTACTATAAATGAAAGCATTATCTTTGAACACGACCCCTTCTGAATAAAGATGAGCTGCCTTTCACCTACAGGCACGCTTATGGTTTAGACATTCAAACAAAGAAACAATCTGCATCTCAACCCAGTTCCTATCTGTCTTTCAAGTCGATCACAATTAAGGTTCCCCTTGAATAGAAGCTTCTAATTACTTAAACTGGATTACAAACACTGCTCTCAGATGTAGCTGAGACGAGACAAGATGTTGCACTTAGAAATATATTCCGTCTTTAAGTCACACTAGTCAAGTTAATCTCTTTACTTCCCAAAGAATCCATTTTGATAAAGAACTACTAAATCACTGTCTGCAAGTAACAGGTTGTTCAGAAGTTTCTTCAAACAAAATGCAGACAGAAGCACAAGCATGGAGTTAGCTGACAAAACCTAAAGCTGAAAGGGAGTTCAAAGATTTGTGGCATAACAAGGCCCGTCTCACTGCTGCCCGCTACTTCTGACAGAGGTTACAGATCTGTCACTCGGCTCTTCCATTTTTCAATTTAAGACTTTCTTAGCCAAGTATACAGCGTATACATCCAGCATCACCATGTACGCAGTATGTATGCCTGGCAACAGATACAGGTTGCTAGAAAGAAAACTTAGGTGGTAACACCTGTATCGAAACCTTTGGTTTGCTTTCCATTTCATGAGAAATGCTGAAGAGAAATTTTTGACTGAGTGCTAAGTCTGTCAGTCCACCCCCTAACCCCACCCCAAATTTCAAGACAATTTACAGTCTTGGACAAACTCCTTCCTCATTTTCCAAAGCAGCAACTTAAGTACCTGCATAACACTGCTGTTAAGTTACATTTGAATCTCCAAACATACTGGTTGACTGGAAATTATTTTTTTTTGAGCAGCTATAGTAAATATTTACTATTTTATGTACACTAAGCTAAGCAGCTTTCTAAAGACTTGTTTTGTCTAGGTGGAAACTTGTGTGATTGCTGTCTCTGTTCCATATAGTGCCTTCAAATCAGCTGCTATTAACCCTGTAACAGATAAAAATACCATGGATCTTGCACTAGCAAGTGCTTTAAAATAGTACATAAATCCTGTACCACAGACTATTAACCAAAAGGCAGCACCTGAGAATGCAGACATTTTGAAGACCACAGAACAGATGTTCAAGAAAGTATCGTCCACCTAACTCAAAGACTGAAACGTAAAATGAGCATAAAGCCAATTCTTCCCCACTCTTAAAGTATTTAAGATTGCTTGTGCAAATGTCATCAGAAACTTACTTTTAGCAGAGAATTTGTTCTCTTTCCTGGTTCGTCCTGTTTTCTTTAGGCAGCCATCACAGACAAAACTGAAGCAGAAATATGGTAAAGTGAAAAACACTCCAAATCAGATCACAAGTTCCTTAGCATCTTATTGGAAACAAAATCTTTCACCAGGTAAGGTCTGGAAAATACCTTAACTGAAAATTGAACTAACAGACAGCACAGAGAATAGTGCCAGCAAAAACAGCTGCAGTACAGGATCCAAGAGGTACACCGCCTGTGTACAGCCCTGCCACAACCTGCAAGATTCAGCCCAGGAAACAGCATCTTTACTGGCAGGTCTGACACCAATTGTTCCAGGAATACTTTAAGTTAAACAGTCTCAAACTGTTAAGAAAAAATACAAGTTGGCTAGATGCCAATCTTTTTCTTTCCTTCTTCCCCTCCTTATTAAAAACAACACTTAAGTACACTGTAGCTTATAAAAAGATTTGCAAATTATTTCTGTTACAGTGTATCTACCTTTTCTGCAGAAATCTGAATGATAACAAAATGGTAAAAAAAGAGCTCTCATCAGGAAGGAATCATCTGAACTCTCCCTATAGATCTTTCTCTACATATAATTTATAAGTTTCTTTAAAGGGATATTAAAGCAATAAAAGACAGCATATTTTGATCAACAGCAACTCCGTATTTAAAGACAGCTACACTGCTTTTCAATTTCATCTGATCAGGGGTCAAGAAGGGGAATTCATCTTAAAATACTTCAGTGGTTACAAAATTTGAAGATGACAAAGCAATCTGAATTGTGCAGAAAATAAATTGGTATGAAATTGTTTCAAACTAAGAACATCTTTTCACAAAGCAGAAGTACCTTTAGACATAAAAGGCTGAAGCATAAGGCTGAAAGGCCTTCTACATACAGGAATGTTAGAAAACTTCACACAATAGTAGGACATGATTTCCAAATCTGAGGTTACCATATATATTCAGTAAGTTTTTCAGGTGGGTATGCAACTTTTTCCATTGGATAGGGTTTTATTAGACATTTTTAGATACGCACTAACTCCAGTAAATCTATCTCATACTCTACTTAAGGAGAAATTCCTCACCCAGAAGGCCAGATTATCTCATTATGAAGAACACAGATCTGGTGCATTTTTCTTCCACACTCTATACATTCAACAAACCTGTAGAAAGAAAAAAAAGGTGGCAGGGAAGCAAGATTAGTAGTACCATTAGTTTTTGCATTCTGTAATACTTTAATAAAACAGTTCTAGCATTTAAGGTTCTTGACTATTTATCATAGAGGATACCCACGCTGAGAACAGCCTCCAGAATGCATTAAAGATCTGCAGGTAGGCTATGCAGGGACACGTTACACCATTTGCTTGCCTTACTGCCCTCTACTTTTTTTTATTTTTTATTAGTGAAACCCTTCTAAGACTCAAACCTGTGAACTGCTTGTTGCTGCTACAATAAAGAAAATTGATTCACAGTCATCAGAAGCAAGGAACCAGGAGGAACTGTGGGTTGTTAGTTGCCCCACTGTGCTTGAAGCCTGGGGAACATCGCACATCTACTGCAGAAAGGTGGGAAAGAAAAAAACACTAACAATATTCAAGGGCATTTTTCAGAATTCCGGAGATTTAAGGACAGCTCAGAGCTAAGTCATGCTGTTTAGGTCACAGATGTTGGTGAATATAGGTTTCCTAAATAGCTAATGTTATTTCATGTATCAGGACAATCTGACTCCTTTTGAATACAACTGCTTCTAAGTCAGACTTAAACTGAATAGTTGTCATTTATGTAGGGCACATGGTATCATACTGTAGGTTAGGCTTGTATGCTAGTGTTAGGCTGCATCTCCACCATAACAAACGGAAAGACAAGTTATGAATCAAGTTCCTATTTTCTCCTTCCCACAGCCCTCGCAAAATAGAAGAAAGAATTGGCTGGCCTTTATGCCCTTTACAAGAATAGTGTGGGAAGAATAAATATCCCTGCTACTCATTCGAGAATGAGGATAGCATTTTCAGAGTAGCAGCACAGGTGTATAACGAAGGAGCTCAAAGTGGCTTCAAAAAAAAAAAAAAAAAGACCATCAGGAACACAAAGAAAAGCAGCTGAGTCACCACCATCTTTACTGAATGCTTACAGTTCTGCTTCCAGAGCTGTACAGAAGAACCAAATAATTCAAATTTAACAGATCTTTTCCTTCTACTACAGCTGCCTGTGAAATATGACAACTAGAGAAGCCAACAGCACCAAAAAAGCTACTGCCAAATGACCCAAATCAGTTCTCAGACATGTACTTGCTGCAGCAGCATTTCAAATTTAGTTATCTGCATTCATTCTTTCGCTGGATCTACATTAAAGACAACAAAATGCACTAATTTCAGGCCATACATACAGCTTTACATTTTTCTTAAGTACAGCTGTGGTAGTTTGGATTCTCAAGACAGAATGGCAGATATGCTGCTTGTTTAGCAGCCCCTGCCGGTTAACGAACAGAGCTACACGAAGTTTGGAAGATGATGAAAAACAAAGCTGGTAGTGAATGAATAACATGTCTTTAACAAAAGAGCGATGATGAAATGAGGATCATTCAAGATGTGACAGCATTACTTACAGTTCAGGGTCCAGTGTATCGTTTTTCCTTTTCGAAAACTGTTCTTTGTTTATCGTGCTATGGAAAAACAGGCAATAAAACTCAGTTTTAACACAAGACAGCATATATTTATGCCATACCACACACACTTCCACACACCAAGACAACACCTGCAAGCAGATTTATTTTAAAACACTCACTAGCACTACAAAGAAGGGTATCTTATTGCTCAAAGTGATTGACAATCAAAATATACGCCACACTTGACTCTGCCCACTGGAAAAAGAAAATCCTCTGTAGCACAATAGCTTGTGAAGACCTGCATTGCTCCCTTATTCAGTTTTACCAAAGGATAAATAGTAAATAGCTGGTTCAAGTTCTGGAGAAGCTTGATCAGTCTCTCATAGTGAAAGGACCATTTGATATGCCTCTGATATTCTGAAGGCAGAGAATTCCAATTATCTTTCATTACTGAAAAAGGATCTTTTCTTTCAGATTCCTCTAGCCTTCCTCCTAGATTAACTTCAAAGGAGAAATTTAAGCTTCCAAACACTCCAACCTCAACCCAGCCATCACTTTGCACTTTAGGTTTACCTTCCTTTAAAAAGTCCTTTGCGGGACTAGGAATTTTGTCTTTTTGACAGTACGGTCCCAGGTATCTTTTACACCAGTGTAACTCAAAGTAGTCCAGAATATTCATAACAAGAATACCCAGATCTCTGAGAATTTACCTTAAGGAGATGCTGGATAACATGAGACAATTGATACATGCCTCCCTAAGAAGGGCTGAGTCTGTGTCACACCAACGTGCATTAACCTTCCAATCCTTTTATTTCAGCGTTTATTCTGCAGAATTTCCAGTTACTCCAAACTGTAGCTCTAGTCACCAAAGAAGTGTTCTAATAAGACCTGACATATGTTTCTACGCTTTTTTTTTTTTTTTTTTTTTTTTTTTTTTGCTTTCCTTCATTTTAACTACACATTATGGTAACAGAAGAAGGGAGCAAGATCTCTCTGCCCCATCAGAATGAGGTCCTGAGAGAAAGCCTTTAAGTAGGAGAACGAGTGTTTAGAAGTACACTTGCTGCTTATGTACAGCTTATAGCGTCCATTTTCATTACATGACAGCCAAATATTTAAAGCAACTACAAAAACAAAGTACATTATGAACTGGAAGTACCTTCTCACCGTTACTTGCTTGAAAGCAATGGTTTATTTAATTACTAAAAATTAAATTTGTTGCTAGCACCTGTATTTCCAAATGTCACATAACAATTGAAAAGCACTCTATGCTGCCTCCTACCCTGACTCAAAGGTTTGTGACAAGCTGTGCCAACTTATGCCTACCAGACAGGCTGTATTCTCTCAGCAGCTAGGCAAAACTTTGTATACACATTTGATATTTACTTACATAGACCTCCATGTACCTATATACTTGCTTTTCTCATGTGTAATTACCTCATATCCCAGATATCATACTAATAAAATTGAACAATATTGATTAAATCTTGTCTTTGCTTCTAGCAGAGTCGCAATCCATACTATTCGCAGGGGCCTGGCCCCTTACACTGACCAGCACAAGAACAATTTCTTTTTCCTTCCAGAGCAGCAGATACACTTACACCTTCTCAAGCCCTAGTAGATTCTTTCACAATTGCTCTAAATACATATGTGTGACCAAAATTCATTGATGTGCTGCTAAAGACAGCTTCTACTTCCAGCAAAAGTCACCTCAATCTGCCCAGTTACTGACTTTGACAACTCTCCCCTTCGCTTTAGACTTTCAAGTTCCCCACCTGTTTCTATCTGCAGAGTTCTTGGAAGGTCCTTCCCCAAAATAGCTTTCTTTAACATCTTAACAACTCAAAGCCTTCAGAATAACTGCTTGGCACTTAGCTGTCCCTCAAGGGCTTCCTTAGTCTCCCAAAACTGATTCAAGATTTTTGGGGGGGGTATGAGAAAGGCACAGTGGAACAGAAGACTGTCCAAACAATTTCCTACCACCATGGAAGATGCAAGGAAATCCATCCACAGCCTTCTGCCATTATCGGTTCAACAACTGCACAGATTTCTCATAGGCAGATGGCACTCCAACACTGAAATATTTGAATGGCAAAAGGAGGATGCCTGCTTCTGATTTAGATGAAAAGCAAGCTGAAGGATGAACAGCCAGCCTATAAGCAGAATGTTACATTCAACTACTTCAAGCTACATCTGTCACCTACCTGCCTGTAGTCACGGTTCTTTTCTGCATTCAAATACTTTGATGTTTTTGTCAGAAAAATAGTGATTCTCTTCTTCTTCTCCTCTCTAGCTCTATAGTTGCAACTTCTTTCTCCTCACCAACAGTTGAGCCAGTCAAGATTTTAAAGAAGAAATTTACAGCACAAGTCCAGGCTTTTACTAAAAATATCTGGTCCTCCCTATACTGGCTTAGAAATAGGGTCACCTAAAACTCCCTCTCCCTTCAAGGATGCACTTTAGACCATGACACTGTTCATGAATGCATAACCCAAGCAAACACGAGTAACTTACGTTTGAGGTTGTGAAGGGTCATCTCCCAGAGAAACGCTCTCCCCTTGGATTTCGTTGAAGCACTTCTCACAGAAATGATACCTGTCAGCAAGAAGGCCATATTTGGGTGAACTGCTCCGTCCACACAACACAGCCCAAGCCAAGCAATGGAGCCACCAATCACAGCAGGCCAAGGAAGGGACAGGAGCAGAGAGCAGGTCATCAACGGCGGCAAGGATATTCAATGATGCAGATTTATGGGCCCCACATTGTGTTTGGTTGGTTTTGTTTTGGTTTTGGTTTTTGGTTTTGTTTGTTTGGGTGGGTTTTTTGCGCAATCAAAGCCAAGTGCAGACAACGACAAGCACGAAGGAGAAGATACACAAACAGACAAAGAAATGGGGGTTTGCAGGACAAAAACAAGAACATGGAAGCAGGACAAGACAACACAAAGCAGAAAGCCAAGGCAAAGCACAGATTAGCAATAAATCTCTCAAACGGGTTCTCAAGCAGCAAATGATTAAAGCAAATTAAACGAGTATTCCATTTTAGCATACCCATACCCTCTTCATTTTAATAATCCATGCCACACATAGCATAGCAAAGAATTAAAATGAAAGAGGGATAGAGCAGAAAGAAGGAAGAACTGCTATGCTGATTTCTACATCAGCATATCAGTTCTGTTGGCAGGAGGATCTATAGGACATCAGTGGAAGAAGGATAAACCTTCCATCTTCAATGAATAAATGCTGAAAGGCCACAGGATTCTCTCCCAGTTGAAAGGGGAAGCTAAACACCAGAATCTTAAAGAATAAAACAATCTCTCCTCAAAATCTTTCAGACAATTATAGAACTGTCAAACTATATATTAACTAAACACCTAAAATTATCCACACATACACAGCTCTTCTACAGCCCAATCTGAGCACAGAACAGTGCAAGTATCAGTACAGTAAGCATTCACAGAAAGGTTTCATTTAGTGTCATTTACATTTGGAAAAAAAACAGTGGTTAATTCAAGATTCTACCCCAGCCTTCAGAAGTGTTCTGAAACTGTGGCCTCTCTATTACTAAAGCACGTTAATTGAGTGCACAAGGCATCTAAAAACAGTTACAGTTTATTGTAAAGCTACACAAACCAACACTACAGCAGCTGTTAAGCTAAGATGAACAGGTCTCAACCCTCTCTCCCAGCCTTCATCTGAGGTGATGCACAGAACAGTGCTTCAGGGATTGTGCACTTCAGTCTACGGATATACACGTACGTGTGTGTATTGTTATATACAAATAAGTCCCATGTGCACATGTTAACTTTACATTCTGATGTTTGAAAGCAGGTAAAGCATGCCAGACTTTGGAATACTTGTCTTTTGGTCCATTAAGTGTTTGATCATAGATAAATGTAAGTAGAAAATACTGATACGTAATACAGAGCTTATTGTAATTTTGGACTTTTAGAATACAGAAGTTATGGGACTCTGCAAACTCAGATTACAAACAATTTCCCTTCTTCATTCCTAAAAAACTCCATTGACTGCTGTAAAACTTTATGAAGCCTAAAAAGGTTCAGATATATCTGTTACAGCTCTTTGGTTGCTTCTACCTAACCAAGTGCTTGAGAAATTTATAATTCTTGCAAAATCTTGACTTTCAGGTAAAAATCTGTTTTCCTTGTTGCTGTTTTTGAATGGTGTTAGAACAGAGCAGGAACTAAATGGATGGAGGAAACATAATTTGGAGGTAACCATCCCTTCTCTAGCAGGTGCACTCTGGCAATAGGCATGGGGATATGAGAGTGTCAAAGTCTGTTTCTTCCTGCCTCAATCCCTCAGTTGGCAAAGAGAAGCCTAGCAAGAAATCTTTCCTTAGAAATAAGATTAGGCTTAATTACTTCAATAAACTGGAGGTCAAAAACATTAGTTAAAAGAGCTGTAGAACTAACAGCTCTTTACACAGCTGCTAAAAGCCTGTGAAGACAGCTCCCTTACTTAAGAAAAAGCAAGTAATCTACTTAGTATCCGAATATAAAAATCTTCATTGAAGATTTGCGCCACAAAAATATTTGTTCTTCAGTTAAAATTGCAAGAAAAACAAAGACTTGCCAAGTATGATATGTATTATGAACATAACATACTTGCTGTATGTGTTTTTTTCCCCATGAAAAATACTGCTGCATGGTAGCAAGCAAAGACAACAAACTTGTATATATGATATTTAATTAACTGCAGGATAATTTATTAAGACATCACACATTATTGCAAGCAGAAGAGCATAGACTACAGTGCACTTTTGCAAAAAGAAATCACTAGCACACAAGGTAAACTATTCAAGGGCGCTTCCAGCAACTTTTTTCTTGTAACACGAAGGTGTACACATATAAAGAGGGTGTATATGCATATACATGCATGCCTTTGACAGATTGATTGCAGCATGCACAAAACTGCACCAAGTGAGTTTTCCTTACCTGTTCTGGTAACTGTAGTAAGTGGCATCTCGAGGGATTGTGCATAGCTGTTTGCCATAGCAACACAGAGTCTGTGGCGAGAACTCCAACTGCAAAGAGGAAGGGGTCATCTTAGTGCTCATACATTGTCACTTGCTCTCCATCGCAAGCAAGCATGACCCAGACACCACCCATGACCACGGTATTCTGTGCACAGATCTCACAGTACGGCAAGACTACAAAGAGTCATAAGAAACATTCAGTAGACTGTTATTCTCAGGTTAGCTCTTCTCCAAACACGGAGAGCATATCAAAACAAGAGAGTGGAAGTGCAACAGTCTCAATACACACTGCAATTGAGAGCATTTGTGCAGTAACATCTGCTTCATTTGTAATTATGAACTGGTTAGCACTAAACAAAATCAACATAAGCTTTCAGTAACTGACTCTTCCCCTCCAGCCCCCCAAGGGCTTATATACAAATATATGATTTAAGCAACAGATAGAATTGGAAGATGCATTAAAAACTTAAGACCAGATCACTTAAGATTAGTGAATCCTGGTAAGCTTTCCGAATTTTTGAAACACCATAGTTGCTAAAAGCGCTGTATTTTTCCTCCTCAGTGTCAGAAAGCAAGCAGCAGATTAAAAAAAAATAAATAAAAAAAAAAAACCAAGAACGACTTTTCCTTACCTTTCTTCCACAGCAGTAACCAAGGCTCTGCATAACTGGGTCAATTTCTTGCTCAAACACCTCTGCCAGTTTTGAACAGTACTTATATACCCGGGAAGTTTTGCGGTTATAGAGCCAGGCGTTATTGAACATGAGCCAGATGTCATCTACATATTGCCATGGTTCCTGATACTGCCCTGTATCTAGCTTCCTCTTTATAGTAGAGAGGTCCATGGGGTTCTTCACTATGTCAAAGTAATCCTGAAAGAACAAGTAGCATATCAAAATACTACTCCAGAACTACGTTGTGAAATGACAGCAGAGGTATTCTCAGCATATAAATTCTTCTGGGACACAGCAAGAAAAACAGGTTCCTCCCTGACTTGCCTGTCAAGCTGCTTGTGACATACAACGAAGTCTAAGCAACACCATATCATTCCCTAGCGCTTCCTTTTCATTATTCCTGTATTTCGCAGGCTCCATCACTCATCTACTCTCGATGAAATAAAGCCACTGCTTTTAGTCAGCAAAACAAGGCTTACAGAAAGAAGGAAATGGCAGTGGTTTTTGCAGCCACCATGATTCTGAGGATATACATAAGAACATTAGCATAAAGAACCAGTGTTGGTTTTTTTTTTTTTTTTTTTTTAACAGGCCAGCTAATTTAATAACAAAACCCAATAATTTTATTAAGGTGATAAAAGATGTCATGCCTCCTCCTACAAATCTTTCATCTTACAAATGCCTTTTTCCAATCCCCCCCCCCCCCCCCCCCCCCCAAACAATATTAAGACAAGCAGTCCTGTAAAAGTCGTCCAAATATGACAGCCAACTGAAAGCTTGCTCAGGAACATTAGAAAGACTTATGCCTGCCTATAACACAGGTCTTGTAATTTTGCAGAAAATTAAAACTGAATAAAGCCATCCAATCAAAAATCTTTCACACAAATGTTGCCCAAATGACTTAAGTAGGAATTCTTTGTACACATATGGGCAGATAATAAACTTTGTGTGGTCAATCCAGAAAGTTTAAACACAGACCCCTTAAAGAATACTAATTTCTTCCAGAGACAACTCTAAAGCAAGCAGAAAATTCAGCCTAAAGAAAAACAAGTTGAGTAGTCTCTTTGCTAATAACTTAATCATTGATAATTTTATTTTCAAGTGGTCTTAATCCACTTAGTTTCCTACATACTCAAAGCTCTGAATTCTACAGGTGCTTCTCATTGATATAAGCATCACAATGTGAAGGAACATATATAAAAGAATCCCCCCACAGCAGTGGGAACTGGCGGTAATCACTTCAGTGGATGGTCCACCTGCTTATTTATCAAAAGGAACACAGAACCAAATGAACCTTTGAAAAAACAAAACTTTCCTAACTCAAATATCATATGTTCCACTAAGTTAAACCTCTTCAAACACATCAACACAAAAATGGCAACAAGACAGACTAAGCTGTTCTCAAGTAGATATGTCATAGTGTAGCAGTTCTGGGTTAAAGCCAGGAAAATATCTTGCTAAGAAACTCACAGGAATTCCTAGTAGCTGGGGATCCACAGGCTGTCGAAATGGAAGAGACTCTGGATCCTGACGGTAAAGTGCCTCCAGTGTTGGCATAAGTGCCTGCCGCAACTCTTCTGGCTTGAAAACTTTTGAAAAACAATCAACGTTAGAAAGATAAAAATGTCTGTAGGGAAGAAACCTGCTGGGAAAATGTGGTGTGTGAAAAGACTACAGGCAACTCAACGCATACAAGATACTTAACTTGGGTTGTTTATCCTCTCAACCCTAAGTTCTGAGTAGGACATTAAAATGATCACCTGGACAATAAGGAAACTGCCAAAACATTTAAGAGGATCTTGTTTCAAAATAGGAAGACACCATTAAATTTAACAGCTAATTTTACATTTCAAATACGGTCCCTCTCTGATGTTCCAGGAATTTACAGGAATAACAGAGAAAAGTCTCTCCCACCTCTGTTGTATGGACCATTTTACTAATACTTAATGTTTAAATACTAAAGCCTTAAGAACTTGACCAAAAGCAATTACAAGTTGACATATTAGGCATTTTTGTCCAAGAAATGGCCACAAAAAAAAGCCACAAAACCAATTCATATAAGCCTACTGATCACCACTGAAGAAAGCTCAGTCCCCATCTGCCCCAACCCCTTCTCAAGATTTCTCTAGGCAGATGAATTTCAGTCAGCATTCCCGCTTACTTTTTTTCTTAGACTGTCCTGCTGCTGGAGAAGACTGAGTAGCTGGAGTAGTAGGTCTTTCTTCCCCCTCCGGTATTTCAGTCTTCACTTCTGTTTTCTTCTCTTCTTGTTCCATTGGGTCTGGTTTACATTCTTCCACAACTGGTTCTACTTTAACCTGAAAATTAGATTACAGCCTGTCACAGCTGCCTGCAGAGTCATCCAGCCATGTTTCTGTCCTTTAAATTTCTCTGCTGTCTTGCCCACCAATCTTCCCCAGGATTAAGGCTGTCTACTTTGTAGTTGTTACCTGCCTAAAACTTGATTAGATATGCTAGAACATATCTTTAAACACTACTGTAGTAGCAGTCATAGACTGTTGAACAATTCTGAGCTGCAAGCAGACCCAGGGGCATTCATCCTGCTCCTCACACAGGTTTGACAGTCTGTCCTGCACTGCAATTGCAGGAAGGACGACAGTGCTGGCAGCCACTCTCCTTGTTGTCCTCACTGACAAGTTGTCATGGACTAGTAAAGCAGCCTGTCATACACAACCACAAAACAGAGACCCTACTTTAAGAAGAAGGAGGGAAGATGACAATCACAAGAGCAGCAGCAGCAGATAGCATCCACAGCCCTCACTGAACTCTGGGAGGAATCTCTTTTATGGAGACAGAGCATCTAACAGCACTAGATGAAGATATTCTACCCAACAACAGACCAAGAAACTCACTTCAGATTTCTCCTCCATTTGCAGCTCTGTTTGTTCTGGCTCCCCCTCATCTGTTTTAATATCCATTTTCACTTCCTGCAAAGGTGGCTGCTGCTGCTCTGGAGCAGTCTGCTGAGAGTTCACTTCTGTGCTGCTGGTGGATGGGGGGTTGGATACCTGCCCATCAATGCTTACGGCTGGTTGTGAAAGCTGAGGAGGAAAAAATACATATTACAAATAGGCTTCTAGTGAACCCTAGTGAACCTATTATTTTTCTTTGCTCTAATCTACCTTTCACCTATACTTTATTTCCACCAAGTTTAAATGCACTCTAGTACTTCTGCTTGATTAACCTGAAGTACATATTGCTACACAACTCCAGCTACAGACAGACAGACACATGCGCTGGAAGAACTAGCATATAGATACTTTCATATTGTTCCTCACTGTACACCATCACTGTGTGTACGTAGATATAACTGAAGGTCTCATGCATGCTTCACTGCAAGTTTCTAAATATGCATGAAAAATACTTCTGTGGAATCACCAGGTGACCTACAGACTCGTCTTGAGGCAAAAATGTTACTTCCCAAACGCAATAATACATATATTTTTTATATTAAGCCTCCTGAGAGCTACTTCCAGAGTCACACAAAAATAAACATTAACTAAAAACCTAAACCTTACACTTGCCCATATGCACCATTAAAGCAGTTCCTTACAGGTGTTGTGGGGTGCTGAGGCTGCAGCGGTGCTGTTGGTGTGGGAACAGACGCGGTCGTGCTCTGCTGTGACAGGGGCTGCTGCTGTTGCTCCGCAGAGGGGGTAACGGGAACTGGAGGCTGGACCTGTGGAGGCAGCTGTGCCTGTGGAGGTGTCGGAGTCTGCCTTTGAGCAGGGTGCATAGTTTGTGACTGCGGCCCAGGTGGCATCGCCTGAGGAGTAGGGGTGGGGGCAGTGGTGGCTGCTGCTGCCGCCGCCTGCTGTTGCTGTGATCCCAAGCCCGGGGGCGTGTGGTGAGGTGTTGGGGTTCGACTAGGTACTGGAGAAGGAGAATTTCTGTGCATGGGAGGCTGTGGAAGAGGTGGGCAGTGAATATGGCTCCCTTGAGAACCCGGAGCCATCGCAGGAGAATTCACAGGACAGGAAGAGCTGGTCATTTGTGCCTATGGGAGAACAAGTACACATTTGTAACAACTTGGAACAGAAAAGGAGAGAAGTTGCTGTTAAATGGCAGCTTTCCCACCATTACTGGCACACTTTTTAAAGCGATAAACTTTTTTTAAACTGGTTCAAGAGGAGAACTGGGCAATTTATTTTGCTTCACATGAACATAGAACATAAAGCCGTTTGCTAGTTTATTCAGCTCTAAAAGAGAAGTTTCAACCGAGCAACTCATACTCAATGTATCTTAAGAACAGAACACCTACACTTCCAGTTCACAAAACGTTTCTTTCTAAAAACGTCAATATGTACATCCTCAATAAGGGACAATGCACCACAGTGGAAAAAAAAAAAAGGATTCAAATATACTTAGTGTGCCCACACCCTCCACCCCCAAGACTAGAAACTGAATTTACCATCAGAAGTACAGCTGTAACTGCACTGAGATTATAAATAAATGTATTGGTCAAGGAAAAAAAAAAAAAAAGAGCTGTCACTCCACAATAATCTTGCCTGCAAACTAGGAAGAACCATCAACGAGAAGCAAACTGACGTTCCCTACTTCTTCCTGGCCTGAAAGGTTCTTGCTGAAAATGGAGAGGGAAAGGACAGAAAGGAAACTGCTAGACTGTAAGGTCAGATCTTTAGTAGCGACAACCCTCCTGTTCCCCTAAGCCAACAACAGACATTTGGTGGTCCTGGATGGACATGCTTTTATGTGACTTACTCTTTCAGCATCTCTTAATTTCTCAGGCTCTGCTGTTAAGCAAGAAATGCTTTACTATATGCTGAATAACAATTCCTTCCTTGATCCGGAAAAACAATCTTAAAAATCCTGCCACTTAAACTTAAGCCTGAGAACAAGCCAATAACGTTTCACCCCTGCCATTACCAGCACTACAGCCAAGAAAATGCTGAGTCTCAATACATGAATTCAGTTGACTGTAACTCCAGCAGCATCTTAAGAAAACAAGTTCTTCTCCGTTACTACAAACTTGAACGATGAAACCCATATGTGATAGAGCCCACTGAAGCCACTTCCAAAAATCACAAGCTTACTTGAGAAACTGGTGTCTGATTGCCAGGCTGAGCCATAGGCATGCTCGCTGCGTTCATTCCTGGAGAAGCAGCAGGGAATGGGTTCTGTTGCAGAAACTGATTCTGACCAGAAGGTTGGCCAACTCCTGGCTGTTGCATACGTGAAGGAAATCCCATCTGTTGGAAAAGAAAAACCCAATTCACACAACGTGCATATGCCTTTAACATTTTACAAAAAAAAACATTTTTCTTGTTGCAGAAATGGATGCTTGCCACTTATATGTAGAATACAATACAGAAAACCTGCTATAGCCCCTTTCAAAAAACAAATTTTGATCATTTCCCTTGTCTGCTAAGGAACAGGATACTGATTTCAGTCTGGGACCACGGCTTAGGTTTGTTCCTTGTTTCAGGAGTTCAACAGCCTCCAAACCCCACTTAAACTTAGTTTTCACTGAACGGAATCACTTTTTTTTTTTTTTTTTTTTTTAAATCACCAAGATCTAAGGTTGACCACAAAGCAAGTAAATCTTTTAGTGGGGATGCAAAAGAAGTGTCTGCAGTACACAGGGAGTGTTTGAATTTTATTCAATTTTCTTTGCCTGTGTCAAGGGCAGCACAGCCAAGGGCGGCAATCCCGTGAGCTTGGTGCCCTGGCCAAAGGAAGCGCGCACTGACCTGGTTCATGGCCCCAGCCTGGCTTAGCTGTCCAGGGTGCTGAAGAGGAGGGGTTTGCCGGGGTCCCATCGGTGACAGCTGCATGTTCATCTGGCCAAATTGATTCATTCCTGCACATTTGTGCCAAAAAAAACACTTATGAGCAAAGGCCTGAATTTTCATTCAGATACCATTCAAGATTTACAGAAGAAATGCTGTTAGTTTCTTCCTGGTTATTTTTTTTTTAATTAGTTTTTAAGCATGCAATACAGTAATGGAAATATCTCCACCCATCGACCAATTACATTGAACAATTTGAAATATCAAGTGATAGCGACATCGATACCATACTCCTTCAGAACAGACTGTTTTTTTCCCCCTGACAGACTTGCTTCCACATATAGCTTCAGAAAGCTTGCATTACCTTAATTATTAGAAATTCACTTCTTTAATTTCAGACAGTAAATCTTCACTTCCTTAAGTGCCTTTTATGTTGGCTACAATACTTCTTGTACACGTAACAGAGGTTCCACCCCTTCCTTCGAAGCAGTAATTCTCACCATCCTCCCTCAGCTACAGAGACATCTTCGTCTAAGCTGACAAGGCCCACCATGTCTGACTGACCCCCACCATCCTCTGTTCAGACAAACAACTTCCACAAGCATGAAGTTCTTCATTTAACAAAGCAAGCAGCTAACAAGCAGCTCAAATTCCCAAGATCATGAAATACCATTATGCATGTATTGTAAAGTATAAAAATCTCTTTTCTTGAACAAATGGGAAAAGAGCAGGTGAAACAAGGGCTGCAGCAAGAGCTGCCTAACTGCAAGATTCCTTTACAATCACAGGAGCATGTTTTCTTCCAGTATTTACCTGGCTGTGCCTGCATGCGGTTCATCATCTGGTTTGGCACATTGGCACGTATCAGTGTTGGGTCGGGAAGGGGACCATCTGGAAAAAAAGACATTGGAATAAGATTATGACATGTAGAGACCACCAGGTTTTATCCACCAACCATGTTAATGAAAATTACACACTTAAATCCACGTACAAAAAAATGCACCGGCACTTTCCAGTAATTCTAAACACTCTTATTTTAAGTCCCTGAATTGTGGAGCAAAAAAACAGAAGTCTCCCTGGAAATATGAGCATATCCCATTGGGGAAAGTGTTCTGACTTAGAGACAGGTTTTTGGAAATTGAGGACAGATAGGAAGTATGTTACCAAAGTACAACGAGAACCTCAGCAGCTCATGAGCATTCCAGACCACAAAAACTTCTACAGACCATTCTATGCCGTTACTGCACTTCTAGATTGCAAACACTATGAGAACTATATGGCTCAAAGTATTTATCAAAGCTCTGAATTCTGAGAGCTACTGACATATTTGAAAAACCACCCTCATGTCACATCAACTGCTGAAAGCCAACCTTCTACAGAAGTTACAGCAAATAAATACACAGTACTAATCTTAAAGGCCTCTCTTGCACCTTGGTAACGCATCTCAGCATCTCCAGTTCTGACTTCAAGCACGAAAAGACCCAGGACTGGATTTACCAAGATACATTTATATTTAAAAGGGAGAAAACACAGATTAAGCTTCTTGTAGAACAATGCTGAAACTACTGGATCATTATGCAGCGTTCGGAAAAAGAAAGGGAAGTTTTTTGCCTCCTCAATTGCTAATTCCAATTTTGACACTATCTTCTTAAGATAACTTATTAGTGTCATTGACAGCTATACATCTGTTCCCATTAGATGTCTTAACTCATTTCTTATCTGTGAAGTAACTAAGAACAAGCAGAACTGAATAAATCAAGGAGAAAATCCTTCTGAGAAGGAAACTCTCAGGGGAGTCATATGGGGGGAAGGGCAGATCTCTATCATGCTTGCAGAGCTGTTGCATTTAGTTTTAAGAAAGACTATTTCAGTCTCTAGAGCTGTCAGTCCAGAATCACAGACAAGTCACCCTAAAGTAGATTTTAGTTGAAATATTTAAAAACATTACTTCTTCTGTATAGTTAACTCACAGTACACAATGCCATTTAGAGAAACTTTAGAGAAATGTACAGGTTAAAATCCTGTATGTTAATGATCTACAGCACTTGATTTGAAAAAAGCGTCAGCAGATATCCCTACCCATTTTTAAGGGCAAATATCACCTGCAAGAAATAGTTATCTGTGTTTACCCTGTTACTCAAGCAAGAATACTAAATATCTGGCAAAGCCTCATCACTTTCTAATGGTGTAAAGAAACATTACACTCTAGCAGCATTATAGTTTTGATCATTAGGTTCTCTCCAAAAATCATTTTTCTTCTAATTATACAAATGCCTGGGTAGAAAGGAATCTAATAATAATCTGTTCAGCATTAGGAGGGTCAATTCAAGCTACTGTGTAACGGAAGACAGCTACATGGGAAAAAAATAGGAATCCGGTTTTCACTGCATGCTGGAAATGCCATTTGTCCAAAATACAAATGTGGCACAGATTAAGCACTATCTACACTTTCAAGGGCATAAATGCAAGTAGGAGAAGCACTTCAATTATCAGACTCTGCTTAGCAACAACAGTAATAGTGACAATCATTTTAAACACCACACAACTAAGCATTATAAAATACATTTATTCTGCTGTAAGTGGGGTTCTCTTCAAATCGATTACTTATAGAGGTGAACGTGATGAGACTGAAGTTCTCCAGTGTTAAGAGCGCAACTTGGTCTCCATTCCCTCTAACCTCAAAACAATCAAAACAAGTGTAAAAAAGGTTTAGGATATTTCAATTTGCTCACAAGACTAAAAGATTTTATATAACCTATGGCCATCAATTAATAGATAAGCAAGGCAAAGACTTGGCAAGTATTTCTGAAGATGAGGAAGCTGAGTTTAACTTTGAGTAAGCCAGGCATCTGTGAAATGATGAGGGCAAAATGTTCAGTCTACCATAAAGACAGAACACAATCGTGCTGCACCAAGTAGTAAGTAATCCAGCTGTTCTTACTTGCAGACATTCCTGGCTGAGGCTGTCCCATGTTGGGCCCTTGATTCATGGGAGCCTGTGGCATGCCTGGTGCATTTGGTATCATGTTTTGCTTCTGCAGCCTGGTTCTTCGCTTTTCCTCCAACTCCTTCTGAATCTTATAGATCTTCTCAGCTAGCAGGTGATAGTACTCCGCCTGCAGGGGAAGAGCACAAGTCAGGAAAGGAGATGCATTAGGTAAAGGCAGCGGGTCACAGTAATCAAAGTAATCAAATCAATCGAGGGGGTGAGAGAAGGAAGGGGAAAGAAGCTCTTCCTTTACAGGTACTGTCATGGAGCTTCGTGCTGCCTTTGCAAGACCCCAGCAAGTCTCAAGCACAGCACAACACCACAGGCACCACCCCAAGTCCCAGCACACCAGGCTGAAGCCAGCAGCCCCAGCACATGCTCTTCCTCAGCCTGGGACACTCGTCTGTATTTCCACTCCTCCTCTTCCCCAGTCACTGCTGAGGGGGCTCAGAGATGTGCAAATGATGACAGAGGACAGCATCTCACCCTGCTATTTGCCGATTCATACATGTCGCCTTCCACCTTCCGAGCGTATGCCACCAGATTCTCCATCCGTCGATCCTTCAGTGCTGCAGGGTCAGGAGTAGGAAATATGGCTTGGACTCTGAAGAAAAAGCACACAAGCTATTAGGTTGTCTCCAAACCAGGGCCTCAGCACCAACCCAAAGCAGCAAGCAGATCTTCCAACAGGCTGAGGCACTGCTACCACTCACAGGTCAACACTCACATCATGCTGATGGCCAAAGTATAGAGTGGAACACTTCCAGTACCAGAGCCCTGGAGCAGTACGTGCAGCTCCATGGACAACAAGGAAAGCAGGAGCACCTCTGTCAGGCTTCTGCTTTCCCTTCCCACCAACCCTCACAAAACTCACACTCTGGCCCCTTAGTTTTGTTGCTAGCTACTCACAGTTTATGAACAAGATGATTTCGGAGATCCTGAGTAATGTCTTCATGCCACTGCTTTCGGATTCCAGTATTGGATGGTTGAGCTGTTGGCATAGCCCCCAAACTGGCAACGTTGGCGCTTTCACTCATCATGGAGCTTCAAAACAAAGTAAGAATTTGAGGGTGGAAGTCCAGCCCAAGCTTAGTCATCTTACAGTCATAGCCTCTTTTTGACTAATGTTAGGACAAAGTGCTAGTTCAGCCATTCCTTAATCAATGGACAAACTGTGCAGAAATAGCTGCACAGACACCAAAACAACGCAACCCTCGCAGGATTAAAGAGGACCATGAAAGAGTACACGCTGTGCTACCCAAGGATTTGGAAAACTGGAACAAAAGCTAGAAAATCCAAAAGGGAGAGATAACAATCACTGGAATTTATCCCACTGTTTATTCAAGAAGTGCCATGAGACTTAAGCACAAGGATCACTTTTACACCTCAGCGAACAACTCACCCCTTAACTCCCACTGTGGAGCAACGGCAAGTTCGTGGTATGCCATCCTAATCAGCAAACGCACCAGTGCTTCAGATCTGCCCAGATACTAATCCAGATAACATCTGTAACCTCTATGGCCTAGGAAAATCAGTTTGCAAGCACCAAGTGCCAAAGTTCAAGTGGACACCAAGACCTCTAGAAAGGATACGAACTGAGATATCCCAACTACACGGCTTCCTTGCCAATTGTCCTTAGCAGCAAGGATCTGCTCAGCCCCTCTCGGCACAAGCGTGCAAACCCTTACACACACTCCCATCGCCTTCATCTCTTTTACTACAGGCAATCATCAGCATTTGCAGCTGAACAAAACAGTGGGTTGCAAAGAATTATTCAACTTACTTTTGGGAATTCATGGTTGAATGCAACATCGAGTCAGGCAGCAGGCTGGGGGTTTGAACCCCTACTCCTCCATTCACTCCCATTGGATTTGCACCTAGGAAACATAAGTATAAAACAACCAGCTTAATTATTAAGCAAGAACAGCAATTGCTCAGCAGTAACAAGGGTCTAGACTTTCAAGTACTTTGATTTTTGTGGAAGGAGTTTAATTACTGTCTGCTCTCTTTACCACTTATCCCTTCCTTTTACCAAATTGAAGTCTGAGGCACAACGTTGGTGACCTCAAGGCGAAGCAGCACACAGTATTACTGTTCTGCACACCTTCCTGAACTTCTCAAACAAGCCATTTACATTTGCTGCCATGTTATGTACCCGTGTCCTTTCCTGTGACCCTCTAAAGGTCCAGCATTACAAACCAATTCTGTTGTTTGCTTAGAAGTTTTTTCTGTGATTCAGAGGCTTAGGATAGATATTCAAAGGCTTTGAAAACAAAGCATCAGCTACAACTACATCTGGCAAGATCCCCTCTCACTCATTCCACACTCAGGGAACCTACAGCTAACTTCTGTGTTCGTGCTAAAAAGGAGGAAAATCTGACAAACCTTTGCAGGAAGAAGTGCTAGTAATTTACGTACCAACATCTCATTTTCTGCATCGTGGCAGATCTCAAGCACCGTAAGAAGTGCCTACACACTGCAGTTAAGACTCCAATAATGATGAGAAATGCGGTGTATATCTGCCCAGAACTTCTGAATAGATCACTTTGTGAAGTTGAGTAGCATGAAACCCATTACAAGGTTTTGCATGTATTTAAGACATCCAAATCCTACAGAATTCGTACTTCAAGCAAAATTAGACACTGTACAGGAGAAATCCACTGAAACTAAGTTAAGCAAGTCTAATATATACCTCTAATATCCTAGTCAGTTGTTTAACAGCCCCTTCATACAGCTCTCTGAAGCCCCCCCTAGCCTAATCACTTTTATCCTTCACAAATTCACTTTTACACCGAGAACAAGCTGGTATAGAAGACAACTGTAAACCCTTGCCTCACCTCTCCCTTTTCAACTACCCAAAATGATTTATTTAATGTTTGGAGGACTGCATCTCTTCAAAACCAGAGTACTCACCAAATCCCAGTATTTCTTCTAAACTAGGTGGCATGCAGTCAGTCCATAAGCTGATTCCTACCTCAGCTTTCTAATTTCCACTCCTAACAATGAAACAAGTCAAACGTCCACATTCTCCATGGTTGTCCTTTCTCCATTAAGCACCAGTTCTTCACTCTCCAAGAACCTTTCAACCCCATCCCTTTAACTTGTTTTTTTTTTTTTTTTTTTTTTTTTTTGGATCAGTGCTACAAGGAATGCCCAATTAAGAGTTCACAGGCCAAATTGTCTCATTTCTTTTTGAAGAAAAGAAGCAGAGAAACACTTCAAAAAACTGATTACATCTCTTTCAAACTCCTAAGCCCCTTACTATAACATTTTGGACCTTCTAGAAATTCAGTCATTTGTAAAGCACTAACGTACAGCAGAAAATCATATTTTATCTTCCTGTTTTAAGACCAGGCTCTCTTTTCACACTGAAGGCAACGTTGCAGCAGTATACAAGGTATATGTGACCTATGAGGATCAGTCATCTCATTAACAAGTCTTCTTTGCTTAACCGTCTTCTTCTGAGTAACTCAGGAATACGATGTTCTTTTGTGCAGAAACAGCACATCAGAACTGCAGCCTGCAACCAGCTGCTTACTTTCCTTGGCAATCTCTCAGTCCTTCCCACTGGCAATCCTGCACTAACACAGCACTCGTTCCATTCAAGAGTTTGTCACAGAGCATATAGGCTGGAGCACTACAATCCCATACAAGCATGGGTTAAATGCCTACCAGCCCATCTTTCCACTTTTCAATTAAAAACCAGCACTGCTTAAGCAACTCAAGCTAAGAGCTGAGGGTGAAAAAAATTCCTCTGATGTAATCTCAAACTATCAGCATCGGATTTGATGATTAAGGGTTACTTGATTGGACACCAATGACAGCCAGGGTACAATTAAACTCTTCAAATTAAAATTCTCGTGTCTTCTGTGATTTTGCAATAAGCCACACAGCTTACAGTTACATGAGTCCACAAGACAAGATTCAGAGAGCTGCTTTGTACACACTACTTTACACGTTTTTAAAAGAAGCATTACATATCTGAGATACTGTCGTGGTTTAACCCGGCTGGCAGCTAAATACCACGCAGCCGTTCGCTCACCCTCCCCCCTCCCTCTCTGGGACGGGGGAGAGAAATGGAAAGTGAAGCCCGTGAGTTGAGATAAAGACAGTTTAATAAGACAGGAAAATAATAATAACAATAATAACAATAATGTTACAATGGTGATAATAGGAAAGTAATAATAATATGTACAAACAAGTGATGCACAATGCAATTGCTCACCACCCGCTGACCGATGCCCTAACCCCGAGCCTAACCAGCCTAACCCCGAGCAGTCCGGCCCCCTCCCCCCGGCTAGCCACCCCTATATATTGTTTAGCATGACGTCAGATGGTATGGAATACCCCTTTGGCTAGTTCGGGTCACCTGTCCTGGGTCTGTCCCCTCCCAGCTCTTACTGCACCCCCAGCCTGCCTGTTGGCAGGACAGAGCAAAAGTCTGAGGTGTCCTTGGCTTGGTATAAGCACTGCTCTGCAACAATTAAAACATCGGGGTGTTATCAGCACTCTTCTCATCCTAAGCCAAAACACAGCATTCCACCAGCTACTAGGAAGAAAATTAATTCTGTTCTAACTGAAACCAGGACAGATACAACTGTAAAATGCTACAGTCTGAGTGACAAGGAAAGCACGCTTAAACACAAGCATTTTTATGCGTGCATTTCCAGTTAAAAACTCCCAAACCTCCTGGAACTGGCAAAACAGTACAATAATGAAGCTAAAAAACAACATTAAATAAAGTTATTTGGAAAACCTTTCTCCCCCAAAATACTTTTTCCCCTCCAAAGAAAACACTTTTCACAGAATAATATTTTTGTAAGGGAAGGCATTTCGGCCCTCTAACGTTCCCTGTTGCACTGAGCAGCCTGACATCCCAGGTCTATCTGTATCTATCTGCATTCAGATATCTGAACTGTCTGTCTTCAGGTATCAGGTAAGAAAATTTGCATTAGATATAGCATAGAAAGTTGCCTGTAATTTGTGTTTTAACCGACAAATCTACTTACTTATGGGATTCATAGGGCGCAGGCCCTGGGGTTGCTGTCCTTGTTGCTGATTCTTCACTTGAGCCTGAGCCTGTGTCTGCATCTGGTTCCCTTGATAGGTCAGTCCAAGGGCTGCGTAGGCTCTCTCGATGGAGCTGGGGTCTATCTGACTGGTAGTGCTTATGCTGGGCGTTGTCTGCTGCCCCACACCAACCGAGCCAGTATTTGCAAGTCCTACGGCAGCTCCGCCCAGCAGTGCTGGAAAAAACATGCCAAAAGTTAGTAAAGACAACAGAAGGCAGCCAGAGATCCATAAAAACAGGGAAAAAGAGATGACTGGCTATTCAAAAGCAACACCACCTTCTAGGATTAAGCAGATAAGAGGCCAGGTTTGGAAAAGCTATCATGAAACAGAGACAAATTTTGACCCAACCAGTTATTCCAGGAATATGCTGTTTTCCCTTCGAGCTGCTGAGGAAACCCACACTAAGTATTTAGGACACCTGTTTGCTCAAAACTGAGAACAGAGGCACCTAGGTCACAGAGGTTAAAGACAGGAAGGTATAGTTCTTCAACAGCCACTGTTATGTTTTTTCATTTTACATGTATTATCATTTTCTTAAAACATGAAATATCCCAACTCACAGTGGTCATGAGAAGAGCCCAAAGTATACATTAAGAAGCATGAAAAAGCATACAGGTAACATGATGACAAATCTTTCAAGTTTTCGCAGGAAAACACATAGGGACAGAAAAGGGAGGTGGGAAAGAAACATAATGCAGTCAGAGGATGAAGACAGAACAGAGATCATCAGGACCAAAATGGCACAACCGTCTTTGCACACGCATGTCTGTTTCCAGAAGCTCATCAGCTCGAAGAGGTGGTAGAGAAAAGCAAATCAGTTAGTTGAGAGTACTGTTTCTTGTTCACCTTTACCACTCTCCTGCTAGGAAAATCCAATAGATTTTGATTTGGAAGTTAGAAACCTAGCTACCAGAGACATAAAAATATTCTGCCACGACAAAGCAAGAGGAAAATCCTATTACACATTTCCAGGTCCAAGAGCATCACCATTACCACCTGGGTGCAAGCAAGTTCAACTCCTAACATAAATTTCATGGTTTATCTAATACAGGGGAATTTGTAGCAGACTTACATTGTTGGTTTCTTTTGTCCCCAGCATTTTTGAGAGGCAAACACACAGGACAGTCATGTCTCGTACAGTTCTTCCAGTGCGAGATGATTTGTCGGGAAGACGCGCAGTGTGCCACTGAGAAAGGGAAGGGAAAGGAAAGGAAAACCTTTACAAACTACTGCCAGCATCTCAACGGGGTCAATACAACCTGGGTACGGAGCAAATACTCTCAGGGCACACATCTATATCACAGTTCAGTAAAGGATTACTTTAAGTAGTTCGGTACTGACTAGCCCTGAAAATGTAGCTAGACTCCTTCAAATACTATTGGCTCAATTAAAGCTTGCTTGGAAGCTCCACGTCACGCATCCAAGCCTAGCTCAGAGGACAACACCATGCACATCAGGGACCGGACAGATGGAATCAAACAATTACCATGCCAGCCTCTAGGACAACCCCGATAAGTGAGGGTAGCAAGAAGATAACACACATTTTCTTTGGCTACTAGGATAGACTGAAGAGTTCACCGGTGCCAGAAGCAGCTTAAATCCTGGCTACCCATTGCTTGAGACTTCTCCCTTCTTTTTAGGGGATACAGATTCCTGCTAGCAGACTCCTCCTTTGTGTCTGCCCTCAGCAGAAGGCAGCATCCAAAAGGCCTAGCAGGGAGTTAAAACGCTGAGCAAAACATCTTAATTCATCTCTTTGTTATCTTGCCTTAACTTGGCTAAACTTTAAGACTCAGAAGTTTACCATACGCGTTCCTAAGGGGACAGACAATTTAAAAAATAAAAAATCCATTTCCCAAGCTGCCCACTTGTTCTCTCTTACTAGGAGCCTTTTTGGTCTTGCAAAGGTTGACATCTATATCACCACTCCTTCACTTACCCTGGCAGGATTTGCCAGCCTGACAATGTGTCATGTGGTTCAGGACATTCTTCATGGTTCGGCAATGAGGGAGGTTGCACTGTCGCACCTCACCGTTGGCCTGCTCTCGCCGCTGACACTTGTGAGCATGTAAGAGGAGAACTAACTGCTGCTGGATGAGCTTGCGTTTTTCCGGATCCGCTGTTGGGGCTCCAGACCCCATTCCTTGTGATGCTGCTGGCCCCATCCCAGCTTGCTGAACTTGGGGAGCCTGTTGCTGGCCCTGGAGGAGGCAGAAAAGAAATAAATCTATTTAAGAATCATCTATTTAGCATGTGAACACCAAAAATAAATCCATGAAGAATCACTACGCTGTGTAACCAAGGGAATATCCCATCTATCTGCACCTCTGGATGACCCATTTTAAACAACCCCTCAACAACAGCGTGGGCAGCACTTCTCTTGCCAACCACAAAGTCTTCCCCACACCACACCCTCCTATTTCTAGCTCTCGCCTTATCGAGGACCGGCAGAATTTAACTTTGCACATGCTCACAAGTCATTTGTGGTGCTAGTCCAACCAGAAAAATATTAACAGCACTTCAACCTCAGATGATCACCTCATTTTAGAGGCTAGGGAACCGTATCCCCAATTCTTACATTAGTGGAAGAAAGCACCTTTTAAAATGGATAGTTTTTCCCCTCCTGTGGGACTCCTAGAAAAGGATAATGAAGGGGAAGTTCAGGAACCTTTTGCCATTAGGAAACTCGCACACACACATTCAGAAAAAGGTTCTGCTAGTCTCTGCAGGAGAAGCAGCACAACTTCAGCATAATGCAGGCCAGAGAAGTAATGTCAAGTATGGCAACACCTACTACTTCTTCCATACTTCTGTTTATGTCTTCAGACTTTTGTGTTTCTTGCGAGTGAAATGTGAGAAGCTCTCACAAAGAAGAGGGACTCAGGGACTCTGTCACTTGTCTCATTTCAGTTCAGCAGCCTTCCGTTTCTAACGGACTCTTCACTTACAGAAGGTTTTAGGGAATGTTTCTGAAGATTTCTTTTTTTTTTTTTTTTTTTTTTTATTGAAGAGCTCAACTACCTGCATACTGGTTTTAAATTAAAAAGGGGTAATTTAACTTAGACATTAGCAAGAAGTTATTTACTATGAGGGTGGTGAGGCCCTGACACAGGCTGCCCAGAGAAGCTGTGGGTGCCCCATCCCTGGAAGTGCTCAAGGCCAGGCTGGACGGGGCTTTGGGCAACCTGGGCTGGTGGGAGGTGGAACCAGATGGTGCTCAAGGTCCCTTCCAACCCAAACCATTCTGTGATTCAATGATTCCTAAACACCAGTTTTTCCATAGCCCTTCAATCCCTGCATTAACCTTTCATTTTACAAGACTTTACCAGTTACTCAGTCGCCTCGTGGTTCTTCTATGCTCCAGTATAACTCTGTCTTTTTTGCAATTTTAGGCTTTTTCGCCCAAATGACAACTGAGATAGCAAGCACTTTTCATTCCTAGACCCAGCAGGGTAGTAACTCAACTTCAAGAATCATACGCTCTGCACTGAACACCAGTTTGACACCTGAGATACTGATCAGCAATTTCTGGCTGCCTCCTTATTGGTTCATACACCCAATGGGTTGCATTAGGATTCTGGTGATCCATACTCTACTTTAAAAAAAAAAAAAAAAAACATTAAATTGGAGATCTTAACCCCATGGGCTCTATCTAAGGCACAAAAGTTACCTCAAAGCATTTTTTTTTTTTTAGCAAGTTACTAAGATCAAGAGACTGAACCCCAAGGAAGCGGAAAAATCAATGTAAAATTTGAAGCAGTGAGAAACACAAGCTATATTCAGAAGAGCGATTTTGTTTCACAAACAAGAGCAGATATGCACGAAAGAAAAACAGTAAGACAACGCTGCATGTCTTCCCCCAATCAATTTAAACTTTCAGAATAACGAGGCAAACACATTCAGCTGTTGCTCTCCTAGATCATTAGGCACTAGTGCTAAACTCAGGCTGGGGAGTCTAGTGTTAATGCTTGTCATTTATAAGCTTGGGTCACCACTCACCTCCCCCTTCTTCATGCCCTGCTGCTGTAACAGTGCTGGAGGGCCAGGGGGAGTGACAGGGCTACTACAGCAATGTCAGGAGCATTGCACGAGTTCATGTAAGAGCACAAGAACACACACAGCCAGGGCTTCTAGGCACTATCACATGTGATACGTTTAAGAGCTGCTTCTCTCTCCCAAAAGCATCAGTGAATAGCAGCAGGAAAACAACCATCAAGGTGAATTCACACTGAGAGACCCAGGGAACCAACCCCAAGAGCAGGGATGGGACCGGAGAGCAAAGGTCACTTTGGATAAGGAGCTCCTTTTCATTTCCTCTGCTAACAGGGTTTGAAGGGTGAAGAGCAGAGGTGCAGCTCATGAACAGAGGGAGCAACAGCCCAGCCCTTTTCTCCACACCAGTCCTTTCAGGAGTTGAAGTGCATTGCATGTTGATTCAGAGCGTGAATTCACAGCTGCAAGACCTTTAACAGGGCAACATCTGAGCACTGCACACTGCTACAACATTTACTGGGGACATTTTTCATTCTACTTACCATGTTCGGCATTCCTGCCCCAGGCACTGGCTTCTTGTCCATTGGGAACTGCGGGAGGCTATTTTGCAGTCCGGCTTTATTCTGCATCTGAGGTCCAAGACTACTGGCTCCGATCTGCTGCCCAGTATTCTGACTGTATGGCTGACCATAAGGACTGGGGTTGCTCATCATTCCCATCTAGGGATTAAAATGGCAAGAAGTTCAAGTAAGATAACACAGCTCGCAATTCAGAAGGCAAACGAACACTTCAGAGAAGCGAGAATGATCACAGCCATGAAACGACTGCAATGCAATTCTGATCCACATGCTCCCCTTCTTGTGTACATATCCACATCCACCACACATTAACTCCTCTACCTCAGGGATCCTAGAAACAGAGTAAGACCAATTTATCAACCTTGAGGACAAGTCTGGTCAGAACTAGCCTGATTCTTTCTTTATTATAATGAATTCATTCAACACGTTTCTCGTTCCAGCTTTCTCAGTCACAAATCTGCACCATGAACTACGTAACTCGAGTCTGGAAGAATTCTTCTCCCTGCATCTGTGTACAGTCCACCTGGGGAAAAATGCCCCCTTCATCCGTATCAGCAGGGCTTATCCCAAATACCTCCTACCCAGCTGTCAGCACTCCCACAGCTCCCCTCCAGAGGACTGCAGTAATGCACGTGCAGCACACCCCAGTTTCAGTTCAAGAGACCAGGCACAGGTAACACCGCGATCACCCAGGCACAGGAACTGGTTTGCAGCAAGCAGTACTCAAGGTCAAAGGAGACAGCAGGAAAGCTGCTAACAACATGAAGCTATTGAACCATTCATCTATAGGGGAAGTAGATTCGTGTTTCGCACAGGCTATACGTACAGGCTATATGTTGCTTTCTGCACTGTGCGTCCCCTCTTTGCATATTCAACAGTTTTAGCACACCAGGATCTGTGGTTTGGTGCCTTGGAGCGCTCCAGAATCCGAGGAACAGTTAGGATCCATCAACCGTGCCAATGAAATCATTTCTTCTTTAGCTTGTTCCATTTGATTCCCATCTATTTTCCATGGAAAATTTGGCCTTCTAAGACCAAAACAACCAGTGATAGAGGACCAGGAATATTTGAGATTTTTGTTCAGATTACCACGCTCTCACCATTACTCAGTCAGGATCCTCAAGGAGCCATAACTCACAAAAATGAAGCCCAAAAATACTTGAAAGAGCTGTATGCTTCAGTTCAGATTAGCACTTGACTCAACGTTCAGTCCATTTGACATTTTTTGGTTCAAGTTTGGGCATTTTCCTGGATCCAAAAAAGCATACACAAGCTCCTTACGCAGGTCTCCTTCCTATCACTCCTCTATTTGCCCTCAAATGCTCTTCCTGTAGCAGAAGCACCCTGGTGCTGCTCCTCACCGAGCCTCTCCAATGTACACAGAAAAGCAATCCCCAAGTCCAGAGATTACTTGTGATTAGCCAGAAGTTTTCCTTCCTCAGGCTGTAACTTCTGCCAATCCTTTCCAAAGGCCTTCAGCTTCATTTATAAATAAAGCAGGATCAAACCTATGCTACAGGAAACGGGGCAGAAACCTCGCTGACAGCTCTGCCACTTTCGATATCTAAATGAATTTCCTTGGGGACAACCCCCCTCTTGCCCCACAAGCGATAACCACGATTACACAGCAGTAATTCACCGGAGAGTAATGAAAAGGCCTCTACGTGTGGCAGACAAATTGCGCAACGAGGAGGAACTAAAAACACTTCCTTTGTCCCGCTCGGCACTGCCTCTGTCACGTCTCCGCTACGAGGAATACGCACACGGAGATCAGTCCTGCAGCTGCTGCCAGAAATGGGGCAGGTAGGAAGACTTCAGGCCTTCCTGCCTCCACGCAGAAGACCAGTAAGGTCTCTCCTCTGTGCAAGTTGGATGGAGAAGAAAAAAATCTGGAGAGCCAAAGGCACTGATAACTTTGGGGAGACTCTTCCCACTGTCACTGCTGCCTCGAATCGACCAACAGGTTCAAGGCTCAGTGGAGGACTGACAGTGGGAATTACTTCCTTAGGAAAACAAGGTGGGTTTTCCTGGAAAGACAGCCTGATCTCTGGTTCCAGAAAGGGTGAAATCGGGAACACATCAAAGAATGGACGTTTCTAAGCAAAGTTTTAAGTTAATTGAATTCATCTCCATAGTTAGCTGTTACACACTGCTACCATTCTTAAAAAAAAAAAAACCACAAAACTAAGCAGCCAATTCAGATTAGGTCGAAGGCACATTTTCACACCCTGATGTCACGGGGAGAAAAAAGAAATCAATTTGCTCACCTTCAGCAAGTTGGGACTTATGTTGATACCCACGGCCTCAGAATGAGCGTGGTTTGATGAGCCAGCTCTGTCCTGGCAAGAGGGGTACGACAAACCTGGACTTCCCATAGCGCCTCTGCTATGTCACTGGCAAGTAAAGCTTTCTGATGAAACACAGGGACGAGGTTTGACCATGCCAGTCAACCTTTGTACCCACAACAGTACGGCTGGATACGAGTTTTAGGTGAAGCCCCTGGCTTTTTCAGATGTGCAGCTCAGGCTGACAAAGCACGAAGATCTCTGATGCTTCTTTAAGTGTGAGCTGAGCCGTTAACATTGTTTGGGGTGCAAAATCAGCCCCTCAGTAAGGTTGCCTCCATGGCAGAAATGCACTCTCCCTAGGGCTGAGAACCATCACCTACCCCTCAAAGGGGACTTTCTGCCCCCACCCCATCCTCTGGGAGCTGGCAGCAGACCACGTGCCCCACTCAGCCCAGCTGACCCCAGTGATCCTGTCCCGGCCCACAGAGGCAGCGAATACCAGCAAAGCACTGAGCAGGACAGACAGCAGGCACAGCAAACTGACCCTAAAAGCAATGTGCAAGCAGCACCTCAGAGTGCTTACGTTCATCAGTTGGAAATGACCAGAAAGACTGACATACAGTTCACCAAATTAGTGACCTGCTGGGCGTGAGGGGTAAATACACCATCAAGTGCAGAAGCACCAGCCAAGGAAGGGTGGTATCAGTGCCATTTAGGTACAGGGCTTCATCTGAAATACCATGCAAAACCCTACGCGGCCGAGTCACAGCTCAGAGGCAGTGAATACAACTTCTGCTCGCTCCTTTCACTGCTCTTTCCATTTTCTTCTTCATTCCCCCCCCATCTGTTGTTTTCCTCCTCACCTCAGAGCCTCGAGTTCCTTTCATCACGCACACAAGGACTTGCACATGAAGAAGAGCAGACAAAGGCACATCACAGTAAAGGAGAAGAGAAATAAAGGGCAATGAAGGATGACAACACATAGGTGACAACCTCAAATGCTTCTTCCTGCCATAGAGAGCTGAAAACAACTTCACTCAATTTTCCTGTCCCCCCTCCCCAGCCGGAGGGGGGCAACTCCAGAGGTGGAGGAAACTCCCCACTGCTTTGCTCTAATGCCACCAAACAGATGCATCTTCAGCTTGGATGACAGTCAAGCAACCAACAACTCTGCCTCTGGTTTTACTGTCGGTGCCACAAGCACAACCCCTACCAGAGGAGGAATACCTGTTGGAGCTGTGCATGCAGACATGCCAAATTTGCTACTGTTGCTCTGTCAGTGAGGCAGTTGCTTTCAGAGCTTGGTATTTGGAAGCCAGCTATGTATCAGCAACTGTGACCGATTTGAAGATTTGCAAAGCTAACTGTAAGGAAGAAACAGAATGAAGATATGAGAAGATTGATCCAAATAATCCAACGTTTGCAGCATCAGCTGTGCCTCTCTGTTGAGGTAACTGCAGTACATGCACTAGGTTAAGGCTACATGAAGGCAATCTTTCCACGTACACGTGTCCGCAGGTAGAAATTAACTTCCCTAAAGCAGGAAGGCAGTTTTAGCAGTTCTCTTCTGGAATTTAGCAACAACAAAACTGTGCCCGTGATACCTGCTGCATTCTTTGCAAGGACTGCTCAAGATTCTTTGCATTTGACCACGCTACATTTAAGATACGTACTGCAAGACGAGCATACTGCACGGCCATCCCTGCAAGAAACTCCCCTACCCACCCCAGAAACAAGTCCTTACTGCTCCCTTTCTCCCCCAGACACATTCCTCCCCTGCGCTGGGATAAAGTGAGCAATTACCCATTTTTCACACCTTGGTTCACCTCAGGACCACAGTGTGCAGCCACACTTTCAATGGCTTAGTGCTCGATCGCATGGCACACTTGGGGCATGGAATCTAAACACCGTGGACAGACCCACGTGTTGAATCAAATGCTTTGTGAAAGCGATATGTAGAAGGTCAGTGTTCTTGGTTGCTTTATAACATGTAATGAATGTTACACTGAATGTGCTAACACTAACAAGCAAGCTTTTTTTTCCATTTCCCTTACCTAAATTTACTATTTGAGGGTATCATCACTTTCAAATTCTGCAATTTTGAACAAGACTTGGACATTTCTTACTGCCTTATTTAAAGGAAGGTACAGAAAATCTAAATTATGTTCACATTTGTAAAACATTACAACTTATTTTTCTTAACAGAAGTGCTAAGCAGTGGTAAAGCACAATAGTGTCTCCATTACAATAGCAGAACTCCATATATTCACAGGAGACAATAGGCCAAATGACAAAATTAACACTGGAGCTCTAAATGTTTAAAGTGATTTCATCAGAGTGAAATAATCACATAGCAAAGGCTGTAATTTCCCTGCTAATCTGAATTGCCTTCATGTCCATTTCATCGAGTACCAGAGCACTTCTGGGCTCAGCAGGATACTCCATCTACATGACCTGAAGGTCAGGTGAATTTCTCCGCTGCAAGATCACAGAAATACAGCTACCAACTCGTATGCAAAATCTCTCCCCCTCTAACAAGTTCCCAATAAACCTGGGAACTCCGGGCAAAATCCAGCAGAAGAGCTGAAGGGCCCCAGGAAGGTTTTAACTATATATATATATGGATTTCCAAATGAAGAATGGTTCAAGACAGGGAACACAAATTTGTTCTTAACTTACTGTGGAGCTTGAATTCGCTGTTTACACTTAAATTAGCCAAAGCTGTAAGGCCAGCCAGTGAAATAAGAAGCCTGAAAAATGTTTAAATGCTGAAAGAATCAAAGCATTACAAACAGTTTCCAAAACTCTATTTTAAGAGGACAGACATTCCCGTTACACTTCACATGCACACCAGCAAGCACACAGAAAACAAAAAGCTATTCAAGAAAGCTAAATTTGTTACAATTCCTCCCCTCTCCAGAATTTCCTTTTAGGCTAAACCTCCACAGGTATTTTTAAGCTGACTCTGGTACCAAAGCAGCGCCCACACCCTGCTCGGAGCAGCACCACCCTCTCCTTTAACACGTCCCCTCCCTAATCTCAGGGCTCGCTCTGCACCCAGCCAGCATGAAGTGGATCAGGAAACTATAGTCAAATTATTATTTTAAATGACCAGGTGAGTTTCAAGCCTCCATTAGCTCCTGGATACAGTGCCATGTAACTGGTGTAGCGACGGTTTGCAGACAATTGCTTCTTCCCATCTCAGTGACTGCCTGTATCACGCGTAACAGGATTGGACCCCAAGACAAGTGGCAGGATACCATGATCCCAATTTATGCCCACCTGGTGACCCCAAACCAATCAGTCACACAGACATTTGGGATCTCCAGGCTTAAAAAAGTAACGTTCACAGCTAAGAAATCGGGGAACTCTGTGCCTAATGTGCAAATCAAGCATTCCACTGCTGCCAGCCCATCTTTCAGGAGGAGAGGAAGAAAATGCTTCAGCAACTCCATGGGACCACAGAACAAAGCAGAAACACGAGCAGTTTTACTGTACAAATGGAATACCCGCTCGGAGCTCATCTCTGCTATTAGGAGAGCATAACATCCTCCTTCCCAATTAGTTCACATGCCAGCAAACATAAGCTATTCGCCTGTAAAAACCATGGCTGACAACACATCTGTTTTACTGAAAGCCAATTCACAGAGGCAACCCTCACTTCACGTGAAGAGGCTGCCTTTGGCAAGCCAACCCGACGCAGTTAACAGAACCGAAGCGCCTGCTTTGCTCTTTTCCCCCTCCTGCCGAAGGACAGCTCTTGAATAATGCACGTTTCTGCAGCGATGAAGGAAGCGCCTGAAAGTTATTACACAAACTCCCACGTTCGCAGCAACACAGGGCTAAATTTACCAATAAAAAAAAAAAAAAAAAAAAAAAAAGCCGCCTTTTGCAAACAACTGCTCAGGGTCCTCTGTTTACCTCTGCTTTTTGAGGATTTGTAGGTGAGGGGGGGGGGGAACAAAAGCAGATGGGTGGAGGGAGAAAACGGTCAGACATGCCTGTTGTCAGCTCCTGCTCACTCGGCTGCACGAAGCGAAAGGCAGGCTGCCTGCCAGCAGCCAAACCAATGGAAGACGTTCTGGAATTTCAGCCTCCATTTCAGACCCTTCCTGCGCATCCGGCAGTTCGAACTGCTCCGCGCGGGCTGCGCCCGCTACGCTCACCCCGCCGGGCTCGAGGCTTTTCTCTCGAGGCGTAAAGAGCTCAAAGTTTTGGTTTTCATTTTTAAACCAGTCTGGGATTATGAGCTAAAAAGCAGAAGTTCTCTATTCGGTGGGGAGGTTCCCAGAAAGCACAAAACGCTGCTTATTTTAGATACTCAGCACACTCCGGAGCTTGAGAACGCCAGGAAGATGATTTAGTTTTTGAACTGCGTCAAAAGCCAAAACCTCAATTTGTGGCCTTTATTTCTCCCAGGTAAGAGGAGGACTTTTGTTTGTTTAAAAATTTAAAACCTTACTTTAGGTTTGAGGATGACAATGTGGCATTTCACCAAACTCTCAACGCATCAATTTCTGCCCTCTGCATACAGCTTTCTGAGCACCAAAGTAATTTTTTTCAGAGCCAATAAGCAACGAATTATCTAATTCCAATACAAGAATACCTCCAAGTAGCTACTTCTTTCTTACCAATCTGAACTGTGTACAGATTTTTCTACTGTAGCAATCTGACTTTGCAACATCTTATTTATCGGGCAAGAATATTTGATATGAACAGGTTGCAACATCAACTCATCCCTAGCCAAACATACCGGGACCATGGTTAGCAGCACACTGAGCCCAAGCAACCAGCTAAGACCAAAAAAGCTTGTCATTAATAACGGTCACAAGACACTACACTAACATCATTTTACTTAATACGTTCAAGCATAGCAAAAGCATTGACACAGCACTGATTTTCACTCGTTTCAAATACGTTTACAGGCTGTGTTGGTTATAATTACAAGCCCTCCAAGCAGACTGATTTTGGTCACTCCAAGATGAATCTATTCAGGTGTTATAAAGCACCTTAGAAGAAAAGTTTCCACTCGTTAACCAATAAACACAAAAAATCCACCTAAAGTGAGCTGAAATACAGATATTTTCCAGGCTTTTTATCAAAAACACCACAAACGAGATCACACACTCACTTGTTTCCCTACTCTAGGAAAGCTGCTTGTCTAACTTTTTTAAACCACTCTTCTCTCATCTTTTCAGAGCAACCTACAACAATTTTATTCTTATCTCCTGAATTATAAAAGCACATCTAACTCCCCCACCAACAGAAAACCTTTTTCTGCTTTCCAATTTACTCTCTGATACACAAAACCTTTCTGAAATTTAAATCTAGATCTGGGTGCCAATAGTCTTCAACAACCCTACACTTCTTTTTTGGGTATTTAAACAAGCATTCTTTCTCCAATAACTCAAGTATTTCTCAAGGGCAATGTACATCTTACACACTATGCATCAGTCCATTCAGACCTGCATTTGCCTCTTCTCAGCTGCTCCAGCATAACGCAATACATAACACATCTGAGACAAAAGATGTTCTTACTAAGTGTCACACAGAGAAGTTCCAAACTTCTAAAACACCCTGAACCATTCCCATCACACTCACCACAGTAGATGGGAAAACACATTTGTGGACAAAGGCATAAAAGACTAAATGCTACCAAGTTTTCCATGTTGTTGATAACCTATACTCTCACAGGACTTAAAAGAAAAAAAGATGGTTAATCTAGAAATACTCTTGCTTGTTGAGCAAGACCCAACTTTTGCCTCCCATCACTTAAAATTTTAACATCATATAAACAAGAGTATTGGATCCTGGGGTAAAGAGACAAAAACCCTATTCTACAAATTTCCTACTGCAGAGGAACCCTGTTCTACAGAATCCCTACTGCAGAGGGATCTGCCTCACAAAATAAATGCCAAGAAGGAAGATAAATCAAGCCCAGCTTGCCTTGCTTACCTTGTTCATGGCTCCGGGCTGTGGCCCCCTCAGTGCAGCCTGCCCTCCCATCTGCGGAGAGCCTTGTTGCAGCGTCTCAGCCAACAAGTTGCCAGCACTTGCCATTCCTGGGTTCGGGTAGGGCATATTAGGTCGGCCTCTGCCTGCTCCAATCGAACCGTTCATGACTTGCCCCTGCATCATCCCCTGCCCGTTGCCTGCTGCCAACATCCCCGGATTCATGCCAGCATTCATCCCCGTGTTCATTCCCATGCCAGGCTGGTTAACTGGACTGTTTACTGTTGGCATCATTCCTGCTGCAGACTGGGCTGAAGGACCCTGGTTCGGGCCGCTCGGAGCCATCGCCATGCTGGGAGAAGTCAGCCCAGCCTGCGCCATGGGGCTTTTCACCATGCTGTTCAACATCCCCATCCCAGGGCTGTTCTGTTGCGTTTGAGCGGCCATGCCCTGGCCAGGGCCACCAACCCCCATGTTGAGGTTTGGGGAGCTCCCAGCCCGTAAGAGTTCGGACAGCTGCTTGTGTTTAGAGGCAGCATCTTGGGCCAGGCCAAGGCTGGTCTGCAGCTGATTAATGTCACCGCCATTGCTGAGTCCCAGTTCGGTGGAGCTGATCAGTTCATCTGGCAAGTCGTGTTCCAGATCAAAGAGCGATCCAAAATCTGAAAAACAAAAACGTTACATGGGGTCAGTGCAATCAGCAATATGTCTTGAGGAATCTTGTTTATCAATTTCCATTTATTTAACCATTGAAATTTCACTTTTCCAGCAGAATTCCTCTATCAGTCATTAGTGAAAACCATCCCAATTCGTTACCATAAACAATTTCTAAACCTTACAAAGTATGATTTGGAGGAAACCACTCTACATCACTTTTCCACAAGAGTATACACTGAAATATCACTAGGTATCTTAGAATGTAATCTCCCAACTTGTGAAATTTGAAGGGGAAGGAGGAAAAAAATGTATTAACATCTCAGAATTCACCAATGGAATTAGACAACTATTAAGAAGAGTTAAAAGATTGATGGCAAATACTGTGTTTTGATTTTTGACTTTCACTGAAGTGTCACTTCCAGAAGAGAACTAACATAGTAATATGGTTTTCAGAAAATGCTTGCTATTTACAAAAAAAAAAAATTAGCAGCTTTCTTCTTGTTTGGTGGTGGTTGGTTTTGTTTTAATTTTCCACATCCAGTCATTCCCAGCACAGAACTGCAAAATTAAATTGAACTTCATGGAATAGGCAGTATTTTCCCCACAACAAGCATAGTCAGAAAACAATTTCAGTAACCCTCCTGGCCATGAGGTTGTGAAAAATCATTAGGATTGGGAAAAAAAATTCAAGAGGTTTTTTTTCTCTTGAACAAAAACCCGGAGTAATCTCCAAGGTAACCAAATGGCAAAATCTTATTACACAGTGGCATGAATTTGATCAAGCAAACAAGAAGTTTTATGTCTGCAGAAGTAGCATGCACCTTGATCTGCATATTTCATCTATAGTAGCTAAAACAAAAATAATCTAGAAAGTTTGTGGCTCAAAGCCAAGCTATTGTGTGACGTAGCCACTTGCAACAGCCGGGCTCAGTATTTAGAATTTGAGAATACACAGTAAATGATTGATTTTATCTTAACTTTTAGCGTAGTGCAGCATCACTTCTGCCAGAAAGGTCATTTTCAAAACCTTCAGATCTAGACGATGACTTAAAATACTACTCATTTCAGCAATTGCAAAAAAGGAAGCGCCAATTACACTGTATTTTACAGAGGTTGGCAAGATGACTTATTCTAAATATTGATGGAAGAGAGTACAGTTAAACCACACATAAGTCAGAAAAGCTGATCAGCATCAGAAATCTATTCAAAATGTTTCACACAATACCATAAGTTGCCAAGCAGCTGAATTCCAGTACTAATAGAGGAGTTTTGTTATTTGTTTTTTTTTTTTTTAAATGCAATTTCCTAACTGTTAGAAGATTGGGACTTTTAAGAATTCTAAGCATATGACATAAGGTTGAGAAGAATGCAGGTATACCAAGAGATCTCAGAACATCATTTATATACTATTCACTAACCTAAAGCACCCAAAGAAGAATGAGTTTCCAAATAACCATGTTTTAGACTATTAATAAAGAATGGGCTAGCTGATTTGAAAGGAAACCTTGTGCCAAAAGTTACATTTTGCAGTAGATACTAAGGATTCATCTTTCAATTACATCTCCAGTACTTTTCAACATGACTGATACTTGTTGAAGATTCAGAAGTGAGGAAAGAAGCAGAAGAATAAAGTTTTGCCCGAGTTCTACATTTAAAATAACGAATTTAGAGTTTGGGGCTGGTACACCTACCTCAAAACATACCCCCCCTCCCCAAAACTAAGAATTAAATATTGATGCACATGGGAAAAGCCACAGTAGGAGAGACCCTCAAGATCATGATAATGAAGAAAGCCATCAAAAAATACTACATGACAGTTTAAAATGGCTTCAACAGGCAAACTAAGATGCTTCCAAATGAGCATTTTAAGGTGCCTGTTAGGATGTCTTTAAACAGACAAGCATTGAAACACTGTAATTCAGAAAACACTCTGGCAAAACAACCTGACAAAGATCTCACAACTCAGGGAGTGAAAAGTAAGACCAGCAATTCTCAAGCTCATCTGTTGTCCAGAAAGATTTCTCCTAGATGAACTGAAAAGTTAGGTGTCCAACACAGACCCCATACCTACAGCAAAACCATACTGGAAGAGCACAGCAGCCTCCCATCTCGGAACTGGGAAACACTTGTTCCAGCAAAGATGCTCAAAAGGCAGTTTTGTGAGTGGCTGCAGATGGACAAGAACTGCTTAAACAGATGCAGGTTCCAGGACACAGCCAGTCTCAAAACAAAAATCCTCACTTTGCCTCTGCTGAGACCAGACCCCTGCATGTAAAGCCGTTCACAAAACCACCTGGAAAACAGTCAGTGATCATCTGAACGATCTGAAAGATCATCTGAGCTACTTGTTTTTTCAAACTATCACCAAACATTTACTCAGATTTGTTTAAATGATTTCAGATACAAGGCTACCAAAGGGCAGTGCAATTCTTATTTTGAAAGACTGAAGGATTTGCTCATCTTTCTTCCCAAGAAAATATTAATCTGCTTCTATGAAGACCTCATTCTTTCAGCATTCCTTCTGGTCAAACATGGGGACACTTCCAGCTGCAAAGCTCACTTGCTCAAGCCCACCTCGAATATCCTGGTACAAGCAACCAGAGCTGCTCAGCACTAACACGCTAAGACCGTCAATCCAAGAGAAGACACCATAAATGATTCCTAGCACCCACAAGGCAAAATCAAAAGCCATTAATACCAGCGAAGCATCACTCAGATGCAAGTTTGCCTTCCTCACCTTTTAGAAAAGATTAAAAAAAAAACAAAACACAACAACTTTCAAGTCTTCTCCAGCCAGCAGATTAAAAATCAACAAAACCAGAAAAAGGTTCTGTTGTCTGGTCAACTACGAAATCCCACTCCTAGTTGGCTGCCAGGAGGCAGAAGATTTCAGGTACGAGACTGAAACACGACCAGTCTCAGAAGACCCTCCGGAACAATAGGACTTTGTGTGCATACAGCAAGAGCTGCAATCCGTTTCACAGCCCTCTACGTACTCTGCACACCCTAAAGCCCACTGTAAGAGACCTACCTATGGCCAATCCAAACACTGACAGAGCTAGGCCAGACAGCTCAGACTACGTGAAAATAATGGCAAATACATTCACGCGAGAGCCAACGGAATAGCTTAAGGCAGAGGTGATAAATATCCAGAGAACGGAGTGACTTTCCAGTACACTGAACGCACAGCTCGCCTTGCCATCTTTTTCGTTAAGGAAGATTTCTAAGAAAGCAAAGCTTCTTAGTGGGAAGTAGAAGAAGACAAATTAGCACTGCAAGGGTACGTCTACCTGATTCCCAGAGCAGAAGGCCACTAACTGACCCAAGAGCTCATCAGAAACATCCAGCAGCAAGCGTTAGAACTAGATCTTGATCCCGGTACAGCGACACAGATTCCACATCATGCTATTAACGGTATTATTAGTGGATGCAGAGGCATGCACTAGTTGTCCTTAGGAACCATACCACCAGGGAACCTTTGCACAGGTCTATCCTGTAGCCCAGAAGCCGGCCCAGCTCGCCATGGCTGTGTCTGATCTGCCACAAGAAGAAGGTGGCTGAGAAGAGCGCAGATGGAGCAGGTCTGTCTTTCCACCGCAGTCCAGTCAGACTGGATCAAGTTAGTGGAACTTCACCCTGAACTGCAAGGAAGCCACTTCAAAAACTGGTGTGTTAGCTTTCCTTGTCTACCGTGAATTCTGTTCTCAGTTTTGGACCCTACAAACCTCTGCCTTCTTAGTAACTTGCCTTTGATGGTGCCTAATCTGCAAGATGCAAGTAGACCGCTGGCCTGGGTGGGAAACACCAGCAAAGCCTTGAAATCAGTACGGACTCAGAGAGGGCCATCAAAACTCTCAAGTGATTAAGAAACCAGTGCCCTATCAAGCAATCAGATTCCAGATGAGTCACAAATGTGTATTTCAAGCTAGTTTTACTGCAAGAGCTCCTGGTGGCCCCAGTGATAACCGTTGTCAAAGCACGCAAGGCAAGGTAGAGATTTCGGACAAAAAATGCTTACATTGCAGGGAGAATATATCCAATGCTGACTAATGAGCAAAGAAATTCACACGTGGGTTTCAAATTGCACATGCTAGTTTCTCTTGCATGCTTTCTAGCCTCATAGTTTTCTCATTTCTGGCTTAAGACCGACCTCTACTCCCCTTTTGGAACAAAACACGAATTTCTATCAAAATGAAGATTACCTGGTTCTAACCAACAGAAAGCTGACGTTATTCATTGCAGCCTAAAAACTTGCTTATGTACTACAAAATTGCCCAGAACACTTCACTCTCGTGTGCACTGCCTGATCAGCCACGGAACTGAAGCAGAGGAGGAGCTGGTGTATCAGAAGCAGCACACGTGTGAACAGCAGTGCCTGGAGAACCCCTCATGCCAGTCACGTAAGAAAGACAAGAGCTGACTCCTGCGTATACCTCAGTGCTGAGCTTTTCGGTAGGTGTGAGACTTCCAGTTCCTGTCCCTGCACCTCTTACGTTATGCTCTGAACACAGACAGCAAGTTAGAAAGCTGCTGAACAGTCATCTCTTTGCACAAGCGTTTCTGGGCTCCAGGAACGTATCAGTGCATCAAATATATGCACCACAGCTGTTAAGTGCACAATGAAATAAGGGGATGAGGCTTAATACAGGACACTGAACACAAGGTAGGCATGTGACAGAGTTGACAGGAGCCGCAGGTGATGCTGGACTACACAGAAAACGGGATACCTTTGCTGTGCTTTCAGACAGAGCTCAACAACGAGCTGCTGAGCTCAGCATCTTCCCCACAACCGTGGCATCAAAGCTATCCAGGATTGAACAGGGCTTAGACATTAACAGAGAAAATGCCCAGAGGATACAACCAATACCCCAGAGTAACCAGCTACTCAAGTCTGCAGTCAAGCACCAGCATTACAAGCCCTAAAATACCCTTTAAAAAAAAAAAAAAAAAAAAAGGCAGAACAGGAGAAGGAGCCACATCCTCACAAGACAACTCTCAAGCACTCGTGAAAACACAGGAGCAAAGGTGAAGCACAGATATGTAACAAAGTGCTACTAAAAGAAAATCATCGATTCCCACGGCATCTGCAATGGCAGAAAATTAAGCCAGTCATGTTCAGGCAATTGCAGCGGGGAAAAAGCATGCTAAGAAAGAGGCAAAACTCTCAAGATTCCTACCAAGTGGGCGTGAGAGAGTTTTGCTGTATTTTGGAGAACAGATTTACTCTTACGATTAAAGCCCTTTAACGAGGAGGCTTTTCGCATAGATGCTCTGTGAAGCCACAATTACCCAACGGTAACAAGAGCTCTGCCAAGCCATTTTCCCCACCTGAAACTGTGCAGTTAGTTTTAATTAATCTATTAGCTCGATGCAAGACAGAAGGGGAAACACTCAGGCATCAGCCAGAGAAATTTAAGGTCTAGATTCACTGCTGCCATGACCCAAGGCCATCAGCCCCTGTACAAGCCTTACAACGACATGCTGCCGAAGTGGCAGCGTGACGCAGGTCTTCTCAGTTGCTCTTGCATAAGCAGGAGTGAATCCTTATTCTGCATTACGGCGCTCCGGTAACAAGGTCTTCAGCATCAGACTATTTTTAATTCTGCTCTCTGCAAGAAAGTGGGGAAGCACTGCCTCCTCCTTCCTTCCTGCTAATCCAGAGAAGACCTGAATTTGCTCACCACATCAAGAAACTTGATAACTTGAAGACAGACCACAAACAATACTAGCAGAAAACACAGCTGAAAACGGAGGCACGCTACTCATTCTGAGAGGGAGCTCAGAGCCCCTGGCAGACAGCAGAAGCCCAGGCACAAAACATGTTTGCACATCACGCTAGCGCACAACTTCAGGCACGGACCTTTAAAAACAGCCCGTTGATCTAATTCCTCATCTCGAATGCACGTGATTTCAGTATTAGTTCTAACTGAGTATAAACATCAGAATTTTGCAAGCATAAAAAAAATCACTCTAAAGTAGCAACCACTCATTGCTCAACTTCTACCAAAGGCTATTGGAGGACCGTGCTCTTCCTTCATTTTTTTCTTGAAGCTATCCTAATCTCTACTCAAACACTGCGTCAAACACATCAACTCCTTCTTAAAAAAAAAAAAAAAAAAAAAGTCCCAGTTTTGCTCAGGAAAATAATCTGCAAGTTTAACTCATACCAAGCTGATAGCAACAGAAAGACCAGTTCTTGTGCACTCTGGTTCAAGTGGGGTTTGCCGCTTCAGGAGCGAACTGCATTTACAACAAACTGTTTTCTCTCTCATTCAGAGCTCTTTAAGAAGCACTAAAGAGAGACACAGATGACTGCAGTTCACCACTGAAATGAAGTGAGAAGATTTATGATTCTGAAATATAGATTTTGCTCTAGGAAAATGGAAGGAGTACGATCACACGGAAGAGACGTTATTTAAGGTGGAAGTTCTTCCTGCACAGCCTATTCACACTTTTATGTAACAAAGGTCCCAGTCTTGCTGCCGCTGATGACCTGAACAAGATGAAATTTTGCCATTGTAATTCCAAGATGCTGAAGTCACACGGTTAATCATTTACTTGTGAACATGTTATTTGCATAAATTTCCTTGTGCTGCTTTTAACTTTAAAGTCTCTCAATTGTTGTTCTTATTCCCAAGAGTACCCTGCCTTGGGATGCCGCTGAAATTCCCCCAAGACCACATTAAGTTACCTACTGCTGGTCTGTGAGAGCACTAAGTAGTAAGAATGGGATTTCAGTTGGGAGCCTGATAAATGATGGACCACAGAAGTCCAGAAAGCTGAAAGTGCCTTATCCATCCGCAGCTTTGGGAAGTTTCTGGTTTGCTGCACTAGCAGACAAAAACATGTGTGCACACAGATAGGAAGGGGACACATCTGTGTCCCCAGACAGACCACATCAATTTCAGAAGCAATTACAAATCAGTTTCAAGGAAAGAATGAAGCTCACTGCACTGCCAAGTTCACACCAACTTCGAAGTAACGCATACTGTGTATAAGATCACCAAAAAGCAAAGTGAGTTTTCTGAATACTCCCAAGTAAAAACAGAAAAGAAATGTTAAATTATCTATATAGACGTCAATAGATCAGACTTCTTGAACCGGTAGCCCACCAGAGTTCATAAATGACATCCAGGAATATTAGCTTAGCTTCAGCAAGCCATACGCCAGCACCTTGCCAGAATTTTACTTACATGAACTCTAACATTAGATTCTTTTTGTTCATTAACACAGTAAGAGTATGTTTTAAGGAGATTATCTATTCGCTTGTTTCTGGGAGTTCCACAACGCAAGAACCAGTAACTCATTTGTCTTAGGAAAGCCTCTGTAGAAGAATCACCGTGCCTCTCCTACCACCATGCCTCTCCTGGCCCTCGTGCCTCCGCAAGCAGACAGACACGGTTCCAATTTCTACTTGCTCCTTACGGAGATGCAGGGATAGGCGCAGTGCAGAGCTGTTCTGCACCATCATTTGGACGAGAGCAACAAGTGTCTCCACCCCATCTTACAATCACCGATGACAGAAAATCACCTGCACGGTTTCTGAAGATCCTGTACCCAACTTTTACTTTTTCTGTGAAAATCCAGGTTTGGACCACGATTTCATACCCATGCTTTCCTGTAGGCACAGCTGACAGCCAACTAAGCCAGGAGTTACTTAGGACCGGAGCACAGAACATTTTTTTTTTTCCTAATTTTCTTCAAAAAAGTTATGTAAGATAAGTGTGCTTGAAGTTAAAAACAACTCATCAAGTTTTCGCAGAACTTTAAACAAAACTTTTTTCAGAACTTCTTTCAGTTCTGTTTTTGCAGAACTTTAATATGCCAACCCATTTTAAGGAAACATATTGATATTCAGGAAGACGACAAAACCAGTTTATCAGATCCATCACTTACCAGCCAGGGAGAGGATTTCTATGAATCGCCCTAAGATATATCCTACAAGAAACCCCTACAAATTCAATGTAACTACAGATGTTTTGTACAACCACATGCAGGGACAGATGTATCTTGCTTCAGCCTGCTGCTACAGTTTAAGTAAAGACAGAAAAATCCAAATCCTTGGAGGCAGGTGTGCATTGTTTATCTGTCAGTGAAAACCACGCAGCAAAACTACTCCATTTGTCAAATCTAAGGGACTCCTGGCCAAACCCTCTCAGAGGGGGCACTAGTTAGGGTGATGAGAAAGGTTAAAGTAATATCATTAGTGTTAGAACAAGCATAGCAGCTGCTTTAGCAGGAACAGCCTAAGTGAGACACTGAGGTGACACTGGAGAAAAAATAAAAATCCAGCAGCCTATGAAGAAAACGGAAAAAATATCCAATAAATCGCATCAAATTAAAATCTAATAATCAAGTCACCTTGTCCAAGTTATAAAGATACAAAAAAAAAAAATCTACAGCAAAAGTTCTGCATTAATCACCAGGATCTCATGAAATACACATTCTCAAAAAGCATACATCAAGCCCTCAACTCCACTACACCCTCCCCAGATAAACATTGCTTGTTCTGCAAATACAGAACTGACCTATACTAAATCCTAATGCTGCTCTGGAAATGTTGGGAAGAGATACAAAAAAATCAGTATATTTTTTTTTTGTGGTGTTTGTGTTTTTTGTTTGTTTAATCTAGGATTTATATTCCCAAATCTAGGATTTGTATTCCCAAACTCAGCAACAAAAGCTTTTCACCTGCAATATCAAGTGAATTTGTGCTTTTAAACTGCAACTCTAAACTCATTTTCTAGTCTCAAAGGTTTTTATTCGTAAGTAAGCGCTCAAAATTCAGTTTTGCATCACAGTACGGATGGTCCCTGAGTTGCAGTGGTATTTCTTTACAAGCAGATTTCCTTTCCAACCCTGTGCAAAGGAAGTACATACCTATGTCCAACACGCACAACCCGCTCAAAGTGGCGAAAGAAACAGAGGTGTAGCAATTTGGAGGTCTAGAAGGATCAAAAGCCTGTAAGACTTTCTTCTAAAAGTTACTCAGCACCATGAGAATGATCAGTTTGTGAGGTATTTGAAACATCTTACTCCTAACAAGATGTTTCTTGGACAACCTAGGGAACTCCAAGGCAGAGATACCCGTTTGCCATCATTGGCAAATGCAGCGTCCGCTGTTGGCTTGGAACTTCATCCATTGCAGCACTTGATGTACACTATGTCACCCAATAAACCCTATTTTAATGCATCTTATATGATGACAAAATACTTGGAAAAAAGTTTAAAAGTGGCTCTCAACAAGAAGGGATAGAAATATTTAACTGATGGCTGCAAATTGAACGTGGCTAACAACTTGGTCTTAAATCTTAGTCAGAAAACAGACTTCTAAAAAGTATTTGAAAGAATGTATATACAAACTCTAAGAAAAAAACTTCCATAGCAGACTGGAAACAGTGTTGAAAACCTTATAAGAGCCTCTGGAAGAGGCAGTGAGACAAGATTAAGATTCATTTCAAGCAAAGAAGCAGCCTGATAACACTTGGAACAAGTGACAGATGAGAATCAGTCAAAAACTGTACCACTCCAGATGAGATTAAAAAAAAATACCTATTCTAAATTCTAAAAAGATTTAGAACTTTGATGTAAAGAGGAGTACAGTTTTAAAGGTCAGAAGTAGTGGGGGGAAAAAAAAAAAAAAAAGAAAAGAACATGCTAGTTTTATATAAGATGTGTACTGAAACAGAGACTGGAGATGTGCTATTCCTCAGAAAAACACAACTTCTGGACACGATAAACTGAAGGAACTTAAGGCACATATTACGAACACTGAGTGATCTCTGATCTACCACTCGTATCAACTAACTAAGTGTAGAAAAGTGACTTCCAATGTTAGGGCAAGCCAGAAACACTAAGCACTTAAAATCCTATTTTAGGATCTAGCAACCAAAAGACACGATACCACCCAGCCACGCTAGCGCACAGAGCGTATTCCAGCTTTATTCCTTGCTCAAAGAGCAGCTCAGAACCCACAGCCAAAAAGTTCTCCTAGTCCACAGAACACAGGTTATTTCTAAGGGCGGGGGGATGAAGATGATTCGTAAAAGAAATCATAAAAGGCGACTAAACTCACCCCACCAGCACACGTGGGTCTACACAAACCATGTAGGAATCTGTATGCGGCAACTGCAGCCCACCTGCATCGCTGCAGGAAAAATTGAGGGGCTCGGAAATAAAATGCCCAAAATAAAATCACTGGTTTAAAGTATCCAGCTAAAAACGTATCTCTATGAAAGGCTTCCGCTCACTTACTCAAGGAGACAATTTTCCAGGATGCGCTGAAATTATTCTGCTATAGTGACAGAAACAAACTAGTGTATACAACAGATCTGCTAATACAGTGCTTAAAAAAAGGTTTCTGAGGCTGGATGCAACATGCCAAAACAAGGTTTCCATTTCTATCGATACTTCCATCAGTACCACCACACCAGTACAGAAAAGCTGCTAGCACAGGGTCACGAATTCACGTGCTATACTAAGAATACCGTACCAATAAAAGGTGACCCTACTGTAAAGGTATTCATATCTGAACAAAATTCACACATAACTACCATTATTTTTTTCATCTAATTGAGTTTACTATATTCCAAACCCAGAACATCAGTTTCATCCAGGCCTACAATAAAAACATGGGTGAATTAGAGACTCAACTTAGTGTCCAGTATAGATACTCCTAACACCTACAAGTTCGGGAATAAGTTAACTGGAGCCAGCCATTACTTTTAGGTATCTAACAAGCTAAAACAGTGTTTCATGCTAAGAACTCGGTCAAAAAGGTAACAGCAAGAGAAACACACTGAGAGATCCGCTACATACATGTGCTGGGAAAAGTTTCCTTAACATTGCAAGTTTCTTACCTCTCTCTCCCTCCACATGGATAGTGTGAATCTAACTCCAAGTTTAGAAAGATGGCTGGAGAAGCTACATCAGCACCCACCACCTTTCTGATTTCCTACCATTAGCACAGGAGGGGGGACAATACCAGTTCTCTAGTGTGAAAGTTGCTTGCGCTATTTCAAAGCAAATTTCAAGAGCAGATAGGTTTAAAATGTTTCCCACAACAGTAGAAGCGAGAGAAAAATGTGCCATTCAAGCAGCAACTGAAAAACGCAGCCCTTAAAACACGTTTATCAGCTCAGCAGGGTTTATTTTATTTAATTAGAAAAACAGGTACGTGGAAGTGTCCCAAATGCAGGCAAGGAATTGTCAACAAGAAGTCCTTAAGAGTAAAAATCCTTCAACAGTTTTCTGTAGCATATATGAAGCATTTGCAGCACTCAGAGACCTCTGCACAGCTACCAGGTGACGACGATCTCAATGACTGTGAAAAAATTTATTCCATTTTGTGTGCTGTCACACCTGAATCTCTCTGAAACTGACCACAAATATACAAAGCTCATTTATTAAGCCGCTCAGCAAGCTAACTATGAAAATAAACTAAATATTCTGTGAAAATCTGCACCTGTTCAACTGAGATAAATTCACATTATCCAAGCCTGTTTTGATCTTAAACACCTCAACTTTGATGCGTCCATACGTCTCAACCAAAATAAGCCTTCAGTTTTCATGTTTTCAGGTATTGAGACTTCCCTCAAAAGCATTTTATTTCACCTCCATAAACAGAACAAGATCACCACTGCCCAGGCAAAGTAAAAAAAATGGTTACTACCGTTAGGCACTGGTTTCCAAGTGTAGCATAAAAAACCAACTAGCTCCAGCTAAAGAGCAGCTTCTTCAGCCTTCTGCTCTCTTGGTGGAGACCTGTTGCTATTAAGGAGAGTTGTGGCCTCCACTTGCAACATTACACTGATTGCACTGCCTGTACCTACAATGCTCTGAAAGTTACATACCAACTTTTCAGAGCTAATACGTCATCCACCAAGAACAGAAGGCAAAAATCAAGTTTGTGAAGATGATTCCAAGCAGAATCACATCCACTGCTCAGACAAAAACTGGATACTGAAACCTGCTGTCTACTGTCAAGTGACCAGCCATTTTACTTTATTTTTTGAACTCTTCCTTCTTCTTGGCAGCTCTAACTGCAGCAAACAAGGCTGGTGGCATGAGGACACCACCACTCACCAGACTCTAGCAGGAGGAGGCCGCCTCCATCTGTAGGCACACTCTGTAGGCTTAAGAAGATCTAAAGTGAGCCTAAAGAAACTCCCGGGGGACAGGTAACCAAGTAGTCTCATAGCAAAATGATAAGAAATGAGCTCTGCTTCACTAGAAGCATGAAAAAGCTCAACAGCCCTGTGGTACTCCATCTCCCCTCCCAGTACAACCAGCTCAGATTCGCTACTGGCTGGGACACCTACATTTTCCAACCTCCAGCCTGCCTTCACAGCATCACCAAGGACCTTTGCAGGACTGCAGAGAAGCCCCTTTATCCTCCCAACCCCCAAGTTCACAGGGCAATTTCAGACATTTTAGTCTCACAGCAAAGAAAATGAGAGATGCAAAACGAACTGCACTCCATATTGATTCTTAATGCAAATGAGGTGAAATAACATTTTGTTTCTAAGTCTTGAGGAGCCTTAGGCCCAAAACTTGCAATCTGGATTTTGGTTTTGGCTCTCTTTTCCCCAAGTCGATGGTTTATTTGAAACAGAACAACAACAACAAAAAATGATTTTTAGATATTCTTCTGCAAAGAAGAGCAAGAAGAATTGTAAAAACACATCAAATAACCAGGCTGAATGCGAGAGGGGGGGGGGGGGGGGAAACAGCAGAGAAAAATCTCGTTTCTGAACAAGCTGTGAAAAAAACTTGTATATCTGCAAAATAAGAACCAAGACCTGTACCTGTGTACGTACAAGCGTACACAGAAATTCAACAATAAAGTGCACGAAACCGGCATCTTTAAATCCAGTTGCAGAAAGACGAAATAGTGCTAAAGGCACGGGCTTCGCAAGGAGCTCTGTAATAACTATTGTGAAAGCCACGAAAATGACAAACTGTTATCTGCAATTGATCAAAAGCACAATAAACTGACCAGCTTTGCCTTCCAACACTTCCCCCCCCCAAAAAAAAAATTAAAAAAAAAAGACAAACAGGAGGCAGGAACATCCCAAGGGCCCGGTCTGAAACGCGAACGGGTTCAAACGGGGCTGGAAGGGGAGCAAAGCCCCGAGAAAGGCCGAAGGCAGGCGCAAGTTCGGCTTCTGCCAAAGGGAGGGGGAAGATTTGGGGCAGGAGAGGGGAGAGGAGGGCAGCAATTGTGGCATCCAGAGGCTGAGGGCCTGGGCCCCCGAGACTGACCTGTGCCGTCGCTGGCGGACACGGAGAGCGCCGGTGAGGAGAGTTTAGGCCGCTTGGCTGAAGGCGGGCCCGGCTCCACCACATTCTCGGCCATTTTTAATTCTTTTTTAGACAATCACTCCGAGCAGAGAGACGCAGGGGGGGAGCCCCAAGACCTTCGGCTTCTCCTCGGGCCCCCGGGTGAAGCCGCAGCACAACAATGCCGACGAGAAGGGAGCGGGGAGGATCCGGCTGGGGGGGGGCCAAGTTCCCCTTTTTCTGCCCCTCGGGCTCCGGGAGGGCGGCAGCGGAGAAGCGGGGCGAGGGTGGGAGCAAGAGGCCTCTGCCCCCCAAGGCGAGAGGGCTGAGCCGAGATGGGAAGAGCCCCCGCCGAAAAAAATAAAAAATAAAATTAAAATTAAAAAAAAAAAAAAATTGAGGCTGGTGGTTTGATTTTTTTTTTTCCTCCTTCTTCTCCTTCTTCCCTCGGTGAAATTAATCCCGGCTGTTGTGCTGCTGGTGCTTCCTCGCCGCCGCCACCATCATCATCTTCATCCTCCGGGGGGTCTCCTCCTCCTGCTGCCTCCTCACCGCCGCCATCAGCCTCTTCCTCCTCGGCGCCGTCCTCCTCCTCCTCATCGCCACAAGGAGGCGGGCGAAGGAGGGGAGAGGAGGAGGAAAAAAGAAAAAAAGCAGCTCACCGTCCTCTAGCAGCGGCTCCTTCCCCCTCCGACACCACCCTGCTGAAAAATACCCGGGGGGGAGGCGGCGGGGCGAGAGGCCGAGCGGGCGCGGGGTCCCCAGCTCCACTCGCTCCTTCCCTCGCCCGTCGCTAAATGGCTGCAGAGAGGGGAGCCGTAAGGATGAGGAGGCTGAGGATAAGTCCCAGGAGTCTCCGCTTCACATCTTGTTGTGCAGGGAAGGAGGAGGAGGAGGAGGAGGGGTTGTTGTCCTGCTGGAGGCAGCGCCGATCGCGGGCTGGGAAGGTGGGGGGCGGGCTCCGACACCCCTCGCTGCCCCCCCCCCCCTCCTCCACCTCCCCGCTCCGCTCCTTTCCCCCTTCCTCTTTTCTCTCAGGAGCGGGCTGCCCCCCCCTCGGGCGCAGGAGGCGCAGGGGCCGAGCCCACGGCAGGAGGAGGAGGAGGAGGAGGAAGGCGCCGGCCCCTCCCCCCCTCGCTGCCTACCTTCCCCCCTCCCGGGATGGTGGCGAGCCCCGGCGGCTCGGCTCGGCTCCGCTCCCCGAGATGGGGGCAGCGGGGAGAGAGAGAGAGAGAAGCCGCCCCCCTCCTGGGGGGGACCCGCACCTCGCCTCGGCCAGGGGCCGGGGGAGGGAAGCCAAGAGGTTGGTGGCAGGGAGGGAGGGGGGGGGGGGGGTAAGGCTGAGAGACCCCTCGGAAAGGAAGAGCCGGGAGGGGGGGTAAAATGTAAAATAATAAAGTGAAAAATTGAAAAATTTTAAAAAATAAAAAATAAAAAAATAAAAAAAGGAGGAGGAGGAGGAGGAGGGCGGGGGCCTGGCCGCGGGGTGGGTTAAATGGCCGGCGGGGGGGGTGGGGCGGGCAGCGCGGGGGCCGAGCGCAGGCTCCCTACTGCCCCTGCCTGGCGCTGCCGCCGCCGCTGCTGCTGCTGCTGCTGCCGGGGCGTGTGTGGCGGAGCCGGGGGGCGCCGGCGGCGGGAGAGGAGAGAGGAAAAAAAAAAAATTAAAAAATTTAAAAAAAAAATTAAAAATAAAAAAATAAAAAGGGGAAGAAAAGAGAGAGAAAAAATAAAAAAAATAAAAATAAAAGAGAGGCGTAGCGGGCGCCCTGGGCTCCGCGCTGCGCTGCCGGCCGGGCCGTGTCTGTGTGCGCTGCCCCCCCCCCGGCTCCGGCTCGCCCCGTCCGGCGCGGCTCCGGCGGCTCCGCGCCTCGGCCGCACACAACCAAAATGGCGGCTGTTGTGCTGCGCTGCGCTGCGCCCCGCTCCGCTCCGCACCGCCCTCCCAGGGCAGCCAGCGGCGGCGGCGGCGGCCGGAAATGAGCCAAGAGCGGGGGGGGGGGGGAGAGGGAGGGGAGGGAGGGGGGAATAAAGGGGGCGTGGCCGCGGGGAAGGGGGCGGGGCCTGGCGGGCGCTGGCGCACACAATGGAACGCGGGGAGGGAGGGGAGGGAGGGGGAGCCGCCCAGCCGGCGTCACGAGCCCGCCGGCGGCCAATGGGAAGCCGGGCGTTGGCGGAGCGCTTCCGCAAACTGCGCGCGGCCCCGCCTCTTAAAGGGGAAGCGCACCCCGAAAAACATCCCGGCTCCCTGCTCGCTCCGGCAGCCGCCGCGGCCGGGCTGGGCTGCGGGCGGCACCGGGAGGGAGGGGGGAGGCGGGGGGGGAGCCCCGCAAGGGCCAGCGATGGGAGGAGGGGTCCCAAGACGAACACTGCTGGGGTTAACGGCTGAATTTCACCCCCACCTTGCCTGTGAAGCGCTGTATTTATTTATTTTAACCCACAGCTGAGCCTAATTTTAATTATTTTTTTAAAAGTCTCCTTAGAATTAAAAGCTGACTGAAGTAAAGCCCATATAAAGGTTTTCAGGCTCTCCAGACGCCATTAAGCCATCCCTCAGTAAGGAGCGAGCGCCAGCGTTATAAGCACAGCAAGGTGTCCACATAAACCCCTAACTGCCCCTAAAAGCCTGCCCGGTGCTGACCAACGGGCTGGAGCAGCGCAGGGGTTCCCAGAAGGAGTTTGGTGACACTCGGTCCTGTCTGGAGCTGGCTCCCAGCAATAGCTGCGTGTGAGCCCGGTGTCACATCGCTCACAGCTCCCCTGCAGCCTCTCCCTGCTCCTGGCTGTGGTAACACGCAGCACATGTGTGCTTGCTGGATCACAGCCTGCGAGATAAAAGTTAGGAAGCTGGGTAGTTATTTGCTGCTCCAGAGTGTCGTATGGGTAAGTTGGGTTAGTTAAGCGCCAGAGGAAGCTGAGAGAAAACCAAAATAAAGTCCTTTCTTGTGTGTGTGACATCTCTGCGCTGCCTTAGGACAACTTCAGAAATGCGTACCTGTCCTGTCTGAAAAGGGGAAAACACGCACCCTTGGTGAATGCTACCAAACCAGCACACACATTTTTAACATGAATTATATTAACCAATATGCTAGGAAATCTATACTTCTGGTATACAAACTTCACAACCAGGAGAATTCTTTACACGTTAGAAAGTCGTATTCAGTTAGCTTTCTGCAGTAGGGACTAAAGTATATCGAAAGCAAATAGAAAAGAATCAGCATGAGAAACTACCTGTATTTTATTTTCTGGGGAAAAAAAAAAAAAAAAAAAAAAAAAAAAGATTAAAATACATTTAGGAAAACTTCATCTGTTCATTTTTCTAAAAACATTGCAGTTTTCTTAAACAAACCTCAATACGTACACAACCAACTGTTGTTAAATGTCACCTGCCAAAATGGTAACATTTAAAATTACTAGAAAACAATAATAAAACATAAACTATCCTAAAAGTAATAAAGCCAAACAAACATAGATCTACATGAATAAAACCAGGAAAGAAATAAGCTAGGAAAAAGCAAACAAAGCTATTTACCCAAGGACAACTACTTCTCCTTCTTACCTCTGCTTCCCCATCCCTATACTAAGGATAGTTGTATTTATCCCTTGAAAAACAATACCCAGAAGAATTAATTAGCTCATTATTGCCAGCAATTATAATGGTTGTTATGTGCTTTGAGATAACTGGATGAAAGTACCATCACTCTGATTAAAATAAGAACCCACTCAGGAAAGCAATAAGAAGAGGAATGCGAGGCCTTGAACTTTTATCATGGGATCTTGTTTGGCCTTAGTTGGTAGTTGTTGAAAATGGTAAGCATGCCCAGCTGTTTTGAGGGCTATGGGAACAAGATAACATCCCCTCGCACTGCGGGAGGCAGCGGAGTGCCCAGAACTGGATGTCCCTGCATCACCAGCACACAGCATCTTTCCTACCTGTGGGGGCTTGGGGTGCTCCTGCCTTCTTATCCCTGTTCCTTACTGCACTTCTGAGCTGTTTTTTTTTTTGTTGTTGTTTTTTTCCTGAGCTCCCCATGGCCGATGCCTGTGTCTGGCAGGTAATTTGTCCTACCCCTCAGCTGCCTCCAACCACTGCAGGTCCCTGCTCACGCAGCACCTCTCCTGGGGGGAGCGGGGAGGAATGACCCCTGCTTCCAATGAAGGAGAGGAGCTGCGTGTGGAGGGTCCCTCTTGGTGCAGGTTGGAGGGGCGAGGAAATGATTTAGGGCTGCAATTCTTGCAAATAATGCCAGGGCACAGCAATATTTCTGGAAAGCAAGAGCCAGCTGTGCCTGAGTGGAGAGCATTGCTCAGTGCAGTGTCAACGTTGAAACCCAGCGGCATTTTGATACGAGACAAATTTTATTAAAACCATAAGAAGTAACCATCCAATAGCTGGTTCTTGCAGCTAGTGTATACATAAAAGAAAGGGCTGGCTAGCTGACAACGAGCAAAATGCTTGCAGTCCTCAGCCCCAGAAACGCAGGCTTCCTTAGTCACTCAGCTTTCAATAGCTGCAAACACGGAGTTATGTTGCTAAATATTAAGGGCTCAGCTGTTTACCAGAAGAATGTTTCCTCCCCGGAACACATGTTTTTGCTTAAAAGAAGTTCTCCAAAACACTTCATTTCATTAGGAAAAGCAACATTATGGTCCTGACAAACATGCCATACCGTCCCCCCCTCGCAAGAGCGAAAAGAAAAAGCAGACAGCGCTGACCACTGCGTTTAGCAGAGGGGCAGAGGTAGGCTCTGTGTAAGAAACACCGCAGCTTGAGATCTGGTGATTTAGAGATGATCTCACACCCTGAAATGTATTTATCTTTATGCATTGTTTTCATATTCTGTTCCACGTCAAAGGCACAAATCTGAAACAGCACCAGGAGACCTGCACCTTGTCCCACTGTTGACAAATCACTTTCTTTCACTCCCGAGGCTCAACTCTCTCCAACAGGGAGGTGATACTTCCCCTCTTTTATAAAGCACATCAGAATCATTAAATAAAAATCTAGGTGCCACTGTTTCTGTGAGACTGCTCTTTCTTGTCTTCTTAATGAAATCACACTGAAATTAATGCATTTGCATCAGCAGTTGATTAATCCCAGTATGTTACAGGGACAAAAGCAAGAGGTTCTAGAGTGAAAACGTAATATTTTTAGTTAAGAGCCCTTGAATTTCCATGTGCTTTGAGCTCACAGAGTGTGAAGTGGTGGCAAATTTCTGACTATATTTACAGTGATGTACTGAAAATGGCCATTGTGCAGTGGAGCTCGAGCTAATATGGGAAATCTGCGTTGAAAGAATTACAGCTATAGTAATGATCAGAGGAAGCACACTGTTACATTCCTCTTATTGCTTTTGACTCTAGTATCCAATGGGAAAGTTCTTGATAAGCTTTATTGTACTGCAGAAGGTATAAACAGTGTGCTTTGAAATCTGCTGAGCTTAAAACCCAAACTTTTTTTGTTTGTTCCCAAATTGTCCCACAGATATAAATCCTCTGTCCACACATGCTTATAAACAACAAAATACAATTATTTCTGTTACACCTTCCCTTTCTTGGCTGTTTTTTTTCTTTTTTTTTTTTAGTGGTCCTTCTTTAATTCACTTTTTTATGTGTGACAATATTCTTCTATACACTGAACTGCAATGTATTGTTTGATGTTTGCAATCAAAATGTAAAGAAGGAAAAGGATCATTTTTCTGATTTATTACTTTACATGCTCTGAGATATAAAGTGATTCTTTCATTGAGGTCAGGAAAGCATTTACTCTTCAACAGAAAAATGTACTGAATAGAAAGGTTTTCTGTACAGAGGGTATTGGCCTTCAGACAGAGCTAACGGGACCATACATGGGATAATACACTGAGCTCGTGTATGGGATAATACACGGAGCTAATCAACACAATCTGAGCTGTTTTTACAGTTGCCATGGGAAAAAAAAAAAAAAAAAAAAAAAAAAATCCACAGGAAATATAGGTCTTTTTTTTCTTTTTCCTTTTTTTCCTTCTCTTTTTCCTTTTTCCTTTTCTCTCTCTTTTTTTTTTTTTTTCTTTTTTCTTTCTTCATTTTTTATAAAGTGGTCTTGTACTTCCTTGGCTTTTTGGCTTCCCAAAAAAGGCAATGCCTTCATGCTTTCTTTCCACACACAGATAAAAGTCAATAATTAACCACAAACACCAAAAGCCAGGTGACTCTAATGCAACACCTCTGTGTAAAACAATAGGGTTAATCATCAGTTCCTTACCTTCCTAATTTATTTGGCTTTATCACTTGTCTTCCCAGAAGGTCCATCTTGAATCCTCACGTTTCAACATCTGTGAAGTTTTTTTCTCTCATTCTCTCCTAGCAGTGATGCCGATGCCAGGCGGCCTTGAGCTTTCTGTTATCACTAAGCCAAATTGTTAGCATCCTCTGACCTTCTCACACAAGAGGCTTGGGAGCCTCAGAAAAAGGGATCAAACACTGATGGTGTTATGCTACAGTGGACACCGTGTGGTAGGTGCCATGTGGTGGACTCCAGCAGCCTAGGTGTGGGATGTTAGTGGACATGAAGAAAAACAAGCATTGAAAATAGGAAGTTTTAGTGATTCTGAGAGAAGAAAAATTGCCCTAAATCATGTCCCACAGCAAATCTCAGGAAACTTCTTGATGTGGTTTTCAGCAAAGATGAAGCATTTTGTCTTTCACTATAGCTGAAGAAACATGCAGGTGACACTGGGGGGAATGCAGAGGGCTCTTCCTGGTCATCAGAAAAGTAATTTGAAGGTTGATGCTACTACTCAGTTGTCAATATTTATGTGATTGCCAGTTTGTTGCTGTTTAAGAACCAGCTCCAAGGAAATAAAGTGTGAAGTGAGATGCACACAACCATAAAATGCTGGGAAGTTCAGTTTAGGTTTTCACTGCCTCACACGTTGGAAGCAGGGAGTAAACGCTTTGTACAACTGCCTGGGCCCCGTAAAAGAAAATGGGTCTCAGTTGCTGTGTGTCGGGGCGGCGGGTGCCAGGAGCCATCCCAGCACATTTAGTCCCTTTCAGGAAAATCCTTTTAAAATTGTTTTGGCTGAGGTGGGTGCCTGCCCCTTTGCAGAGGAGCTGACGGGAGGGGAGGTGCAGGTGTGCCGGGATGAGGCCACGCCAGGCCCGTTCCCATGCAGAGGGGCTGAGCTGAGGGCTGAGGCCTCGGGGTGAAGGGCGCATGGCTCCCTTCTGGGTGTTTTAATTAAAAGACGGGCAGGAAGTCCAAGAAAATGCCTAAAATGGCTTGAGCCCTTCCTCCCGATCTGGAAATGGATGTCGGCAGCGATCCCAGCCCAGCCACCAAACCCCTCCCTCCCCGGGGCTGCATGGCTCCCGATGCGGCGCCTGCAAGCAGCCCGCGCTGGAAGCGGCCACGGCTCACATGGCAGCAACGCACGGGTGGTGCGTGGCCGAGGCGGCGGCTGCCTGCGCCGACGGCAATCCGTCATGTCCCCGTCCCAGCGCCTGGCCTGGGAAGAAGCGATTAAAATCCGACAGGGACCAGTCCCGGTTTACGAGCAGGGGAACGGTTTAAAAGAGGCTTCCGTGAGCCTGGAAACAAAGCCCAGTTGAATCGTGCCAATGACTTAAATTGGCTTCAAACCAGGCCTCTAACAGCTTTCCCAGTTAAAATAAATAAATAAATGAGTCGCTTGTTTATAATTTTTTAAGCCAGCACAAAGTTTGGGCTGTATCGTCTGACCTCCTCACAAAGCTGACAGATAGCAATGTCCGTAACAAACGCAAATAACTAACTGCACAGTTGGGAAAGCTGCGTCCCATAGCCACGGTGTGATGGTCCCTGCCATCATGGTGTTACGGGTCCAAGGCAGCTGGCCCAGCTTTGAAGGCATCAGCCCTGATTCCTTCTCTCTCCTTCTGCTCCCATCCTGCACCACGCATGGGGCCTCAGCCCTTCTGCTCGAAATTTCCCATTGCTCAGCTACAGATAGCCCATGGAGAGCCTTTTGGTGGGACTTCGGCTGCTGTACTCCTTCCAGCACCCAGCTGTCTTGCATGAAGTCCATCAAGATGTGCTGTGCATGCGGTACCTACCCCATTGATCCCTAAGGACTTCAACACAGAGCTCTGCATGCTTTCAAGGGAAGGCTAAGGGAGAATAAATCACCAAACATGGAGCCCAGGATACCCTGTCCTCTCCTCAGTGCACTGTGGAGAAGGACGTCCTTGAAAAGTTTGACCGCTTTCAAGACAAAGCCCTCTGCAGCCCTCATGCAGCAGTGCAACAGGGGGTCTTTGGGGGATGCTGGAGACCAAACCTGCTGGGAGATGACTTCATTCACAGGGTGTGTGGAGACTCGAGAGCTGCAGAGCTGAGCTGCCTGCATGGGCCTCACCCAAATTAACTGCTGCTCACAGGTTTGTGACCTCTATTTGATAGGGTAGACCTGCCTTGCATATTCTTTTCAGGTTTGATTAACAAGGATGAGCAGATGAAGGCACACCTGAGCAAAGATATCGCTAAAATAGTTCATTAGTTTTACTAAGCTAATTGAATGTGGACCAATGAAATCATCACACCAAGATCGTGATTAAGATTGAATTAGTAAATCAATAGTTTCAAATGATCTGATCGCCAAATTAAATATCAGCCTATCAAAGTGATTTGTGAAGTTGTCACTGGAGACATCACTCAGATTTAATCTCATCTAGGGACACTTCAAGAAGGAGGCTGAGTCACTTTTCAGTGGATGCAGTGACCCTGCCATTGAAGAATGTAGACTGGGAAGGATATAGGCACCGGGGAGATGTGGCCTCCAACCCTGCTTGGATTCTTTGCCAAGACGCACAACCCACGTTCTGCAGTAATCTTATTTTAGCTCTGTTTTGTGAAGTAATGAGACAGGTATCTCCACAGCACCTTTCCTGTAATGACTCTTCCTTAAACTTTAGGCTTATTTTTGAACTTTGTTTTGTTGAGTGAAGCACTGGAGGCTTCCTCTGGGTGCTCAGCTTGGCGTCTGATGTGGTCCCTTATCAGCCCATGCATCATGACGAGAGCCTTCCCTCAAGCCCAGTTTGTCTTCCTCTGCATGGGTTATCCAGTGCAAGATAGAGACATGATGCTGGTGTTTTTGTTTTGGGGAATGGATGACACTGAGAACAGTATTTTCCACATCGCTATCTTTTGCAGTGGTGTAATTTCATTACGGTCAGCCTCAGATTCAAGCTGTATGGCTGGTGTGAGCCCTGGTGTTTGACCAATAAAGTTTTCTCAGGATCAGCCCTAGACTGGACCCATTTTCTTGCTGCAAACGCCAGTCCAGGCAAAGTTCAAAATGTCTTTGGATTCCCAGCTGATGGAGGCTCCAGGCTTGCGGGTAATGCAGAGAAGGCTTTTCACATTTCTTTGTCACTAAAGTGAGTTATAGTGCACCTAAGGCAAAATAGGGGCCTTCAAAATAAAATAAATAAATAAATAAATAAAAATGTAAAATAAAAGATGCCTTGGTTCCCCTTTTGCAGAGACAGCACAAATCAGGAGGCGAGCTCTCCACAGTGCTCTGGTAGAAAGCAATTTCCTGATTTAGGGTGATATGTAGCTAAGGATTTTGACTGATCTCATCTATATGTATATTCAGTCTTTCCAAGATGTTATTAGTAAGCATACCCCAAATTTGAATGTCTTATTTTATTGTATAAAGCCTCTTTTATATTATTTTTCCGGACAGTTATCTGTGTTACATGCAGCCTGGTACAGCTTCAGGTCATCTGCGGATTTAACAAACCTCATCTTTCTTCCATCAGGCAGCTAATTTATATTAAACCAGTGAGCAGTCCTGTACCTGGGCCAGATCCTGACTGCCCCTCATGCAGTACAGCCTTTCGTGTTGACAGCATACCACTGCCATAGACTGAAATAATGCAAGGTTTTGCCACCCGTCCTCTGCTAGTTTCATCCAACGAGTTTCCCTGCCTGGTTTAGGGGAGCATCACTTGAAATCATGCCGAAGTCTTAATGCAGTTGAGCTGTGCCATGTCTGGAGCTTCTCCTTTACCCACGGAGCCTGCTCTTCTCTTTTAGAAGACAATCCAGTAAGGTTGGCAGGGCTTGCTGTTGACAAACCCAAGCTGCCTGCTTTACCTCTTGTTGCTACCTATATAAGTTTACAAATAAATAGATTATTTGTTCCTTTTTTTGTTCATTTGTTTTCTTTTTTTTTTTTTTTTTCTTTTTTTTTTTCCTGAGAGTTGAAGTTAAACTGACTGGCCTGCATTTCCCTTGGCTCCTCTTTTCTTCCCTATTCTACTCTTTTGCCCTTTTTTAATCTTTGGGCGCTCTGCCATGTCCCCCCAAAATTCCCCAAGTTAACCACCATGAGATAACTTGAGATAATGTCCATCATTGCTGGATGAAATTCCTCCTGCAGAGTGAATCTGAAAGCATTTAGCTCATCCAGGTGCTCTCCAGCCAATTCTTTATTCTGGGCCTATGTCTCAGTCCCTGTGTTAGTTGTCTGCTTGGCAGCAATATTTTCACTGAAGATCGATAATAAAAAAGTATGAAGCACTTTGACTTTATTGGCATTATTTATCAATAGTATTTGCTCTTAATTGAGTAGCAGAGCAATACTTTTCTGTGATCATTTTCTTATCACAAAGTGAGATGAAGTCCTTTGTGGGCTGTGCCCTATACTGGGTACAGGGGTGGCCATCCCCCCCCTTTTTAATTGTTGCGTGACAGGGGAGGTGGTGTAGAGCCAAGCTGGTTCCTTCTGGCCTCTGCCCATTTTTTAATACATTTTCTAAAGTTCTTGTGTGCTTACTCAAACAGAAATTTGAGATGGCAAAGACACATTATGGCACCGAAGTTGCCTCCCCAGCGCTCATGGTCAGCCTGGGGGACTTGCGGCTCTGCTACGGCCACATCTCTGAAGGGTCCCCTGCAGAGATCTGCAGTCCCCACATCAGCGCAATTTCTCTTTTACCGAGGGGACCATCAGGGGGGACCCTGCCCGTGCAGCCCCCAGCCTGTCCCCACACGGCTCCCTGCAGCGGGCAGCCCCAGCCCCCATTTCGGGCCGCTCATGCTCCTCGTTTTGCTGCGGACGCCGGTGCTGCTCTCTGCATCCTTTTGGAAGTCCCGTCGCTATGGCGACTGGATGCAGCTTCACCGTCGGTTTGTTGTCCATCTATTTCCATCAGAAGCGATCCTGCAGCTTTTATGTTTTTTACCGATTTTAACTCAAATCGCTCGGAGGTGGTTTTGAATGTAAGAAGGAAGCGATGCACTGCAAAGGCAAACTTCCAGAAACCTTTGTGGTCCGCGGTTGCCTTCGTTAATATTTTAACGACTACAAGAGACTTTTCATCAATTTCTTATCAAGTTTGTGTCATTGTCACAGTGCCCTTAGAGAACATCAGGGAGAGAGAGAGAGACAAATCTCTTTGCCCCTTGGGATGGCTGCAGATAACACCAAATTGCTCATCATCACCCGGTGGCAGGTGGCAGCACGAGGAGTAGTCCTGTTCCCTGATTCCTGGGGGACACATGGCACCCACCATGCATCCCAGGACAGGAGACCACGAGGGGCTGCAGCTTTCTGCCATTTTGGCCGTGGTGCCAGGAGCTGAGCCAGAGGTGGCTGTGGGAGATCCTTCCCTGATGTTCCCCAGCTGAACCAAAGGGAAAAGGAGAGAAGAAACAAAAAGGGTGAAGCCTCAGAGCATGCACATGGTAACTCCACTCCTCTTTGCTCACCTGCAGGTGCTTATTCACCATGGAGCAACATTTCAAACCCTACAGTAGCTCCTCACGGCTAAGTTCATGCTCTTACCTGCCAGCTCTTGGCATTTACGATCCGATGACTATTTTAACAAAGGATCATAAATTGCATCCGAATCCTTCTCCACCTGTCCCTGACGAGGGTTTCTGCCTCTTGCAGAGAGGTTTTCCTCCTGCCTTCTGCATGTTCCTCCAGCTGACCCCAGCCGTGGCACTGGCACTACCCTCCACAAACACACAATTTTTCCTCCTTTCTAGCACATTAGCAGGTGCAAAGCTGTTAAACTCCAACAAATCTTAGTAATTCTTTTGTATTCGCTGCATTTAACAGTCAAACAGTACCTTTAACAGTGTTTGGTTTCAAAGACAGTGAAATATCTCCTTGTACCTTTGCTGCATTCCCAGCTTCTGCATCCAGGTGCAGGCAGGAGAAAAGCTGTTGGGCTGAAGACTCAGGGCTTTCCCTGGAAGCCTGAGATTTGCAGTGAGCAAACTTTGTCTGTCAACGTGGAGTTTAATAAGAGCTACAGGTAACTAATAACGGAAATGAACAAATGTGAAATCAACAGAAATTATCTGGGAGGAAAACCGAACTCTGCTCAGAATGCTTTCAAATATAGAAAATAAGGCTTACGGGGGAGCTATATGTATTTTTAGCTGTGTTTAGAGTTCATTTGCTCTGGACAGTCAAAATAAACAACCTTCTTTTTGGATTTCCTAACATTTTCATTGGCAGAGGAGGGCACAATGCTCTTGGATGTGGTCTTCTGGAACACGGTGGAATTCTTAAATAAATGTGCTTAAAAGGTGAAGGGTTTCCTAGGCACTGCAACAGCAGGTTTTGTGAAACCTTTCAATTTTCTGGACAAAACCAAAACGTCAGGAACCTGTTTGCTAGAATCCACGTGTAAAGGACTTCTGCGTTCACCTAATCCTCACAGTGAAAAAAAGAAATAAAATCCTCAAATGGCACAGCGACTCTCAGATGAAAAGAAACCTCCTTAAGTTACAATACAGCACAAATACGAGTGTGGAAAACCTGGCCAGATGCCTGGGAGAAACAGGCCTGGTCTAAAATGCTTGGGTTGATCTCGCCCCACACATCAGCGGCTCCTCTGAGTCGAGGGATATCAGTAGGTGCTTTGAAAATGTGAACGAGGGCCAGCCCTTGGCCTGAGGTTTGCAGGGAGCAGGGCCTGATACTTGGCTTCTCTAAACAAGAAAGCTCAACAGTGATGAGAAGTCTCCTCCCTGTCCCAGTGGCACGGCTTTGGCTTTTGTGAGGCTGTTCCTGCAAGCGCTGAGCATGCTCACGTTGGCTCAGACATTATTAAAAATCCTTTCCAAGAGCCTGGCTGACTGTACACACCAGTGACAAGGCTGCTAGCATCAGAGGAAATCCCAACTTTTGTTTGGAAGAATGTAAACAACGGCTGTTCACAGAAGGGCTGCTTCATTCAGCATCCAGGAAACAAAAAAATAAAACAACCAAAATCCAGCTCCCAGGCCATTGCTCCACCACTGGCTTCCACTCAGCACCATCCTGCTCCTCGGCCAAGGGGCTGACGGCTGTATAGGGACTAAAAATAGGGCTCTTTGGGAAAAAAAAAGCATAGGTTAAAACTCAGCATTTCACATAAAAATACATGCATGCTGGCTTAGATGTCCTCTTATCCCGCAGCCAGCCCCTGTTTCTGTTCAGAGCTGAGCTCTGAGCATCATTTTCATTTTTCCTCTTTATAGGAAGGAACAAAAGTTGTAAGTGGGCACAGAGTATTGTGAGTTCCCAGAGATGTGGGATATTCGAAGGGCTGTAAATATGAGAAGTGTTGAAGTCCTTGCTTTTTGGGCAGCGTTGCAATCCAGGATGCCATACTGGAAGTACCAAGCCGCCCACGATCCTGGGGCAGGGCTCAGCATGTTGGCTCAGCACTGCCCTTGTCCTCCACTACAGAGAAAAGGAGTCAGTTTGAAAATCCCTGTTTATACTTTATTTTCTTCTGAAGGAGTTGAAAGAACAGCAGTTGAATTCAGGACAAAACAATGAATTATCGCATTGCTAATTTTTTTTTCCTTTCTTCTTACAAATAGCCCATCTCCAACTATAAAAGCAACAATCTTCTGCTCACCCACCTTTGCTTAAGGACCCAGTTTTAATAAGATAATGTGCAGATAGCTGCTAGTGGGGAACCTCTATGATGAGCGTGTTTGGTTCCTTACTGTGCCATTTCTGGGGTCACTTTTGGGATCAAGACATAGCAGGGATAAACTGGGATGTTGCAGTCTGGTCCTTGAGTGAATCTCTTGGCTCAGCTCCTCTGAAACACTCTGTGGATTCTTGAACAGCTTGCCAAACTTGCTGGGATTTTCAGGTGCCTCTCAAGCCCAACCCTACCCTCACAGCAACCCCATGGTCCTTGTTTGTGTGCTTTGCAGAGCAAGGCTGACCCCACAGCCCATATTACTCAAGTTTGTTTCCTTTAGGGTCTTTGAATGCCTCTGTGTCTCTCAGGAATGGCAGTTTTCAACAGTGGCAAGGGCTGCTGCCACAAAATTGCACAGGCTGTGTGACCTGGAGCTCCCCTGGAGAGCCAGGAGTCCCTCCAGTCTATTCAGATTGTCCGTCCTATGGGGCTGTTGCCATCTAACACACCCATGGCTATGTCCCACGGTGCCAGCCAGGCTCAGAACATCGTGGCCGAGCCACGGGAAGAGCAAAGCTCTGGCGCCTCTGCATCACCACTGCTGCTGGTGCCAGCAGGGCGATGGGAGAGGCCGCAGTGAAGGTATTGTGAGGGCACCCGGTCACTGCCACAGCAGCCGCCTGGGGTTGTGACAGCTCCAGCGTGACTCAGCCCGGACCAGTGCTGGCTGCCAAGACACCGAGCCCTGGAACTGTTTTGTTGTCTCTAGTGTTTCCCGGGACACACACCTTTGCAAAGTGTCTCACTTTGTGTTTGCGCTGGTAGTAAAACCATGAGTCTGCTTTCTCCCGGTCCCAGCACCCGTCCTGGGAAAAGAGTGGACACAGCCCATCTCGCAAGAACAGGCAAAGTACTTTCACTTGCTCAAGGAAGCTAAAAAAAAAAAATGATAAGAGGAAGTGAATAATTTAAAGCAGCAGGATCCAGAGAGAGTTCCTCTATTACAGAAATGCCTGAATCATCCCCCTTTGTGGTACGGGGGGTTGCAAATGCCCTGGGGAGAACAGGGAAATCCTTCCATGCAAGAGGGAGCACACACCGATGGCAAAATGAGTAAGCTGGACTCTGCTAACTGCTTGCTGTGTTTTTATCAGAAAGGGCTCCTTGCTCAGAGCTGAAAAATGCCTGCCACTGGGCTGCCTGTCCCTAACAATCTTTCCAGCAGCCCCAAGGACTGACAAGTCCAGGCTCTGTCCTGCTCTAAGTTGAGGTTATTCCTATGGAGAAGATCTCACAATCACAGAATCAGGGCTCCCACATTTCCATCACATTCATGAGCTGGTGACCTGCTTTCCAGCCATGGTCTTCTCCAACCAGGAGGAGAAACCCTTAAGCCTCACTTGAGATGCACGGTGCAGCACGTGTCTCTTTGGAGCTAGAGCTCCAGCACTCCACGGACTCGAGCAGACATCTTCCTGGTGATATTTTCACATTTCCTCTCAGTCTGATGAAAGACTGGAAGTTCAATTTATCAGAAATAGAGCAAACAAATTTTGATTTCATCCCCTCACTCCAGGAGCTGGGACCTTGGCACGGATGGATACTGTCTCTCTGTTCAACCAGCACCAGAGGGGAGAAAGCAATAAAAAGAAAAGCCCCTGGTTTCTTCATGAAGCAAAGTCAGAAATCATTCCGTGCCCCTGCTCCTACCCAGGACTCAAGGAGCACTGAGGCCTCTGAGCTTTTTTTGCAAATGTCAAACACACTTCCCTGCGATGGAATTAGCAAAAGAAAAATGGGCATTAAATTCTGCGCAGCAAAAACCGGGATGCAGCAGTGCTGCGAGTGAAAACCCCAGAGAACACAAAACGCTGCTACCGTTGTACTACAAGGCTTTGAATTTTTTTTCCCTACCCCTCTGGTGCCTGATGTTCCTGCAATTAATTCAGTCAGTGTTTCTGACAGCGCGTGAGGAGAAGGAGGGAATGGGTATAGAGCATAAAGCAAATTGGTTTTTGGTTTTCCTTACATCCAAACAGCACAATTTGTTAAAAGAGGAGCTCACACTCGAGACCCAGCATAAATCTCTCTTACATTCTGGGTAATCCATTTAAAAAAAAAAAAAAAAAAAAAAAAAAGTACATTTTGGGGAAGAAAAAAGACGTGCAAAGAGACCCATCTGTGGCAGATGAGCAGCTCGGGCAGTGCATGGGGGATGCTGGATGCTGCCACCAGCAGCGGGCAGCTGCCCAGGGGCATCCAGCGGGTCGGGAAGAGGCTGCTCGGGACAGGTAGCTGCCGACGGGAAGCCACCGATAAATGGCTTCTGATCTCGCCGTGACTCACTGCAGAAACTGCCCTGCCTTCGCTCTTCTTTTTAAGAAATCATCACCAAAGACTGACTTTTTTTAAACCAACCTTAGAAAGCAACCCGAACACATGAGCCTTAAATAATTCCCGTACGTGTTTACCACAAATAATAGAAGTGCTTGCATTGCACTTCCCTCCTGAGCACTGTAGGCTCTGAGTAATCGTGTCTGACCCCGTGCTGCCGGGGTTGTTCACGTTACCTTCTCAGGTCTGCACGTGAAAAAGCCAAGGCTGAGGGTGAGGCCGACCAAGTGAAGAGACCACAGAGTCAGAACGAGAAAGCATGGGTGTTTCTGAGACTTCAGCTCACCTTGCTTCACACGATGTTTTCAAAAAGGCAAAGCCTTTTTGTTACTTGTTGTTACCTATTTCCATTTGACCACCATTTGATGTCAGACACGTGTGGACTAAATATCTCAAGGCACGTCCATTCTGGTGCACATCCATTACCTTGTCTTCTTCAAGTGATGACCTCTAAATAAATACCCTCATCCTGCAGCTGGACCCAAAGCAGAGGTGCGAGGAAAAATAAATGATGGAAATAACCCAAGTACAGAATGAAGCCAGCACAGCTCTGCCAGCTTTCTATCTCCTCCTAGCTTTGGCATGAACACGGCTGGCTCAGAGGAAGCACGTATAGCTACGTGAGATCAGAGCAGTATTTCTGCAGCTGGCCAGATGGGAGCACCCATCACTTCACAGGTGAGCCATTTCCCCAGGCATGAACAGCCTGGCACGCCGTGATGCCTGTTTGGACACTCTCCATGCTGGTAACTGAAGCTCCATGAGGTCTTTGGACACCTCCAGCAGCCATGGCCTGCTCAGCACAGCACGTTGGGCTCCTCTGTCAGTGCCTGCAGGCATGCAGGAAGCAAGCGGTGGCAAGGCTGGTGAGATGGAGAGGTGTGGGACAGGGCATTTGAACCAAGTACCCAGCAAACAGAAAGAAAATCTAAATCCCACAGAGGGACGGGCTCCTCTTGTGGAGGACTGTTTGATGGGCTGCTTTAGAAGGCTTCTGTACTGGACTGAGGAAGAACAAGAAGGCATCTTAGATGTTGGAGGTACGGTAAATGTTGTTTTCAGGTATGTTCGTGGGGGATTTAGGGACAGCTGGATCTACTTAAAATGCAAAAGATAGCCCAAGATAGATGGAAAATTTGGAACAAAACTGAAGGACACAATGCTGTTAAGACCAGATAAACACTCTGTTCCTCTTTCAAAGATAAACAGAATTTACTGCAGATCTTTCTCCTTTCTATCCTAATGTTTTGTTCTTCCTGATGAGACGTCCTCTCCAGAGAGGGCAACCCTTGCACGTCCACATTGCTGGAGGAGCTGCTGCAGATCCACCCCTGAATCGAAATGCTGAAAGAAGTTATCCATAATCAGTGAAAAGGCTTCTGGAAATTGTGTTGAGAGCCCACCCAAAATCAGAAATGGAAACACGAACAAAAAAGCAACCCAAATACATTAGCCCTGTGATAAGGAATTCAGCCTACTCGCACTTACTGCCCCATGCAGCTGCTCAGCTCTGCTTCTGCAGTGGTGGGAACGAAAGCACAAGCTCAGGACCAGTCCTAGTTCCAGGCCCAGAGTCTGCTCATGGTGTAAACCCTCCTTGGTTGGCTGTTTCAACTCTGTTCTTGCTCAGCCTCCAGCTTTCAAGCGTTCCCATGTCATAGTGTCAGCATTCAATGTCCCCCAGCTCTTGACTGGTGGCATCTCCTCAGGATGTGGAAGGTCCAGCTCTCCACAGTCAGACACCGCATAAAAATGCACTTTCCACAGAGCCTTTCACAAGCAGTTGGAGCTTTCTGAGCCTACTTTGTCCAAGAAAAAAAATAAAATAAAATAGATCTGGATCAAGGAATTTATTCCAGATCTTTTTCTATTTTGTATGCAATGTTTTAGATCTGGCTCTGCCCTTGCCAACATTATGGGTTGTTATTTTGTTGTCGTTCCTGCTAATGAAGTAAATAGCTTTGCGTTCCAGCTCACGATAATAACACAGCTATATCCCTAGTTTGTCTTGGCCAAGACAGGCTATTAAAATGAGTTTTGTTTTGTCATGTTTCATTTTCTGAATCACCTTCAGCAGAAGAAGAGCTGCTGGAAATACACCAAGCAGGCTGAGAGTCAGAGGGAGGAAAAACATCTGAGACCAACCCGCGGCTCCAGGCTCCGCTGGGACAAAAGCAATAATGCTGCTCGTTTCCTACCGCGGCACAAAGATGTGTGTGTGTGTGTTGGGATGGGATGGGGAGGTCTCTGGGCTCACCACGTGAAGCTGCCACCTTCTGCTGTGCTAGGGATGAGGAAGGCTGGAGCCCACACCCAGCACGGGCACCACACCAGGTGCTCTTCAGCCTCGTTCCTCCACCTTTGTGGGGTTGCATCTCTGCCTGGGTTCCTCAGGACCTTGGTACAGATCCAGCATCGCCACATAGGTAAAGCTTTTTCTGAAAGGGACCTGCAAATTTTAGGGCAGCCAGGAAAAAAAGGCCTTCTCCTCAGCAAAATAAGCTTCTGAGAGGTTGCCAAGTAGCTGCTGCAATAGCTCGTGATGTCAGGTAGTGTTTGAAACCCAGAGATTTATAATCCTGTGTCACATAAGGTCTGTGGCAAATCAAATCTGTGTTAGGAAAAAAAAAAAAAAAAAAAAGCAGCCTGTAATAAAAAGATTCAACACAGGAAGTCTGATAAACTGTTAATTTTACCCAGGATAATTATAGTATTTACATCTAGGTAGTGCTGACAGCTCAGGGCTTTGATATACTCTAATGTGATTTATGGGCAGCAGAGAGGAGCTGGGCTGAGGTCACCCTCCTCGCCCCAGGAATATCAGCAACCCGCGACTTCAGGTGCCTCCCATCCAGCGCAGGCTGCTCGTACACTGAGCCACCAGCGAGCACAAGGGAATGAGGCAAAAATCGTGGTGATCCTGGAAGAGGCAAGTGGGAAAGGAGGAAAAAAAAAGAGGCCACGTGATTTTCCGGGAGGTGCTTTTGGTGCTTCAGAAGATGGTTCTCCAGCAGCGGCAGCAGCCCTGTGTGTAAGGAGGCCACTGTCAGCACCCGTGGCTCTGTTCTGCCAGCGCAGCCTGCAGCACTGCACTGAGGGAACAGCCACAAAACGAGCAATGGTTGCAGCTCTAATGTTGGTTTTCAGCAGAAATGCTGCTGCTGCTGCTGCTGCTTGGGAGTTTGAGGATTTGCCGTGTCCCCTCTCCTGGACATCATCCTCCCCCTCAGAGGCCTCCAGCTCTGAACAGGACCGGCTGTGTAGGTGAGGTGCTGGAGGTGGCAGCAACCCAGGGCAGAGATACCACACAGCGGTTGCAGAAAAACAGTTTTGGGGATGTTTTTATGCTGTATGTGACATAGGAGCAGAATAAGGATGGGTTCTGTTTCTCCATCAGCAGTAGGAGCACTTCTGGGTGTCAGGCTCAGGCTTTAGAGGCAGGTAGCATATGGACCACAAAAACTAAATAAATAAAGAGTCTGCTGCTTATCAACAGCCGGTGACTGACTGGAGAAGAGGCCCCTGTTCATAGTAGACAGCAGGAGGGAATGGGGACAAGGTCTGGGAAATTCTCAAAAACTGAGGCAAGGCCAACACAGACCTCCTGTATTTCACCCTCCTGACGGCGATGTCCAGCACACCGGTGGGGATCCACCTTCACCCCAGCCCTTTCAAAAAGATCTTGCATGGATACAACGAAATCTGCCATAAGCCTCCTCCTCTGTGTTCCTAAAGTGCCTGAAGGAGGATGTGGTGTCTCACTCCTGCCTCCTTTGCTCCTGCCTCCTCAGCCTGCGCTGAGCTGGTGGCTGGCAGGGAGGTGATTGCCGCTCTCCTGGTGAGGAGCAGGGGGTGCCCGAGCCTGGCACCTGAAGCCACCTCTCTCCCCTCACCCCAAACCCCGGGGCGAGTGAAGGATTTGGTGAGCAATGCAGTGCCTTACACCCCGGAACTGCACAAAGCTGAACTTTTATAGAAAGGGCTGCAGCTGCTAGCTGCATTGTGGCAAACACACACCCAGCAAAAAAAGCCACAATACTGAAATTCGGGGGTGGGGGGAGAGAGGGAGGGATCCAAAGAGTAAAAAATAGAGGCTTTGCATTAAAAAAAAAAAAATCGTAATGTTTCTTGTCTAAAACGTCAACCTGATTCATTCCCATGCATCCGATGCTACTGTGAGGAAAAAAACGCTCCAAGGAAATGCCGCCTCTCAACAAGCGGATGGGAGACGAATGCCTGTTGGGGTTTGCGTTGTAGCTGATGTCTTTTAGGACACGGAGGAAGGATGAAAAAGGGAATAATCAGCCTGTTGCTTCTGGAGAAGGCCTCCTTTAATCCCCTTCCCCAGCACCTACATACAACAGGGGTACCCCTAGTGGCTTTTCAAAGGCAACTGCTGGGCCTTCTCCTGGCTTATGTGCTGGAGTACTGAGGCCAGGACTCACCTTGTGTGTGAGGAATGAGAAAGCAGGTGACCAAGATGTGGAAAAGGCAGCAAACAAGCAAACCACAGGCTGCTGCAGGTCTGGGAGTGGGTAAACACAGGCCTCAAAAAGGTGGGACAGCAGGCTGAGAGCCTACCCTCATGGAGGGGGTAAGTGGTGGAGACACCAAAGAGACCTTCCGGTAACTTGTAGCTTGACTTCTGGCATCGGTTAAAAGTTTGGCCCAGGCGAGATAAAAATCTTCCCACCAACCCTCCCTCAGGCTGCAGAGGGTGGAAGGACACCAACTGTTCCTCAGGACCTACACGGGAACCAGATCAGAGGGGGGGAGAGTGGAAGACGGGGGCAGTGTGGTGGTGGTGGAGGGGGTGAGCAGCACAGGGAAGCGCCCGAGATGCCCCGTGGAAAGCAAAACAGGCTCGCTGCAAAACCTGTTGCGTAGGGGAAGAAAATGAAGTTAGACGAAGTGTGTGGTGGTGGGAAAGTAAAAGCAAAAGCAGAAAAGAGCCTGCTCTTCCCAGTTTTTTGTGGAGAGGAAAAGAATGGGGTAAGCAAGGTAGGGAGAAGAGGGAAACTTCGTCACAGACATTCTCCTCAGCCCCTTCACCCCCTGGGAACCTGCTGTAGGAAACCACCCTCAGCAGTGCCATCTCCTCTGCTTCTCCCCAGCCGTGGCCTGGGGGGCTCCAAGGTGAGACAGCTTCCACCCAGGCGAAAGCAAACCTGGGGCACCAGTGCCCAGAGCAACGCGGAGCAGCAGGGGCCGTGCCAGCCTTCCCAGGGAGGAGCCTCTGCTCGCCAGGACGTCAGCTCGCTGACGAGAGCAGTGTCTTGGTCTCTGCCTCTGTCCTCTTCGCGTTATCTTCTCGCCCAGTCTCTTTGTCTGCTCATTTTTAGCGATGGGAATGAACCACAGCAGCCGTCAGTTGGGGAAGTGGTTGCACTGCCATGCTCTGCCCTGATGTGCCCGGAGCTGGGGGTTCTTCAAAAGCAGCACATGTCTCCCCACGGCAGCTCCCTCCTGGAAGCTCCATCTGCCCACATGGGCACTGTGTGACACTGATCCCACTCAGGTCACCTTCATCCCAGCTTTGCCGAGCATTTGGTGGCCCCAGAATACTTCAGGATGCCATTAGCTTCTTCTCAAGGAGCCAGCAGGGGCGGGCAGGCAGACTGCAGCGCCTGCTTGCCTGCACACACGGGTGCAGGAGGCTGCTCCTGCCTCCCCTCCCCATGGCACACGATCACACGTGTCTTTGGGGTCCCACCACCACGCTGCAGTCAGAGCAGCTCCCAGGGCTCCTCCACAAGGGATACGTGCCGCTGGGATTCCTGTACTTCTTCACATACTTCTCATGAACTTCTCTCACATGCACGTGCTCCCCTCCTACTTCTGCAGGTGTCTAGCAGGGACTACACCACCCCGGCACCTGATTCTGACACTTTTATGAATTAGCAGCCAGGGACTCGGTGCAGCAGGCACTGCTGATGCTGGGCAGCATCTGAAGTTCATTGCCTCCTCCCCACAGGATGGGAAAGGAAGCTGCTGTCTGGCCGCAGCGGCATGCCCCAAGCCCTCCCCGCGGGGCCCGCTCAGCACCGCAGCCGGCGACGTTGGGGAAAGCAGCAGGACGGCAACATCCCTGTTCTGCTGCAGGCCCATCGGCGATTTGTTTTCCCCTCAGCTGGACAGCTGCAGCCCTGTGCAGTTTGATCCGCCACCTCCTCCTGATTTTATGCTGGGTTCACAATCCAGACACGTTCTCCATTTATGGAGCGGGCAAACGGCACTGCCGGGGGTGAGTGGCAGCGATGGTTGCTTTAGGGAAAAAGGACAGCGGGGACAAGGGGGCCTTCCCCCTCCCACCACCTGCAGGGATGGGGCCGTGCTGCCAAAGTCAGCACAGAGCAATGCAAATCATAGCAAGAGCCATGGAACAGGGCTCTGTGTGCCCTGGGATAAAACAGATCCCCCTTCCCTTCACTTTATGCTCCCCACAGCTGCTGAGATCGCTCACCAAAGCTTTTCCCTCTCCCCCCAAACACAACCTTAATGCATGCTACCAAAAATGGCACGGCCACGTGCCAGAGCTGCCTCAGGTCACCACAGAGCCCAGAGCTTCACCACAGGTGAACCAGTGGCAGAGATGCGTTGACCTGCAGCAGCTGGAAAGCCAGAAAGGAGAGGGAAGTGCCTGGATGGGACACTCAGGTGGGAGTTCAGGTCCCAGGGAACAGCATTTCGCTGCCTATCCCGCCACCTGGATGAATGCTTTGACCACCACTGAGATCATCTTTCCCCTCTTCTGCTCCACTCCTGTCCCCCCACCAAAACTACCTTGTGAATTCAGAATGAGCTTTCTGCCTGCTGAACCGTGTAAATAAGCTGTCTAGCGATAAAACTCCCCTGATTCTGCTCGTTCCATTTTCTTCTTCAGGGTGAAAACCAGTAAACCCTATCATTTCAGAGCGCTGACACCAGCTGGTAAAATCATCCCAATATTTGCTTGCCGCAGGTTTAAAAAAGCTCCAGCAATTACTGAAAAACCTGCAAGTTCTGCTTCCATCGATGACGATCCTTTCCCTATGGCTGTAGTACATTCACGTTTAACATCAGCCATCAGATGTCCCATCCTCAATAGCGAGGAAAAACGTGTGGATGAAAAGGTAACATCACAAATAACACAAAAAATTTATCATTATCACTGCTGCGGATGTGAAGGGACACAGCCTTTTGTAGCAGGAAGGATTCCTCTGACCTTGTTCAAATCCCTGGCATCTGCTGAGGCTGTCAAGATGGGAGCCAAATTTTGATGCAGCGAAGAGGATGCCGGTTGGCACAGCAGATACCGAACAAAACACGGTGCAGTTTTCAGTCACAACATCTGGCCAGTAAGAGCTGTGGGTTGGGAAAATACCGGTAAAAAGCCAACCCAGCATGAGTCTGCTCATACACCGCTTATTTGCAGCTCTGCAGTCTATCTATCGGGTGAATTTCCCAGGTTTACTTGCACCTGACACACAGAAGTGCTTTATGACCACTGATAAAAAAAATCTTAACGTCTAGTTACTATCTCCCAGGCTCAACAGATGGAACTGCAAACAGGTACTGAATTTTTCCTCTGCAGAGGAGCTGGTTTAGTCCAACTAGAGAGCCGAAGCAAGAGAGAATAACTTCTAAGAGTGACACAAGCCCTAACTGTACAGATCACCATTTCAGCCCAGCCGCAAGAAGCAGGTCCACAAGAAATGCCATTTGCATAAATTACTCAGCCAGGCATGCCCCGCGCCCAGCTCGATGCTGACTTCAGCGGGCCAGAGGCGTGGTTCTGAGTCACGTGGGAGAGCGACCAAACCCGCAGTCAGGAGCTGGGCACGCTGACAGGAGGAGCTGCCCAGCTTAAGGGTTCCCTGGCTGAAGTCTACAGATAATCCTCCTTCCTCGTTCACCGACTTTCCGCTCACAAAAGGAGGGCACACTCAGACGGGAGGCTCCGGCAAGATTTTATTCAATGGTACACAACAGGGAGGAGTTGGGGTTACATGGCATACGCTGCTGATTTTTCAAGTTGCTAGGACAAACCCAGAGGGACACGAACAACTGAGGGTGACGACGTAAGAAGCGTGACGACCATCTCTAGTGTCCGTACCTGCAAATATACAAGAGGTTAATGCTTTTTTTAATTAAAAAAAAAAAGAGAATCCTGAAGGGTTTTATTACGTTCTGCTTTGTTTTAATCTGGACTCTAGTTAGAATTAATATGCTTTAAAAAAGGGGAAGGAAAAAAAGAGCGTGAACCCACAGTTAAGAGATAAATGGCACAGGATAGGGATAAACGAAGCAGGTGACAAACTTACTACCCACTGCCAACATACAATTACCCCTCAAAAAACACCCGTGTGTTTCCCATTCTTAGCATAACAAGAGACCTCCAAAGAATACAAAATAAAAAGAAAGTAGAAATCACGAATAAATGGGTCAAGGCTGTGGCAGTGGCTATGTGGACACCTACAATTAAGACGCCAGGAAAGAGCTGTATTAATCTTTGATCCTATTAGAGTTACAAACCAAATTGTCACAACGCAGAGGGCCTCAACAAGACTTCTGGCATTTTGGTATAAATGCTTCGAAACAGAAGCTAAATTCAGGTCATTTTCTAAGCCCAAACAGCTCATGCAGCAGCATTATATTCACCTGAGGCTCCACTGTCAGTGAATTCCATTTCTCTTCTGCTCTCTGTTCTTTACAGAGAAGGTCGATAGGAATCGCTACTTCCTAACAACTCCCATGTACCCCACAGCTACTTGGGCTTCCTTCAGAGCTCCTCACCACCATGGGACTAAGGGAAGGTCACTATACAGCAAGGTGGAAAAGAAAAAAACCCTTTCCCAACAGCAGCTATGCCCTCGGACCCACAAACACGAGATTACCCTCATAAATGACATCATTACTTCCTATTAGCAGGAGGGCAATTAGATTTTTCATCTCCAAATCTCTGCAGGATACCTACTTTTGGAACTCCCATTCCCTGTTGTCCAGCGGACATACTTGGCGAGTTTTGAGCCAGCGAGAGATGCAGTGGAAGTGGAAAGCATGCTGGAAGAGAAAACGCAAACCACGTTATTTCAGAACACGCTAAGGCAGCTCGATGTGCAAACTACCACAGAAAGCATCGCGGTAAGAAAAGAGCAGCAAGCGTCTGCAGACAAAGGCGGGGAGGACGGATCCTCCAGCTCACTGGGAGAACCGAGGAACCGGTCTGCATTTTCAGAGAGAAATCAAAGGATTGAAATGGCAGCAGGCAGCCCGTTTCTCAGCACACGCAGTGGCAAGCAACTGACTTCTGATGAAGGAGAGAGCGCGGAGTTTAGCAGCTGCTAAAATTGGCAGAGCAGATGCTGATAAGCAGCAGCATCAGAAAGACAAGAAAGAGGGTTTCACAGGGAGTAGCAAGGACGATACGTATGTGTACACGCTGACGCTCTCCAACAATCTTCTGGACAAACTAACACTTGCATAAAAATGAACTTGCAAAATTAGAAAGAAAAAAATAAAATCTCTGTTCTGTGCCTAGCACAGACACCCTCTTCCATACCCCAAATAGCTACTCAAAGCCAAGGTCCCATTCGTGGTAACTTTTGCAGGCAGAAATCTTCATTTTGACACCAGAATATTCTCATATGATTAAAAATTTGCTCTTGTCCTTTACAGAGGGAATTGGTACATTTATAATCCTATTTCAGCCTTATCTCACTGTAACTCGATCCCACAGCACAGCGAGGATGGGATGGGTGAGCAGGGAGTTACTCCATTATGGAAAAATATGTCTTCGAGCTCAGGTCCAGGCTAGCTAAGAGGCAGGCAGGTTTGAGTTCACGTACTACTGGGACCATGTACAAAGGAGCATTTATGGCCACAAACGAAGAACTGGAGATTATACACTAGAACCAATTTGGTCTGCCTCCAAAAGGGAAAGCAAATCACCTAATTGCCCCATATGGATTCCTTGAATCAGCCTGCATAAAGACAAATCAAGCATGGTGACATTCGATAATCCTATTATCTGGAAAGAAAAAAATTAAAAGGCACGGCCCCTACGTAGGACCTTGATCAGGAAAATCCTGCTCAAAATTAAAGATCTGTTCTGCTTCCAGAAATATAGGTAAAGGCGTCCCTTCCTCCCTTCTCTTCTGTGTCCTCCTCATACACCTCTCGAACTCTCACTCAGTTTTTTCCCCCCTTCTCTCTCCTTTTCACACACGACTAAACAGACGGTGTTTAAAGTTGTGTGTGATGTTTTTCTTTCTAGTGGATTATCTGAAACGTTTTAGAGAACTAGCTTTGTCCCAAATCAAGAGAAAAAGGGGTAACATCACTGCACGTGAGCTCAGCAACCAAAGAGTTTCCCTTACATTGCAGACGCCCCATGCAACTGTGCACTCTTCAGAGGTAGCTGACGCTTGGTTTGCTTGACATTCTATGCCTGTGGAAACAAAAATTAAACACATATATACAGGAGAAAAAGATGTACATGCAACACCAGCCAGTAGAATCCTTCATTACAACAGGGTTGTAATTGCATTTATAACATCAGAAAGTTTTGTTGCATTTATTACATCAAAAAGTGGCAAGAGCAGTTGCTCTCATGCATAGCGTTTTTCTAAAATTATTAGATCAAAACATATTTCATCTCATTTTCCTTCTCCCTCTACATTTTTAATATTCCAAAGTTCCAGATGGCAGCAGTACTTAGCTCATCCACCAGCGGCATGTGTCTGTTTTCCAAATTTGAAGGATAAATATTTTTATTTGGTTCCCCTTGTGTTTTAACGCATCTGTTCTGATTATCAGTCGCAGCAGAGCTTTGAAGAAAAGTTTACTGAAATTTCTTATCCAGGTTTCTCAGAATATAAATTCATTCATCTTGTCAGACGTTTGGTACCATTAGTTACATTTACAAATTAATTTGCTCACATAATGATGGGCTTTGTCTGTCTCCTTCCCATGGTCTTGTGACTGGTAAGTATACCGCCAAAAACAACACAGTAAAAAAAAAAAAGTTTAAAATGTGTATTTTGAACTCTTTGTACCTGACAGATGAGTACATGGAATGACCCCAAAACGGATAAAGACTACTTCTGGCTTTGGGTTAGGTTTTACGTTTTGTCTCAGGTGGCATGGGTAAGAGACTGAGGAAGGAAGAACTGCTCTAGGAAAATAAATCCAACAACCTGATTCTCTGTTCTAAAGCTTGAACAATTTACTTCTGGTCCAGCTCAGGAAGAAATTTCAGAAGAATAAGAAAACACTTCCAACTCCTCCACAGGCAGCAGCACAAACCTGTGACCAACGATTTAATCTAGCTTTCTGCTAAAGGATGCTTCCTTTAAAAGTCAAGCCAAAATGGTTTAAGAAGGCGTGCTGATAGACGATCAGCTTAGGATTTGATACATGGGCTTGTTGCTTTCTTTTTTTTTTTTTTGCAGATCTTTTTTTCCTGGCAAAGATAACGTCTGAACGAGCTCCAATTCGCTGTTTGCGTTTCGTTTGCTCAAACATGCTCTGAGGAAAAGGAATCTGATTCACAAATTAAGAATTCAAAAAACTTTCATGCCCCACAGGTTTAGCTGAAAAACCTGATCTTTATTTTTTCCGTCCTATTTATCCTTTCCTCCGTTTTCTACTCTCTTTCAGCTGTGGAGATGAGCGGAGTTAGAGAAAAGCCAACTTCTCATGACATGCAAGGGAGATGGGTTAACCTCAGTCACAGGACGTTACTCACAGCAAGACTCAGGTCTAAGGAAGCTCAGTAGCAACAACCGTTCAGCACGGTTTGAATGAACCTCTGTTAATTGTGTTTTACATCTCGATACGATACACAACAGAAGGTCCAAAGCTCAGTCCTTGGCCAGCCCACAGAAGAGAACAAAACCAGTTCAGCTGAAAAGTACGGCTGAAAAGTCTGATGACTTCATGCCTTCAGCCGTCAACACATGCAGCAATAAAACTAAATCTGATTAAGAAAATGGAAGGCGTTCAAGAACCTTGAAGAGCCTCCATCACTTTGGTGAAACGTGCACCTGTTTACAATTTGCTGCAGAAATCTCACTGTTCCTGTGATACAGATTCGTGGTCCTACTGCTTATCCTACATATGTTAGTTTGAAATACTTGGCCCAAGTCTGTACATTAGCAGAAAATGGTCAAAAGATGAGTACTTAAAGATGGAGAGGAAATCCATTTGAAGCAAAAAAAAAAAAAAAAGTCAACTGGCAAGCAACCTTTAACTGCAGAAGTCTACAAAAGCCAGAAAAATATTGCAGCACACAGTATCCTTATTTTGTTTCTTCTCTTTCCCTGCTGGAGACAGGATACTGGGCATATTAGATCTGAAATCCATCTAGCCCATTCTTATGCCGCTTTGCCTTTTTACCCCCTACGTGGCCCTAACCTGTTAGCTGTGCCCTGTGGATCACAACCCAGATTTCTTTTTTTTTCTCCAGGCTTTAAAGGATCCCACGTTTTGAGTGTGAATGAGGGGGAAGACAGACGGTTTAGGTAAGGGAGAGGAGCAGGACCGGAATTCATTTAAGCGTCACATGCTGACCAACAAGTGCAGTCCAAAATATAACAGTCCCAAAAGCTTAAGAGGACAGATGAACTTTTGCAGAAATAGCTGAAGAGGAGTTCTCTCACGGTGATGTAAGGCCCTCCCAACAAGGCAGCCAGATTTAACTCCCCCATCAAACAGGCTGGAGACTACTGCTGGCACTGCTACCTTCGGCTGCCAAAAAAAGAAATCCCTAAAGCTGAAGCACTTCCCGGACTCCCACTATCCTAATTTCAAAAAGGGACAAGATATCAACTATGCAACAATACAAATGGACAGCCCCCAGCAGAAAATGAAAGCTGATGATTCTGGCTATGGAAGAAAGATGAGCTATTTTCTGGCTGCTGACCCAAAAGAAGCGATGAAAGAGAGACAGTAACAGGCACCGGAGGAATACTGAACTCCTCTTCTTTTGCCTTGCTTTTGGCAGAGTATCTGGAGCTAAAACTCGAGCTACCTGTAAATAAATGTGAAAGAGACAATGGAAGTGTTTCAACACTGGGAGTTAGAGCAACGCATGTTGCATAATGGCAACTTCTGAATCTCAGCATCTCTTGGGAACCGTCCCTCTCCATGGACTTCTCCTCTTGCAGAAACCTCCTGAAGGTTTATAACCCAAGTACCCCGAGATTTACATGTAGGTAGTCACAGTGGCAGGTATCAGAAGTCAAGCACACGCCTCCTGCAGCAACAGCCCACTGCTGAATTTGATGACAGAGCTCTTCAAAATGGCTTCCCCTTCAGCAAGGGCAACCACGGTACAGGTTCCCCCTTAACCTTAGAAAGCAAGGGGCAAAGAGATGCTCTGAAGGCACTGACTCACTGGGAAGAACAGAACAAAATGCACATACCTTGGCTGGCAGCACACATTGCTTTAAACCAGAGACAGAAAAACAACAACAAAAACAAGCAAGTAAACTTGTACATTTCTTACTTACAAAATATTGACTGAGCTCTCCAATTGTTTTTCAAACTTCAGATGGTTTTCAGAACTTTCCCCTTGCAATTTTCTCCATTTCTTACGAATTATCTGCAGGTTTTTCCAAATACTTACCCTAAATTCCTCCTGTCATATCGTCATGATTCCTTCTACTTATAGCCCCCTTGTGTGACAGTCAGCATTTCCTCTTAGAATCACACTCCCAAAATATTTGTACACAGCTATCACTTTCCACGCTCACTTATGACTTAGCAAACTATATATACATGACTTAGCAAACTTTATATACTTAGTTCTGTTCTGTTCTTCTCAGAAAGCCAAAACCAACTAACCTGATAAGCATCCTGAGATTCTGCTTTGGATTCTAACCAATTTGACCATTCTCGTGAAACCTGACCATCGAATTCATACTTCGCATTTCACTACCAAAGAAAAGGACCACTATTTGGATGGCACATTTTATATGGTTCAAAAGTACACTGGTCACCTTACAAGACTGCATTCCACATTTCAGATGAGAAGGTAACCGAACCACAGAGTTTCCTAACACTCAACTTGCCACGCTGCAATGATAGCACCAAAGAGCAAACTTTTGAAGAAATCAGGAGCACTGCTTACATAAAATCTAAAGAGGACGTGGGTCCCTCCAGAAAAGAACAAAAACACAACACTGAAAGTCTGCTCATCCCTTCTGTGAGCTGAAAATAAACCGTATTGAGGGTCAGGGGAATCCTTTGTCCTTATTACCAACAACCAAGTCGTAACGTACATGCACTGGGAGGGCTGCATGAAACCTTAACATCGTTACATCCCCGTTTTAGATGTTGGATTTATAATGTTAACAATCCTCCATTAGCGTGGCTGGCGGTACTTATCACTCTTTTCATGTTTGCCCTTTTAAGGTTTCCCTTCATCACTAGGCGAGGGAGGCATTTGTACCCTGCATTTTATCAAACCGAACCTTCTGTTGTTCTTCCCTGTACGTTCTAGTAATTTTTCCTCAATTTCCAACCTCTTCACATCTTATGTTTGAAAATCTAATTAAAGCGTTGCTTAACATCATTAATGACCTGTAACAAGGAAGTAAGTAAATCCAGAGCCAACACTGATCTCGGAACACCAATTTAGATACCCTTTCTACTCTGTATACTGTCAATTTCGGTCCACCATTTGCAGTTCAGGCTTTTCATAATGTTGCTCATACCCTAACTAATAACGCGTTATGCTTGAACAACTCAAAAAAAGATTGGAAAAAAAGGAAAAGGAAAAAACCCTATGTTACCCATCTGCTTTTCCTTCGCTGTTTTTCCATAACCTACCTATGCACTTTCAACAGAATAAATTCACTACTGAAAAAGTAACATGTCTACACTCTTTCCAGCTTTCTCCTCTCTAATAAATCCACATTCTCCTCTCTAATAAATCATAAATGTGAGAGACTAAGCTGAAGTCAGTGTCAACCTCAACTATTTTTCAGTGTGGAAAACCAAATTCCTTTTTCAGAAGGAATTTGGTGTATTTCAATATCATTATTATCACTTGTTTTTAGTGTCATCATTCCCATTCTAATAACCAAGAATAAAGTGAGGGATGGATAGGAAGTAGCTGGCTCAAAATACAAATACAACTGTCCCAAAACAAAGAAGTCAACTTGCTTAACCTAGTTTCAGCCCTGTGTTAGTGTGCTTTCTTTTTTTTTTTTTTTTTTTTTTTGATATATAAAAGAAAACACAACGAAAACTTCTGAAAGTAGTTCTGTAACAAATGTTTAATTATAATGTGAAATCAGGTGCATCTCTCACTAATCGCTACTATAAACTTTTTTTTTTGGTTTCATATAGGCTTATAGACAGTGTTACCATTACCTGTGCTGAGTTTTGTTACTTTAACAAAGCTATCACAACAGAATCATGCCTAGCCTTTCTCAGATATCGTAGCTCTTGCTTTTTAGGGTCCCACAATCCTACTATTTTAGTAATGCAGACAAATTTCTGTCTGGGGTATCTTGAAAGGTATTTTGTCCCTTGCTACTGAAAAAAATAAAATAAAAATGGACAGTTATTGTGCAAGTAATATCCTGCCAAATTTTTTAGTGAAAAAAAATGGTTTTGTACTCATTACCAATCCTTAACGGAACTAAAACCAGTGACTTTGTATATGCACACCTGTTTCACAATAGAAATGTTTGTACTTAATCCTATTATTATTTATTTTCCAACACAGCAAGCATGTTTTTTTTTAGTGAACTGTCAAAAAAAAATAAAATCAGTAGTAGCAATACTTGGTCTTCAGTTTTAATATTTGATTATCCTGTTTGTAAACAACCAGTTCATTTTCTAGGTAGTCATAAAATTCCCTATGGTATAACACAAACTAACTTCTGTAAGGGAGCTTTTGTAGAACAAGTAGTCAAAAAAAGTCATTGGTCTGAGCCTTTCCTGGCTAGTGGGACACAGAAAGCAGCACAAGATTTATTCCTAATGGTTGCCATCAAAAAGTTGATACCTGTCCCAACGCCCACAGCCCTAACCTCTAACGCCTCTCTTTGTGAGCAATACCTGTCGACCCTAAATAATTTGACTTCCTACTGGCTCTTTATTATCGCTTCCTTTCCTTTTGTTTGTGTGGATTCAAAATACACTCAGCACCATCAGCTCTTCTGCAGATACAGTACCAAGTGATTCTATTCTTTAGAAGATAAGGGTGAGGAAAGAACAGTACAGTGACAGGGGTCACAAAAAGAGATTACAGAACTTCAGCATTATGTAAAATAGAGCTTAGTATTTGCTCTGCAAAGACTTATTTCTGAGCTGAAAGCTGGATTTACTGAAATATAACCTGAACAGTGGAAATTTCAGCTGTGCATCATGTACATGTCAGAACTATCAGCTCTCTTCCCCACTGTTTACTTACATAGATCCATAATATGGTTTCTGCAAATGGCACAGTTGTCAACCACAATGTCCCATGCCCAGAGAGCTACAGCATTCCACTACAGAGGGGGGAAAAAAAAGCAAAAGAAAAACATTATTTTCACTCAATTTATAGCATACGACAGTTCATGTACTTCCTCAAGATCCCATTTATTTCTGAAATGGAAACGCTGGGATATTTTTAAAAATCATTTATCTCCAGAGTAATTCTTTCTCATCAGTTGAGAAGCGTTGCTGGAAAGCAGTGGTACATTGCCTTCACACATACCTCTCGGACCCAGCTTCAGAATCAGGTACCCCCCTCAGTCGCCCCCTTTTTATTTTTTGTCAAACAATCGCAAGCATCTGCATTTCTATTCGAGATGTACAGACATGGATGTTCCTTGTGCCACATCCTCAGCTGTGATGGAAAGGACAGTGCTTTGGAGAAAGGCCAATTCAGATGCCATTTTGTTACGAGGAATTTTCGTTACTTGCACCAGTTCTTCCAGTAACGGTTGGGGCCAACAACCAGAACCATCGCTGACTTTGCCCCTCACCGACTCCTGACCCATCTCTTTTGCAAAAATAAAAAATCTGAAAGTGCTGCCAAATAAACCTTTCAAATATAAAATACAGATGAAAAGAGGAATCTCTCTGTTCCATGCTACCTCAGCGGACAGGTTAACTAAAAAATTCCGTGGCAATTTTAGCAAACCAGTTCAGAATGAGATTGTTAACACCAGCTACGCGGAAAAACATAGCGCCATTTTATTCCTCCCTCCTCCCTAGAAAAATCCAGAATCGTGTCTTCTGTAAATTCCCAACACAGATGGGTTTGCCTTCAATGTTCAACACAACCCAACGGTATGTTGGTAGACATGATGGCCTTCATTTACCGCTTACATAGTCTGTGTGTTTTGCTTCTTCCTACGTTCAGTCCCTGACCCTATTGCCTGCACTGCCGTGTATTTTTTGTAGCGTGCTCTATTTACATGTAGCGCTTCTCCTCCTTCCCACAACCTGTGGATTCTGAAGGAGGAGGCACGCAGACTCCCAAGTGCTGCTGAGGGCCACCGGGTCAGTACCAGCACCACAGTAGGCGGCCCTTAACGCGCACCCTTATCGCTTCCCCAGATCCCAGCCCCGGGGCCAGCTGAGGCGCAGCGCAGCGCACCCCGACCCCGCGGCCCCCACCCCCGCCTCTGACAGGAGCGGCCCGGCGGGCGCTGACAGGACCGGCCCGCGCCCGCTGATTGGTCGGCTCCCCTCCGCGCTCGGCGGCCATTGGCTGGGACGCACGCCAAGCTCCCCGCAAGCCCCGCCCCTCCGGTGTGCGGCCGGGCGGCCGGCTCCGGGAGGGCAGCGCGGAGCCGCCCCCGCCCCGCTCAGTGCCAGCGGGACCGGGACCGGGACCGACCCCCGGGCCCGCCGCGCCGCGCCCCGCCCCGCCGGGCCTCACTTTCTTCACTTCGAAGCGCTTCTTGCCCGCGCCGCTGTTGGTGCCGCTGGGGGTGTCCACGTCCATCGCGGCCGCCATTTTGAATGCGCGATCCGGCCGTGCCGCGCAGCGCGCATGCGCGGCGGAAAGGGGGGGGGGGGGGGGTGCGGGAGGAGGGGATAGAAGGGGGCGGGGCTCCCTCCAAGCCCCGCCCCCAACAGGTGCGGGAGGGGCCCGGCGCCCAGGGCAGGCCGGGAGCTGGGGTCACGTGACCCGGGCTCTTAAAGGCGCCGCGCAGGGCGGGGCCGCGCCCCCCCCAGCGCCGTTACCTCATCGCCCCCCCCCCTCCCCCCCGGGGTTGCGCAACCCGAGGGGCGGGGCCGCGCCCGGAGCCGGTGGGGGAGGGGAGGGGCGGGGCCGGGCAGTTAAAGGGACAGAGCCCTGGAAAGGGCCGGGGGGGGGCGGCTTGTACAGTGAGGGCTCCTCCATGCAGCAGCTCTGTTCAAAGCGGGGTCGCGAGATTTTTAATAAAAACGCTCATTTCAACCCCAAATACACATTAACGTCCCCTCAACTCACTAGAGCCCTGGCCGTGAACAAAACGGGCCAAAAACACCACCACAGGACACCAAGCGATGTGGAATAAAATGACGGAATCTCTCTCTCTCCGCTTATTTAATGACTATGCACCGACACGCGTATACCTGCACGTAACACCGGCACTGGCAGCTGCGTTAGGCCTCCGTGTGCCTCACAGCACGAAACCGGTGGCGGCACTGCCCAGTCCGCAGCAGGAAGGTCTGAGCCGCCTGCTGCAGCCTACCTGGAGTAACGCGTTGTGTGCTGGTGGCAGTGCCACCTGTGATTGCCTGCCCCTCGGAGCACTGCACCCCCCAGACCTGTTTTTCCCCCCTTCAGGCTGTGTGGTGGGGAGGTGGCGGCAGCTGCAGCTTTGAGGAGCACCAGCCGCAAGAGAAACGCAGCCCCAATGGCCGGGGATGCCCTGAAGAAGGGCTCGTTTGTCAAAGCACCGGGACGTGCAGGGGAAAATGAGGAGACTGCCAAGCCGAAAAGGCAGGGAGGCAGGCAGACTAGGTGGCAGGTGACAACTGCTCTGAGTGCGGTTACTCCTGATTAAAACAAGGCAAACTCCCTCTCCCAGTCGTCACAAACTGTTCCAGAAGGCAGGGCACCAACAGCCTCATGGCTTCAGTGCAGTTACCTTCCAACCCCCGTGCCTGTTATTTCAGTCATTGTCTTTCCCCTTTATGGTCCTGTGGTTGTCTCTGCCTTATTTTTTCCCCCCTGCAGCCACCACAATTTCCCTACAAGGGTTTTATTGGCAGAATGATGCCCCCATACACCTGCATTTGGTCTTTTTCCACATGGACCACTGGGGAACCATTCGTGAGGGGCAGCCACTTGCAGGCCTGGCTCCCACAACTGCCCCTATACAGGTGCCAGGCAAGGGCCTGTGGGCTGTACCAACAACACTTAACCCTCCAATGTACCACAGCAAAGAGATCCACACAGAACAGAGAGGAATTCCCCACAAATTAACTGAATTTTAAGTTAAATGCTGACAGAAAATGTTGCTCTCCTGTCCCCGCTGCCTCAGCCTTTACCACACTGTCAGCCTCGGTGCGCACACCAAGGGGGGTCTCTCTATGGGGCCTATGGGGTCTCTCTGGGGCCTTCAGGTCACCCTCAGGAATGAAAATCTGACAGAAAACAGAATTTAAATACTTTGAAACCCTCTTTAGAGCAACACCTTTCCCTAACCTAGTCATGAGAGCAGGGCTGGGCCTTCCAAGTCAGTCAGGAGCAAAGCGCAGGGAATAGGGGGAGGCAGTCCTCCGCTAAGGGCTTACAAACCTCAAGTTTACTTTTATAAAATACTTTTGCTGTTGCATTCCTGTGCTTCGCCTTCACCTTCTCAGTGCTTAAGGTGTGTTTTTGATGGTGCCCTAAGCAGGAATTACCTGGTATATGAGACTCATTTCTGTTCTGTGGTTGCAAACCGAGGAGTGGAAGTCAAGCATATTTTATTACTTTTTAAATATCTGTGGGCCTGGCTGTTTGCCCTCCAGCTGCTGATGCCATTAAAAACATTTGATTTGTCTAAGTTGGGATTTCTAGCACCATGTGCTTTTGTGGAGGCCCAAACAGACAGCATTCACAAATGTTGATTGGGACAAAACTGAACCTACAGTCTTTCCTTGTTGCCTCAAAACTTCTCAAAGTGCATGAAGTGAGCAAACAACCTCCCACCAAGGCTCTGTAGCATGACCCGCTAATCCAGAGTGCTTGGTAAAATAAAGCTGAATTCAAAGAACAGGGATTGGGTAAATTAAGCAATATATCCCATAGATTTTTGGACCAGACTATGGTTGGTTTCTGCATAAACCCAGCCCCCCTGCCTCTGTGCATGTTTTCCAGATGATGGTCATGTTATACCCCTGTGTAGTACCACTGGCTTTGCAATCCAGTACTAAAACCTCAGGAGAGAAACGGAGCCTCCTACCCCTGGTAATCCAGCTAAGAAGAACAGATGAGATTTAGAGAAGGGAGCAGGTTGCAGCCTTTCATGGGATGGTGACTAATTGCTGCTCTTCCTTTCTCATGGTGTTTCACCTCAAGCTGCTTGATAACTTGCAGATAAAATAACATCCAACCGTCATGACTCAAAACCAGCCTGCAGGCTACCAGATGCTTGCAAAAGCCATGGTACTTAATGACTGTGCCCAATTTACTGCAAACAGCCTTTCCCCACACATGAAAAAGAGCAGCAGGGAGCGTGGTTCCAGGCTCAGCAAATAAACCCATCCTCACGGTGGGCTCCTCACCCCCACCCCATGGCTGACCATCAGCTGCTGCAGAGAAACATCACCGGGACAGAAGGGTTCCCGTGCACGACAGTGAGGATGTTGGGCAGATTCCAAAGAAAGGTTTTGGACCCATTCCTCCTGCCCCTCGATGCTCTCCATCCTTGGGAATGGTTTAGATTAGGTGTCAGGAAGAATTTTCAGGAAGGGGTGGTTAAGCACTGGAATGGGCTGCCCAGGAAAGTGGTGGAGTTGCTGTCCCTGGAGGAATTAGAGACGTGTGGATGTGGCACCTAGGGACGTGTTTTCGTGGCAGACTTGGTCTTGTGGTCTTGTTGGGTGATGGTGGTTTTGGTGATCTTATGGGTCTTTTCCAACCTAGATGATTTGATGATTTGAGCACTGGGTCATAGTCTGGATGTCCCTCGTTGCTTAGGCAAAGTTTACAAAGCACCTTTTATCCATTTAGTGAGGATTTAAAAAAAAAGAAAAAAAAAAAAAAGAGAGAGAGAGAGAATGTTATGATAGCTCAATTCAAGTAGTTATATGCATCTACTACTGCAAGTAAGCAACAATGTAAAAACTAGCAGACTAATTAATAGTAGCCAGGAAAAACCACAGGAGTAGCCAAAGTAGTAACACACGCTTGCCTACATATAAATCAATGAACTCCTACTGATTTGGGAAATCCATGAACGCTCGGTAACATGAGGAGAGGCAGTTCCAGACTGGTGTGTGGGAGACACTGAAACACTGTTTACACATATTCTTATCTACAACTACTCTCGACAGTCTTGAATATGGCACAGCCACAGAGAGGGAATAAGCAATAAAATCAGAGAAAAATATTATCAGCAAGGGTGGTCTGGGAGCTTCCTCCACAGGGTCAGTGTGGAGTGATGCTGTTTAAAAGGAGGTGAGAAGCTTCAAGCCACAGCTTTGCATTTGCCACCCCCCACTTGTCCTTTTTCAAAAAATAAAAATAATAGAGGATCCCTCCCAATTCCTGCAAAGAAGGAGGAAAAAGCCATATTTGGCTGAAGGAATACTTTCCCACCTATCTGCTGTTTCAATATGAGTTAAGAAAAAGAAGGACAGGACATGATGCAAGAGCTTCAGGGAGGTTTTAATGAGACACACAGGAAGTTCTGTATTGGCCCAGAGTTTACTACAGCTGTCAAGGAGATGACTCCTTTACCTCATTGTATAGAAATACTCATTAGTTTATCATCAAGGAAGATCCTTATATTCAAGTTCACTCACATCCCATATCCCTCTTTTTTGGGTGTCTGCGATCATTCAAGATAACTGGTTGCACAGGTCTGAATGGGAATCTGATAAGTAATTCTGAGGAATCAGGGAAGTTGGGAAAAGAAGAGGCCAGAGGCCTGACAACACCACGTGCATACAAACCATCACATACCAGACTCTTTTAATTCCCTGGAGTCATAAAACCAGTGCCCTGTTCTCCTACCTTCCTCTGATCACATGAAGTGGGACAAAGTACCCGCATTTACATACATTTCTCATGCTGGGGGTTGGACTAGCAAAGAAAGCTTCTTCAAAACCCCACTGAATAGCAGCCTTTGGTTAGAAAGGAGCCTGCAGCTCAGGAAGATTCCTCCTAACTCATCTTTCATATAGCGAAACTCAGTTAATTAAAACATTATGGAGAGTAGAAGAAAACTGTTTCTCCTTCTTGTCCAGTTTTAGGACAGGGGAAAATTGAGTGGATGATAGTTTATCTGGTTGGGGGAGTTTGAGGGACCAGTAGCCCCCAAAAGCTCATGAGTGAAACTCATTCTTAGCTGATTAATAATTAAGGTAGTTGCTTATGCTGAACTAGCTTTCCCTCAGTTTGCCTTGCTATTTCTTTCTATTTACTCCTTTCTCCCTTGCTGTCTTTTTTATTGTACGTGTATTTTACTTCCTTAAATTTAATCGTCAAAACCCAGGTTGCGGGTTTATTGGTGTACAGAAATTATCAGGTAATCTGTCCCTTCCACAAACACATTTCATTCCATCTTACCTGCATTGAGAATCATTACGGGGTGCAGTTCATTTCGCATCTCTTCCTTTTTATACTGTAAGATCAAAATGTCTGCAATTCCCCTATAGAAAAAAAGGGGTTTGAAGACCAAGGGGCTTCTCTGCAGCCCTGCAAAGGTCTTTGGTGACGCTTTAGGAGAGAGGAATAATCTGCTCCATGAAAACACCGGGGCTGCTGTGAAGGCAAGCTAAAGGCTGGGTATCCCACATGTCCCAGTTCCCAGCAAGCGTGAGCTGATTGTACTGGGGGAGGATTTCCTTTAAACTCTCTTCAGATGTTTTTAGCTGCGGGATGGAGACGACCTCCTCCTGGTGGAGTCTGGTGAGCGGTGGTGTCCTGATGCCACCAGACTTGCTCGCTGCAGTTAGAGCTGCCGAGAGAGAAGAGCAGAAAACATATGGCCATTTGACAGTAAGGAAAAGGTTGGCATGCCACTTTCAGCTCAACATTGGATGTTGTTTGGAAGCTCTTTGCAGCCGTGTTTAGTCACCCCTTCATTCCTGCCTGGGCTGTGTGGAATGCACTCAGCTCACCACATCTCCCTCGGGTTCTCTTTCAAGTTAAAGAGAAAGTTTGAAAGAAACAACTTTGAGGGCACATTTGGGATTCACACACACAGCACAACAGCGGTTTGTTTGCAGCTGCTTAATTTAAATTGGATTTCACTTCAATTCGTTGAACAGCTGAGGAACCCGTGTGGACACACTTATTTGCCTTAAGAGTTTGCTTAAAATCAGTTCCTAATTGATTTAAGCTCCACTGATCAGATTTAAATATATATTTAAAAGGTCAACACAACCTTTTGCATCGATTTAATGAAAAGATATTGAAAGCAGCGCTTGAGTGAACTGGTGCAACCCTGTGTAAAAAGCTGTTTGAATTAGTATAGTATGGATCTTCAAAAGATGGAAAAACATTTCTCTCCCTCAAAGCTTGCAAATTCAATCTCTTGATTGAATACTAGAAAGACAGAGGTTGATGGACCTCTCCTCTGATGGAGCTGGGCATCGATTTTATCATTAGATATACAAAACAAATACCTAATTCGGTAATAGGCACATTTTATGGCATCCCTTGATGGTGCTCATCTTAGTCTTGCATATATATATATACACACTTTAGCTCAAAAATCATAAGCCTTCTCTCTTCAATGTGAAAGTTCAAAATTCAAGCCTGTGAATACTTTTGAAATTATAATATTTAAAAGATTACAGTCTGGAGAGGACCTTTTTAAAATTTAGATAAATAGCAGTGCAAAAGTATCACTTATGTCAGAAGCCTATTTCACTGTTTAACAGGTGCAGATATTCATCATAAATTAAATCTCATTTGTGCTGAGAGGTTGAATTGCTGAGGAATCACTTTATTGGTATGCGAAATATTTACTATGTATAGCTGGACGGCTTCCCAGGAATTCTGATGAAATATATTAATGCACGAGAAAGCACATCTTTTCTTCACAAGCCTTGTGAAAATGTAAGCTTTGCTCCTCTCAGTGTTTTATACAGAGTTATTAAAAGTGTCTGAATTGTCCATACCAATTTATGTAGAATAACTGCTAAGAAAGACCTTTTTATCTAGAAAATTCTCTCTCTGTTGAGTAAAGCTGCCGTCACAAACATGAATGTACTCCTTAAAATAAAACACGCTTTTCTTTAAATGACATTTTTCTTCACCCTATTTAGAAATTGCCTTTTTCTTATAGAAGGGTGAGAAACCACATGTTGCTTTAAACAAGTTCAGATGCCCAGAAGAGAGGAGTGATATTGGGATCACTTCAAAAAGCACATGAACTTAGAAGCCAATAAGTAACATTTGGCTGGGAATTGTTTGCATGTGTCCTTTGAATAAGAGGCATTATTTGCTAAGAATGATTTATTTAGACAATTCAGCTATGAATTTCTGTAGCTGTGGTACAGCCGAAATATGGTACAGAGGTAGAAGAGAATTCCAGTTTCTGTCTAAGAAGGGTTCTTGATTTCCATCTGTAATATGAGATCTGGGTTTGCAGTGTAGAATAATTGTTCTGCATAACAAATACAGACAAGGTTAGCTCTTAGCTTTAACACTCTTAGAGTGTTAAAATATGCAAGAAAAAAAAAAAAAAAAGACATCAATAGCAGGTTTTGTGCACAAACAGGAAAAGCCTCAAACAAGCGTAGACCACATTCCTAACAGCTGAGAAGCCACATAAGTAAATAGATAAATAAATAAAGCAGCAATAAAAGCCAATATGAAGTGTAGCATATTAAAAAACTAATACTGAGAGCCACGAAAACTCAAGAGTTTACATGAGCAGCATATAAAATGCTAATGTAACCACCACCAGGGAATCTTGTAGAAACCTGCCCCCTGCAAATCAAAAAAACATATATACAGATTTCCAGGAATAACAGATGGATACCAATTTGCAAGGTTGAAATTTGTTTTCTGTCCCTGCTTCACAGGCTTAAGTTGCCAAACTATACACACACATGCTCAAGGATGTTCATCTCTGGGACAAAGGTAAGTCCTCTGTCCTACCTGCTACACACCACGACGTGGTTTAAGCCATGCAGCCAGAGCACGAGCAGTACAATTTCATTTCCATTCTCCAAATGTTATGGCCATGCAGCGTTCTGCACACGATAGCCCCCCATCCTGCCCTTGAATAACTCATTCAGACTAAGTTCTTTTATCTTTGTTTTTGTACAGATACAAATTTTGAAAATCCACGCTTCATTCAGTCATACCGTAGATACTGCAATGATCTCGGAAACGTTAGAAGAGACAAGGTGCACAAGGCAGCGTGTGTATGTGTATGTTGTGGTTGACTCTCGAGTAGGGACATTTTGTGTTCCAAATCATCAGTGGAGTAGTGTGAAAAAAGAGCAACAGTTTTTGATTTAGCTGTTACAACGCACAGAAAACTGCTGGGAAGCAGTCAGGGGTCAAACCTTTCAAGTCCTTTTTTTTTCCAATAAGATACAAACTCCCAACACAAGGAGCAGATGAAGTGTTTCTCCACAAACAATGCGTACATCAAGATAAAAGCATTGTGCTAGTTTATTTTTTAAGCTAAAATCACAGAATAAGTGAAGTAATCATCTCTTTATTATAACATCGAGTATTTTAATTAAAAAGGGAATTGTGGCTTCTGCCATTAGTGCTAGCACATTCCTACAGATCTCCATAACAAACCCGACTTTCACAGGCAGGAAGTTTCTTTCTGGCTCCACACACAAGCTCATAGAGCTGGTAGTCTTGCCACGTCCAATTAATAGAGCAGCAGTCACGCGGGGAACAGTCCTTAGAGGAAAGGAGCAGCCAGATCAGTTGGGAGGAATTTTTTCCATAATCCGAACACATCATTAATACGTAATGTTTTAAATACTCGTTAGAGTGTGGCAGAGAACATCAGTCACTTCCATCAAGGCTGGAATCCACAGAAGCAGAAGTCCCATCCTAACAAGCAAAACATTGCTGGGATAGCTCTGGAAACACTTGCTCCTATTTCCATAGGCTCAGCAATACTTCAGCTGGCCGTTTTATGAAGACCAGCTGAGGGAATGATATGCAAGAGCATACAATACAGGAATCGTACTTCAAGTCAGAGGCTGGAACATGCCAGTTTACTTTGAGACCTGTCTAATCTCAATTGTCTACTCAGGAGTATTCACACCTGGGAGCACTGAAGAAGGTACTTTAAAACTTTTTGTATATTAAACAGTTACAAAATTAATTACAATTCATATTTATAACATTTCTAAATCAGTTCATTTCCTAATTAAAAATTTACTTTTTTTTTTTTTTTTTTAATAAATATGTTATTTGAATAAAAAAGCTAGAAATAGGAATCATCTTCAGTCTTGCCCAGACCTTTATATTCCAAAAATTTATTTAATCTTTTAATTTATGTAACAATTTAGAAGCTGGGGGAAGAGGATATAATATCTGCAACAAACATAAATTCCAAGAATGCCTCTATTTGCTATTTGTCAGCTAAATAACATTATTTAGAAGAATTAATAAACATAATAAAGAAGATAATGCAAATTGTTATTTCTTGACACTGCTGTCCACTAAAAACTGTCTGAAACAGTTTGTTTATCATCAGTTCAGCTGCCTCCAGATAAAATGAACTAATATTTTGTTGCACAAGCAGGTTATGAGAGACTGCATGGAAAAGCCTGAATAGAGTAAAAATCAAAATGGAGCAAAGCTCACCAAGAGCAAAATAACGATACGGCTGACTTGAAAAGAGAGAGGAAATAATGGGTTCGAAATAAGCAATAGAGACTCACCACTACTGTGTGTTCAGTTTGCAACTGCTGCACCATGTGGTCTCTTCTCTCAGATTAATTACAGAAAAGAGGAAGATAGGTATGTTTCCACCTCACCCTATTTGAATTGAAGGGGAAGCATGTAAAGCTCGCAGTACTGAGCACAGCTGGGTGCTCATGGGCTCACACCCTTCTCCTCCAGGCGAGGAATAAAGCTCTCGTGGAGGGGCATCCTCCTGGTCAGTGCTCAGGGCTGGGAGTGGCTGCCTGGGTCAGTCTCCTCCAGGCCCTCTCCAGACTTTTTCCAGAGCAAATCCAGCTTCTGGACCCTGTAAGAGGTCACCCCTCCTTTTACTACACTCAGTGGCATTCATACCTTCCAGCATGCAATATGAAGCAAGTTTTCCAACGCAAACGGATGTACCGTGCTGAAAAATATCACATAATGGGAAATGTGAAAGCATCTCCTAGCACTGTGTGCCTGGTACCTATTAAATGTTTTAGCTGGATCAATACAAGCTTACCAAGTGGAATGAAAAAAGTTGGAGGTACATGAAATTTATATTGTGCCTGCTTGATTTCAAACGTGAAGGAAGAACAACAAATGGATATTGAGGGTTTCAAAGAGCAACCTTTGCTGTTGGGGAAGTTAGAGTGATCAAATGTAAGAGAACACAGACAACGCCAAGTCTTTCCTGAAACATCAAATCCCAAGTTCAGAACGCAACTGAAAAGGCAAGGTCGACTCACAGCGTACTCAGCTCTCTCCCTCACACTTACACTTCAGGACTGGGTTTGCCTTTTACTTTGTGTTGGCATGAGCTGTCTGAGATCTGTACAGACAGGTCGTTCAGGAAACAAATGGCAGACCTGGATAAGCTCTGGACCATGCTCGTGTCCCTCCCAATCGCTTATTTTACTGGAACAAACATAGGATGGCAAAAAGAAGGGCAAGCCCCAATTCAGTATGGAAGCAAACCAGAGGAGCCACAGTGCAGCCTCTTTTGTAACTTTACATTTAATTTTTGAACACATGAAGATTATGTTTTGTACTAGGGAAAAAAGAATAAAAAAAGAAGAGGCAAAGTTCAGAGTTGCAGGCATTGTTTTGAAAGTACAGCCACAGTTCCCCTGTCAAGCCTACAGTGAACTCAGAGCAGGTATCTAGGCTCTTCATTAAACAAATTAAATTGCTGCTTATCCTCCCTATAATGCCCCTTGTGGAGTCCCAAAAAAAGTTGCATAGATTTTTAATGATAGGGGTGGTTCACAGCTGGAACAGAAGAGTGAACGAAATAATTTTTTCCTCTCCCTTCCTCAGTGTCCAGATTAAGGCTTGATGCCTTACCGAGGGATCTGCTGTAGTCACACATGAGCTACCAGGCACTAAATTAAACAGGTAAAATGCAACGGTTGTAATAGGAAGGCACTCAAACTACCCGATCAAAGCGTGCCTCCTACCTTTTCATTCTGTGACTCTGTTGACTGAAAATGGGCTGTATTATAGAGGATTTTCATGCCAGTCTTCTGTTAGCTTATAAGACACTAAAAATGGATTCCTTAAGAAATGCAGCATTTGGTCCATTTTTTTCTTAAATGATCTTAGAGAAACAGATTATCAGTTTTATAGTATATTATTAACATTCACTACAGTTTCAGACAGAGTTGCACACTGGAGGAAAATAGCAGCTCATATCTAATTGCTGAGATTAATATGCAGTTATCACTATATTAAAAATTTAGGTTTGCACTACAATCCTCTTTTTCATTAATTGCTCCATTTGTTCTATTTCATTTCTCTAAATAACCAAGTTAATTGGGTTCAAAACTCGCATAGTTCTGGGTTTCAAGAGTAATAATCACTTCTTTCAGACAACACACTCTCGCGTTTTTTTGGAAAGGCACTCACCAGGTGAGAATCACAGAGAGCCGTCTCCTCAGAAGCCTCATACACCAGGGAAATTACATTATACAATAGGAAAAAAAAAAAAAAAAAAAACAACATGAAGATGGAGGCAATGTAAAGGCTACGTGGTGGTGATTTACAGTAAAATATATTACAGAGATAATGTAATTATTCAAACCCCAAGCATTATAAACCTTGGACAATCTAAGTTAATATTAAATTTTACAAGAAATCCACATAAAGCGTAAAGGAACACAGAGTCAAAACATCTAAACAATCTTAATTATGCTTGGTGAAAAGCTCTTCAAAATCTTTAAGTAGCTAAAAGGCACAACATTTGTGTTCGTAATATGTGTGTGTTTATATATAAACTAATACACACATGCTTTTGAAGATGAATCATACATTTCCACTTTATAACTGAAAATTCATTAGAAACCTCTCTCTGTTCTGCAGGGAAGGGCAAAAACATACAGCATGCCTTTAGAAATCTCCTAATCGTATCCAAGTCCACAAATGTAGAACCGTCTCAGCGCGAACTGTATGTTTTTGCCTGGTTACAGTCACCACAGTAACACCCATGTAGCTGCTAAAAAGCTCACCTCCTGGAAAAAAAGAGCAGGGTAAAGCATAAATTAGGAAGCGATATACGTACCAGATTTATCTGCAGTGCATCAGAGGGACCTCGTTGGGACCTCATGGAATCTGGCAACAGGCAATCGGGCAGTGCAACGAGCTGGGGGCTACGGCTCATTTGGCTGCAGATGGGCAGCTCTGAGCCTGGAGGGACAGTTGGGGGGACAGATGGAGATGTAAGGCCTCGGTGACAGGGGCAGCTGCCTGGGGATGAGAGGAGTGGAGATTCCAGAGCTGTCCGTAGGGCCGGGTCTCCTTCTGCCTGTCCAAGATCAAGAAGGCGTGCGTGGCTGGGCTGAGGGAACGTGCACGGTGCACGAGGAGTCAGCCAGACCCAGCTCCACAGCAGCTTCGGGCCCAGGATGGGAACTGTCCTGATATCAGATGCTGTATCAAACTTCTGTCTAAGAGGCAACATTACAGATGTTAAGCAGATCAAAACTGGATCCTGATGACATGTTGGGACAACAGCACGGGCATACCAGTACAAATGATGAACCTCACCTGGGCCACTGTGTAGAAATGGTCAGTCTGTGAAGAGGTGGTAAGAAAGGGTTTTCACAGGCAGCATCAGAAACACCCGTTTTTGTAGCCTGGAATGAGATCTGCACTGACAAAGCTTAAAATTCCACCCCTCCTATGCTAATTACAGATGGACTTTATTTGAATGATTTATGGTGTCCCCTCCATGGCCACAACCGAGATGTAACACTGGTCATTGCAGAGGTACTGGCTGTGGCTCCCATAGGCAAACCCAACATCGTGTGCTGTGCTCTATGTGCATATCAGACTGGAAAAAAACAGGGTACACTTTCCCCAAACTCAAAGCACTACCTTTATCATGTCAAGGATTCACACGGTACGAAATTGCCTGACACCTTCGAAATATTTCCTGGTAGAAGAGTCAGGCTGCTTGATTTTGACTTGGATCAGCAGCCCATCCCATTTCACATTAATCTCTCAGAAGCACACATAAGAGGCGGAAGCTTTGTTCTGCCGAGGAATAAAAAGAAGCTGAGACTCTCTCCCTCACACAATATTGTTCATGTTGGCCACATTTACTGATAAAGACAAACAACCAAAGACAGTGAACCTTTTTCCCTGGAAGGAATTGCATTTCAACCATTTTTTGCTGGACTCCCAACTTCTCTCAGTACCTGATCGATAAACGACAGGCTGAGTGTTTCCAGATTCTGCTGCCATGAAATTCCTGCCTGGACCATGAAAACTAAAGTTCCTTAAAAATCAACAACACAGATTCTTCTTGGTCTCCGCAGGAGAAAACCAACACAGAGCTTCAGATACCGTGTGTCCTGGCCCAACAGAGCATGTCTGAGACCAAGGAGCTCCAAAAACAGGAGCTCAAAAAAACAGGAGCTCCAAAAACAGGAGCTCACTCAACCCTGTAGGGCTATTTGTTTCTTCAACAACCAAATAAAGGGAACAATTTAAACCCTAACCATTCTCATTCCTGGATCTACAACCAACTTTTTTTTTTTTTTTTTTACTTTTTTTTCACTCACAGCTCTGGCCATCAGGCCTACCCAGACAGGAACTGTTTTTTCTTTGCCACCGTTAATGGATAACTCACTCGTGGTAGTTCAGAAGGCCTGTGTGGTATGAGACAGCAAGAGAAGGTGACACACATGGAAGACCTGGCAATTTTTCCTCGTTCCCTTCTGCCCGTCTTCTGAAGAGTCTGGTTTTGGTTAGCCAGATTTTGGTGGTGCTCTGGAGAAACAAGCAGGTGAGAAAGTGAGCAGGTGACAAAGTGAGAAGACAAAAGGAACTGAAGGGAGAAACTGAGCCTCACTATCCATTTCTGGTACAAATTCTGCTTTAAAAGGAAACAGGATTAATTTTATAAGTCCAATCCACTCCTTGAGCAAGTGTTGCCCAAACCCATGATTTTTAATGAAGATTTTAGAGGCTGACCATGTGTGTAGGGAGCACAAGTACCATCAGAAACTGCAACACAGTTTAGGTCTGTGCACTGATGAAAGATGCCCATATATGTTTCTAGACAACTCACTTCAAAAGAAATCCAAACCCATCAATTTATTGCAGTGCAGAGTGTCATTATACAATTACACAAAGTACTAAGCATCTCATCATAATTAAAGTATTTTGGTCATTTATCTCGTATGGATTTTTTCTAAGTTTAACCTTAACTCTTTCTGCTTTATAGAAGTTCTTCTGGGAGTAATTACTAAATTTCCATAGTAGCAATTTGGGAAGCATAAGAGTATGTAACCTCAGCCTTGCTCCCTCCATCATAATGAAGATTTTGCCTAGAAACGTACTTTTCCCCCTGCACATTACTTAAAATATGACACATGATCAATAACATGAAACTGCAGGAAACTTTCTTATAGGATAATTCTATTGATTTTTAAAAGAAATAATTAAACTAGCTGTTAAGACCAAGTTCATCAATACAATCTGACTCCTTTCCTCCCCCCTCGAGTAGGACAAATCAATCAGGGTCTCCCCGCTAGCATAACCAGTTTCTCAGCTATGGTGCTGCTCTGGCAAGGTACCGAATATCCTTTTTACACCTGGACGTTGTCTCCTTGCTGTTACATCCACCTGCACACATCCCCCTGGCTCCAAATTACTCCCTCCTCCTGAATCTTCTCTTTTGCGCTGTACGTTCCCAGAAGCCTCCATCTCCATTCCCTTTTACGTGCCCCCTCAGTTTGCTCCTCCTTCCCAGACCATCAGGTTGCTTTGCAAAATATCAAGTGCAATTTTAGAAAAGACATATTGTATTTTTTCACAGATAACAGGGATTGAATGCCAAACTGCGTTAAATGCCAAATTTCCACGTTGATGACAGAAGCCTATCTGCAAATTAATGTCTCTGCTCAGGCTGTACTTTAACACCAGGACTTTACTACCAACTAGTTACCTGCAAAGCAGAGCAGGCCTCTGGTAGAGTATGAAAAGGGAAAGCCAAGAAAAGCCTCCTGGGCTTCCTCTGAAAGCCAAGCAGCTTCTCCATGGGGATGGCTGGCTCTGATGTGAAAATTTTATCTCATTCTCTGATTCCCTTAAGGCCCGTGCCGTAGTTCCGTAAAATCTCTCCCCAAATGCACTTGCATATACCTCAGTTTCTGCTGGCTCAAGAAGCCCAAGAAAAGACGCCTTAAGGTACACATAGTCGAGCTCCTATGAGCCAGCGAAGAGGATTCGGCAGCAAGGGTTAGGAAATGGATTCACCCTCATCGAGCAGCCGACAACTCGAGCGGCCACCGAGAGCGGCTCCTGCACCCAAGTGGTGGGAGTGAGGAACCTCTGCAGTGGCGGACGGGCTGGAAATCCGGCAGTATGGGAACGGAGATCAGGGAGGTACGTCACTGTTACAGGCAGTCAGAGGAGGAATTCTTTAGACTAGTTTCTTGGTGAAGGACGTGTGAAACGTTCACAGATTTGGTTGCATTCAAGGGATGCTGTATCATGCATGTAGGTACCAGACAACACTCTGACTGTCCACTTCTGCAACAACTGAGAAAAAGCCTTCAAAAATGTAGGTTGGTGAAACTCAAATTTAATACATTCTGCAAAATGGACTCTTGCGGAGCAACAGATTCAAAACATTTGCAGCAGTTTATGCAGAAGAAATGGCTAAACACTCTGAAAAAAAATAGAGAAACTTCGATTGCTCCAGCAATTCACAGCCTAAATCAGGTACACTTTGCATGTCAGGGCACAGCAGTCCTAGCAGACCCATTACTCCTCCAGCAGAGTCACAAACACTTCTTTACTGACAAGAACATTCATCCTCAACATTCCTAAAATCTACTGGTGTGTGCAAGCTGCAGGATTTTCCTGAAAGATAGGAAGTAGTGTGTGCCTGTATTTGACAATGTACAAGATAATTTATAAATCTCCCTGAAAAATAATGCTTTTCCTGGAAGTGCTTACATCAGTTCAACAGCCATGCAACTTGATGGCCCAATAAATGACTTTCTAGAAAATGATTTATCTTAAAAATATTTTTATATGTATTCCAAAGGCTTATTTACAGTAAGTATAACCATTAACTCTGCAGTTAAGTACCTGGGCAGATGTGATCAGCAGACACATGTAGCGCTATTTTAAGCTGCTTATAAAGTTCAAAAATCCAAGATTTTTCCTTGTTCATATGGTTCTAACATGTGTAATTGGAACAACAAACGTGTTACAGATCCAAAGAACATTAAAAGTAACAGTCAGATCTGTGTCCACGCTTGACAGGCCTTCCATCTAACAATTTACACTGTGCTTCTCACTGTAACGCATGGGCATCTAAAAAAAATGTCTGAGATTAGCAGATTCTCTTCGCTAGGTGAAACTTGATACATGAAACTCTGTAAAAACATTCACTTTTCATCGTGTTTAAAAAACAAAATTACAGCGTGTCTTGGCTGCCTTTCAAGTGCCAAATTCACATGCTGGTGGACACACCCAGCTCCCATTAAAAGCAATGGGAGCTGCGTGACACTGGCTGGCTGGCCTTCACTGAGTGAAATGAAGCAGAAAGAAAAGGAAGGGGAAAAAAAAGAAAAAAAAAAAAAAGAAAAAAGCAGATTTTGCTAGATGCTACACAGCAACAGAGCCAGAAGTCATACTCGACAACCCTGATTACCATCCCCTACATCTACTGTGGGGAATTAAGGCAAAAAAGGGAAGAGACAATGCCATTGATGAGAAAGGAAAGCAGGCATTAGGAAGCAGTGATATGGTGTGTCAAAGTGAGTCAATATTGGAAGAGAAGAGAATAAAAAACTGAGAGGAAAAATACTGAAAGCTACAATCGGAAAAGACAAAAGATTATATGAAGCAGAAGTAAGCAGAAATAACAGGAGATACATTGATTAGAGGCAATTTTCACATGTTAAACAACTGATTGTCAAAATATCTTTAGGAAATACACAGACACCACGTTTGCCCCAAGTAGGTATATTTACTATGGCATACAATGGCTTGAGTTGTAGGTTGATGCTGACAAAAGACAAGTCTCTTTACTCCTCATCCATCCTGGCCACAATTCACGTTTGCAGCTGCCTCAAAAAATATAATCACATAGCATTGCCTACTGACACTTGGCAAAACCCAAAAGGCAGCAGTGATTATGCCCTCGGTGTTCTGAAAAGCAGAATCATTTCACAAAAGCTGTAAAAAGACTTGTGACTTGCCATACTGCAGTCTCTTGAAAAATGCACCGCTGAAGTTGCTGGCACTTAGAGCATAAACCAAAAAGGTGCCATGACTGTCCCAGAATCAAACATCTCACATTTGGGTGACAACCAGCAGCTTCCCAGTGGAGCCCAGCACAGCCAACGTGGCCCTAGCTTCCCAGGGCAGTGGTGGGCTCCAAACCGGAGCCTGGAATGGAGATTTGGGATAAAAAAAGGGAATGTGGAAGACAGCAAGAATGGGTGTGTACAACCTCCTGAGCCCTACTAGTACTCTCTAAAATTACCAAACACTTCAAATAGCTGAAGGAGCAGATGAGATGTTTTTCCCTGTTGTTGGCCCATTTTGCATCTTCTTTAACAGGGTCCAAGCACGTCCTTACCCTTAGAATAGTAAAAGCACTCTGCAAAGGCTTCAGGTATAACTACCTCCCAACCAAACCCATTTTCCTGACTACCAAACTCCCTTCTTCCAGGGCTCTATAAAGTCAAAGGTGTCTGACACAGCCTTATTGCCTCAAAACAGCATTTTTCAAAGTTTTAAAAAACTGACTGGTGTGAAACTACCACTAAAGGGCCCTCAGCAGTTGCACCTATGCATACGTAGAGGGACCAGGCAAAAGCCCTGGTGGTGGCACTCACAAAATCCATCCAAGGGCACCAGAACCGATGGATCCACATATTGGAGGGATGAATTCACCCCCATGTCCTACAACAGCTAGAAGGAAATCAGAAGGAAAATGCACACAGAAAAGATTGCTTTGCTTTTCAGCCCTCGGTGCCTAAGCCTCTTGCATTCTACTTCCCAGCCTCAGGTTTGGGAATAGCCATCAGCAGTCTACACCTTTCACCACTCGACAAGTACAGCCAGTCACAGAGATCTTCACCCCTGGAGGCATGCGCCCCCCAGGAAGGATGCAAGAGGCAGAGGAGGGTCATCACGAGCTGCGGCCACAAATCTGCTCGATGTCGTAGATCTCCTTGGGACAGTCAGCAGACAAGATGAGAGGCGAATCTTCTGCTATCACAACATCATCCTCAATGCGCACACCAATGCCACGAAACCTCTCCGGGGCATTCATGTCATCTTCAGGGATATAAAGGCCTGAAGGAATTAAAAAGGGAATTAAAACATGCCACACTCTCCAGAACAACATCTTTCCCTCACCGCACCACCATGAGAACAGGGTCAGACTTTCAGCAATATAACAGAAGTTGGACCCTGAAGAAGTTTAATAAGGGAAGCCGCTCTCTTTCCTTCAATCACAGCAGCTGGTAGAAAAAGAAAGGAAAGTCTCTCTCAGTGCCTGCAGATGCTAGCATGTCGATTAAAACTTCCACAACTACAGCTGGTCCTTCTGCATTTCTTGCTCTCAATGCTCACAATGACGATTTTAACAGTGTTCTGAATAGAAAGAGAGAAGAGCCGAGCATTAAATACCAGTTTTCAGCTGACAGCTCCAAATCCAATGACAAGAAATAAAGATTCATCGTGAAATGCCTAGTTTGCAAAGACAAGTTGTGAATGCCTGTAATTGCAGGCTGCAGGGTTCACGAGACTTACGCTACCAGTGACTGGTAGTAGTTTAGTCACAGTCACACAGACCACAACACAAGTGAGTTTACTCTGCTTCTCTGCCCTGCAATTCACCTGTGCTGCTGAGGGTCAAATGCTAACAGTCTGAGTCTGCTCTGCCTTATGCTGCACAGACACTTTCTGAGAGTTAACTCCCACAGCTTGTTAGCTTGGCTATGTCTGGGAGGGAAATACGGTTTTCTAATACTGTAATGACTTTGGGAGAGGATTAAGTTAACATTTTCTAACCCTGTAATCATTCCTAATTTCAGCAAGAAAGGACCTGAATGCTTTGGTCTAAGGGACCAACTAAATATTCGATGCAATACTGTTATCCTCAGTGTTACCTGGACAAAAGTCCACCACTGACTGTACATTTTTTTACCTGGTTCAATGGTTATCACCATGCCTGGCTGGAGCGGGAGCGATCGGGATATATCTGGGGTATCATGAACATCCATGCCCAGGTAATGGCCCACATGATGCGGGCAGTACTTTCGAACAGCCTAGCAGAAGACAAAACAAGTGTTACGGAGGTAGTTAAACACAAGCCAACCCGTTATTCCGATGCAAAAGACTGGAGAGGAGAGAGAGCAGCGTTCTGTGCTTAGCAAGCAGTCTCACTGCAATGACTAGGTCACTGGGTCTTCCAGGTATCAGAACTGGAGGGCCCTCAAAACCTAATTGTACCAGCTGGCTGTTCTGAGCATGTTGCAAACTGCCTTTCCTCCTCCCTGGCAAGAACAGCCCGAGCACATCACTACCTCAGCAGGACAGGCAAGACCTCAGTTTTTGGCTCGCTGAACTCTGCTGCCCTGACCCTTTCCATCCCTTACACATCCAAGCCCTGTGTTGCTCCCATCATTTGACCCTGACAACTGGCAGCAGCTGTACCAGCTGCTGTGTGATGTGATGAAGCAGCCTCCTATGCACGACAGAGAGGGTGCTGTGCCAATTTCAGTCAGCAGCTACAGCAGGATTTTAACCCACCTCTACCGGGCACTGTTACTGCCTCCCCTTGCATCATCCCAATCCCCTCCCTCCAGAGGAGCTGTGTGTCAGGGGGAATCAAAGAGCCAATTCCTCCTCTGCCCCACGCTCCTCACATTCACTGGGGACTGAGCTGCAGCCGCTGATCTCATCTGGCTGTGCTGCCGCCTGCCGAGAGAAAGCGGCATGGGAGCCTCCGGTCAGGGCCGAGAACATGTGCTGTTATTGCACTGACACTGCAGGACAATTAAATCTGGCAGAAATCTGTACTGCTGCCAAAGGGATAGTTCTGCCACCTGGTTCCTGCCAGCCTTCTCATATCAGCATCAGCAATCACACCGGTTTGCAGTGAATGGGACCAGGTGAACTTTTCCAACTGCCAAACAATCCTGTCTTGTCTGCAGGTTCGGCTCCGCAGCAGAGCAGTTCCCCAGTCCGTTCCCCAGGTCATTCTGTGAATCCCAGCAGTGACACAAAGAGGTGCAGAAGAGGCAGCAGGTGGAAAGACTGGGAAAATGGGCTGCACCTTTTGGTAGAACTGCAAATTTAGGCTATTTTAAAGCACGAAACTATGACTAATTACGTGCTGTCAGCCCTTGACACAGACTTCTGCATTAGTGCCAATGTTTCTATAGGTCCCTTCAGACTGCCTGTATTCTAAAGTATATCTACATTAATATGTAGTGCAGGCCACTGGGAACAGATTTGCAGAGTGAAATAGTAAGTGCCAAGGGGATAACATCCACATGATGCACGTGTAAGACTGAGATGTTACTTCAGATCAAATTGTGGGCTGAATGCCCATCAGGGGTTGAAACACAACTTCCAAGTTTAGCCTCATCTGAAAAAAATCCAGTTCTGTGCTGAGACCAGGCCACGACATTAATTAAAGCATATTAAGTAGGGGCAATTAAAAGATTGACTTCAAAAGCACACTCCTGATCCAAACTAAAGCCAGTAATATAGCCTACGGATGCAATAGTCAGGCCTAGCGGGGAGAAGCCAGATTAAAAAACCTTCAGGTACCTTGAAGAATTGGCTCTCAGTGACACTGCTCTTTAGGATCCCCAAATCTTTCAGTTTCTGTCCAATAAGGCTCAGCATGAGGCTGTAGATATTTTCCAGACTCACACCTGGGGAGCAGAGGCTCAGACAGGACTTCTGGATGTCCAGGACAGCCTGGTATAGTTCTGCTTGAGGTTTGGTGAACCTGCAAAACATTGAGAAAAGGACCAAAGGGCATTTCTCACAATTAAGTCAGTATCTCACAATATCTCTTCTGGATAGAGATCCAGAAGCTGTTTTAGGGCCAGATTCAGTTCAGTGATGGAACAAGGAAAGTCAGAAAGGAAAGTAACTGCCTTCTTATTTGAAATGCCAGACAAGGCATCACATTGGGTAGAGGCAGGGTTTCTGGTTGACTTCTTAACCCCAAATCAAATCAAGGCAATGCTACTGCTGGAAAAATAACACACTTGAGCTAAAACATGCAGGAATCAAACACGCAACCACATGGCACAATGAGCAACACCATACCAGCAAATTCACAACTGGCAAAGTCATGCACTTGTGAACTAAATTCCTGTTCCCTTACACACAACCAGGGTTAGCAGCAGCTGAATGCACAAGAGCCCCCTCTGCACTTAAGATATACCATAATAGTGAAAATAGCAGTGATCCCAAATATTCATGCAGTAATGAATGAGGCATCGGGGAATATAACTTCTCATACTGCCAGATTCACTTATGCAATTTGATTACTCTGAAAAACCACAGAATGGGACCTGTTCAAACTATTCAGAAACAGGTCACACACACACATTCAAACTGTGAATTATTTAAGAGCTTCTCATATTCCTTCAAAACAGCCTCACTGCAGCAATACCTTCCATTGACGGGCCAGGTTCGTGTGATGTCACTTACGTAGCAGGAAGACTCACATCCACCGTCTAGCAAGACCAGTTCACCATCCTGGAGAACAACAGGAAAAAATGCTCTGTGGATCAGTCGCTATTAACTGAATTGATTTCTCTGTCTGAGAGCAAGAAAGGAGGCTATATAGTTATTCTTGCAAAGCAGCTGCAGAGATGTGAATCCCTTTTGCAGAACAACACCCCAGGTGCTACTGTTTATAAATAGACTACTCCAGTTGGACTGTTTCTCTTCCAGTAAATTGTGCCAGTGACTCCTTTCACTAGTGAAATGTCTCAGTGACTGAGACAGAAGTGTTTTGCAAAATAAAAAAAGTTTTTTTGAGTTACCACCATGATCACTAACAAGTAAGAAATTTAGCGTTGTCACAAGACTCAGCAAAATAACCTCTGGCAGTGTATGTCTGCTGTAAAAGCACTACTGAATAGTTTGTACCATCTTCTTTCTCTTCTGGGACCTTCTTGACTGCTCTCAAATATACTTCTTAATCTACCTGGTAATGAAAAACGGACTTTTGGAGATGTGAAACTCCATGTCAATCAAATCACTGACTGCCCATTTTCTAGAAAACAATGCAAAAAAAGAGAAAGTGCCAGGAATAAAACCACTGCCTTGCTTTCCTCCCTTGAAGGGGCTAGCAACAACTGGAGCAATCAGAACTGTACAAACTTTGGATTAAATTCTCTACGGATTTACACTGCATGTAATTCAAGACCTTTTATAGAGATTCATTCCACAGACCAGACTGTGCCAGCAGCCACAATGTGGCATGACAAAAAATAATTCTAGTGCATTAAGGGAAAACCAGAAGCGGATGGCTTGCATTGCTTCCAGTGCTACTATCATTATGTGCAGATAAGTGCCACACACACTCACAACGTAGATAAATGAGCAGTGAGATTGTCTCACTATCACACATATAAGCCATTAGCTATCCATTTAAACTCTATTTTCAACTTTTTCAAAATAGTTGGTTCAATTATTTAAGTAAAATATGAAATTGTAGCACCTGTCCTTGTCCAAGCAATTAAACAAGCTGAGTAACAATTTACTGGCTAAAGGAGTCCAGCCTGTGGTTTCATTGTTCGGTGAGTGCCTTCTTATGTTACGCAGCTTTTTCTCTTTTTTTAAAGAGGAGTCTACTAAGCAGTGGACTGTACACACCTGGCCATATGAAACCTTTAGATTCCTTCCAAATCAGATACCTTGTCAGCCTATTTGGCAACAAGAACTGTAAGAGGCAGCTCACAAAGGAAGAGTCAAGTTTGTGTGTTTAACCTCCTACTTACCTGTTTAGAAAGAGCAAGTGACAGTATCTAACAGAACAACTTTAACAGGAGCAGCTGGAGTTACGTGTGCATGCCTGACCTTGGATGACAGTACAACAAAGCTTCTTTCTGCCCCAAACAGCCTGTCATATCTTTTGTATGTGTGTCCCTGCAGATCATTTCAAGGTCTGCTTACGTGCCAGCTTCAAAACAAGACAATGCTAGCAGGAAAAGTTTCCTCCTATATTAACATTAAGGGAAAATATGCTCCACTGAGATGAAAATTGTGAATACAGCAGTGGGGTTACACTGCTTCTCAGAATACTTCTCTGAATCTAGAGCTGTTTTATCAGGAGAGCTGGAAAGGGTTCAGTTCAATAGTAGGAATCTTCAAAATAAGGCAGATTCATTAATTTACCTACAACTATTTAATTCACCTCTCTCAAGATTTAATGCTAGTCCTTTCCTTCCTTGTTCCTCTTCCCTGCTTTTTTGGCCTACATGGAGTCTGGAATGCATTTCAGCTTAGCCAGAGAAGGAAGGCATTTTTGCACCTTAGGTTGCAAAGCAAGGCCAAGCAATGCAAGTGGCAGCAGAAGGCCCCGGAGTGCCTTAACTCTCTCTGCTGCAGTGGTCCCTCTCTTCTGTGAGGCTGCCAATTCACCCAGCACTGCACACTACAGGACAGAAACATGGTGCAGGAGCAGCCATGCTTGCTAAATGAAGTATTTGGAAGCTTGTTTTCAAGTCCTTGCACTCTGCAGAAAATACAGCAGCAAGTGTAAAGAGGAGAGAAAGAGACTAGAAGGAGTGAAGTTAATCTGTCACTGATAGTAAAGCTTACCAGGGAGAATTCCTTTCCCCTGCTAACTTGAAAACATTTAAGTGTTTTGATCTGCTCAGCCAAAATGGAGATCAGCATGGGGATGCATATGGGGACAGCGTGTCCCAGAAACGCATTTAAAGTAACTGGACAGCATATGGTTTACCTTGATGAGCTGATTGTTCTTCACATAGTGCAAAGTGTTTGATCTATTGCCACCAGCTACAACAGGGGGGTAGGCCAAAATATCAGCACCACGAGCCCGGCACTCAAATTCAAACTGGAAAACAGATTCAGAGAGGAGAAAACAGTTAGTGCTGCTGATTACTTGCCCTGGGACTATTATAATTCACGTCCTACAAGTCTTTTCTTACTTTGTATGACACAAAGTGACATTGCAGAGTGAATTCATTACATGAAAACAGCCTAGAAGTTTTCCCAGAACTCTGGAGAAAATAATACCGAGCTATCCACTTTTCAAGAAGAGGTTTTAAACCTGCATCCAATCTCATGGAAGCTCTCGATGGTGCAAGTTGTTCAATACAGTATCAAACATTCATGATGTTGCCATAAATCAATGCGAGGATTTGCTCTGCTACAAGATAATGCTCTTAGTTGCCATACAACTTTGCAGATCGACTAAGATCCTAAATGCCAGCAAGACAACAGGTGTGTTTTGCTGTTGTCTTTTAAAATTACAGACTACCTGCATATTTACAGCAGTATATACTTTTAAGACCCTGTCCAATAAGAAGGTTAAGAAAGTATGTGCTAGCTGCATCTCTGAGCAATAAATAAGTAAATCTTTTTCTTTTTTTTTCCCCAAAAAGTTCAAGATTTTTACCTTCCTTCAGTGATGAAGCAGACGAAAGCATCAAAATGAATAAACTTATGTCTATAAAGCCCCTCTATATCCTCAATATATTACTAACATATCACTAACAGATCTTTTCTATAATTAGCAAAAACACGTGGAACAGAGCACTTCAGGATTCCTATATGTAGTAAGGTAGATTTTACTATCCTGAAGAAGAGTGAAAAAATGAGCTGTAAAATCCATTTAAATTAAAATCATTTTCTTTACACATTAGACATACTGCTCATTGCCATGTCAGCACAGGCCCATCTATGTCAGAATTGAGGGTCAAATCCTGCTGATGTTCCTCAAATACTCATCTCACTGCAATTCCTCATGTGATTCCTTAGCAAATGTGCAAGCAAATTAGTGTTTATTTTGTAACTGAGAGGTGCCTACATTGCTTAAAGACAGTTGTGGTAATCCAGTGCAGTGAGAGGCTACAGTCAAGAGGCGGAGGCTTTACAAATAGTTGTTACACCTCCTTATATTTTGTACAATACAATTGTTTTCTAGAATAAGATCATAACTATCTCTGATTGTTTAGCAGGTTTTGTAGTTAAATACATTAGAAAAAGATATCAATAGCAGATAAACTTTGACAACTGATACGTTCCTTCAATAAGGGTGGGAGGAGTACTGCTACAGAATTCCCCATGCTGACCTTACTCTGAAAGCTGCCACAAAAGCAGACACCACAGCTGCTGACAAGCTATACATTAATTAGATACACCCCTCTCCAGATGTGGAAGGTGAGAATGTGCACAAAAGTAAGAATGTTCACTAAAATGGTAACGCACAGTCATTGAGACAAACAACCACCCAGCTAGGAAGAACTCCTTCAGTGATTGAAAGTTTGCTTTTATTTTTTTTGTTTTGTTCTTCCATGCAGCTCCAGCTTTTTTATCACAATTGCCTTGGTGATAGTCTGTAAAATTGTAAAATGGACAGTAGAAAACAGGCTGCATTTGATTTACATGGTTAACAATATCACACACCTTAAAGAAGTAACTTCTTGAATCTCACAATGCTGTATTAAGCAAATAGCAGATAATTGCAACATAAAAGTATCTTACTACTTTTCCCAGTTATTATCTGTTGTATGAATTGTCATCTACAGCAAGTTATTTTTCTTGCAGATATGTGCATAGTCTCTTTGTATGTTCAGCAAGGAGAGGAAGATCCAAATTCTAACTCAGGGTAAGTGGAAATGGTAAAAATAAACAAACAAACAAAAACTCTACTGAAATCTTATGTTCAAGCTCAGGATTTTCCATTTATTAGGCTAGTATTTCTCCAGAGCAATCAGACTGCTTAGATAAGGCACACTTTGAACTCTTGTCCATGAGATATGCTCACAGCTCACCCAAACACAGCCGCAGCCAACCTCTCTTTTACAATTATTCCGGAATTAGTTGTTAAATTTTGTCTCCCTTTAACCCTTCTCTTCAGTCCTCCTCACTCTTCTCCCATGTTTTTTTGTTTGCTTTTTCTTCCACATTGCAACTTCCCCCACACCAACTGTGTACTCCTTAAATCAAATCTTCACTCAGTAGCTTCCCGCCATCACTGGTAGAATTACTTTGTGCCTCAAGATGCTCTGAAGAATTAGGCCAGCATATTCAAAGGGGCTAGAGAACAGTCTTACTTTTCAGTTACTTTAAAACAAACAAACACTTCTCTTTTTTATACCTTTAAAGGCACATTAACCCTTTCTGGAGCTTTGGCTTCAACTTCACTGCTCCTTGGAAATAAAGATAACAAACAAAAAAGACCTCCAGGAAGAATATTTTATCCTCAGTGTCAGAACACTGAACACTGGGACCAGTCCATACGTGAGAGTAAGAATCTAATATGGCTACATGGTACAAGATATATATCCATAGGGGTGGAAGCAAGTTTTTATTATTATAGGTCCCAAATTCAGAATCTGTTGACATCTCCCAGCACACTCGAAAAAAATCTGCTGCAACACTGACTTAGGTCAAAAAGAGTTGTCCAAACAAGACTGCAGTTCCAGTTTGAGGAGAGTCTAGGGAGTCTAAGGAGATGTGAGAGTTGGGTGAAGGAGGGATATGCTACAGTGGGAGGCACATCATTGGGAGATCTGACATTCCTAGTTTCCTGGAAGAATAAAAATCATCTGGTCCTTCTATCTTACTCCCAACAATGGCATACTCACCTTTGCATACAGAAAGGCTTCATCCACCAGAGATTTGCTGGCAAACATTGTCTCTATGAAAGCCTACAAAAAACAGCAGGGCCTCTCAGTTAGTAAAGGAGCCTGAACTTGAGAGAAGTTCTTTTTTATTATCTGCAGTCTTTTGGGGAATGCCTCAAATGAGCTGATTCCTTGAAAACAATGGGATAAATGGGGAAGAAAATGTCATAAGGAGAGTGGAAGTTGGGGAGAGAGTATAGGGCAACCCCTATTCCTGAATATATAGTACTTTAAAACAGTCTAACAGCTGCTGGCTCATCTTGGCTTACACTAATTGAAAGAAGTTCCATTAATTGAGAGAAGCAAGTGGTCCAAACAGTCTTCCTGTTTCTCCTTGTCATGTGGAGGGAGCTGAGCTCAGCCAATAGCTGAGAGACAGCAGCTCAGTAACTAAGATTAGACCTTATCCTTCCAACCTACCTCACCCTATCACCACCCCTCTCCCCTTTCTAATTTAAAGGAATGCATTGGTTTATTTTGGGAGCAGTTCATTTTGAGCACAACTGCGTACCTCTGCTGTCACTCGTCCAGCTATCTTCATCCTTTCAATCTCTGCGGGAGATTTGATCAGCCGAAGGTTTTGCACTAGACGTCGGATGCCCTGGATATGATTTTTGCTGCGAGCTTTTATCTCAGCCAGGGGCTGCATATAGTCAGAGTGCAGCTCTTTATGCACTGGTTTAGTCAAGTCGTACCACACCATGCTTGACTCACCTGGAATACAAAACAAAAGCTGACGCAGAAGAAGATAAATTTAGAAATTTCCTCCCTATTTCCTCCCTATACTGAACAAAATCATTCCTCCTAAACTAGACCTGTTGCTACATTTGAGAAGATAATTTCCTTTGAATCTGCATTTATAGGCCATATATATCCTTTCACAGAAGAATAGAGCTCTCTTCAAAACCTGGAAAATTAGCAATGCATAACATGTAAGATTTGACAAATCCCCACTTGTATGCAAATACTGCGTTTTGTGATCAGCACTGATCTTGTATGGATTAATTTAGGATCTGTGTATCAAAGCCGCACTTGTAGAGGTAAGCAAGCCGCCGCATTGCAGTGGCGCACACTCTGTATCATTCTCTCATTTAGCCTGTCCCCTCTGATGCTGCAAGGCACGTCACCCACTGCATGGAATCACGGTTGTTATCAACCATGCTTCAAAATATCTTTGGGGAACAACTGCTTATTTCAGCCATTTAGAGATGAACTTACTGAGGACAAGCGCATTTACCAGTGTGAAAATTTATTTAGAACATCAGAGCTCGCACCCACATTGCCCCACAGGAGCATTTTAAGTGGGAATGAGTAGAAAAGCCACACAGAGTCACAGCTGAGGCCCACCTAGACCCTCTATCTTTGGTGACAGTAACCATTAGCAGGTGCTCACAAAAAGTCTCTAAGAAACAGGGTATTAGTGGAAAATTATTTCTCCTAGCACATCCTCCTTGCTTTTGGTTTCTTCACGTCAATGCTCCATCTTCATAACTGAGTAACTGCTTTTCACGGAACTAAAAACTTTTGACTCCATTTATACTTCTGATGCTCCAAACCTCTCATGAATGATCTACAGTTTAAAACTTAAAAGGTGCGAAAACCTGCCACCTGACCATTTCATTCAGTGTTCCCTTTTGATTGTAGCTAGCATAAAATAGTGACTAATCATTCCTACTCACCCTCTTTGTGCTTTCTATAACCACACACCTCTCACACCTTACACATTGTTTTCTGTTTCAAGCAGAGCAAGTTTGTCTACTGTGTATCTCATAGAGAATCCATATTTATGATCATTCTTGTTGCCCTGTGTCTTTATTTTCAATATATCTTTCTTTGAAACAAAATACCTAGAATCAGAGACAGAATTTAAGACTCCAGCACTCGCTAGTCTGTGTAATCCCCCAAGCTCTTGCCCTTTTTATATTGTGATAAGCTTCCAGCTTCATTTCATAATACATACAAATTCACCCTGGGTTGTAAGTATTGAGGCTACATGGTGACGTAGGATGCACAAGAACACATCTAAAGAACAGTAATGTTTGTGTTTCAAGAATACCTCAACAGCTAGCTAACAAAGGTGAGGGGACTAACAAGATCTTGTGATGGATCATTTTTCAGAGTCTATTATGAACAAAATTCCTTTAAGTTTCCCATGCTTCATCTGGTTCTGGCTCCATCAGCAAAAAGACACACCTAAAACAGTAACATGGCCTGCCAGGTTGTCTTGTTTATTATATTCCTTACTTTTCACCAGCATCCACATGGGCACTCAAGAGGTTTAGAGTGGAGAAAAAACTATTATTTTCAAAAGTATGTTTCCATTATTATCTCTCAAGAAGCTAACAAATATTTGGTTCTGTAATAAAGATGGGGCACAGCTGAGCTCAGTGTGTTCAAGAATGCTTTGAGAAAATGAGATGGCTTAATACTCGATTTTTCATAGAGGAATCCGATATGCAGTGACAAGACAACCGCTCACACAGCACAGACAGAACCTGTCAGAGAAGCCGTTTTGCATCACCTCACTGGGATTACAAAGTAAATGTAATGTACATGGAAGATGCCAGCCTAAATGAAATTTTCTATGAACAGATCAAATACAGAATTGGCAGAAACAGCAGAACAAGCCTCCTACTTGTGCAGACCTCTCCATTAACAATTATTCTTACTGGGATTATGTGGGACAAAAGGTGGGAAATTCACTGTGGCAAGCTATAGATGTCTAAGTTAGATGCCTAACTTAAGATCCTGCAACTTTTCTACAGTCAGTCAACACAGAGAAAGTATCTTAAAGCACCTACAGGAAACCCTCCTCTTTTCCACAGACACTAGCAGCAATACAGGCTCCCTAATTGGGTATTCAAGGGAGATGCTTCACCTAGTTAGTACCCAGCTACGTCCCAGAACTGTTACGATGCTCAGACCCTACAACACATTTCTCACCTCATCCCCCCTCCATTTTCTGTTACCTTTCAGCTTGGCCACCAAGTGCCTGAACTCCTCTATAGTGTAAGCTTCATCTACTCCTGTGAGAGCAACAGCCCCATCTGTGCCTGACCTGGGCCCGTCCCACAGCTCTCGTCTCGGATCTCTCCGGGGCACAAAGAGGATGGCCTTGTGGGAGGGCAGCGCTTTGTCGGGAAGGCTCTGCAGCACCAGGATGCTGTCAGGCTCCTGGAAGCCGCAGAGGTACAGGAAGTTAGTGTCCTGGTGGAAAACGTAGGGGATGTCATTGCTCATGTAGTACGTGGGATTTGATAGCAGAATCACTGTGTGGTCCACTCCTTCACAGTCCTGGGCTTCCTTCTGGATCAACGCCATCAGTTTGTGTCGGCGAAGAGCATATTCCACCTGTGACAATCCCGGGGTTACCTCCCCTGTGAACAAAAACCAAATCAGACCAAGAAATTCAAGGCACTTATGATATTTTACTAATCGCAATGCCTGTTTCCTGACTCCTTCCTGATGCCTTTCATACACATGGCTTCATTGTGGCCCTTTCCACAATCAGTCTTTCCATCGCTGTCTCCTACACCACTTCAGCTCCCATCCCTACAGCACATCCTCGCTCATTCTGCTCCGCCATCATGCAAAGGGAGAGACTTATTTTAAACAGAAGCCAGATTTTCTGTTTTATGTTTCTGTGCAAAGGCAGAAATCACAGAACCTGGTAGATTTAGACAACCCAGAGCATTCAGTGAATAAAACTTTGGAAGAAACAAATTTCAGATAGATAAGGAAAAATGGGGAAGGGACAAGGCAAACTGAACTTTGGCTGCTGAAAACTGATGTTTTTTTTTTATGGCATCTGGACATTGAACAGAAGATTACCTCCTCAGGCTGAGCACAGATCTCCTCAGATAAAGCCAAAATGTCTATTCAAATACACGCTAAGTCAACTCACAAAGTAACTAGTTCTAAGCTCTAAGGGGCAGACTGTTACTGGGAGGTGATTCAGAAACACAGAGGTTGTCCCTGCAGAGTACAACCAGTCACAGGATTCCAAGCAGAAAGAAACCACGACCTGCAGGCTGGCATCAGAACTTTTGATTAAAGGAAGGAATCTTCTCCAGGGAAGATGCAGCTGCTCTCGATAATTAACAATTTGGATTTTTCAAAAGCTAAGTACTATATTTCCAATGACTCTAACTAAACAAATCATATTTTAGATGAAGGTATGTTTCATATTGCTCCAGTTACAAAGGGCATGAAGTACAGCCATCGAAAGACTCACCTAAACAAGACTGAAGTCAAAAAAAACAACAACCAACAACGGACTAAGTATGTATTTTTTTAAATGTGAGACTCCTTACCTATGCTATAAATCAATGCATGAGCCTTAATCGGTGCTTTGGCTAATATCTTATTTTAGCATGGATTGAATTTTCATACTGTTATCATCTAGTTTCATGTTATTTAACGTACTGACAATTCTAGAAAAAAAAATGACTTGTAAATGGATTCTTGCAGAAGTGGGGTGGGAAATAAAGCTTTATGCAGAATGTTTTTCTCTGACAGAAGAGTTTAAAGAAAACACATTTTGTTTGCATTACACTTTACACCTTGGTATTTGGTGTAAAAGTAATCTATTTATTTATTTTTATCTGTAGATCTACAAATGACATAGAACACAGAAACTGTTTTAGTGGAATCTGATCCCACATTTCTGCAATATTACGCTACAAATTTCCTAGCCTCCACTGCGTGCCAGCCAGCTAACTACTGTAAACAGTCCAGTCAAGTTTAGAAGTAGGTTTCCTTCCAGTTGAGAGGCGTGGAATTCTCTTTGCCTTAAAGACATTTTCTTTTAAAAACAATAATTACAATAAATCAATGTCTTATTATTTTAAGGAAAACAACACTCCTTTATTAAAAGGAAAATTACTATGAACAGCTAGGGTTCTTCTCCGGTATTTCAGTTCTGAGTACTTTCAAAGTGTCTCATTTACTGTGAACTGTTCATTGAGCAACCTGATCTAATATTGAAGTTAGCTCTGCTTTGAGCAAAGAGTGGACCTGGTAATGTCCTGAGGGCCCTTCTGACCTGAATTATCCTACAACTAAACATCTAAGTATATGGTTATATACTCATCTGTTCTCTCTGTATACATACCTATGAAAAAAGAACACAAACTCAGAATATTTTCCTGGACATATTCAAGAATATATTTTTATTTTCAATTTTAAAAAATGTTATCACTGGCACCTAATATCTACAAACTCATTTTCACTATTTCATAAATGTGCACAACCTCACCGTCTGTTTTATTGCTACCTTTTAACTTCATAGAGACTTGTCTCTTTTTCTTCTCTTCCTCACAGTTTGAACACTCTTCTAAAGAGGACATTCTTTAGACAACTGGTGACCAGCTCTCAGTAAGTCTCTCCCCAGTCTCCCTTCATGAATAGGGGCCTTTATTTTGTGACTCACAAGACATTGGATATGAATTATTCTGGTTATTTCAGCTTACACAAAGAATTCTCCCTTCTTCATATAAAACAGACTGTATTTGCAGGACAATGAGCTCACAAGTTGCTGCTGCCGTGAAAGATCTACAGGACTTAAGTCAGTGATGACAAGCAGTCTGATGAGAAGGTAGAAAGCTAACATGCAAAGCCTGTTTTTGGAATCAGTATCACCTCAGACAATGAAATTAAATACTAGATATAATTACTGCCTACTGAAGCTAATCATGAACATCTGAAATCACCCGTATGATGCAACGGATCAATGCTCTGTCCTAGACATCTCAGAAAAGCAGAGAAAAGACAAAATGCCAGTGATGGGCTGATACTGAGCATGAACCTAACCTGGTTTGAGAAGGTGTGGGTGTGTGAAGGGGCTGGGCTGGCCCAAATACCGGTTTGGAATCTTCTTCTGCTGGGCGGGCTGGATGGAAAATCTTCGGAGCGCACATGACTTGCAAACTAGAGGAAAAGAAACGCACCGTGTCAACGTAAAAGATCTTAGATCCAGGTAGCAAACTGCAGAATTACACTCCAGTCATCTTACTCTTTGTAGCATTCATTCACCTCGTATCACAAAATTTGCCTCAACTTTTGAATCTGTTGCATACCTTGCGAGCTTACAAAACAACATGCACACAACTCAACTAACGACCAAATATTTGTAAAACAGATTGAAAGAAATTAGCGTAATGACAATGAAACCTGGCACTCCAGCAAGAAAACAGAAAGCGGTGTTACATGCACATGCCTGCTCTTTGTGCAGAAGATGCACCCAGCACCATCCCCACCCCCTGCTTCCCTCTGGCAGCAGAGGGCTCGAAGCGATCCTTTCCACCTGCGTATCGCTGTTTCTTGACTACACCTTCAAAGACCACTCTGAACATGAATGTGTTCTGTGAACGTGGAAGAACTGGGGGATTTTCAAGGCCTCTACAGTCCTTTTGTTACTAATAACGCCACTAAGACATCACCAAGTTGCAGATATTTTGTTCCTGTATGAAGGATGCTTGAGGTTCCGTGTTCCTGTATTTAACTTGACGGGAGCAGCAGCCAAGTTGAAAATGGTTCCTCAGCAGTGTCGCTGTGTATCCCATTTCCACTCCCACCAACTGCTCGTGCAGCCAAAGCAGGCAGTTTTTAAAGAGAATTTGGGAGCTGGGGGAGCACACAGCGAGACAAAAGCTGCAATTAAATACTGGTGTCACAAACTGCACCGACTTCGGATTTCTCAGTCCCACAGCTTTCTTTCACAGCTGAAGAATTGCTGACGCCTAGCTGCAGATTATCTAGCACATGGAGGGAGATGATAGTGGGTTTCCTAACATCGAATAGCTGATGCTTCAGACGCTGCCTTTCATGTCACTTGCCACGTGCCTACTACAAAACCAATTCATGCTGCCATAGCGTAGATAGTCTTGGATTCTCAGCACAAATGATAATCAACTTTTCAGTAGCAGAAGCATAAAGCATGGACATGAGCTGAGCAGCTGCCTGCCTCTCAGGGCGATGGGACGTGGGTCTGTGGCAGAACCGTATGCCTTGGGAGTTGTGTGAGCTGCCTAGCCACTAATTGGGGATTACTTACACAGGACAAGTGATAGGCACAGCATAAAGCATTCAGTGCGCCATGATTGACAGGAGGAACAGTCTGGGGCTGCAGGCAGGGAGGGCTGATTACAGTTTTAACGACAGAAAACGAGAGGTTTTGCAGAGACTCTACCCCCCTCCACCCCCTCAAGCAGGCAGCGAGCTGAGGGACCACAACAGGCACTCAATAAAGCGACACCCTCAACACCTGGGGCAGCTTTCCAACGTGGTGCTTTATTTTCCACACAACACCCCGTTCCCCCGGCGGGCCCAGGGCCACGTCCCAGGGGGCCGGGCCCGGAGCCATCCTCCCCCTTACCCCCTCCCCACCCTCCTCAGCGCCCGGGGCCGGCGGCAGGGGCTGGGGGGGCTCCGCATCGAGGACCCTCTGACCTGGGGAGCCGCGCCAGCCCCTCACCGCCGCCCACAGGAGCCTCCGCATGGCCGAGGGCCGGCACCAGCGCGGGGCTCCGCCACCCGCCCGCCCACCAAGGGGCCTTCCCCGCCGCGTCGCGGCGCCGTCACACCGCCGACAGGCGGCCCCGCACCGCCTGAGGAGCCGCCCGCACGGAGGGCACCCGGCGAGCGGCGCTGCCACAGGAGAGCAGACAGCGGGGAGCAGCGCGGCGGCCGCCCTGAGGCGCAGCGCTGCGCCTCAGGGCGGCCGCCGGCCGTTTAACGGCCACCCCGCTTCTAGAACGTTCCGCCCGCCGCGCGGGCTTGGTCGGCGGAGAGGGAGGGGGCGGGGCTTGGGTCGCGGAGGGGGCGTGGCCTCGTGGTTGGGGGGCGGGGCCTGGCGGCGGGCTGAAAGCTCCCGCGGCGCCGCGCGGCGGCCGGCCGGGGGAGTGGGCGCGTGCTCGCGCGCTCGTGCTCGCGGCCGCCATCCCGCCTGCTCGCTCCCGCCCCGCCGCTGCCGCCATGGACTCGCGCAAGCTGGGCGAGCTGCGGGCCTTCGTCAGGCTCTGCAAGCAGAACCCGGCCCTGCTGCACAGCGAGGAGCTCGCCTTCCTCCGCGAGTGGCTCGAGAGGTGCGGGGAGAGGACCCCGGGCTCCCCGGGGCGGGAGGGGGAGAGGGAGGGTGAGGGGAGGGCTGAGGGGGGGGGGGGCGGCCGCTTCAGGGCTGCTCAGCCGTTAACCGACGGTTAACGAACGGGGCGCCTCATCCACCCCCTCCCCGCGAAGTTCTACCTCTCCCTCAGGTCCCCGGGGGTTTTCCTCAGGTGTTTGGGGGAGTTGCGTGCCCGGAGCCGGGATTTGGGAGCGTTTTTCCCGTCAGGATTGGTTTTTCACGTCAAATTGTGGTAGCCGGGGGGGTCCCGGCCCCCTCAGGGCTGTGTGGGGCGGGACGGGGCGTGCAGCCAGCAGGGCTGCGCCTTCTCGGGGAGCTGCGTGGAGCTCAGCACAGCCTGGCCTCAGGTGGGGGGGGAACCCGGTGGGTTTCATCCCATCCCACCCCACAGCCTCACCTGGACCTGCAGCGCCTGAGTGCTTTATCGCATCCATCAGGCTCACCTGAGCCCCAAACTCAGAGGTATAATCACCCAGGTGGGGTTGCAGATGGTTTCAGAGCAGTGAGTAAAAGGCACTGAAACCCGTTCTTACGTTTCTGCAACCAAAATTCTGAGCTGAGTTTTGTTTTAAAGCTAACGTTTCCAACGAAAATTAGTCAGCGTTTCAAAACGACGCTAGCCACAAGTAGAGTCAGAGCGAATTTCAGCTTAATTAATAAGTCAGCTTGATTTCTGGCTAGCTGTTAGTGTTGCATCAGAAGCCTTAGATCATCTCTGCTGTTTTCACGCACTTATCTTCTGGCCTTTATTTTGTCTAGCTGCGTGGAAAGCATTTGCTGCTGCATGATAATGTTTGCAAGGGAGTTTGACATCCCTTTTATTCAAATCACTTTTTTTTTTGGAATTGTGTGCAAATATAAATGTTTTGACGTGAATTGGTACAAAATAAGCTATTAAGGGGAATGTGCTTAAAACAAGAAACAATGGTATTAGTGAAAAGTAAAGCACAGAACCCCTCATTCACATACCAGGCTTTTTGCTTTTTTTGTTGTTGTTCTTATTGTTTTGTTCAAGTAGATTTTAACCCTGTTGTTAGTCTGTAAAGACAACTTTGCTGTGAGTGCCAAAAGTGGATGCAGAAGTGACAGCTGCAGTTCTCCCAACAAGTCATAGCAGCAGCGCTTCTCGTCACCGTGATCAGGAGAAGGCTGGAGTCCCTGTTGCAATGGAGTCCTGATGGCTTCCCAGGAGTTGTCACCAGGATTGCACAACTGGTTCAGCAAAAGACTCGATTCCAAATGTTGTTGTGCACAATTTGTACAGCTCGGTTTCTCCTGAGCTGCAACTCAGTTTCTCCTGAGCTTTTCCTCCTGAAAAACTTGCATTTTTCTCCAAGAGTATCCTGTGTATCTGTATAGTATTGAGGTTAAATAAAATATGCAATCTTTGCATATTCTTACCATGTATTTAACCATTGTAACCATCTACTGTTTTAAGGAAGGATTTTAGAGGAACTTGCTTTGGAGTTTTCAAGGACTATGAATAAAACTGTTTAGCCTCAGTTGTTCATGAACTAGCATAAATATATATGCATGTAAAAAAAAAAAAAAAAAAAAAACATGCATGTATATAAGTGTACGTGTTTAACATACATCCACATATCTCATAGACTGCTTTAAGCTTTGGAAAGGGTGCCTTTTGGGATGTGAAGAGAGTAGAGAAGACTGACCAGGTGATTTCAGCCTCGAACAAGGTGCCAGACTTAAAAACGAGCTGACCTCCAGACCAATAATTTGGAATTGCTCTGAAACTTAAGTCCTGCAGGCTTTTTGGATGCGCAGCAGAAGAGAAGTTCCAAGGCTCCCCCAGACAGCTCCCGTTTCTTTTTCTTTCTGCAGTTATGGCCAACTTTTCTTAACCTGCCTGTTCAGAAAGCTAGGATGAAAATTTCTTGATTTTTACAGAAGTGTGGAGAGTTGTATGCCTGACTGGCAGCCCGCAAGAGTAAAAATTAGGAGGGGCAGTTACTATGCATGCAGTATTTTTTGCTTAGCTCTCTAATGATTTATCAGCCTGGAGTTGTTCAGTCCTTGGAGTATAACATAGCTAAAGCAGTATCAACATACCAGGGACATGTGTAGATTTTCTAATAGCTTCAGAAGATGCCTTTAAAAAAATAAAATGAAACTTGTGATATTTTTTTTCTTGATATCTCTCCTGATGTAGACTAGAAGTAGCATAGTGCTGTTTGACCTGCCCTTTGCTGCAGGTCCTTGTGCCAGGACCTGTGAATCCTGCCACCTCCCCTTCCTTCTCTGCAAATTGTGTGGTTTTGGGTTGCAGTCGTTCCTGGAAGCAAACACTCCTGGGCCCTTCCAGTTTCTGCTGCCTATTTGCCCACTTCCTTCCCTTCTCACCTGCATCACGTCGAACCAGTTGTGTGGTCAGTGACTTGGCTGAGACTGAGTTGATGGACTCAAGTGTTGTCGTTCTTATTGTTGTGGTTTTTTTTGTTGTTGTTTTTCTCCTTTTGGAGTATGTAGGGGCAGAGCAATTGAAACCTTTCTGTAGATGAGAAAGTGGGGCAGAGAATGGATGGGAATGGTAGTCCTTGTGGCAGCCTGCCATTAGATATGATTAGATGCTACATGAAACAGCTGGAGAATTCAGCCTGCACTTCTTCCTGGCTGCTACCCAAAGTTGATAGAATATAGAAGTTTATTCTATATTGAGAGAATGCTGGCTATACAGAGAATGCTCTTAAACGTGTAGTGAAAGTACAAGTGCTCTTCAACTTGCAGTGAAAAGGCATGGATATTGCAATGCAGAAAAAAAAAATGCTGCATAGAGAACAGCATTTCTGTTAATTATATAAGCATTTTAGACCCCCAAAAAATCAGGATAATAGACATTTTTTAGGCTATTGGGGTTCTGTTAGATTGTTTGAACTCTGTTTCAAAAACAACTCTAGTTTTAGTAATAGCTATAATACTATCTATTTTGGACTTGAAATAAAACTTACATTTTAAGGGAAAAAAAATCAGTTTCTTCCAAAAAGGCAACTTTTCCTTGTGAAAAAGGATGGATGGGTGATGTGTCATGCACTTGAGTACAAGTTACAGTGCAGTTTTAGGTGAAAGAGCCAATGTGTGTTATGTTACATTGTGAAATCGTGGATGCCGTGTGCTATTTTTATCGCTTTTACAGTGAATTGGATCATCATGTTTTCTGTCATAACAGAAAGCTGAGACTATCAGCAGGATTTGAATCAATAAAATATGGCCCACTATTTTGATAATTTTACTGTCTTCTTTTTTTCTCTTCTCTGTTTTGTTGAAAAGCATGGGAGGCACAATACCACCTGCTCCAGCCAGCACCTCCACAGATGAGACAAGTAAGGTGAGGTATAAAGAATTTTGTAACTGCAAGGTAACTTTTGCAGGGTCCAAATGTTATTGGGTATGAAGAGAGAAACAAAAATTACCAGCAAACTTCACTTAAATAGTGTGGGTGAATACACTGGGGTGAATAATTTTGACAGTTCAGTCTGAAGCCTGCCCATTGGGTGTCATAGACAGTGATTTGTTACAGATGGCTTTCCAGTTTGTTTCAATTGTTACCATGCTCCATTTCCTTCATCCTGAATGCCTGATGTTCTCAGCAATGCAAATGGCACACACTCCAATTTCTATTTTTTTAATGTTCTCATGGTCTGTTTATAGACCATTTCTGCTGTCATTAGTGGCTCAAATTATAATCTCTGCATGACAAGAAGTACTGGAAGCACAATAGGTAATGAAGTGAACAGTTAAATTGTCAACTTTTTATGACAGCATTGTGGAAGAGGTGGGTGTGGGTTGTTTGTTTCTTATTGTTTTAAGGGAGACAATAAATCAGGCTTATAGATGTTTATAGCGGGATTTTTCCAAGCTTGAAATTATTATTGGAAAAAAGCAGAAGAGATTTTATTTTGCATTTAACAAGACAGTGGTTGCTTGCATTACTGGCTGACTAGAACTCTGGGGCAATTGTGTTTAAGTAGTGAGTATAGTCTGCGACACGGAATGGGAAGGCAAACAGCTTGTGTCTGTGATAATGGAGGGTGTGCTAAGTGGTGGGGTTCAAAGGAAAGTAGTGAAGTAATTAAAAGTTGATAGGAAAACCTGGGAAATTATTCTAAGTATGTGTAAGTAGCAAAGATCTCTGACCTTGACAGATAAAGAAATATTTTAGTCATTGATGCTAGCTTATTGTTCCTTGTGAAGGACCTTAGCTTAATAGTACTAGATGGAGAGAATTTTTCATCCAGAGAATGCATCGGGGAGGGCAGGAAGACTGCAGTGGCTAGCTAGTATTCATTGCAACACTGGTTCTAAAGTATGTATTATCTGGATCATTGTGTTTGGTCATTGAATTATACAGTTTGAAGGACAGGCTTTACCAATAATATAAGTTCATGAGTAAAGATTTGGGCTCTGAATTACTTGTGTGTGTGTGTGGCAGACTTAATCTCAGAGGAGGAAAAAAGGAAAGGAGAATTCTGTCTTAAAAATAACTGTTCAGCTGCAGAGCAGTCATATGCTTTGCAGATTCATTTTGTATTTTCTGATGCATTGCTATTTATTAGATTGGGAGTAGAATATCAGTCAGAAATAGTGTGTGCTTACAAATACATTTCTCTTTCAGGGCAAAGCAGAGGAACAGCCAGAGGAGCCAGTTAAATCTCCTGAGCCAGAAAGTGAAGAGAGTGACTTAGGTGTGGAAAGTAGATGGCATATCACAGTTAAAATGTGAGTCTAGAAATCTGTTTGTGGATGGAGTCTGAAGTTGATTTTTGCTTTTCCCCCAGAAATTGACAATGAAGGAGTGATTGAACCAGATAATGATGCCCCTCAAGAAATGGGAGATGAAAACGTGGAGGTAAGCACAATACCTTCAATGGCTGTGGCAGTAGGAAAGGAGAGAGGTTTTGAATTTAGTCGATAATAGCAGCTGAGGGGGAAATTTGGACTACATGGCTAGGTACTCAGCTGTAGTTCTGAATCTCTTTGACCTGAATGGAAAACTTGCTGGTTTAAAACAACAATCTTTTCTTTGTCAAGAGTAGTCCACCAAAAAGTTGAGTGAGGAAAAATAAGGTCAGAAAACAAAAACAACAACAGCAAAAATATTAAAATGCACACAAAAACTAGATCTGTAGCAGTCTGTCACGATTCAACTACCAGAAGGTATTTGAACACTCTCCTGAGTGCTGTTTGGCTGAGTTGAACACTCAAGAGAGCCTTTTCCAGCTAAAATAACGGTGACTAGTGTCTCCAAAATGAAAGCAAAAAAGATCATAGTTTTAGTACTGTGATTTAAACCTAAATTAAACAAAGGATTCTAGAGACAGAAAAGTGCAGCTGCTGCCTTTGGTGTTGTCTTTGGTGGTCCTTCTGGCCTGGGCTGTAGCTTTTGGGTTTTGTCTGTGTGTATGTCATTTTGTTTGCTTATTTTCTTAGGTAACGGAAGAGATGATGGATCAAGCTAATGAAAAGAAGATGGAAGCTATCAATGCTCTAAGTGAAGGTAATATTTTTTAGTTGTTTTCTAGTATATGTTAAAGGATATAATGTTTGGTGCAAAAAAAAAAAAAAGAAACAAACCTGAAGTATCTTGGACCTTCTTGGATATCCAAAACTAGCTATGACATAAAGGCTTTTTAAAGAACTGTCTTCCCCATGTGGCTATCGCTGGGGGAAGTACTGCAGCATCTTAATTATAAACTGACTGTTACAATACTTCCCTACGTACTGTGATTAGTGTCTCTAGTGGTTTGTCTTAATGCAGTGAAAAGCTGTGTGCTTCCTACGTGATTGCATATGAAGTCAACTGGACAAATTTAACTTGGAAAAGTTCCCCTCCTCAACCCTCCAGCGTTCCTTGTGGAGTTTGTACGTCAATAATGTTGCAAATTGGATTTTCTTTTGTTGATTATCTTCCATTTAAGATAAGGCAGGCTTGGCAACTTGGATGAAATCATTTCCTAATGATGGAAACTTTACTGGTACTCATTTTCAGGTGAACTTCAGAAGGCTGTCGACTTGTTCACAGATGCTATCAAGCTGAATCCTTGTTTGGCCATCTTGTATGCCAAGAGGGCAAGGTGAGTCATCAGAAACTAGTGATTTATGTTTCTGCCTGTTACTCCCTTAAAGAGCTTAAATTACGCTGGCAAGATCTGCGTAAATTTAAAAGGAGTGAAGGGAAAGAAAAGTACACTTTGTGCATTTTCTCCTGTGTGTGATTAATGGGATTTGCGGAAGCAGCCATCTAAACAGCCTTGATAGTAGATCAAATAACAAAATCATGTACTAAAATACATTGTGGTAGTTTATGCCTTGTGGTGTGTTGAATTAGAATAATGCTGGATCACAAATGCCTGAAACATTTGAAGTTTCTACTACGATTATGTCCTGTCTAGTTACAAAGTTAAATGGATTAGGTGAATTCCCTCCCTGTTGTGCCTGCTAACTATATTTCTTGACAGAAAGAAGCAGATTTCTTTCTGTTCAGCAGTCCTATGTTTGAGCAGAACGTACCTAATTCTCAACATCAGCCTTATTTCAAATTACATTTACCAGACTGCAGATAATGAGTTACAGGCATAATGTCAAATTTGATTTGTGGTAGCCCTTGTCTATGATGCACCAATGTTTATCTTCCTAAATCTTGTGGAAGGCCAGGGATGTACGTGTTAGAGAAGCATGAGTTCCCATGGATATTTTTTTTCCTTTACTTTTTGCACATAAACAGGTCACTAAGCATGGATGAGTTGATAATTCAGTAGATCATCTTTAGAGTAAGATAAAGTTCAATCTGCTCAATTTTGATGACTTCCACGTGATTGCTCAGTGTCTTTTAGCTCTTCTGTTCCACTACACCTCACTGGTAGATGGCTGCTTCTTTTGTATGTGCTATATCCGAATTTTTGTGTGTACACTGTGTACCTCAGTGCTCTAGTTTTTGCTATTGTTGTGATCATAGTTAACATTTTAAATACCTCTTATGGTGCTGTATCTTCTGAGGGCTGGGATTTTTTAGCAATGAGAAGTGTAAGCATCAGGAGAAGTTTAAAATTGACCTCCATTTCCTCTTTTACAGACATGAATAAACTGTATACTAGGTTATTGTAAAACTTAAAGTGTAACAGCTGTGAGTAATGAAGTGCTGTGAGTAATCCACCTGTCATTGGTGGACTCAGGTTTTGTTTTTTGTTGCTTAAGGGTTTGTTTCTTTGTTTTTGTTTTGTGTTTATCAATATTCTAAGACCGCCAGCAGCATTGGAGCATCTCTCATTGGTGAGCGTAGGTTTGGGATAGTTCCTTGAAATGTCCATGTGTTTGTTACTAGGAGAATGTGAGAATTTATTCTTGTTTTATAGCAAGCTTTGATGAAGTTACAGGCACTCTGTAATTGCTGACACCTTTTTTTTTTTCTCCTCTGAGTAAATGTAAAAGGGCAGATGTTCTTACTTGGAGTATCTTGACTACTGAATACTCAGCCAATTCAGGAATGTTTTCTATTGTTCCATACAGAGATGAAGTATGAAATACCTGAACCTCTTAGACATAAAGCCCTAATAATTAATCAGATATGCTTGTACATTGTAAAACTTGCAGTTATTAGCCTTAACTGAGAGGGGATCAGGCTAATTTTTTGGGTTTGTACGGTTTTTGTTGGTTTTTTTTTTTTTGGCTCTGCTATTTTCAAAAGCAAAAAGCTCTTGATAGCAATTAATAACGAAAAACCTTCCTTAACACAGAAAATGAAAATCCCAGCTAATCCTTCATTCACAGCCAGACCCTTAAAATTAGGATAGGCTTCTCTTGGCCCAGCACTGCTGGGAAAGACAATTTCACAATTTACAGTCCCAAACTGGAATCAAGCCTTTGTTTGATTAATGCCTTTTGCATTTGCCTTTTGGATCCATTTGAAATGAGCTTGCTCTTTGGTAGGGTCCCCTGAAACTATCAATACGGTGCATGTTCATGTGTCATTAAAGTGTTGTAGCAAATACAGCAAGCCAGTGATTGTGTTACTTCAGAATCCAAAGCCAGCAGCTCTCCATGTGCTGCGTATTCTGTTTTTTGTTTTTTTTTTTAACTGCTTGTCCTAACAACTTGTGATCTGGCAATGGCCATGTCTGATAATGAGTAGTCTCCCGAAGGATAGTCCAAGTCCTAACACAGAGCAGTTGTATCAGGTGAGCTTAAACAGCCCACATCATCCAGCATTCAGTTTCTCTTGGTAGTTGACAATCCCAGGTGTCTATGAACCAGTAGTATATGAAAAAGGGAACTGAGATGATAGTCACCTGTCCTGTTTTTTCACCCTTTGGTTCACAACTCATAGGCTTACTTATTTAAAACTATGTCTTTATACTCAACATGCCAAACATCAGGAGTTACTGTTTTTTTTGTCTTGGTATGATTTTGAGTCTCCCACTGAACAAATACGAATTAGCATTTGCAGTGCTCTGCAGCAAGGGTTTTTTGAAATCTTAACTAAATGAAGGATGTGATCCTTTCTTTTGCCTCTGTTACCATTGTTTCCTTTGTCTGGTGGTTCTTGTATGTAAAAGAACTGTCAGTTGCTAAAGAATCCTTGTTGTTCCTCCTACTACTTGTGATTTTTATAGACTCAAGTTCTGGTGGTTTCTTGGTTTGTTTCTGGATGTTTTCTGTACTAGGCTATAAGGTCCTAACCTGTTCCCCTTTATAGGAGGGAGCAGCTCTGCTTTAAAGATGCTGCATTTCTTGGGACCTTTCTCAGTTCTACTACCCATCTTTGAGATGGAGGAGCAGAACCAACATTTCACAAAGTATTCAAGCTGAGGTCCAGTGCAGATTTAGACATCAGCGTGATGATGTTATATTTTGATTACTTTCTTGATTGCTGTCTTTGATTTTGTGCTTGTTGACTCCTCTGTATGGAGGAGCTTAAGGAGCAGGCTGCGAAATCAGCTGCAGTACAGTGTTTCAAGGACCCCCAGTTACATGGGCTGGGAAGGCATGAAAATGGTAGAACCCCAGTGTGATAATTAGTGCTTTATTTCCCTTACTGTTACTTTAAAGACAATGTAACGTGGAACATGTAATACTAGCTTCATTTTGTTAAACTTGTTAGTTGCCATTGGCTATAGACTACAAACAGTGTGAAATCAAACTGCTTTTTGCACTTATCCTTTCCTTATGCATTAAAGGTGTTCTTCTAGGCAAGGCTCGAGTCTGAATGTTGAATGCTTGCACTTTTTGCTAATGATTCACATAGCATCAGGGGGGAAAACTAAATTTCACTGACACTGTTATCACTACAAAATCTTTTTTGAACTCAGCTTTTCAAATGTATCTCATTAGCTCGCCTGTTAGTCATCAAAAATTATTTCCATCTTAAGTTAGTAACTTGGCATTTTAACATGTACAATAAATGTTCTTGTTCCTGCAGTGTTTTTGTGAAACTACAGAAGCCAAACGCTGCCATTAGAGATTGTGACAGAGCCATCAAGATTAATCCTGACTCAGCACAGACCTACAAATGGAGGGGGAAAGCACATAGGTAGTGAACTGCAAACGTTCTTGATACTCTCTTTACTTAACTCGGGAGGGAACAACTTTGTTTATGCTTTTCTTTGCTCTGTTTTTCTGTGAACTGTCTGTCTTGTATGTGAGAGCAGTGCTCTTGAGCCTAGAAACCATTATGCTAAGTATATGGATTAGAAGAAAAAAGGACGATGGTGATTTATTGATGGTGACTTAAGAATAATCCTTCTGCACTCTTATTTTTTCTCCTCTCCTTGATAAGCCATCTTCTAATGACTTACTGTCATTCTGTAAAGCATTTTTTAATCATTTGCTAAAGATTGTAAGCTCTAGAATAGAGTGGGTTTTATTTAGGGGTGCTCTTCTGTTTGTTGCTTGGCTCAGTTATAATTTACTAACCTATAATTCTAAATATTTCTCTGCTGCCTTTATTCCATAGGATCCTAGAGCTCTTTTACGTAGCAAATTAAACTGTCCAGTTATTAAGGGAACCAATTGTTGAAATGAAGAGTGGTATTAAGTGAACAGTATAATTATTTAAATTGCACTATGTCAGCAGGATTTCCCCCTAACTGTAGTTAAATTATTTCTGAAATGAAAATACATCAGCCGAAGAAATAAGGGGATGCTTCCTTCACTCTGTATAAAAGTGAAAGGAGTAAGCGTTAATAGAACTCCTAATTAATACATGAATTACTCTGAACAGTGTTTATTTAATAAGTGCTACAATTTTAATAAACGGCGTGAAGTCTAAGAATGAGAAAGTTGCAGTGTAGTCTGGATTAATGCCCCGTCGGTCATCTGAAGTGCTTTGACCCCTTATCATTCACTTAAACCTTTGATTATTACAAGTTTGTCTAAATGAATAAAGAAGTAGTGCTGCACAGTAGCTTTTATGACCTCTTCAACGAAGACCTGATGTAGGCAGTTACCTGGGATGTGTAAGTGCTGAGTAAACCAGGTGCATGTAAGCTTGATTTAGCAGTGGGGTAGAGTTGTACAGAACACTGACCTTGTAGTTTCACACCAAGTGTTCACCTGGCGATGCAGAACATTTATTAGTGTGCTTTGCATGTTTATAGACAGGGTACCTTCTCCCTGGTAGACTGTTCTTGTTTTTAGCAAAGAATGACAGTACCTGATTTAGTTTTTCTTGATTTTTACCTAATGCAACAATTACTATGGAGGTATAGAAGAAGCGAGCAAATATCCTCTATAACATTATAAATCACGTGTTACAGAAAACACTGTGATTATTAGCTTGAAACTTCTAGAAGTCTCCATAGCTGCAGAAAAAATATTGGACGATACATGGTTGTAAATACCCTGAGCAATACCTAGAGTTCAATTTGCTTTTTTCTTCTGAATTCCAGACTTCTGGGTCACTGGGAGGAGGCTGCTCATGATCTTGCATTAGCCTGTAAACTGGATTATGATGAAGATGCTAGTGCCATGCTGAAGGAGGTGCAACCGAGGGTAAGTGGGAAAGGATAGTAGAAGTCCCTCTCCTATTTGTTTTAGAGGTGTCTTTGAAATTCTTGTGATATTCATTGTGACATCGAATGTCCACGTGTCAGCATTAGCATTCATCTGACACTTCAAACTTGAGTTTATAAGTGCTTCTGTGTCTTCAATCACAGCTGTTTGTCTCTGTTTACAAATTAGGTCTCATAACTGAACTATGAAACAATACCTTCCTTCTTAATTGAAAAATCTGAAATAGTTGAAGTTCGCCAAGCATTTTAGAATCTAGGCTAAAAATGTTTTGTTATCACAGTGTTCTCTTGCTGTTCTGGATTTTTTTTTCTCCCAAAATGTTTCCAAACTGATCATAGCTTCCTCCTAATTGTGTTTTACAAAGTATTCTTGGCTGTGTTACTTTCATTAGTCCACCCCATGAGGGCAGCATAATCTCTGTGAGACTGGTTTTCAGCTTTTCTCAGGTGGTTCACTGCAGCATTGTTCTGATGAAGAACATCTGTGTAACACATGCAAGACTTGGTAGTAGGCTGTTTTTTCATGTCTTAAATATTCCTGTAAAGGCATTCATGGATTACGTATCGCAACTGCTGCATTCTGTTGGGTTTATGTGGCAACATTTGCGGGAGGGTGGGGCTGAGGGGCTGTAGGGGTGGCCTTGGTGGGAAGAGACCAGGAGCTGCTCCTGTGGTGGGCAGAGCCAGTTCCAGCCAGCTCCAAAACAGATGTGCTGCTGGTTAAAGCTGAGCCTGTTGCACTTCTGTGATGACAAATTTAAGAAAGGGCTTTAAAAAAAAAAAACGCTGTGCGGCAGCTTGTGAAAGGAGTGAGGAGGGGGGAGAGGTGAGAGAAACAATCCTGTGGACACCTAGGTCAGTGAAGAAGGAAGGGAGGAGGTGCTCCAGCTGCTGGAGCAGAGATTTCCATGCAGTCTGTGGAGAGGACCATGGTGAAGCAGGTTATCTCCTTGCAGCCCATGGAGGACCCCCATGTCACAGTAGGTAAATATGCTGTAAAGGAAGCTGAAGCTGCAGAACAGAAGAGTATCTGTGTGTAAGAGAGGCTTATAGCTGTAATTTGTAATAGTATTTCTGTTCCTGGACTTTGATTTATTTTTAATATATATGTTTTTATTTATGGGAATGTCACAGGGTACTTGTCATGTATGGTATTAAAGCTCTGCAATTTGTAAGATTACTAACTTTTTTTGCAGTGTTATATAAGGATATGTTCTGGCTTCAGGAAAATAATGCTGCAGTTAGTGTTCTATTATTAAAGTGATCCCTGATTGAGGAATCTTAGGGAGTTTGTTGTTAGTCTCCTCCATGGGGGCTGCAGAGTTGATACCTTTGAGAAGATAGGAAGCTAACTTGCTCCCCATCTGCCATCTCTTGCTTTGGTTCAGGTTTTCTTTGGTCTGCTTGAGTCCAGTTTTGTATGCTGCCAAGGCATCTGGAACAGCAAAAGCTCTGTCTAACAAGTCTGTCTGTGCAGGGGGAGTTCTGCTTCCTGTTATTGTACCAGGGAAAATTCCATTCTCCGTGGGCAATTCTTTGGTGTTAGCCCTGGAAAAAATGATATTTCAGCATAAAAGCAGGAAGGACTGTGGAACAATGTGTTTAAGTTCTAACTATGGTGTAAGTCCTGGAGCTGTACGGGAAGAAGGTACTAGACTAGAGTGCCTGGGTCTGGTGAATCCTGCAAGGGCCTAGTATACATTAATAACGGCCTGTGGTAGAGAGGAAATAGCATGTGCACCCTGAAATAAGGGGGCTTTTAGGATGTGAACTCAAATCTTACATTTAAGAGCTAGTAAAAACAGTTGGTTACACTTGTGTATTTTATATTGAAATACATTATGTGGTGTACTAGAACGTACCTGAAATGCTGCTATTTATTGTAACAGGCTCAGAAAATTGCAGAACATCGCCGAAAATATGAACGGAAGCGCGAAGAAAAAGAAATCAAGGAAAGAATGGAAAGAGTGAAGAAGGCACGAGAGGAGCATGAGAGAGCACAAAGGGTGATTATTTAGGCTTTAACATTAACAATGTGGAGAGTTGCATAGTGTTGTTTTTTTTAATTAATTGCACAGGAAAATTGATTTTAAATCTTATATTTTAGGGTGATATTTTCTGTCTGTGTTACTTGACCAATAATGAATACTGGAGATTAAGGCCTTGTACCGCATCTGTTGTTTATGACAGAGACAGGTTCTGGTATCTCTACTAATCCAACAATTTCAAGAATTCAGTTACTGTTTGACCATACCAGAATAGTCTTAACTTAATACTCATGTCTCCATGTCTCCCAAAGTAGGAGGTTTTAATTTCAAAATAACCCTTTGCTTTTCTTCTTCACTTCCTGACAGCATTGACTTTTTTTTCTCAGCTTTACTAATATATTTTTACAGCATGTGTTATGGGTGGGAGTGTTTTGTAAAAGTTAATGGGCTAAAACTGATCATTCAGTTCATGCTTAGTAAAAACACGCTCTGCATAACTTATCCAAAGAAATGTACTAAAGTAAGTGTAAACCACTATTTCTTGTCTGAAGTACTGCACTACATACAAAACTACATCTGCTTATTGCTGTAGCCTACTCCCATGAAGCAGTCTCAGCTATTTTTCTTCCTGAAACCAGTTGATCAGTAGAAAACAGGCTGCAGTTCCATTGCTTCATGTGGAATGATGTGCTTTCCCTTATAGGAGGAAGAAGCAAGACGACAGGCAGGAGGAGCTCAATTTGGCGGTTTCCCAGGTGGCTTCCCAGGTGTGTATTTTTAAACACCATTTACTTGAGGTAGAAGTGACTGTGTTTTGTTTTTTTTCCATATGCTGTATTATAACCACAGTTCATAGTATTTCTTCACAAGACTGAGAAAAAAATGTTCTTAAGTTTAAAACTTGTCTACAAGTAACTGTTGGAGCAGTAGTGGGAAGAGGGATCAGATTCTTTCTCTCAAATAGCTGGGTAGTTGCTGGGTAGTAAATACATGAAGACGAGTCAGTCTTGATTAACAGAGTGAAAGAATTTAGGTCTGAGAAAACAAAGATGCAGTGTTTGCTTAATATGTGCTGAAAAAATAATATAAAATGTTTTATAAATTACTCAGCGTGGCTTGGAGCTGTCTTGCTTAAGAACAATAGTTTTAAGGCTGAAAATTGGCTGGGTGTTAGGGAAAACTGATGTTTGGAAGCTATTGTTGAAGAGTATGATTTCTCAAAGGAGGCAGTGCAGTTTTTGAACAGTTCCACAAGGAATAGCCTTTTTGTGTTATTTTTTAATATAATAAGTCAGGGAGAAGCAATAGCTCCATGAGGATCGCATTTTCATATTATTTTTGAGTATAACAAGTTGGGGAGAAACAATTGAAGTTCCAGCTTAAGTTGGAATGAGCCTAGGGCAAAAGCAAATCAGTAGTAGTAAGTCCTGAGTTGTTCACCTCAGGCACTCAAAAATCTGTTTCTTAGACTGGGGATGTACCTGATTTAAGTTATTAGAAAATCACTGCATTTGTGTATAAGGTGCTAGGCACTCACACTAATTACAAGCCTCCTATTTCATTGGGTTAAAAATATGTATGAAATAAGATGCAGGTCCTCACACACAGAAAACCAATGCCCCTGCGTTGCATTCAGTGGAGCAGCTGTAGCTTTGTGGAAGACAAGGTGTTGGAGGTGTGGCAAAGCAAGTACGTTTTGCTCTCTATCAGCGAGCTCCTGTATAGCTGAATTAAATGTTTTTCCTCGTGCATTCTTGTGTCTTGGGTTTGCAGGTGGATTTCCTGGGGCTATGCCTGGAGGTATGCCAGGAATGGCAGGTATGCCAGGTCTCAATGAGATTCTCAGTGATCCAGAAGTCCTGGCGGCCATGCAGGTGAGTATTTGATTAAAATCAAAGCTAAATGCTTGGAATGAGGGAGGAACAGCTCCTGTGAGCTGAGGGAAGAAAGATGTGACCTTCTGGAGAGCGGTGGGGAGTGCTTGCTTATTTCTGTTGTGAAATTTTCTTTCTGTGCATGTGTGGCACCAAACTGTCTGGAATCTGTTCACTATTTGTCAGATTGACAGGAACTTAATTAAAGGTGTCATGTTGTGTCTCCCTCCTTTCCCCACCCGGTACTTGCATACAAGAGACAAAACAGTATGCTGTGAGGAGTTTATCTTTTTTTGAGTCTCTTGAACAGTTATTTTGTACACAGTATACTTAAATTGCTCCTTCTTGAATGTGTACACATCGTGGTGAGATAATTACGCACAAATTACTGTTAATATAGTTGCAATGCAATATATTGCAGTAATGTCGAGAGGAGAATTGCCCAAGTGTTTTTTGCCAGAGGCAAAATAGTATCAGTATAGTTCTACATCTGGCACTTTCTGAATTCATGCTCAGAAAGTCTACGTCCCCAGTGGGCTTGATTAGTAGCTCAATTATTTAATTGCTAAGTGTCACGACTAGTTTTACACAAGAAAAGTATTCTAGCAGATTAAGTAGAATGCATCTGACAGCATTAGGTTGGCTAGGCAAAAAGTGAGCTGTGTTTATTTGCATTCTAATGTGGTCTCATATAAAAGCATGTTGCTGTGTTTTTTTCTGGATTGCTCTGGTTAAGCTAGAGTTATGTGATGTTCTCAGGTCATTGAGCAGCTATGATAGCCATTTAATAAAAGCATCACGAGGGACTGTTACTTGGTATGCCCTGAAATCCTTAAAGAGGCATCACTTTCTATGCCAAAGTTTATGGGTTACCCTAGTTTAGTGGTTGCTTCTGTTTGGAAATGCACCTTTTACCTGAGCTGCTATGGCAGCAATGTTGTCTTGGATCCAAACCATCCAAAACAAAAAACAAACAAAAATGCAGTTGCATTCATTACCTGGTTCATTTATGCTGTAGTACAGGCCTTTGAAATGGGAGTTGCTGAAAACAGCTTTGAAGTGCAATTAAATGTTAAGTGCTTGCCACATGCCTTTTAAAAAGGCTCCGTTGCATGCTGATTATGGATACCCTGAAATACCATAGTACTCTGTTGTAAGAACATGTGTTGGCAGTGTTTTTTGCAGAACCTGTTAGCTAAGCCTTGAGCGTCTCATCGACTTTTGCACAGACTTTAAATCTAGCTGTGATTTATTTAACACTTGACCTATGTGTCTGCACTACCTTTTTTTCCTGAAATGTCTGCATATATTCTTAGCCTCTCTGTAACAGCAGTGCAGGATAGAGTCTTAAAAGCCAGGAGTTTTTACTGCTTGACTTGCTGCTGCTCAGTGCAACTGTGGGTTGTGTTTAAGGATGATGGTAACTGATAGCTGTTACTGATGCTGTTTATGAGGTTTTGAGAAAAAAAAAAAAAAAAAAGATAAGGATTCACCCTAGTCTGTCCCAAGTCATTAATCTTAAGGTGTTACTTCAGCTGACCATGTGTAGGGGCTTTTCATGGTGAGTTACTGCTGAAACTGTAGTATTGAGGTTAAATCTCTTCTGAGTTTGTGACTGTTAACTCCTCACCTTTGAGACTGCTCACCTTGAGCTTACATTGAAGCATGCCCAAGTTAACTGGGTATGCTTTCAAATTGAGCTTACCTTCTGTAGAGGCAACCAAAGAATTAGATATGGCTGCTTATGGATATATTTATAGAAGTTACTGTTTATTCATATGCAGGTGGAAAGACAGATTTAACAATATAGCATGGTCTTTATAGTCTTCTAGCCTACTTTGAATTCAGCAGCTTGGGAAGTTTGGGTTTGTGAAAGCCATCTGTTTTCATACGAATCATGTAAAGTGAAGGAAATATATCCAGTGCCTGATTACTAAACCCTACCATCCTAGTTTTCATAGACTTTGCAGATCCTTTTTGAAAAGGGAGATAACACACTTGTAATTCCATCCAACAAAAGATAAGTCTTGACTCTTTCAGTTCCCAACATGTATATAAACATGACTGAACCATGTGGGTGATTTCACTGCAGTACACACCTACTAAATGCAACTTTTGGACCAGACTTGTTAAGCAGCTTTTGTCTGTGTCTGATGCTACAACAGATATGTGGTGGTGTTATTGTAGCACAGACAGCTCTGCGGACACCACTTGGGTTTTGATGGTTTCCAAATAATAATTTTGCGATAGCAATAGAATAGAAGTCTAGGGAAGGTTGTGTCCTTTAGTGAAACTACTTAAATGTGCAAGAAAGAACAAGAGATGAAATTACAGTTATATACTGGACATAATAAGCTGCTTGTATTTTTGCTGGACTAAAGAAAACTTGAGTCTTTCATGCAGAAGTTGTTATCATGGAAATGTTTTCCCAGGCTGAGATATAAAATCAGCCCGTGTGGATTTATTGAAGGACATTGTTCAGAACACACTCATGTGAAATGAGCAAAAATAATTCTAATTCAATAGAGGCTAAAGGTGTACTAGAAATACAGAAAAAAGTATTAGCACTTCTCATACTAGGTGGGGAAGGTGACACTGGTCAAAAGAACACCAAACTTCTTTTATATATATATGAATGTGTTTATTAAGTGCAGCACAGCACTGTGATGAGAGACAGAAGATTCTCTTCCAGTTGTGACTTCCCAGAGGAGGTGGAGAATGACTGAGAATCAGATGCATTTTAAAAAGCCAAATATTGTCAATTCATCTGTTCACGGTCCAGCCAGTTAAAGTTTCTGCTGCTAGTAGCAAAAGGGGTGAAAGGAATGAGTAGCAGCTATTGCATGGGGGGGATAATTACACTGCCATGCTTGATACACATACAGAGCTCCTGTTCCCTCCTTCAAGATGCATTTGAAGATAACTTGAACAAAAATAATTCAGTAGTTGTGGCTACATTTTCTAGCTTCTTTTCTAGGCAAAAAAAAAAACCTCTTCCTTTTCTCACACATCATAGTTTCACTGTAACAAGTCCAGTAGTGGCTCTGGTGTTTTCTGATACAGCATTACCAGCATACACTGCTTCCTTGAGTATTCTTTAGGAGACCTTTATTAATTAACTCTGTTTTAGACTTGCCATGTTAAAAGCAGCGCAAGACAAGTGGTTGTGTTGGAACCACAGAACCAGTAACTTTTGTAGACTTCTTGTTTAAATGCCCTAATTGTTTGCTTTTTCTGTTGTCCTGCAGGATCCAGAAGTTATGGTTGCATTCCAAGATGTTGCCCAGAATCCAGCAAATATGTCCAAGTACCAAAACAATCCCAAGGTCATGAATCTCATCAGTAAATTGTCTGCCAAGTTTGGCAGTAAACCATAAAATCCCTGGTTCATAAAAATCATATCTGGATGGGAAGGATTGATTTGGCTAACCAGTGTTGCAATAAAACAAACCATTGTACCTCTGATCTTCTCAAGAAGAGAAATGGGGTGTTCTAAGGAGAACTGCTCTCTAGCCCCACACGTTGACTTTATTCAGTGATTGGTTCATAGCACTCAAATTATATTCAGGTGACCTAGTTTCAACCATGCCTCCTTGTCAAAGAGTTGCAACCTTTTATTGTAAGTATTAAGACAGTTTCCTTTGAGTGAAAGCTCCTGTGAGAGATTGTAGTATTCCAGGAGCATAAAATAAAACCCTTTCTTTTTGGGGTGGTGGTGGTGGGTTTTTTGTTGTTTTTAATTATTTTTCCTCAGTGAACCAAAAGGAAGGAAGTTTAACAGATGAAGTCTGTCTTAATCCAGTTAGGACAGAAATGTTGGCCTAGTCACAAGTAGCGAAGGTGGGACAAGTCTGAAGAATTAACTGGATAAAGGAATTGTCTGAAAACACGTCTTTATTTTTTTTAAATGAGTGACTGACTATATAGCTATTAAAATGATCAATGTAACCATGCTAGCTAGTTACACACTGGAACTTCTGGCAGTACTGCAAATAATGTTGTATTTTGATCACCACAACTGTGCAGCAAAGGTTCTGTCCTATCCTTTGCACAACCTGGCATGAAGTACATATTGTGGAGGCCACAGAGGTTTTGTTACTTGCTCAATTCTTGTCCAGCACCTTCATGTAACTTTTTTTTTTAATCAGTCCTGGGTATGGGAGAGCAGCTTAATGTCTGTACTCATGCTCTTGGCCTTTCCCAGTTGGCAGGTCCTCTCTGGTTGCACTTGCCCTTCCTTGGGGCATGCTTACCAGGTTTCATTTATTTGGAAACTTGAGGGAAGGAATCTTGTTCCCATCACTACCTCTGTCTCACTGCATGCAAGCCATCCAGAACAAGTAAACACAGAGTTAAAAATCAGTGATGGGAAGAATACCCAACAAAATTGCAGCTCTGGGTTCTGAATCGGTTTGAGTCCTTACGTGCTTACAGATAAAATGTATTGGCCAAAGTCCTGCTGTCTGTTTAGAGATGGTGACTCTTCCTCCACCACATACCGTAGTCTTCCATCTTCTGTTGTATCCCTTTCTTTAAAAATAAAAAAAGGGGGGGAGTGGGGCTCTTGTGGTCTCAAACTTCCATGTTTTTGAGGCGTAGAATACAGAGGAAAAGGTGAGGTAATTGGAGCAGACAGAATGTTCTTCTAACACTTGTGAATTAACAGCATGGGTATCCTTCAAGCAGTTCCTGTGCTGCTGATGTTCAGTGGATTTGTCTCCCATAAAGACCATTGTTGCCTCTGTTCGTCTTAGCTAAAACGTTACCTTTCTGTGGAAAAATGATCATAATTGTCTGTTTCCCCCTTGAGTTGCAACCTTCATGTGTTACCTTTTGTAATTCTGTATCTAAAGCCATAACTGTTACCACTTTTAATTAAAAATGTGGATTGGTGTAGAAACTCAAAAACAATTGCAAAAAATAAACCCCCAAATGCTTTTTCTCATACTAACGACCCTGCAGAATGAAATGTGAATCTTTTTGCTTAAGAAATATAGTTCTGAATACTTCTAGTAGCCTTTAAAAATAAAGTATGGTTTTGAAAAATAAAGCTTTTTGGGTTTGTGTAACTTTCTGATAAACTTATTTTGCTGGAGTTAAATGTGGGAGTGCTTCAATTGAAGTGTATATATACCTTGTGATTTAAATCAGAACTAAGTGCTTAAGGGCTTGTCTTCATGAGCAGGTGAACTCAAGCAGTGATCGAGTGTTTCTTTGTGCCTGGCGTTTGGTCATATTCTGATCTCCTCTTCCCAAGGGGAGACACCTGAAGTAGGTCACACCTCAGTATAGGCTGAAACCCAGCTTCTGCTTCATTCAGGCTGGTGCATCTGTGCTGTGCATGAATTAATCTTAAAAGATTCATTCCCAACAGTTTCCTGTTACTCCCTCTTAGCTGCCTGTGTTTGTCTACCAATGACTAGTCAAAAGTTGGAAGCTACCCCAGCTAGTAGAAATTGTTCTCTGCGTCCTGCCAGCTTGCTTACACATCAGTTATCCTTATTCAGAGCTGACTGACCCTAGCAAAACCTTCTCCCGATTTTTTTAGTGTTAGCTTTAGCAAGCTAGCTGAATTCTTGTCTCTGGGAACGCACGTCCTACGACTTCTCATGTGTGGGTTCTGTTTTGTTTTGCTTTTAATGCTATCTGGTGAGCTAACTGGAGAGATCTCTGGACTTATTTCAGTTCCCCAAGTTGCCCAATTAATGTCTAAGCCACTAAACTGGTTTGAACAGACGTGTGAGTGTAGAAAGTTAACTACACCGGGGAAGAGCAAAAATAATAGCTCCTATTTTGGGATACGAGTAGCTGAATGACTGTTGTGTAACTGTTGTGTTCCGTGCTTGCTCCAGGACTTAAGGGCAGCTCCTTCAGGTTAATTGCTTCCATTGCAGCACGGAGTAGGGATTGGGCTTGTAAATACAGCAGCAGTAATCAGCTTAGCTGATGACTTGACTCTGAAAACAGTTGAGCTGCAAGTGTGTCTGAGCTGTTTGGCCAGCACAGCCTGGTGTCTGAGGTGCCGACCCATGTTCAGGCAGGCATTTTTGTTGTTTGAAGCAAGCCATGTGCTGCGCTGTTTGGGTTTTCAAGTGCCACAGCTTAGATGACCTGCTCTGCCAGAGAATGGGACTATATACCTGCAGTCAAGGGTCAGAGCCCTGTTGCATAGCGTGTGTGTGTATTTGAGTGACTTGTCTCTCTCTGTTTCAACTGCTGCTCCAAGGGAGAATAGGAAATGCCAGGACAGATGCCGGTTCTTATTGTACTACTCAAGTGAGCACCATTGTGTGGTAATGGGGAGAATGCAGGGCTTGGGGCCTGTCTTCTAATTTGCCAGTTTGTATTTTTTTTTTTTTTTTTTGAAAGTGCTCTCACTTCACTGTTGGACTGTGAATAAAAGACGCTTGCCAAAGTGACTTGTTTTTCCTTCCGTCAGATGGGCAGCAGCCAGAGTGTCTCAAAGGTGGACAAGACTGGGCAGAGCAATGTTAGGCCAGAGGCAGAGTGGGTCAATAAATGAGTCTTAAAAAGCCACGCGAAGGTAAAACCGTGTGGTACGAACAGATATATCTGCTGGCCATTTGCAACGAGTTGTAGTTCCAAAAAAGCTGTCTTTTAACACCAGGTTTTCTCGTTACATTCAGGGCATCTGCAGAAAGCCAGTGCAAGCCAAACTCATGCATAAGTCCTTCTGTGAGATGCAGAAGTAAGCAACGTTGTTCTGGGGGCTTGTAGCAGCTGCTGTCTGCACAGAATCCTTCACCCAAAAGGACAGGAGGTAAGGGACTTAGCCAGGACGAGCTGGAGCCAGGTCAGCTTTGGCATCCACCTTCCTGTGGGACATGGCGTGCTCCTGACTGGAACTGGCGTTTGGATTCGGATGCCCTTAGGAAAACCCACAGGGCATCTAGTCTGGGGGACCCTGCAGTGCTTTCGTGACCGTAGGGCAAGGGGGGTTGCTGCAGCAGTGGTAGAAGGCCAGAGGGTTGTTGGCTTTCATCAGCTGCGGTGTGGTCTGCAAGTGGCTGGTGCCAGGGCACAGGTGGACTGGAGTACTCAGGCAAGAGGATGATTCGCTAGGAAAATGGAAGTGTTTTCTTCTGATGTCTAGAGAAAGGTGTCTCCTGAAAGTTGCAGCGCTTTGCAGAGGTGGGATTCAGCCGCAGTTTATACGTGGTGGAGTGAGGGAAGCGCTAGAGAAAAGTGATTCTGGGATCCCAAAGAGCTGAAGGAGAAGAAAAATGCAGCTTCTGCTTGAATGCAGAAACAACTGTGTTGAGCACTACAGGACGAGTCATAGGAGCGCAGTAGCGTGATATAAGCAAATGCAAGTACAGGGGAAGTGAGAACATTTATAAGGTAACAACAAAAGAAAATACATGAGGTGGTGGCTGGCTGATCTGTGCTGTGGAGCAACAAAGAAATTCAGGTGACTGTGGTATGCGAGTAGTTGATCACCTTGTGAATCAGGCTTAGGGAAGTTGCAGCCTTCTGGTGTGGTCCTCACAAACAGGAGCTTAGCGAAGGAAGTTTTGTCTCGCGGCCACCGGTGGCTGGAGGATCCATTGGATGTAAATACTGAGGACTGCCCTGTAAATCTGAGTCTTCATAACTAACCAAGTCAAGTTGTTAACTTAGCCTTACTAATGAAGTGTTATTACTGTACCTGTCCTTGATGTACAAATATGCTTCTGAGCTGTATATTCTAGATGGATGGTCTCAGACAGCTTGAGATCTGCTTGTCAATAAAGAAGTGTATTTGCAGAACGCGTTGTGACTCTTTTTGTGAAGTGGCTGACAAAGTTGTGCACCTTTTGTGGTTGCACATATTTAAGTATGTTTACTAAAAAATAAAACTTTATTTTTTTATGCACAAATATTTCAGTGGCAACAAGGAATACAAGTTTCTACTAGCTGTAAAAGCAAACAAACAAAAAAAAGACACAGAGGACTACAGGATTAGGGGCAGCAGTTTACCTAGGAATTTCTTCTAGAAGGACAGCAAGAGAAGCAGTCAGATGGTAACTGTAGTTTGTACAGAACAAAGGTACTCAAAGACAAGGTACTGGTTGTGAGCTGTGAAATAGCAAGGAGGTGAGAAATAAACCAGGTTGTAGTAAAGGGAAATCTGTTATTAAAATCTTTAGTTTCCTAAAGCTCGTGTTCATCCTTTGAAGGCTAAGAGTTTCTAGAAATTCATTTGTATTGTGTAGTCACAAAGAAAAGCGTAATAGCAGAAGATTGGATCAGCCCCCTTAAAACCAGAGCAGTGTTTAAAGTAGGAAAATTGCTTTTTTAAAGTGGGCCAAAGGAACAAGTTATGAGGAAGTTACCAGAACTAGATGTGAAACTATCAAGGTATTACATTGACAATGAAGTAGCAGCTACCAGCCGCAATACCTCGAATTAGAGAGAACCTGTGCTGACGGTCAGCCATTGATATCTACCATCTGAAAAAGGAAAACACCAAGTGCCATCTGCGCTTTCCCATTTCAGGTAAAAAATAATAAAGCCTGTTGCTAATAGTTTGTAAGGAAGAATGAGCACAACTGTTCTTAAAAAATAAATAAATTGCCTTTTGTTGTCGTTATACCAAAATGAAAGTGCATGAGCAAAAATAGACTTTCAAAGCCATTTTGTAATGCACGATATCTTTTGCTTTAGTCTCTTAGGTGAAAATGTCTCAAACTAGAAGAAAATAAAAGTCAAAACGGAGATGAATTCTGAGCCTCTTTGGCGGGAAAAACAGAGGACAACTAAAAAGTGCATCGGAACAGATGGTAGGCATTTATCAAGAGCCTGGGAAAGAAAACAAACAGCAAGGCACCAAAACTTGGGTTTGATACTTTGTTAATCTATGGAAAACTAAAAGTAGCTGGGGGAATGTTTGGTCATCTAGTAAGGCTGCTGAAGTAGCATGAGAGGAGATCAATAATGGCAAATGCAGGTAATTTAAACTGAAAATCATTTCAGCCTCTCCTGCTCTCCCTGGACCTAAGTGAAACGTGTAGGGAAAACTCCGCGGCATCCAGAGGTTCAACTAAAATACGTTCGAGTGCTTAAGAGGAAGAAACGCAGGCACACGTGTACTGAAGAAATAGGCTTTTGATGTGTTTATAATTGCAATACTTCCTTCTGTAATATGCCGGTCTTCCCGTGGTCTTATAGTTAAACCTGGTCTCGCCAAGCTTGTATGATCATTGCGCCATTTATTGTGTTCAAACCGTTCCTGTTAATCTGTAGTTGCTTTATTCCATGATGTATGGCAGTACGATCCAGTTTATCACAAGTTTTGCAACAGATTCAAAAAGTACTTTTGAAAGTAATAACTCCTCACATTTCCATTCTCTAATGAAGTATGTTTATGAGGTAAAAAAGTACATTTCTATTTTTTTCTGTAAATTGTTGTAGCGTTAGGAGAGCAGCAGCAAGGTAAGATTGCTTTAAGGTCAGTATTTGTCCTTTATTTGCTAAGGTAAGGCAGTACAGAGACAGGGAATTCGCCCCTCTGGAGTCATTAGCAGCATCCTCATGCCTTGTCCTGAGGTGTGGGCAGGCCCAAGAAAATCTGTTAAGATTTGTCAGCTTTCTAAAGATCTGCTACCTCCCTGTACAACCACCGACAAAACTGAAATTCTCCGAATGAGAAATTACAAAGATCTAGTTCACGTATGGAGAATGCGTCTGTAGTTGCTTAACTTGGTGCTTTCTTCTAGGCTTTCAGGTAGAAATGAGGGCTTGGAGGAAACAGAGGCCTTGGGCCTTCTGTCCTTCAGTGAGCTCCACCTGCACGTCTTACAGCCCAAGTTGCAGTTTCTGGGAAGACCTAAGGCCATGTCTTCGTGAAGCTTTTTGTAGGTGGGTTCCAGGTTTTCTTCCTTCTCTTACAGAACTCTCAGACATGTTCAGTTCAAACATTTGTAGCATTTCCACTGTTTTTCTTGGACAGCTTCACGAGCTCTGTATGCTCCAATAGATTCAGTTGATTTTGGGAATACTGGAATTGTTGGGTTATCTGCTGCTGGTCTGTCTTACATAGGTACAAAGCATAGATTTATATTAAAACACGTTGCTTAGTAGCAACATTCTTCTAGAGTCTTCTGTGAGAAGAATCTAGAAGCTGCCCCATGTCAGGTAAGGGCCCTGCTGCTGGCCAGAGCCGAACCAACAAGTGGTGTTGTTTTCACCTCTGTGAGAGCATATTTAAGACAGGGAAAAAAACGCTGCGTGACACAGCAGCTGGGAGAGTGAGAGGAGTGAGGAACAGCCTTGCAGGCGCCAAGGTCAGTGCAGAAGGAGGGGGAGAGGTGCTCCGGCACCTGCCTTCCTTCTCCCCCTCCTTCTGCACTGACTTCTGCTGTGTAGCAGTGCTTTTTTTCCCCCCATCTTAAATCTGCTCTCACAGAGGTGAAAACAACACCACTTGTTGGTTCGGCTCTGGCCAGCAGCAGGGCCCTTACCTGACATGGGGCAGCTTCTAGATTCTTCTCACAGAAGACTCTAGAAGAATGTTGCTACTAAGCAACGTGTTTTAATATAAATCTATGCTTTGTACCTATGTAAGACAGACCAGCAGCAGATAACCCAACAATTCCAGTATTCCCAAAATCAACTGAATCTATTGGAGCATACAGAGCTCGTGAAGCTGTCCAAGAAAAACAGTGGAAATGCTACAAATGTTTGAACTGAACATGTCTGAGAGTTCTGTAAGAGAAGGAAGAAAACCTGGAACCCACCTACAAAAAGCTTCACGAAGACATGGCCTTAGGTCTTCCCAGAAACTGCAACTTGGGCTGTAAGACGTGCAGGTGGAGCTCACTGAAGGACAGAAGGCCCAAGGCCTCTGTTTCCTCCAAGCCCTCATTTCTACCTGAAAGCCTAGAAGAAAGCACCAAGTTAAGCAACTACAGACGCATTCTCCATACGTGAACTAGATCTTTGTAATTTCTCATTCGGAGAATTTCAGTTTTGTCGGTGGTTGTACAGGGAGGTAGCAGATCTTTAGAAAGCTGACAAATCTTAACAGATTTTCTTGGGCCTGCCCACACCTCAGGACAAGGCATGAGGATGCTGCTAATGACTCCAGAGGGGCGAATTCCCTGTCTCTGTACTGCCTTACCTTAGCAAATAAAGGACAAATACTGACCTTAAAGCAATCTTACCTTGCTGCTGCTCTCCTAACGCTACAACAATTTACAGAAAAAAATAGAAATGTACTTTTTTACCTCATAAACATACTTCATTAGAGAATGGAAATGTGAGGAGTTATTACTTTCAAAAGTACTTTTTGAATCTGTTGCAAAACTTGTGATAAACTGGATCGTACTGCCATACATCATGGAATAAAGCAACTACAGATTAACAGGAACGGTTTGAACACAATAAATGGCGCAATGATCATACAAGCTTGGCGAGACCAGGTTTAACTATAAGACCACGGGAAGACCGGCATATTACAGAAGGAAGTATTGCAATTATAAACACATCAAAAGCCTATTTCTTCAGTACACGTGTGCCTGCGTTTCTTCCTCTTAAGCACTCGAACGTATTTTAGTTGAACCTCTGGATGCCGCGGAGTTTTCCCTACACGTTTCACTTAGGTCCAGGGAGAGCAGGAGAGGCTGAAATGATTTTCAGTTTAAATTACCTGCATTTGCCATTATTGATCTCCTCTCATGCTACTTCAGCAGCCTTACTAGATGACCAAACATTCCCCCAGCTACTTTTAGTTTTCCATAGATTAACAAAGTATCAAACCCAAGTTTTGGTGCCTTGCTGTTTGTTTTCTTTCCCAGGCTCTTGATAAATGCCTACCATCTGTTCCGATGCACTTTTTAGTTGTCCTCTGTTTTTCCCGCCAAAGAGGCTCAGAATTCATCTCCGTTTTGACTTTTATTTTCTTCTAGTTTGAGACATTTTCACCTAAGAGACTAAAGCAAAAGATATCGTGCATTACAAAATGGCTTTGAAAGTCTATTTTTGCTCATGCACTTTCATTTTGGTATAACGACAACAAAAGGCAATTTATTTATTTTTTAAGAACAGTTGTGCTCATTCTTCCTTACAAACTATTAGCAACAGGCTTTATTATTTTTTACCTGAAATGGGAAAGCGCAGATGGCACTTGGTGTTTTCCTTTTTCAGATGGTAGATATCAATGGCTGACCGTCAGCACAGGTTCTCTCTAATTCGAGGTATTGCGGCTGGTAGCTGCTACTTCATTGTCAATGTAATACCTTGATAGTTTCACATCTAGTTCTGGTAACTTCCTCATAACTTGTTCCTTTGGCCCACTTTAAAAAAGCAATTTTCCTACTTTAAACACTGCTCTGGTTTTAAGGGGGCTGATCCAATCTTCTGCTATTACGCTTTTCTTTGTGACTACACAATACAAATGAATTTCTAGAAACTCTTAGCCTTCAAAGGATGAACACGAGCTTTAGGAAACTAAAGATTTTAATAACAGATTTCCCTTTACTACAACCTGGTTTATTTCTCACCTCCTTGCTATTTCACAGCTCACAACCAGTACCTTGTCTTTGAGTACCTTTGTTCTGTACAAACTACAGTTACCATCTGACTGCTTCTCTTGCTGTCCTTCTAGAAGAAATTCCTAGGTAAACTGCTGCCCCTAATCCTGTAGTCCTCTGTGTCTTTTTTTTGTTTGTTTGCTTTTACAGCTAGTAGAAACTTGTATTCCTTGTTGCCACTGAAATATTTGTGCATAAAAAAATAAAGTTTTATTTTTTAGTAAACATACTTAAATATGTGCAACCACAAAAGGTGCACAACTTTGTCAGCCACTTCACAAAAAGAGTCACAACGCGTTCTGCAAATACACTTCTTTATTGACAAGCAGATCTCAAGCTGTCTGAGACCATCCATCTAGAATATACAGCTCAGAAGCATATTTGTACATCAAGGACAGGTACAGTAATAACACTTCATTAGTAAGGCTAAGTTAACAACTTGACTTGGTTAGTTATGAAGACTCAGATTTACAGGGCAGTCCTCAGTATTTACATCCAATGGATCCTCCAGCCACCGGTGGCCGCGAGACAAAACTTCCTTCGCTAAGCTCCTGTTTGTGAGGACCACACCAGAAGGCTGCAACTTCCCTAAGCCTGATTCACAAGGTGATCAACTACTCGCATACCACAGTCACCTGAATTTCTTTGTTGCTCCACAGCACAGATCAGCCAGCCACCACCTCATGTATTTTCTTTTGTTGTTACCTTATAAATGTTCTCACTTCCCCTGTACTTGCATTTGCTTATATCACGCTACTGCGCTCCTATGACTCGTCCTGTAGTGCTCAACACAGTTGTTTCTGCATTCAAGCAGAAGCTGCATTTTTCTTCTCCTTCAGCTCTTTGGGATCCCAGAATCACTTTTCTCTAGCGCTTCCCTCACTCCACCACGTATAAACTGCGGCTGAATCCCACCTCTGCAAAGCGCTGCAACTTTCAGGAGACACCTTTCTCTAGACATCAGAAGAAAACACTTCCATTTTCCTAGCGAATCATCCTCTTGCCTGAGTACTCCAGTCCACCTGTGCCCTGGCACCAGCCACTTGCAGACCACACCGCAGCTTATGAAAGCCAACAACCCTCTGGCCTTCTACCACTGCTGCAGCAACCCCCCTTGCCCTACGGTCACGAAAGCACTGCAGGGTCCCCCAGACTAGATGCCCTGTGGGTTTTCCTAAGGGCATCCGAATCCAAACGCCAGTTCCAGTCAGGAGCACGCCATGTCCCACAGGAAGGTGGATGCCAAAGCTGACCTGGCTCCAGCTCGTCCTGGCTAAGTCCCTTACCTCCTGTCCTTTTGGGTGAAGGATTCTGTGCAGACAGCAGCTGCTACAAGCCCCCAGAACAACGTTGCTTACTTCTGCATCTCACAGAAGGACTTATGCATGAGTTTGGCTTGCACTGGCTTTCTGCAGATGCCCTGAATGTAACGAGAAAACCTGGTGTTAAAAGACAGCTTTTTTGGAACTACAACTCGTTGCAAATGGCCCGCAGATATCTGTTCGTACCACACGGTTTTACCTTCGCGTGGCTTTTTAAGACTCATTTATTGACCCACTCTGCCTCTGGCCTAACATTGCTCTGCCCAGTCTTGTCCACCTTTGAGACACTCTGGCTGCTGCCCATCTGACGGAAGGAAAAACAAGTCACTTTGGCAAGCGTCTTTTATTCACAGTCCAACAGTGAAGTGAGAGCACTTTCAAAAAAAAAAAAAAAAAATACAAACTGGCAAATTAGAAGACAGGCCCCAAGCCCTGCATTCTCCCCATTACCACACAATGGTGCTCACTTGAGTAGTACAATAAGAACCGGCATCTGTCCTGGCATTTCCTATTCTCCCTTGGAGCAGCAGTTGAAACAGAGAGAGACAAGTCACTCAAATACACACACACATGCTATGGAACAGGGCTCTGACCCTTGACTTCAGGTATAAAACTACCACCAGCTACCACAACCTTTCACATAAAGCCACTACAGCGTAATAATAATATGCAAATTTGTGCACAAATCCTTTGAATGGAAATTCAATCTGTAGTACAAGCTGTCTCTTACTTAAAGCTTCCCTCTGCACAGCTAGGGCCATAATTGCAAAGAACAACAGTCATGGAAGTGAATTTGTCCTACTGGAGGAGTTCATGCCAAAAATGTGCACTTTTATAGTGCAAAGTGACTGTATAAACACTCCCTGTTTTTGTAGAACTCCTTCGTGCTTTTGTGACAGTGAATGGCTGGTGAAATGTGTACAATTTAATTCTAAATTAAAGCCTGATTTTTTTGTATATGTTTGACAGTCTTATTTTTAAGAAAAAAAAACTTTTTCTGTAGTGTTCGCCTTGTATAAATGAACGAACAGCTGTGTGAAATGTTAAGGTGCTGGTGTTGGCATCTACCTGCTGGGCACATAGAGGTTGGTGCTGGAAGGGTGATGCTTGCCTCAAGCAGACCAGCTTGCTTTGCATAGCCTCCCCTCTCTCCCAGAAGGTGGCATTTTCCTCAGAGACGGATAAATAAAGACCCATGGTGTATAAAGACCAATGGATGATCTGTTAAAGCAATGTCTTCCTCGAATGCAGTGGCATATCCCACTGTGTGGTGGTCAAACGGGGGAAATGTACCAAAAAAAAACCACCACAGAATACGATGTGTGAGGAGGGGGACGGGGGAAGAGACACAAACTGCGCTTGTACAAAGTGGGGCATGCCCTTATTTCCTGCACAGAACAGGCTAAGAGGGGGCTCTGAGCCCGCCCCCACGGTCCAGACCCTTTTTTGCCAGTCGCCGGCCCTCACAGCCAGGCGTGAAGCGAACGCCCTGCAGCGCTGCAGAAACGGCAGAAGAAGCAGGGCGGTGACTGGGCACATTCTGACAGCCGCCGTGAGGCACCGAGAAAAAAAAAATAAATAAAATAAATTTAAAAATCCCTCAAAGCCCCCTCAGTGCCGGGCTGAGGCGCGGCGCATGCGCGGAGGCGGCGGGAGGGCCGGGCCCTGCCCGGCGGCGGGGAGCGGGGGAGGCGGGCGCCATGGCGGGGCCGGGGGCGGCCGCGGGCAGCGCCGCCATCCCCGCCGGCAGCGCCTCGCAGCCGGAGCGCGCCGCGGCCGCGGCCATGTCCTCCGTCGCCTCCTACGAGAGCCTGGTCCACGCCGTGTCCGGGGCCCTGGTGAGCGGCGGGCGGCCGGGGCTGGGGAGGGGGCTTCGTGGTGGAAGAGATACGGGAGGGACGGCTGGAAATGAGCGGGGAGCGCTCCGGGGGCGACCCCGCGCCCTGCCCGTGGCTGCTGCCGGTGGGTGTCGGGCAGGCTGCGGGGCGTTCAGGCTGCTGAGCACCAGGCAAGGCAACGCTCTGCTCCTAATCCCAGTCCTGAAGGCAGTGAAGGTCGCTAAATGCGGCTGAACAATAGGAGCTGCTGGTAAAGCGGCCCGCCGGGGGAAGCAGAAGAAGGCGCTTAAGGTCGTTTTGTCCTCATCATAAATACATATGGGGTTGGTGCCTGCTCCTCCAGGTGGTTTAGGTCTGCTCGTTGAAGCAGCTGAGGTAACGCGGGTTTTGTTGCCAGTTTTGAGAAAGGGAACTCCCAAACGGGCTCCTCACGGAGACGCTGCGTGCTGCCCGCGCCCGTGCAGCCCCCTGGCATCAGGCTGTGCCACACCAGCCGGATTTATACACCTGGCCGTAAACTTAGAGCAGCATAAAATGGTAATAAAATGGTACCTCAGGTCCCCTGGTGACGGTAAGTTCATGAGGTTTCCCTGTCGTATTTGGAGATGCTGGCACCTGAGCGGCAGTGGTTTGGCGGGGAAGGAGCACGGGACTGTTGGACCTCCTGGACTCCTGTTCCCCTGGGGCTTCCACCCGCTGGTACTGATACCCACATGCACCTTACAGCTCCAGGGCAAGACCTTTTTCCAAAATCAGGGCAGCTTTTTGCTTTTTTAACCACCTCATGCTGGATACCTGGATTTTTATTTTGTTATAATACCGATACATTCATCTACCTCGAGACTTCTGTTTACTGCAGGAACACGTGAATTTTGTCAAGATCTTTGACGCAGCTACTAATTGTCCTGATGTCGTCTCACCTTCTGCTTAAATTAGTGTAAGGCACGCTGGTGAGGGGTGGAATGGGGATGTGATGCAAGAATTTAAAAAAAAAAAAACAAATCCTATGAACTGTGCTGAAGTAATGAATCAGAAGAGCGTGTCAGATCACAACACCATCACTTCTGTTTCTCTTCTAATTTGGTGAAAGTTCATAAAGGTGCTAGGCTACCTAGTCAAGTCTGAGACTAATTAATGTTGTGAGCAGGAAAAAAAAAAAAGCTTGATTTCATGTTGACTTTGATTATACAGGTATTCTTCATCTCTGCATGTAGCTGTAAAGCAACCTTCATGTTTCAAAAGCTATGGGAATGGCAATTTTATAGAAGTATTATGGCAGTAATTAAGCAGCTCTGAATGTTGGTGGACAACATTTTATTTGTGTTTTCTTTAAACCAGCAAACTTCCAGCTGTGACCATGCAGACCTGCATGGCAGCAGAGTCACCCCGGGCGGCTTGTTCTGGCCACTCACTGTCACCTCTTGGTCACTGCCAGTTGTTTGTGTGGTGCTGTGGTGATGCTGATCGGGGAACTGAGCCAACTGAAAAAGACGGCTCGCCAAAAAGTGCTTCTTTGGCCAGATTAGCTTCCTTGGCCGCATCATCGCCTAGCTGCCCAAATAGTTATGCCACCAGAATGGAGGCGGCAGGGGTTGAAGTACAGTTTACCAAGAGCTGGGGTTGCTTCAGCCAGTTCGTACCTGTCGTGGCGATTATTTGGTGACGGTGTGACTTGAGCTGGCAAACAGCCTGGCTTCGGCACCGGCGGGAGGGTGGTGGGAAGGCACACATGAAGCCTCCCCCGTTCAGCAGCACGAGGCTGTGCGCTTTATTGCACGTACCCGCAAGCAGCAATGAGTTACTTGCCCTGTCGGTCTCAGGTGTGATTCAGAAAGGTGCCTGAGTCCATCTCGAGAGGATCTCCTGCTGGGAAAAGGGCTGGGCCTGCTCATTTCTGCCCTTCCCTTACCCCTAGCCATGAGATCCGGTCCCCTCCATGTGATGCTTCTGGCGTCCTTCAGGCCACACAGCTGAGCTCTGTTTACAAACCCAGGAAGGAAATCACTCTGCTTCTCTTAGTTTATTTTCTTCAATTTAGCTAAAGGAGGGGGAGAGGGTATAAGCTATCTTTTGTTGGCCACGATCTGTTCATCAGCCGAGTTATCTCATGACATTCTGTTGAGCTGTAGCTTCGTGGACATTGTAAGTGTACGTGAAGTGCCTACCATTTGTCCTGCCTGCCCCTACCCCATCTTCCCCATTACTGCTTTCTGATTTCAGCACGTGTTTCTTGCCATGTGGGTTGCCCTGAGAGCAGGATTCAGGCTGAATCTCACTTTGAGAAGATGGAAACAGGATGAAATGCACCCAGTTATGCTGGAGCAGCAGGGAAATGAAAGGGGAAGGCTGGAACCTTTACATGCTGTGTAGTGGGACCCTCCCACGGCTTAATTCTGTATGGCTGCTAATGAAAGAGCCCCACGGCTTTAGCAGCCACTTAATGCATTTAGTATTACTGGAGAGTGTTAAGAAGTTTGGAGCAAGCCAAGTTCTTTTTAAGTTGGATATCTTTTCCAAAAGCTGTGCAATATTAATGCAGACGTACTTTGTAGGTGGGTCTTAATTGCCTAAACTGAAATCTAGTACAATGCTAGATTAAGTCCTGAAATAATTATCCTATTTCTTTCTTTTTAACGAGCAAGTGTTGTTTTTTCTCTTAAGTCAAAGCAATGTTACTCTAAGACAGCATTGCTTGTGTCATTCTTTCCCCTTCACCAGCAACAGAGCACAGAGGCTATGAGAGTTAGTGTGATGTTTGTCTCTCGGTGCTCACTTTATCTGCTCACAGGCTTCAAAGACTTTCTCTTTGAACAAAAAGCTTCTCATGGTTTTAGTTTTAGCTTGATCTAATAATTAGTAAGTGAAAGAACTTGTTTGCAAGCCTGGGACCAAAAAACCACTTCAATTCAATGTTCTTACACGTGGAGTTTATCCCCTTTATACTCAAGTTTCCAGGTGAGAAGAAAAGGGCTACCAGAGGGTTTGTCAGGCATGTGAATAAGCAGCTGATGCACTATTTAGCCAGTTTATTTTGTTTTTCAGGGCAGTGTGACGGCGATGACAGTATTTTTTCCTTTGGACACAGCTAGGCTTAGACTTCAGGGTAAGTGTCAGAACTCAAGTTTCTTTGTACTGTGGCATTTTGTTTTTTTTCTCTTGGGCATTTGTGAGGGTGGTTGCAGGGGACCTATCTTGCATGACCAAGAATCTGCCTTGTGCAACACCTTTAAATCACTAACACCATTTTTCCAGCCAAAGGTAATTCTCCCTTTTGAAAGTATTGGGCAACCTTTTAATTAGCTGGAAAGCCCGTGTGATCTGTGGCCAGATTTGGTTTCTAAACGGTTGTCTTATTCTGAGAAAAGAAAGAGGTGAGATTATGCAGTATTACATTCATGGGGTGGTGGTGGTGGTTTAGGCTGCTGAGAACACTTCACACCGCAGGGGCAGTATCATGAAAAACTTGTCCAGAATTACTCCTGAGAATGGATTAAAGGGACAGAACTTGAAGCAGAATCATCTGACTGATTTTACAAAAATTCAGAGTATAGACTTTGTTCTAATGCTCTATCTCCTAATCAAAAGTCACAGAATCACCAGACACTCTAAGACTGCAATTAAAGCGTTAATTAAGAGCTAGAGGGAGATCATCAGCCAGGTGGTCAGAAATAGGTGGTTGAGAAGTCGGTGCCATGCGGCTCTTGAACAGCTTTCAACACAGGGAAAGGCAGTGTTTTGCTAAGGCTTAGCTATTTGCAGATTAACTGCAAGAGGTGGCTCTGCTTGTAGAGCTGCTCTGGAGTGCAAGGAGTGATTTTGAGAGCAGATGGATGGCCCAGTCCTAGTCTCTTACCTACATTCAGCTCATGTCATGGCTCTGAGGTTAGGAATTGGTAACGGCAGATACTTTGGTGCCCAAAAGAACCTGCTAGTCTGGGGAAGAGCACCAGTGACAAGTAGCCTTACCTAGCAATGAAAGTAGAGATGTGCTTTTTGGAATTTCTGCAGAAACAGAGAATGTGCGTCCCCTACAAGGAAGAAGAAATACGCTGTTCTGGGGTATGTTCAGAGTAGGAAGGCTAAGGAATTGAAAATGAGTACTAAAAATCAGAATAATCTAAAAATTCAGTTCTGTTTTCCAGTGGATGAGAAGAGGAAGTCGAAGACAACACCAGCAGTCCTACTGGAAATAATCAAAGAAGAAGGCTTGTGAGTAGTTATTAATTTTCCTCTAGTATTAATGTAGGCAAGCTCTAGAACTAATCTGAATTTTCTTTTTAAAGTGGAATAGTTAGCCTGTATCTGTGTGGACAGATTTTTCCTTTAATTCAAAGTGTCCCCACATAAGTGCTGTGACTTGCGTAATCCGACGTGATCATCTTCAGTTAATTTGGATTAACTTTCTGGAGTACATTATGCAATCAAGCTGTTTAGCAATGTAACTGTGCCTCCATTAGCGAGGTGGCTGTGTCTCTTTAGAAATGCAGGCTTGTACACAAATGTGCCTTCGTGTACCTGATAAACCAGCTTTGTCTGTCCTAATTCCTGGGTGTGTCCATTTCTCATAACCAAGATGAGACTCTGGGGCAGCTGAGCCACTTTCAACGGGAGAATTGGGACACATTTCCCAGATGGAAGTTTCTTCTCTTAAGCATGTGGAAAGAAACAAGTGATTCTTTGTGCTAATGAGATTCAAGGTCTATGGAAAAGTATTTAACTTCCAGCAACATTGTGTTTCAGTATTTGCTCACCGTCTGTACTGGGCAGAAAAATAATTGTACGTGTGTCCTCATTACAAATGTTTTCTTAAGAGTTCTAGGGATTCACTTAAGTGCATTGGAGCTTCCAGGACTTTTAAAGCTGACAAAAGTTTAGCTTGGCCAATAGTTTTTTTGACACCTTTGAACTTGAGCAATTGGCAGTTGTATGCACAAGAACCTCTCAGTCAGTGAGTGCTCTCCTGTTCACATTTCTGCATTATATTTGTCACATGAGGATGGCAAAGAAACTTCAATTAAGAAATTGGGAATTGGAGAGACTGCAAAAGTGGGCATCTTCCTTCTCCTGTGAAACAAAAGTCAGTAATTCTGGCAAGAAGGGAACGTTGTTTCCTCCAAAGATTATTGGAAGACGTGGATAAGCCATGAATAAACTAGTTTTAGGGATGTCTGGAGTAACACACCCAGCTGAAACCAACCAGCAAAAACAAACAACAACAATAAAACAAGCAAAACATTGCAATGTGAGATCAATGTGTTGTTGTTGGCATTAGTTTGTGGAGTCTTGTCTCATAGTTTGCTTTTCTGAGAGTGCTTCTCTCACCTAGATGTGATGTAAAGCAAATAGGTTTAGCTAATGGATTTCACCTTTTGCAGAAGCTTATCAAGCAGCTTTGCTTTCTTCACCGCACTTCCATTCTTTTCTGGGTGATACGAAGGGTGTTCGCTGGGGTACATTGAGTTCATCTCAAAGATGCACTTTGGAACACAAAATTAGTTTTTACGTTCAGAAATATTTGTTCATAAATGACCAATACTAACACTGATAACTTGACTCACCAAAATCATACTTTTTGTCGCAGTTATGTACTGCAAGATATTTTGCTTGAAAATCATCAAAAATAGCTCAAATTCAGAAGACATGGTCTGCAGAGGGTGTTTCTTCCTTTCTTTTCCAGCACTGAAGACATAGGTGATGCAAAAACTGTTGTACTGATGACTAACAGTACGCACAGTTAGTTTTTAACCGCAGCTGTGTAATCAGTGACACCTGTAACTTCAGAAGCAGTCCTAACAATGTGGTATATCCTCAGCTACATTTGAGAGAAGCACTTGAAGCACCTAAGGATGAAAACCCGGTGTTTGCATCACAAGAACAGTCAGATGCTGCATTTACCAGCCTTGCAGCCTTTGTGGTTTCCATCTTGGGGATCCTCTTTTTTTTTTTTTTTCCCCCCATGTATTCCCAGTATTTTCATGAACTCCAACACGCAGTAATCCTGGAGGCTCTTCTTTAAGGAGATTTCTTCTGCTCTTCTCTTCCTGGCCTGTGCAGCTTCAATGAAGATACACATTGCTATCCTTTTGGGATATACTGCAGGACATGCTGGGGATGCATGTCAGTTGCTGAGGTGTCCCTGTTCTTACAGGCTCATCAGGCCTGTCAGAGAAGGGAGCTTTGCTAATCGGTTGTTAGGAGATCATTCTTAAATCAAGCTACACAAACAATGACAGCTATTGACAGCACCTGAAAAATTACTCTGAATTGTAAGGGTAGGTTTGCCTACTCACTTTTTCATCTGTGATTAATCTAGTTAAATTTAAGTAGGTAAAGTTTTTTCCTCACTTATCTTCACTTACCTGACTGTTTTGCTCTAGACTTTACTGCAAGGCACTTACTAGAAATTCCTCCCACCTGCATACCTCATGCCCCAGGTTGCATCCTTAGGAAAACTCCCCTTGGTGGAATATATTAATTTCAGTAATCAGTCTTCCATCTTTAAAATTAATGTAGGAACCTAGACACGTTTTTTCTTCCTTGCTCTAGTTGTTTGTCAGTTTGTTTTTATATTGAAGGTGTAGTATTCTTTTTTTTTTTCTTTTTTATTTCATTTTTTTGCCCTTTTTCCCTGCTTCCTCAGCTATGGTAAGTGTTACTTTCTGTCCTTGGAGAAGCGAGCATCTCCTTACGAGGTTGTTATCTTTTCTATTGGGCTGACATCTCTTATTCTCAGCAAGGATAAGGGTTACTTCTTGGTGTCTAAGTGTGCATGTTTCAATGTGTGACTTGAAGCGACTGTATCAGTTTGTATGTTAACATATACACTTCGAGCATATTTGTGCCCTAAATGTTTGGAGTTCATTGCTGGATGTGGCTAGAGAACAAATACAGTGGTGTAGTACACACTTCTGGTGTGAGTGAGCACCAAGCAAATCACTGTAAATGTATTCTACCTTTACAGCTCCTTTTCAATAAAACTGGTCTTGTTTTTTTTGTGTTTTTTTTTTTTTGTAAGTTCTTAATGGCTTAATTCTTACGGTATAATCAGGATTTTAATATGGTTTGTGGTTTATCATTCCATTAATGATAAAGACATACCTAGTTAGTATTGTATGTAGTATCCAGCGTTGCATCTCTGGGACCTTCAGCGTGTAAAATCACCCTGATCACATAAATGCTTTGCTGTTCCTTACCATGACGTTTTCCTTACTTTGACTTTTTTCTTTCCATCAGGCTGGCACCATATCGAGGATGGTTCCCTGTTATCTCCAGCCTCTGCTGCTCCAATTTTGTTTATTTCTACACGTTTAATAGTCTTAAAGCTCTCTGGGTCAAAGGTCAGCATTCAACCACTGGAAAAGACTTGGTTCTTGGGGTTGTTGCAGGTAATGGAATATACTGAAAATACATTTCTGGTGAAATTGAGCTTTTTAGCTAGCATTCTTCTTTATGAAGTCCGTTGGAGGTCACGCTCAGTGCCTGCTCCTGTGTTGTGGTTTAGCCCCAGCACACAGCTCGGCACCACACAACCGCTCACTTGTCCACTCTCCCAGCGTGGGATGGGGGAGAGAATCAGGGAGGTAAAAGCGTGAGAACTCATGGGTTGAGATAAAGACAGTTTACTAGGTAAAGCAAAAGTTATGTGTGTAAGCAAAGTCAAACAAGGAATTCATTTACTGCTTCCCATCAGCAGGCAGGTGCTCTGCCATTTCCAGAAAAGCAGGGCTCAGCACGCGGCATGGTTTCTGGGGAAGACAAATGCCATCGCTCCAAACATCCCTCCCTTTCTGCTTCTTTACCCCAGATGTATTGCTGAGCATGGTGCTGTATGGCATGGGATATCCCTCTGGGCAGCCTCAGCTGTCCTGGCTGTGTCCCCTCCCAGCTCCAGCTACACCCCCGGCCCCCTTGCTGTCAGGCAGCACGAGAAACAGCGAAGTCTGTGGCTCAGCGTGAACACTGCTCTGTAACAACTGAACACTTCAGTGTGTTATCACCGGTGTTTTCATCAAAAATCCAAACCACAGCATTGTGTGAGCCTCTGTGAAGAAAAGAAACTCTGTCCCAGCTTGCCGTGATAGGCAGCCCCTGTAGGCAGACCTGCGCTGTTGTACAGCTCTCATTGCTCTTCCATGTCCTCCCCAGCTCATGATAAGCATGTGCACAAGCTGTTCCTGTTGTCAGTTCTGGCAGAAAGCATGGTGCTGTTTCAGCCTTGTATTTTATTTGTGCCTGGAGTATTGTTTACCACGGTATCTAGATATCACCTTTTAGGTCTTGAAGAGAAGTAGCAGGGAGCGGTAAGTTTTGTTGTATTTTTTTTTTCAGAGGGAAAGATATATGACAATTCCAAAATATTTTTGATTAGGATCTGAGAGTTGTTAGGGTAAGGATTTGGAGGCCAGCTTTAGATTTCTTTCTGGGTCCCCTGAAAGGGACAGTAAGCCCCCAGATACATGCATGTACAGGAGGACCTGTCTGTTCTTTTTCATCCCGTCCTCTCATGTGAATGCTACAGTGACTTCTTTGAAGAAATGGTGACACTAGTTCCTTTTCTAGGAAATCCAGTGTGAAAAATTACCACTGTGTGCCTGTGTTTGCCAGTACTGTTCTGCAGGAGCAATTACGGATGTGATCATACTGAAAAGCCTGTGACCTGGGGGGCTTTTTGTTTATTTTTAGCTAGGTCCTTGTACTTCCAGCGTAGGTGCAGTCGATGGGTGGGTAGTTGGGGGAAAGTAAGGAAGGAAATTGGTAAGTTGGCTTCATCGGTGGAGTAATCTTACAAAGATCATTCTGGATCAAAGGCTGCAGGAATTAGGCTGGTAGCTTGTCAGTTAAATGACTAGGTTGTCTTCAACGTCAGTAGTGGATATCCCTGTGGAATAATTTCTGGTGTAAATTGAAATAATCCAGTTAGAGTGTTCACTAATTCTCCGTATCCATCTCTCATTCCTTCTACTGGTAGCAAAGACAGATTGCATAAATAACAACAACAACAACAAAAAAACAACGAAAAAAAAGAAAGTCCAAACCATTTCCTTTCCAGTCTGGAAAATAAAGTTTAATGACTTCACCTTTAACTGAGTCAGCGTGAAAACCTACAAGTAGATTGGACTCTAACCTGTTAGGTTTTAACCCTTTGTTCCATAGTGGAATTGTGCTGACTTTGGTTAAAAGAGATTAATGTATCTTGACTTTTATGGTGCTGGATGTTGCTCCAAACCTGAGAGCTATGTATAGTCCTTATGAAGGACACTGAGGCATAGTTTCAGTTTCTGTTCCCCGTAAGATCCTCCTAGACATCCTGCTGATGTGGTCTGGATGGACAGGCAGTGAGGTTGTCTAGATGATGGGGCAAAGCGTGCTCTCAGCATGTTCCCAGGTGACACAAAACCAGGAGGAGCAGTTGTCCAGCAGAGTCCTGAAGATGATGAAGAGACTGGAGCATCTCTCCTGTGAGGGAAGGCTGAGAGAGCTGGGACCGTTCAGCCTGGAGTGGAGGACTCTGAGGGGAGTCTTACCTGTGTCTATAAATACCTGAAGGGAGGGTGCAGAGAGAATGGAGCCAGGCTCTTGTCAGTGGTACCCCGTGCCAGGACAAGAGGCAATGGGCACAAGCTGGGACACAGGAGGTTCCCTCGATATCAGGAAACATTTTTTCACTGTGCTGGTGATGCAGCAGTGGTACAAAGTGCCCAGAAAAGCTGTAGAGGCTCCCTCCTTGGAGATCTCCAAAAGCTGCCTGGACGTGGTCCTGGGCAGCCGGCTCTGGGTATCTCTGCTTGAGCAGGGGCATTGGACCAGAAAACCTTCAGAGGTCCCTTCCAAACTCAGCCATTCCGTGATAGTTATGTTCATATTCTGTTTTTCTGAACTCTCTCTACCCACTTCAAGGGGAAAACAAAACAAAAACAGCAACAATAACAAAAACCAGACATAACATAGGTAGTAAAGTTTCACCTTTTTCAGGTTTACTGTTCTGATAGTGATGTACTGTGTTCATCTCAATATAATGGAGTAATTCAGTCTGTAACTCAGTTTCCACACAAAGGGACCAAAGTACAAGCAGTAGCTAGTTTTCGTAATGCAGAAATAGTTGTAAGAAAGCAAGATCAGGAGCTTGTTTTTACATTGGTAGATCAAAGTAACTGTCTCATTCATTACTGAACTGGGAAGAGGTGTACTAGGTGATTGTAGAAGTAGTGGTACTTAATCCTTCTCCCTGTTATTGCAAAGTACAGCTCTAAACTACCTTTTTGTTGCAACCTTATGTATCTTTGTCTGTATTTCTTCCCCCATACAAATTTCTGATAGCTTTCCAGCTTTACTGTTGGGGTTTATTACTGCTTGTAATCCTGTTGCCATTTCAAAGTCTTCAGATACTTGGAGAATCCGGTGTTTTCCACTGTAGGTGTACCTAGCGTATCTAAAAAACTAAGTTTTCTTATTCTTTCAGCAGTGTAGGAGTTCTTTTCTGCTAATTAAACTGCATACATCTCTGTTTTGATCTCTCCTCCTAGAATAGTCCTTCTACCCTTATCACTTTGTGTCTTCTCTTTGAAAACACAAAGGCAGCCTCCTCTACGTCATGGAGTGAAGTAGGGCATGAACGAGTACCTCGTGTTCCAGTGCGAGGTACTACGCAGCAAAGTAACAAGCTCACTAAAGATTCCTTCAATGTGCTCAGATGCAGTGGGTTATTTTTAGTTATGGGGAGGAGTAGAAGATTATCTTCTGCTGCATGCAGTGTGCTGCTGGTCTAATTCACAACAAGATCTGGGGGAATACCTGAAGTAGCATATTACAATTTACTGACTCACTTTTACTGTATGCTGTTTTTTTTTTTCCCTCTCTTCTTAACAGTAACTTCAGTGATGTGTGAATTAGGGTAAAAGGGGATAAGAAAACCTTTGCAATCTTCTGGTTCTTGCTGATTTTCTTTGTCCTGTGTTTGCATTAGGTGTAGCGAACGTACTCTTGACCACTCCTCTCTGGGTGGTGAACACACGGCTGAAGCTGCAGGGAGCAAAATTTAGAAATGAAGACATTGTACCAACCAATTATAAAGGCATAATAGGTAAGCATCTGTTAAAGTAACCAAAGAGTTACTTAAATTAAATACGGTATCAATGGCTCTGAAGATCAGACTTTTATTTGTACATGTAGATTTCATTGTGGAATCTCTGTGTTTCACTGTCACTTTGCAGTAATGAGTTTGACAGGAAACTGGGCTTTGCCACCTCTGATGGTAATTTAGAGTTTGTAGTTTGCACACCTGTGACGCAAAGACCTTTTGCAAAAGTCCAGATCATCTTACAGAAATCCGGCAGTAGTAGTGAGCCTGGTGATGTGGTAGCTGGGAGTCTGATTTTGGACAGACAATTTGCAAATTAGCATTTTACTGACTGTTACCTCTTAACCACACACACAATCAGGCTGTCTTGCACTTTCAAAACAATAATTAAAAAAAATAAAAGCAGTTTTAAGTTAAGAAAAGTAATAGTGATTCTGAGCTTGGACTAAAAAGAGCAGGGCATCTGCATGGGAAGCAAGCTTTATTTACATTAGTGGTGGTGTGAGGATACCTTCTTTTCCCTATTTTTGGGTTAGATTAGAGTGGAAGATGAAAATTGTCACACAGAAGACTGCAGTGGGTTTTTATACAATTTGAATATCAGCCTTTAAATATAACTTTACCCATCTTTTGTATTTCATAATTTTGTACTCGAAACTCTATAAAGATTTTTCCATCTTTCTTCTCAGATGCCTTTCATCAGATAATACGAGATGAAGGAGTCTTAGCTTTATGGAATGGTACCTTTCCCTCTTTGCTGCTGGTCTTCAATCCTGCTATACAGTTCATGTTTTATGAAGGCTTTAAACGGAAGCTTTTGAAAAGACAGGTGGAAGTAAGTATGTTTCGAGGCCAGGTGATGGCCATTCTCTGTTATAAGACAGGTTTTTTGACACGTGTTAATTACATCAGGAAATTTAGAAACGTAGGTTTGGTTTAGCTTCTTGGGTTTTTAAGGTGTCAGTATTTTGTGTGGGTTTCTTTTTTGTTTGTTTTTCAAATGTGTATTTTTGATAAAGGTACATGATTATGATGCCAAATGAGATGTGAATCTTTCACATCCCTAAGGAAGTTATTACTATGTGAACTCCTCTTCCCTTAAAAATAAAACTGTGCTTCGTGTCCACATTTGCTTAGAATCATTTGCAGCTCATGATTTAAATTAGGGGGTTTAAATTCTAATGTATCTGTTTTATAAGTAGGTACTTAACACTCACCCTGTTACCCTGTCTCCAGTAAATTGCGTATATTGATTGCATATATTTCTGATTGGAATCAACATATTTTGGCAATTTAATAAATGTTCTGATATTGGCATCTGCTAACATTCAGTGATTAATTCATGCTGAGGTGAGCTGTTACGTTGTTATACTGAAATAGGCGGTCAGAGTTTAGGCTATAACAGTGCCTTTGGTGCATCATGGAACATTGTGGGTTTTGGAGGGGGGGCGCGGTTCCAACAGGTGTCCTTCGCTAATAGGGGAGTGAGATTTTTAGCCTGTGTCATCAAGGCTAAAATTCTGCCTGATAGCAGAGTGGCTGTGTCTCAGGATTATAGAATCGTGGTCAAGGAGTCTTTCAATCCATCACCTTTCCACAAGTGTGTGTTGTGTGACTTAATTTAAATGTTGCAAAGCCTGAAATAGTTGGGAATTGATGGCGTGTTTTAATGCCACTTCCCTTATCTTATGTCTACTCTCAGTGCTTTGGGTTTGATTTAGCTGACATTATCTGCACTGTATTTCAATAACCTAGTTAGAGTGAGCAAATGAGAATTCCAAAAGCTTGTGAGCAGGTAAAAATTTAAAGTGTAATTTAGTTGTAGGGAAGTAGCTTGGTTGGACTATAGTTCTGACTCTTAAAAACAAGAAAACCCAAATGCTTCATCAAATTTTGATGCCAAGCATACTTGGGTAACCTGGTAGCAGGTAACAGCCCAGAATCCCCAGACGCGTACAGGTAACTGACTAATGTGGTGCTTTGTGCTCTTTATATATTGAACAGCTCACCTCTTTGGATGTTTTTGTCATCGGTGCAATAGCCAAAGCAGTTGCCACCACCCTCACTTATCCTCTGCAGACAGTGCAGTCAATTCTGCGGGTAAGTCCTCGTTTTATTCCAGGGTAACAGCCTCTGACTTGGTCTGTATATTGCAAGGCCTCTTCATGTGTCTTTTTGCTCTTTGTGTTCATGAACCCCTATTTTTGGGAGCCCCTTTGTGTGGTACAGGTCATTGGCAAGGACACGTCTTTCCTTTGATGCCCTCCTGATGCATTCTAACAGAACTTGGCATTACCGAAGCAATTTCTTTCAAGAGGCCGGGAGGACTGATGCCAGAATGCATCAGTACAGCATCTCCCAGCAGCTGATGCACCATCCTGCTTCTAGGCACTGAAGAGTGCAATTTTACTTCCTTGAACATAAATAGAAAATGTGTCAAGTAGGAAATTAAAATTAAATCCTCGAAGCCCAATTTGTTTCCAGATGACCTAGGGTAAATCCAAAAAAAGTTCTGTTCGTGGGTTTCGTTTTATTCTGGCCTGACCTTGTCAATAGCCAGAATGTGATTCTGCAGTGTGATAGGGAAGCTGACCTGCCTCATAAATAATATCTTTAACCACTTGCCAAGCCTTGTAAGCTAATTGTAGTGGTAATGGAAACACTTGCATTTATTCTCACTTGCAAGTTGTATGTGTGCTGGATAATGTTATGTTAATATGTTAATGCTTCAGTTTGTGCCCATACTGTAATAATATTGTAACAGAACAAAGGGGAAGGGCAGTGTGTGAACCTGACCATACGTAAGCAAGAGTTGTAGTTTAATTTCAATGTTTTAAAATCTATTTTATATTTTTTCATGTTAGTCACATAGCCATTAAACATTAATAAATGTTTCCACGTGAAGTATGACGCTATCTTCCTATGTAAGAAGAAGCTCTAACTTGCACGTGTGGTAAGGCCATTACATGTTTTAAAGGCTGTGTAAATTTGGAGAGGTAGCCGAATTCTTGAAAGTGAGCCCTCCGTGTTAAAGGTATCACTTTTCAGGCTAGCCTAATAGGGGATTTTTGTTATTAGTTGCTCATCACAAAAAAAAAAAAAAAAGTTTTTTTTCTTGCCAATTTTCCATTAGTTTAGTTCTAATCTTCTCTCTAACTTGAGCAGACTAAATGTATTTTGATTTTTCATAGCCTGTAAAAAGCTTGGGTGCTATATTTCAAACCAATGGGACTTGAATAGATTTACCATGTGTTGTTACTACCCTGAAAACCTTTTGTGTCTGCACAGCTTCTATCAGTGTCTGTTCCTTTCTACTTCACCACCCTGCTGGTGCACACCATGGCATCCATGTGTTAGAAATTAAATTTTGTCAGCAGTCGTTTTTTTCTGAAATGTTCTCAACTTCTGATTATCTGCTGAGCCAGTGCGCTCATTCAATGTCTTAACCTGTTTTAAGAGACTGGGCACGTATCTGGAGTTAAACTAAGTAACACAGGCTTTTATTATTGAAGTGATAGGTACAGAAAACATTTAAGCAAATTTAGCTTTGTTTGGATAAGTTGCAGCATTGGTCTGTTTTTAATTTGTGATGGGTTTGCCGCTGCCGTGAAGGAGAACTGGCAGGAAAGCCCCAGTGCTCCGTGTTAGCTTCAGCATCGCACAGCACTGCAGTTTCCATGGGGTATGTGAACAGCTTTAACCCTCACTCCTTCCCATGGATGCAGTAGAAATAGCTACAATCTTGTGATTATTACTTCGTGTTGTATTTGGCTCCCACTGGCTTTCAGAACAAAATCCTTCTGACTTTCGGTGGCAGTGTTCTTCTTCAAAATTAAGGCAGCCCTGGTAAGTTGTGCTGATGGTTTAATGCAGTAACCAGCTGCATCTCTCAGCCTAAGTCGTCAGCTAGGTTACTGCTGCTGTGCCTGAGCAGTAATGAGTTGCCTTTCTGGTAGAGCACAGCCTAACCATCGGTGTCCTGGTGGGGGGGGACGTTTCTCACAGTGGCCCATGGTGAAATAAAGTGGCCTGTGTGCTACGTCTTTGTGCCATCCATCCTTTCCCTGTGATGATGGGAAATACAAGGATTCTAGCTCTAGTTCTGCAGTTACTGCAGGAAACGTCTTCCCCTTTGCTCTGTAAAAGAAGCGATAGCCAGAAATCCTGAACAATTTTAGTGAGAACAGCACAAACGTGCATCTGTCACTTCAGATACGTATGCAGTACCTGTGCTGCCCAGTTCAAGCTTGCACTACTTCGTACTTTTTTTTTCTGTTTTAAAGCTAGCTTTGTTTTCTTTGCTGATGTTTTTATCACTCAGACTAAGTGATGTTCAAAAAAAATAGTTTACGAACAAAGGTTTGGTATTTTCAGAAATAACACTCTGCAAGAAGTATACTTTGCACAGTTGGGATTTTGAAACAATTTTTCAGCTTTACACAAACTAATACAAGCCTGATACAGTTCATAAAGTCTTGTACATAAAAATTAAGTTCTGTCCTCCAAGTAGAAGTACGGGACTTTTTTCTTTTTAATCTTAAATGTCTCGAAACTGTTCTTTCAAAGTCATTAGGGTTCTTTAGTGAAGCGTCTACACCTTTGCTTTCCACCTCTTGGAAGAGCTCTCTTCCTCGTTTCCACATAATGAGCAGTTACCGTGTGTAACTGATAGTGCTAGGCAGCTTCCAGCCTTGCAGTTTGCTACGTCTGTCTCCCTTCCAGTCATTAAAAATACATGGCACTGCTGTCACTCCTTATGCAGTGAAACTGCTTCTTTAGCCTGTCAGTAAACAGTGGGTAGGTTAAATTCCCACTTGGGAAATACCAATAGGGTTCATGTTCTTAGTAATCCTGGGTTGCGGAATCTCCCTTTAAAACTCATGCCTAATTTCTTTAGTGTAGAGAATGCTAGTCCCTTTGGGAAATCTTCCCCAGTAACTGATGAAGTATTGACATCCTAGGGAGAAATTAACTTATTTTTCCACTGATGAAGCTCTGTTTGCAGTACAACAGAGTAATCTCATGGTGGAGAAGTGGTGAGAAGAAAACACCTAATCCTGATGTTATTTGGAAGCCTATGAGTAATCTGGGCAGTGGCTGGCATTGTAGCCTGGAACCTAGTTAGCATTTTGGGGCGGAGAGGGAACAGACAGCTGTCAGTCTTTGAAAAAAAGTCTTTAACCTTGATTTATCAATATGAAATCAGTTAGTTGCTGATGACAAAATCACTGTTTGTGAGCATGTATTTTCTTAGTAAAGGGTGATTTCCATGAGTGTTCTGTTGCTGCTGTATCTCAAGACATTTAGCAAAGGAATGTGTGTAAACCTGGCATTTTCTTATTACTTCCAATTTACCTAAATCTGCTTGTATTCTCTACGTGCTGTCAGTGGTAATTTCTTACACCTGAGAATCAGCAGTTGCCTGAGTAAGACTCATCCCAGTTCACCTTTCGTAGCACAGAAGCATGATACAGACTTCAAAAGCTATCTGTGCATAAATACAAGTGTGACAACCACTGTGTATTAATAATTCATGGTTACAGCTTGCTGACAGTGCTATTGACCTGCACCAGGTAAGAGTTTCAATGAGTGACGGAAAAAGAGCTCCTGAAACTGCCAGCTTAACCCTGAGCCTTAGAATTACAGCAGCAGCTAGCACGCTTGCTTGAAAACAGGCTGGGGATATGCAGACATGCTGAGTAAAAGATAAGTATTCAGGCCAGGTGTTTTCCTCAAAGACTGGTGATGGGCAGATAAATTTTGGATTCGCTTATGCAATCTGAATGAAATAATGGTTTGCAGATGCACAAAGCTTTGAATTTTTATTAAATGCAAGCTGTACAAGCCAGAAGGAACTAGCTTCAAATTTCCTATCTGTACTAAGACTCTGCAGACTCAATTTTTGAGATCCTGAAATCTTCTTCTGCAAAACAACAGAAAGCCAACCACCATTCATTTTCTTAGAATCCATCTTAAAAACGAAAGACTTCATTGTAGCACATGCTGCTTTAATGCTTGCTGTGTAAAGCTGAGTAACCTGAGCTTTGGCCTCACTTAATCTCTGATTGCTAGTACAGCCTAGAAAATGTTAAAAGAAGTTTAGGATAGGCTTTGCAATTTCTTACCTATGTATTGGGTTCTCTGCCTGGTAGTGTGAGGAAATAGTATAACAAAATGTCGTTTCTTCCTCTTTTTCCAGTTTGGACGCCATAGGTTGAACCCAGAGAACCGAACACTAGGCAGTCTTAAAAATGTTTTTTACCTTCTTCGGGAGAGAGTGAGGTGAGCCTTCTGTTGTTTTTTTTTTTTTTTTCTAGCATGATATAGAAGACTTGAATATTGCTAATATGTTGAAACTGTTGCTGGATCTGACTCTTGTTTCTTTTTGCCTCCACCTTGAACTTGCCATTTGATCCATCCTATTTTGTGTGTGTGTGTTTCTTTTTTGTAATATACTGTAAAAGTACACAAAAACAAGTTTTCTTAAATATCTCAACAGGACTTGGTTTCTAGGATATGTATTCATTCACCTCCGACCTTAAAAAGAAGCAAGTTTCTTCTAGAATTTTCTCTTTAAAATACTTTGAAGCATAACTGTGACTCGAGATCAGGAATGAATTTAAGATTCTTACAGTTGTCATTAACTTGTATTAATTCTGCCTAGTGTACCAATTTACTTATAGAAAGCTATTTACACGTGTTTGTTTTTTAATTTTTTTTTATTATTTTATTTTATTTTTAGGCGGTTTGGATTAATGGGACTCTACAAAGGCCTTGAAGCAAAGCTCCTGCAGACAGTCCTTACTGCTGCCCTAATGATTCTAGTCTATGAGAAACTGACTGCTGCAACCTTCACGGTCATGGGATTAAAGCATTCACGCAGGCATTGAGAAAGGAACCTACGCCAAAGATTTTGGGCTCTGGAAAGATACATTCCATTTCTGAGGCCACACTGGGTAGTAAAGGGTCCTCACTTTCTCTTTATTTCCGTTTTCTTTTTAGCCATCTCCATTATTGGGAGAAATGTAGAATATGTTCTGTAGGACTTGTTGCCATGACTTTGGGGATAGCCCAGTCCCCGCTCTTCTGTGGACTCACTGTGTTAAGAAACAAAGCAGAGACCTTCTTGAAACACTTGAAATGAAATTTTAATTGCCATATGATTTGGCTGATGTTCTTGGTGAGAATGAGTATCTCTTACGATGCTTAACTTCCTTGTTTTCCCTTGAATTATCCTTAACAATTATTCTGTCTTTACCTTCTGTCAACAGCTGGTGGGGCTGGTTTCATGTTATTCTCCTCGCGCTCTGTTTGTTTTTGTCACTTGATTTGTGATTCATTAAAATAATGAAGAGCAAGATTTTTGACACTTTTTTTTTTTCAACTTCAAATACATGTTTGTGGCACAGGATGCTGGGATTTTCTCCCAAATACCTGGTGGTGAGATTTCTGAACTGCTAGAGTGACGATAGCCGTGAGTAGGCCTGGTGCCTTCTAGAACCCACCTAGCAAAGTTTCAATGCAGATACTGGTTAGAAAGGGGGAACATAACCTCCTGCTTTCCCTCCGTGCTACCTCACACCGTTTCAAGAAGATGACTCCCTACTCAGAAATAGATCAGGCTCTGTATTCCAGTTCCTTGTTGAGGGTATGTGAATTCATGCCACGTTCTCGTGCAGGCAGGGAGCAGTACCCTGTGCTTCATCAGTGGTGTGCCTTCTCAAAAATGCCGTTTAATTGTTCTTCCACTAATCTTCCCAGACGCCTTCCTGACCATAAAGCATAAAGGTCGTAACTGTTGTCCCAGCTAATGTAAGTGCATATGTTCTTTTTGCATAGTTTTGTTCAGTAGTCCTTGGCCGTAAAATCCAAATAAATCCTGCTCGCTGTCATTAAATCTGCAGCAGGATTGTTCTGAAGTACAGTTTTATATTTGAAGTATTGAGAAACTCCATGGCAGTTTAACACAAAGAACAGCTGAGAGAATCAAGTGCTGCAGGAATGCAGCATGGCTGAATTGCTAAATGGCATCAACTGGATCAATTCTAATTATGAAATTGGAATGTATTTCCGCAGGGAAAAAAAAAAAAAAAAGCTATCTTTTGATCAAGAATATAAACCTTTAAACTGATTTTTGCTTTTAAAAGTATTGGGAGATTGGGAGCATAAGTACACCAGAAAAACGGACTTCCTGCAATGCTTGGTGCTTTTCAGCCCAAATAGGATTTATGTATGACATCTAGTGGTATGGAAAAGCACAATGAGAGGTAATTATACTTGGATAAACGACATGAAATTTCATGAGAGTATGTAGACCTCACTGGTGGAGAAGAAGCAATCACAATTCTGAGAATTTCAGTGAAAATACTCTGCTGACTGAAATGAGTTATCCTATGGAAAGCCAGATTGAAGTCTGTTTTTCTATTTTTAATAAGAAATTCTCAGTTGTCAGTATGGCTTCTGATAACTGTATACTATCAGTGAAATTCTTGCTCTCAGAATAATTACAGGGAAGCTGGAAGGCTGTCTGCTTTACGCAAATGCATCAAGTGTTTCTGATGCCTCTTCAGCTGAAATCTACGTGGCTGCGAGAAGCTTTAACTCAGTGCCCACAGACTTTTTTGATCTGTGTGGAATGAAGCAGCAAATCCTACAAATACAGAATGATTTTTCTGATTGCTGTACTTCTAAGAAGAAAGTAAATGCTTGCTTGGTCCCTAGCCCAAAAAAAATTGCCTACTAGACAGTGTGGTTTCAAAGGAATAAAACAGTATCTGTCACCTTTGCAAGAAAGCCAAATACAAACCAACTGCATAGAGAGGTGTGCCGACCTCTGCTGTGTCTTTGCAACCATTAAATGTGGAATAGAAATTTAGCACTAAGCTCTGCTCATCTCTCCTGACCCACTGCAATAATGCAAGTTTCATAAAGGGATGAAAACGAGTGAGTGAAGTCAGGATTGTCTTCAATCTCTTTTTTTTTTTTTGTCTGATCTGTGGTATTTAAAACATTTTTGCTCCTGCATTCTGTAGTATTTGGACATTAGGCTGAATTCACTGAAAGCCTGTTTAACCTCCCGTGACTGAGCCAAACAAGAGATGGGTGAGGGGTTGTTCAGTTGTTTAATCCACAGGTAAAAGTTCATGTGACAGGTGGTACCTTCGCTGAAGTTTTCTCAGGCATAGATTGAACAGATGATGACATTTCTGTTAGAGTTGCTAAAATTATTTCTGCCTTCAAAGGCATATGTGAATATCATTGACATTAAAGAAGCATCATTTATTAGAGAAGGCTACGCACAACGCTATTCCCAATTCTTGTTCTTAAGTCACCCGTGGCAGATAAATACCATCCAGAAGCAAAGCTGAAATATAATAATTCTACAGTTTTTACATTTTCAAATAACAAACATTCTTTAGACAAAAGTGACTCAATTGACACAGTTCAGGCATACGCCGTGATGGGGGTGTTGTGGCACGGGGAGCTCTAAGCTCGAGTACTTGCCCTGAGAGCCTCGAGGCAGGGCCGGGTGCTGCCAGAGCACTGCATTTCCCTCGTGTGTCCAGCAGCTGACTGCGTGTTCCAGCCAAAAATGTTGTCCGTTTGCTTTTGGAGAACATAAAATATCTTCATCCCGAAGTGAAAAACAGACTTTTTTATTTTTAATACTGTTTTTGATGGAATGAAGAAGGGGAGGATCGTTAACGAAGGACAGCAGCAAAATCTGTCGCAGCCAAGTTGCACCAGGGATAGTTATCATTCTTTTTTGGCTTAATTTAGGGGATTTAAATTTAATCCCCATCCCTTCCTTTCTGCACCTAGCCCAAAGAGACAAGATTGCAAAACAAGTGGCTCCTCAGCTATCTGTGATGTCTGGGATGAATTTTACTCCTATTTATATTCTAGACCCTTCCTCTTATCATTACATTGATTGTTTGCCTGTACAAATAATAGTAGGATGGCACTTAACACGTTTCAGCTTCTTTTAATGCTACTTAATAGTTGCAACCCAGGAGGACCTGTGACCTGCTAGTTCTTACAGGCCTTCTCTCTGTTAACTATTGATTCCCAGCACAGAGGTTAGGAGCTGATCACGTGTAATGTCTGCTCTTGATCCTAAATAGCATCGGTGAATTGCTGAGCGCTGCTAAATGGTTTTGTCTGTTTCCGAGTTGGCTGCGCTGTGCTGCGGGAGGGATTCGTTCCTCTGCACAGTTAGCTGGCTAAACCAAAGAAAGTTATTAAAACCTGAAAGCTGACATCCATCCTGTGGGAGGAAAAATGAGCTTAGCCTGCAGCGCAGCACGCTCCATTCCTTTTGGACAAAGCTGCTGGTACAGATTAATCTTTCCATTGCGCATCTCCGTGCTCATCTGCTGAGGAAGGAGAAGGGGAGTGCTGACCCTGCTCCATGCTCGCCTTTTGCAGTAAAGGCAGGCAAACACGATCCATCCCTAGAAAAGCAGGTCAACCTGCAAGACAGGGATACGCAGGCCATGGGGTCTGTTGAAAAATGCGGCGATGGCCATCGATGCTCCCATTTCCCAGCCACTAAGTGCACAGCAGGAGGTGTGGGACCTGGGGAGCTAGCATCGCTTACGTGTTGGGTTTTATGCCTTCTTTTTTTTTTAATCACTATGATTTAAAGCACAGTTGGATGGGGAGACAGGATGTATAAAACCAGTTATGTTCTCAGAGTTACTTAACTACCTCACCCAGAAGGCTGAACTCTGTGTCTCCGAGGGCTGCTTTGCACTTAAGGGGGGCTGCCCTTTGCCTAACGAAGTTCTCTGTTTCCTGCAGCTGCTGTCACTCCGAGCAGAAGCCTCTCTTGCTTTCAGGGCATCAAAGCAAGTTTCCGTGGTATGGAGAGGGGTCAGGTCAGTTACACAAATAAAGCTGCGGTGTTTGCGTGGTCCACCCACAGCAGACCCCGTTATTGCAGGAAGAGGGACAAGCAGTAACTTGGGATGGTCTAGAGCAGAAAGCTCAACGAGATAACAGTCTGCCACCACCACCAGCAGCACTGGAGATGTACAAGTGATGGAGAGGGCAGGAGATCTTTACCAGATGCTCCCAGATGTGCAGTGAGTTAAAAGCCGCCAGCATCAGGTTTTAACAGTGGGAAAACCCTCACAGTGTTTCGAGATCGACCTGCAATGCTGGGTGCACGGATGCTGGACTTGGAGGCATCCACACACAATAGTCCTTGAATCCACACCTGTGTGTTTGGGTGCTGTGGATCAGCCCCGTTGTATCGGAGGAAACCCCGTCTGTCTGAGCTCACCCGGGGATCCGCTTACACCAGCAGAGCTGCGATCCTCAGCGCCTGTCACCCAGCTGCCCTCCCTGCGGGTGCTGCTTTTATTCTTAGCAGCAGCTAATCTCTGCCGTACCCTCACGTCCAGATATGGAGCACGCAGTTTTCTTCGCGGTGAGATTTATGTGGAATGAGAGACAAATGCTGAGTGCTTTGGCGGGCTTCCCCGTGGCTTCCTTGCTGCAAATTGTCACTTTAGGATTCTTGGCTTGGCCACGCGGGTCTAAGTCTGTGATTGATAGGAGATTTCAGCCTGCCTGGTTGGATTAGAGATGCAGTGGGGCCCCACATAAGTGTCCCCTTAGCTCAGCTCAGTGGTGGCACATCAAGAGGCACAGAATTGCCCTTTTGTACAAAAAATCCCACCTTTCCCTCTGTTGTCTGAAAGTTTCTCCTTCTTCTAACGTCCTTGAGGACTGGCGGTGGCGTGCTGGTGCGAAGCTGTTAGAAAGTGCTGCCTTTCATGAATGCTGATGGGAGAAAACTAATTTGATGGATTTTTCTCATCATCTTCCCTTGTGCACGTGCCCATGCAGTCCTAAGCCTTAGAGCGACTCCTTGCATACAAAACACATCTCTTCCTTTCTTCAGGCTTATTTCTCCTAGGTTTGCCTTGTGACCAGGAATCAAAAACCACTTTGATCCCGCAGTTCTCTACTTTCGAGATTCAGCAGATTACAGCAGGTAATGTACAAAAGGTTTGGGGTTTTAATTTTTTTTTACATGATCAGACAGCCTTTTATCTCCCTGTTGCAACCTCACTCTTCCCATAACATGTGAAATGACACAAAAGCTCAGGGGACCACAGAAGCTGCCTTCCTCCTGAGGACTGTCCCCCAGGTGAGGCAGCCTCCTGGGATGAATTTGTGCTTTCTGTCCGTCCTTGCAGCGGTGGCTGCTGTGGGATGGAGCCGTGCAGTGCGAGGAATGGGGAGTAGTATGGTTTGAGCTTGCCCACGGCTGGTTTTGGTAGTGGAATCCCTTCCCGTCATTCATCCCAGAAAGGATTTGCTGAAGGTACTGGAGATCTGCTCACCAGCTCTTCCACTGAGAGCAGGTCTGGCAGAAAGGATGGCAGCCTCTGCAGGGCCGGTGCTTTATGGTTGTGCTCTCCAGTATCCTTCATTTAAAAATCTGCAAACAGAAAAGGAAGCCAAGGCTCCCCCCCTCTTCCTGCCCTCGCTGCACAACCCCTTTTTGCCACGCTAGGTGGTGGCAGCCTTGAGCTTTAAATGCTTTCAGATGTGAACCCAAAGCTCCTGGGTTTGTTTCCCCTTGTGTCAATCAGATACAATTAGCAGCACACAGAAAAGGAGATAAAATGCAAACAGAGGAAAAATAGTTTCCTCCTCAATGGCAGGAGGGGTCTGTGCAAGACGGGGTTGGTTTTTCCTCCCCACTTTTCACTCAAGTTGTGAGGTTGGGGCGAGGGGAGTCAGTTGGCTTCGCTTCTCAGCAGACGATTTGTAATCTGGTGGGGAATGAGGAATCTTCCCCCTTGTCCTCGTTCATCGTGGACAGAGCGAAAAATAGGATGCGAGCTAAAAATACTTTGGCATTTTGCTTGTGGTCTGCCTTATCTGGATGATCTCAGTGCTCAAGGGAGTCGCATCGATCTTTCACGAGCCAAGCGGGATGTGTCGCGGGGAGGTCCTGGCCCGGAGGGAAGATGCACTCAAGAAAGAGAGGAAGGGCCCTGCCAGGAGGCCAGCGGGTGAGCCTGGACTGGTTTCTGCACACTCATGTGAGCAGCTTCCATCTCCTTGCGGTCTCTAGGGCCAGCCATCATCTCCTCCTCTGCCTCCTTCTGTGCTTGACCCCAATGGTGGGGGCAAAGCCAGAAATTAGAAAAATTCAGTATATGGTTGGTGGTTGGCTTCTGAACCATCACACACGTCAGAAAACAAAAGGAAAGTAAATCTCCAGTCTCTTCTGAAACACAAAAATGAAGTAGTTGTGGGTGCCCCATCCCTGGAGGTGTTCAAGGCCAGGCTGGATGGGGCTTTGGGCAACCTGGTCTGGTGGGAGGTGTCCCTGCCCATGGCAGGGGGTTGGAACCAGGTGGTGTTGAATGTCCCTTCCAACCCAAACCATCCTTGGTTTGGGTTGACTTGGGACTCTCATCCAGACTGACAGCTGGGCTGGTGAAATTCAGGCTGTTGGGTGAAAAATACCAGATGGCTCCAACCATACTCTGTGATGCTGCTGGAAGGAAGTTGTGGGATCAGTGTTGATTTTTTCCAGGTTTAATCTGATTCTGAAGCGGGTCTTCTGGAGTGCAACTTGAACATATTTTCAGTCAAAACAAGGAGCTTTTGTTCTGGATCCCTTCCTAGGCAGGTCTCTGGGTTGAAATCAGACGGCAAGGTTGCCGCCCTTGTAGCTAAGCAGCACATGTAGGTAACTGCTGCAAGGTTCATGCTGGGTGATTTAAATATCCCTAATTACATCACTTGCTATGTCCATGTAAGTGCACAGAGGCATGGTGGAGCAGCCCCCTGGGCCCCTGCATGATCTCCTTTATGCTAAGGATTTATGCGTGGCCAGGGTTTCATAAAACGCCTTCAGGGCATCTTGGGTGGAGCTTTGTCCCCTGTGAGGTTCCCGAATGATATCAGAGGAAAGAAATCTCGACAGGTTTGTTCCCATGGGAAGGTGTTGGGAGCAGTCAATCGTTATTAATTAATTTCCTAAGTGCGGGATTGCGGGAACGGGAGAGCCCCCTCCTGCGGCCAGGTTGAAGCTGCCCTGTTCCTTAACTCCCATAAAGGCTCACCGATGGCCGCGTCCATGAGGGGCTACCAGTAGCCTTATTCTTCATCCTGAGCGTGTGTGAGTGGTGGCTGATGGGTGTGAGAGCTCGCTGTTATTCCTGCCCGCACCAGCCTGCACCCACAGGGATTTTCCTTCACTCTGTTTGCACAAGAGGGACTTTCACAGGTCCCAGGCATCGTAAAGTATCTGCCGGTGTCACAACCTGGTGATCAAACCTTCACAGAAGTCCTGTGCTTATCCATCCCCTCACTAGTCCATTCCCCCACGAGCAGCTTCACCGTCCCTCGACAAATGCAGCAAGGCAACGTGGCACAAAACCAAAGACGACAGCCCTCAGCCACGGTGCTCGGTGAGAACAAGCCGGGCCCCCTGGTGCTGCCCTATGTCTCTGGGAGGGAAGTGGAGGTGCTGTGCAGGGCATGGCAGCAGGGGACAGCCCACGATGTCCCTTGGAGGTCCTGCTCCGGGCACTGGCAGCCTGGCTTGCTGCTCTCCTGCTTCTCCCCTTCATCGCGCCACTGTTTCCCTGCTCCCTTTCTCCTTTTCTCCCCCTCTTTAAGGTTTGTTTAAGTGTTAATGCTCAGCTCCTCCTGGCAGCAGTTTTAGCAGGACCCACTGTGCCTGCCAAACTCCAGCAAAGGCAGGTTTCATCCAAGAAATGCTATTCCCAGGGATTTGGAAACCCAGAGCTGTGCACAGGCTCTGGCAGAAGGGAGAGAAAGTCGCTTGGCACAACTTTGGGCGGTCAAAGCCCCTCAGAGCAGCTGGAAGATAGCAGAGGGACTTTGTCAGGCTTTGTTTTCTTTTTTAATTGTTAATTAAGATATCATCACTGATGAAGTCAAACAGTTGTTTAAATCATCTTTTTTTTTTTTTTTCTTAACAACAACAGTGAAGCCGATTTCCCACAGAATTTCCCGTTTGTTCTTTGCTTAGCACTCTCGCTCAAAATGCCCTCCGTCTGGTATTAATCATAGCCACAGATTTCTAAACAGCTTCATCTCTTGGAACACGAGTTTGGGGGGAAGGCTGAGTTCTAGGACAGATGACAGAAATATTCCTATGCCTTTTAAGAGTAATTAATTTGTACTAATTCTTACAGCAGTATGAAAGCAAAAACGAAGGTTGCGTAGCAGAAGATAAAAATATGAACATGTAAAAATAAAGGACATAAAAATACATGCTGGCCATGGAGCCAAGCACCTCCGCTGCCACAAGGTCTTCCAGGGGCTGGTGCAGGTCCATGGGGCAGCGGTTCCTGAGGGCGCATGGATGTGGTGGGTGCTGCTCGAGGGTCCCCTTGGTGGCTTTTCTTCATCTGTGGAGGTGAAGGGAAATGCCCAGCAGGTACAAGTGGGCACAGCCAGGGTTTTTGTGCTGCTCACCTACGTCACCTCGTTCGCTGCCCTTTTTGCTTCCTGATGTTATCACAGTCCTCCAACCTGCTCCACAAGCATCATCAGCAGGTCCTGGGGAGCTCAGCTCAGCGGCAGCCCCCATTCCCTGGTCGTTCGTTCCCCACTTTGCGTTGTCGCAAGCATTCATGTGGCCAAACAGCTCACAGCATCCTGCCCACCAGATGCCAACTGGTTTATACTCCATTGGCAAACCAAACTTTCTACCTGCAGACTGGTAAAGCTATAAATGGCTGGGACCATGGGGACTGAACTTCGTTATGGTCTCTTGGAGGTGCGCCCGCTCCAGCGAGGCAAGGCCCAGCCATGTCGGGGCTGTGGCCACAGCCACCAGCAGCTGCCAGCATGGCATTAAACCCAGTCTGAGAGAGACACTGTGTGTTTGAGGCCCAGTTTGCTGTTCCTCTGCCCCACGAAGGCTTGCAGTCATGCTTTTGCTATGCCCCCTGCTTTTTAGGTGCAGTGTGAGGACCTCTCGCTACTTCTGGCCTTGCAGCAGGCCCGTCTGCCTGGGGTTCAGCCCGCCTCATTAAGGGCTGTGGATTCAGCCGGGGGGAACTTAAAAAAAAGAAAACCCACACGCATCAACCTATTTCACCTATTACTGGGTGAGTAAGCAGGGCTGAGGAAGCCCCAAAGCTGTGTAAAAGGAAGCAGAACCGTGACAGAAATGGGATGTGGCTGTGACTTGAGGAGAGGTTTTGGCAGTGAGTAACGCTGTGAATGCCGCCCGCTTCTGGGAGGTTTGGTATTCACAAGGTGAATTTACCAGTGAAATCCCATGCAGTGACTGTTCCCTTGTTGCTCTTTGCTGCCTTGCCCGTGGAAACTCCATCTTTCACTGCTCCAAGCTTTCACTAGCTGCTCTTGCTGCTGGGGAGCTTGGATCAGGAGACGATGGCCTCAGATTTCTGTCCAGAGCTCTCCCACCCAGACAGAGAAATAAAGCCACTGAGCAGGATGGAAAATCCTTTATTTTTATTGAGATATTATTATTTGGGAAAGGTGATAACATTCAGGTGTTTTTAAGCACTGAAGTGTGGGTGCCATCACCAGCAGCAACAGCAGAGGTGGGTGCTCAGAGAGGACGTAGGGCTCCTGCCTCCCCCTCATGGAGGTGTAGGCAAACAAAATTGGTTGTAGAAACTTTGGGAGAAGAAGGTCCCGAGAGAAAAGGATGGGGCTTGGGAGGAAGAGGAAGACGCAGGACTTGGTGGCAATGCAAGAAAGAAGACTGAAAGCCACCCCTGGGCACTTTGCCATTTCATGTCTCCACCTGAGCATCCCTGGCACGTCTGGGACCGCTGGGGAACCGCTCCTGCAAGCAAAGCCCAGGCACGTCTCCGAGCCCTGATTCCAGCTGTATGTACAGATCTCCCCAGCCTTTGCTTAACAACCTTTATTGTACAGTAGAAAGAGGAAGGTCTACCCATAAAGATTGACTTTGATCTTTGCTTTCAACCATTCACCAGGCTTCAATTTTCCATGTGCTTAAACATTTGGCTTAGCTACTGCTACAATTTTCTATCACGGTGCATAAATTTAAGACTATTTCTGCTTGTATCTGAAGTTTTACCATTTCCTCTTCTCGGAGGAGGTCACATCCTCTAAACCCCAGGAACACTGCAGTGAAGAGAGAGCATCCTCGGTGTGATATTTGCTCAGTTTCAGGCCCCTCATCTGTGCCCAGCTCTTGCCCACATCAGACAACCACTTTTATCTGAACTCAAAGCTCACCAGGGAAAGGAGGAAACAGAAAAAGAGAAAAATAGCATCAGTTCTGTAATAAGACAAATCACTGTTGTCACGTTTATTTGTCTCCATAACTGGAAGAAGTTCTTTTTATAGGCTTATTATTTTAGAAACAGCGAACGATGATGTGTCTGCCCTCTACGCGCAATGCCCAGCAGAAGAGTGTGCCACTACATGCGTCACGTACCACACATGCCAGGTTCATGTTTGATTTTAATTTACTGCTTCTGAGGGGGTTCAGTGCCTCCCTTTTGGGGATTAGTCTGATCAAGCAAAGATTATTGTTGGCTCTTTCCCTGGTAGGCAGCCACCATCACCATAATTTTTCGAGTTGCTCCCATATAAAAAAATCCACAACAAGCTTCACGCTTGTAGAGCACTGGTGGTAGCTGGTACTTTTCCTCTTTCAAAATAACTGCTTGGAGGAAAGGTTTTTGTTTGGTTTCTTAGGCTTTATGCAGTTACTTATTTTAGGCTGCTTTATTTAGCTTATATTTTTGTTCCTTGTATTGAGCCAAAATTTTTCTTTTCTCGAGTTCGTTTCAGTACTCCTGGCTATCTCACTAGTACCATCACAGCCACTCCTTCCTTGACATTTAGGTTCTCCAAAGTTTCATGACTAATCACCTCATTCCCTTCCATAGTTGTCATTGTACCAAGTTATACATTTCAGATATTTTCAAGCATGGATTCAGCAGGGAAAATTAAATACCCCTTAAGGCTTTCCTGGACTTGAGGCACCTGTACCCAACACAGGATACCCCCCGTCCCCCTTAGAGCAAATACTTCCAATCTTTGGCTTGCTCCCTGTCTCCTGGCAAAATCACTATGGAAAGTCTGAGGAGGAAGATGTCTGGGACACGGTGGCACCAGAGGAAGCTGGATTTATTCACTACAGCAGGAAGGGCAATAGAGACGCAGACAACGTCCAGGACAATGCCCAAGATACCAGGTGAGACAGCTGCTCCAAATACTGGGTTGCTGGGAAAACAGAAACGTAGTCAAAAAAATACAGATGTAATATTTATTTTTATATTTGGGATGGAATCAAGCGCTGGAAAAAAAAAATCTTGGTCGGTATACCCCTATCTACATCCATCACACTCTGTTTTTCTGCCAATGAAAGTGGCCTGAAAGCAGCCTTTCAGATTCCAGCTCGTGCCTTTACTAAGGCACCTCAGCAGTAATGAACTCACAGAAATTAACACCCCTGCAGGCTACTGCTCAATCTGTGATAGAAAGCAGTGGAAGATTACACCCGGAAAAGTTCAAGAGAAGAATGGGATAATTTGCCCACACAAGAAGTTACTTCTAGTCATGGGCTTTCTGAGGTTGCTGTACACCCCGAAGCTATTGGAATTTTATCCCTCAAACATGAAAGAGATAATAAAAGCAAGATCCTCTAATTATCCTTTTTTTTTTTTTTTTCACTATAATCCTGTTTAAGACTTAAGCTGACTTGCTGTCCCTGACAGTCTGTGAAACTCTCACAAATAACATTACTCTGCAATAAATATATTTCCCGTACACACATAACATTACTCCGCCAAAAACCCTTCTCCTGTGACCCATTTTTACAATGTGCCACCTTTCAGGTTTGCCGAGTCCTCATGCAGGACAGGAGTGAGCAGCAACCCATGCAGCACCTTCACAGTCCTTATTATTTTCTGCTTTTCTGTTTTGCTCCCTTTGAATGCCTGACGAGCTGAGATCCCCAGGATATCCCGGGCAGAGCTGACGTTATGTACTGGCACCAGGCACATTTCTGCAGAAATCGGCTCTGCAGGGAGCGCTTTCTCACCAGGCCCTCTAACGAGACGGGTGTTTAACCCTGCCTCTGATAAATGGCTCCCTCCAAGCAGAAGGGGCTGCAGAGGATCAGCATCCAAGACACTGAGCAGCCCCCGGTGTTAATTAACCCCCCGCAGGCAGATCTCTGGTTTACGTGGCTGCCATCGGGTGAGCCCTGGCTGGGAGCCCTTCACTCGCTGCCTTGCCAGCATTTAGAAGAGCCCTTGGCAGCTCTGCCCCACCAGGATGGCTTTCCTTGGGAGCAAATTCAAGCGGCTTCACCTGCTCAGCTGCAACGTTGCATGGGGGCAGAGAAACTGGGAGGCAGCTGCAGTGCACCGGAGAGCAAGAGTTGGTCTGTGCTCTCTTTAGAAGTGAACTTCAGTCCTGCTTCCCTTGTTCTAGCCTCTTTTTTTTTTTTTTTTTTTTTTTTTTTTTTTTCCTGGATTTGTTATTCCGTAGGAAAATCAGGCCTGAGAGGCTGCATTCCCCACATGGCATTGGCACTCGCTCTTTTTTCCTTTCATTTGATTCCTCTTTTCCCAGACATAAATCAGAATACTCTGATTTCTCTCCAGAGCTTTCCCCTCCGCTGCTTTTAATATATATTTTAAAGCACATTTTAAAACGTTCATCATCACAATTGTAAATCCCGACATTAAGGCTGGAAGGCTGAACATTATCCTAACAGAGCCTGCCCTGACTGCGGAGGGTTTTGGAGATGCCAGGGAGGGCAGTTGGTTTGTGGTAAGGAGATAGAAATATTCAACGTGCGCCGCTGAGATCAGATCTGAACAACAAAAAGCAGGATAACAAGCCTGGTCCAAACAAATTTAACATCTTTTTGATAAAATCATCTGTTTTGCTGTCTCGTTTAAACATTACAAGCCTGGCAAAAGGGTACTCTCTCTGTACAGTAAATTGCCTCAAGTCCAACGCAAGGTAACAACACAAGGCCACGGTCATCAGACCTGGTAGGTCAAAGCTTTGCCCAATATCACAATGCGGCAGTGGAGGGAAGAAGCCTCCAAAACTAGAACACGAGGAAACGGTCTCAAGTTATCCCAGGGGAGATTTAGATTTGATATTAGGTATAATTTCTTCACAGAGAGGGTGGCTAAGCACTGGAACAGGCTGCCCAGGGAAGTGGGGGGGTCCCCATGCCTGGAGGTGTTCAAGAGACGTGTGGACGTGGCACCGAGGGACATGGGTTTGTGATGGGACTCGGTAGGTGAGGCTGATGGTTGGTCCTGGTGATCTTGAAGGTCTTTTCCAACCTAGGTGATTCTGTGATAACCATGTTTTCTAAGCTTTCTTCTAATGCCTTATCCAGTCATTCTGAGCGGACCAACAGCCCAAATTTTCACACACTGTGCAGTCAGGAAGGTGATATTGGTAACATCTGAAGAACACGTTGCCTCGAGCTGCACAGGAAGGCCAGCGTAGGGTTAGCGATTTCCTGTGTTGTTGCCTATTGCAGTGCTGTGGGAACAGACCTGGGAGGCTGGGAAACAGAATTAGGGAGTCAGCCTGGGGCAGTGGGCAGGAAATGGGGCTGGGAGACACACTCGGCATGAAGCCCTCCTGCTGCAGCTCTTCTCCCAGGTCTGTGGACGCGGCGTTCATTGCCAGTGAGTCACCGCAGCTGGACATCGTGAGTGTGGCTCCATCTATGGGAAGCAGTAAAACACTGCAATAACCCCAGAACTTCTCGAGCGAGTTGGTGTCCCCATCCTTTCGGCCCAAAAGATTGGGGGCAACCTTCAACTTTTCTTGGGAACCACAGCGCATTTTGATCACGGGACTTTTGAGTCAAGGAGTCTGTGAAGCGCCGTGCTCGCTACGGTGAAGGTTTTCCTATCTGTGTGGAGCACAACCTGGAAGCCAGAGCCTTAAGTTAATAATTTATGTCTTCTTTGACAGAAGACACTGCAATTATTACAGTTGAACTCTGATATCATTCCACACACTTTTTTACATGCACTTACCACTTCCTCAAACATTTTTTTTTTCTTAATCACAAATTCTTGTGCTTTCTGTTTGCCAGAAAGAAAAGGATCTTTCCTTTTGAATCTTCCAAAAATTCAATCGCTTTTGCCCTCCCTTTCCTATATGTTACTATTTCTCTGAGCATTTGACCACACCAAATCCTTTTTTTTATTTTTATTTTGAAAAGGAGAAAGGCAGACATTAACAGACATACCTTGGTGTTTACCAAACTGAAATGGCTGACCCACTTCAAACAGAAAACCCTTACTGTGATAGAAGAAATGGTTGTCTGTAATGCTTTGAACATGGACATCAAACTACTTCTCTAAGAGGTTTATGTCCTCTCTTCTTTCTCAAAATGCGTTTGTACCACGGGAATTACAGGACAGCAATCAGCAATTGATGTGCAGGACGTGGAAAATGAGAATGACACCATGCGAAGAACATGATTCAGTTAAAAATGTGCGTGTGGCTGGCCTCTCTGAAGGCAAGGAATCATGTCAGACGTTTCCTCCCATCGCCTCTTATTCTTGCTTGTCAGGACGTGATTAAACACGACTGAGAACATACCATCCCCTCCTAGTTTTACAACACACAGCAGTGTAAACACAGCAGGACTCTGCTCTCCAGTAGGAGCCCAGTCTCCAGCCTCCACAGCCCACTCCTCCTCCTCTGCACCCTAATACATGTACCTAAACTCCAGTACCTGCTTCTGCACCCTCCTCTTCCTCTCCCTGCCCATCCCTGCAGGCTCACCCTCCTCATCAACCTCTGCCCAAGCAGCCTGAGAGAGAAACGTGGGCTCTGTAGGCTCTGGCGCGAGGCCATGCAGAGATCTTCTGAGCTCCTGTGATCGAGTGACTGGCAGTACTGTCTGGCACAAGAGCTCATCTGGCCTTGATGCAGGCAATTCTGGCCCAGCAGAAGCTCTCTGTGTGCATCTTGCCAGAGCTGCTGGGGGAAAAACACCACAGAGGTGGCTTCCCTTGCAGCCCAGGTCAGTGTCTTGCAGGAGCCTGGCCATGGCGCCCATTTTGTGGCCCATGCAAACCTCTGGAAAATTTGGGATCTGCTGAGCTGCTAAGATGCGTGTAACCACTCAGTAGTGAAGCTCACAGAACTCATTCATTGCAAAATTGGTTATGTATATATTTTAAGCCGGATCAGCTCGCTGTGCCCACCAGGATCTCTCCTATTTCATTTGTCCACCAGCACAAGGCAAGACAATAAATGTTCTTAGGCACGTTCCGAGTTGTTGGGTCATTGAGGTTTCTTTAATAGCTTACAGTTTTACGCAGAGTCATCTTTAAATGGCTGAAGGCCATTCAGGCTTTAATGTTAAGCTGAGTGTTGAGCCATTTTAAGAACTTTATCTTTAGAAACACTCTTAGGGACACCTTTTAGCTTTGTTCTCTTTTGGTGCTTTTTTTCCCGCACTCCTTGTGCTTTTCTTTAAAGAGAAATGAAATCTAAATGCAAAACTGTCAGTGATGACTAAGACATCAAGCCTGGAAAATCAAAACATTTCTGTGCAAGACTCCGAGCCCAGTTGCTCAGGGTAGGCACCCAAAAGTAACTTGATTTTATGATTCTGCAGCTGAGTTCAGAACCACGCTAGGTTGGGTTCTGCTGCATTCTGTTATACTTCACTGCTGGTTTCTTTGCTGAATGTAAACGTTCATCTAGCATTAAATCAAATGGGAGACATTTAATATACTTGATGTGCTTCCCTAACAAATAGCACAGACTGTTCTTACTCCTGTGTTCATAAAATATGAATTTAGTTCATTCATTATGAATTTTAAGAAAACTGAAAGCTACCGAAAATAACAAACGGGCCTTCCAAACTAAAACGAAATACGGCTTATATGTAATACGCATCCTTCACTTTTGATTATTCCTGCTGAAAACAATAAGCTTTTACGGGCAGGCATATTTCTTTCTGTTTTTCTCCACTGTATGTTTATCAAGGTCTGTAAATACCCTTGGAAATCTGCAGTAGTAGATACTGAAAGCAATCAGTAGTATGCAGAGTAGGTAAATCAGCAGAGGCGTTAATAAAGTAATGAAACCTAATCTCAGAAATGAAGGGAATGATTTCCATCTTTTAAATGTTCATCTGCTTGAAGGAGGATATGGCTAGGCGAGCGGCTTGTGAATATGAAATCCTGGCATGGCTGCGAGCTCTGCCATCAATTTGTGGTACGCATTTGGGCACATCATTTCTCCCTGTGCTGTAAACAGACCCATTAACGTGGATCCTGAGCAAATGATTTCAAGAACAAGCAAGGCACTGCTGTTGGTAATACTGGGAATGTAAACCAAAAAGACAACCAGACTTTGTAATCTGCTGGGGGCATTTCTCTCAGACCCCTGATGTGCTGTTCTTGGGGAACACAGGGGAGAAGGCAGGTAAATGTGCCTGGCTTGTCGTTCAACCTGGGGCTCGCAGAAACACCACCGTCCATGGGAACGGTGCACATTTTGGGCTTTCCTCTTTTGCCAAGCTGCCTCAGGAGGGCTAACCCTGCCGAGGAGCATGGCAAGGGGTTACGTGAGGGTGGAGATTTTTAACTGCCTACTTCACGTGCATTGCTGTGTGGCTATATCATGGATATATCGTGGTAATAGCATGGTTATAGCATGGATATATCACGGTTATATCACGGTTATATCATAGTTATATCGTGGTTATAGCATGGTTATAGCATGGATATAGCACGGTTATATCACGGATATATCATGGATATATCACAGTTGTATCATGGATATATCACGGTTATATCATGGATATATCATGGTTATATCACGGATATATCACGGATATATCATGGATATATCACGGTTATATCATGGTTATGATTAAGGAGGTATTGGGGAGGCATTGGGGAGACAAGGACAATCCCCAGACATGGACTGTATATCTCGAAACAAGACACTGGAACTCATGATAAGGAAGCGGCAGACGGACAGAGAAACAAACGTAAGGACTATAAATCTCAAAACTGGACATTGGAATTCATTATAAAGATACAACAAACGGAAGAATTAGCAACAACCAGCTCTTGCAATTAAGAAACCTGCCAATTCAGCAGATTCCTGACCAAAGGTGAAAAGTACACTGTGAGGAAGACTCGGGGTCTTCCTCCCAAAGACCCCTGCCCACGTCCCAAAGACCCCTGCCCACAATTCTTGGGAGGCTCTATGCAGGCGCAAGGTGCCAAAAGGCTAATTAGCATAAGAAGCGAGGGAAGGCGGGGATAGGTAATGCATATGTATAGGTGCTTGTAGAATATTGATAGATTGATTGTATAAATTCAAGACTGTTTTCCGCTTTAGGTATGCACGATAGGTGGAGAGATCCCCCGTGCATCCAGCGCTGCAATAAAGAATATACCACTTAAAGGAATTTCGGCTTCGATCTTTGAATCAGTTATATCATGGATATATCATGGATATATCACGGTTATATCATGGTTATATCATGGTTATATCATGGATATATCACGGTTATATCATGGTTATATCATGGATATATCATGGATATATCACGGTTATATCATGGTTATATCATGGATATATCATGGATATATCACGGTTATATCATGGTTATATCATGGATATATCATGGATATATCACGGTTATATCACGCCCCCCGTGCCTCTGCCTACTGGAGGGGACCACGAGGGGCTGCCTCGCCCCTGAGGCACCACTGCTGCACCCTCGGGGCGCGGAGGTGCCCCCATTTTGTCCCCCCCCCCCCCCATTTTTTTGTTCCCCGCTTGGCTCTGCCCCCATTTTGATCCCCCCTCCCCCCACGGAGGGCGGCGCTGGCCCTTTAAGAGCAGCCCCCTCCCTTCCCCACCCCGCCTCACCCTCCCCTCCCCAATGACATCACCCCCTCCTCCCCATTGGCCCTCACCCCTGTCACTCACCCCCCTCCATCCCCGCCCCCCTTCCCCTTCGCCCTGCCTCGGGCCCGTTAGCTTCCCCGGGTGCTCCCCTCTCATTGGCCGCCCGCCGTGTCGCTCACCCTCCCCTCTCCGCGCTGATTGGCGGAGGCGGGCGCAGGCCGGGCGGCGGGGGGCGGGCGCTTCCGCGGTTGCGAGGCGCCGGGCGGCGGCGGCGAGGCCGGGCTGCCCGCGGGGGGGGGGGCGCGTGCTCGGCGGCGGCGGCTCCGGCAGGGGCGGGCGGGGCCGGGGCGCGATGGAGCCGTGAGCGGTGAGTGCGGGACGGCGGCACCGGGGGGCGGGCGGGCGGGGGGGGAGGGGGCGCCGCACAGCCCCCCCAGCACCCTCAGCGGGGAAAAAAAAGGAATAATTATAGGGTTTTGTGCTGGGTTTGGCCGGTTTTGATGGGTTTTGCCCCGATTTTCACGCGCGGGGGCGGTGGCGGAGGCGCCCCCCCCCCCCGCCCCCTCAGGCAGCTCACGCCCCCTGCCAGGCTGGGTTTTAGCCCAAAATAAAGGTGGGGGGCGGGGGGGTGCCGGGGGGGCGGCCCTTTGTATGGCCCCGCTCGCTGGGGGGCTCCCGACCCCCTCTATAGGGCGCCCACCCCCTCCTATAGGGTCCCCACCCCCTCTATAGGGCGCCCACTCCCTCTATAGTGCTCCCATCCCCCTCTATAGGGTCCCCACCCCCTCTATAGGGCCCCCCGAGCCCTTATTGCTGCCCAGGTGCCCCCCCCCCCCCTGCTGGGACCCCCCCGCCCCAGCAGTGTCCCATGGGGTCGGGATGCCCCCCGGCGGGTTTGGGTTTGGGGTTTGGGGTCCTGGTCGGGCTCTGTGCCCTTTTGCCGTCCCCGCAGCGCCAGGGGCTGGCTCCTGGAGGGGCACGGTCGCCTTCCCTGGGTGGTAAGTAGGTTTTGAGGTCTTAACGTGCTGCGGGGTGAAGCTGTAGCTGCTTGGCGGGGTCTGGGGAGCCAAAACGCAGCTTTGATTTCTTGGTAAGACCCAAAGACGCGGCTCTGAGCGTTCAGAGAACGTAAAACGTGGGTATTTGGGGCCAAACGTGGGTATTTAGGGCCAAACGTGGGTATTTGGGGCCAAACGTGTCCATCCAGTTGATTCTAGCTCAGGCCTTGAGCGAGCTCTGCTGCAATTCCCCCTTTAAATTTGCGTGTGACGCTCAAGGTGAGTTAACCCTGCCTTAGTGCACTTACACAGAGGCTTCCAGCACGTGTGTTGGTTTTACTGCCAGGTAAATGCACGCTTCCAACACCGATTTCACAGCGTACCCGGCTGCTCGCACAGAAAACATCAGCAGGTTTCAGGAAAGACACCGCCGAGATCCGTCCCGTAGCGCTGCCGGCCGTGCGGTGCCTTTGGGTCTTCATCAGCCTTTCTAAAAATACTTTGGTTGCTTCTGGATAGGAAATGAGGGGGTACCCGTTCGTTGTCATTCGCTGCAGTCGTTATAGCAGTGAGCTAATAGTTGTGATTAAATCGAGGCTAATAATAGATTTAAACATAAGGGTGTGATCCGGAGCTGACTGCGAGCTCCTTTTCTGTTCTTTAGATCTGGGCTTTCTGCTGAACGGAGAGGGAGGCTCAGTAAATGCCATAAGCTTTTCACAAGCGGGCGAATTTGCTCTCCCTAATCAGCAGGCATTAACTTGCCTCACTCGTAATTTAGATACCAAATGTGAATTGAGGAAAACAGAGTGAAATACTGCCAGGTGGGGCTCCTTGGGCACCGCACCGCTCCGTACGAAATGTAAGTGGTGCTTTGTGGGCTGATTCCTGCAGCTGCAGAGGCAGCTTTCGTTTCCATTCAGCTGAGGCTGAAACGTCCCCGCTCTGATACGAGTGCGCGGGGAAAAGAAAACACCGACAACCAAACGCAAAAGTCCGTAGGCAGCAAGCAGATCACGAAATAAAATGCAAAGGGAGGGAGCACAGAAGACGTTTTTACGTGGGGCTAAGAGGATATGGCAGCTGCCCAAAAGCATGCTCCTAGAGTGCTAACTTTTCTTCCCCTTCAATATGCAATTCTGGGCAACTCTTGGGTTTGGGGAGAAGCGCTTGCTTGTGATGGTGAAGCAGCGTTGATTTTTGTAGAGCCTTTCACCTTGGAATCTCCAGGTGAAATGTGCCTTTGGGCAATCAAAACAGCCCGTAATTTAATAAAAACAAACAAAAAAAAGCCCTGCTGGATTTCCTTCACCACGATTCCCCTGCTGTGTGGGGTGTATGGTGGGGGGAAAAAGGGGGCTGTTACTAGATATAGGGGAGGCTTGGAGCAAAAAGCTTTGGGTGTTAGAGTAAGAGCAGATCCGTTCTTGGCACGTGCCAAAACGTTATCACGAGATTAATTGTTGTGCTCATTCGCAATGTGCAAGGTTTTTACCCCAAAAGCACAATTCCCAGTCTTCTGTCTTCACTCGGTACACTCAGCCGGCCTTCCTGTGCTCGGGATGACATAATCTGCCTGTCTCGTTATCTGTTTACTTCTGGTAACTCAGAGTTATGAGTAAGATCCCTTTTGAAGAGTACACTTAATTTCTTCTGCTTAAAAAGAGGTAAGGATTAGCGCATCCTCCTGCAGTTACGCAAGGCTGTGCCTTTAAAGAATTTTTATCAGCCGTGTCCTGAGGGTCAGTGTCTTTTTCCTGAGAAACTGTTGAAGAGGAAGCGGAAAAAAAAGCAACTGTTCAGCAGTCTGAAACCGTCAAACACCTACTCTGGGAAAGCCAAATGTAATTATTTCCTGCTGGACACATTGCTGAGCTGAGACTGAAGGCAGAGGATGTGGTTACACAGACGTTTCTTTTAGTATTGGGGCTGTCTCGAAGAGCTCGTATTCCCATCTGCTTTTTGTATTATTATTTTTTCCATCGTGTGCTGTCACCTCGGCAGGGACGGTGTCTGTGGGGTTGGGAACCTGATTTTTAATCGCTGTGCTTTCTGCTCTGCCCCCAGCCCCAAAATGAAAGCTAGGGGAGGGGAGAAGGAAGGCGTAAATGGAGCAGAGGGGAGGGAGTGCAGAAGCTGGTCGGTAAGTGCTGGGGCTGAAAGGAGCATTTTTTGGAGCCTAAAACTGTCCCTGGGAGTCCTCTTTTACGCACGTGCATCAGATGGATGCGATGGACGGGGCTGTGTCAATTCCCAGCCTCTGGTTCCTTTGTCAAACGCTCCCCTGGCGCTCCAGGGAGATAACGGGAGGTTGGTGTGTGCGTTTTGCCTCCCCTCCTCTGAGTGCTTTATGGAGTGCAAACACGGCTGAGTGGCTCCTTCAGGGGAAACGGATGGCATCGGGGGGAGGACGGTTTGCGTTCCCGGGTTTAGGTTTGTCACGGCGGGCGGCCGGGGCGCTGGGATGTTGAATCGCAGGTCGTCCTTGTGGAGGGCAAACCATGCGTGCAGCTTGCACAGGAGCCTGCCATCAATCTGATCCAGCGGTTGCAGACATTAAGAAACAATGCCGCTCGCCGGAGCTCAATTTTCTGTGAGCCTTTTCTGTTTCTGATCCTTATTTTCCATGCAGCTAAATCTGAGCTTGTCGCCGCGCAAGGTGCTGCAGTTGTCTAAATGATGCTTTATGTTTAACGAGTCGAAGCGATGAATTCAGCTTCTGCGGCAGTCCTTGCCCCCTTCCTCTCCCCTTTTCTCTTGGCGGTGTGCAGTTTCTGGTGTGAAGAAGTATTTTGGATGTAGGCACGCTGCCACATCGATAGCATCTCCGCATGAACGTGAAATTTAACGCACAGTCACCAGTCCTCTCAAATCTCGCAAGCTGAAGGCTGAGCTTCTAATTGGGGGTTTCCTTTTGTGCCTTAACCTCGTGCCATCTCTTTGCCTTTGCTCTCCCACCACAAACTAGCATGTCAACTACTTCTACTTACCCTCCTTCATGAAGCTGTGCTCCCTCTTTCAGCTCCTTTTGGCCCTGCCGATCCAGAAAAGCAGGGTTTTTGTGGAGCACAAGGAGCGTGGTGGCTGCTGCTGCGTGCACCGGCACGTTATTTGCCAACAGCTGAGCGGTGGGGGCTGCCTCCCAGCAGGTTCCCAACTCAGGGAAGTAAGAATTTGCTCCTGGACACGCTCAGGAACTGCTGCTGCTGTCGCCTGTGCTCGCCGTGGGTGCGTACCCAAGCGTGTGTGTGTCACAGACAGGAGCCGCTGGCGTAAAGCAGTGCAGAAAATTCTTGATTTTCCTACCCTCCAGCGAGGCACATAGATGTGCGGAGTGCACCTTGTCTTCAGAGTCCCTTCATGGTAGGGAGATGGAAATAGGATATCTACTTTTGAGAAATCAGTTCTGGTTCGGGACAAGACCCTACATCACAGATTGTTTCACCCCAAAATGATTGCTTTTCATCCCGAAATGATTGCTTCCTGTGACGCGGGGCGTGCAGGGCTCGTGTACTGCACTTCCTTGAGTTCTGCCCCGTCTGTGGCTAAGCAGAGACGCTCAGGGTATGTTTTCACTGCACGATTGATCCATGCAGTTGACACCCTGTTTAGCTTTACTCAAATGAGATCATCCTTTACACACAGCCATACCCATGTTATGATGAACTCATTCTTTCTGCAACTGTTTATAAGTGTGAAGGTACAGAGCTGAGCTAAATTCGGACGGGATTCACTTTCTGTCTCCTGCCGGGGAACTTTCCCTTCCTTTGTCAGGAAGCTGCTGGAGAAGCCCTGAAGTGCTCTACTTGGATGATATCTTTAAAAAATATATTATTTTTGGTTTTGCCCTCTCTTCTGGTCGTGTAACAGTACAAGAAGTTTCCCAAGAAAATGTAATGGCAGCCTGTATTTGTATTTTGTCTTCCATTGGGTAGGGAGAGGGGTTTCTCTGAGTGGTCGGTAGGGCCAGGTTAATGTTAACCCTGACATAACCCTAAAACCCTAACTTCTCTCTAAATTCTCCCTCTCCCACCCAGTCAGGCATGCTTTATGGCAACACCTCGAGCTTGAACCTCTTGAAAGCCTCCGTCTGAGAGGCAGCGTGGCTGCTAAAGACGTGCTGTGAGCTGTGCGCTGCCGTGTTCAGAGCAGGCTCGCGAATCGTGCCGGGGTGGCTGCGTGCTGTTCAGACGTGCTCCAGCTCCCCCAGTCACCAGCGAAGGCAATAAGCCATGGTAATCACTGGAATCGCAGCCATTTGGCTTGAACGTGTAAACACTGGCATGTAAACATTTCCATTGGATGGAGGAGTTTATCAGCGAGATGAGACTTCTGCATTTCTCAGAGATGACACTGTTTTTTCTTCCGAAAATCTAGGACAGTCGAATTTTCCTGCGTTGACTAGTCAGAGGAAGAAGGAGGACTGGAGGAGTGTTTTCATTGTGCTAGGAGCAAAGAACAGCTAAAGCAGCTTAACTGGGGAATTTTGCCAGAAGATGCCTCAGTTATCAGGTTAATCTTTGCTCGTTGGCTGCAGTGGAGAAGGAGCAGTGAGGAGCTCACCTTGCCATTACGGTTGTAAGGCAGTCTTGGGAAGTTTTGGTAAAGTTGGACGTGATAATTTAAGCTGGATTGAAATTTCAGGGGATGACTGGATAAGGGTAACAATAAAGCAATTATACCTGCAGCATCTCTTACCTGAATGGTGCACACGTTAGAAAAAAAGTTGCTGACTGTCCGTGCCCGTGGCAAGCCAGTGTACGGCCCGCGTAGGGTTCTGATGACTAAACAGGCAATTGTGTGTTGCAATGCTTTAACCACCTGCTAGGATTGAGCAGGGACTTCCTTGACAAATAGAGCTGGAAGTTTTATAGTTGGCCTTTTATTGTCCAGGATATCTGGAATAAAACTACTTCCTAGTAGAGGAAGAGAGATGAATGTTGTGTGCTTGTGTGATACACAGTTAGGGACCAGCCAGCAGAAATCTTCAAATGAAACCCATCTCTTAACTTGGCCACACCTTCATGTATGAAAAGTCTTTTCAGGGTACCTGGGTCTCCAGTAATAGCCAAATAAATCCCATTCAAACCAAACAATACCAAAAACCTGGAGTAAAGATTTAATACATAGATAAATTTAACTCATGCACTTACAGTCTGTGATTAAAAAGAAATAAAAGCTGCCACACAAGCCAACATTCAGTATCTAAATTTTGATGCTATATGCTTACTGCTGTCAGGAGAATGCTGCAGCAAAATGGCATGAAAAAGCATTTTTCATCAGGCAGTTGTTTACTATCCTTGTAGAAGCCTTCCCTTCACCTCTTGAGGCTTTAAAACCGAGACATTTTTGTCCTTAGTTTTTAGGAAATCTAAGATTTATTTGTATCAGTTTTTTAAATCCCTTCTCCTACAGATTGTTAATTGGATGAGGGTTGACCAAGTGGATGTGCAGTTAGTTACCTGTATCAGTGAGCTCCTTCAAATTTTGTGAAACTCTGACTTTCTGAGCATCTGTGGTCATTCTTTGCCCAGTCTAACTGGTGAAATTGGTCTCATCCCGTCAGATCTTGGTGTCGTATTCAGCTCTTCCCTCACTTTCCTCACCCCAGCTATGTCAAGGCTCGTGTCCTAAGCCCGTTCATTCATTCTCAAGTTTGTATTTGGGGAGGTTCCTGGGTTTTGTTTGTTTTCTCACTGACAGGATGTCAGCATCCCGGCTGCACTTGTGTGTGCCCGCAGAGTGCTGCTGGTGTCTTGGAGGCCCTAAAGTCTGAAAAACCCAGAGGGGAAAATGGAATGGAAATTCTGTATTAAAACCTTCACATGATTTGTTCTTTGAACGTGGCCTGCAGAAGTAGAAGTATGACAGCTCCAAATCAACTTCCGACCCTTTATATTCCTGTTTGAGAGAGGTTTTCCAGAGCCTCTGAAGTAATCATTTTCTACGCAACTGCAGCTGTGCACGTCTGTTAAAACTGTATTGCAAAGAGAAATGGTTGTGTTACTCCAGTGCACCTAGGGGTTTTTAAAGTGTGTGGGATGCTTCCCTCTCCCCACCTGCCTCCTATAGGATTCCCATTGCAGTCTTGGTAAATCAGTGTACTTTTTTTTTTTTTTTTTTTTTTTTAACCTTTCCCTGTTTTTCTTTGGATGTAAAACATGGTTTAATAAACTAGTCATAACAGTCTCCAACTTCTAGCATCGAATGTTTAAGAATTATTTCAGTACAGGGACGGGAAGGTTGAGTGTATCGTTCGGTGAGTATTCTGGCTTGGTAAATCTCAAACAATGCATTCTTCAGAACTGACAAGCCAATGGTCCTAAAGTAGAAGTTGTGCCCTGGAAGCAGCGTGGGTATGTATATTCCAGCGTGGCAGCCTTTATTTTCAGTCCAACTTCCGTCGCGTGTGCCAAAGTAATTAAAGATAATGGAGAGGAGAAAAAAAAAAAAAAGAGGAAACCTAGGTGTAGGACTTGCTCCTTTACTCTTAAAGGAGAGAATGGGCTGTGGTGGTTGTTTTTTGAAGATCCCTGAGCATGTGTCCTGTTTTCCCTTTCAGTGACTGGGGAGAGAGCTGCTGGCATGGAAGTGAGCTGGGTTTGTCCGTGGGAACTCTGAGTAAGGTATGTGTTGTGTTCTCTTTGCTACCTTCACTCTGCACCTTTTGTTCATATGTGCTGAACTGAAAATCACTTGTGGTCACTAAACACGAGGGTTAGTATCATACCGAAGGGAGTGCTTTGCAGTGGTGCTGGTAGGAGGTGTGACAGCAGTCGGGTAAGGACTTGGTAGTGTAGAGCGTAAACGTACTCTTGTGCCCTTTCCATTATTGCCTAGCAATTAGTCAAGTTTATCACAAGTTAGCTTGCGCTGTGTTGCAAACTTTTCACAGTGTTTTGCCTGCACGTTTTTTTATGATACTTGTATAGCTAGCCTGATTTATTCGAGTATATAAAGGCAGACAATTGCAATTGTTTTACATACAGTGAAACTGTAATGTCTGCCAAGATGTAACTGAGATTACCACGATACAGTAGTGCCCAAAAGAGAAGATGATATATTCGGACATTATTTGTAGTCCCAGCCTGAGTCTCACAGTGAATAATAGAAAAATGTTTTAATCTACTGCAGCACCAGAACACAAGTCCTGTTTCAGCTGTCCTTCCTCTGCTGGCTTTTAGTATTGTTGCTTCAAAGAAAGAAAACGTTGGTCTGTTTTTTTCCATACTGGAGAGGTTGAGTTTGTTTTTCTTTGAATTGGCCAAGTACAGCAGCAGGAGCAGTATTCCCCATCACCATCACCCTGCCACGTTACCCACATTCATTAGATTTATGTGTCCGGAAGCACCTCTTGAGTGCTTAATGCTTTTCAATAAACTGTTTAGCTTAGACAAGACAGTGGTATTGATACGTGCTTCCGTATGAATCACTGAAGAAACTTCTGATCTATTTTTCAGTAGTGGGGAATGCTAAGGGGTGGGAAGTCAGCTCTCACAGGGCAAAAAGGGAACAGAAGATCTGGTAACTCGGTCTCAATTACTGGGCTTCCACTTAAACGGATGTCCTGCCACTTGCTGCATTGGGAGGTGCCAGTAAATTCAGAGAAATTTGGTTTCCACACCCAGTGTGTATTGATGGGGAGGAGAAACAAAGTCAATTCAGATTGGTCTAAGTTTTGTAGACAGCCTCATACTGTCATGACTAAAGAATGTGGCTGGGATCAGAAAACTTGCAGTCTCCATTTCAAGCTTTGGTTTCACACTAGGCTTAACATGGGGTAACTGAAAACTGTCACTTTTCAGTGGGCCCCGTTCCTCTGTGTTTTTATTTTGGTACCTTGTCTAATGAATCTGTAGTTGTAGGTTTTGGTTAGTTAGTATGGTGGACAGCAAGCATTTTTCAAGGTGTAGCTTTCCATCAAGAAACAGTGTGCTGAGCTGACTTGCTCTATGGCTGCAGTCACTGGATTTGAAGCCCAGAAGGTGGGAATTTAATTTAAAACTGAGGTGAGAGCAGAGAATGGAGGTCCATATATATAGATACAGATATATTCTAAATCATAACCCATGATCACGCTGAATTAGGCAAAATGTAAAACCACCCCTTTACTCACAAAAGTGAGATGCTAAAAAAAGATCTAACCATAAACTCCTTCAGATAGTTTTAAGTTCTGCAGTTGTCTGCTGCTTTGTGCTGAGATGAATACTTGTGCTGTGACACCATTCTTTTCCTTTTTTTTTTTTTGCCTTAAATTTTTTTTAAAGGCTACATTAGTTCCCTGAGTTGTCACCTTCCTAGCCCAAGTCACTGCTCTGCTATGCCCTAGATCTATGAGTCCTTGTCCCAAAGTTCAAATCTTCTGGTTGAAAGCATATTGTTTCTTGGGAAGTTTTTATTTCTACTCTCCTCTTGTCCAAGGACTTTTTCTTCCAGATCTGCCCTTCAGTGTGAACTCCTTCGTTCTTCCTCATCCCCTCAGCTTTCCTGCCATGAATTCCTGAGCTGAAGCTCACATCTGGCTGCAGACCATCAGCATTCCCTTTTCTAGTTTGCTGCAGCCTCCTTGCTGCCATCGATTGTTGGCATCTGTTGCCACATGCCTTTAGTGCTGGCTGGATCGAATCCATTGCTTCATCTGCTTGCCCCTTTGGGGGGGGAAGGAATGCTTTGCCTCCTACATGCAGGAAACTTTAAAAAATGCACCAGATGACAATTGCAAGGAAGTCGGACAGAAGGTGGTGAAAAACAGGCATAGAGCAATCCTGTTCTGAATACACTATAGTTCATCATGCATTTCTTTGGCACCCGTGCAAGCTTTAAACAGCTTGCTCCCTCTGTTGTGCTGGCATAGGTTTTTTTGTGGCCATGGTGAGCCACTCTGGGGAACAGATCCTCCTGGAAAGAAGTGGTTTTTGCTGGATTATTTTTCATCTGGTCCAGTACATGTTGTCTCCGTAAGATTTATGCTCGTTTCACAATGAGGAAGGTATGAGAGTGGGAATGTGTAGCAGACTGCTTAAGTTGGCACTGCTGCTGGATGTTTAAGTGTGCTCTTTGACATTACAGTCAAGCTGATCTTTCAGCGAGCTGCTGTTGCAAAGGCTGGTCAAACCTCCAGGCAGCTGTGCTCCCCGGCTTTTTGCTTTGCATCAGAGCTGGTGATTGTGCAGCCAAAGGGCAAATCCATGGAGCTAACTGATTCTTGCACAAAATGGCTTCTAATTTTTTGCAGAGTTAGTTGTCTGACCTGCGCCTCTCCGTCTAATCTTTTGTACACCCTCAAAAGAGAAGCAGCAGAATAGCTCAGGAGGAGGAGGCTGGGTTCTCCTTTGAGCTATAAAGTTGAGCTGTATCACGTCAAAGGCCTAAAATATACCAGTATACCCACAGACCCAGGAGAACTGAACATTGTGTCTTTTTTGCTCCTTTTTGTTCTTTGAACTGCAGCGAAAATTGTTATTTCTTCAGCAGCTATCTTTAATCTCCCCAGCTAGGTGATTAATTCAACACACCGTGAGGTAGGATAGAATTATGTGTCTGTAGAGTATTTCTCTGGTTCAGGGCTCGTTGTCCCTTGAAATTAGAATTGCCTCGTTCATGCTTTGGGCTTAAGAACTTCAGAAATAGGTGGGGAATTCACTTTTTTTTTTTTTTTTGAGCAAGGATTGTTTATTATAAACAATCATAAATATCATTATAAATATCACGGTGATTCTCAGAACTAGCTCTGATATTAATCTGTTCCTTTGTGTACCCAGAGTTTCATGAGCTTGAAAGCCACAAAGTTCCTCCAAATGTACGTTGAATCATGACAAGTATTTCTTAAATATCTGGAATGCAAAACGACATTTCTTGGCCTGCAAGTTGTGGTTTTAAGAAATGGATATTTTAAAAAGATTGTTCAAAACCTCTCAAAGGCTTTCTATCACTTCTGGCCCGAGTAAAATGACTGCTAGTATCTCATGAAGAAAAAACGGCATGAGAAATATGGCTCTTGATGAGTGGTCTTTAAAGTCATGTGGGAGGCTGTATTTGTCTACGTGGACTTCTCAACAGCAGAAATTAATGGTGTTGAGTGCTTTGTGTTAGTTGTGTTCTTTGGAACTTTTCCCCCTCAAGTCTTAACATCTCTATACAGATGCTCATGCCTTTTGTCTGATAAGATTTCGTCTTGTTTTCTTGCTGGCCTGAGCATGCCTGCTGCCTCTTGTGCTGATGGATTTGCTGGAGGCAGTAGCTCCTGGGGATGCTTCAGCGTGTCTTGTGCAGTTTTGCTCCTTAACTTAAGGTTCGGGAGGAGCACACTGATGCATTGTCTGGTGCAGTCTTTGTGACACTGGCATTGTTGTTTACTGTGCTGCATAGACTTCAGGGACAGAGCCATCAGTTCATCTCTGGGTTAAGTGGAGGAGTAACTCTGCCAATATTTGTTGCACAGTTTCAGCTTACAGACAGGAAGCTAACTATTTTTTTTTTATACAACCTTTAAGTTTCTCCTGATGGTGACTTTTCTTTGATATCTAAAGAGAAAAGGAATACCTAACTGTGGTTTCACTCTGATCCTTACAACCTCTCAAGCTAATGTGATGCTGCCGTTTCCATCTGCTGCAAGCCTGAGTTGTCCTGAGCCTTTCTTTTGATTTGTGATGACCTGGGGGGAAACGGTTGCCTTTGGGCATGACATACCATTGTCTTTCTATCTTCCCATTCATTTCAAAGATGATCCACTTAAAGCCACTTCGCCCCAGATTGCCTCTTCTGTTGGCCAGAGGACCTCAGCTGGCATGGTTATTTAGCAGAAGGGTGCTCTTAAATTTAGAGTAGAAAAACCTGTCTGCTGGAAATAGCACAGCTGCACTCACGGGCTGTTGCTGGTAACTGCTGGAGGTTGCCGAGCAATTCTTAAACTGGTAGGAAATTGGCATTACCCTGGCAACCTGGCCCCCAAAATGCAAACAAGGGAAAGCTGTTTAGAGAGGTGTCCTTGCTTGATTTGGGAATTTTGACGTGCATCTTCCTCTTTTTCTGTGCCTCTTTGATTTTTACTTTTTTAAAATTCCTTTTTTTTTAAGAGGTTTTACTCTGATAATTGAGGCTTGATATTAGGGAAGGTGGTACTGTTCTTTGGTTCATTGAAATACCCAGTAACAAAAACTTAATTATACCACGGTTGTGTGAATATTGATACAGTCAAGCAAAATTTAGTGCAGGAAGACCTAGAACATGTGTCAATGTCCAACACAAATGCTGGATAGGTAAACCATATATCAACACCTTAGGGTAGCAGTGTCACACTAAGAAGCCATCCTGATATCTTTTTTATTCCCTTGTACCTCAGTCTCCCTCGTGCTGGTGCGAGTGTTTGTGTGGCTGGGTTGCAAACGAGATCAGGAACTGATGCAAATCAAACCCAGCAATTTGTCTGTGTGTGTGTGACCAGGTCGGATTTAGCCCGGATCAGTTCCTTGATCTGGCTCAGCCTTGGCCCACAGGAGGTGAGGAAGGAGCAGGCTGGACTGTTTCTTTTGTCGGCAGTACCAATTTAGCCTCTAACCAGAGGATGTGGTCTTGCGATAAAGCTCAGTTGATCTAAGCTGTCTCTTGCCAAAAGGGGCGGTCTTGGATGAATGCTTTTGTTGCTTCCTTGTGCTGACATGGGTGCTTGTCTGGCCTCTCGATGGGGTGATTAATGGAGCTAAAATGGTGGGCAACTAATCCTAATTCTCCATCCTGCCACCCCCCGGTCTTCTTTTCCCGTAGCTCCGTGAACGAGCTTACTGCAGGTCAGACAGGTTTCAGTGCTGCACCCGTCTGTGTTGCCTTTTCACCTCATTGGCTTTGAGCTATCCTTCAGGGATTCTGGGTGAGCAGCTCCACGAGAAGCTTCTGTAAGTAAGTTTGTAACGTGGTAAACACAAAGTAAGAGTACTTTTTCACCAAGGAGTAAACTAGTCAGATTTACCCTGTGTTTACTGTGGTAATGGGGTTGGGATGGCAAGAGGATGCACCTAAAAAGAGCGTTTACTCTTTATAGTTTGCAGATTTGATAATCTCTTTCCAATGTGTATCCAATATTGAATACTTGGATATATTGGATCCAATATAGATTCCACTATATCTGATTTGAATGGGATATATATTGAAAAGTGGGCCAATGTGAACCAAATGAGGTTCAACAACTCTAAGTGCAAGGAGGAGGTGCAACCTGGAGGTGTTGAAGACCAGGTTGAATGAGACCCTGGGCAACCTGCTCTAGTGGGTGGCATCCTTCTCTGTGGCAAGGAGGGTGAGACGGGGTGATGTTTGAGGTCCCTTCAAACACAAGCCATTCTGTGATATGGTTTTGTTTGTTTTATAGCTTTCTCAGAAATGACTCTGCCATGTCTGTCTGTCTGAAATTGAAGTTTGTTAGATGCCTCCAGAGGTCAGAAAGGGGTGAAACTTATTCATGTATTTCGGTGCAGTGTCTAATGTCTCCTTTGGGTTGCTCCATCGCTGCGTGAGGCGATGGTGGTGTGGTTTATGGCAATGGCCATAAGGGACAGAAACAAGGAGCTGGACAGTGGAAGGTTCAGAGCTTGCTGAATTTGGTGTTACTGTTGTGGAACATCTGTGGGATCACAGCCTCTTGTGTCCCAGAAGCAGCTGGGCCAAAAGGAGAGAAATGCCATGGTAGGAAGCTTTTTTCTGGCCAGCAAGAGATACATATCCTTGGGGGCACTCACCCTGAAACCCTTGTGGAGCTGCAGAAGTGTTTACTCTTAAGGCTGCCCATCAGCTTCTGCGTGACTCACTTGAAGATCTTCATGGTATGGTACATTTCTTTATGGGAAACTTTCTGGTCAGTTCCAAGATGACAGGCAAACAAACATTGCAACATTTTAATAGGGTTCTAAATATTACTGGGTGCAACCGATCATTCTGCTGTGACTGTCTGGGAAGACTAAATGCAGCCCCACTGTTGGTCACAGAAGAGGATTCCACGTCTTTCACAGGAGATCTGTGATTTCCAAATAACGTGGCATGGATGACTATAAATCCTCAAAGCATCTTCCTAATCCCTGTATGCCCTTATCTGACTTTTAATTGAAAATACCGAAATCAAACCCATCTAATTATAGCTTTTACTGCAGTCTGGTGGACCGGATGCATTTCTTTAGTGGGCATTTTTTGCATTTTATTAAAACTTGGCATTGCTCTGAAAAAAGAGTTCTCTTTCCGTTACGTAGTGGTGAGTTGTTGGGAAGTATTAAAGGTATAAACAGGATCTGTTCCCGGTGTTGTGCTGGCACAAACGTTGGTGTGGCTGCATGGCAAACTGTACCGGGGACCTAATCTATCTGGAGTGAACCAAGGTGGAGCTTGTCCACCTGGATGAGATTTCTCAGTGGTTTGTTGTGTTTAAATGCAGGTCCTTGTGCTGGCCTGAAATGGGAGGGGATGTAGAGGAAGGAGGATGTAGGATTTCCTAACACATTTAGTGATTTATCCCAGTTTAGTTTCATTCGAGCTGCAGCACTACTTGGAGCAATAGAATCATTGTCCACGTCGGCTGAGATGCTCAGTGAGACTGTTTTTTTTCTGCAATTTGTGGCAGCGTTTCCCTGTATTGTGCTGATGCTACCGTGGTTTGTATGGAGGAATCGATCCAGCTGAAATACAACCCAGGAAAAATGACATTTCAGCCAAGTCAGCTTTCTGGTAACGGTTCGCAGTGTGGCTATACAAGCAGCTCTGCTGGCACAACAGAGGACGTGGTGAAAGGGGAAGAATGACTGTTCAGGAGGTGCTTAAGCTTTGTTACTTTTGATGTGGACAGACATTGAATGGCATGCCAGCTAGGATTAAGAAGACACCTCCCATCTGTGACATCTTCTGCATCAGTCAGGAAACCTGCAAGTTTTCAGCCTGCAAGCATCAACCCCAGTGATGATCCGAGGCCTGCGCTGAACTTCTCTTGGCCAATTTGCTAGAGAAACTCTCTTTATAACCCCAATATCAATTAACACCAGTTGGTTTGGTACTGCTCAGAGTTGCATATTAAACTGACACACAGGCATTGACCTCCTGACCCACTCATTGTGGGTAGGCCAGGCTAGGCTGCTTTTACTGCAGCTTGGTGTTGTGCTGTTACATAGAGGGTGTAGGGTTCAGTGCACTGGCTAATGTGGATATACCTAGATCAGGAAACCAGATTCTGCTTTGCAATGCTGTTGTTAAAATGGTGTTTGAGATGTGATTGTCCTACTTCATGCAAATCCCTGTTAAACAGAAAATCCAACGTGTTACAAGTTCCTAAATATATTTCCTATTTTCCTAGCTGAGGCAGCTCTTATGAATTTGAGACATTTGAAATTCTTCTTGAAGAAGGGACTCTTTTTCTTTTCTGGGATGGATTGGGATGGGGGTTGAGCCTCCTGCCATCCTAAATCCTTGCTGGGTAGGTGTTAGATGCCTGTCACCTGTCTGTGGGTTCAGACCTGCTTCCACTTGTCCTCCTACGTGATCCCACCGAGCTCATTTGGTACCAGACAAGGTGTAATGCCTCCAGTGCATCTCCTTTGAGAAAACAAATAGGCTTTAGCCCCCATAGGATGGGTGTAAGCGGTCCATACCAGCCAGCCCCCTATCTGAGCACATAATCTTCCTTTTAGCTCCTTTCCCCAGGCCTCCCATCACTACAGGGACATGGCCTGGGGCCAAGCGTGTTGGCCATGATTTAACTCTTTCCAGCCTTTGAAAGGATTGCTGTAGCTTACTGAACTATTATTCGAAATCTGTGTTTTAAGGGCATACGTTTCCAGGCTTTTTGTATCCAGTGCAAAGAGAAGAAGGGCACAATCCCATTTTTTTTTTCCTTGTTGCAGATTACCGTTAAAATTTTCTCTCAAATGGATGTGAGCAGTGTTTGCCTTGGACAGGAAATCCATCAAGGAGGAGGCAGGCACATTCTAGCCAAATTGTAACTGAAGAAAAGCAAATACTTTGTATGGCAGTAAGCTTTGGCTCAGTCTCATTTGTTTTGTTTTAACGAGCACCAGCTTCGGTTAGTGGCTTTTGTTTCCTTTTCTTTTCTTCCTCCACGCTTTTCCCTGCTTCTCCTCAGATCGTGACACGGGATCCTGGGACTGAATGTGTGACAGCAGGGATGAAATAGCATGTGCTTGGTGCCAGAAATGCTTATTGCTGTGTTCAGTATATACTGAACAAGTTTTTGAGACAAATGTACTGCCACTTATCCTGATCTGCGCACGACAGAGCAAACATGACTAATCAAATGAAGTACGAAACTGAAATGAAAGCAGGGAAAATGATTATTTGAACTACTTTATCAGCTATTAATGTGTTGAATGTTGTCACACGCATTCAGGTTAACTATGGGTGTTAAGTGGAGAGTTCTTAATAAAAAAAAAAAAAAAAAAAGTATTGTTAAAGGTGTTTGTCCAAGTCTGCACATTCTGATCGATTTCTGGAAGATTACCAGCTGTTTTTTCCTTAGCTGCTGTGCAGCTAGCTCTACCTCTGCCTTCCTGAAGCTGAAGGTTAGCCTCTGGAAGAGTTTTTTGCTTCTTAACGTGCCTGTGGTGCAGCGGAGTTGGTAGTGGTAGTCTTCTGAGTTTTGGCTGGGTGAAGCAGCAGCATACTGCGAAGCAGGAACCTTTCATCTTCATTAATCAAACCCAAATATGATTGTCCTGGTGTACTCCCTGTTGCTGTTTAACTGTTAACACAGTAACCATTCCACTGGAGGCTTCCAGCTGGTTTGTTTCTGTTTAAATTACTGGACGTAAAAGAACTTTAATTTCAACATAATGTTGGCTTTTAAATAATTCTTTAAAGAACTATAGAAATACAAAAAAATGAGATCAACTTGTTATTTTAATCATTAAACCCCCTTCTATATTGCACACTTCAGTTATGGTAGACGAAGCTTTAGACAGGAAAACTTTTCTGTGTACTTTTTATATAATATTTTTCTTGCATTCATTGTCACTCATAGTGATGGGGAAAGAAAGAACAGGGCAAGAGAATTATTTTTTGAAATGCAAATTAGATTATTTAAAAATCCTCATTCGTACTCAGCTGTCCTTCCAGGTTGGGTATGAAGGATTACTTTACCTGACTGGATTTCAAATTGACAGTTGTCCTCTTAAAACACTGTTGTTGGTATAAAAAGAGAGTAATCAGGAGTTCAGCAAGATGCTAAATAGGATGACTTTGCTGGAAGCTGGAGTACGGTGACCAACACTTTGTGGTGATTCTCAAGATTTGGTTCATGAAGTACCAAAAGCTGAGATCACTTTCTCTTAAGTTTTGAAGAAAATAATGATAATCTGTAGTTTTATCAGTAGTTTCTGTGGTGACCCTGTTGGAGGAATGTACAAGTTTATCAGCTGGTGAGTTTAGCAAGTTTCGATCACTAGATGTGTCTCAGCTGAGAACGATAACACAAACACTGCGCTAAGGAGCCTGTTCCTCTAGGATATGGAGGTGCCATAGTGAACTGGAGGTGTGGGTTAAGACTGGTATTTATCCATTTTTATTATTTTTTTTATTTATTTGTCTTGTAGGTTGCCATCACGAAAGCCAAAGTGGATTTCTCCGGCGTGGTGTGCCTGCCCCCTTCCGTCATTGCTGGAAATGGGCTGGACGGAGGAGGGGCTGGCGAAAATGACGATGAGCCGGTGCTGGTGTCCCTTTCGGCGGCCCCCAGCCCGCAGAGCGAAGCTGTTGCCAATGAGCTGCAGGAGCTCTCCTTGCAGCCCGAGCTGACCCTCAGCCTCCATCATGGCCGAAACCCCAACCTTCCTCCGCTCAGTGAAAGGAAGAATGGTAAGTGGTGCCACGAACGCGGGTCTCATGCAGTACGTCTCCACTGGTAGGCTTACGGGAAGTATCGCGGTGTTGGTGTGGTACATGTTGAGTTGACAAAACCGATTCCTGTTGTTAGATGGGAGCGGCTGACGTTGCTGTAGAAGTTCCAGAGAGTCTAGTGATAAACGCAGGTAGGTTGTTGTAGGTGAATACCAGAAACAACTTCCAAATGTCCGTGTGCTTGTGGTGACCAAAAGTTGTGCAGGGCCGAGAGGCAATCAAAGGAAGTGTTAACTCATCCTCTGACTACAGTCATCAAGGATCTGTACATTTTTCTTTGCCACTTTGGTCTGTACATTATCGGGGTGGATAATCTTTGTCACTGCAGATGTCTGAAAAGTTCTGTCAGACTTGTTAGAAAGAGGGACAAGACCTGGAGTTAACAATGAAATACCCCACTAGGCCTTCAAAATCCTGGAGTGAGAATGACCAGCATGTATATCTCAAGCTGTAGGTAGTATATGAACAGTTGTATGAATCCCTCAAACTGTTTTCTGAGTGACGGTAGAGTGGCAGAATATAGGGTCCCTTGGTAAGGCTGTGCCTTGAATACTGTGTTAGGTTCTGGGCCCATCACTAGTAGAAGGACATGAAGGTGCATTTGGAGCATGTCCAAAGAAGGGCAACAAAGCTGGTGAAGGGTCTAGAGAACAAGTCTGAGGAGCAGCTGAGGGAAGCGGTATATTTAGCCTGGAGAAAAGGAGGCTCAGGAAAGACGTTACCGCTTTCTACGACTACCTCAGAGGAGGTTGTGGTGGGGTGGGACTTGGTCTCTTTTCTCAAGCAACTAGTCTAGGACAAGGGGAAATGGCCTTGAGTGGCACCAGGTGAGGTTTAGTTTGGATATTAGGAAAAATTTCTTCACTGGAAGGGTTGTGAAGCATTGGAGCAGGCTGCCCAGGGAAGTGGTTGAGTCACTAACCCTGGAGGTATTTAAAGGATGTATAGATGTGCTTAGGGACACGGTTTAGTGGTAGAGTTGGCAGTGCTAGGTTAATAATTGGACTTGATGATCTTAGATCTTTTCCAACCTGAATGATTCTGTGATTCAGTGACATTTTCTGGTGTTGGGAGAATGTGAATTGTGTGAAGCTCAAAATCACCAGCCTGCCATAAAACTCCGTATTCAGTACCATCCTGTGACTGACTGGTGAAACAGTTTGATAACTGATGGCTTCTGCCTGTGAATTCCTTTTGCTCATCTTCCATTACTCTGCCCTCCAGGGTATGTGTTGGTGGCTGTTGGCAGTATGAAGGGCTTTGTATGCAATTGTTGCAGTGTGAATTTCTTGTTACCAAGTTTTGATGCTATTGACTTCATGATGGTATACTCCTGTGTGCTTTATAATGCCTGGTGTTATATGTTGCATTACATGCATTATACAGAGTTGTGTGTCGCAGCGTATTGGAAATGCTGGGGAGCGCTGGGGTGGCTTTATAGCCAGTACTGAATGTGTCTGCTGAAGTGATTTCGAATCCATGAACTGTAGGACAGTATTTTGGGTTGGAAGGATACCTCACTTGACATGCTTGGCTCTTTAGCTCCAGAAGCTGAGCATGCCCCCTTCCCTGAAAAGTGTATTAGTGTTTTGCTAGTTGGAAGAATTAGCTTCAACCTGCAGTATCGTTTTTAAGAGGATAAAGAGTTTTCTTGTTCATATACATTATGCCATCCTTCTGCTTTTAAAGGCTGTAAAAATGGTGAAGCTGGAATCTGCAAAACAGAACAAAAAGCTAATAATCCTTAATGTTTGCAGTCCTCTAAGTACGAGATAAAAGACAGCGGATGGAGATAAAGGTTAGTAGAAAGTAAAAGAGAAGGAAATGCAATGTTAGTATGGTGGACTCTGATCTCAGCACATCTCAACTAGTGGTAGACTTGGGTATTTTATAGTTATGCTGACACAGAGGTATTTCTAATGAGAATTAAATGAGGTAGTTTTGAATGTGGTAGAGGACTTGAAGGCAGCATGGGAAAAGCTTACAAGTCTTCTGTTTCCAAAACCTGACAGCTGGCCAACTGGAGGTGACATTGTGAATTTACTGGAGGCAGGATTCTTCCCTTTGTAGTGAGCAAGACATGACAAAAGGTCTGGAAATGGGAACAGTTTACTCTTGATGCCACAAGGAAAGGGTTGCTAGCGTTGGAACTGCTAAGAGTACCTAGTTTGGAAAAGGAACCTTGTAGCAGCACCTTGAGTAGATAAAAATGGGTCAAAACAGCATTTGTTATGGTCAGAGAAAAGAATATCTCTGTTACAGAAAAATTAGTCTATGTACAATGTACAATTCAGTTGTTTGAATAGATTTGAAAAATGGTATGATGGGAATGTTATACAGAAAATAGATGGTTTTTGTCTGTCAAAATAATGTTACTTTTACGGGCTCAGCCTTGAAGCTCTGTCATTGGGGGCCGCCAATCTACTTGACTGGAACAGGTAAAATACAGTTGGATTTAAAAAGTATCTGAAATGGAGCACCTCTACCTAGCTTTTGCCAAAGAAAATGAGGATATTCCCGGAAATGACTCATTAGGTGGGTCTCTTCGGAGCTGATGCTTTATCAGTGCTCAGCACAATAGTGGGAATTATACTGCTGGAGGTGCAGCTTTTCACTCAAGGCATAAAGTCCAAAGTCCCTGGTGTAGACTACCTGACCTTATCTCCAGATGTATACAGTGTATTTTTTTTCTACCAGGGTGTAATATGTTATGTTATATGCTGCTTGTGTGTACGTTCAAGTATTGTGGGGCTAAAAAGTGCTGTTGAAATACGGTTATCTGCAAACTGTGGTAGCATAAAAGGAGACTCGGTTTAGCAAGTTGCTGAGGAACATAGCTGATGTGTTTTGAGTCGATAAACTTGTTCTCCCAAATGGGAAATTTTAAATTATCTTGGGAAAGAAACTGCACACCTGTTGAAAGCTTTTGAGCTTCTTAAAGCTCTTTTTTTTTTTTTTTTTTTTTTTTTTTTTTTTTTACACGATGCATCTTTGTTGCTATGCCTTTAGCTTCAAACAACCTTTAGAGACGATCTGTTAGTCGAGATGGCAATCTGCTTAAACATTTCAGCCATCCAGGGTGGCTGTAGAAGCCTATCTGGTGCCGTGCAACTGCTCCTGTGACAATCTGCCAAATTCAAGGTATGAGGAAGACTCGAGACGAGTGCTGCTAGGAGGGGAGGAGATGGTAAAACCAGAGGCTTGCTGGAAGCTGCCGATGTGTGTCAAAGGGTCTCCTGTTTGCAGTTCCAGACAGGCATTGCTGACTCACAGCTCAGCTCACTCCTTGTGCTTTGCTGCTTAACCCTTTCTGTAACTTTTCCTGCCAGGAGGTCTCTCTTATCTGTAGATGTCTGTAGCAAAATACTACGTGGATCTGCACTGAATTTGTTACTTCGGGCAGTGGTTCCGGAATGTGAACTGTTAGCTGAGGTAAAATTAGAAATTTCTTTGGCATGTAAAGCATCATGGATTGTGTATCCCATGGGAGAACTGGGAGTGCAGTGCTGTATACACATGCTGCCACATGCGCCAGGACAACAAATTTCTTTCTGGCTGCTTGTAGAGAACTGGAGAACAGCAACAGGCTCTTTCTGGGGGGCTTCTGGTTTGTTCTGTGTTTTTTTCAGGCCCAGGCTCCACTTCGTGTTCTTCCCTCTTACCCCAGCTACACATTATCCTTGTAGATCCCTGGTTAGATGGGTGTAAAGACTTCAAACGTGTTGCCTGGATAGTTGTCATTAAATTATACTAAATTAAAATGAGACAAAAGCCTTTAAGCCGGTGTGTGAACGACTGGAACATAACGGATAGATAAGATTTTTTTTTTGACACTTCTGTGGAAGGAAACCAAATGGGGCAAGGTGTTAGTAAAATATTTTGACACCTTTACTAGGCTCTACGCAGGCATTAAGCTTAATGGAGTATTTAAGTGTAGTTATTTAATTTGCCTTTTTGCCTCACAGTGAATTTTTTTTTTTTACCTGAATTTCACATTCCATTTCTTTTTTTAATCCATATTCATCAAGGCCTTGATCCCACAACTTTCTTAAATGATGAGAGATTACCAGGACTGACTCATTCTTGTAACACAGGCCAAAAAAGGTCATTACGGAGTCATTTGAAGCAGTTACCTTGATTTCTTTTTATTTTTTTAGTCACCTGTAGTAAAATGCCAAGATAAGCTTTCCCAACCCTTAGGGCAAGGTTGACAACAAGGCTCTGATGAATGTGGTTAAAGAAAAAAAAAGAGAACAGGCTATGAATATATAATCTTGTGCAGTTTGATCACTTCTAATCAAGATTGTCTTTCTGTTTAGCTTTATTTTAAATTATAATTACTTCCCTAGCTTATTGACCTTCTCTTATTGACCCGTGTTCCCCAGGTGAATTCATAGTTATCTCTGTGCACTGATCATGAAAAACATTGTGTTAGAAGTCTACCACTGGCCTGCTGCTTCTCCCTGTAGGCCTCTTAAGGTTGGGTAACATTCTTTCAGATGAACTGTTGCATTTTGTGATTACAGGTTTGGACAAAACTTGCACCGGCTTGTCAGTTTTTGGGGGTTTACTTGATCTGGGATGCTTGCCTTCTACAAAGTGCCTACATATGTACCGGGGGTAAGGAGCCTAGCTGGAATGTGTGGAATTTCAGTATGACTTGAAGTCATGTAACAGGCATGTGCTTTATGGATCCGAAGGTACTCCCATTGCTGTGAAGACCTCATCCTGTACAAAGCATGGGATTAATTATTGCCACATAAGCTGCTGGAGATTATACCCATTTACAAATTGCAGTGTTGAACTTTTTTATTTGAATGATTTTAAGGAGCTAATTTAGTGACTGTGTTCGTTTACTGTCAAAAGACAGAAGTATCAGGGCACCTGGTTTTACTTTAAGGAATTGTGTGGGTGATTGCTCCTATAATTATTTTGTTAGGGTTTGTGTTCCTGTCTCCTGCCCATTCCCATCCTGACTTGTTGCACTGAATGCAGTCAGATTCAGAAATTATTTTTAAATATAACTTACTAAGATGTTTTTGCAAACATTATAGTTGTCTTCTTGCTACTGTGACTTTAAAAGCATTATCAGTGTTTTTATAAAATCATGACACAAAGCTATCCTTTTAAAAAGTGCATGTTGTGACTTGAAGGTGGGCGTCTGTGTTTATCAACAAGAGTTGATTTTATTCCTGAAATTTTTTTTTTCCTCTGTGTTGACAAAATCATTCTGAAATTGTTTGCTCAATTTTCTTTTCTGTTCTGCTGCGTGGAGGATTTCTGGAATGATGTGACTTAGTGGCAGTTCATTACCAAGTGATGGTTTCTGCCTCATCCAGAATTTATGTGTGACAAAGATGCTTAAGTCTGTATTGTAACAAAGACAGGAAATATATAGCTTTCTCTGATCTGTCCTTCACACACATTCCAGCGAGGCTGCCTGTTTTCTCTTTTGTGTGAGTAAGAGGAATGCTTGTTAGAATAAAAACAACCAGTCTATCTTGGATAGATTTGTGCTAAGAGACTTAATGTCCCAGGGGACTATAAATTTAGTATGCTGTCTGAAAATTTCTGATAGAGCTATGAGATTCAGAGCATGATGGAAGTGACTGGCCTGCTCCTGATGGGAGCTACTAAACGACTGAGAAGTGGTAATCTCTTAAAATATTTAAAACAAACAAACTTTTAAATAGCGATGGGGGAATAGTTAAGCTGGAGGGAGTAATGCCAAAGGCAGCTTTAATGTGGTGGCTTTAACAAGTTAGCTCTCAACGCAGTTTTTGTTTGCTCCCCATCAAGTTAACGTGATTATAATGCCCTCCCCGTCACTGGCTTATGATATCCCTCTCTTCTGTCTCTCCTTTCCAGTTACTTTCTTGCTCCATTTTGCCTTTGAGGTTTCAAGGTTGAGGGCTGATGGATGGATATGTAGACATACGATTTGATAGTTATTAAATAAAACACTCCTGGAAGAATTTAAACTGTTTGCTGAGCAAGTCAGACCCAGATCCGGGCAGTTGTTTTGCTTATGTAAATAAGGTCTCTTGGGTTTTGCTGTTTTAAGGGTAGTAATGGGGAAAGGAGGTCTGATTCTGTAGAGGGAGAACGCCGTTCTGCAGGACTCTGTCCTACTTAAATAGCGAGTGGCTGCTTCACACAAGATTTTCATCATTTCACAACCGTCACACGCTGCTAGTACTTGGCAAACTGAATCATGGCTTGGGTGATGGCCTGTTTCTGTAATGTGTAGCTTTCCTTATGAAAAATGTCAAGTTTTCTATATTTTGTTTATATTAGGATGCTATCAGCTAGTTCTGCAGGCTGCAGCTGTCTTCTACAATCAGTGCATTACCACGAGGTGTAGTGAAGAAATCTCCGGCTGAAGGTAGTGCAGTCTTCATCTCAAATAAGCAACATGCAGTCACGTGGGCCTACAATAGTTCTTGTTACCTCTGAACTTTAAAACAAAACAAACCAACCAACACCCTACCATTCTGCTAATATTAATAATAATCAATTATCTGTGTACATTTCCTTCTGCGTTCGTACTGCAGTAATGCAGCTTGAGGTTCCAGGTCAAGGAAAAGGTTTCTTTGTGGCAAGGCAAACCCCATGTTTTCAAAGGGCTGTGCATACGATGCCATCTGAAGCAAGTTGGCTCCCTCCAAAAACGACGTGACACATTTACTCATCCGTGGAGACTTGTCACACGCTTTCTTGCCTTAGACATTAAAAAGTTTGCTTTTTTGTCACTTCTTGTTTGCCTCTTTCTGTACAGTCACGTTGTTTTGGTTTGTCCTGCTTAATGCCTTAAATTTCTGCTGCTCGTAGTCACTGAGAATTCACACATGCCTTCTTCAGGGAGCTACGTGATGCTCCTGGGCCCTGTAGCAGAGTGCCTTTCCTCTTTGCTCACACCGCTTCCCTTTGTATTTCCACGTATCGCCAGAAAAATAAGCATGCGTTTGCTGAACGTGGGCAGTTCCCTTCATTCTGGATGAATGCAGATATTCACAATAGGTGTTGAAATGACTCATTTTGGTCATGTTTCCTAAATTCTCAGGATATGGTTTTCCATTGTGGATCCTTTCCATAAGGACAAGAATTACCACTTAGGCTGGCTATTTATTGATAGTCTGGTTGTGAATCCAAAACCACATAGGTAGCGTTTCACTATGACAGAAGGCCAAATGAGCTGATTTTAGTCCTTCCACAACACGTTACTGATGTAAGGAGTATGGAAATCAGATTAATATTACAATATCATCACAGCAAGGGATTTTCCTGTGCTGTTTAAAGTCCCCAAATGAGTTTCTGCTGCCTCCTTTGAAGCCCCAGATGTGTTTGCGGAGGGGAAGGAAGATGTGGTGCTAAAACCTGCCGTGTTCTCTCTCAGCTGTCGAGCAGCTGCTGGGGAGCTCTTGCGTCCGAGTATTACAGAAACCCTGACGGGACTTAGGTTTGGAGGGCTCAGAAATCAGTGCAAAAGCCATTTTGCACACCCAGTTCCTGGCTTTCGTGAGTACTGATGCAATGGGGGAAGGATTCGGACTTGCTCCAAAGGATTTTAAATGCGAAAATTGGTCTTTATCTTTGATGCAGGGCTTAATGTGTTTTTGGGCTTGATGCAAGCAATGTGCAGTTACTTACTCGCAGGTGACCTAACGAGAAGTGACAATTAATCTTGGGAATGGTGGGGAATAAGGGAAAGCTGCTCTGGGGACACAGGTGTTGGAATTAGTTTCAGATAATTAAATTATCTTTTGGGCAAATTACTTGAGACTCTTCAGAGACTGAAATTGAATTTCCTTTCTGTTGGGAGCTAGAATCACCTAGTGAGGAAAGACTTGGTTCTATTTTTTATCCGTTAATCTCAAGAAATATTCAACTATGAAAGTTTTATCCAATATCCCCAACCTTTTGAATCTGAATTTGGGAAACAGCATGATTTTTTTTTAACCTGCAGACAGGTTGGAAGGAGGCTGTGATCCAGAAAGGGTGTTTTGCTTTTTTTATTTTATTTTATTTTATTTATTTATTTTTTTTAAGAAACAGATGCTGCCATCTATTTGGAAGATCTTCCAGTCCTTTGGTACAGTAGCTCAGGTTTAGTGCCCAGCAATGGGGTTTGATAAGGGCTAGGGGAAACAATACAATTAGCAAGACAAACGACTGGTGAAGATTGGCAAAAAGTGGCTGGATGTATATGGTTTTGGTCATGTTACAGGCAGGATGTATATGTTTTTGGCCATGTTGTTTCTAAGCTGAGGATGACTGCGTGTTTATGTTAACACTGGGTCTCCTTGTCCTTGGAATGAAGTTGCCTCATCAGCAGAGCCCCTTAGGGGATTTGAAAGTCTACCCAAGACGTCATCCTCCTCTTTTAAAAGGAGAAAAAACTGCCAGTTCTTATATCCGACCCCTTCCTCCCCCTTTCCTTCCCCTTGCAGAGCATCAAGGGGCGGACCTTACTTCTGCAAACTACACATCTTGCGTTCCCCTTGGAGTATTCATTTTTCTCCTAGCAGTAATTTGATTCTGGGCTGTTCCAACTTGCCTGTTGTGAATAAGCAGAGAACTGCATGTTGAAAAACTGAGCTTTCTCAGTAGGCACAGTTTTCATCATATGAGGATGAGAATTTCTTGCAAATTTTGAACGAGGTTAAAGTTGATAGGTCTTCGTGGATTTTTTTTTCTTTTTTTTTTTTTGCCTGTCTTTATCTATTCTGTATGTAAAGCGAATCTTTAAGGGATTGTAACTGTTGAGAAAAGGATCAGCATGACGCTGCTGGAACCAGAAATGCAGATGACAGCACTCCAATCAGGTATCATCCCCAAACATATCCTGTGGGTAAATTTTGCTAGCAAATTATGGTGGCTGAGCTATACAGGGAGTGCCAGGAGGGTATGGGACTTGGAGTAAAGACAAATCAGAGAGCTGTCATGGTTTCATGTGCAGTTTGAATGGGTACTGGTTGAGTGTTAAACACTGATCACTTTCAAGCTTCAGTGGAGATAAAATTACCTTTCTGTTCTTCATTTGGTAGTCCCCAGTGTTGAATTAATGTGTGTCACGAAGATTAGAAGTTCCCTAGCAAATCTAGGACTTATTCTAAGGCAATTCTTCTGTTTAGCTTTTGGCTTATTCATTGTTGGTGGTTGTTTGAGAGTTTTATTGTTAATTATTTTTTCGATTAAATGTATTCTTGATACTTTGGAGAAAGCTTAAATTGTTCTTTTTTTTTTTTTTTTTATTTTTTGGGGGGGAGGAGTACTTCTCATGCTTTGAAGCTTCCTAATACTTATTTTATGACTTAGGCATTAAAATGGTATTGTGTTTATATGATTTTTGTCCTAAATGCTGTGGTCTTTTTTATGATATTGCGCTTAGCTGCTAGATACGTACAGAGTTGTATTTCTGACGTGTAAGACAGGCTAGAGTTAAAATTATCTGTTAATGACTGTATGGTGTACTTATGTGGGGCATTTTTATCTGCGGCTTTGGGACATTCTGTAGTCGTGAAACTTAACAAGTATGTATACATATGAGTGACCTCTGTTTTATGGATGGGAACACAGGATGACTAACCTTGGTGAGATTTGACAGCAAACTTGTAGTAGCTTAGGACTTTGGGTTTGCATTTGTGTACTCTTCTATCATTTGTAGAGTGTTGCCTGAAAAGTAGAACATAAAACTCCAAAAGTGTCAAGACAGATTTGTTTCCAAGGCAAATGCTTTTTCTTTTCCTTAAATAGTGACTTGGAAAGAGACAAGTGAAACAATAACTTCATAGTTTTATACATGTGGTTTTTTGTTTTAATATTTTTTCTGAACATCTGTGTTTCTTCTGGATGCGCAGCATTGCTTTCCTTAACTTTGTCTTATATTTTGCAAAGTATTTGAAGATTGCATGTCAATAAAGAACCCTGTACGATCCTTACTTTGTAGTTCTGACATACTGTACGCCTCTTCGCAGAACCAAAGCACGTCTTCCACCTCCTGTTGTAGATTGGAAAGACAGGAGAGGTTTTACATCAGGTGTGCATTTGATACAGAGTACACGCTTCTTGTCCTAACCCATAATACTACGGAGAGGTGTTTTTGAGACTATACAGTCCATCATTCCTCTAGTGGTACTCTGGTAGTCTGTGAATTTTGTTTTCTTTGATATGTCAGTCTTTATGGGAGGGCCTGAAAAAAATGTTTACCTCAGCATGTGTTGTTTCTAACAGGTTTTCTAATTGCCTTAATCTTTTTAGATAAAAAAAAGAGCCATGCAATTTACATTTCAGGGCACTTGTAACTGGATTTGTATGTGATATTCTAGGAAGCTCAAAGAATAAAATAAGACTTACCAAAATTAGGGAAACAACCTTCATTAAAAAAACTTTAGTTATGGCTGTGTTTGTCTTTTCTTCCAAATGATGAAAATTCTTCAGGCTTGCATTTAATTCTTAAGATGAGAGCTTCTCCCAGTAAAGAGAACTCATACATCTTGTTTTTGTGGCTACGGTCATTGCTTTTGCTGAAGTCAGCTAATTTAGGCTTAGATTATGCAGTGACGTTTCGTGATGTTGAGGCAATTTCCTGGCAAGCTTAGCTTAACTAACGAGGGATACAAATTTATTGCACCTCTTCCATCAGTGGCAGCTCTTTTTTCTCATGGATCAACTACTGCTGGGAAAATATTTAGCAATAAGCAGCCGAATGTTTACAGAAGTGGGTTCACAAGACTGGTGGGGAAATAACATACGACAACAGGATGGAACCGTGCGCACAGTAAGCTTAAACTTAAAGACTTGCCTTGAATCATGGAAGTGTATTACCAGCTTCTAGGTAAGGAAGAATGGCTTCTGGATGCCAAGACCAAATTGTTAAAAAATTTTGCTTAAAAAAACTTAGTAACTTCAGCTGCTGTTGACTGCTACTGCTGTTTGACTGATTATGGTAAGTCGTCTGTTGGGCAAACTACCTGGTCTGTTGGGCAAACTACCTGAGGCTTTTTAGAGATGGAAAACGAATCTCCTTTCTGTTAAGAGCTAGAGTCATCTAATCTAGAAAGACTTAACTTTTCAAGGCTTCGTGGCGCCCGTGTTCATCTCCAGAAGCCCTGCTGGAAAGGTGGAAGCTGAAAAGTATTGTACAAGTCAAATCATCAGGCTTTCAACCTGCTCTTCAACAGCGCTTGGAGAAGTAGAAGAATCATGGGCTAGGTTGTGTGAATAAATTATCCTGATAGGCTTGAGCACCCAAGCATTCAATAAGCACAGCTTCATGACCTGCATGCTTTAAGAGTGCTTGACCTATGAAGTGCAGGCTGTAGAAGACTCCTCCAAGAGAATGCTTCTTCAGAACAAAATGTAAGTGAAGCAGAAACAAATTGATTATTGTGGTGCACGTTGTGTTAACAGCAACAACAAAAATTAAACCCACCCAGTAGACCAAAAAAAAGCAAAAGTCAACGCAGGTGATGACGGTTGAGGAAGAAAATGTGTAGGTGAAAATGAGGCTGAAAAGGCATTTCAGAAAGACAGTAGAGCCAGAAAAATTCATGAAGAGTAGAAACTTTACTGCTGCATTTGACGTCTCATTGGACTACTGAAATAATTTGAAGAACCGATCCAGCCATTCAAGCAGCACTCATGCAGTGTGAGGCCAATTTCCAAATTCACAATCAAGAATATGGCTTTGGAAATCCCTCCGTGCCATTACGTATGTTTTCATCCTGTTGAAAGTGAAGCTGATGTGTAGGTCTGTACTGAGCTCTTGGCAGTGGGAGCTCCACAATTGTCCTTTTTCTCCAAGAGTCACTTTCTGCAGCCTTCAACTTCCCAGAATCCGACTCATTTGTTTTCTTGATTTGCTGATTCCAAAAGCTTGTTGTTTCTTTCTCTTTATCTACCTCAATCTCATCTCCCTATGTACCCTTTCTGTTTTTTGTTCCCCTGAAGCCTTTTTCTTATTCTTGTCATTACCTAACCATCCCATATGGAGATCTTGCAAATTTTTTTGCTGTTGATCCCTGTTCAGATAAAGATACAGACTGAATGCTCTGTTGGTATGACCTGGCTTTGTTCTGTAACACAGACTGCTTGGCAGTTGGAATGAGTCACAAATATTTATTTTCTTTCTTTTTTTTTTTTTTTTTGCTAGTGAAGAGGGCTGTAGGAATTTTTATTTTTATTATTATTTTTGACACAGTTTATAATCTAGTAACACTTGAGACAGTTTTTCAACAGCCATGGAAGGGATTTGTGAAAAGTATAGGGAGATCTCAGCAGCCCTGGGTATGCTGTTGGCCTTTTTGGAAAGCTTATTGTAGAGAAAATTTCCATTGGATTGACATCTTTTACCGACGATGAGTGACGTGTCTGTGTAATCTCATGGTCTTGCAACAGCTTCCATATTCAGACCGCACTGTTCATAGTAGTGATGTGGAATAACAGTTGAATTACTGCTGTTGGTTTTTTCCTTATTACTCACACTGAAATTAGCCTTCCAGAGAAAGTCGTGTGTACTGAAGCAGTGCTTTTTTTTTTTTCCTGTTTGATAAAAATCTGAAGGTACATTTAGTAATATTAAAAGCTCAGTATTTTTGGCAGCACTAGAGGTCTTATACATGCAAATTTTGTGCTTAAATGGCAAACGTGAACTTTCAAAGATAATTTTCCCCTTTTTTTCTTAGTTGTTACTGTTCACAAGTTCCTTTTTATGACTTCTAGGAGATAACTGGGCAGAAACGTGTGTGCTCTACACATAGAGGTGCAATCAGCCAGATAAAACCCAAATTTCACATCACTTCTGCAGACGTGTTGCATGGCTGGATAAGAGTTATGACCACTTAGGGCCACTCAGAGTCTAACGATGCATTGCCAGAATTAATGGACATTAGCAGTAGTGCCCTTGGCCAAATGGCTACTTTTGGTAATTAGTTTCGTTTTGCTGTACTTCCAACTTCATTTATTGCTCTTGGTTTGTTTCTGGGCACTACCCTGTGGCTTGCATGGTCTTGGAATATAATGCACGTTAATAATGGTCTCTGTAATCTTCTTTCTATGAGTAAAACGGAAAAATGACCACCTCAACACAGGTAGTTTATTAGATAGCATCTCTTCAAGACCAAGCTAGGCATGCACACCAGAAGCCGGTTGTTCTGAACTGTGAAAAGAAATAATCACTGCAAATTAGTGTCTCCTTCAACCAAATGTAAAATGTCACTTATTTCCAGGAAAAGTGAGTTTTTGAGCTATTTTAGCTGATTAGGGATATAGTAAACTCGGTTTAGGACAAACTGGTGCTGATTCCATTCATTTTTCTTTCAAAACAGCTCCCGGGCTCTTTCTCTTCCCTCTTTGAAGTAGCGATGTTGAAGCGCTTTAGGGACATCAGCTGCTAAACCACATGTAATGGGCAGAAAGGGGACAGCAGGACTGTGAATTCATAGAGAAGGGAGGAGTGCCCCTTTCAGCTCTTTGAGGCATGACAAATGCAGAGCTGCAGTTTCTGTGGCTGGCTTTTTCTTTTTCCTATTGCAAATGAAGTATAAATTCAGTGCTGGCTCTTGATATTCGTAATGGAAATGTCTTATTTATGCACTTAACTGACTTCTAACTTCGTGTCTTTTTCAAGCACTTGTTGGATTTTTTTTCTTACTATTTTTAGTTACTATTAAAAGATTTTTTTTAATTTTTTTAATCGTAACTTTCCCCATATTTTTTTTTTTTTTGCATTTCATTTTGTTTGAATAGCAGACCTTAAAATATTATTCTCTTCCTGGTTGTCCCCTAGGTTTGGAATTGCAAGATTTCAGTGTGCTCTTGAATCAAAGCAATGGGGATTTGGGTTTTGGATGGAGGGTGGGGGTGAGGGGAGAGCATGACTGGCTCGCTAGTTTGCATCATCACCACTTCGAAAATAGAACTTTTGATTTTGGTTTGGAATCCGTGGTATTTGGAAATGTAACCTTTTGTATCTAGGTAGCAAGTTCCTGGGGATTGTAAAGAGTTCCCTGGTTGCTGGTAAGGTTCCCCGAGATGTGTATATTCTGAGTAGCGATAAAGTGACGCTTCGCTGGCTTTGAACCAGAATCCTGCATGTGATCCAAAGACTGAACAGAGTTATGTGAGCTTCATCGTCATCCTGCAGAGGGAATTCTTTCCGAAGCAGCAAATGGGACGTTGTTGAAGTCAGCTTTAAATATGGAAATTTTTCTGCCGGAGCTACTAAGTGCATAAAGGTCTGAGCTGGCTCTTAACACGCAGCGAGGAGTGCACAACTGTGAGCTGCAACGTTGCGAAGTTATTCCATTCATGAAAGATTTGAACATAACCTTTTGCTGCCTTTTATCCCTGTGATTAACTGTTGAGTAATCAAACCATGGTTATTGTGTTAATCAAACCAGGGTTAAAGGATGGAACTAACTAAATATATAAAGCACGCTTTTCATTTTTATTTTTTAATAAAAAAGATAATGTAGAAGACTACTCCTCAGAATCATTTAACTGAGCAGTACCTATTTCTACTGACAACTTTAAGTTTAAACAAGAACCTGCTGGAAGTCCTGTAAAACCTGGAGCTTGCATTTATTGAATTGTTAAATTACCGATTAAAAAATGTTTGTTTTTTTTTTTTTTTTCCTCCAGCTGGTTTGAAGATGCTCTCTGTTCGTTTGTATTATGCAGTGAGTGTTGCACTACAGGTTGAGACAGAGGGAGGGGAAAAAAAAACATCAAGGCATATATTTGACTTTATCCCTTCTATGAACGCACACATGCTCTATTTGTCCAAAAACAGTGAAGATGTGCTAGACACAAAACAAATATCCACTGCCTTGCTTTGATTCCTAACCCTTCTTATGGCTCCATTTTAATTTCAAAATAATTAGCTGACAAGAAACAACTTCAAGGGGTCTGTGTGTATGTGTGCACCACTTTCCAGCTTATATACTTGGTTATGGTCGGCTTACAAATTTTTTGTACCATTCACCAATTGATATTAAAAACGAAATGAAAGTTTGAAGTGTAAAATGTAACTTTAAGCAGAGTATTTCTTGTTGAGAAATTAGTGCATTATGTATTACGGGCTACGTTTAATTGCCATTACTGTAATCTGTAAGCTACCCTTTCATTTACATGATGAATATAAATGAACCTTCCGTGTGCTGTGCTCCATCTCTAAGCTGATAACGCCGATGGCACCGTACACGCCTTGCCTGGAGGAGTGCAGCGTGGACACATCCGCTCTGTCTGCTGCTGACCTGTGGCTCCTCGCTGCTATCCACTGCTCACATGTAAGAGCTGACTAATATTTAACAAAGCACTTAGGTTTCTATTCCTGCTTGGTGGCAGGAATTCAGATCAGGGTTTAGATCAGGATTGTTTTCTTTCTTGTAATGGTAGGATTCCTGTCCAGTCTGTGCTTTGCTCATAGGACGTAAAAAGCAAATATTTTTTTAAGTTTCGATATGAAGCAGCCTCTAAAGTATGCCCAGAGCTGTATAGATCAGTCGTAGAGATTACATGGAGCTGTTAAGGTTTTGGGAATGTCTCTGGTTTTGTCTGAGGTCATGTGGCATCTGACACAAATTCTTAATATTTTTAACCCTTTGCACTCTGCTTTTTACCAATCTCAGATAATTCCTAGAGCATCATAAACAAAACAAAAACAAAAAAACCCAAGCCTAATGAGCAACAACAACAACAACAAACCAACCAAACAACAACAAAAGCCCTGGGTTACCTACAATTTAATGTCACATGGGGATGCCCCATGTTGCTGTGCTGGTGCACCTCAATTTGGACTTAGAGCACCCTCTGCTGTTCTGACCTTCGGGCTCTTCCAAGAAGCGTCTGACACTTGTTTCTGATTCTCTTTTCACTTGGAGAAACCTCAACTGGTCATCTTGTGATGGTCTAAGCATGTTTTCATTTGTGACTTAGCAAACACGAGCTATGCCGGATGGAAGTGAAACTAAAGTCTTTATCTTAATGGGGGAAATATTTCTTCCCCTTCCTTCCCCCCCCCCCGACTAATTTAATTACATTGGCACAGCTCCCTTCTGTGCATAACTGCAGTGTGTTTCAAGAATGTTGTTGAATTTACCAGTGGTGTGTGCGTTTTTTTTTTAAGTAGGTGGAGTCATAAAGAAGCAGAATTAACCTTTAGGGTCACAGGGCTCCATCCCTTGCTGTTGCAAGTACCAAGGTCCTCTCCTGTCCTTCACAGTTTTACCAAACACCATTTTAAAATGCATTGGATTTCTCCCTTGCCAGCAACTCACACTGAAAAGCTGACCTAGAATTGCCCTTTGGTTAAAAATATTCTAACTTGCAATATTAAATGAAAATGTATTTTAGTGTCTTTTAGTTGAAACAGCTTTTTTGTACTTAAACTGGTGCAAACCTTAATGCAGACTGAATGTTTTATGGGAAGAAGCTGTACCCACTTTACAATATCCTTAAGTAGGCAAGTGCTAAGGTAGTGTCTCTTATTGTGACCTGATGAATACTATTTTCTATCTTTCTGTCCCAATGCTTAATTTAAATCAGATTCTCCAAATAATGTTAATGGCACTTAGTAGGCATTATGCACAGGATGGGAATCCCAACAGGTTAGGAACCTATTTAATTATCCTGTGCGAGAAGTAGGTTGACAAATTGTATTTATGGTTCTTTGTAGCCTCTGCCATTTTCTCTGCCCTGGTTGTTTTTTCTCAGAAATGAGTGTATTCCAAACAAAGAAGCTGCAGCTTCCAGGGAAGCACATGCTGACTAAATCAGTCTGTAATGAGAAGTGGTCTTGATGATTTTGTTTTCTTTTTCCTTTTCCTGTTGGAGATACTCTACAGCTGGTTTTCCTTGTGTTTTTTCTTTCAACGTTCGAGATCTGGATTTTGCATTCATGAATGTCAACTAAAATAAATGATGCACCATTGAAAAGAGAGTAGTTTTGATTTGTTTGAGTTATCTCACACTCAACTACCCCCAGCTGAAAATGGAAACCCCCAAACTTTTGGTTAAGCTGTTCAGAAAGTATCTTGTACTTGACTTATTACAAAACACACCTAAGGCTCAGAGCCTTCAAAATTATTTCACTACAAGCTGAAATCAACAGAAACCCCTTTGCCATGTGCCTTCGCTGACCCCATATTACCTCAAACTAAGTAAGAATAAGATCCCGATTAGTCGGCTCCTTATGGAGAAACCTCTACTGCTAATCTTATCTTGAAAATCCAGAGACCAACATGTGAACATGCCTGGAGCAGCGTAGCACATGAGATGCGGTCTCTGGCAGGAACATTGCAGCCCATTTAAAGGTCAAAGCATCTTTAAGTTTAACCTAGAAATGTCCTGGCAACCTGATGGGACCAGAGAAGAACAGCAATGTCAGACCGAAATTCAGCGTTCTGCAGAAGCTGAAAGGTTTTTTTGTTTTGTTTTGTTTTTTTTTAAATTTTGATTTCTCTATCTATTAAATGTTCCACATGCAAAATCTCTCCCTCTTGTTTTGTTTTCTTCCCCTTTGTTCTGGGCTTTTGCATTATGGTGGCAGAATCAGCGACCGCCTATAATAGACTGCTCCACTCCTCCCAGTTTTCCTCGGAGAGAGGCACTCGCTGTTTGCCGTGGTTGTTGATTTAGTGCCTGGGAAGAAGGAGGCTTTTTGGACCACTTCCTCGTCGCTCTCTCGCTAAGGGAGCCTGCGTCATTGAGAAATGTTTAACCTTCTGGCCCTGAGGCAGGGCTGGAAACTTTGCTGACAAAATCTAGAAGCTAAAAGCAGATCTTGAAAATGTTATTTATGTGAACTGCTCTTTTACTTTGATTTAATTAGGACAGGAGATTGCAGAGCTTGTTTTAGGGTTTGAAGGAGATAATAATTAGCAGAGTGAGCGGGAGGGAAAAAATGAGTTCTTTAATGAAGAATGGTGAGCAACTGGTTTAGGGGAGGAGGGGAGAGGAGGTGGGGGAGAAGTGTGGGAGGGCTGTGTGGGGGAAAGGTTGTCCTAAGATCCTAATTCTGATAAATGCTTAAGACTCTGCTAATTTGGGTAAGGAAGCTGGCTGTGCATAATTTGATTCATACAACACGACATTTTCGTGTGGAAGCACGGCCTGGAAAACAAGAAAATTGAAGAATAGGAATTTTTAGACTTTACCTTAAAGCGTGAGCTGGTTGCGGAGAGCAGGGGGCCTAAATTGCGGTGGGAGCTCAGGTTTCCAGAGGTTTGATCTACCAAGAGGTACTGCCTCTCCCTGTAAACTTGGGTATGACTACTGTATGTCTGATTTTCCCAGACTGTCTGCTTTTTTCCCCCCCCCCCCCATCTGGACCATGAGGGTTCTTTTAACACCGAATTTCCGGATGTCTGGCTGCCCCGCTGGAGCTACACCCAAGCAACCGAGAGGGCAGAAGACATTCAGAAATCCCACATGTTTCTGCAGCATACTTCTAATACTTACAATATATACTTGTAATAAATCTGACATCTCTTGAAAGAGCTGTGCTTTTGCAAATTGCGTATATAATATGCTTGTAGTACAAGGAGTAATCCTGGCTTGTCCCCAGAGTGTTGGATTTATTGTATGTGCTCTGGCAAGCTACACAGCACATGCCTGCATGTTCGTCTGCAGAGTATTCAAGTCCGAAATGTGGCAGCGCTGTGTCTAGGGCTTCAGCCTCTCTCTGGTGAAGAGGTTGAAACTAAAATGCAAAAGCTTGACTCGGGGGTGAAATTAGAGGAAGCAGTTTGAACTGCCCCAGTGATTTGTGGTGACCAATGGAAGGGGCAGGAAGAGGCCCAACTTTTCTTCACTCTTCTGTTTTTCATCCCCAGCAGCTCAGTGCTTAGCTCCAGCTAGCTCGGATGCAGATTTTGCAAGCCGTCTAATCCATCGTTGAAAACAAATCCATCCAAAAAAAAAAAGTTTTCTGCTGGCTCAGTGAACTTTCTTACGAGACCCAGAGCCATCAAAAAGAAGGAATGATGAGAAGTGAAGCAAGATGCTGGATTATTTCATCTGGCTTGTGTAACATCACTCAGACCGTGTGTACTGAATGGTGAAGCTGAATAAGGTAGAAGAGAAGGAGTTTCAAGCAATGCAGTCAGCAGTAGGATAAGAAAACTGCTGAAAAGTGGATCATGGGACCAGTAAAGAGTTGCAGTGGCCGGGCACTAAGTCTAGCAGAGATCAGACAGCAAGGAAGAATAAGCATGATAAGGTGATAGACATAAATAATTAGGAAATCATTAAATTAGAAGTGGGTAGTTTTGTGGTCTGTAGATATCGCTGGAGAATATTAAAAATATGCACATTTCCCTGCTTACTGGGTTTGTCATGGTAGAATTTTTTTTGTATTTCCTCTGAGGGCGTTAGGTGGCTGACTGGGTGAGCAAACTGCTGGGTCAGTCACAGGGTGGCTGAGGTGGGAAGGGACCTGGAGGCCCCCTGCTCCAGCAGGGCCACCCAGAGCAGGCTGCCCAGGGCCACGTCCAGGTGGCTTTTGGAGATCCCCAAGGATGCAGTCCGCACAGCCCCTCCGAATTGGGAAGTTCAACAGGACTGGGCCTAGTACTGACCCCTGGGGAACTCTGCTCAGTACTGGCCTCCAGCTAGGCTTGTGCCACTGACATCTACCCTTTTTTGATCCACCTCACTGCCTGCCCATCCTTCGTCAGCTTCTCTGGGAGGATCTCATGGCAGAGAGCATTAAAAGCCTTTCTTCACTGAGGCAGGGGAGACAACATCCGCCGCGCTCTGCTCGTCTGCCGCGTCTGGCGCTCCACATGGTAGCTGAAGCTTAAAGACAGCTTTGCCCAACTGATGTCTTGCTCAGGCAGAAATATTTTCTGATAGGAGAGAGTTTAGAGTTTATAGTCAGTTCTGGCCTTAGCATGATGTGGTAGCCAAAAGGAAGCATATGGCTGTGTCTATCCTGTGAAAATAATTTTTGCTCTAAAGAGTTTGTTTGTAAGTGACTTCTGCTCAGCCAGCTGTTAGATGCATTGGGAGCAAGCATCCGACTCCTGTCAGATCATAAGAACTGGCAAGCACATAAAAACACAGCTTTTTCAGTTGCCTGCTTGTCTATTCAGTTATATCATCAACTCATTTGCTTTTATTCAGGCCTGGTGTAACAGCTCCTGTCTTGTATCTGCATTGGTAAAATAGATTTGGCAGCCAAAGGAGGATGCTGGGGTTTCTAATTCCAGCTCTGACCCACAGACTGTGCTACATGTAAATCTCTCTACCTGTTTTAACCCAATTTATCAAGTCAAAGAGTGTTTTAATATAATTGGATTGCCTGAACTCCATAAATAGGCGGTTCTGGCTGATGAATTCTGGTAACTTGTACCGAAGTGACGAATTCCTAACTGAGTGCCAGACAGTTGAGGAAAGAGGGCGACTGAAAAGGCTTCTGTGCGTTTCATTCCAGGTGAGCTCATACATTTAGGAAGAAGGAAACAAAACAGAAAGCAGAGGCCAAATAGGAACGTAATGTTCCAAGCACAGCTACCTGCACAGTTTTAAGCATTTAGGCTACGTGCCTTTAAGGGCTTTTAAGCCAGTTCTGGATTAAAACTTGTAAAACTTGGCAGGTTTTGCTGGGGCAACAGAAGAAGATGCACCCTGCCAGTTCCTTGCCTTTTCCCTTTGCTTTCATGGCTGGGATCCAAAACTCTTGGATCTGACATCAGGTTTGTTTTAAAAGCAGTGATGCTACTTGCAGAAGAGGCCTGTGCCTCTGCTTCCCCCCACTCCTTCCTTTCAACATACATCAAATCAACTGTGCTGTATTTTACTGTACTTTCCCTACTGCTCTCACAGCTTTTCTATCTCAGGCTTGTGCCAGTGATGTTAGTATCATCGACATATACAAATGTAGTCTCACATACGTGAAAACGTCTTTGTGGCAAAGATGCAGAGCATCAAGCATGCAAGCTCAGCTTAGGATGTAACACCACAACAGTATGCTTTGTGGCAGTTCCCTCTACATGTGAACTTAGGCTCTGCTACCAAGCTGTAGAAGCAATATGGCTCGCCCTTGCTTTCACTGAAGGGAGCTCTTTCTTGTCTTTATGGTCTGTGGGAAATTGCTGTTTCTTACAGGCTGATATTTGGGGAGTTTGGGTTCTTTTTAATGGGATTTCTCGTTAGGTAAGCAGTACTATTCAGCTACTAAGCAGGTAAAAATTACCCCAAATCTATGAAATTATTCTGCCTCCAATAAGCCTCACAGTAGCTATTTTTTACTGTGGGGTGAGGTGAGCATCCAGGACAGTGGAAAAGAGGACCACTGCTTTCAGTAGCCACTGAGCTGGCTTAGCAGTATCACAAAGCTTTCTCTCTTACTTTCCCTCATCCCGGTCTCCACAACTATCACCATTACAAAGCACTTAAACCATTTTTAAAGAAAAAGTTAGCAGTATGTGTGGGTGGAATCTAAAATCATTAACTTTGGCTAATAACATCCAATATGAATGGGATGGCATGTTGGCTTTGTAGAACTGTACCTCCATTAATGCGTAGTTGTTTCAGGTTTGTGCATTCTTCTGCAACAATAAAGGGTAAATACACATTTTAATAAAAAACAAGATTCTGGGACTGCAATCTGATGTGTGTGGAGAAGTTTTCTGGGCAAAAGTCACAGTCCTGTAGCAGGAGTTTGCCTGGTACCCATTCTACTATTATAAACTGAGAAGCAAGGGAAGGGTTTGCTCTCCTTTCACGAGTAGTGTGAGGACATCAGGCACAGCCCGGCTCTTTCCTCTCTTGCTTAGGAAGCTAAAAAACAGGCTGCATTTTCCAGGCGTTTGCAGGTAGCCCCTTTGTGCAGCAGAGGGGTTTGATAGGAAGAAATCTTTTATTGCCAGAAGCTGAAAGGGTGTGGGAGGGAGAAATATGGGCTATCTGCTGCTTAACAGACACGGGAATCAGTGACATAACTTCTCAGGCTCCTAGACATGCCTTAACACGAGGGGAAGGGTATCTTTCTCCTGTCCCTTCCCAGTTCTTCCCTCCTAAAAAGAAATTGTGTTTTAAGACGAATTCAAAGACCTTGCTTCCTTTTCCCCTCTTTTCTTTTCAGCACCCCCTTGGTCTGGCAGCTAGAACTTCCATTTTTTCTGCTCTCTAGAGCAAAACCAAATGCTTTGTTTATTTTATTTTATTTATTATTATTTTTGTTTTATTTATTTCATCCCTTCTTCACTAGGGTGCCCATGGGTGCATTAGCAGAACCAACCATAGGTGGGAAACCTGATGAGAACTATTTTAACTTGGTCAAATCCTGGGTCTCTGGCTTAAAACCTTTGACTTTTTCATTATAGGGTAACTCGCTCGTAGAGAAGAGCAGGGAACTGATGTTCTTTCTTCCTCCAGTCCAAATTAATGACGTTAGAGCAAGGTGAGCAATACCTGAAGTAGAGGAGTACCTGGGCTTTCCTCTGCAGTTCCAGTGGCAGCAGCTCTATGTTAAGCTCCTCCACTGGAGCTCCGCTCCCCACATTTGAGACCCCGTACTTGTTGTGAGAGCTCTCACTGTCGAGTTTGTTGGCTTACCAAAGGTAATTTGAGCTAATCTTTCGAACTTTGCACTGGAACAGGGTGAGAGCATCACACAGCCAGCTCTGGGGTCTCTGTGACAGGGGGTGGTGGCGGTGTAACGTGAAGAAGGGCCGGTAACTTTACCCTATAATGAGGTATCCCACTGTGCTTGCATCTAACCAGAGTTTATCAACCCAAACGGTAAAAATAACAAATAAAACGTGTTTGGATATGTGGTTTTAATTTACTTGCTTGTCTTTGTTGGGCTCATGTGCACAGGGGCTTGCAGTTGGTTGGAAGCTAGCTATGAAACTCCTTTCTCTTAACCCCCCACTTTCTACCTTTCCTCTTCTCTGAAGTTTTCTGTCGCAGATCCTCCCACTACGTTAGCAGAGAAATTCACCTGCTAGTTGCGTTTCTTCTCTTAAATAGAAATCTCTACATTGGCAACACAGTTCTGTCCTAAAGGAGTTTATGTGCAGCTTTCTGGAGGACAGGATTAACAGAAGAGTTTCCACTGTTTTTCAAATGAAAATAAAACTCAAAAAAAAAAAAAAGTGTAGCACTTCCATTTAGTAATATTAGGAGAATGTGCCGCATAATGTTTTTGTTTCGATAGGATCTAGAGTACAGTAGACTTCTTGACTGTTTCCTCCTCTTTATCATCCCCAGGTTTCCTAGGCGCAGCAGGTCTGGGAGGGAGCGGGGAGGAGGTGAGGCAGATAAGTGAACCAACATCTCTGCATCCCCTCCTCTCCCTCCTTCCCCTTTTTTCTGCCCTTTTACCAGTTTTGCCACGGGCTCTTTGAAGACGGCCTTTGGTCAAAAACGCTGCGAGCTCTTGGTTTCGGGGGGAGAGGTGGAAAAAAAGCCAAGGCTTTGGACTCCCCCTTCTGCCTCCTCCTCCCTCAGGTCTGCACGGCGCTGGGTGACTCGGTGCTGGGGGGGGACAGGCAGTGCTGCTGTATCCACACCGCCCTCAGCGTCGTTGCCTCGCTGGCTGGAAGCTGCTTATCTGCCGAGTTAATCTGCAGATAAGGCGCTGCGTTAATGCACTGCATTCCTGGGACCAAACTGCCCCTCCTCGCTCCCGGGGTTTGCAGATGGGGATTACGGGCTTCGTGTGCGTGTTTTCAGGGAAAGGCAAGCTGATGGCTTGGATGAAGCCCAAGGAATGGGGTGGGTGGCAGAGTTTATATATGTGCTGGGGGTTGATTTGGCTCGAGCCGCTGTGTAAAGTTCACTTTGGCAGCCGAAAGATGCAGAGAGAAGCACTTTCAGAATTAGAGACAGTGAGGTAATGAGAAAGTGACATAGGAAAGGAAGTGTGGGGGGGGGAGAGGAGGGCTCAAAATGCGAGTTGACATCATCTGATAGGTTTTCCAGCCTGTGCAGCAGCTATTTTTACGCTTCCAACTCACGGTATTTAGAGCTCAATGACAGCCAACTCGCCAGAGGTGGGGGTGCTGGTATATCCCAGCGTGGGCTGGGGGGCCGGGGAGCCACTCGGGAGCTGAGGCAAACATCCAGCTTCCCAGGCACGTCTGCTCCTCTTGCCTTGCCTTACACCTGCACGGTGCTGGTTTGCCTTCGGCTCCTGCTTAAGGCGGGGAGTGCCACCTGACTGTCCCCAGCTAGTTGAAAAGATCGGAGTGTGGGGACTTCGGGCTCTTCCTGAGAGCCGGAGGAGCCAGCATGTGCAGTGAGGCCAGGCTGGTGTTTCCACCTCTTCCTGAAGGTCACTGGAGGTGGGAGGCGGGATTGTGGGAATGTCCAAAGCCAGCTCGCATTAAATAAATGGGATCCGTAGCAGAGGAGGTGTAGGCGACACAAGTGTCAGTGTGAAGTCTGTATTGACTGGGAAGAATAAAATCAGTGGAGTCATAAGACAGCAAAGCTTTACAGTGGTGTAGATGCAGCATCGTGTTATTTTTCTGGCTTTTGTCTGCTTGCTAGAAATATCAGAGCCGGATCTGCAAATATATTGGGCTCACTCTTTTTTTTCTAAGGGTTCATCTGGCTTAGACCTTGACTGAGATCTTCTCACGTTGCCTGAGCGAGCACCTATTGCAGCTGCTTGCCGGTTTTTAGCAGTACATTGTTTGGGTTTCATCCCTAAATTGTGTGCATGCAGATCCTTGCAGGCACTGTGTCTTCTGGGAAGAGGGCAGGGGACCTGCATTGCGCTGCAGGGAGGAATGGAGGTGAAAGGATTAAAAAATGCACATTTGAAGCGGGAGCTGTCAGCAAATTTTCTGTCTGCTCATTAATTTTAATTTAAAGAGTACGCTAATTTTGGGGGGGATAAAGCTAATGAGTCAGTTTCATGTGACAGCTGAAGTGATCCAAAGTCTAATGCGTGTCAAGTCTCCTGGTTCCTCTCTCCCTTCCCAGCTCTGCTCACCAGCCACCAGCCCAGGTGCCACATACTGTAAGGCTGCCCCGTCGGTGGAACTGAGTCATTAGGGTACCAGGTGAATGTCACAACTGGTTTAAGGAGGCCGAGAGGAGTGCAGGAAAATGGATTTTAAAGGCCAAATATCCCGGGCAGGGTTAGAATTTAAGTGGAGGGCGCTTCACTCTTTGGCACTTCTATTGCAGCACAAAATAGGGCTTTGAAAAAGCTGCTGCTTATCTCCTGTCTTGGCTTTTGAGGGTAGAGAAATGACGAGAAAGTTAGTGAATGTGTCCAAAACAGTGAGTAAGTAAAGATAACTGACATTCAAAGAAGAGTAGTGCATGCTATGCCCACGTGCTGTGCCCACTCGCAAGCCGTTTGTGCACCTGATGTTACGTTTTATTTCCTTGCGAGGGTACAAATAGCAATGCAGCATCTTGAGGGAGAATACAACCCACGGTCTGTATCTCATTTCACACTTGAAAGTCAGAGGATGCAAGGCTCAGTAGATGTCTCCAGGACTGGTTATGAAAATTGAGTTTGATGCTTTCCAAGCGAGAAAGCCGGGGAGACGAGAAATCAGTGAACACTGGACGTGTGTTGGAGTGGGTTGGTGCCACTTCTCCGGAGCAGCTAGGCAGCTGAAGCATGCTGGATGCCTTACTTCTGCTGTGACAGACCTTCCCACCCTCCCTCTGGCCCATCCTTCTCTGGTTTGGATAATTCCTCCTTCCTTCAGACCACTAAGGAACGCTGTAGGACAAATTTGACGCCGTAGGACACAATTACAGAGTATGTTGCTCAAGGAAGACAAGATTTACCTGGCTGCCGTTCAGCCAGTCAGGTGGTTGTCTTTCCAAGCTATTTTCCGTGTAGGAAGAAAGAAAGGTAAGTCGGCATCCGCATCTGCAGCCCTGCAAAAAGACATTGGGGGGATCAAATCTTCATCAAGATGGAGCTGTCAGTGACAGCAGCGGAGGGTTGGTGAAGTCACCAGAGTGCCCAAGCTGGCAATATGGTAGATTTCACGTACCATTAGCTGCCTGGGGCCTCCATTCTTCCAGTTCTCAAAGTTTGCTTCATCAGAGCTCGGGCGATGCCTTAGGGCTGTTAGGGCACCGCCTGGGTGGCTGTGACTCGGCTGGAGGGAGCAGCAGCTCCCACTGGCCAGGCTTTGCACGCCGTACTGCTGGGACTGAGGCCCCGTTTGGCAAGGCAATAGCAAATCTTTGACCTCTGTGGCTGAATCTTTTCGTTTCCCCCCTCCAAACGGTGCGTTATCAGAAAGAGCAGGACTCAGTCTGGCAGGTTTTGAGTATGGGTTCTTGTCTGAGTGAAGGTTGAACTTTTCCAAGCAAGAAGAGCACTGCTGCAGGAGCTCAGAAATATCTTCTGCAATCTAGGATCATGTCTTAATAAACATGTAAAATTCAGTATATTAATTTCTAGTTTGTAGCTTAAAAAGGTGTTAGATTGCTTGTTTGCTCTGGTGCTGCTAATGGCAGAGTTAAAGTTGTTTTCCAGATTTGGTTGAGCATCACTTGTTTCAAGATTTCAGCTTCATTATTAAAGAGATTTTTTTTTTCTTGTTGCTGTCACTCCAGCCTCACTCCGCAAAATTTTGGTCTCGATTTGAAGGGAGGCAGAACTTGAAATGTAGACTGTTTTGGTGGGGTTTGGAGTATTCACCTTCTTGTTTTTGTAATGTCCATGTGGCTATCTTGCTTCAGGCTTGTAGGATGACAACAGTTACAATTATTATTTTTTTTCTGGGAAGATGCTGAAATACTTTTCACACGTGTGTCGTCATTGGACAAATTTTTTCTTTTCTTTTTTCTTCCTTTTTGCTCAGACTTCCTTGTACCTTTTATGATGCATGCTTTGTGAGATCAGGAAACAGCAAAGCCACCGGCTGTCCTGGTGTGAGCACCTCCAGGCTGTCGGTAGGATGGAGCGTGCTCTTCCCTGGCCACTTCCAATTCCAGCACCGTGCTGCTGGTTCCTATATACAGAGACTGACGACCCGGTGACATCCAGCCATGATGTGCATTAAATAAGCTCCTGGTGAGACAGCCGCCTCCAAACGAGCACAGATTGTGACATTTTGGTGCTCGCAGGAGTATTATTGACTTGGGACTGCTGAGTGTCTCCAGCTAGGTGTTTCTGCTGGGTGAAGAGAAAGGGTTTAGGGGAAGAGGAGGTGGCTCTGTGTGCTTGTACAGCAGCAGCCTGCTGCTGCCTGTGTGTAGTCTCACACCAGTGCATGTAAGATCTGTTTCCACACTGACCAGTTCAGCTTTCTCCACAGCCAAAATTCAATTTCTGATGGTTTAAATGGGAAAAAAAATGAAAGAAAAGGCTGCTGCTCGCGGAGTGGTGGCGTGCTCCTTGCTTTGTGCGCGGCGCGCTTCCAGCGGGGAGGTGCAGAGAGGGGAGCGCTGCATCACATGGCAGTGCCTGTCTGGCAGGTGGCTGCAGGGTGAGGAGAGGAACCAACTGCTCACTATTTTGGGTGAATGAGGTTGCCTGTCACTGCCAGTGGCTCCGAGAAGAAGTCCACGCATCTGTTGATAAGCACTGCCCTGCACACTGGGATCCCGAATGCTTCCAGCCGCTTGCAGAAGCAGCGAAGCGTCTGTCCGAGTTTTGAGGTAGTAGGAGGAAAAGCTTTGCCAAGAGGCTTGCTGATTTTAATCTTTAGATGCTGGCTGTCAGGATCTGTCAGTGCCTTGCGTACCTCTGGGTTCCTGTTGAAGCACAGCCTTGGAATCGAGCAGGAAACTGAGTTTTTTTCCGGTTGGTGCAGTGACAGAAACCCGGTAGAGAGGGATCGTGGTTGGGTCTCTCGTGAGGATTAAGCACCCCTTCTGCTAGCCTGGAACGCCTCCCGTGTTGCAGACTCGGCCTTCAGGTCCAGGGATTTCCTCTAATATGTTGGATAAAGCCAAGACACTCCAGCCTGCCTATGTCGGGATTGTGCCGCTTGCAGAGACTGTGGCAAAGCAAGGGAAGAGCTGTTCGAGCCCGTACCAGGATTCATACCACAGCTTGCGAGAAGGTCAGCAGGCTCTGCTTTCTTTCTTCCTTTTAGGCACTGTGTAATTGGTTTGTGGGGGTGTGTTGTTGTTTGTTTTTTTTTTTTTTTTCCCCTTGCATATTGAATCTGCCTGCTTTTGCTTTTTCTGTCCAACCCGGGCAGTTGTCCAGATTTCGGGTTTCCCACTGGCTCCTCTGACCCGTTGTTCCTGAGGGCGCTCGTAAGCATGTCACAGGACGAGGTCAGAGCCCCGTGTGTAGGGACTTGCAGGGGGACACTTTCCCTGGGACAATTTCACTTGTGTTTGGGAACTTGGGGAGTTCAAATTTCTCCTTCTCCTCTACATCTGTAAGGATCTTGTAAGCCGTGCTTTAAGGCCGATTTATTAAAGGTGCAAAGGCTTATTTTGGAGGGGCAGCTCTGTCCTGAAGGGGATAGAGTATCGTGTTTTGAGTTTCATTGTGTTCCTGTGCAGAGTGTGGAAGGAGTGGGGTGTGTATATCTGGATAAGATCTTTTTTCAGTTAATGGTGTTTCCCTGCAAATACATGGGATTTCTTACAGGGATTTGTCATTTCTGCAAAATTATGCAGACAGAGGTCAAGTTTCAGGGAGTTTCTTCTATGACAAGAAAAGTTTCTTCTATGAGAAGAAAAGACAATATGAAGGGGTTGCTTGCAAGAATGAATTTGAAGAAGAGCTGAAGAAGATGAGTACAGACAGTGACTCATTCACAGTGAGCAGCATAATAGATAGCAACAAGCAGGAAAAAATTACAGGATAGAATAGCAGAACATAACAAAATGCCAGTGACAAACAAACACAAGGTATATTTGATCAGAAATAGTGGATTCACCTAAATGCAAGTGAAGTTTTAGTAAGGCCTTGCAGGAGTGACCAAAGGTCTTGAGCACAGTGGCCTCAGAAGTAAGGTGAAGGCTGGTTTTAAAGAGTGAGTAACGTGATCTGAGGGGAGAGGAAAATAACTTCCAGTGACATTTTGGACAGAAAAGTAAAGAGTGGTCTGAGTTGAGTACTGAAAGCTGGATAGAGTAAGGCCGTGTTTGTTATCAAAAGATAGCCAGTGTGTGGAAGATGATTTTAGCAGTTGAATTTAGAGGATTTTTCTCTCGTGCAGCTTTTGATCTGCTGAGGTTGCCAAAGAAAACTGTTAAAGTTCTGTCCCCTGCTGTCATTCCCCATACCAAGCCCCGTTATCAGATACCAAGAGTGAGCTTTTTATTAGATTTTTAAAATATTACTATTTTCGTTGCTTGTTTTCCTTGGAATACTCTTCGTCAAGCAAGTGTGGAAAAGGAAAAGAGAACTGAAGCCATAGCTCTGCAATTAAAATTTGGGACTCAGTCATAAATCCACTGGTGTCAGCAGTATTCCCACATTACTTTGTCGTCTCTGGGGGCAAAGAACTGCAGCACATCAATCTTTGGAGGAAGAAAGAAAACAAAACAAAAAGCCCGAACTTGCAGCTGACTTGTTATTTGCAAGGCGTTCATGAGGCTTATGGAAGGTGAGCACTCTGCTTTTGGATGTGCCAGGGTATGCCTTTCATACAGGCACTAAATAGCACAAGCTCTACAGTGGCATCGCTTGTAGAATGAGGAAAATGCAATTCTGTAGTACTTTCATCAACAGAAAAATAGGTGCTGCCATCTCTGGTGGAACCGAATTAAGGCCATTCAGTTCTTGTATATCTCTAAATAAACATAATAAATAAATATACTTAAATATAAATGATTGAAAAAACTGTGTTAGCTCTGCAGGGTTTAGCACCATTCATCAGCCTGCTCCATGTCTAGTTCCTGATGTTCTAATACCAGATGCAATGGGGAAGGCTACTTGCTACCAGCTACCAAACAGGAAGGGTAGGAAAGAGAAGTGGATGCTGCCAGTTTCTTTCATGTCAGAAGAGAAAAAAAAACACAACACCTTAGCTTCACTGGTGCTCCATTCAAGTCTCTGCATTCTCAGGACTCCTGCTGTATTTATGCTGTAGCATTCACTGGATTTTGCAGAGCCAAATCTTAGAGGCAGTGGAGGAGCAGATGCACTCGTGTGTACCCTTGCAAGAGCAATGGAAGTCAGGATTTAGTACTGAGCTAAATGAAACTGTAAGGACTGTTGTACCTCATTTATGGCAAAAAATGGGACAGCCTACTTTTCGTATCATGACGGAATTCATCCACTTCTCTTCCTCACTTTTTTCCACGCACAGGTGATGGGTGCCAGTCTGCTTTCTCCTATTAGTAAAGCCAGGCAAATAAAGAGGGGTCTGCATTATGCTGGCAATGTTCACTCCTGTTTGCTTCATGAATCTTATGAGAAGTGGCTGTCTGGAATAGCCGTCATCTTGTTTTCTTGCCTCTGGAAAACATGGTGCCCTACATTTGATTTAATGTGTTTTGTTTTGTTTTTTAAGTGGGGCTTGACATAATGAAATACGGGAACTGCTGAGCCTTTCCACACACAAATTCATTTGACCTGGGGAAGTCAAAGGGCGTATGCGTGTTTTTTTCAAAGTATGTGTTGGGGGCAGTTATTTGTAAAATTCCTAGAATTCAGAAATCCATAAACATGTTTTCTATCAAAGAGTGCCTTGGGATGATTTAGTTTTCAAATACCAGAGCTCAGTTTGCAGTTCCTAGCCCACTTAACACAACAGTATGGTAACCTCTAACGAAAGATAGGAAGAAGGAATTGCAAGCTCTGGAAAATTTCAGAAAAGTACCCAAAAGCTGATGAACATTCATGAGTCTGGCTTAGAAGTAAATACTTCCAAAAGTAAATTCCAACCTCACCACCTCTGTGCAAAGTCGCTAGTCTTGAACTCAGCTCTTTATTTATTTATTTTTTTTTGGTCAAGTCCTTGCTTCAAAAATGTTCAATGTGACTCGGAGGCTGCCAGTGAAATTCACCTGTCTTTTTCCAAGATTTGTGTCTCAGGGCCCAGACACGAACAAGTTACTGCATGCCATCTGATCTGTGGTAACTGTGTGCACATTCTTGGTCCACAGCAAATGTGAGGTAATTTGAGTTAGCTTAGCCTTTGATTAAACTATTAATATCTGTTCAGTACTTTGAAGAGATCAGGAGTCATGCAAGTGCTTGTTAATGCATAGCTGTCTTCACGAGCGATCTAGGCCTCATTGTCATAACGCCTCCTGCAACCTGAAGGTGAAGCAGCTCGGTGGCCTGTGCCTCCCCCAGCAGAGGGCAGAAGAAGGTGCCCATGTGGACCTGGAAGCTCTGGACACCAAGGAGATCCCCAGCAAGAGGATCTGCATCTGAGGCACGTCACCGAAATGCAGGATGTCATTTATCTGTAGAGGTTGATGGGTGTCTTCCTGCTTCAGAATGGACCTGAAGCTGCTGTGGGAGATGGCAGAGTGGTGCAAAGAACAGCAGAAACTGGGCACAAAACCTCACCGAAGCATCTCTGAATTATGGCTTGATGTACCCCAAAATCCAGAATGATGTGCGCAAAGAGTGCTGTGGCACAGAAAGGCATAGAAATGTGTTGACTGTATGAAGGGCTTTCCTTGTTGCAAAGCCAGAGACACAGCTGGCATACGTAGTTAGACTCTGTAGCCTCGTGCTGCAACTAATTCTGCAAATGTGTGGCACACTGATTGTCACTGCATTTAAAAGGTAGGAGGTGCAGTGAAGATAAGATAATGAGATAGTAAGGTGAAGTGGCTTGAAGTTGATAGTAAACAAGCAATTTATTTATTTTTTTTCTTAATTCCCAGCGTGCCTCATTTGATTGTGAAGGCTGGAGGTGTTTCAGGGTGTATGTGAACTTTATGACAGCAGTACCTAGTGTGGGAAGCTTTGGGAAAGGGTTAACACCGAATGGCCAGTGCTTTCAGAAGTCAGTCCTTATCAGTGGAAGGGGCTCGTAGCATTACCCATGAAGCTGAAATCACGTATTTTTTTAGTCCTGCTGCTCTAATGTGTTTTTAGTTTTTATGGATATGACATGTTTTCCCTTCTTGCAGTTTACTGAACTATTCCTGTCAGTGTAATGATCCCCAGCTGTTGCTTTAGCCCTGGCTATTTTCATGCTGGGAATGGGAGGAGGAGGAGAGGGGCAGAGGCTAGCTTGTTTACCGCACTGTAATCTAATTCATTTTTCAGAAAAAGGTCTTCTATAATGCTTTCTTTAGCCCAAAATAATGCTAAAAGGAAGGAGTTGTGGTCTCGGATTTACCAGAGCAAGGAGATATAAGGATTCAACACATGCAGAAATAAAATGAATAGAAAGTGGGTGTGGTGCAATGAGTGCAGCTGTTAATAGCATTTATGCGGACAATGCTTTGAACTAGTAACGATACCAAGTAAAATTTGCAGTAAGTACTTTGCTGCCCTATCAGCTGAATTTTCTTTGCAGTTGAACTGAGAGCTTCGTGTTCATCAGCTGTGGTACTGGGGTATTGATATTCCCAGCAACTGGGAAACATTTTAATAAAGATTGGAAAAAGCAGGCATGATTTTGTAATTATTGCTTATTTGATAATTATTTGTTGCTTATTTTGTAAAGAAAAGATCTGTATTTACACTTTCAAACAGCAAATAATTGATGCTTAGACTTCCTCGTAGCTCTTGGAAAGCAGATGCTTTTCTGAAAACAAAATTGTGACGATGCTTAAGCTCAGCTTGCTTGTTTTGCATCCAGAAACAACTTCTGGAGTTAACATGCTTGTTCCAAGGTCTTGCCAGACAGATGTCACTGTGGCTCTCCTTCCCAAACAAGATAAGGGTCACTCACAGTCACTCACGCTTTTCAGATTCGCATCAGGCTGCCTGTGTAAATCTAATTGTGGTCCTTCTGTCACTTATGAGATCTGTCACTAGTCACCTCAGATTTTTCGGCATTCTGTCACACCTGTAAGTCATTGATCAATTACTTAAGGAATATCTATAACACAAATAAGCGCCTGCTTTGGTGCTTTGATCTTTCCTTTCGTGCTCCAACTCCCATCTATCCAGACTTTTCTGAGCATTGAATTACTGATCTTGTCACCTGCTGCATCAATAAATTTTGATTCAAAATGTTAAAGCAACATATTTCTTGGCAAGGACCTCTGCAGCCTACAGTAGAAAATGGGATATGGCCCCTGACATAGCTTAGGTTTATCAAACAAAAAGATGCAGTGAGCTTGTATGGGGCAAATTCTGTCTTTTTCTTGCAGGAGGCCTCTCAGTGGATGCGTAATCTGCTAAATGGCATAACATGAAGCAGAGCTTATGGCTTTCTTTCTCTAACTTGTGCTAGTGGAGGTGTATGCAGTGTTTTTTGCCCTAGTGGTATGTAAAATTTACTTACGTGCAACATCTCTTCCAATTTAAGAGCAAACCTGCAGTAACTGAAGTACCTTGCAATACAGGGATTATGAGTAAGAGCTGCAAAATGTTGTTTGCCGATCAGTGCATTCAGGGTTTTTCCCTGTGTTCAGTGAGATGAGTCTGTAGAAGACCTGGAAGAAGGCTTATAGTTTATATGGTATAATAAGTGTTCTTCTAAGGAAACACAGATTTGAATTTGCTAGTCTGCAGTTCTTCATCTGAAGTTAGACTAAGTCTGATGAAGCTAGCAAGGAACGTGTAAGAAAGGTGATAATAAGAGGATGTACTACTTTGGGACATGGATTTCTTCCAGAATTGATGGTGAAAATTGGCAAAATCCAAGCTTTCTGGACAATGTCATCTAAATACAGCCTTTCCAAAGTAAGCAGCCATAAAGAAAATCTTTTGTGAAAAAAACAGCTATTTGAAAGTTTACAAAAGAATTGTCCATACTGATTATATATATATGTCCATACTCTGTGGTAAAGGCAAGGTATGTTGTGGCCATACCTACAGTGAGGTCTCCATCCCCAAAGGCAGCCGAAGCTTGTGGTGTCTGAGGCCTGTTGCCATTTTGAGGGGATTTCCCCAAACTTCTCTGCTCTGTCACCCTACCGGCTGACACACCAAACATCTTTTTGGTAATCTTCTTCACCGAAACACTTTTCAGGGCACAAACATTTGTGGCACAGCTGAAAGGTGTGGGGAACTAACAGGTGCCCTTTGGCTGACTAAAGGAGGAGACCCGCTTGCACCTTTCTCTGTGTGGAGTTTTCCCAGCTTCATGCTGGTAACTATTTCCCTAGTATTAAATGTATATGGAATACAGCTGTGGGTTTTTTGTTGTTATTTATTTTTGGCGGGTTTACTTGTCTATTTTTTGTAGTAATTGTGTGAGGTAGTGGCTATGTGCTTTGGTTGCTTGCAAGTTTCTCAGCAGCATGAGAAGTGTGAAGGCCACATGTGCTCCCTTCACATCATTTGGTCAGTGCTGCGAGCGGCTTGCAGCCCAACCGGCCTGTCTCACTTGTGGGCTTCTCAATCTTATTTTGGAGTTCCTGTCAAAATGCTCTTTGTGAGGCTTTTTTTGATGTTTTATTCTTCACTTTTACTTTCCAAAGCTGTCCCACCTCTGTCTGTATGGTGCACACATGGGGATGTCCTTCCAAGCCTGCATGCAGCTCCCCTCCTTTCCCATGCTCAGATCTCAAACTGCCCCTTTTCAGAAGTGGAAGTTGACATTTTGGAAGCAGTTCCTAAGCTAGCAGTACCTTTGTGCCTCACTGAGCGACTGCTTTACTGCTGCTAATAATAGTTGTCACATTGACTGTAGGCAGCTCAGAACAAGGATCATGTCTTCGGGACTGACGTGTGACCATAAAACTAACTACAGTGGTTTGCGAGCACTGTCACCACGGAGCTATCTCCGCTCCTCTTTGCTGCAGGGAGCAATAGAAAGGAAACGTGTCCGCCCTTCACTAGCTTTTGTTCATTATATCAGCAAAAACCCATGTTTATTAACAGTTCTTCCAGCGTGTGTGTTGAGTGTGGGAGAACCCGCTGCCGCCGGCAGTCTCCTCTGTGCCCTTCAGTAGAGCAGTGAGCCAGCAGCAACATTTTAAACATTTGCAGAATTTGTCCACCAGCCTGAAGTCAGTGGTCAGGCAGGCCAGTTTTGACTGCTGGGCTCTTGTAGTTAGCTGGTTGACCTGTTGCACAGAATTATATTAGTTAGGTTTTTATAGCTATGATGGCACTGAAGAAGCACGTTAAACCTTGCAGGCTGATTTGTGTTTAAGGCTGTTGATCTTCCTTACGAAAAAAAATACAAAGTGTCCTGCAGATCTCTATTCTAGACATTTGTAAGAAAGGGAATATTCAAAGAGAAGGGAAATAAAAAATAGTAGACATGTATGATCACTGTTGAGCTTGATGGAATTTGATGTGCATTTTGTGTGTAATGTGAATTACACACACATATATATATAAATATATATATAATTATATATGAGTAAATGCAGTATGTGATGTGTGTGTTGGGCAAACCCACCTTTGTCCTGTGGAATAACTGTCAGCACAACCACACAAATCTGAAGGAAGGAGAGAGGTGCTCAAACCAGCTAATTTAAAATTATATGGGCCCGTTTTCTGAGTTCTCTATATAACCAGTTAATTACTTCTTCCAAATAAATGTTGTTTTTGTATTTGAATCTGCATACTTCTAAGTCCTTTTTTTCTACGGCTTGTGAAAACACATTTGTTCCAATTTGCATTTGCCTTCAATAAACTAAACTTCTTTAGGTGGTTAAGAATCTGAGACAGTCTCGGAAATACAGAATTATTCCACGTTTATGTGGAAAACCAGATAACACAGCTCATATGTCGAGGGATCCCAGCTGTTTGGGCAGAAATTCTGTGGTATCTTGCCCATTAGATGATTTCTGTGAAGGAAGCTCTGAACTTCTATCTGTAGAGGGTGCCCTGTGGTAGGGGGAAGGCTGAATCATCCGGCCGATACAGTCTCTGAGAAATGTTTGGGGAAGTTCTGGGCCTTGATCTGAGAGGCTGTTGGTACACTGGGGCTCTGTGCTGTAGCAGGAATTGCAGTATGGGAGGTGAGCTGTAAAGGAAATATATTAGATTGTGGCTCTTACTGCTGAAAGAGGCATGGAAAGCTTTTTCTCATCAATTTTAGTATTATAAACGTGTCTAATCATTTGTGTTTTATGAACATGTCTTGACATTCTCTCAAGACTTGGGACTTTTTTAGTTTAACAGGAACACACAAACATGCATTATCACTTAAACTAAGAGTTTTGAATAATCTGAAAAAAATGTTAGGCTTCTGATACGTGTCTCTTTCATCTTCTGTATAATTTTTCAGAAAAAAAAACCTCAAGCAACTCTGATGTCTCAGCTTTAAGGAAAATAACAAGGTTGGAGCGCTTTCTTCTTCTCAGCAGAGATACCTCTATCTTTACAAGAAAAAAATGCAAAGGTCACAAACATGTTTTCCCTTGTGCAGCTTGCCTTTTGTTCTGTCACATTAGTAGACAGCTGTAGATCTGATGGTTGGGATGTTATCTGCCCATTCCTTCTTTTCCCTTCATTTGTCCTCATCTGCCACATCACCTTAAGTTATCTTGGAGAATCTCTGTCTAGGGTCTTCTTTGCAAGGTGGTTTAGGGCAATGTTAGTTCCTCCTTGTTTGTTGTTTCACGGAAACGTATAAATTAGTATAGACTGTGACTCAAGTTTACAGGGGAGTTGGGAAATTCTCTGTGAAGTCAGTTTTTTCCCCGCAAGGCTTCTCTTCCAGCTACATATAGCAACAATGGATATATGGATGGCATCAACAAGCACTGATTACAGCTAATATTTACTGTCTCATGATACTGGTGTGTCAATTTTAGGTAGACCTTTCCACCTAGGTATTTTGTTACAGGTCATCTTGTTGGATCACGCATGGTAGCCAGATTCCATAGAAGTGGATGTGTGCCTAACTATTCACATGCTTGGTTTTCACCTAACCAGTAGTTCTGGGACTAAAGGATTTTATACGATTCAGTACCTTGCACAGGAAGAAAACCAACTTTTCCAGTTGTTATGCTCATTGCACACTTTCATGTGTTGCATATCTTACTAAAAATACTGGGTTAATTTATTGAAGTCCCATTTTAACAGCTTGTAAGTGCTGAAATGGACTATTAGGTGTGGGCTGTTAAGAGTGGGCTTCTATGCATTAGGTAGAAAGATGTACGTACTGACAGTAATACATTTATCTGATTCAAAATTTTAGTATTAAAGAAAACAAAGCTTGCATCTCATTAAAAAGTAGCGATGATTAAAATTGCATTAAACCCCCTACATTTTATGTTTAATGGAAATGGCAGGAGTTTAAACAAATTGTGAAGGAAGAATGTAAAGGCAAATGCTGTAAAATGCACAGCAACTGCTAGCATTCATTTTAAACCAACATAATAACAACTGTGCAAAATTCAGCATAACTTTTGGATCGCAGTAATAATCAAGTTTTGCATCTATTTGGAGTCATATATTTGAGCAGTACCCTTGAAATAAACACGTACAATTGTATGCAAAGTTGAAGACTGAGATTGTAAACTTCTGGGACTGCGGACTGGTTCTTCCTTTTGTACCTGTACATTTTACCACCCTACAACCCCAATGCTGTCTTGGAGCCTTTGAGAAGCACCAAACAAGAGTAATTATTCTGTTCCATCTTGAGGTTAGATCATGTTATGTTGTTACACTTTGACCACGCTACTGTTTTTGCCTGTTTTGTAATGTTATGTGGTTGCAATACTGAAATTGCAGTAAATGGTGGCTTTGCCTTCTAGATACATTTTAATAAAAACATTACTTTGATTTCCACATTGTGTCAAATTTGATATTGAAGCCTCAGAAATGACCTGATGAGGTAGCTTTTTTTCTGTGTTCAACAGCATGAGGATGAAAATAGATCCTTGTGCTTTTGGCTGTGTATTTGCTTCTGATTCCATATTCTTCTGAGACCAGTTTCTTCTGCAGGTTTTAGATTCTGCTAAATTAGCTGTATCAAAGAATCCGCATTTGTCTGTCCCCAGTGAAAGAGCTACTTAATGTCTCGTAACATGCACTCACTAAAAGATAATACATGCAAGTATTCCATCATCCTTTGAAAACATTCTTACAAATGATTCCAATTTCATATTTCTCTTCGAACAGCAACTTCCCAACAAAAGCTTTCAAAGGGAGCATTGCCTTGTAGCTGTATTCTGTTTCTAGCAGTCCGATCCAGTCCTGTGGGACACGGTCACACAGACGATGCATCTAGTCCATTAGCAGGCATGTGGGAGCTGGATGTCATGTTAATGATTTTATATTACCCAAGAGCACTTTGAGCTCTAAAAAAATGCAGAAACTTTGAAGAGTATGGTTTTATCAAGAAACCAGCCCTTCTTGTCCTGAGTGTGAGTCAGTTAATTTTCTCTCTTCCTCCTCTTTGTGTTTTATATGCCCAGTCGAAATGGCAAACTCGCCCTTTTCTATACTTTTCAGCTGCTTTAAAAAGATTCTGGGCATTTGAAAGCTGAAGGCTTCTGGGAGCGCTGGATGAAAAAAAAAAGTAGTGTTACATGACCCACATTACATCCCTAGATTATTACTAGCACAGCTACTGTGAAATATTTTGAAAGTTGTGGCTTTAGAGGTGAAAGATCTGTTCCATTTTTTTAAGAATTGTATTCTTGTTCCCATTTGTGACAACTTTTCGTGCTCTCAAGAAGATAAGAAAGAAAAGGTGGTTGTGAAAAAGTTTCAAGTTCTCTGTGCTAGATCTGCCTTTGATGCCGCTGTATGGCTTTCTTGGTTAAACCTCCTCAAATATCGTCCCTGTTGGACAAGCAGAGCAGGGTAAGGAGTTCATCAGTGTTCATAAATATTCGCCAAAATTACACGAGACACCTGCCCATCTAAGCATATTACAGCAGGATGTGCTGATTTCTACAGTGCTGCTAAAAAATCCACTTGAATCGTTCATGTGATTTGCAGTAAGGAACTGCTCCCGATCCTGGTTTTGTTTCCTGTTCAGGATTTGCTTCACAGACCTCCCCTTTGGCTTCAGGGAGATGGATCTCAATCCTGCTTCTTACAAAGAGGAGACCACAGCATGGGTATCAATAAATGGCTTTTGCCTCTAGTGGGAAAAGTTCTTGTGACAGTTGGAGAGACTAAACCAAATTCTCTTCTTCATCCTCCCAGAGCTCATTTTCTCCGTGGTATGGTTGCTAAGGAAGAGATGAGGAAACTGCTTGCATTTTAATAGCAGCTGTTGTTGCTACAGTAGAGAAAAGAGGTAGTGGAATGTGAGATAGCCTCAAATAGTAAAGAAATAAACTTCTGCTTAACTGTCCCTTTGCTCAGGCTCACTCCAAGCTATTCTTTAAAATGCATTCAAATGAATGTGACCACGTGGATGCTATTCCCAACAAGAGTGGCTGCTTGCAAATTGGGAGGATCAGCTGTGCACTCTGCTGCTTCTCCTTCACCCCACAGAGGGACGTGAATTTTTGGCATCCCCTTGCCTGGATAGCAAACTGCCATATAATCCCTGCAGTTTGGGTGTCATTTACAGTCTGCTTCACTTAAATGCTTCTCTGTTAACTGCACAGTCTGCTTAAATGCAAAGCCAGCGTGTGTTCCCCATCAGCAGTTAGTGGATTAAAATGCTGTTAGGCTCAGAAAATTGCCTTTAAAAAAGGCCCCCAAAGTTGGCTTTTCTTTGTTGGTAATTACCATTCTAGCAAATTCTGTGTGATGGGGTGGGTGTTGTCGACCGTGCAAGAGGCAGCTCTGAAAAAAAATTAAATTGTCAGCCTCAGCAATGTGAGAGTCATTTTCAAAATTCATTTTGACCATTGTATATTCAGTCATTGATCACTAACTCTTATAGCTGTATTCTTTTATAGCTTCTTGTTGACACCACAAATGTTCTATAATACTAACTACCCTTTGCTGCCCCAGTCCAGAAAGGTTTTGCAATTGGAAGTCAGCAGATGCTGCTCTTGCTGGTGTCTGAACCAGAGTCTAATCTGGCTTCCCCTTGAAAGGGCTCATGCAAGACAACATTTGTTTTGTAAGCAGACATTGCTGAAAAAAGCTCAGAGACCATTTTTGGTGCAAGAGGTAGGTTTTCTTACTACACCTCCAAGGGATTGAATTCAGTCACAAAATGATATAACTTCCAGTGAAACCAATGGTTAATGTGCTGCATGTTCCAAAGCTCAGTTTGGCACTGGCTAGTAGTCAGATGGGACTATTTCATACATCAGAATCTGGGAAAAAATTCTCAACATAATTAAAAAGGCTGTTGCTGGCTGAGTGATGAGTGGAAAAGTGGCTTCACCTTTCAAAGCAGCAGTTGGGCGGCACTGTCATGTTTAAGTTAGGATAGCGCAAAGAGCTGTAATGATTTTCTTCGCTAAATATCCTGTGATATTTAAAGACTTCTTTTATCATTGCATGTTACAATAAAGTTGGTTGGATATCGACTGTTGTTTTGGTGTAGCGTTGTTACAGAGATTGTACTGAAAAATTGAAAACTACATGTGTGGGCTGCAAATGGTGGCCTGGTGCCACGTTGCCTTGGGCCGTGGTCTCAGACCCTCACAAAGGAACCGAATCAGACCTTGCCAGCGCTGAGGCTGGTGAATATTCTCTTAGAAGATGCTCCTGGAAGGTGCTGGTGAACTAAGCAGCAGCTTTCCCTCCCAGCTCAGGCTGCGTTAGTGCTTCCCTGTGAGTGAAGTGATGCTGTAGCTCTGGGCTTTCTGATGGGGTCTGCAGAGGTGCTGAGCAACTTACGAAGAAAGGATCATGACCCTTTGTAAGCATTAAAGCACACGGTTTGCTTTTTACTGCTTTTACTGATGCTTGCACTTTCCTCAGCCTGGATAATGAAGTTGGGCTAATTGCACTTTCTCCTTGCTAGTTTCTCTAGCCAGTACCTGGCGTATTGCTTGGGTTACAAGAATGAATTTTTAGATCAGGCTAGCTGCTTTCACTGAATTAAAAACTGGATAAATCACATCCGTGAGCATCCAGCCTAGCCAGCTGAGGTGCAGGTTATGTCTCAGGGCTCCTTGCTCTCTTCCTCATCGTCCTGGTATCCAGTGGGCTGCAGCAGCCGTCCTCCCCGGGCTCCTCACGGCTGCTTGGGCTCTCACTGTTGTAATAACCCCTATAGCAGTACTTAAGCGTCACCTCGCTTTGCGCAACCGTGAGGATTTTGGGGGATTCCTTACAAGAAAGGGGTTTGCAGCGATGTGGCCGCTGACTGGCCCCAGGTGCTACATCGGGATCCAGCGCGTGCAGGGCCTCACCACAGGCCGCAGTTCAGAGCTGCGCGCTTCTCGTTGCCGGGTCTCAAAAAAACAGGAAATGCAAAATATTTTTTAAATTTGTTGTTGTAAACTTGCCAGGATATGTGACATAGTCTCTAAGACAAGGGTAGTTTTTTCTCGTTAAGATGTTGAGATGCTGAGGCTGCAGCTGGGTTTCTGTGCAGCCCTGGGCACACCATTAAACACGAAGCGTGGCTCAGCAGCAAAGGGCTTTCGGGCACGTGTGTGTAAAGGCAGGTCTGCTGCTGATTTAGATGACAGGCTGCAAAAAGCAACTTCGCTCCTCATAAATATTTGTTCTTGCTTACTGCTGGTGCACCCCTGCACTGTGACTAGAGCTGTGGCCTAAGTGTCTGTGTGGGTGCAGCCTCTGTACGTTAAGCACGTGCTTAACGCAGCGGGCAGTGCCTATGGGTTCAGTGTTAACGCAGTTCTACGTCAAGATGAACAAAAAATGAGCACATCTTGCTAAATTTCTTTAACAGTACAACTCTGTTGGTAGTAGCTGTATTGCTGTGTTACTTGTCTGTTACTACACACCCACAAGTGCTGCTTTAACCCTCTTCTAAAGTGCTGCCAACAGCCCTCTATACCATCTTCCAGATTGCTCTGGAATGTTTTAGAAATTCCTGAAAGAGTTCATTAAAGACCTAGCAGCCTTGTCCAAACTTTAATTATATTTCAGAGCTTTTCATTCTTGTGAAATAAATCAGTTAGTCCCATTTTCGGGCGGAAAAATCAGACAAGCATATGAATCTTACAAAATGTTTCATGGACCGGGACACAAGTTGAAGAAAAGAGGCAAGTAAAAGAGTTTCAGTGTGGAACTTATTTTCCAACCTGCAGATATACACTCTTCTTTATATGACCTGATTTCTTTCAAACTTGAAAATGAATTTAAAGTTTAAGTATGGGGATAAAGGAAACAGAAGGTTGCTGGTTTGTGATTGAAGGACTTATACTCCAGCCTGTCTGTGAGTAACTGAATTTCTCTGGTCATTCTAGACCTTTGGCTGAGCTCCACGTACAACAGCCTTGGATTGGCTCTTGGGACATCTGTTAATCTATATATAGGATTCACACACTTGCACACGTAAACAGGTGATCTCCTAAATATACAAAATGGTGTTTGCAACTCCAAGTGCTTATTTAAGCCAAAATGAATTCAGGACTGAACTGAATTAAACCTTTTTGCCCTCCTCCCAAAATAAACTGTGTTGGGACAAAAGTGCATTATGTTCTGGTTATAACTTCTGCTTAATATGTAATACATTCACAAATCCCATGAATTACTTAATAGCTGTTAAAAATATCCTGAAAATGACCTTTTACCTATTCTTTAGCTTAGTCCTCTTGACAGTTGCTAGTTTTTTGCTGTGAAGGGACATAGTGTTTAAAAATAAAAGGTGCATATAATGACTAGAGAAAAAGGGTAGTAGATGGCAACTGATATAGAAATAAGCTATATTTAGAAAAATCATAAGGGAAGCTTAAGTCAGGAAGTGAGTTTTAAGCCATTTGATGAAGTCTGGCTGGCTGGCTGACACTGATTTCTAACAAATCTGGTGACAGCAGGGAGACTCGGAAGAGTGAAAGAGAAGTAACATTTTGCACTGCTAGTGAAAAAGTGTGAGTGAGTAAAGAGTACGTAATCTCTTACCAGTTCTAGGGAAGAAAAATAAAGAAAATTTGATAAAGAATTTGAATAAGAGGAGCAGTAATCATGCTTGCAGCTTTTCAGTTTTAGAAGAACAGGTCCACTCAAGTACAATTTTGTTGTTTTGATACTAGAAATTTGTTTTTTAGGGGTTTTGCCTGGGTGTAATAGACTTTTATAAGGTCTCTAGCTTAGTAGTGCAATACATTTGGGTTTTAAAAAGTATTTTTGGATGTAATGAAGTAGAGCTTAAATGGTTTAAGAACTGACTCTAATCAAAGAAAAGAGTTTCTAGTTGGGATCAGCCCAGCGTGGTCTGGAAGCAAGTGCAAGATGACTGCTGGTAAAGGTGTGGATGGAACAAAAATTAGTGGAGGCATAAATAACCTTAATGACAGTGAAAATAAAATGCTTTAGATCATTTAGGCAAACTGAGATAGTTGGGCAAAATGCGCATAAATACAGGTGAGTGCAGAGTTATGCACCAAGGAGCAAAAAATGCTGGCCACACCTGTGTGGGGGAGTTTTTCTCTGGAAATCTTCGACTCTGGGAGGGAAAAGGTAAATAAGCTGTTGAGGTAAGTGGTAGGTATAGTTGGAAAAAGTAGGGAAAGTTGGTGGTCCTGGCAAGTAAATAACACAGCGGCAAACACAGCTAGCAAATACATTGCTAGATGTGTAACTGGGAGAAATGAGTAATACTGAGATTATCTGCATGTAAAGTTGGGGTGCGAGATGCTCTAGGTCTCTGCCTGGTCTGTGTACATTTAGTGAAATGTGCTAGTTTAGGGTATCGAAATGAGCCCCTCAAATGGCTCCAGAATGACGAAAACACCACAGAGCGAGAGATTTAATGTACAGTTACCTGACAGGGCCGAAACCCTGCGTGCTGCCTGCTGCTGCTGGGAGAATGAAGTCTCACCCACTCTTGAACCTACTAAACCAGGCAGAAAACTGTTCACGGTTCTGGCCGGGGTGTGCTGTCACGTCAGTGGGTCCAGCCGTCAGTCAGACAGAGGTGAGAGCTGATGCGGGGAGTGAGATTCGGCTGCAGCAAGCTGCCTGCTCAAGGCCGTTCCCTTGTAGCCATGCTGCTGGGGTACCTGGAGTTGAATCAGATCAGGTCTGCCGTGGTCCCACCCATTCTTTTGGCGCTGGTGCTGCATAGATGTGGCAGCACCTGCTTCGGCTTTTGATGGCCTCACGACGAATCCAGCAAACGAGGAGCTCTGTGACAGCCGTGAGACTGTGTCACCCCTCATGCAAGCGCAAAAGTAGGAGTGAGATTGCACGGCTGGGTGGGAGGGGGAATTGGGGACTACCACTTCTGTTTGCAGTTTCACAGCCAAACTGAGGGCCTGTTCTTCCCCTCTGCATTCCCTCCTCCTCGCCAGGGCTCTTGGCTGATCCCTCGCAGGATTTGTGTGGTGCTCTGCTCTAGCTCACTCCCTCTCTCCCTTCCCCGTGGTGAAGAAAATAGTTTCCTGCCTGGGATGCATGTGTTGAGAAATCCTCGTTTGGCTCAAGAAAGTGAAGAGAGGGAACTTGGTTGCATGCTGTATACAGAAGTGCCTTCAGAGGTAGGAATTATATTCTCACTGTCATAAACTTCAAAAAAAGCAATGTCAAGAGCCAAAGGCAGCTGACGCTAGACAAATCCAAGCATTTAAGTGCGGGCGATTAGCCACGGTGCAAGCGACCACAGAAGAGATGGATTTTACATCTCCTGTCAACTTCTTGTGAAGACCAGATGCCTTACTGGAAGGGGTATCTCCCTCAAAAGAAAAACTGCAAATAGGAGGTTTAAGGAAACAGGTAAAATGCGATGATGTATGTAAGTAGGTGAAGTGGCATCTTCTCTTGAAGTTTTTGATCTCTGCTTTAGGGAGTGTACAGTATAAATTCGGATCTAATGTCAGAAATGAATGTATTGGACAGAAAAGAATAACTGAGAAAGGAAGCATAAGGGTTATAATAAGATGGTTTAGTTAGCAGAGCAGTTTTGTTCTTTGGTAGTTCTATTACATTTGTGCAGACCTCTGTTATGTGGACTACACAACAGGCATAAACGTGACAGAGAAACTGAAATTTAAATGTGGAAGAAGCCATGCCATTAATTTTATAATGTTTTCTGTTGAGTGTACTTAGGAGCTTAGGCTTGATTGCAAACATTCAGTGAGTATTCATTCAGGTTGTCCCAAATCGATGTGTCTGTGCGTTTGTGTGTGTGTGTGCACCGCTCATGGGATTTTTCCTTTGGCTTTACGAGGTCCCTTTCATATGGAAGTTGTCTTTGACTGTTCGTAAGAACGATCTCGAGAATTTTGCTTTGATTGTATAGTTTAAATGGAAACTGCTGTTCTAATCTTAATGTGGAAATAATCCAGTCATTTGCATTAGAAAAAAAATAGATAACTGTATTTCATACAGGTAACACATGCTCTATAGCACTCAGAGAAATTGGAGACATACTAGAGATAAGGGATCCCTTTTGCTGGGGAACAAGGACACTTGCAGATATGCCCATGATATTTCACTTTCATTACATGGTTCTGAAGGTGGAAGGATTTCAGTGCCAGGGAAGGCAGTCGGCCTTGTAATTTAGAGAAAGCTTAATGACCAGTGATTTTGTCATATCAATTTAATCTGTAATTAGAGTTTTGAGGAGTCATTAGCAGGTGGGGTGTCGCTGCTTTTCCTGGCGGCCTGTCGGACCAACGTTTCTCTCTGTTTGTTTTTGAATGCTAATGGCTTGAAAGAACTTGGAGCTGTAGAAAGAATTGAGAAACAGGCCCTGCTTTGCGGATTTTTATCACCCTGCCAAGACCCTTTGCAACTTCCTCTCCTTGTTGCCCGCAGCAGAATACGGAAACCTCGCCACTCACGGCCACTTCTGCAATTGCGTGCTGCAGGGGAGTTGGGTGGGAGGGAGGTCTTCTCGTCCTGCTGCTCGCTACTGCCTTGGCGTCCAAAGGAGAGAAGAAGATGCGTTTGAAAATGTGCCCTCTGATGTTTCTCGCACTGATGGGTTTCTTTCTCTTCCCTCTCTCTGCTGTTGTGCAGTGCTGCAGTTGAAGCTCCAGCAGCGACGCACACGGGAGGAGCTGGTGAGCCAAGGGATCATGCCGCGTGAGTATCACTTAAACTCTTTCTCTTTTTGTTATGCTTGTTTTTTGAGTCGGGACTGGTTTCACAAATGATGCAAAGATCAAATTCTCCGTTCCTGGATGAAAAACATCGTAGAGAAGAGCCCCACCCTGTTACACTCAACGTTGTCTTTCGGAGGCGTTGGTACTCTAGGTGTGGGGCCACCTCTGATACCAAGGAACAGAGTAATGGCTCCAAGCGTAACCGTACTCCAAAACAGCTTTTGAATTTGATCGTAGTGAAGAGTCTTCTGGAGACCATGCTATGTTTGAAGTGTCTGATATTCTTGACACATGCTGATAATCACTCTTTTAACAGGCTTCCTGCCTTTGCAGTTTCTGTTCTTGTTTGTCAGCTCTGCAGACCTCAGAGGCAGTTCTAACTTTGTATGTAACATATTCCATAAACCTGGTCAAAACTGGCAGCACGTACCAGATGTTAACCAAGGGACCATGTTTTATGTTTGTAGCTAGAACACGTAGCCAGCAAGGGACTTATGGGCATCAGCCAGTCCCCTTCTTGCAGGGCAAGACTAAGTCTGCAGAGCCAGAGAACGTTAATATACGTGTCTGTGTAGACACATTGGATATCCCTTAATGCCAAGCTTTAGTAAATTCTCTGTCAGTTTAGCACTGGAGAAAAGATACTTTTTTTGTTTCCCACCCCCCACACGCACTTCTGAGCTGAATGACTTAGAGGTAATAACTCGAAGGAAGACCAAAGAGCAAGCATTTAAGAGTTCCTCTCAGTTTCACTTAACAGCTTCAATAGAAGGCAGAGGCTCAGGTAAATGTTTTCTTCTTTCAAAAACTTCCCTCCTCCCCCACTTCACACACCTTATTTGAAGACAATGTAGTAATGAGTTTCTCGTTCCTTCTATTTTTGGGGTGCACACTGTAATATGACACAGTGATGTGACTTAGGCTTTGCTAATGTCATAAGGTTAGGCTGTCAGCTCTCTCTTTGAATGAAGAGAACCTGTCAGCACCCCTCTGTCAGCTGAAGTGGCTCTCTGGAAGGTAGTGACATGCTCAAGATGTTTCTGGGACCCCTATTTAAAATTCTATTACCAAATTAAAAAGGAAGGATTGACCTGTCTGGATGTAGTACATCACGCTTGTCTTATTTTCACCTGGGGAATTCATATACATGTTTCTACAGAATACACTTACTTGCTTTTGGATGAAAGATTAGTGTCCCAGTGGCTGTGTGCTTTTGCTAATGTTTCCCAGAAGCAAATATTCCTAAATGTTCCTGACTTCTTTGTGGTCTTCTGCTGTAGGTGGATATGTATGCAAATCTGTATTAGGTTATGTTTCGTACTGGCTTTCTTCAAAGCATGGCTGGCCAAACTTGTGATTCCCGAGAGGGGTCTGTTTTACAGGCCCTTTGAAAACGATGCCCTTTCAAGTAATTCAAGTAAGGCACCCAGAGTAATTAGTCAGTCTTAAATTTGCTTAAAATATAGCCTAAATAACGAGTCTTTGCAGACTTGTACCCTTCATTGCTTCATTTATGTCTCTTACGTGTGAATTTCATGACAGACCAAAGAAGAATGCTCAGTGAAATATCATTGTGAAAACATTGGCACCACATTAAAAGGTTCTTTCTTCAGTGAAGAAAAAACATTTGAGCAGATCTGCTCTAAACATGAGTTAAAATTATTCCTCTCCAAGCCATGGTATCATTTACCCATACCTGCCAACTGGAAATAACCACACATAGGGAAATGTTTAAACCATTATTTGTCTGGGCCGTTTTTAATGAGAAGATCAGATGTGAGACGAATTGTGATACTTAAAGCAAAATCCCATTTTTAACCTGAGAAGGACGGGAGATGACTAAGGGCCCTGTTCTTTCTGAAGGCATCTGAGTCACAACAGCTTTGCTCCTCCTTTCAGCCGTTCAGAATAGACATTTTACCTTTCCACTGAGAATGTGCAGGTCTCCTGTACTCTGTCATGTCTCTACCATGTAAACCCTGTCTGTGAAAGCATTTATGTACTTATCCTGTTCCGCTGTCATCTGCTGCTATACATAGCGATCGCGGACCCCATGTCTCCCTCTTGAGTTCGTTACTCAGGAAACCAGCCCTGCTCAGCCCTTTATCGGGATTTAACAAAAATTAAAACTGGGAATCCAGAGGATGATTTGGCGCCGAATGAAATGAGCTGGCGTGCTCTCTCCACGGGAAGTGCTGGTTGGCTTCTGGCCTGTATTTCCCATCTGGAGAGCCTTATCATGCTTGAAAGAACTGCAGTGGTTATGGGTGGACCTTCATTAGCATTATGGCTTGAGTCAGGAAGGTGCTTTTGAAGTCAAACTCCCAATTGCACGTGCCTGCTGTACCTTGTTTTGCACACAAAAAGCTCACAGAATTGGAGAGTTGTATTAAATTGGGGTGAAACTGAGCTGAAGAATATTCTGCTTACAGCTAATACTCATTTGGTCCGTGGGACCAGACTAGGGCTCATCTGACACACCACCTCCTGTTTCACTTTCACATACAGAGTGTGGATGTCAGTTCCTCAGTATCAACTGTTTTTCTTGGCAGAGTTGCTCTTATTATGCTATCCCAGATGTTCACTCGGATTTAGCCTTTAATTACGTTCAGTTCCTGGATCCCATCACCAAACAGACCTGCAGAAATCCACGAACCAAGAATGGAGGAAGTAAAAGTTCTGTTGTGCAAGCTCACTTGAGTACTTCTGGTTCTCCTGAATGCAATACAATTCTTACGTGGTGTTTGGATTGAGTTTGTGAATTGTAAATAAGAAATTGTATTTCAGGCTTCCTTCCACACAAGGCTTTTGGACACTCTAAACCTGAGGAGTGGGAGAATGTGTGTTTGTAAAGGAGCTGATGCTCACAGTGAAGAGCCTGAAAGAGTCACCCTGTTCTGCTTTGCTTGTTTGAAATGGAGCAGGGAACTGCTTTCTTTGTTCCCATGTGGAATTTTGTTTATATGGTAGGGAGGAAAGGCAAACGTTTCAACAATCTTACACCAAGTACACTTAATCTTGCTTGAGTAACCTTTCCAGCCCACCAACCACCTACAGCAGGGCTACGCTTCACTAAAGAATTAGTGTATTGTAGATAGAAATAAAACATTTATAAGCAGTGACGGAGGACTCAAAATAATTTAGTTTAATGCTTCATTAATTCTTCTTGCTCCTCTGTTATCACTTTGCATAACCTTTTACTAGTAGCAGGATTCATTAGTTGAAGGTTAAAATTCTGCATTGCCTGTAGGAAGGAGGTGATAAGCAAGCCTTCATCTGCAGCTGACATGCCTGTGATTTGAGCTAGGACTGTATCTAGAAACAAGGAGAGTTTTCATACTCATTCAAGTTTTGGCCTATTATTTGATAGTGCCAATAGAGAAGCTCTCTGACTATTTGCATTTTTTTTTTGGTAACTATGCAGAAGTGATTTTCTTATTCTCTTAAAATGCAAACTAAACAAAAACTTCTTCAGTGCTCAACTGAACCCTGTTCTGCTGTAGCAGAACAGGCAGAAGCTGTCAGCGTCAAATTTAAGTCACAGCTATTGTAAGTTTTTGTTTTGTTTTGTTTTGTTTTGTTTTGTTAGAATTAAATGTCCAGTTTTCTACCCTCGAAAAGAATGTTTAGCACAACAGCTAATACTCATCTGAGCAGAAAGACACGTGGAAAGTATCTTCAACTACAATTTTAGGGGAAAGACATTTGGCCAGTATAGCAATATTCTGCTTTGCAAAACATGTTTTGCTTTTTCTGTTTGTTTTCTGCGTCTGTTTTAAAGCTTCACATGCCCCTTGTTTTATCAGGCGGGGACTGTGATCTTTGGCTTCTCTTTGCAGACACAAAATAGAGCCAATTAAGGCTTTCATGTGGCGCAGTCCTGCAGGGAAGCTGCCGTAGTGACCATTAGATTCACCAAGCAGATGAAGCAGAAGTTGAAAATTGTTTCTGGGGATGTGCTTTGTGTTGCTCTCCGCATTGCTTTGTAAATATCTGAAAGGTGATGGAGGCAGCCTTTGAAAAGGGCATTGTCTGAACTGAGAGCTAAGAGGAGGGGAGCTACAGCACAGGTAGAGAATTTCCATGTGCTTCTTTTTTGCTTCAGTGTATTTGCTGCTTCCCGGATTTGAGCCCACATGCAATTACTTTGGCTGTGTGTTTGGGTTCCAGGATGCCATGTACACAGCGTGTATGAATGTGTGTAGAAGGCAGGTGTAAAAAATAGAAAAGAACAAAATACTGCTGTCCTCTCCAGCACACAGTACTCAGCTCAAGTCCTTGTAAACTTTTTTCCTGCTGGCAATTTGGGGTTTTCATCCCATGAACCTTCTGAGCTAGTGCTTGCTTTGCTTTGGCAGTTCAGAGAATCAGAGAATCCTAGAATAGTTGGGGTTGGAAGGGACCTTAAAAACCATCTAATCCCAACCCCCTGCCATGGGCAGGGACACCTCCCACCAGACCGTGTTGCTCAAAGCCTCATCCAGCCTGGCCTTGGACACCTCCAGGGATGGGGAACCCACAGCTTCTCTGGGCAGCCTGTGCCCCACAGCCCTCAGAGAAAAGAATTTCTTCCTAATGTCTCATCTAAATGCACCTGGCGTTACCTCTCTCTCTGCTGGGACCAGTACTGATTTACAGTACTTTGTCTTCTCTTGTCACAGCAACTGTTTAGTGCAAATCGTTTAATAATTGGAAATAGAGCTTCTCTTCACGCTGAGCAGTTAGAAGATGGCAGTCAGGGTAGAATCCAGGAAAGCTGGAATTTGTGCTGTCTTTCTAATGTCTCTGTTTTTACAGGCTGCCATGCTGAGGTGATAGCACGCTGTAGGTTTGAGTTACCAACGCTCCAGTGCAGTTTCCTACTTGGACATGCAGCCTGTTGGTTACCTGAATGTGTTTTGGTATACAACATTCGTGAATCCTGTGCTGCCTACGGGCTTCCAGACTCTCCTGAGGAGGGTGTACTTTGACTCTCCTAAGGAGGGTGTACAAGAGACATTGCTCAGAATTAATTTAAAGGTGTTGCCAGTTGCTGGGGACACTTAGAAAGTGATTTTAAGATACAGAGCACAGGCTGTGTTTTGGCCTAAAGTAGGCCAGTCTAGGATACAGACCACATTTATGTTTTGGCCTATCGGTAGTCATGTATGCAGAGCCTGTGCGAGGCCTTCTGCATCCGTTACAATAAAACAGTTGAGGTACTGATTTCAGTAAGCAGAATGTTTGCAGTTTTAAACCTGCAGCTTCTCAATGCCATGCACGGGACAGTGGCTGAGGGAGGCCGGTCCTTTGGGGATGTTGTCAACTCCTGATTCCCGCTATGAACAATAGCTACGGTAGGCCATACTGACATGTTGTCAAAACAAACCAAAAACATCTGGCTTTTAGATTTGTTTAACTGTGTTAATTGCTAAATAGGATCGTCTGTTGATCCATGTCGAGGAAGGGAAAGGTAGTGAGCTGTTAGAGCACAGTTACCTAAACATGCTGCATTTTTCACAACAGGAAGTGTTCTGCAGTCGTGTCGGCGACTTCAGGTGCAATTCGTAATGTCTCCACAACATTTCACCTTCTGCATCAAGGCCGTGATAGAAGATGAGCCGCTATGGCTGCCTGGAGTTTTATTAATTCAGGAGTGTTGATGTGTGGCTCAGAATCAGTGTGTTATATTTGAATTGCAGAGAAACCGATTGCTTTAATCCCCCCAAAACACTCTTCCTGCCTCGAGTGTCTGTGCTGCGTAATGTGCTCTGGCATGTGCATGCTTCTTTACACATCAGGACTTCGAAGTGATGCTCCTTGTATTTTTGAAAGTGTATCTATAGTAACAACAATACAAATTTATACTTCCCTACCACCTGGTTTCTGCTGTTGTGCCCACTGGTGCTGCTTCTGTCCCACAAGGTATTTCCACAAACAAAACCAGCTGAAATTGTGTTTCATTTAGGATACCATTTAGGATAAGGAGTTAAAAACAAACATATGGTCTGTGTTTATTGTTACTCACAGACTTTTTTAATAAAAAACCCAAACCCATCAAACTTTTAAGATAGATATTTATATATTTAACTACTCCACTTCATCTCGTGTATTTCCTGGTTCATTGTGTATAGAATGACATCTCAAATAGAGAGGCTGCAGCGCGACTTTTGCTCTGCTAGATGTCCTGCTCCGAGAGCAGAACTGGAGCTCTGAGCAGGTAGTGTAACACAAACAGAGCTGTGGAGGACACTTCCAGCTGTGTTTTCTGTTTGTGGCATCTTGCACAGAAATCTGTAACTGTTTTTCTTTTAATTTGATTATCTACCTGCAGCTCGTCTCCTGGAAATTATTTGCTCGTTCTTTGACTTTGATCTCTTCTCTTGAAGCCCGATTTCAAAGGCCTGAGGCTTCATGTGGAGAAGGGAGTCTGTAGATTTCAGCTGAGGGCCTCGTTGCAAGAGGCCTAATAACAGCACCTGGCTTGTTCATGTTTTCAGATAGCTGTAAGTGTTTGTTTTCCACGTGCTTGTATCATCTGTGATTAATAAGACATGGTTGGAGCAGGAAAGTTCATTGTGTTAGCCGTGGAAATGTGCTGTTTGTCCTCTCTGAAGTTGCAGAAAGAAAAGGCTGTGCTCAGGGTTTTGGCAGGCTGCATTTAGTCCCTGATCCCTGCAACAATAATGTATTTAGCTCTGCCGGTTGTTTGCAAGAGAAGCATAATAATTCAGGGGAGCAAAACTTGGTCTGCGATACAATTCTTTTTCCTACACGTTCCCTGGAGTCTGTTTGGGCTTATTCTTGCTTGGAAGCTGGGAATGGTCTGTCCTGTTTCTTCTCACTGCCCCACATCTTGGCTCTCCATGAAGCTGTCAGAAGAGTTTGCGAAGGGGCGATTAACCATCCAACAAACAGGCGCGGAGTTTGGTGTAGGAATGGATCAATTGAGGGGTTCCCATTAGAAGTTCCTTATCTCCCTTTTCCTCTTGAGTTTGGAGGTGGAATGATAATAATTGCAGTGAAGCTTTCTATCACCTCCTTTATGTTTTCAGTTCAGGTATCAGCGATGTCTTTTGACTGCAGAATTGCTGTGGATGCGCAGAGTGGGCTGTGCATTATCTCAATGTGCCTGCCCTAAGTGTTCTTGGACTTGAAGCTGTAGCAAGACACTCAGAGATCTGATAACTGTTACCATGGGTGACAATTTCCATTTTGCTCCTCCAGAGGGTGAGTCTTCTGAGAAATTACACAGATCTCTGACAGTTCAAATTAACTCCGCTTGGCCCTCGAAACTTCTTAGTGCTTTGTCTCAATTCTTGCACGCTGGCTGTGACAGGCAGGCTTGTTGCATTGCTGAAGCTAACAAAAATCTTAGATTTCAGCTGTATTTGAAAGGAGGCATGGCTGTGGTACAGCCAAAAGGCAGAGCTGGGGCAGGGTCCCGCAGTCCCACCCGCGTGGTGCTGTGATGCTCAGCCCCACCTCAGGGTGCTGAGGAGCAGGTTTGGGGGTCTCACAGGGCTTGGGGTGGCAGCAGGAGGCAGGACGTCTGCCTTCCACTACACGTGGCCTGTCTTCTGCTGCCCCTTGGGATAGCTCAGTCACGGGAGTCTCCGTAACGCTGTGGCACCGTCACCATGCCGTGCTTTGGTGGTGGCTGAATTTTCTGAGTTTGTCATGCTTCTGGGCTTGAATAATCACAGTTCATTGATTGTGGCTTCTTTTTCCTAATCCTTAAATTGATGCTCAGATCTTAGCCTTAATCCAAGGGTTTTTATCCATGCCAGGGCTATGAAATCAGCAGGAATGATCAGGCTTGATCAGGTTTGTGTCCCAAATGGGAAATTCGCTGGAGCTATGTAAAAAGAAGAGTACTAGTGAAGATCTCTTTTCCATCACCTGTGTATTTCCACCTGTTTCATATTTCTATACCATCCTGCTCGCTGGTGCTGCCCCACTAGCAAGATGACAGCTCCTTCTGTGCTGGCGACCCAATTTTTGAATACTTTTGTCTTCTGTGCTTTGAGAAATGATTTTTGGAAGTGGGTTGAGGACAAATAGGAAGAAAGTGCCAACAGCCTTGATCTGTGGTTCAAAATATGTGTGTCTTACCAAATGCCACGCAAAGTGCTACAGGGTGGGTACCCCACCCTGAACTGACAGAGGAAGTCATGAGCGTATTTGCAGCTCTTTATCTCATCTTTTTACGAAAGCATATAGTAAACAAGAGGGAGAAACTAGAATTTGGTTCAGAGAGGAGGCGAAGAGCTGCAGTGGTAGGCCTTGCCTCTCTGAGTTATGCTGAGGTTGGTTTTGGACAGGACATGAGCTTCTCTTTGTCATAACAAAGATTTTAATTTTCCTTCATGAGCTGGTCTAAATGACAAGCAGGATTCTTGATTCAGCCTTTCACATTTAGCTGTAGTTTTCCACAAACACTGCACGTTGTCTGACCAACTGATCTGCAGTTCAGGTATTGCCTATGAAGAACATTGCCTGTGCTGTCCGTGAAGTGCTCGATGCTGTGTGTGACCAAGGAAAGCTCCCTTTCTGTCTCTTCCCTGCATACAGGCCTGATAGACAATTCCTATTCTGAAATTTTACCCGATTTCAGAAGGTTTTGCAGCCTCCCTAGACATCTGAGTTATGAGGATCTCTGAAGACCCTTTTGCATTATTTGGCTCCTTGCAAATCTTGGTGTCTTCCATTAACTGCAGAAGCAAATGCAGAGCGTGTGGCTTCTTTGACCTTCCTCTTTGAGGGGCTGGATCCTTCCATCCCCTTCCTCTGCCATGTTTCATTCTTAGAGTGGTTCTGATTGCACTTATTTCTCACACTGGGTAACAGGAACTCAAGTATCTTTATATGACTGTCCTTGAAAGCTTTGCAAGGCGTAAATTGGCTTTTGTATGCTGCAGGGTAAATAATCCCTGAGCAGAAAATGTTTGGACCATTTTGCCCAGCTTTTTGTCTCTGCCATTACGTTGGAGATTTGGGCTGAGCCTTGGTTTCCCGAGTCACCTTCTTTACAGGCAGCACCACCTGGACGCTTTGCGGCAGAATCTCCCTTCACTCACACATCGTCATCTTCAAAACATGACGTGGGCTGAGGGAACACTGAAGTTACGCACTGCAGTTTTGGACGCAGTTTCACAGGAATTAATACATCAACTTGAAGCAAAGATGAGTGATTTCCATCTCTGTGCTTTGTATGGAAAGGAATTTGTCATCGTAGACGCTCCGGTGTGGCTGCTGCCTCCCTTTGGGGGTCAGACGGAAGGCCAGCAGTTGCAGTGCCCTAGCTGCAACCATTTCTGCAGTAGGGTGGAGGCACAACGCAGTTGCATCACTCATCTCCAGAGAGCTTTCTCTTGGTAGCTGAGGGTGTGACCACAGAGATCGTAACGCTTCAGGAATCCTGTGAGGAAGCATCGTTGTCCACAAGTAGCAGAGAGAATGAAAAACTGGAATGTGCGTGGTAGGAGGTCCTCAGGAGGTCCTTGCAAGCCAGCCCAACGGCGGTAGGAAACTCGTGTCCTGCTGGCGGTCACCTAAAGCTGGTGCTTCTTCTCCTAGCAGTTGGTGCTGCAACTCACCACGTGGCTGAGTGGGACAAAGCCCTGTACACCTCTGTCCCAAACACTTCTGGTGATGGTGGTATCCCTTTGATCCCTGCAGTAAGCCATGTGTAATGCCTGCTGCGTGGGACGTGGTGCTGAGAGCCGTTTCCTCCTTCAGGCTGTTCCCCAAGGTGCATGGGGCAGGCTGCAGGCTCTGGGGCTGTGCTTCAGCATCATGGGGGCTCCTGCTGCAGCACGGGCTTCAGCCCCAGCCGCTCCTTTCTGGCTTTGGCTGCCCATGCAGCTTTTGCTCAGTTTTGCTGACACAATTATTTGTGGAGCCGGGCTGTAAATGAGCATACCGATCCAGGTTAAAATAACTCTTTCAAAACAACTGTGATCCGAGGCCACAAACTGTTGTGTCAGCATAACTGAGGGCTAGCGGGCTTTGTCCCAGGCCCAAGTGCAGGAGTGAGGGCAGAAAGTAGAAACTCCGTTTATTGGGGATGAAAATATCACAAATATATCACATACAGACAAAAGCACAAGGGCAGGCAAAGGTACACCGAACTGAAAGGGGGCCTGGTGGAAATTCCTTCTGCATTCTTCAATATCTCAGTACCAGAGAAATACAAATTTTCTACCAACAGCTAACGCTGCTATCGTAGTCTGTCGAGTTCTTCTTTCTTTGGCAGCACTGTGTGGTCTGCAGGGGCTCCCCCAAGTTTTGCAAGCAAAGCTGGTGAGGTTGGCCATGCAGTTAGCAGGGTCAGGATTCGCACTGAGTTAAATAGCACCCCGTTTGGGGAGGGGCACGTGCCACAGGGAGGAGGCAGTCACCTTTTGGTGACAGACCCTAAGGTCTGTGTCTGATACTATGCACTGCTTTCAGTAATTCTGTTTAAACAATGGAATCATGTGTGTATTTTTTAAGCAGGCGGGTTAGGAAGCCGGGAGGAAGGCAGGATGGGGGGCTCACAATATTCTGGAGAAGCTGAGAAATAAAATGTTGGGGATGGGGAGAAAAACGCAGAATTCCTGCCTTTTGGTACATCCAGCCAATGGCATGAACTGAGGATGGAGAATCCCGGCTGGAGAGCAGCTCCGCAGAAGAGGATCAGAGACCCTTCATGGTTTGTGAGCCAAGCACAAGTAAACAGTGTTACATGTTTTATGCACCCAAGAAAAGGCAAACAGCCTGACACGTGGAACTGAGAAGTCTTATTGAATAATCTTTAGCTCTCTGAAACACTGATAAAGCCTAGGCTGGAATATATACCCAATTTTGGGCACTGTACTTCAAGAAAAATGCAGATCAACTGGAAAAAGTCCAGAAGAGAGTAAACAAGCAAAGGTCTGGGAAATGTTATCTGTAAAGGAAGGATGAAATAACCGGCTTTGTTCATTTTATCCAGCAGAAGAGAGAACCTAAGTTTTCAAATATGTAGGGATAAATGCAAAGAGGAAGAAAATAGGTTGTTCTCTGTAATTATTGCATGCAAGGCAAGGAATAATGAGTATAAATTGTAGGAAGGGAAATACAGTTTAGACATACAGAAAGGTTTTTCAGGTAGCAAGCTCTGGGATAATTTCTCTGCAATATAATGCATTTTTTCATTAGTGGTCTTCAAGAACAGGATAGACAACCCGCCGTAAGGAACAGCCTAATATATTTTCTCCAACCCGTGCAGTCAGAAAGGATCAGGTGCTAGGAGTTCCTTCACGTTGTGGGGTCCTATTTGCTGCTTCAGGTACCAGGGGCCGTGCATGCACGACCTGCTTTGGTGGCAGGAGCCCTGCCCCAGCTGGTGCTGGGCACCCTCTGCCTCCCAGCCTCAGTCTTCTGCAGAAAGAATTGTTTATTTTTTTATTATTATTTTTTTCCATTTGCTCCAGTACAATATTCATCGTTACGTGGCCAGCAGAATGTGCAAGGCTTAGTTAACTTCAGACAGAGCGGGGTTTTACAACAGACACCCTCCTCTGACATGGCAGCCCCATCCTAGATTGCTGAGGGAAGCAGGGAAGGATTTGTGCCCTCTTGACATTTCCAGAGGTCAGATATGAAGTCCTCTGTCGTGTTGCCAGCACAGCGAGCTCCAGCCCCGTGCTTGTTTGCAGAGAGCTGGTCGTGAGAGACTGACATTGTTTTTGCAAGGGTCTTCCCGTAGCAGTTTTGCATTGCTTACTATTTAATGTGTATGGGATTTGGGGGAGGGGGGTTCTTTTTTTTTCCTTTGACTCGGGGATCCTTTTCGTCTTGGTTTTATTCTTCCTATTGAAGATTTTCCTGGACTACCTGTGAAATCAGCTGAACGCCTGCAGTTGACTTTCCTGAGCAGTTGCCGTGGCCAGGGAAATGTCACTTAAAGTTCATGTCCTGCCTCACGCTGACGGCAGAGGTAGGAAGGGGAGAGCGAAGAATTACTGCCGTGCCGGCACATTCTAGGGGGAGAGGGATTTGGAGGACTCGAGAAGAGGCTTGCTGCGCTTGTTTCCAGCGTAGATTTTGATGGTGATTTATCTATCGCCCGGTATCTTTGCCCAGGATTGCCTGAGCTTAAGGAAGCTTTTACTTCACTTTTCCGTGATACGTGTACCACGAGAGAAATGTGTTCAAGCTCATGCATATATTCACAAGCAGTCCGTGGGGCTTGAGAAGAGCATTTCCCAGCGGGATTTGCTGCTTGTGGTCATGACAATGTGGTGGCCGAACTGCGCGGCTGTTCATGTCTCAGCTGGCCAGTGCATTTTTTTCTTTATGTTATTTTTTTCAGTTATTGCAAAACCATCTCTCTGCCCATACACTACTTATCCCAAAGTGCAATCAGAGCACTCCCATTTGCCAGCTTGCATAACTTTCTCTGGTGATTTCTCCCGGCTTGTGTGAAATTCGATTGTATGAAACCATCTTTAATCTGAACAGGAACTGTTTTGCCCCAGCAGTTGTATACTCACTATGGTTAGTGCTCAGTTGTTGCTTACTTACTCTACAAATTACTCTTCATTCACTGCTGTAGCCTGAATCTCATTATGGGGCACCGGTGTGTTCATAATTCCTAGCATATTGACTAACTTGTACTTTTTACCTTGTTTTTGTAAATGTAGAGGGACACTGCCTATATTTCACAGGAGGTATTTCTGTCTTAACATTTTGTCTTTGTTGGCTCTGCATTTTATTCCGTAGGAAAGTTCAGAAGCTTACGCATGCATTGGAAGTAGCTTCCTGCATTGCATCTAAGCAAGCTTTTTAATTTTTGAATAGCATTTTGATATTTCATTATTAAGTTACATTTGAGAAATATTTTAATCATTGGTCTCAAGTGAAAAAGAGTACAAGGAGACCGTGTTTTGGAGGATGTGCATGCAACACCTCGGAGTTGCTAACTGCACAAGTTGAGATTTCTGGCTTCAAAAGCCTTGCAACTTGCCTTTAAAGCTGCAGGATTTTTTAACGTTGGTGCTTATCTTGATGGTAATTTAGAAACTCCATCGAGCAGTTTTAAATATAAATACTTCCTAAATATGAAAGGAAATGAGTTCTGTGCCCTTCAGGCAGTTCTGAATACAAGCTACAATGCAATTGTTGTAGCAAGCAAGCGGCTCGTGGATTTGGGAAAGCATGAGGAGCAAGTGACGCTTCTCAGTGCTGAGTTAAGAGTAATGTCACCCCCTTTCTCCAGTTTTACCGTGGGACGTGAGCTTTGTGTGCTGCAGGGGAGCCAGGCAGAGCGAGAGATTCCTCCAGGGTTAGTACGGTCCTGGACAGCAGAGGATCGGTTTCTTAAAACCTGATCCATTTTGGCTCTGCTCTTTTACTAGGCCTGAGGGGGCGAGGAGGTCTGCTGTTAATTCCTCAAGTCTTGGTTATCTGTCAGCAGGCAGATATACTTTCCTGTCCAAGTGTTCCCGTTGTCCTGCTAGTTTCTATTACACAGAATATATATGTCCTGCTGGGGACCTACAGAATTTGTGACCAGCCCTTGCCTGTACACAAAGCACAGGTGCAGATTAATGAAAGACTTGCAGCTTCCTATGACATTACAAGGTAGTAAAGAGGATTTACAGTTCATTAGGATCCTCCCCCATCCTTCCAACCATTTCACGTATCTCTTCAGTGTTTTGGTGCTGTTCTCTTATTTAAGGGTCCGGGGTGTTTTACGCCATGCTGAAACTTGGGAAAGGCATTTGCTGGAGGGAGATTTTTGCCTTGTGTTCATGGCCCCCACTTGGTGAACAGCGGTTAGCTCTCCTAGAAGTGGAGCCCAAATTATTCTCTTTAGTAGCCCACAGAAAATCCAGCTCCTGTAGCTCCTTTGCTGTCAAGCAGAGCATGTCAGTTCACATTGCTTTATACCAGCTGGAGATCTGGTCCAGCGTGTTGACAGATGCAGGAGGCAGTTGTTGTGGTGTATTTGTTAATTTAGTTGGCCTGAAAGGACATGTGGTGAGAAAACTTCTTCATTCTTACTCATTCTCTCTTTTTTTTTTCTCAACAGCTCTGAAAAGTCCAGCTGCATTTCATGAACAGAGAAGGAGTTTGGAGCGGGCCAGGGTAAGATGCAATATGCTCTTCGAGGTTTTAGGGAAGTCAGGAGGAGTATGTCTCGTATTTTGGGCATCCTGTAGCTGTTGATGTGATGCAGAAGGAAGTCCTTCATGCTCTGGATGTAACACAATGCTGTGCAGACACGGATGTATAGGATGGACTGTTCTTCAGCTTCTGTGTGGTGGTGGTTACCCCTCAGTCAACTAGTTGTGCCTGAAAGCCATTGGATTTTTCCTGTAGGTCCATAATATTCTTCTTCCCCACCACCCAGTTACTTTACATTGTTATTTATGTTATATTATGCTGTATTATGTTATGTAAACTTAATTGAGAAGATCCCAACACTGAAGTCACACCCACTTCTGGCTCTGTCGAAAGAGGAAGCCAGGCCTGAGCCAGGCCTCACACTTCGTGTTGCACCTTTGCTAACTGGGGGTTTCTTGATTTCTGTTCCTCAGAAGGTCTCTGGGGACAGTGGTTTGTTGTTTTTTTTTCTGATTGGCCTACAGGGGAAATAAAAACTCGTATGACTCTGGGCTAAGTTCTGTTTTAAAAGTGAAAGCAACATAAGACTAAAGAACAGCTGTGATGAAAACCTGTCAGACAGCGTTGCCACTTTAAACTTGATGGAAAGCTTGGAACAACGAGTTTTGCATTACGACCAGTGTCCCAAAGGCTTTATTTCTTCTTCCTCATTTAATAAAACCTTCTTACCAAGCTAATATTTTGGTGTGGGCAACCGAGCAAATATGGTGCAGTTTTCTGACTGGCTTCCATATGAATTTCCTGTAAGGCCCATTCGGCTGGGCAGTACTCAGCAGTCTGTTTGCCTCTGCTCCCAGATTCCCGTTGCTGGATGTGTGCAGGGTAACAGGCTCAGCCCGGGCAGGGTCATCTCCGTGCATTGCTCTGTAGCACGTTCTCCAAAGACAGAGCTAAAAGCAGCTCTGGAAATGAAATGGGTCTTGCCATAGCATTTAGATTTTGCCTGCCAAGGGAGTGCATGGGGTCTTTAGCTTAACAAACAGTTTATCCTGAAACAAAGAAGAGTATGCCCAAACCACACGTCGACATCAAATGCCAGCAGTATATGAAAGTCTTTGCTGTGAACATTGGAACCAGCATGTCTGTCCTTTAATGCAAAAAGAAATGTCTTGCGTTTCACCCTGACACGTTAGTGGTTTTGCATAAAAAGCAAAAAGAGGGCTTCGGGTCCTGAGGAAGTCCTTTCCAGTTTCTGTTCCACAGGGCAGCAGAACACTCTTACACTGAGGGGATGTCCAGTGGGAGGTCATCTTCAGAATAAACTCACTCTGTGGGTGCCTTGGGACAGAAAATAATGTCCCTTTGCTGGTCAGTGTTTACTGAGATCTCAGAAGCAACTAAGGATGGTTGTTTCTCTTGGTTGTGCTGTCCCAAGATCACCTCACTCCTGTGCCTGATCAACTAAAACTGGTTTTGCTTTTCTGTTTTGCTGCAGACAGAGGACTATCTGAAACGGAAAATCCGGTCCAGGCCAGAGAGATCGGAGCTGGTTAGGATGCACATTCTGGAAGGTATGGCACACATGAAACAGAAGGACATCAACCACAAACGTTGTCTTAACTACTTGTTTAGTAGCTTTCTATATTGCCTCTGGACCCAAAAATCTTTCCTGTAGTTGGGAGTTGGCAGAAGATCATGATTTCTTGGGAGGGATCCAACAACCTTTGCATGGAGATTCTCAGAAAAATCTGTTAGGTAAACTCAAATTGTGCAGTTTTGTGCAGCTGAAACGAAATGGAATTGGTAGAGATTGCTCTTCTAAGGGAAGACACTGTAAAATATCCAGAGTGGGAGTAAGGCAGATCTGATCTAATTAATATGCACCTCAGTTTCAGAGAGGGAGTACTACCCTGCTGCTGAGTGCCACATCTTTGGACACACCTGAAAGGGAAAAGGTGAATGAGAATCAGGTGACATTAGTTTGGGAGCAGTGAATTTGTCCTATTCTAGAGTCACGGGAGCTACTGTAGCATCTTTATAACTTCAGTATATGTAATATCTGTAATGTATCTGTAACATCTTTACACTGCGTAGTTATCTAGCGTTATCTGCAATTATTTTCCTGTGCAGCTATCTATCAGTGTCTACAGTTACCTTTCTGAACAGAAGTCAAATACTGCTAAAGTGCATAGGTTGACTGTTGCTGGACTGATGCCATTTTATTTACTTTCCCCTGAACAGAGACCTCGGCCGAACCCTCCTTGCAGGCTAAGCAGCTGAAGCTAAAGAGAGCCAGGCTGGCAGATGACCTCAATGAGAAGATAGCGCAGAGGCCAGGCCCCATGGAGCTGGTGGAGAAGAACATCTTGCCTGTGGAATCCAGCCTGAAGGAAGCCATTATAGGTGAGGCCAGAGGAGGATCTTTGTGGAAGGCGTTGCCCACACGTGACTATGATTTCCTGTCATTTCACCTGCCTGCTTAAAGGAGTGCGAGCCCATCGTTGGCCTTGTTTTCCTGTTGCAGAATCGCAGCCTTTTAGCCCCCGGGATTCTGAAAAACAAAACTCCCTCTGGCACAGATAGTAGTACAGAGTCATTAAATTATGTGTGTGGACATTAAATTATGAGTGTGGACATCCTGGAATAATATGAAAGTCTTTGCATACCCTGAAGGCTTGAAAGACTGCTGTAGCTTGCATTCCCTGGATTCTCTCCTTAAAAATCTCTCTGGGTATAACACATCAGCAACCTTGGTCAGGGAGAACCCACTGACGGACTCAGATCAGGGAGAGGAGACAGAATATAAACAGGTGTGATGAAACAAAAGCTGTCTGTGAACTTACAAACTTCAGAGAATTCAACCCCTTTAAAAATAAACCAGAACAGATGTAAATCATGCCAGCGCCATTCCAAGGGCTGAAAGGAATGCTGAGGAGTAGCCTGCCCACTGCCTCAGCAGTGCTCTTTCCCATTTCCCCTGGGCTGAGCAGTCTGCGTGTGTCTGTGGTTATTCGTCCCCTCAAACACACACAGCTACTTTAAAGACAAATGGGACACAACTGTGAGCAAGGCCACATACTTAGCATGAAAAACAAAAAAGGACGGTGCTGTGGGAGAGCCTGGCTTCACTGCTGCAGAAGAAATAATTGTAGAAGAGAAAGAGTGAATTTGTGAACTGGAGTGTTAAGAGATGTGGCTTGCTTCTGACTTTGAGAATATCACATCTCCCTGGATTTCAGTTGTTCTTGTGTTAGGTCCGAAAGATTCCTGCTTACCAGGTTTATTTTGAGATGAATTGCTGCATGTGGGATATGCAGGCAGGCAGAACTGCTAACAGCACTCAGGGCCACCTCTTAATCCATAGCCCTTGCTGCTTGTAAGACTGGAGAACAATTTGGGATTCTGTCTTGAAGAGTGATTCTATCTTCCACCACCTAGGATGAACACCAAAGAAACCATGACTCGGCCTTAAACTGCCTGACCTTTTTCCGTGGTGCCGAATGATCAGCAAGTAGGCTGATCGTTTGCTGATCCCACGGTTCTGGGTTTGGGCAGGGTTAAGTTGCTGATGTTGTACTTCCTGATCTTGTCTTGCTGGTTCACCCCAGCATCGTTTTATTCTACTGATAGCATCGTTTTGTTCTACTGATAGCAGAGACGAATGTAAACACTTCAGATGGATCCACGCTGGGCTTCATTCTCTCATTTTTAGCTGTTGCTTTAAGCACTGCTCAGACACAAGTCTCTCCATGCCTTCAATATCTTTATGAAACATCTAGGGGCAAGTGAGATAATTCCTTAATTCTCTTTTGAAGCCCACAGCTGGTGTTTGTCTTTTCAGTTGGACAGGTGAACTACCCAAAGGTTGCAGACAATTCCTCCTTTGACGAGGACAGCAGTGATGCCCTCTCCCCCGAACAGCCAGCCAGCCATGAGTCCCAGGGGTCTGTCCCATCGCCGATGGACTCCCGGATTTGTGAGCCTCTCCCTAGCACCACTGGCACATCACTAGCTCAGGTGAGAACGGGGGGGCCTCCTGCAGTGCCCTGGAGCTTCACAGCCACTGCTGATGTGTGGCAGAGGGTCCTGAAATGTGAGGGTGTTAGCCCTGTGTGGCACTGATGATGCCCTCTGGTTAGAGGTCCCTGTAGTGGTGCTGTGAGGGGAAGGGGGACAGCCATGATTTGGTGATGCAGCCTGGGTTTGTGCAGCCAGCGCTGGCAGGCAAAGCTGGGGGATGCAGCTGTAGGATTTTGATTCCTTTTCTGCCCTAAGAAGTTGTGCTGCCTCTCAGGAACAACTGAAGGAGGGGGTTAAAGGATCCTCATTACTGACTCGAAACCTGTGCTGTTGCCCTTTAAGTGGGCACTTCCCAGCACCCCGTTAAAATACTTCCTTCCTTGATGTGCGTGCATTATGCCTCTCTCTGTTCCTGCAGGGTACGTCCCAGTTGCAGATCAGTGCAGACTCCAGTGAAACACTTTTCCTACCTGAACAGCCCCCCCCGCCTCTGCCACCTCCACCTCTCCTGCCCCCCAGTCTTACCAATGGAGCGGCTCTTCCTGCTGCCAAGCCCCCTCCGACGCTCATTAAGGTACGGTTTGGGATGATTTCCCTGTGGGTGTAGTCTGAGAGAAAGTAAGGTGGTTACTCTGAAGCAGGTTTGGAGCTGGAAGTGTTATGTCAACAGGCACTAAGAAAGGAAGGCTTATATACTCACCGGTGTCATCCTCTGATCCTATTTGTAACCTATTTAAGAGGTTCTTGTGGTCCATGAGCTGTTCACCGTCTGTCAAATGGGTCCTGAATGCAAAATGTGTTGAACCAATCGGTATTACCTAGAAGAAGAGACACTGACTCTGCCCTGCATGGACAAATGGTCTGGCGTGCTAGGAAGGATGGATTGCCACCTTTCTGTGACCTGCCTTAGGGTGCTGCAGAGCTGCTGTGGGTGCTGTGGCTGTAGTACTGCCCGACTTAGAGAAGCATGGAAAGGCCCTGAGGTCAAATATGGAGAATTTTCAAACAAAAACCCCAGCGTGCTTTCTGGTTTACCTGGGGCGTTATTTCAGTGTTTCCATTCTTATCTGCTTCCTCTTTTTCCTCCAAATAGCAAAGCCAGCCCAAGTCTACCAGCGAGAAGTCTCAGCGCAGTAAGAAAGCCAAGGAGTTGAAGCCGAAAGTCAAGAAGCTTAAATATCATCAGTATATCCCCCCGGACCAAAAGCAGGACAAGGGAGCTCCTCCCATGGATTCATCCTATGCCAAAATACTGCAGCAGCAGCAACTCTTTCTCCAGCTTCAGATCCTCAACCAGCAGCAGCAGCAGCACTACAACTACCAGACCATCCTGCCAGCTCCACCAAAGTACGGGTCCAAAACGCCAGCTCTCTCTTAGGGACGGGCTTGCCCAGTACAGTTAGCAACAAATGGTGTTCTGGGTGGGAGCTGTGAGCCTCGGGTTACGGTGGGCCTCAAAAAGGGCCAGCGTCAGGAGGCTGGATCTAGCCAAAAACATTGGCATGCTTTAATGTCTGGGGTGGTGCTCATGTTTCTGAGCGTGTGTGACTGTGGACATAGATACTTAAATCCCCTCGACTGGCTTCTCGTGCACTGAGGGCCTCCAGTGCCTTTCCACCTTGGTTTTGATGCCCGTGGCTTTTCTTTCGCTGCAGGCCTCCAGGAGAGCAGCAGAGTGGTGCCAGTGCCCCTGCCGTACGCAATCTCTCTGCCACAGTCAGCAGCAGCTCCTCGGTGTCCTCCGCTTCCAGCGGGCTGATGCGACAGAACAGCAACGCTGCAGTGGGCAAGCCAGGCCCTCTCCCTGCCAACCTCGATGAGATGAAGGTAAGCGCTGGTGCTGCTGGCAGTCCTGGGAAACTGCACGGCCCTTTTTTTTTTGGCCATCGTCTCTGGAGGAGTCGACACTGAGTGATGTTGCTGAGAAGGGCTGGCGTTGCTGCCCCGCAGTTTGTACCAGACATGCGGGCGTGTTGGCCTGCAGGGGCTCGCCTGGCCCTCCCCCAGTGGTTCTGGTGATAGCGTGTGCTGTCTTAATGTTGCCCTCTTTCCCCCTCATCAGGTGGCAGAGCTGAAGCAGGAGTTGAAGCTGAGGGCCTTGCCTGTCTCGGGCACCAAGACGGACCTGATCGAGCGTCTCAGAGCCTACCAAGAGCAGAACGGTGCGGCCGGCCCCGCCACCCCCACTCCCAAGCCCAGCACTGCAGCCATTCTCCCCAAAGCTGCCGAAGTGGTGGTGGCCTTCCCTGCCGCCAGGCTGAGCACGGGGCCAGCCCTGGTCACCACGGGCATTGCACCAGCAGAAGTGGTCGTGGCCACGGTCACCGGTGGCAGCGTGATGAAGTTCGGCAGCACGGGCTCGACTCCTCCCGTTTCTCCCACTCCTTCTGAGCGCTCGCAGATGAGCACGGGGGACGAGAACTCGGCCACCGGAGACACCTTTGGAGAGATGGTGACCTCACCCCTGACCCAGCTCACCCTGCAGGCCTCCCCGGTGCAGTTTCTGGTGAAGGAAGAAAGCTCCAAACCTTCCTCCTGCAGCGTGAGCGCGGCACCCAGGGCCGAGCGGTGCAGCACCGGTAGCAGCAGAGACGCAGAAGTTAGGGACAAGGACCAGATGCTGCAGGAGAAGGACAAGCAGATCGAGGAACTCACCCGCATGCTGAAGCAGAAGCAGCAGCTGGTCGAGATGCTCAGACTACAGCTGGAGCAGGAGAAGCGCTCTCAGCAGTCCCTGCCGGCCCCAGCGGCTGCGGGAGAACGAGCCGCCCTCGCCCCCAGCCCAGCAGCGTTCGGCGTCCAGGTGAAGAGCGAGAACGGTTTCCTGAGCTGCCCATCTGCAAAGCCATCCAGTGGCCAAAGCGACCAATTCAGCCCCGCGCCAGCCGCCAGCCAAATGGACACTTCGAATCCAAGCCCAGTGCCAAAGAAAGCCGTGATGGTGAAGCAGGAGGTGCCAGCCGCGGATGCGGAGCCGCCGTGCCAGTCCCACAGCCCACGGCTCTTCCTCGGCCAGCAAGGGAGCGCCCTGAGCGACCTGATCAAGGGCAGCCCGCCCCCAACCCTCATCACCGACTCCACCGGGACCCACATCGTGCTCACCGTGACCAAGCCGAGCGCCGAGAGGCAGGGCCTCTCACCCCACGGGAAGGCAGGGAGTAGCTGCCCGGCCTTGCAGGTAGGCGAGGCTCAGGTCCCGTCCCTAGGGTCCAGGTTACCACGGGATGACTTCATACATTGGGAATTCAGTTCAGTAAATACTAAAATGGTATTTTAGTAGGTGTTTTGTTGCTCTGAGAGTTCCTGGCTTTGCAAAACAGAGCGGTGTAAGTAAATCTTTCATGGTAGAAATCGTTCTACCACTTTTCAACAGAACAACTGTGCCCGTGGTATTAGAAAAAAGAGGATGTATTTCACCTCTTGTTCTTCACTGGAGTGATAGATAGATCCCCTTGTCTACTGAGAGCTGAAATCAGGCCCTGAGAACAGACATTTTGCTTTTTGACTGCTCTTTGTTTTAATGCATGTCAATATTTCGGTGCTAGTGGAGCCTTTCATCAGACATGATGCACTATTCCCCTCTTGGCATGGATCCAGCACTTAACAGAAGTGTTCTGAGTGCTTCTTCCAGGAAGAGATAAATATGTTTTATGGCATAAGTTAAACTCCAGCATCCTCCGTGGTATCAGAGAAAATTTCCATTCTCTGCTGCCACATTTCTTGCACCTCCAACAGGGCCAGTGGCAGCACCCACCATCAGGGACAGGCTGCATTTGCTGCGTAGCTGGTGAGATGCAAGTCAGCCAAATGTCAGCCCCGGCTCACCTCACGTAGTCAGGGATAGGTCCCGTGCTAGGGCTGCCAGCCCCTGAGGGAAGTCACGGAGCCCAGGGAGTTCGAGTGGCACCACCTCCTCGTGTAGGACACAGAATCCCACCCCAGTTTGATTTCTCTCCCTGGTGAAACAGAACGATTGACTTCATTTCCTAAAGAGTCAGGAAAGCCAGATTTAATACACCCTTTAAGAAACTCGAGCCTTGCTCCCTGTTGTGCCCGGGGAACAGCTCCTCACCGATACCCTCTTCTTTCCAGAGAGTACAATCATCGCCCGCTAAAACTTCCAGCCAGCCACAGTGTCAGCTACCTGCAAGCACTCCTCAGCAGCCCACGCAGCAGAAGCAGCAGCAGCAGCCCACGCAGCAGCAGAAGCAGCAGCAGCAGCCCCGAGGCCTAAACCAAGCTGTCAGAAAGGTAGCGTGCTGCCTGCTCGCGTTTCTGCCTTGTTTTCCTTCGCTCCGTGCCAGGGTTTGTAGCAGTGGTGGGAAGGGAGTGTGCACACACACACAGAGTCCTGGTGAGACCATCATCACAGTGAGGTCTCCCAGCACCTTCTCCTGCCGCTGGACAAAATACCAGCTGGAGGTTTAGACAGGAGCTTTCTGTCAACTAAAAATGATGACAGGCACCGCGGGCAGTCTTGGTTCTCAGCGGTGTCCTCAGTTCTTGAAGGAGCGCTGCTGAAATGAAGAGGTGGTTACTGCACGGAGAGAGCTGCCAGAGGGTGGTGTGGGCAGGAGCTTTGCTCTGAAGGTGGTGTCTCGGCTTGGAGAAGGGCAAAAAGATGTGTCCTTTACTGTCTGGTACAGCTGAACGTGCTGTATTTGTGTTCCTGTGCCTTGAGCACGCCTGTTAGTTATGTCTTTGTGAAGTGCAACGTGGGATCGAGAAAGGGAGCACCTCTGCCTTTACCCCTCCTCCAAGTGACAGCGCTAAAGAGCCCCTGCTGTGCCCACCTCACGTCAGGCATGACTTAGCTCGCTCTTTCACATGTAAATAAGATCAGAGAGAGAAATACTTCTATGAAGAGTTCTTAGAGCTCGGAGGATCATTTCTGGGTCAGGTCCTGGGAAGGATGTGCAGGTAGGAGCCCTTCCTAGTGTAGTCAGAGTGGGATGGCCCCTTCGCAAAGAGTCGGTGCCTTGGTTCGCTTTGAGGCCTTGTGGAAATGCAGCAGGTAAACGAAGGCACCATTTCCCCTCAGGCTCCCTGAGCTCGCGTGCTGCGGAGGGCACCTGCAGTGACTCTCCTCATCCTTTTGCCTCCCTGTAGGGTCAGAAGCCAGGCCTGCAGGTGGTCACAGGGCAGCAGCCCCCCACCACATTGTCTTTCTCAGCACCTCCAACCCTGCAGCCCTTCTTCCTCAACGCTTTCCACAAAGGGTCCCTGAAAACTGGTGCTCCTGGCAAGGCCGGCCAACCCAGTGTGCCAAAAAAGGTACCCCCCAGCCCGTCCCAGTGGCCGCTGCCACAACGCTGGGGTTTCCAGCCCCTCTCACGTGGAGAGCAGCCCCCAGAGCAGCTCTGGCAGCAGGGGCTTGGGGTTGCTCCTCTCCAGGCGGGCCGCAGAGCAGGTGACCAGGCTTTCCAGGGAAGCAGATGTGGGTTGGATCACTCACAAGCCCCCCGGCCGCACTCGAACATTTCGTATGGGCAGCTGGCTGCTGATTCATCTGGCAAAGCTGAGTCACCAGCACCGCTTCCTGCAGCACTTGGGGCTTCCTTTGGAGAGCTCCGGTACCGCTCGGTGCTCTGGTGCTCCCCGCCCACCCTCGGGCCGTGAGGTTTGCTGCCTGTCAGGCCCCATCGTGTCGCCAAAGCCGGCGCTGCAGGGAGAGAGGTGGGGGAAAAGAGAGGTCCCGGCTCTGTCGCGAGTGCGGAGGAGGCTGAACAAAGCGAGGGAAATGCCTTCTCTCTCTCTCAAATCCTCGAGGAGTTCCCCCACGTGGACAGATGAAGCTCTCCCCAGCCAGGAGCAGCCTGGTGGTGGTTTGTGGCGTGGTTGCTTTGGTATTAAAAATACCAGCGAGAGCTTTCCAGCTGACAGGGAGGGGAAGTCTGCCTCACGCCCCCGCAGTCAGCGCGCAGGGCACCGAGTACACGGAAGGAGCCGGGCTGCTGGGAGCAGCACGGCGCAGACCTCGCCAAGAGAGGGGGGTGATGGTCTCTCAAAGCAGCCCTGAGCTTTCCCCTGATCGTTCCTTCTGCCTTTGCTCCTAACAGCCCTCATCCCAGCCTGGCTCTCCTGCTGCCCCCTCCCCAGCCCACATGGACCTGGAGCAGCAGCAGCAGCAGCAGCAGCAGCACACGTCGCTTTTTGGAACTCCTCCACCTCCTCTCCCCGTGCCCTCGGTCCCAATGAAAGAGCCACCAGGCTATGAAGAGGCCATGAAGCAACAGCCAAAGGCCCAGGTGAGAGCAGTTCTCCTGTTTCCCTTGGAGAGCAGGAGCAAAGTTGCTGTTGTGAAGCCCTTCAGATTCCTGATCCGGGCCAGGAAAAGAGAACGGAGACCAAACTGTCCCTTTCTGAGCCCTCTTACGGAGGGCTCTGGTGCCGTGCCTCTGGCTGCTCCCTGTACAACAGCAGCCCCACCCCTGGTGCCTAGGGAGCTAACCCGTCCCTCTTCCTCCCCAGGAGAACGGCTGCTCCAGCCAGCAGATGGATGACCTGTTCGATATCCTCATAGAGAGCGGAGGTAAGGAGATGAGGCCCTGGGGCTTCAGCCTGCAAGTGGCAGCGCGCTGATGTGCTTGGCTGTCACCGCTCTTTGCTCCCGCATCCCTGGCAGGCATTAAAGCCCCCGGGGAGACACCAGCCAGGCATCGGTGTGCTTAAAACGCTTCTTGGTGGCTCTGCTGCATCAGAGCCGGGCACATCTTCCCTGCCACACCGGCCACAGCTTCAATTCCCCAGGGGTTGAGCTGCAAAGCGGGGTCCCCGCTGCCCGGCGGGGTGGGAGGGCTCCCGCTGTCTGCGGCGGAGCTTCTCCTCACCCCGCTTCGCGCGTTTGCTCCCCGCACAGAGATTTCTGCCGACTTCAAGGAGCAGTCGTCCCCGGCTGGAAAAGAGCCCCCCGCGGCCCCCGCCTGCCCCTCGCCGCCCAGCAGCCACCAGGCCTCGGAGCTGCCGGGGCCGGGCTCCATGGGGCAGCCGGTGCCCGTGGGCCGGCTGGAGGACTTCCTAGAGAGCAGCACCGGCCTCCCGCTGCTGACGGCGGGCCACGACGGGCCGGAGCCCCTGTCCCTGATCGACGACCTCCACAGTGAGATGCTGAGCAGCTCGGCCATCCTGGACCACCCGCCTTCACCCATGGACACCTCGGAATTGCACTTTGCTCACGAGCCGGCCGGGGGCATAGCCCTGGATCTGGCTGAGGCTAATTTGGACAGCATGGACTGGCTGGAGCTGCCAGGGGGGTCCGTCATGAGCCTGGCTCCCCTCAGCACCGCGGCTCCCAGCCTCTTTTCCACAGACTTCCTTGATGGACATGACCTGCAGCTGCACTGGGATTCGTGCTTGTAACTCTGTGAGCAGAGACTGAAGGGAACGGGCGTGGGAGGGCACGGGCATGCAGGGGGAAGAGGCCAGTCAACCAAAAAAAAAAAAAAAAAAAGAAAAAACACACAAAAAAACACACAAAAAACACACACAAAAAAAGAAAACAACAAAAAAAAAAGAAAAAAAAAAAAAAAGAAAGGAGCTCCTAGTATTTGTACTCCTCCCCCAACAGTGTCCTTCCTGCACGAAGCAGGCCAGGGAGGCTGCAGCTCCGGGGCTGGCGGCCTCAGGCCAGCTCAGGTGAGGAGGGAGCCGGCAGGAGCCGTGTGCTGGGATGTTCCTGGGCACGACTTCCCTCGCTGCAGGATGTGGCAGGATTGGTCCCGAGCCCGTCCCAAAAGCAGCAGCACGCTCCTTGCAGGGACGGCAGCTCCAGGAGGCTGTCGGGGAGGGCCCGGTGTGCTGCAGGGCCGCGGGGAGCTGGGCAGAGCAGGCAGCTTTTCCCAACGTAGCCAAAGGAAACCAGGGTTTCCCAGCGGCCTGGTACTGTCCAAGCTGGTTTCCCAAATCCTGCTGAGCTTGGCAGAGGCCTGCCCGCTGCTTCACTTGCTTTGGGCTGCAGCAACGGTTCGGTTCTGTTTTTCTTTTTTTTTTTTTTTTTTTAAGGTGCTAAAATCCAGATCCTTGTGTGTTAACCCTGTCCTTCGCTGCCCCCAGACCTCTGGCTGTGCCTGGAGCCCACCCCTCAGCCCCAGCCGCCCCTGGGGAGCGTGCGGCGGGCACAGCTGGCAACGAGCAACATATCATTCGGGGCCACGTGCAATCTCTCTTCTGCCTTCAGCTGCGCTGTTCCTCCCTGCAGCAGGTGCCTCAAGCGTAAGGAGCTCCCCCCCAGCCCTCCAAAGGGGTGCCCGTGCCCCGAGGAAGGCTGGCAGGGCCCGCAGGCAAGGAAAGGGAAGAGGCGCTGCCCCACGGGGTGAGAAAGGAAGGGGCAGCTGCTCTCGGCTCCACTGCAGCAAATCCTCAGTGTTTCCCTGCAGGCCAGTGAGGTAAAAGGTAAAAAAAAAAAAAAAAAAAAAAGCAACCTCACTGCTCCCTGCGGGCTGCTGCCCTGCGCTCTTTGCAGCACAAGATTTTGGAGACTGGGCAAGGGCCGTGTTATAGCCTGTTCCCCCCACCCCGGCAGCTGCCCAGCCATGGGACCATGTGGGCACAGGAGGCAAGTGGTTTCTTACGAGGGAAGTAGGGTGGCGTGGTAGAAAGGGGGATAAGAACCCTCCCTCCAAGGTTTTAAAGGATAAGGGGGAAAAAAAAAATGAGGCTGCCTGTTTGTCGTACTCAGCAAAATCAGCTCCTTTTAGCCCGCAGTGAGCTCAAGGTTAGCCCTCCCCCCCCCAAAAAAAAAAAAAACAAAACAGCTGTGTGATTTCTTTTGTACAAGGAATTACCAAGTGGCAATTCGTAAATTCAAGTATCCAAGTGCAATTTGCTCCTGTAGGAGGGTGGGAGCACTCCACCTGCAGCCCCCCCCGCTCCTTGCTGGCAGAGGTGCCAGCGCCAGCGCCCGATTTCACCCTTCCCCTGGGTGGGCGGCGAAAGGAGGAGCTCCCGGGTGCTCCCCTTCGCCTTTACCTCCCCACCTCCGCTCGTGAAACCTGTAGGAGTTCGTTCAATTTGCCCAACGGACTTGAAATTGGCTGAGGAAACCCGCGACCCTGCCGGAGCCCCTCTGCACAAAGGGCTTCTACCAGGAGAGCACACGAAAACCTTGTGGCCAGGGGCAGGGGGAAGACAGTGTCTTGTCCCGAGAGTGATCTTTTCCCTGAGACATGCCCGGAGGAGGCTAGCCCGGTTCTCTGCTTTCTTACTATTATTTGTTTGAATAATAGTTCAATAGTTCTTTGTTGGAAGAGGTATTCCCCTGGAAGGACGTTTTTTGCACCCATTGGGAAAAGAAAGAAAGAAAGAAAGAAAAAAAAAAAAAAAAAAAAAGCCTGATGTTCTGCCTCTACCTTGAATGTAATCCTGAATCTTTCTGCTGTAACCACTACTTGTTTGTACCGTGTATTTGACTAGCACGCACTCCCCCTTCCACTATGCAGCGAACGGCGAGGGGTGGGCAGCACCGCCCGCGAGGGACGGCGCTGGGGCATGGGATCCAGAGCGAGTATTCAACTGGAAAAGGCGACGAGGTGACGGGGGAGAGAACGGATCTTTAAATTGAATTATTTTTTCAGTTACAAATATTTGAAGAAAAAAAAAAAATCCATTTTATTAAAAAAATTCCAAACAGCCACGGGCTCCGAGGCGTCTCTGCTGCGCTGCGCTGCTGGGAGGGCGCGGGGCCGCTCTGCCTCGCCCAGCTACGGGCTGCTCTTGGACAAACCCCTCCACCTGCAGGCACTGCTGCTGGCCACCAGCAGCCCTAGTCCCTTGGTTTTGAGTATTTCCCGTGTTTCAGGGGCTCAAGTTACTGAAGACTGAAGACTTCAGGAATTAAATCCATCCCCGGCCCTGTGCAAAAACAAAGGCTCAGCCCAGCACTCTCCCAAGATGCAGTTTTTATTTACAAACCCACGGAATAAAGGGCAGTAAGAATCTAGTGTCATCTCACGAGTAGTTTTGTGCTCACAGACAAGCGCTTTCAGTAGAAAGTCACAGACTCCATATCCAGAGCCACCACCACAAAGCAGCAATTCTCCCCTCCCGCCCTGGCCCTGCCGCCAACTGCGGGGCCAGGAGGACGAGTTAAGTCTCCCTGAGCCAGCTCCCACCTCAACCCCATCCTGAGCTACAACAGTGCCAAAATATACACACGGGCCTGGAGATAATTTACAGCTTTTTGGTTAACGGTAAAAATCAGCTAGAGACTAAAACAACAGCATGAAACACTCGGGGGTTTTAGGGGAGTGTTGGTTTTTGTCTCCCAGAGGAGACGTTCCGGCGGTAGCAGGCTGGTGCCCTCGGGCACCTTGTCAGCACCCCGCTGCCAGAGCAGTGGGACGAGGCCAACACCGATTCCCCTTCCCTGCCCCGGCCCCAGGTCAGGGGAACCCCTCCAAGTGCTTTGGGCTTCACCTCCCCTCTCCCCATTGGAGGCGAGCCCCTGGCTGGTCCGGAGCAGCGGCGCCGGCCCTGCTCCCACAGCCCCATTCCCCCCATTCCCATCTTCCAGAGCCCAAAGCCACCCCGCGAGGCCGTGGCCGCCCTGGGGTCTGCAGCTCTGGCAGCCCCCCGAGGGGGATTTTGTCACGGGTACAAGTGTGGGGAGGGGACGGGGTGGGGGAGAGGAGCGTGTGCCGTTGAGAAGGTTCCCCGGGCCGGGGCGGGGTGTGGGTCACCCGTCTATGTCCCAGCTGAAGAGATGGTGCTTCACCAGCATGTCCTGCACCCCTTCCTTCAGCGGCTTCTTCTCCTTCTCCTGCAGGGAGACAGAAAGCCGGGTCAGTGCGCCGCGCCCCGAAAAGTGAGGGGGAAGCATCCGCGGGTGAAACGCGGGCACAGCAGCCAGGCAGCTCCTGCACTGCCCACCTCCACGCAGCGGGGGGAGGCCTTGTGGAAAATGGCTCCATCTGAAGCCTCTGACCCTGCCCCGGGCCGTGAGAGGAAGGAGGGGAGGAGATGCTGCCCACTCACCTCCCTCTTTATGGGCAGCTCCCAGTCCTGAGACAGGCTGAAGGCGAATTTGCAGAGGACCCTGGAAGGGAAGGAGAGCACAGCCCGGTGCTCAGGCACACGCCCAGAGCACGCTCCCAGCCCGTGCCCGCCACTGCTGCCCCCGGGCACACAACTGCACCAGCCCACCCAAGAAAAACACCCAGCTGAAAGGGTGGGGATCATCTGCTGGCACTGACAGAGCAGCAGCAGCTCTCCACCTTCCCCTCTTTCCACCTCCTGCTTGGACTTCCCGTCCTGCCAGTCCCAGGCTGGAGGAGAAGCTCGAAAACGCGACTCAAGTGCAGCCCCTACAGAGCCTGACACAGCAGCGCAGCCCCGGGCTCTGCTGCACCACAGACACGAGTGGCTGAGGGAAGAGCCCACGGCCCAGGGCTCAGCTCCTGCTCCCCACAACCCCATTCCAGCTCAGAAGCAGCCCCTTGGTGCTGTGGTTGTGCTGAACGAGCTCTGCCCCAGGCTGTGAGGGAGCCAGTGCAGTGCAGAGGGGACGGGCAGCTGCTGCCTGCTTGTCACGACAGCTCCCCTGGAGCCAGGGCTTGCCCTTAAATCCGGCAGGCCCAGCGCATCCCATTAGGCTGTCTAGACGGTTGCTGCTGCCTCAGCACACGGAAAGAGATCTCGGCGCTGCTGCTGGCGGGAGAGGGTCCAAAAGCTGCCACGGTGAGGCCCAGCTGCCGCAGGGGAGGAGGAAATCCAGGCGAGGCCCGAGGGGCCAGACTCACCTCAGCTCACACTTGATCTGCACCCAGCCGGGACTGCGCAGGAAGGACCAGGGATGGAACCACTTCTCCACGGTCTGCAGGCTCGAGCACAGCACCTCCAGCCACAAATGTAGCACCTGCTCGCTGCGGCGAGGGGGTGGAGGCACGTTACTCGGCTGAAGCCATGGGAAGAAGCTCTGCCCCTTTGGGACAGGCTGTTCTCAGCCCCAGCCTTGACCCCAGCCCACAATCTTGTCCCCGTCGGGACCAGCACACCCCAACGACCCCAAGGCAGGCTGAAACAACCGCTGCTCGTGAGCCTGCTCTGCCCCATCCCAAGCTCCTCGCACCCCCGGCGCTGGGGGCGGCAGGCCCGGGTGACTCACTTGAGTCCCACACAGATGAGGGAACGAAGCTTCACGTCCATCTGTGCGTGTGCGGCGTCGTGCGTCATGTTCACAGCCTGAACTGCCTGGAGGGCAGGAAGATGTGGTTATGGTCTCCTCGCAGCTCAGCCTCAGCCGGGGCCGAGCTGAGATCCCGTGTCAGCAGCACAGCCGAACGCTGCCCTCCCCAGAGCCCCCCAGCCTCACCCAGTGCCACCCACCAGCATCACAGGGGCTGAGGCTGCCAGACAGTTCCCATTTGTGCCTCTCCCCAGTCGGGGAAGCTCAGGGAGACTCCCAAGCACCTCCCTGAAGGGCAGCGCCCTCCAGCAGCCCCCCCAGGAAACAGCCCTGTTACCGGCTGGGCTGGGGCAGCGCTCACCCGGTAAAGCAGCTCCTCTGGGGTGAGGACTTTGCCATCTTCATCGAGCCTGAAAAGATCACAGCACACAGCTACGAGGAGGCTGGGGCACCTCCCCAAGGTGGAGAGCAGCAGTTTGATGGGCACGCAGGAGCAGGGTGTGAATAACGGGGCCTTACCTGTACGTCTTGCAGAGCACCAGGCGAGAATACACGGAGTCAAAATCCCTTTCCACTTCCCTGCTCGCAGCCTAGGGAGGCAGAGGGACAGTCGGCACACGACCCTACACCGCCATACAGCCCCTTCGGCCCAGCCCCAGGAAGGGAAGGGAGCCGCCTCACCTCTTCGATGAACAGCCAGGGGTGGCAGGCGCCCCCCAGCAGCGACGGCTTCTTCAGTCCGTGCTCAAATATGGACTTGAGGGCTGGACACAGCGTGCCTCGCACCAGGTCCGTCACCCCTTCTGTCACCGAGTCGTCACCAGCAATGGAGTACTGAGGGGCACCAAGAGCCAGCTCAGTGCACTGGGACAGCACACGGAGGTGGTGTGCTCACCCACAGCTGCTCCACGCACGCCTCCTTCACTCCCAGCCCCCTCCCTCGGCCCTTTATGATCTTGTGTGAGGCGCCACGGTCAGTGCTGGCCCCCTGGGACTTGCTGGGCCACCAGTACTTCTGTGCCTAGCACTGCCCCACGAGGGGCACCTGCTCGAAACAGCTGGCATCTCACCAGGGGAACCAAGGCACTGCTCCCTCAGGCACAGCTGCTGGGGAAGAATCCACTGTGGTGACCAGAAAGCACCGGCAAGATCCACAGGGACAGCCTCAAAGGAGGAAGAGAGCACAGGCAGAGGGAAGCAGGCCAAAACCCTGCCCCAGCATCCTGCTGCGTGCCTGCCCTACGGCTGCTCAGCTTTCCCAGAGCCGGTCTCCAAGCACTGCGCTCAGCTCCCCGCAAATGCACTCAGTGAGGGCAATACAGGGCCCTTTTCAATTAGTATTGTTATTGTTTAATTACCTCTTTGCTTCTCTCATCCAGGATCTCCACAAATTTTGCAGGAAACCAACCTACGAAGGATGGACAAAAGAGGTGAGCCTAACAAACAGGGGAGATGAGAAACCAGTGGGGGCTGAGAATTAATCAGAGTTCATGGAGTCCAACCTCAGAGAAGGAAGCAAGCAGCCTGAAAAAATCACAAGAATTCAGGCAACTACAGGAGGGAGCCAATTACGGGATCCCGCCCACCAGCAGCGGAGATGATGTGCACCCAACCACCACCCTTTGCATCCCACCCTGCTCTCCCCCCCCATTTCAGCCTGCCCCGCTCTCACCTCTCAGTCCATTCAGCTCTCCCACCCAACAGTGCTCGTCCTTCTGGGAAATGATCTGAAAGACAGGGGGTGGGAAACAGCGGTTGAAGAGCATCAGACGACGACTCGCAAGCAGCAAGGAATGGAGGCAGGACACAGAACTCTCCCCCCACAGGTGAGGAGGGCTACAGCTGCCTGACTGTGTGTGCACCATGAGGAACTGCCTTGTCCTCTTTTGCCAATGCCTTCATCTCATGTGGTGCAGGGTTTTCAATGGCAAAAAGCTACTGCAAACATAATGTCATTCCTCTTTCCCCACTTCCAGATGGGGCGCCCACAGCTAAAAGGCAAATGGATGCTTTTACAGCCTTACCACAGCCTGGTGTGAGGCGTTGAACTGGCACCAAACCAAGCTTTGGCTCTGCTGTATGGCAGCCAGGAAAGGGCCTTTGTAGTTGTGTTGAGAAAGACCAACAGAACAATACTCACATCCTGCCTCATCCCAGAGCCACCCAGTGCTTCCCTCGGACCCCCAGCTACCCTGAGCGGATCTCCCAGACGGGCTGGGTGTGCCCCGTGCTGCCCCTCGCACCGTGATGATATCGTTCTTGCGGAAGCCCAGCTCGTCGTCGTCGTGGCGCTCGAAGTCCAGCAGGGCCTTGGCGCGGCGCCGGCGGTTGCGGGAGCAGGCCACGTAGTTCTCGTGGTCCCGCTGGTGGCTCTCCATGCTGTAGTCCGGGGTCAGGTCCTGGCACAAGGATGCAGAGCAAAGAGGATGAAGACCAGCAGGTGACTCCCAGCTCATCTCCCAGAGCTTACAGCGCCTGTTCTGCACGTGGCAGCCCCCGTCCCACTCACAATGCTGCAGTTCTTGGGATCCACGCACTGGAAGTGCCGGGCCACCTGCAGGATGGCCTCGCGGAGGTCAGCCACCAGCTCCGTCTGCTTGATGTTCTTGGCTTTCAGGGCCTCCAGGTCGTCGTCCCCTGGTGGAGCCCACACGGCCAGGGGGAAGGTGAGGAAAAGGAAACCAAGCGCGAGATATTTATTTCTTATTAGTGCCAGAAATCAAACAAGCCTGCCTGCATTAAGGCAGGAACCTACTGCCGATCTACTCACTAATGTAAGTAAGAATTATCAACAAGGCTGTCCCAATTTTTAAGGAGCTGCTATTTCCAACAAATACATGGGACTGGGAGGACGCTGTCTGGGATCTTTCTGGGCTACTCAGCGTGCCGAGCCGCTGCTGCACTGCCTGCACAGCACACAGGGGCAGCACCATGGTCAGACTCAGAACTAGGGACACTGCAAAAGTCTTCTGGAACTGAAATGCTCTTAAAACTGAAACAGCTTTTGTGCAAACTACTCCTAATTTTTGCACGGTGTACAGGGTGAGAGCATCTCCTTCACCGAGACCTGAAAAAGATGTGAAAACCAAGACAGGCCACTTTCCTGTGTCAGCCCAGAAGTGAGAGCCATGAGAGAGAAGCTTCCATCCTCCATCACCTCTGCCTCCCTAACAGCCAAAGTTCAAACATTTTGGTGTATACAGATGGTCGTAAGTACAAAATAAAAGTAACCCAACTTCCAACTTTTACTAATTCCCACATAAGCTGCCAAAAATCCTATTCATTTATGCAGAAAGACACCTACTGGTATTGATTATTTAGGCAATGAATGCGTCTGAATGCCTTAAAAATTGGGTACGTGATTAATCATTTGCTTCTTTTCCTAAGAAATATCACTTGTTTTAAATTCAACGTGTATTTTCCTAGATCTATTTTTGCGATGCGTACACGAAGAATAGCTCCTGCTTACTGAAAAGTGATTAATGGTGTCTTTTAATCCAAGTGATACTAATTAAAAAGTCCCAAACTTTAAGAACATAACTGGAAACACAACATTAGATTTAAAATGATTTTTATAATTCTTTTCCATTTGCTCTATTTAATAAGAGTCAGATTTAGACAGAGAGCATAAGAGAAAAACCGAACTTTGCTTCTGGACTAGAATAGGCGAACACACACTAACTCCAAGGCCAAATAATGAAAATTAACAAAACCTCCTCCTAAGGCAATGGGGTAGGACGTAAGAAGCCTCACTGCAGATTCAGAGAGAGAGGAAGATCGTAAATAGACGAGTGATCACGCAGACCGTGGGGGAGATTCCTGGAAAATTCACGCTGCTGAAACAGAATGTGACTAAAGAAGAAACTACAACCACAGCCACACTAGCCGTGGGCTGCCCTGGTTTACACAGATTGCTGACTCTTTGTTTCATCGTTTGGCCCCTTCTGGCCAAAATCCTGCACCCTGATGAATCCCACCCAGACACGAGCAGGAGAGCCAGGAAGAAAGTTCTGCACCCTCCCACCTCCAAACACACGAAACACAGAGGAAAGCGCCTGGGGTTTCCACCAGATTCACCTCGCTGCACCTGGGGGTGTTTCCAAAACAGGAAATGAGTGCGGGACCGGCCACGTGTGATGAGGCTCTATTTTGAGCTGCAAAGACCGAGCAGTTGTGCAGAGGAGGACGAGCCCTCCTGGGTCTCCTTGGGGCAACGACCAGCTAACAGGAAAAGGGCAACACGTACGGCCTTTCGTCGTTTCTTTTTTCTATTTCTTTGTTAGAGATCTGATCCAACCTCTTGCGGCTCAGCTACAGAAAGCCCTGGCTGACCTGATCTAGCATGAACACAAGAGGTCGGACTACCAACCTCCTCCAGGTCCCTTCCAAACAGCTCTCCAGTGATTGTACGACCCCTGTCCAAGTTACTTCTACATCTTCATTCTCTCTATGGAAGAAGAATTAGGTTCTGGATAAATTCTTACTCCCACCCAGAGCAAGACTAGGTGCCACTAGTGGTAAAACCACTATCACACACATTTTAAATAATGTTTTAGTTATTAAGAATAACATTAGGACAAAAGCATGACAGTCACTGTACATAAAAGCCACCATCAATCACCTCAGTGATCATCAATCATCTTCCACCACTGATACATTTTGACACTTGAACTTCAAATTTACCTTGTTGCCTGGGGATACTCACTATCACCTCCAAGGAAGGTGCTCAAACTTGGCCAAGAAGAGGCTGAGACACAAGAAAGATGCACGTGGCAGCTACGTTCCCTACAGATTCAGTGTGTACTGACCGTATGATAGCCTTACACAGAAGAGTCCAGGTTGCAGTAACAACCTTCCCAACCTTCCTTTCTTCACTTCTGCATGCTCAACCTTACAGCTTCACCAGTGCTGTACTATCGTTTTTCTATGCAATGCTGTGCGTGCGTGTAAGCAAAGCCTCTGACAAGATGTGAGCTTCCCAGAGACCATCAGAGAAGCTCTTCTCTGAAGAGACCAGTAAAACACAGCTTTAAGTTTATTCAGGCCATTTCAACCACAACTGGAACATTATCTAAACTTTGTAAACTCAGTACATTCTCCTTCCCCGGAAAAACAAATTTCTGTGGTGAGATGTAGCAATTTCAAGACAGCTAGCCAGTTGCACAGAAGGTGATGACAGTGAGGTTTACGATAGAGAAGGCTATTACAAAAGCCACAGAAGTTATTTTTGTATCTATGCAAAACCTATCCTGGCCATGTGCTTTCTGGACGTATGCTGGGCGAGCTCATAAGCAGTGAGAGTAAAGAATCAAAGACGTTTGTTCGTGACATCAAACTCTTGTAGCAGGTAAGAGGAAGAAGCATGAGGGATGTCTGCATTTTTAAATTTTGACTTAAAAAACTTGATGGATGACCCACTGGGCCATCCCGTCCTGTCTCAGATCTTCAGATATGATGCTCCTGAGCTCAGAGGAGCAGTATCAGGAGACTACAGCATACAGCCCATGGACTGCACGTGGTCTGCCAGAAGATGTGTTAGGGCATTGGGCAGTGCAAGGAGGACGTTGCATAGGGCTGAGCTGCAGCCCACTATCAGTCACCACTTCAGGACTTACCAGCTGATCTGAAACTCACTTTCTGAGCTCGGACCAAAGCGAGTGAATAGAAAACTACACTTCTTCCCCCTCATCCTTCATTTCTAGCTCTCTCCTCTTCTCAGAGTTTCCCTGTCACTCAGCACCCTCCCTCTTAGGTTGCCAGATCCATCCACACCACAGGGCAGGCACAGGACTGTCCTTACCGAACAGCAGAGAGGTAATGCCAGATTTCCTGCGCTGAGTCCTGCGCCGCACAATCTACACGGGAGAGAGAAAAGAGAAAAAGAAGAAAAGTGCACACATTACAGCAGATTTAGTACAGGAAAAGGAAGCAACCCTCCACAACGGTCAGGTCTGAGCAAGGGGTCTTGACAGCAACTGCTGGAAGGGGCAGACAAGTGACCCAGCAATTTTAGACAGTTGTTCCAGTTCCAGCTGCAGTGAATCAGCTCTCCTGCTTGACCTGCTCCATGCGCAACAAGTTATTTATAGCCCAATTATTACAAAAGCATAATTGAAGTTCGAGAACCAACTGTGATTCAACTGAATGATTTTAGTTTTAATTCTACCTGTTGCCAGCAGCAGTTCTACACGTAATTGTGTTTAGATTTCTAAGTGGATGCCCATTACGTTTCAGAACTGCATGATTGTCTGCCGATAAGCACACAGAGGAGCATCCAGAATATATCTTCCACACAGGCTTGACAAACGGGAGCTACTACATCTGCAGCTGCAGACTGCAGTCTGAGGTTAAACACAGATGAATTTCTTTTTCAGCTTCTCAAAGGCTGCTGCTGTTTTCTGACTCTCCCTTCCAGAGTTATTTCAGCATATCGGTTTCTCACTAATGCCTTAATCCCACTCTTATTGTATTTCGTGTGCTCGGGTTAATTCCCAGTGATCTGGGCACTCACTTTGGACAAATTGTTGACAGCGGTGCTGGAGTTGAGCAGCTGCCCTTGGTCGGCAATGAGGTAGGCCAGGTGTTTGCGACGCTGGGTCTCCACCGCCACGTCCGTCAGCGAGCCCGCCACACGCATGGCCTCCCGCAGCAGCACGTCGGCGTCCTCGATCTGGCTGGGGATGTCCGACAGCGTGTTGAAGATCGAGGCAGAGTTCTCGGACTGGATCAGCTCATCCTCCTGCAATGATGCCATCATTTTACCACACGGAACAGTAAGCACACGACAGCTCTGCTCTTGGTGCTGCTGGATGCGATTTGACGCTCAGCTCACAGCCTGGGCACTACTCTACTTGTCCTGGTTTCAGTTAGCACAGAATTAATTTTCTTCCTAGTAGCTGGTGGAATGCTGTGTTTTGGCTTAGAATGAGAAGAGTGCTGATAACACCCCGATGCTTTAATTGTTGCAGAGCAGTGCTTATACTAAGCCAAGGACATCTCAGCCTTTGCTCTGTCCTGCCAACGGGCAGGCTGGGGGGTGCAGTAAGAGCTGGGAGGGGACAGACCCAGGACAGGTGACCCAAACTAGCCAAAGGGGTATTCCATACCATCTGACGTCATGCTAAACAATATATAGGGGTGGCTAGCCGGGGGGAGGGGGCCGGACTGCTCGGGGTTAGGCTGGGCATCGGTCAGTGGGTGGTGAGCAATTGCATTGTGCATCACTTGTTTGTACATACTATTATTACTTTCGTATTATCCCCATTGTATCATCATTATTATTCTTGTTATTATTATTTTTGTTATTTTTTTTCCTGTCTTATTAAACTGTCTTTATCTCAACTCACGGGCTTCACTTTCCATTTCTCTCCCCCGTCCCAGAGAGGGAGGGGGAAGGGTGAGCGAACGGCTGCGTGGTGTTTAGCTGCCGGTCGGGTTAAACCACGACAGTCTTTTTGGCGCCCAACGTGGGGCTTCTTCAGCACGACCCACCTCCTCCTCTGATGATATCCCAAAGTATTTGCCTTCTGGCCAGTCCATGATCACTTCCAATATTCCTGGGCGACTGGGGTTTCCTATTCGAGCCCGCTGAGTAATCAGTGCAACCCACTTGCTCCATGTAGCATCAGTTGCATGATGCGTAGAGGGGACCCTTCCCTTGAACATCCAGCCTAGTACCGGTAATCGGGGTGCTAGGAGGAGCTGCGCTTCAGTACCGACCACCTCCGAAGCAGATCGAACTCCTTCATATGCTGCCAATATCTCAACCTTTCGGGCCCCACGTTGGGCGCCAAAAAGACTGTCGTGGTTTAACCCGACCGGCAGCTAAACACCACGCAGCCGTTCGCTCACCCTTCCCCCTCCCTCTCTGGGACGGGGGAGAGAAATGGAAAGTGAAGCCCGTGAGTTGAGATAAAGACAGTTTAATAAGACAGGAAAAAAAATAACAAAAATAATAATAACAAGAATAATAATGATGATACAATGGGGATAATACGAAAGTAATAATAGTATGTACAAACAAGTGATGCACAATGCAATTGCTCACCACCCACTGACCGATGCCCAGCCTAACCCCGAGCAGTCCGGCCCCCTCCCCCCGGCTAGCCACCCCTATATATTGTTTAGCATGACGTCAGATGGTATGGAATACCCCTTTGGCTAGTTTGGGTCACCTGTCCTGGGTCTGTCCCCTCCCAGCTCTTACTGCACCCCCCAGCCTGCCCGTTGGCAGGACAGAGCAAAGGCTGAGATGTCCTTGGCTTAGTATAAGCACTGCTCTGCAACAATTAAAGCATCGGGGTGTTATCAGCACTCTTCTCATTCTAAGCCAAAACACAGCATTCCACCAGCTACTAGGAAGAAAATTAATTCTGTGCTAACTGAAACCAGGACACTACTGCACTGAGCTCTGCTCCCCAAACTCTATTTAACATCCACCATTGAAATGAAGTCAAATCAATCAAATAGAAGCTACTCCACCAGAAGCAGGCACAGCAGGGATCTTCCTGGGGTCAAGGAAAGGGAAACTACTCAGTCTCACACGCTGTGTAGCACCTGCTGTGCTCTACTTTCCCCTTACTCACCTTCGCCCTTCACACATTTTCCCAGACCACACAGAAGAAGTGGATACAAAACCTTGCCCCTAAAATTTGCCATTAAGCACTGAAAGAAGGAAGTGGGGGCAGCAGTTACCTTCATGCTGAGCATGCCCAGCGTGAGCTGGAACAGCACCAGGGAGCCCTGGTAGAAGAAGAGGTCCCAAATGCGCAGCAGCAGCTTGATGTGGACGACGCTAGCGAAAGAGGTGAGGAACCAGTGCAAGGTGATGAGGGACAGCTCTGTGAGTAGAGACACAGACAGGAATCACGACAGGGGAACTCAGCCAACCTTTGGGGATGGACTCCCCCAAGCACTGCCCTCCCAGCTCTTGTTCTCCCTTTGTGAAAGGAGCACAGCGATCTCTGCCTGCACAGCACCCTGGCCAGAAAAGCTACGGGCACATTTTTACCGATGTCGTGCTCCTGGAGCAGCTTGTCCAGGCGGGGCAGGTACTGCACGATGAGCTGCCGCAGGACGCGCTGGTCTGTCTGCACCCCCATCAGGGTGGTGCTGAAGTAGGAGGCAGGGACCAGCTCTTCAATGATAGCGCACATCATCCAGAAGGCATCTTCCTCTTCCAGAAAGAGCAGCAGGGAGGCAGCCACCTGGGATTTGAAGGAAGAAAGCCTGCGTGCCAAGCCTGCAGAGGAGAGGAACTCTTCTCCCCTCCTCACACAGACCTGTGCCTAGGTGACCAGCACCTTCTTTTCTCTCTACTGTCACCAGCACCTTCTTTTCTCTCTACTGTCTCTCCTGCAGTCTCTCCCATGGAAGGGATTTCTCCTCAGAGAGAGGAAGCCTGTCTGTCCCTCCCCCACAGACAGATCGAATTATTCCACCCCTTTGGACACACGGTGTTGCTCTGCTCCACCTCTCCTAGGAGGAAGTGTTCCATGCAGAATGAATTTCCCTTCAACTAGTCTGGAGGCCGCAGTGTCTGGCAGCATTGCCTCAAATCCAAAAATTGCCTCAAGTCCAGCACAGCTGCCACAGACAGAGTGACCCCACTGCAAAACCACCAGGAAAGCAACTCACCATGCCGGTGCCTTGGCAATAGCCAATCTCCGGGTAGAGCCAGGCAAGCCCCCGTAGGATCCTGCGTAGCCGTGGCACCCCGATGCTGTTCATGTTGGAGAAGCAGGCGTTGCTGGGCATCGTGCGGAGCAAGTCCTTCTCAATCTGCCAGACAGCCACGAACGAGGAAATGGTCAGCTGGCAGCACCCGACAGCCTTCTGCTCTCTGTACTTACCCGTGGCTCCTTGCCTCAGGGAACTCTGCTTCCCTCCACAATTCTCAAGTCCTTAAGGACTGAGGAAGGCCCTGTCCAAGCACCTGGGGCCAGTTTAATGGCCTTATAACACATGCAAAAAAAAAGCCAGACAGCGACTTGGTGGCTCCTAAGAAATATTTGTCTGCACTCAGCCCCCCCCAGCTTCAGAGCAGGCATGCTGGTGGGGAGATTTCTCCTGCCCAGCCAGCACTAGGCAGTCTCTCTCACCTGTTTTGCAGCAATGGTCTCGTCGTTAGAGCTGTTTTTCACGATATCCCGATACGACATCTCGGAATTCCTCTTCTTCTGCAAGGCCCCAGAAAGGCGCATCCACAGCTGAACAGGGAGAGGAGGAGCCACTGAGAGCCATAACCTGGCACCCCCTCAACCAAAAGAAAGCGGTCTCGTTTCTCTGCCTCTTACTCCGGGCAGGGGGTTGTGCCCAGCCAGGCAGCGCTCTCACCTGTGGCCTCATGCTGTGCGGGATGCCGGCCAGCACCAGCGAGCGCAGCTTGTCTGAACGCGGCAGGGTGACCTCGATTTTGTCCCAGGTGAGGTCGCCCACGTCGTGGTTGTGCGTGAACTCCAGGTGAGCCTGCCACTTGAGCCTCTGCTGCGGCTCCTCTGTCAGCGGGAGCCCCAGGAGCTTGCTGGAGTTGGTCTCAGCACCGTCTGAGAGCAAGGGAAGGGAGAGACACGGAGACGGGTGAGGAGCAGCACATCCATCTGAAGAAAGCACATCAAAACATTCGTGTCTTCCAGCCAGAGCACGGGAAGGCAGAGCTTGGTTTCTAACTTTCTTCTCCACGTAGCAATTTTTTGGTTGTAAGCAAAAGGCACCGAAGCCTCTGTTCACTCCTGATTTACAGCAGAGCATGGCAGGAATGAAACAAGACCCTGGCAGCAGTCATCCTGCTGGGTTTTGTGAGGATCTGTAAATCAAGCTGACAAAAGCAGAGCGAGCCTCGGCGGCGACAAGCAGAAAGCCATATGCTCATGCAAGTAATGAGGCACAAAATGTTAACTTCGGGGAGAGCTAATCACCAAAAAGATCTTTAATAAGAACACTGGCAAATTCACGATGAGAGGGCACCTTAATCTCGGGCCATCTCTCCAAAATATACTTCAGTGCCAGCACAGGTTTGACGTAAGGCATCCTTCATCCTAACACAGATCCCAGCAAAGCAATCCAAACCTTTCTGCTGGCTTCAGAACGTACAAATCCATCAAACGTTCTGTCTGAGGGAAACTGCTCTCTCTCAGGTCATTGCTTCGAGAGGATCCTCTACAGCTCAAGGTGCCTCAGGGCATGGTGCAAACAAGCTCTGCCCTCACGCTGCACGGCCTGAGAGCTGGAAATGTCCCCATTTCCAAATGGGGAGGGATGGGGCTGGCTTTACCTTCCTTATCAACTCGGAAACCGAATTCGTCATACTTGAACTCGGGCTGCTCGATGGCCTCTTCTTTCTGGGGGCGTGAGGAAGGAGAACAGACACTTTCACCACTGCACAGCCCAGCAGGTACCAGCAGATATCGCCCCGTCCCACCGCACCGAGCCCTCTGAGCCACTGCGCTCCTCGCCCAGAGGTTAAAATCCTACAGGTGCCTCCATTCCCTACAAGCCCACCCACTCGTCCCGTGCCCTAGCAGAGCTCCCAGATCAGCTTTAACCTGCCTCTCTGGGCGCAGCTGCCTTCGGCAAACCCCGCGGGCAGGTTGCAGAGCTCCAGGGCTGCCTCCTTCCTTCCTGCTCTGCCCACCTGGCGGCAAGCCCTGAGGCGAGCCCTTCCTGCCCTGTGCAAGCCGCCCAGAGCAGCCTGATGGTGACAGAGGCTCCCTCCGAGTGTCAACATTTTCACAGTGGAGCAAGAGTTGCCACACAGCAGGGCAATAACTCGCCCAAGTTTCTTGAGGCCCTGCAAGATCCTCTTGCGAGAGCCACAGCCACGAGACAAATGAAGGTCGAGTGGCAAACAAGTGTCTGCAACCACACCACTGGTGGAGCAGTGCCTCCCTCCCTCCTTTCCCATACGGTGTTTGGAGACCCCAAAAGCCACCAGAGTCCCCTTATTTCTGCACAGAACCAGAGCATTTACCCTCCCTGTCCCGTGCCGTACCTGTGTGTATTTTGCCAGGATCTCCTGCGGCCAAATGCTGGGGGTGAGCGCTGAGAAGGGACCCCCAGCAGAGGGAGTGTGGTGGCCTAAACAGAGAGAGCAACACGCAGCAGTGAGAACCCCGAAGGACTCCCTGTGGACACGCACACTCTGCCAGCCAGGCACCAAAATGGGAAATCAGAGCCCTCAGCAGGATGCTCATCTGCTCCCCTTGCTGATGAAGGCCTGGGAGGCTGCTGCCTTCCCTCTGGAGGTTGCCAGCGCGTGTGTAGAAAGCTGCAGCAACCCACGTGCACCTGCTGTGGTCTTGTGTGCTCCAGGTGAGCCCCTTCCCAGCCTCAGGTGGCGTCCCACCGAGCAGCTCGGCTTCCCTTGGCATGGGGGAAGACAAATTGCATTTCATTCTCCTCCTTCCTCTGTATTCAATGGCTGAAGCAGCCTCAGCACAGGGCAAAAGGAGGAATTGAGCTCTCCCTGAGCAAAAAGGCAGCTGTGTCACAAGGAGCAGGGCACTTGCTCTCCCTCTGTTTTACACAGAGAAGTATGTTAATGAAAAGGACATCTACAGGAACCCGTAACTTTGCTCTGCTAAGCTGTAGATGAAGAAAGAAAACACAATCAAATAAGAAGGTCCATTTTTGTCTGCTCACCTGACATCGTGCTAGGTAAGGCTGCGTGGCAGAGGCTGCCCACTGGTCTCAGAGGTGATAGGTCACTATCCTGTTACAAACAGAAAAAAAAAGAATTGATTATGAGGGCATCTTATCAATACATATCTGAGAGCACAGCGAGGGACAGTCAGACCCTTCACGCACAGATTCTCCACAGGAGAATTAAAATCCCTCAGTATTTAAGCTCCCCACAGGAAAATTAACCTTCAAAAAGCGGAATTCCCTCTTCATTTCACACCTATCAGCTAGAAAGAGTACGGCATCATCTACCAAATTCTGTGGGACACCACCGGCATTGCTGATTGAAAGTATGCCAAAAATCAAGCCAAATTCCATCACAGTGAGTCCTGTATTTAATTACGGATGCTAAAACAACACCGGATCATTCTCTGAATTCACCAGCCATGGAGAAGGGACTGGAATGGTGACGAGGGTTTGAGGGGTGTCTTTAGACTCAGGAAGTCTGAAACAGGTTTTAGGAGCATCAGCACAAAACAGGAGCGATGTGTGTTAGGCTGTGGCATAAACTCTTGAAGGGCACTAGGAAAATCTCTGACAAGGCCTTCCTGTGATCAACTAGCCCAGAATGTGGAGAACATGCCAGGGAGAACCCCCTGCAATGAGCCAGGCTCCTCTGAAATGCATCAGGTAACAGAGTTCATGATGAACCAGCACACAGCCTCCTTACCTTCCTGGCACCAGTTCACGGCAGATTCAGACAAGGGGTTTCCAGTACAGCAACAGAATAGTTTGGTGGTCAGAAACGGGTATTTTGGGCTTCAGGATAATTCGCATAGCTCTGTGTGTGTGGGAGATGGCGAGAGCCACCTCCAGCAAGCAGAGAAAGTCGGGATATATCAGCCACTTGAGCTTAAAAGAGTTCTTAGGAAAGAACTTGGGAAAAAGGAATGTTTGCACACCTCGGATGGATTTTCCAGCTTCCCCTTTGCAGTACAGCTGCTCCTGGCTGCAAACCACTGCAAGGTTACACTGCTGCTCCTGCCTCTGCATCTCAGCAAGCAGCTGCAGCCTAGAAGAGCCTCGCTCCAGCGCTCAGATAAGCAGCTAGGAAGGCATCTGGGAACGCAAAAGATAAGGCTCCTTCCTCCCAGAGTGAAACAGTTCTCGGCAGGAGACAGGCCGGCATGGCTGAACAGACACTGTGATCTGACACCAACTTAGAGCAAAAAGGAGGAAAAAAAAACAAGTCCAGCTTTTGTTTCTGAGGTTATGTTGTCCACACAGTGACCAGCTGCTTACCTCTGAGTTCTGTGAACTCTCCCCTGTCCTTCTGTCACCCCAGTGGCCCCACTTGCTCTCTTAGCACCAAGTTTGCCCCCAGTAAGACACCACAAGGACTAGGAGACTGGACTCCAGGTCCCAGGGCAGGTGCAGCGCTGGGGAACACCTCCCCCTGCCCACGTCACGCAGCCCGGCCTCCGCCTTGGCAGCAACAGCTCCTCTGCTGGCCTTCCTCCCCTGGTATCAGGGCGCTGAACAAGGTGGGCAGGTTTTTCCTGCCTCTGGTTCCTAGGGAAACCTTCCCGAAAGCCTTGCCTCCAGGAACTTTTCGGTAGGATCCTTATTCTGGAACAAAAACTCCTTCCCAGGGATGTTCTTCCTCTGATGATTTTAGCCAAACAGAAATAAAATCCGGCAGAAAAGCAGCACTGAAGAGTTTGACAAAGCACTGCTTTTGTATGCTGCAGACCCTACAACTAACAGCCATGCAGGGGGCAACCAGCAACCACCACCAGAAGGAGAACAACCACAATTCTTGCCAGACTTTCATCCACTGTCAGGGAAGCATCGCACACAATCACTTCCTCTGCCACTAAGCACGGGAAAAAGCTCGACTTCCCACTGAACACGAAGCAATGCTCTGCACGCAGCCAATCCCCCTGCCAGCTGCTTTCCACTGCTCTCTACATTCTTCCTGTGTTTCAAAAAAAAGATAAAAAAGTTTTCGGAAAGACAAGTGATTGCAAAGCCACAGTACGCAACACAAGGCCACACGCTTTGTTGCAGTCCTAGAAGCTCAGCTTTTAAACCTCAAGGAGATTGCATCCAGTTTGCCATCCAGACTGTGTGTCCCTCTCTTAGAAATCAGAGAAGAAGCCTGCCCTGGATCAGGCAGTTCATTTCTGCCCCCTCACACTCAGAAATGTTTTGTTTTCCGAGTTAAAATCCTGACTTGCAACAGGCAAGGGGAGCAGGAACCCAGTAACCCCGAACCCGGTAATTCCCCTTTGCCTTCCCTTCCCCCAGAGCCTTCCCCTTCGGGCCAGGTAGAGGCACATCCCGGAGCTGCAAATGCCATTAGTTCCTCGAGTCAATATTTGCTCTGTGCGTACGCAGGCAGAAGGAAACTCCAGCTTCACAACTACCTACGTAAGCGATGAAGCACAGACAAGAAGCAGGCACCTCCTGCCCTTGTGTCCCAACCCTGGCTTTTTAGCCCTGGAAATCAGGTGTCTGTCCTTACACAGCACACGCTGGGCACCTGCTAAGCATGAACTGCACCGCAGTGGAGAATTCGGTTTGCCCAGACCCTCGGGATCACAAGAGGAGGAGTTCCCCTTTCCTGGCATTCCCATTATTTGCGTGGGGAGAGGATATGCAATGGGAGCACAGAGCGCTCCTCCCATCTCACATGAGGAGGTTCTGCCAGACCAAGCTCTGGAACAATAGCTGAGGGCTGTTTGTTTGTTTTTTCAAGTCTGCATTGAATAGGGATGGAAAAAAAAAAAAGGGCCAGGACACAAACTACACAGAGGTATCTGCTCCCACCTCTCTCGCTGCACGGTGAAACTCTCCTCACTTCAAACGTGGTGGGATGAAACCTGTGGGTGCCAGAGGGTGGGTTTGTGAGAGCCCATGTCTTCAGGGAAGGCTGCAAAGGTGGCTTCACATCAAATACTGCTACACAAACACAATCCAGAGGCTTCTGGTTAGCAGCTAAGTGGACCCCAAACACCTTTCCGTGATGCAATTTATTGATGTGTAATAAAAGGATGCTTTCATCCAAATAAGCACGGTATAGCACCAGGGCACTTCTGCAGAACTCCACAAAAACTCATTTTCCTCCCAACCTTTCCAAAAGATGTTTCTAACCCCTGGTCTGTGAACTTCGGCAAGCCTGCAAACCGTTTCTAAGAGGTCTGTGAAAGGTGATGGGGTTACAGCAACTGTCCAGCTTCATTTGCTCTACAGAAGTTTGAAAGCAAGCACTTGTTAAGAGACTTGAGGCTCTACAAACCAAAGAAATGCTGAAAGACATCACTGACAGCTATTCATATGTTTTTCTATAATCATCCAAGGCTCTCCACTGCATCTAGAGCCAGCCCCACGAGCTCCCAGGTGGAAGTTTGATTCCCAGGCTGCTCTCATCCTACTGCTCCCAGTGGCAGAGGAACAGCCTGAGGAATGACTCTGCCTCGGTACAGCCTCTGACGGATCTGCAGAGCTTTAGTTGCCAGGGCTTGTCATTCCCACGCAGGAAAGGCTAGATCCAGGTCACTTCCCCTGTCACTGTGCCGCTCGTGCACAAACAGTCTCAGCAAAAGAACCTCAGCCTCACCTAGCAGGTCTCACTTCATTTAGCTCCAAAAAAACGGCTTTTCAAGGAAAATATCTCCCACAGCACTCAAGATTTATCCCCTCCGGGGCTCTGTCTTTCCAGAACTCAACTTTCTGAAGAGGCTAAACACTCAAAACACCTGCCAGGGCTCCAGGACTTGCTTGCAAAGCTCCCATCTAACACCTCGCGTTAGACTACTCGGATCTTGCTCCTGCAGAAGCGCATATACGTGGGTAACTGAGAGGAAAAACAAAAGCAAACTGCGTGACAATCATTAGCATTTGTAACAAAACAAGGCAAAAATAACCACATTTCCCATTTCTGGGGATCAGGAAGAATTCTTGCCCAGAACAAAAGGGCTGTTGGGTTATGGACATTTTCTCTCATCTCTGAATCATCAGGTGTTACCCAGCCAAGAAACTGCACTGACTGGGCAGTGACAACAGTTCTCATCATACAAATGACCAAATGCTATCTTTTTCTCTCCTATCTCATAAAACAAATACATTTCTTCTTCCCCTAAGGCACTTTTTTTAAAGCCAGAACCAGAATTGCTGTTACCAGTATCACTTGTTGCAATCCTGTGTAAAAACAGCTGAGAGTTCCTCAGAGCCAAAACAAACGTGGCAAGACAACATCCTCCTCCTCCTCCTCCTCCTCCTCCCTCCCTGGAGCCAGCAGCAGGACAGCAGACAAGCACGGTGAGACACAAACACCTCTCCCCAGTCACCCTGCGCGAGCTCTGCGTGTCTCAGGATTTGACTGTCTGATGAAAGGTGGCAAGGAAAGAAGTTCAAACGAGTCCTTGTGCTGCTGAGGATACAACGCTGAAATGCCAACACCTCTCCAGCTCTCGAGGGACATTTGGGACACTGCATTCATCGCATGCAGTGAAACTCTCCATCCACCTCATCACACCTGACAACTACAGAGTCCCTAAGATCCTATCGATTCAAGTCTGCATAGGATCAGGGTCACCGACGTGATGCAGATCACCAACCAGCAGCGGTGATCACCAGCTACAGGAGCTGTAGGGCCACATGCCCCAGCACATCCTTACCTTTGATAAAGTTGCAAGGACTTCTTTTCCCCCACAAGCTTTCTTCCCTTCTCGTGTTTTGGTAAGAAGCCTCCAGTTAACAGCCAGGACAATGGGCACCAAGCACCCCAATTATTTCCAAAACAGCTGCAATGTCAAATGCAGTACCACTCAGGGCCAAACTCCCTGATTTCTTGGTCACAGCAGCCTGACAAACACCGAGCATGGCAGGCAACTTGGCATCACGCAGACCGATTCATTAAGAATGCGACTGAGGCCCGCAGCTCATTTCATGCAGATCACTGATCCAGCAGTCCCTACGATTACCAAGCCACCTCACATAAGAGGCATTCATTTACAGAAGTGAAGTATTTTGAGTATAGGCTATCTTTAAGATCTTCAAGGTCTTCTGGAACACTGAGATTTGCAAAAGATGCCCTCTCACAGGAAAGCAAGCAACAGATTAACAGCACGGCAATGAAGGCGTACCAAAATGGCACTAGTGGAGACCCCAAAGCTGGGGGATGGCTGCAGTCCTGGCAGCTGTGCTGTGTTTCCCTCACTCACTGGCTGATGTTACTCATCGCCCCCTTACCAGCTCCCTCCTCTCCGCTGCCGCTCACGTATTTCCTTCAGCCTCCTTTGGAGGGAGGGTTGCTACGAATGACATCTCCCTGAGATTACGAAGACCTGTTGTCAAAATATTACCCTAAACAGGAAGAGAAGAAGGTAGCACCTGGCATTTTGGCCTTTTAAATACGGCATTAACACACCCTTATATTAAGGGGACACAACCCATCCCCACTCGACCTCTTTAAGCACAGAGGTGCTTAAAAGGTGCCTCTCCTCACGCCCTCCCCTCCTTTTTACTTCGTGAACTCTCTGGGGTAGAACCCAACCTTCCTTTCCGCAGAGGGAAAACCACACACACACACACACTGTGTGCATCCGGAAAGCCGTAAGGAAATAAATCTTCGCTCCAGCGGCTTTTCCCCCCCAGCACTCCGGAGCAGCTGGAAAGCTCCTCAGGTAGCCCAGCCAGCAGCCCTGCCGCGGCACGGCAGCGCCCTGCTCCTTCTGCTGGGGGTTTTTGGGCTCTAGCCTCCTGCTACCGGCCACCTGATGCACACCTCACCTGCAGCAAGCTGTGGCCTCGCTCTCCCGTGCATTGAAGCCGACGGAGCCTCCATTTCCTCGCGGCACTTTTACTACTTTATCCCGACCGCTCCCCCCCCCTCCTCCCTCCAAGAGCATCGCATTGAGCCATGCCTGAGGCATCGTGAATCATCGTGAGTGAGGATGCTGTGCCGTCACGGACAAACCAAAAATAAATAAATAACAAAAACCACAAAGAGCATCGCTGAAAGCCACCTGTCCGGCAGAGAAGCGCCTGCTCGGACACGGAGCCCTCTCGGAAAGCCGGGGGGCAGGAGGCAGGCACAGCGGGGAATGGTCCCCCCCCGACCCCACCACCCCGAGGGAAGGGAAAGGACGGGAAGGGAAGGGGAAAAGAAGGCGAAGGGAAGCCCCAGAGGCTGAGGGGCGGCCGGCCGAGCCCCCCGGATCGGGTCAGGACCCCCCATCCCGCCCCGGCTCACCTGCTCCCGTCAGCGGCGGCGGCGCCCCCCCGCCTCGCCGCCCGCCCGTCCCCCCACTGCGGGCGCCCGGCCCCGCGGCGGCCCCACACGCCGCTCCGGGAGGCGCTGCGCGCATGCGCGGCATCCGGGCGGCGGCATGGGGCACGCCGGGGGTTGTAGGCGGCGGCGCCGCTGCTTTCCTCAGCGCCTCTGTCGGCGATAGGGGCTGCCGGGAGGTGTGTCGCGATAAACCAAGCGCTTCCGAAGCGCTTTCTGGCGGCACTGGGGGAAATAAAGGACGTGAGGTCCCACACCCGGCTCCTCCCGGGGGCTGGAAGCCTTGAGGAGGAGTCCTACCTCACGGCGCCTCACCTCACGTTCAGTAACCCCAACCGTCACAGAACACACACCTGCCCCTTCCCAGCACAGGGATTTATTTCCACATAATGAGATCCATTACCTGGTCCTTTTTTTTTTTTTTTTTTTTTTTTTTTAAACCCCACACAGGAAAGGACCGAAAAACAGGAGGATTTCTGTTTTCCCTCGAGCTTGGTTGAAGTCACCCTTCCCAAGCAGCTGGCTAATTAAATTTTAATAGGACAAACAGGCAAAATATGTTAAACAACATTAGCACTTACAAACATTTACACCTTAGCCTCGAGGCAAGGTAAAGGCAGAGCAAGCTCGATGAGGGGTGATCACAGCCTGATGCTTCCCCACTTCTCTGACTAAACACAGACAAGGCTCTTTAAAACATGGTATCGTATTTTGAAACCCTCTTTCAATTCCCACATCTCCTTTTCTTTCTTTATCAAACAAAACGCACTTGTAGTAGAGAATGGCTTACATGTGCCAGGGTCCACCTTACATTCACTATTGAGCACTTAGAGCCAAGGACCTGGAAAACTAAATCACAGCGGGTGTTCCTAACCTACACCTGTAAATATGACTATCAGAGGGTATAAAGCCACAAGTACAGTATTAAAACAGCCGGAGAGCACTGAAGGACCACCCTGTAGATGCAGCCAAGAAGTTGCATGTCCTCTCCCTTTCATTATTCCTCATATTTTTACCTATCAGCTCCCCAAACTGCAGTACTCTGAAAGCAAGTGCAGCCTTCTATCATCTTTTGAATTACCTGTGGACAAAGTTTAAGAGGAGATGAATAAAATGGAAATGTGGGAATGGGAATAGTAGCTGGCACCTGGCTTTGCTCTTTAAACAGCTGGCAGCGCTCTGTATGGGGCTAATGAAAGGTACTGTGTTAAAGCTACCTCGTCACCTTCAAGCGTTTCTCAGTACCTCTGCACACAATAGAGGGAGGCTTGATTAAACAGCAGGCAAAGAAAGGAAAGCCCACCTGGAATCAAGGTGGCTGTAAGCTCTGGGGGTTAAACGTGCTGTAGACAACAAAAATAACGTGACAAGGTAAACACACCTGGTTCAATACGGTTTTTATTATCTTCCTGTACCCACAGCCTTGCCGAAAAGTGCCTAAAGTGTCAGCTCAATTTTCCCACCCATCTTGCTTTTGTATGGGATCAGTGCTGGTCGAACCTCCTCCTTCAAGAACTTTGCCACCTGTTCAAGAAAGAGAAAGTGAGCAGAGAAGAAGGCGTTCCCTTCTCCCTATTCAGACCTGCTTGCCTCATGGGAGCTCCGTTTCACAGAGACACCGAGCAGTCAGATATGCCCAGGATCAAAAATTTGAAGCCCATATGGTAGAAAGACAAAGAATTCAAAGAAATATGTGTAAATATGTCCAAGATAAATGCATCTGCTGTAGTAGTATGAGCAGAGATAATAGAAAATGTGTGTACTCTCTGGCACACAAGAGGATGGCGGATGAAAAATTAATTAGATAACAACCCCTAAAACTGTATCCTATTTTGAGTACTTTACCTGCTGAGGAGCACGTCCAGTGAAAGAGGAGGGATCTAGAAGGCTATCAAGTTGTTTATGGATGGGGCTGAAGTAAGGATCAGCACGCACACGGGCAATGAAGTCATTATCACCCCCTTCCTGTTTCACAACAGCAGCTGCTTTCTGGGAGAGAACACGGATCTTCTCGTGGCAATCCTGCAGGAGCAGGGGGAAGAGAAGGGAAAATGAAAAAGTCAGTCTGCTGTTACTGACTGCACACGTTTATGCTGCTAACTTGTGCAGGAGGGAAAAACACCAGAGAAGAGTCCATTGAACAGCACACAAACGGAACACAGCTTGGACTGTAGTGTTTCATATATCACATGTATCAGATCTGAAAACAAGATTTTATTAATCCTTCCACATCTGCCCCTGTTCAATTATACCACAGAGTTATGGCAGCAGAATCCTTTACACTTCCTCAAACTCTTCAAATACTCTTAGGATTCACTACGTGATTATTTTTTTTTCAGTTGTTCTACTCCTTACTTTATTTTTCCTGAGACAGATGAGAATAGCTGTTCCCAGAAATATTCTGTGAACTGTAATAAAGGAATTCCTTACTCACAACTAGTCATGCCCTGTATGGAACATTGTAGGAGTATAACAATGAAAAGCATCTACAAACTTGGAAAAGAAAAAAAAGAAAAGCTGCCCAACTTAATGAGCAGTGAGACTGTGTACACCAGGGCAGACTATGTAAACCATGGCTTACATAAGGACAAACAGACTGACAGGGAAAAGAAACAAACACACAAACCTGAGGGCTTTAAGACGTTCTTCGCTATAGAACCCTCACATGGAACTACGACTGACAACATTCTTAAAACAAATTTTCTGAAACATTTCCTATTCCTTTGACTTCCTGTGGAATCAGTCCGTAAAAACAAGAGAACCTGAATGCAGAGGACCACCTGCAAAATCAGATGCTGCCATGCTGGCCCTAAACTTGTTATGGGGTTGCATTTATAGACCTGGAATAATTTTCTCCTCAAATGAATTATCTTTGAGCAATCTTCAGTTAGAAGGAAAATGATCTCCTCTTCCTCACCTCCTCCATTCAAAGGCCATCTTGTTCCAGCACCAACCTACCTCAGACAAATAGATCTGGATGTTTAGGGGAGGGAGCTATTCAGTGGTGGGGAAGGCAAGTGAGTTTCTCTGCCATGAGATGGGTAAACTCAGTTTTGTCTTTAGAAAATCTGCTATTCCAGACTTTTCAGCACATGAAAACAGGACGTGTTCATGTGACTAAGGACAGCTTCTGTAAGTGTACTGAACTCTACAGAATTGTAATTAAACAGCACCAGAAAGAAGGTAGGCCAATAGCAAACAGAAATGAAATTAGCTCTCCAATCTAATTAAATAAAGAGGGCTGTTTAGGTAAGTACACGGTACTTTAGAAAGAGAAACAGCTGAAGAGATAAGGAAACCATCCACAGGATATGAACCTTAACGTGTTCAGTTGGTGAGCTTACCCACTGACTCAGTGGCACACATCAGAGACGCACAGAAAAGAAAGGAAAAAAGATGTTTCCTGACTAATAGCTAATGACTAAACCTGGGGGTGAGTTGCCAGAAGTGTTCCAGAGAGCTAGAACCACATATCCTGCTGAAAGCTTCCAAGACACATTTCTGCTCTTTGCAAGTTTTACTTCGTCCCTGACGGGACAACAATTATTGAAGGAAGCGTTACTATCTAAAGGTAAGTGAAAATAAGCTGTCTTGTTGGGATGTAAATCTCATCATCAGTTCTAAACTGATTTTTAAAATTAAATGATAAGGAAATATAATCCAGGTGCCTCTGGATTTATTTGCTAACAAAAACGTTCAATTTCAATTTGCTTCAACACAGAAAATTTAATAAAGGACACAAAACAAAATTAGCAACAAAAGGCACTACCCTGAATTCAGGAAGTGTGACACAAGAATGAATGGTTCAGAACAGCCTTACTTGCTTTTTGGTACTGATTCATTCCTTTAATTTATAAGGTAGCCAACTGCCAACACATTCCATTTAAAGAAGCTTGGCCTGTGTTCCCAGTTCCTTCAAACATTTACAAGAGGAAAACGCCTACTAGTATCTAACATAATAAAAATAGGTCTCTCTCCTCTCCAGCACAGACAGCCAGATTAGCTCAAACACGCAGTGTTCCTAACACTAAAGGATCTCTACAACAGCTCTCCCTGCAGAGAGCAGAGACTGGCTAATATTAATAACTCTGTGGGAGCAGGAAGAGAACACAGAAAGGTGGGAGATTCAGGACAAGAACCCAGAAGCTTTTGTTTCTCAGGAGTGAAACATCAGAAAGTAAAAAAAGGTATTTTTGAATTCATTTGTACCTGACGATTGCCTCCTGCTTTCACCATCGCCATGATTATATTCTCTGTGGCCATGAATGGAAGCTCCTGCCGGATCCTTCTGTCAATCACCTTAAAAAACAAAACAAAACAAAACAAAACAAAACAAAAAAAAAGAGAGAAACAGCATTATAGGAATTCTTGTAGACAACCGTGATTCCTGGTAAAGTTTTCCTCTCCTTTTGAATCCCCAGGACTGTGCAGTGATGAACAGGTAATTACTCTTTTTGAACTTAGCTCTGAAAATCTATTGGAGCTGATAATAGGAACTGAACTTTTTATGGAACATTACTGTGGAAAAGATGTACAACTTTATTTTTTTAAAGCCTGTAGGTAAGTTACGGGCCTGTATGAGATCTGCCTTGGATCTTTTGATGGTAAATTCTACAAATTCATTGTGCAGCTCAGACAAAAATACTCCTTTTAAGAAGTTTTGAATTTACTATCTTTTGGCTTTAACAAATGCCATTTTAAGCCTGCATTGCAGACAGTAAGAATGGAGAACAAAACTCAGGAACTGTTTGAACTATCAGATAAAAATGTAATCCACTGAGTGTGAAGATTTTTTCTTTACCCACTCTGGCTTAGTTGAAGCATTTTCAAGGCCGCAATGCTTCACATGCTATCTATATCTAGTGTTTTACCTTTGGATATACCACAAGTCCCTCGGAGATATTCTGCAGCGTACTCAGAATGATGTCAGCTGTGAGGAAGGCCTCGGCCAGGCACACGCGCCTAGGAAACAGACGGGCACAGGGGCCCAGTTAGCAACAAAGGTCATGTTCATATCTACCACAGATACAGCTCCTAAGTTTCTGTAAATGTCTCTTAGATAGCGTACCGTGGACCAAAAGGTGGAACCGTTCTCTTTATGGGCGCTTCTTGCTGCTTAAAGGTCAATACAGAAAGGAAAAGAGAAGAGAAAGCGTAGAGACACAGATAGAAAGCTCCAAAATAATTCAATGATTACACAGCTAGAAAAGAGGGCAGCAATTTACAGAGCTAGTAAACACACAAGACTATCTTCCCCTAGGTGTCCTGCATTGCCCTGTCTATGGATCCTACCCTGCAGGAGTAAGACTTGCTGTGCACTCATGCTGTGCCTGGCTGTGCTCAGCGGGGAACTTCCAAAGAGATCCATGCGGTTGGTGGGGGTTTCCTCCAAGAGACCAGTTCCTGATCACTAAGCAGGCTCCTGACAAAAAGGAATGCCAAAAGGAAAGGAGGGAAAGGAAGGGCAGTAGTGGGGACTGTGCTGTATCAGGCAAAAGAGTCTGGGTCACAGTGCAGCCAGTACAACATCACCCACCTGTGAGAGCAGAACCTGGTCCATTATAAATCGTGATCTTTTCAAACTAACTAGTACTTGAATCTTGTGCTATACGTAAAGCTCCCAATTCTATCATACTGTGTTCAAAAGGATGCCCTTTATGCTGTTTTGTAGGTTGTTTGCTTTTCCCCTGGCTTGCTCTCCTTTCAAAATACTTCAGCTTTGACAAGAAAAATCCAAGGCACAGAATTTTGTAAACAGGTTATGAAGTAGACGAATGACTCTTTTTGTAAGATGAAGTCAAAATAAAATTTGAAACATTCTAGTAGTTATCTCAGTGCTTGGTAGCTCTTGGGAAATAAACCCACCATATCAACCAATATCCAATCTCTGAAAATTTACAGTGTTTTTCTGCTGTTCAGTATTCCACGTGTCCTGTATCTTAGAAATCCCGGAGACCAAATTCTGCATCAGAAGACTGCTTTGAACATTTCAAAGCTAAGTAAGAGCTTTATGCAGATTTAGTACTTACAGCTAGATGGACAAATTGAATGGCTATCATTCACTTAATAACAACTATAGATAACTTCTGCTCATCTCTAAGTAGTCATAATGAAGAATCAGAAAACAAAGCCAAGTTTGTTGAGCATGTCTAAAAGACCTGCACAGGTTTTTATGAAACATCACTTAGTAATGGTTTGTGCTCTTTGGGATCGAAATTGCTTCTTGTATGGAGCAACACTTTACAGAGACATGAAAATAAGTGTCTTCAGATTTGCCAGAGGGTGAAGGGTTTACAGATAAAATATTGAATTATTCAGTGTTAAAAGTGAAGAAGCGTAGGGTCAAAAATGATGTTCAAAACAGGAAGAAAAAACCAATCTGAGAAATGTGAGAGCTGCTATGCTACAACACTATGCTTTTGAAACCAGAAAACTATAAGAGCAATTCATTACCTATGTTTCCTGCATCCCTGCTCTCTCTGCTGCTTTGCTTTGCAAAAGGTCTTGACGGTTACAGAAAACTAACAATTTCATCTGATCTTTCAGAGGAAACCAGCCTGCAAGTCTCTAACTTCTATTGAGACTGCTTTTCATCAAGGTGGTAACTTGTGGTTTTAGTTTAAAAATAGTCTTTCCTCAATACATCAAAGGGCCTTCTTGCACAAGACCTTCCAGAATGGCTGCGTTGCACGGTGTGAACAAACCTGTTGGCGCTGTCGTCCAGCGTTCGCTCGAACCACTGCACAGAAGCTGTTTGGAGGGGATCCATGATCAGAGTCATCAGGTGTCGAGCCAGGCTGCAGCACCGTTCTGAACGCATCGGGTTCCTCTTGTAAGGCATTGCACTTGAACCTGTGAAAGGAGAGAGAGTGGTGGAAATAGCACGCTCAGGAAGGTGCAGGGCCTCCTCCAGATAAGAGAAGTGCGTCAGGAATCAAATTTTGACTAAAGCCTCAGAACACGATGGTTTTCTAAATGCAGTAAAGAAAATGACAACATCGCACTTCTTCAGATTGATCAGAAACATCCAAATGTGGGGGGGAAAAAAAAAGTGAGAAGACATTTTGCCATTCTGCAAAACAGCATAAGTACTACCACAGAACAGGAACAAACGGACGTTATTTCTAGTGCAGTATTTAGCACCATCTCTCTAAGCTACCCATGGCAACACTAGCAGCGTTCACGACCCCTGTAATGCTGTTCTTCCAAGTCAGATACACTGCTGCCTTCTGCTCTGTTGAAATGTACTTTAAAACCAATCATGTAATGCAGAATGGTTCAAGTAACAGACAGGGCTAAGGCTTGAACTGCTGACTCAATCCTATGCAACTATTTAGGGTGCCTGGGCACCAAGGTCTAAAACTTGACATTCCCTCCTCCCCTTTTATCAACATCAGAGTCATGTCACTGGCATTTTTCTGGCAAGTGTCCAGTCCAGTTTTATTGTTCCAAATTTGTCTGTTTACAAACACCAAAATGCTGAGTCAACCAGGAAACCTACAGCTCCAGTTAGGCTCTTGAGGAATGGAAAACAACGTGTTCTCCTCAGAACCAGGGCATCTTCTGCAGTGAATGCAGAATACATGACTGCTTCTGCTCTCCCTCAACTCAGGAAGTGCATGAATACAAATATTAAAATTAAATTCATTACTTAATATCCAGAAACCTTTACCTCACACCCCAGTTAATTTAAAGCAACTTGTGCCAGTCACATTTCTAAGCTTTCTTAAATTGCTGCACCAGCATAAGTCAAAGGGTCCATATGCCAGTCCCAGAAATGGCTATAGTCCCTTACCAATCTGGTCCTTCTCAAAAGGCTCCTCTATCTCCTTCAGGTTGGCCAAAAGACGAATGTCGGTACAAATCTAGAAAGAAAGCCCAAGAAATTAATAAACAGAACCAAACCAACACCCACCAGTATATCTCCTGTCAGCATTTGTGAAGAATCATTTACGTTAGTGTCCAAGAAGACAACTGAGGAGGCAGTGAAAAATTTGAGAAAAAAAATGACACTACAACCATAGTTGCTGGCCTAAAAATCCCACAGTCAAGAAAGCATAATTAAAAGAGGGTGTCCACTGTATTAGAATACAACAGGACTCCAAGAAGGGCAAAGCTTTGCAGGGAATGTTAAAAGATACCAGGAGGGAACACTGAAAAACCATAACAAAAGTACAGCGGCTTGCAAATACAGATAACGTGTGCTCACTGAACCAGCCAGCTTACAAAACTAAAACAGAAAAACATACCACAGATCACTTTAGCCCAAGAGAAGGAGGTGGGAGGAAAGAGAGATAAATCAATGAAAAGAATCCACAGTGTAAGGAATGTTTCAGCGATTCGTGTCAACAGGGGGCTTGAAGGGTAAACCTGGAGTCTCTGTTATTCGGGGGGGTGGTCAGAATAACTGCTAACTATTGTGACTAGTGCATGGGATACTACGCAAGTCTCTGACACCCGGCCAAGATGGACAAAGGCGAAGGACAAGGAAAAAAGTCTGGGAGGAAGATTATGAGCCTTCAGCACGTGAGACCACCAGAGGGACCACCAGAGAGTGATATGCCTGCGCCAGTGGGAGGGTTCAGATTTCGGGAACTAATTATAATAACCCTGCCTTTTCTAGAAGTAGTGATGAATATGTATTAGCCTAGGAGCATAAAAACCAGCCACCTGATGTGACGTCTGTGTGTGTGTTGGAGGAGCCCAGACTCCCTGCGCACCCACCAATAAATCTTACAAAGCTAAACTGACTTGGAATTTATAACAATTTGGTGACCCCGACGTGATCCTCTTGGGTCCCGAGGCTGCGAACGCCTAAGGGAGGCGCCCCCCACCCTTGTTTCGTTGTGGCCCTTTTCCAAGGGCAGTAGGGAGCCCAGCTGGATTACGAACAGAAGAGGCAAGTGAGGAACAAAGAGCTCTCCCCTCCTCTGGTTTACACCCGTAACTCTGTGCACGAAGATCCGAACGAAGATTTATCGTTTGGTGAGTACGCTGCTGGGTTGGGTGGGTCTGGCTGTGTAACGGTGTGTCGGGGTGTGATTGAGATGGGACTCAGTTCTGAAGCATGTGGAGGCCTTCTGACCGAAGTGATCGTTCCAGGTATTCGTGGGTGAGATAACACTCACCAGACACCTTTAGATACAGGCACAGCCAGGAGTTTCAGAACTTTTTTTTGTATAAAAAGAAGTTCCAGGAACGGGTCAGGAACAAAGCAGATCCTCAGACTCGGGAGGTTCGAGGAGGGGCCTCTGGTTTAAAAAGGGGGAAAAATCACCAGATATTCTACCAGATAGTCCCTTAGGGCTAACATTAAGATATTGGGATAGTTTTAGAAGCACTAAACATAAGGATAAGGCAAGAAGGATTCAATTTTGTATGGTTAAACGGCCAAAAGAACCCTTAAGACCCCATGTATCTTGGCCGATGTTTGGGTCCACGGAGGACTGGGTCTGTCAGGCATTGAATATTCACGTGAATAGCAGAACACCTGTGGATCTGGAAGAGAGCAAGTGTGCTGCAGCCTGGTTAAGACTAACAGAATCACACGCCACTTGTATATTTAATTTAATTACATAAAATTAGGCTGAAGAAGATAAGGAGTGGGAGCCCCTTGATAATTTGCCTCCACCATATAACCCACCTTCCCCAACCGCACTGACCCCTAGCCCATTCCCACCTGTCCGAAGGACAAGGAGGCAACAGAGAAACAGGGAAAGGGAGCAGGAAGGGGCTGAGGAGCAGAGGGGCTTATACCCATTGTGGGAGGTACCCTGGGGAGGTAACCAGGGAGGAAGAGGCTTTGTGACTGTGCCCCTCAATACGTCAGATGTGAGAAATATTAAAAAGGAAACGGGTAGTTTATTGAATGATCCTTGAGGGGTCACAGAGAGATTAGATCAATTCCTGGGACCTAACATGTATAGGTGGGAAGAAATGCAGTCGATTTTGGGGATCCTCTTCACCACGGAGGAAAGGGGGATGATTAGACAAGCAGGAATGAGAATATGGGAAAGACAAAATCAAGCTGGACTGCCCGGGGATACAAAATGGCCAAATGTGGACCCTGACTGGGACCACCAAATGGCAGCAGGGCAACAGGACATGAGAGATCTTAGAGCTACAATAATTCAAGGCATCAAGGAGGCAGTACCAAGGGGACAGAATATTAATGATACTTTTAACGAACACCAAAAAAGAGAGGAGTCCCCAACAGAGTGGCTGGGAAGGTTAAGAAAAAGCCTCCTAATGTACTCTGGCCTGGATCCAGATTCACCCACTGGGGGGTGCTATTAAAAACTCAGTTTGTGGCAAAATCATGGGAGGACATATGAAAAAAGATAGAGAAACTGGATAACTGGCAAGACAGGGGCTTGGAGAAATTGTTACGAGAGGCTCAAAAGGTTTTTGTGAGGCGTGATGAAGACAGAAAGCCAAAGCAAAAATCTTTGTGGCTGCTGTCAGAGAAATCCAGAAAGGAGGAAAAAAAAAACAAACATAAGAACCTTTTTTTTAAACCCATATAAAACTGTGATTAGCTTTCCAGGAGCTGGATCACCCCGAAAGGCTGAACGGTAACACATCAACCCTGAGAGCGGGCCCAACCCCTGGAGTGAAGGTGCTTCCCACACCCTCAAGACTGGACGGCGCAGAGGGATAAGCAATGCTATACATCCTGGTACTGTTTTTACAGGGGCAACTGAGCCATGGGCAAGAATGGAGGAATAACTTTTTCATTCTGGGGGAGGAAGTGGCCAAGGCCTTTAACCTGAGTAACTGCTGGGTTTGTGGAGGACCGGAGGGGGCTGAAAGTTGGCCCTGGGTAGCTGGCCCGGTCGAACCCAAGTGGTGGGTTAGTAATTTGAGTGAAGTTCATAATGGGACACAGTTTTGGAAAGAGGAAGGAGGCCCGTGGCAATTGTACTCGTCAGATCGGGGTATGTACTGCTTAAATAGAACAGGAACGGTAGCGGTAGGAAAAAGCATTTGTAATTGGACGCTGTCTCCCGGATATGATTGTGCTGATCCTGAATGTAGACCCATAAACTGTACAGCACGTAGTGGGCAATGGAACGCCACACATGTCCAGCTGAGAAACGGGACTTGGCTGAAATGCTCATATAGGGAGTTTTTTGGATCTGGATGTGAAACCGCGGAGAGAGCACAAGCGGAGGGACAATTTGACAGTCAGATCTTGAGCTGTCAGCGTGATAACACCACTAGGGAACAGCATGTGGTAAGGGTCTACCGCTGGAGGTGGCAAGATGAGAATGGGAGACGAGTGTTCTTTAAGCATTTCTGGTCAGCTCATAATATGACAGGCCACCAAGGAAAACTTGATTGTAATTGTAAGTGGGAATCCAATGCGGGAGCTTGGAGGTGTGCATATTTGAGTCCAAATGGGGCAGACATTGTAACAGGACCACTTGGTGACAAGAACACTCTGTATTTTCACGCTCCAAAGAATAAAGAAGGATGGGATGGTCCTTTTCCAAATGGGACGTGGGCCCTAAAGGGACATTACTGGGTGTGTGGCGAATATGCCTACAAGAGGCTACCCAAAAACTGGTCAGGAATATGCTATGTGGGGTACATAAGACCCTTGTTCTTTCTATTGTCACAAATACAAGGAAATCATTTACAAGTAACATTATATGATGATGTGAATAGAGTGAAACGATCTACTGATGCTTCCTCAGCCGGGGGTAGTGCCCAAAAATGGGGAGAGAATGAATGGCCTCCTGAAAGAATCATACAGCATTATGGACCAGCTACCTGGAACCCGAACAAGGTAGTATCGGGGGCCCAAGAACCTATTTATAATTTAAATCGAATAATTAGGTTGCAAACTGCCCTCGAAATTATAACCAGTCAAACGATGGATTTGGGTCTTCTGGCTGATCGGTCCACCCAGGTGAGGAATGCTATCTTTCAACACAGAATGGTTTTAGACTATTTACTAGCAGAGGAAGGGGGAGTGTGTGGAAAGCTGAACGACTCTAATTGTTGTTTACAAGTTGATGGTAACGGAAAAGTGGTTAAACAGATAACAAAAGAAATTAGAAAATTAGCCCACATCCCAGTACAAACTTGGAAGGGTATGGATTGGGATTTGTTTTCATGGCTGCCCGGTGGACCATGGGTTAAAAGGATGCTATTTTTATTTTTATGTGTTGTAATGATGTTATTATTTATACCTTGTATGATACCTTGCTTTACATTATTGATACACCGAATAATAAATAGCAACCGATTTGTGATGACTTCGGTAGGGAAGAAAGGTGATATGTCAATAATGATGCTTAAGCAATGGACCCCCCAAGAACCGACTGATGAAATGCAGTTCTTACTGGCAAAAGTTGAAGAAGAGACATGAATTGCAAATATTAAAAAGAAGATGAGGGATTGTAAGGAATGTTTCAGCAATTTGTGTCAATGGAGGGCTTGAAGGGTAAACCTTGAATCTCTGATATCTGGGGGGGGGGGGGGGTTCAGAATAACTTCTAACTATTGTGACTATTGCATGGGACACTACGCAAGTCTGACATCCGGCCAAGATGGACAAAGGAAAAGGACAAGGAAAAAAGCCTGGGAGGAAGACTACGAGCCTTCAGCACGAGAGACCCCCAGAGGGACCACCAGAGACTGATACGCATGCGCCAGTGGGAGGGTTCGGATTTTGGGAACTAATTATAATAACCCTGCCTTTTCTAGAAGTAGTAATGAATATGTATTAGCCTAGAAACATAAAAAACAGCTGCCTGATGTAACGTGTATGTGTGTTGGAGGAGTCCAGACTCCCTGCGCACCTAATGCTGTTTATTTGCCTTTTATTGACCCCATAAATAAACCTTATAAAGCTAAATTGACTCGGAATTTATAACAACAGGGACAGGCAGAATAACACCATTACCAGAGAAGCAATTAACGGGGAGCAAGCAGTGAAATTTAAAAACTCATATACCACTAAGAAAGACATTTACTCTATTTGGATCGATTTAGCACAGATTAGACTAATATCTGGCATGGGATTTGTTAATCCAACTTGAAATCTGCTCAGTAAACTTTTTTTTTTTTTTTTCCTTAACACTGGTCTTAAGATCCTTGAAATCTGACGTCTACACATGAACTCAGTGGTGAATTTACATGATCACAAAGAGAACAGCCAAACAACTCCTATTTCCTGAGGAAAGCATTTAGCCCCACAGGCACCTTCTCTTGCACTTCTTCCTGGTGTGTACAGGTAGGGGGCTCACCTTGTGTACAGATGCTCCCAGGCTGGCCAGTACAGAGAGGATGTCAATATCCACCTTGCGACTGTAGGTCTGCCCCGTGACCATGTACGATCTAGAAACGAGCACAGAAGTTGAGTGTTCCGGACATTAAACCATATAACAAGACTTTGAGCAAGGAGTGACAATGGCTTTTGAAGTGGGTGACAGCACTGTCAACCTGTCCCTATACCAAGTTTGGATTCAGGCCATTGATTTCTTGGAGCAGCATGCACGAGGAGAGAGAGAGCAGAGGAAAAACAGACAGCTGTGCTTGGACAGGGAGACAGCCAGAAGTGGCCTGCTTCGGAGGTGGAGTTTCCTCCAGAGGGCTGCAGGTGGGAATGGAAGACCACCAGGGGAGGTAAAGTCAGCAGCAGCACAATGTCAGTGTGGCAGCCAGTGGGATCTGGGCCAGCACGGGCAGCAAGAGTTAGACTTTGTTAAGAGCAAATTCGGGTTACTAAGCATTCTTGTTACATACCGCTTAAATCCTGCCTTTTCAGTCACTAATCTGTCCAGCTCTTCAACCTCAGGGGAGGGAAAAAAACAAAACAAAAGGACCTCAGAACTCAACGACTCAAAAAAAAAAAGGTCAGCAACAGCAAAAGGGATCCTCTGCTCTTCTCAGTTTACCATCCACAAACCTCACACCTGCTGGGAAGTACCCCTCCCACAGATCTCTGCCAGTGGGCCCCACGGGGATCACAGTGCCCTTGTGACAGCAGAACTTCCACGCTCCCGCAAACACAACAGCCTTCCAGAGGGGAGATGTCCAAGGCTGCCACGGGCTCTGTCTGACTTACTTTACTGTGGTCTCCCTCAAAGAGCTGCAGGAAGCTGGCTTGCGTGCCCGTGGTGCCCTTCACGCCCCGAAAGCGCAGGTTGTCCCGAGCCCGCTCCAGGTTCTGCAGGTCCATGCACAAGTCCTGGATCCACAAGCAGCAGCGTTTCCCCACGGTGGTGAGCTGTGCAGGTCTGAAAACAACCAAGAATAGGAGACAACTCATTGACAATTTGCACAGTAACTCCACAAGGACCACGCTTAGCTGCTGTTGAGACCCCTCTCTTTCATTCATGAGAGCAGGAGTTAAAAAGATCTGGCACATGCACACCACAAATAAGTGATACTGGAGGATATGATCATTCTTTTCAGGAATTAAATGTAGTTACATCAAGAGAAAACAGTAATCGTAGTTGCTGTGCATGTTAAAAAGGGGATTAAGAAATAAGTGAGAATGGATATTTGAAGGTGCTTAACTACTAAAGCCTTCTATAGCTTCTCACAGAAAAGTGATTGCTCATTGGTCAGAAAAAAATACATATATTTTGTCTTTTTTTCCAGAACTCTATCAAAAGGAGAAGCCTCAGTCTGTACAAATAATGACTTCACAGGTCGACTTCCCAGGCTCCTTATTTCTGGTCCCCAGCCACAGCTACCAGGGATCTGCCAGGAGATCCAGCTACCTCTGCTGGCAGAGGGCACCCCCTGCCGGTGCTGAGCACAGAAGCTGAAATATTTCAGATTACCAAAAAGAACTCCAAAGGCAATGCCTGTACTGTTTTAAGACTTCACATGTGAACAAGAAAAGCACAGAAAGCACGTGAGATGTGGAAGGAGGGATGGGTGATCCAGGGGAAATATGGAGAAACTGTCCGACACTGCAGGGAAGGGCTAGGGAAGCCAAAGGCTACCTTGGGGTTAAATATGGTATGAAATGTGAAAGGCAACAATGAAAGGCTTCTACAAGTTCATAACCAGCAAAAGGAAGGCCAGGGAAAACATGGACCTGCTCCTAAACAAGGCAGGGTGCCCTGCTGACACAACACACAGAAAAGGCCAAGGTACTCTGAGTCTTTTTACCTTGGTTTTCACTAGTAGGACTTCCCTCGTGTACACTTCCTGAATACCCCTTTGTGCTTTCCAAAAGTCAAGCTAAAACACAGACCTGAGAACAGTCCCCTGAGAAGCTGTAGATGAAGAGGGACCAAGGACTAGAGCTGATCAAATGACACGCACATACAGCAAGGCCATTAATCAGAGACCTGAAGCTCCCACTCTCCTTCGGGAGTGATTTTAAAGTGCCAGACATTAATACTGACATGATCCGTGACTAATTTCCGTGGATCTGGTGTTCCACATCACCAGGGTACAAAATCCAGGCTTACCTCAAGATGCATAGTTTAAAGCCTCTGAAAGCAAACTGTCTTCATGAAGTAACAGCCTAATTACCTCCCCCCAAAGCAGGCCGGTCCAAATCTTGCTGCACTTCGACTCAGGAGCCTGCCTAAAAGCAGTCAATGCCAGCAGCACTGCACAAAAAGAGTAATTTTCCAAAGAGACAGAAAATGCCATTGTCCTGTTAAAATGGGGAAACTCTTCCTGTTTGTTTGTTTGTTTTTTCATAGGGACCCACATACGGCTGTGTGAAAACCAAAGGATCTTGTAATCATCACTTCAGAACAAAGTTTTAGCAGGCTGAGTAGCTGAGGTTTCCTGCCAGCAACAAACTTTTCTGTGCTGCAGTTGAAAACAACTGAAACGATGAAAAAATCAAGTATCACGAATATGTGATTGGAAGCTGGGCCTACTGCAGATCACAGCCATACCTCCTGGAACAACCCCAGGATTTACACATCTGCGTTAGCAAGTTCTTTATGCGGCTGTGTTAAAACAACATCGGGCTGTGCTAAAACCACTGCTGACAGCTATCCAAAGCAACAGTTCGATTTTCTGAGGCAAGGCTGGAGTTAGGCTCGTATTCCTTTTCTGAACCACCACCAGTGTCCTAATGATGTCCAACAGTGCTGACTGCCACAGGTCAGGGATGGGAAACAGAACAGAGAAAGGAGACAGTTCTGGAGTAAGTCAATTTATCCGAAGAACAGCCAAGAAAATGAAGGGAAAGGCTGATGGCTACTTACTGGTAGTGAGTGAAGCCCAAGGTAGGCAGGTCAGCGTACTTCTCTGCAAAGTCGGCCAGCCGGCTGATCACCCTTGCGAGCTGGTGGATGCGGGGAGGATAGAAAAGAGGCAGCATGAGAAAGGAAAAAAAAAAAAAAAACAAAAGTGGAAGGTGGCATGCTTAAGCACAGCAATGTTGTTAGAAAAGGGAGGAGAAAAGCTGTGCAATCTTTGAATCGCTCCCTCTAATTGTTGAATGCGATGTGCTCCATTTTTTCAGGGCATGCACATAATTTTTACTAGCTACAAAATTTGAGCAGCGGATGATATAAGTAGTTGGACTTTAGCTGAAGCGAGACCAGTCTTCATGCCCAACCCAAGCCTACATCTGGTGTAGCTCTGAGTATTTTATTTATTCCTGGAATTGTTTAGAAATAAAGCTGCTTGGAGCGTAACTGACACATTTACAGTCTGGCAAAAATTGGATGCCAAGACATTCAGGCCAGCTATGCTCCCAATATATTTGTCCTCAGAAAATCGTATTACACAGCTTCCTTAATGCAGACACACTCCTAAGTAATCTAGTTATGGGGTGTCTAAGCGCACCCTGAAAGCAATAGAGTTGTTTTCTAAAACTGCTACCACTGGCACATGGAAACTGCTCCTATCTACCAAGAGTTGCTTATAACTCTCATGATGAGCAAAGAAGCTTTGGGGAAAGACAAAGACACGGGGAAAGGAAGATAACTCTTCACTTGCTTGAGGACAACCCAAGCAGACAGCTCCTCCAGCAAGGCCTATGAAAATCCAGACATTATTCACAGGCCATCAGCACTGCCCACTTTGAGACACTGTGTAACTGCCTTCTCACCTGGGGTAGCAGCAGGTTAAGTCCATCACGGAGGACGATCAGATCCTGAAAGAAGCAAAGAAAGGAAGTTTGGGCCACGTCTGATCACCACCCACTCCATCTGAAGGACCACACATACTGGCTTCTCTCAGAGAGGACACAGATGATTACAAAGCCTGGCCTGCTCAGAAGTCTTCTTACAATCAAACCTCTGCTTTTCTGCTTGTACCCAAACATGGCGAGGAACTTGTTTGTGAAAAAAATGCTGGATCCAGCATCGTTCTTACTATACTACCCACGGAAAGTCACACTGGGCAGTAGAAGACTGATTTCCACGATCTGGACATAAATGATCATTTTGAGATATTCCTGATGTCCATTGCACACCAGACTAAATCATTTAATCCAAGCAGAAAATAGAGGCACTGTAAGCAAAAGATAGCAGAGCAGTAAGTGGGCTGATCGTGCCGAACTCTTGCCTTTCTCCTTTTGAGACTCAAGTACAGCTGGGTGCCACGTGACGTGGAAGGAAGGTGGTAACAGCTAAAAGCCAAAGAGATTTGCAAAGGAGTAAGGTAAAACTAATCATGCAGCAGCTTCTAATACAACAAAAGAGGATATGAAGTTGCAGTGACTTGGACATCAAGGAACAGCAATACACTGAGGCTTTAGTATGAACTCAGTTTTATTTTTTCACAAATATTTTAATAGTTCTGTAGGATGGCAGCACTTCCCTCTTTATTTAGCCTATTTATCCATTCCATTGAAGGACTTTATCTACCCTGAATCAATACAGATGTCCCAAGTGACAACTGAAAGCTCATGGGCTGCATATGCCAAAAGTCGACTTGTTTTGTAGGTCAGTGAACTCTTGCTCCATTGATGCAACTGACAGCTCGCACGTTTGTGCACACATCCCAACTCTTATGACCATTACTGTCTTACCTCCACAAATATTTAACATACAAGAGCTTAGGGAACAGTTAATTTGCAGATAGATCTTGCTTCATATCAAAAGGGAGATGACACAAGAGGAACCTGCCTATCTAGGGCAACTAGGGAAATGGATATTAAATTCGAAAGTAAAACTAATAAAAAATTCTGAAAAAAATCTAGTGAGCATCATTTAACAAAGTAAAGTTTATAAAGAGCTATTAAGTCAGCACCTGTGTCTTTGTTTGGCCCAACTGACAATGCTTTATTACCGTGTTGTCCCCAACGTAACAGGAGGTTGCTCCAAGGTGAATGATGGCTGCAGCTTTCGGACAGCAGTGGGCGAAGGTGTGAACGTGTGCCATCACGTCGTGGCGCAGCCTCTTCTCTTCCTCCGCTGCCATCTTGAAGTCGATGTTGTCCAGGTTTGCTTCCATCTCCTGTATCTGCTCATCTGTGATGGGAAGCCCAAGCGACTGCAAGGGGAAAAGAGCTTTCTGTTGCCCTTTATCTTTAACAGATAAACCAAACTGCAATAGAAGCTGTTTAGATTATAGAATTACTGAACAGTTTGGGCTGAAAGTGACCTTAAAGACCACCTCGTTCCACGGGCAGGGACACCTTCCACTAGTCCAGGATGCTCAAAGCCCCATCCAACCTGACCTTGAGCATTTCCAGGGATGGGGCATCCACAGCTTCTCTGGACAACCTGTGCCAGTGCCTCACCACCTTCTGAGTAAAGAATTTCCTCCTTACATTTACCCTTAACCTACCCTCTTTTAGTTTAAAGCTACTGCCCCTTGTCCTATCACTGCACCCCCTGACAGAGTCCCTCCCCAGCTCTCGTGTAGCCCCCTTTAGGGGCTGGCAGGCCACTATAAGGTCTCCCTGGAGCCTTCTCTTCTCCAGGCTGAACAACCTCAACACCCTCAGCCTGTCTTCGCAGCAGAATGGCAACTGGGTGCAGTCAAGTCCTAAAATTCTTCATCTCAGCCTGAAACTGGAAAGTGAGGAAACGAGTTACTTGACCTGGAAGCAGGAGACAAATGCTCCCAGTTCATGTTTAAAAACATCTGCTGAAATTACTCAGCAAGCTGATTTAGGAACAGAGTAAGATATTGAACTGCAGAATTATACACGGATATAAATCTTGCACAGTTCTATATTTGCACAAGATAACTAAGCTGAGAAAAAATTATTTTCCTAATACTGTGAGTTTAAAAGTCTCACAGTGAACTCGGCATTACTGCTTTTTCTCAATTAAAATGCTACTGTTTTGCACATTAGTACTTGCAATTTGTCAACAAGGAAGCTTTAATGATACAAAACATTTCAAAGCTAGGTCTGTTCAGAATGAAGCTGCCTAGTAAAATGTTTTGCACATAAGGAATCTGGAATTAGAGAAAACAGCAAGGAAAGCAGGTATGTCTTCAGGGTCCTCATCGGGTAACTCGTACCCACACAACTTAAAACATCTTGCTGTAATTGTAATCACACAACCACAGCTGTCCAGACGAACGAGGAGAAGCACCTGGCTCCAGGCTGCTGTCCTGGAGGTGCACAGGTACGGATCATAACCACCTGAAAGCCCACAGGCAACTCGTCAGGCGACAGAGCCTTGTGCTAAGATTAAAATCTCGTCTTGCTCGCATATCCATGATCCATTTTGGCCATAGCGTGTGGTTACTGACAGCCATACAGAGTGGAAAGAAAGAATCCCCAAGAAATGGGACTGCTTGTCACAGGAGTAAGGTGAGTCAAGGTGGGTCAGTGCCAAAGCAAACGCTGTTCTCACGTCCACAAATGTCGTGGGAGGCCTCTTCCCCATGACTTTTGGCCAACACTGACAGTACCTCAGGGACACAGCAATCAGATGTCCTTCAGATGTGTCCAACTAAGTAAATTAAGTAGAAAAACTACCTAAAGGGGATCACCGGGTTTCTCCAAAGTGCTATAGGTCAGTGAGGCCCTCTCTGAGTTGTGATTTTAAAGCGTGATTCCTCCAAGGCTGTTCCAATGCTTTGATGTGCTATTTATTAGTGCAGCTATCCCTCTTCATTCACCCTTGTCCTTGAGGCCGGAGCAAAGCAGGCCTCATGACAGAATATCTGCAGGTAACAGAATATCTGCAAACGGAATGAGAACACCGACTGCTCATCTAACAAAGAATGCATGACAGAAAAATACTGAATTTAAATCGGACAAAAAAAAATAGATTGCGAGCTACTGTGTGTGCTTATATTAAGGGGAATAAACATCCAGATTCCATACGTGCAAAACAGTCAGATTTTACTAGCCAGTTTGATGCTGTGGGGTGTCCACTGGAAGGAAGAGCTCCATGAAATCTGTACTTGTCTTTCAAATAATGTGTTGATTAGGTAAAGAGCTCAAGGTCTGAAAAATAAGATTGAGGTATTAGTGGGAGTATCACAATACAAATAAATTTATGTTAAAAAAAAAATAAGCCAGAGTTTTGAGATGGGCATGAACTCACACCCTTCAGCTCTTAACCCAGACCTTGGCTGCTGTCTCTGGGAGGAGACCAGTTTAAGAATCTCATAATCACACACTTCATGGGGTCTCCTCTTTCAAACTCATGCTATTATCTGCTGTAAAAAAAAAAAAAAAAAAAAAAAAAAAAAAAAACATGAACGGGGAAGATTTTCTGTCTAATCCAGTTCCCAGTGACACCATTTTTTGGTTATTCACATAATCCAAGTGGACTACTCAAAAAATTTTCCCTGAAGTAGGATGAATATTGCAATGAAATATGAAATACTGAAACCACTTAGCTCGCCATGTCCTTCAGCTAAAATTTATAACTAAGCTGCATGCTCCCTCTTTTGCTACTTCCCTGCAACCTTCAGAAAACCTATGGTGAGATCTTCCTAATATTCTGATTTACTGCAAAATACAGACTGCAGGGACTGGAGAAGCAGCGCATAAATGGCTTGAAAGGTAGAGAGGAGAAGCAGTGGAGTAGATTTGCCCATAGTTCATTCATTGCATTATTATATATTGTTTTAGTATGACTGCAAAGAAATATTATGAAGCTTCAGCATGGAACTTGAGGAAATCGCTTGTATCTATCGCAGCGTGACTGCTGACAGAGCTAACAGGTGCTGAGGAGCTGACTTTGAGTCCACGACTGACATCAGGAGACAAACTCCCCTGGAACGAGGCGACAGATAAAAATAGCAGTGTCCCTCCTCCCGGCACGAAAATGGTGCTCAAGAAATCGCAAGATCTGTCTCTGCTTTCTGGGAACACAGCTCTCCGTGGAATTGGGATGCAAAAAAGGGACAGCAGACAGGGACAGGAGACTGGGGAAACCCGAGGCCTGGGCTTGGGAGCAGAAACCAAGAAGCCCCCCGCTGGTTCCTTCAGCAGCTCCTTTCTCCTGTTGGGCACGTGGGTAAAGCACCTCATTTTCTAACAGCAGAAAAGGCGATGGTTTATCAGCTGGGATTGAGGTGACCGTGTAAATTATCATGCTTTGACCATGCAAAGCTCCTTAAGTGGGTGTTCTTGGTGCGATGGGTGATGAGATGCCTGGTCAGTTCACACCAACATCTCAACCATGGTGATCACAGTACCTGAGATGGAGGGGGGCTCCTCTATTAACACGGCTGTATAATTATACCCTCAGCTTCTAAAGCATGGCCTCTGGTGCAGCAGCAGCATGGTCCTCGGAGAAGGAAGATATTAATGGCTAAAATATATAAAGATATACTCTGGGCACTGCCTGCTCGCTGGCCAGCACGGCGCTGCTCTGTCCGTGTGCTGACAGCAGCGGCTTCACCCAGCGCTCCCACTGCCTCCTTATTTTGGAAGTGGGAGCTGGAGGTTTGTGCACAAAACAAAACAGACCTCAGGCCTGGGAGCTATCCTGTGGATTTACAATGTTTCTTTTTTTTTTCTGGAATATATCACTGTGGAAAAGCAGATCTGAATCTCCCTCTCGGGGTACGTCAGCGCAGTAACAAGCTGGCACATCTGAAGAGATGATGGCCTCTGAGCTAGGAAGTAATACTTAGCTGCATGTGTACCCCTGATGGGTACCAAATTCAAAACAAAAAGGCTTAAACAAAAAATCTTAAACTAGATTTTAGAAACGTTGACTCCGTGGGAAGTACTGACATGCCAGCCGGCAATCCCATGGGTGTGCTTTCAGCCTCTGCTTCCTGGGGGCTGCACTGGCACCGATCCTTTCATGCCGTCAGGTTTTTGTGGCACCCTGCCCGCCAGGGGGGTGCTAACCCAGCGTTCAGCCCACTTTGGCCACCAGCGAGGGGATTTAGGGAACGTGGGCCAAATAAACGCGGGCGGCTGCCAGTGAGACCGAGGGCAGCGGGGTGGGTGGGAGCGGGCAGCGCTTCGCACCGCGCACACCCCCCGGGAGCAAACAGGCACAGAAGGACACCGGTGTTTGCAGAGCCAACAACCCCTGCGGGCCCCCAAAAACCGCTTGGCGAGGCTTTTGCCCAGAGGGGTCAAAGGGCAGGAGGGAGGGCGCGCAGCACAGCGCGGTTTGCCGGGTGAGGATTGCACACGTGGGGTTGTGCCAAACCTCAAACCTCGCGCGCTGCCCTCGTGTGCACCCGGGCGGACAGATTATATATATTTTTTAATTTATTCCAAATTTTCCAAGTTTACCCAGGCAGCCACCTTTTATTATTATTATCATTTCCAAATTTGGGGGGGGATGAGGAAGAGGTTATTTCAACCAGCTCCCTACTGCTCGGCAGGGAGCGACCCCCAGCGCTGCCCCCGCTCTCCAAGGGCACCCCGCCGGCTGCGCGATGGGGCCGGGGGCTGCCTCCCAGCGCCCTCCCGGGCCCGTTACCTTCCCGTTACCTTCTCCGCCTGGGCGAGGAAGAGCCAGAGGCGGCGCCAGGTGCCGAATTTGTTCCTCTCGCTGAAGATGAAGGCCATCTCGGCGCCGGCGTAGCGCGACACCAGCGGCGAGCGGTAGCGGCTCAGCGCGTCCTCGGAGCCCGCGGGGGTCCCCATGGCAGCGGCGGCTCCGGCACCCAGCTCCCGCAGCGGGGAAAAAGGATCCGGGATGGGACCCACGCCCCCTCCCAGATAACCCACACCCCCTCCCGGATAACCCACACCCCCCCGGGGGTAAACCACACCCCCCCCATAGCAGGCAGCACCACCCGGCGGCTGGAGGCCAGAGCGCAGGGAGCAAAATACCCCCCCTCTCCCCTCTCCCCCCTTCCCCCCAAAAATAACCCCCCAAACCCAACAAAAAAGTACCGGGAGCCAAAGGATTTAAATGCTTAGCAGCCAAACACATTTATTAGTCTTTTTCTCTTTTTTTTTTTTTTTTTTACGTTTTTTTTTTTTTCCTCGTTTTTTTTTTTTTTTTCTTTTTTTTCCAGGAACCCAAAAATATTTTGTAGTTATAATGTAAGCAACTGAGTTGCACATAATACAATCATATCTTTCAAAAAAAAATAAAAATAAAATAAAAACGAAAAAAAAAAAGCTGTTTAAAAGCCCAAAAAAAAACCTTCAGAAAACTTATATATGTATTACACCATCTCTCAGTTTCAATGAAATGACGACGACTTAATTCCTTATTACTCTTGTCACACTCCAATAAAACATCACCCTTTTTGTTTGTTTTTTCATTTTTTCATTTTTTTTCTCTTTTTTTTCTTTTTTTTTTTTTTTTTTTTTCTAAATCCAGCATGAGAAATACAGTACCTGCTATGGCAAAAATACACATAAAATGCAACATTTCAGCTTATTTGTACATTAGTAGAGTTTAAACATTTTATTGTTGGTTGTTTTTTTTTTTTTTTTTCTCTTTTTCTTTTTAAGTGAACCAGTGATTTTAAGTACCACTATACTAAAAGTAAAATAAAAATATAGAAAAGGAGGAGAAGGGGGGGGGGGGCAGCCAGCCATACGAGAGCACCTTGTAAAGTGCTGAGTTTCTGTGTCCATGGAAAACCCTCGGGAAAGGAAATTCAAAGAGCTGAGAGCATACAGGATGGAAATTAAGACGAACCCTGGCTATATGCAAGACACTGCTGCATCTCCTCTACGTCCTCCCCGTTTGTCCTGTGTCTGTTTGCTTTACTGCACGCTGGAGAAGGAGGGGAGAAACCAGAGCTCCGGTGAGAGTTTAGTTAAAAGGAAGCTATTTCAAGTATAAGAAAAAAAAATAAATCAAAAAAAAAAAAACAAAAAACACTTATAGGTAACTTGCGAAGAGCATCAATATACACAGCCACTAGTTTTATTATTACAATGTCTGCTTCTGGGGGACAGTGTTTCAGGCAAGAGGACTTGAGCTGTACCTTCCTGTTACCTAGTTATGTGCAAAGTAGAAAAGCTGCCTTTTCTAATCCAGCCAGTTTGGACATCACCAAGTTTCTTGTTCTGCAACCTCCTCCCTTCGTTTTTTGTTTGTTTTTTTTTTGTCTTTTTTTTGAAGAAGAAGAGAGGAAGTGGCACTGCTTTACTACGAAGATTAGATGAAATTAACCTATTTCTCCATTCCTCTTCCAGACACAACCCTTCTCCCATTGCCCGCTGGCAACGAGGAGAAGCTCGCCAGACGTCTGATGCCCACCGTGAGCCAGTTTCCTGAACAGGTAGAAGGCATTTACCTTTGTAAACATAATCCCTTATGTTTGTGGAACTCAGAGCAGCATTTCGCATCTCCAGCCAAGTGGCGGAGATCAGGATAGACCAGAGTGCTCCCCCGTCACTGCTTCTCCTCCTCCCCTTCCCTCCCTCCAGGACGTTTACATTTGGTTACTTTCATTAATATATATTTTTTTAAATTTTTGGTTCTTTGGGGGAAAATACCTAACATTTCTTCCAGAGTAAACATTACAGAGTCGCCATCAGCAGCCGTGCTGCCGTTTGTTCGGTTTTCTGAACGAGAAAGAAGCAGCTTCGCGCCTCAGATGCTCCGCGCGTGCCCCGCAGGCTGCGACAGAAACGCAAGGGCCGCATGTGTAAACCCCACGGGCATCGCTCCGGCTGCCTTCTCTGCAGGACCGCTGCGTGTTTCGTCCCAGGTACAAGCAGAGATGGAGCGGGTGGCATCTGGCAACAGGGATGTTCCCGAGGCCACAGGGAGCAGCACAGGACAAAGGACCGGGAAGCGTCGGGGAGGTTTCAGACACGGAAACCCTTGATGTTTCAAAGACCCGATGCCCAAAGGCATGAGGGCTCAAATGCACAGCCCTGAGATGCACATCCATAAAGAAGAAAGGGCAACCATGGGGCTGGAGAGGGGAGGAAGCAGCAGAGGCTCCCCAACAGCCGCCGGGTTCGGTCCCTTCCTCACCACGCTCCCGGAGAGGCTGCGGGAGGCTGGAAGGCGCGCGGGCAGCAGCGACCGTCGCTCCCTATTCCTACGTCTTGCTGGCAGCTTCTGCCGTGGAGCAAGAAGAGATGCTGTACTTGAAGTGTCAGTGAGAAGTTAGCTGAGGGAAGGACACGGGAAGCTGCTGTGCCCTTCGCTGCTGGAGCGGCACGGCTCTCCGTACGGCAGCCCCAGGCCACCGCCTCCCCTTCGTGGCGGCAGGAGGAGATGCGCCCGGTGGAGGATGGCAATTAGCAAAAACTCTGTTTGAAGGCAGGGAGAAGCACACGAACGGATTCCAACGTGGAGATCTGGTGAAAGAAGCAGCAAGCTCGAAGTACTTCAAGTTCAAAAGTTTCTCCAGAAGTATGACCAGAGACGTGTGACCTGGAGCAAAACTGGTGTAACGAGACGAGGAAGAGCGGGAGGAGGAAACTGGCACAAAGACAGGAGGAGCGTGAGTAACAATCTCCATCAACTTCTGTCACATAGGGTTTGAGTGTCTAATGGCTTCATCACAGAAAATGTCGTGGGTTCTCTCCCTCCACACAAGCAAACAATGTAAAAAGAACTGAGCTACCTTGCTGTAAGAACTCTTAATACTTCTATCATGCTTTTAATCTTTAAAGCACTTTACAAACATGTACTACTTGATCCTCACAAAACCCCTGTGAGGTAGGTAGGTATTATTAACACCCCTGTTTTCCAAATGAAAAAACAAAGGCAAAGAAGTTCAATGACTTGCCCAAGGCCAAAGAGGGAAGAATAAGGGCCAATGTTCAAGGTCAGGAGTTCCAGGCTTCTGGTCCTGTGCTCAAAACCACTATTCCAAGCATCTTTTTAGAAAGGAGACAACGGATGGAAATGAAAACCTATAAAGTTTAGAAGAAAATGTTAAGATTTAAATGGTTACGTCAGAAGGGGAAATGTACCACGAGGTATTTTTGTGAGTTGAAACTTCAGATTTTTTTTTTTTTCCTTTTTTTAAAACTTTTTGTTGTTGTTGAAGGCAATCTGACAGAGTGGAACCCTGATAAGATCACATCTGCAAGGCAGGCGCAGATGTGAGAGCGATCATCAAGTCTCTTACTTATTACAGTACTGTGAACGTCAACACAAATAAAATTGCTGCATGAAAACACTGAATACAGGCAGGATAACCTCTCAGTTTATGGTATTACGTCTAAGATAATGCCAAGGATAATGCAGGTACCATGGTACGCCATGGACGAAGGAAAAAGTCAAGTCAACAAAGGGTCCCTAGGAAGATGATGAAGAGGGCAGCGAGATCTACACTTTTCTGAGGAGATCGCTCCTGGAAGCTCAGCGAGCTTCAAGGAACGCAAGAAATTCACACAATGGCTGCGTTTTGGAGATGTGAGGAAGTGAATCCTTTTTTGCCCGTTATGCTACCAACCACTCCATGGATAAAAAGATGATCTTTCTTTTCAACAGAGCCTTGTCTACACATCAGTCTACGTTCCCCAAAATGGCACGCGCTGCCGATGTTGAAAAACGCAACCCTCGCGGTCGTGCCTGGATCAGCACCACCAGGACCACCTCCACCGTCCTGTCCATAGCTGTGCCAGGAACAGCAGCAACGAGGATTTTAGGGAAAAGAGGGTGTAGACGGAAGGACCCGCCGTATCCCAATTCTCCTGGGAGAGTGCAAGACTGTTGTAATGGAAAGCGAGTAGTAAATCCAAAGAAGCCAGTGCCTATGGCACCGTGTTTTCCTGAGCTTGACCGGGGCCAGAACGCAGGAGGCGGCGGCGGATCGCTCCCCAGGTAGAGCTGGTGTCCCAGTCACCCTCCTGGCCCTGGGTTAACACTGCATGGCTACAATTCACCATCCTGCAGCAGCTTTGGAGCCCGTTTTCTTTTGTAGTCGACCTTCGTTTCCCCAAATCTCTGCCCAGGGGCCGAATTCTGAACCAAGAGAAGTTCTTGGGAACTCCTGTCTATTTCCAAGTTATCACTTCACCACCCCCCAAATGGTAACGGATCTACCATGGACACAGAAACTCCTGAACAGTTTAGCAAAGCTATCTTCGTCCCCTACGCCCCCTTTGCAGAATGCATAGTTTACAATTCACTTACAAAATAAAGAAGCAATGCTGACCACATATGGGACCTTTTTTTTTTTTTTTTTTTTTGAAAAAAGAACAAACAACCTCTTCTTAAGTTCAGTATCAAAATTCACATTTGCATAATAATACATTTCAAGGCCATTAGAGAGGAATGAGAGCGAAGCAAAGAAAACTGCAGAGTCTCTCCTCTCTTTGTCTTCCTGAATAGAGCTGAGGGATCCCACTGGAGTTGCTTTTCAGGGTGGGAATTGCGAGGGGCTACAGCAACAGCTCTTGATCTCGTACACCTCGGTTTGGGTGGGACGAAGAGGTGAATTATTAGAAAAAAAAACAAATGGAAGGAGACACTGCAGATTCCCATGTTTAGCTACAAACAGCTTCGAAGAAACAAAAAATTACTTCAGATTTCTTTTTTTCTCCTTTTAAACACTTCTACCTCACCATTTCAAAAACTCTTTTTTCTTCTTGTGTAATACCCTGTTCATTTACATGGCAACATTAAGTGTGCTGGAAGTTGAAGGGTTGAAAAAAATAAATTCTCCTGTTTCTCTTATCAGGACACGGACAGAGGGTAAAAGTGTGCCTGCACCCACTATTTAACAGAAGCTACAAAACGTCATCTTGTCTACATGTATAAATTTGTCTCAAACATCACTGTGTTTCAATTCTCCAGTGCTTACAAAAAAAATAAAGCCACACGCACTCACACTCATGCACACCAACGTAAAGAGAAGCCACGTAGTACATGTACAAACTCAACCTGCAACGGCAGCCTAGCCTAAAACTACCAACAGCTTCTGTGCATCACACCGCCTCCCTCCTCGCCCCCCGCCCCGATCTCTACCACAGATGAATACGTATTGTGCAGTGTAGAGACCAGCCCAAGGATGCTGCTTGCCAAAAAAAAAGGGACCAGTGGGCTGGAATCTCAACGTCTGACCTCTTGAAAGAATAAATTGACCATTGTCTCCCCTCCAGCCCCAGCGGTCTCCTCAATTAGTCACTATACTCACAAAGGCACATTCATAAATACCACATTTAACTTACTGCTTGTAAAAACACAGAAGGAGGAAAACATTAAGCGCTTATACCCCGACCCGTCCCTACTGACCCAGCAAGAAGTATCACAATAACGTATCACTTGGTGAGACCTTACGCTACCTTTAGAAGGTACATATTAAAGAAGTCTTCCAACACCTCTTTTTAATTTTTTTTTTGCATAAATGAATGCTTTTTTTTTTGTTTTTGGCTTACATATTTTGGAATACAGCACACTCACTATAAAGCTCTGTTGTAAGGCTACCCCCCTAAAGTAAGGCTGTTCTACCTTGGCTTGCATTTTTCACTTCATTTTGCTTCTTTCTCCACGCATCCCCAGAACAAAACAAAAAAACCCACACTTGACGCCTTATATAGAAAGGGTGAGCCGTATCTGGCAGGGAGAGGGAGGGGAAAGCAAGCACGTAATATCATAACCATGTCATAAAATAGCTACTCTAGCAAGCTGTGCAACCTGCTCTGACTGAAGCTTCCACTTTGTCTCAGTTTAAGAAAACAAACAAACAAACAAACAAAAACAGATTAAAAACTTGAAGAAATGAGCTCTGTGAAGGCGACAACGCACACTGACACCCAAGGTGAGGCTTTGTGCTCAAGGAAATGTTTCTCGCCACGCACCGCCTCCTCGTACTGCGCACCCAGGCAAACTTCTCCCAGCTCTTCCCTTCCCCTCTGTCCACCACAGTCAAGAGTGTTTGCTGCAAAAATACTTCATGCTGGCTGGCACAACGCATTTGTCCCTCTCCCCCCCTTCCCTGGAGTGCTCTGTGTTCAGGTACGGAAGGGCTGTCGGAGTCAAGTCACAAAACCCTCTTTAGTTACCAGGAGCCCTACCGCTGCTGAATGTCGCCAGTCCCGACTGCCACACGCGCACACGGGGTGGAAATGGCTCTTTGCAGAGGGCACTTGATTCGTGAGGAGCTTGCTCACATAGCGCAGGATCCCGGGGGATTTTTGGAGAGAAACTTCCCTGCATAGCTCAATGAAAACGCGCACGCCAACCGTGGAAGCGGAGGGATGTTGGCTGCTGCGTGCCACGGGTGAAGCTGGGCCTGATGAGTTTTAACAACAGGCTCCACACCCTCAGGAGCTGTGGTGCTTTTTTTGTATCGTAGATGAAACCTTAACTCACTTTTCACAGAAGGATTAGAAGCTCTAGTCACTGCAGCACAAGGTTTAAAGTTCCACGTACACCACGAAACAGAGCTCTATTTTAACAGGACCCTGACTCAGTTTTCACAGCAGTGCAGACAGACGGACCCTTGGCTCCTACTGGAGACAAAGCTCTGCTTGGAGAGTCACTACGGGATGGACCTGGCTGTTTCCTATCACCTACTGCGGGGGAACTTTGGTAAAATTCATCAACACTGGTATTTACAGGGACAGGACACTCGGGGAAAACATCGTGAGGGACACGAACTAGCAGGACTGCTAAAGATCTCCTGTTAGGCTCCTGCCGTCTAGGCCAACCAACAGCTCCACTCCAGCATCGTTCAGGGTTTGCATTTTAGGTTGGGATGTGAATTCAGCACAGCAGGGAAGCGGAGTTTGTCAACGCCAGGGAAGCTTTACGCGTTTTCCCCCATTACTGCTAACACCCTTCTGCCCCACTGAGAAGCCTCGTAAGGGAGGTGAAGGAAAAGGAAGAAGATTTGGACTTCAGACATCTGCGTTTTGATCACAGCAGGAATGACTGATATGATCTAACAGCATCAGGCAATAAGGTTTCTGACATTGCAAAACTGTAGCAGATAAACGGTATAAAACTGAAATGGTATTTTGTGCAAAAAAATCAATTTAGTCACAGCAACAGATTCTGCATATGTTGTTTCAGATTCAGGACCAAAGTTGCATTTCAACAGCTTTTGTTTTTTTTTCTGAATTCATTTCAACTTAGCTTTCTCGGGATTACTTTCCTGCCCACAAATACACGCACACACTTACAGATAAGAAAGCTGCTCCTGGGGGGAACCAGGGGGCTCCTGGAGAACCTCTCCTCTTCAGGGAGAAGAAAAATCACCTTCTACTCCATCAGGACCCACACCCTGAGATGCTAACCATCTGCCACAAAACCAGCACTTCAATCCACTTGAGCAACCTGGATGGTAAGGTCACAGGAGCTACAGTGAAGGCGAGATACACAAGACTGATCCCTTTGCTGCTTTGGAAATGTAACAGGTCCTCAGCTGCTACCTGGACCCTGGTCCAGCTAAGGTTTACTTGCACAAAGAGCCCTTCCTTGAGCAGCGCACGCTCGTTTCAGGTCAGTGGGACTCATTTACAGGAGGATCACTCCCAGTTTCCCAGACTAGACTTGACCAAAATTGGGTATCTCAGAAAACACATACAGTACTCCTCCTAAAGTCAAAAGGAAAAGAATACGCACGAACAAATTTAGAAGCCTTAAAGGTAAACATAATTAAAGAACGAAGCAACAAAACAACCCCCCTACAGTACTACTTGGGTGCACTATCAAGACAAACAGTGGAAGATGTGGCAGCATTTTTAGGAAGGGAAAGATGAGGGAAAAAGTTCAAAAGACTAAATGTTTAGAAGTTAATGGTAGGTTAAAAAAAAAAAAAAAAAAAAAAAAAAAGACAACTTAATATAAAGGTTCCGTTGTTATTTCATCTCTGAGGTGGTTATCCCAGCCAGTTTGTTGAAAACATCTTGTTTATATTGCAAAGGAAAAACGCGCTTGGTTTAATATTCTTGCTCACTACGCACACCACTTAACCTGAAGCAAAATAAAAAACCTGTAAGAAAACCCTGACAGCCTGCGATTGGAAAAAAACAGCAACAAAAAAAAACAACCACTCTCAAGACTGCTGGCCAAGTGTCCAGGGAAGTACAAAAACATTGGAAAAAGCTGGCAAGTCTTCCGACGTGCATACCAAACCTGCTTTCCAAAATAAGTGTCCGAGGTCTCAACACAAGTTGCTGAGCTGCACCCGCTCCTCTTTACATGTATGTTTTTTTGCTTGCTAGGCTTTGTTATCATGGCTAAAATGAAATTGTCAAACGGAGTGAGGAAACGTCAAGCCTGTTAAAAAAGCCCCAGCTTGATGCACGCTGCAGGCTGGGGGGTAAGCCAGGAGGCCGGTGCCAAATGGGTACTTGTTTAAAAGACTGCTAAGATGGAGCACTGAAGGATTCAAAACAAAACAAGCAGGAAATCTGAAACCACCTGCAAAGTATATCTGAACTATGCAATCTTGAGAACCAATACCAGGAACAGAATGATAGTGTTCTCTGTAGCTTCAGAAAATTAAAAAAATACTAAGCCTGGTTAGCAGGGTGCTCAGAAATCCTTGGCCGAGGTTAGGGATGCCAGGACTGAGCCGCAACGTCCCTGTTAGCTACACGTAATTTGGAGAGGAAAAGAACTGTCACCTGTAGCTGGAAAGCAGTAAGATTAACGTGGCTTTGCTGTAACAATTCGGGAAAACTATCACTGGGGAGATGGTCACCATCATTCGCAGGCCTGTGCCTTTAGGGCACGGAGGAGCAGAGTGCTGCATGGCAGGAGGTTTGGCCCCAGCAGGTGACCGAGGCTCCAGGCTGCAACCCCTCAGCAGTCACAATTCACTTCCAAGTGACTGCCAAGCTCCTGGGCTCTTTTTGACAAAATCCTACATTTCTGCTTTTTTAGGACACCACCGGTTTGATGAAAACACAGCCTCTAGCTTAAAAAAAAAAAAAAAAAAAAAAGCTCATTTGCTCTCCTTAAAAATCACAAAATAAAACTAAAAATAATCTTCAACTCCCAAATGAACGCCCCTCTACTGGCCTGCCATACATTTATTTATTTTTTCCTCCAGATTAGTTGATGCGTTGGAATCGACACAGACGTCTACACTCATATGCACACAGAGCACAACACGAAACCACTGGGCAACTGATACGGAGAGGACAGAAATTTGGCATCTGACTTTTTTTTTTTTTAAACAGTAATCCTAACTACTGTTACGTAACTCGGCGCACGACCTGCTTACGCAGCATGCTTCTTTTTTTTTTTTCTTTTCTCTTTAAAAGCAGGTACATTTCCATTAAGCAACTCTACACTGCCTCGCCTTCCCTCCCTTTCCCCTACCGTAGGGCATGCGGGTGCGTGGAAAAAGGCACTAGCGCGGTTTTTGTGGTTCCAGCCTGGCCACATCAGGCGGAGCGAGAGCCCCCGAGCCTCGGGGCTGGGGGCCAGAAGGCAGCCGGCCCAGCACCGGGCTCTCAGGATCAAGACCGAACGCCCTGACAGCCAGCAGCAACAGGGGGAAGGCAGGAGGTTTAACAGCTTTTCCCCTCCTGGAAAACTAACCAGAAAGATCGGGGCAGGGGGGCGGGCTGGGGGTGAAGAAAAGCAAGCAGCAAATCTCCAAGTGGGCAATAAAACTGAGCGAAGAGCTGAAAACGGGGAATCGATTTCTATGGGATGTTTCATTGGAGTTTTCCCGCATCGCCTGCCTTTGCTGTACAGGCAGGCTCCAACTACTTCATTCTTGGGTTTTCTGTCAGCACTGGTTTTCTTTAGCACTACTCACAAGTGGTTTAAAGAAGCACCATCGTGTTATTTCCTGCTGCTGCCCCTGACCGAGGACTCTTTCGGCTAAACTACACTGCATCTTCTGCTCGGCTTACAGTTTCGCTTTGAAAAAGGTGCTTGGAAGAATAGTTTAGTTTCAATCGAAAGGGAACAAAGTGATAAGATTTCCATTCACGCACTTCTCTTCTCCATGCAACTGCGTGCGTCCGCGTGAGCGACGCGGCACTGCGAACGGGAACCCTCCTTCTCCCCCACCGTCAGACCACAACGGCTTGCTGTTGCTGATCTTGAGAAGTTTTGACGTTATTTGAACTCAGACAGTCTCTCAAACCCTTGATCCCCCGCTTGACAGTAACATTTGGAGATATTTTTTTTTTACTTTTTTTTTTTTTTTTTTTTACTTTTTCTTTTTATTAATTTTTTTTAGCATTTTTATTTTAAAGTAAAAACTTTCAAACATTTTGAAGATTCAGGAACTTGAAAAAGTTTATCAACAAGAAACAGCCATCTATCTAGGATAAGGTTAAATAAACCATCTTCAAAAAACTGGCTTCCTACCCTAGAATTCCTGAGAATGCTTGCAAATTTAAAGCAGGAAAATAAAATGTTAAAATAAAAACAAAAACACTGTTAAATGCTCCCAGAGTTAGTCTTCATCTAAAATATATATATGCACTTTTTGGTCTTTTTTTTTTTTGTACGTTTTAATTTTTTTTTCCCTTTAAGCTTAGAATGGAAGAACAATTTAGCTTTTTTTTTTTTTCTTTTTTTTCTTTTTTTTTATTTTAAATATTTCAAATCCCTCATTACGTCTTGTAAACAAGAGGGGCTCTAGCACCCGGCTTTCACCGTAGTTATCGCGAGGAACTCAACTAACCCAAAGTGCAGGAAAAGGGACCTTAGGGCAGGCCGGGAGAGAGAAGTGAGGGTGGAGCACAGCAATGAGCCAGCACGGAGAGCAAACCGCGGGCGAGGACGGGCACTTGCTCACCTCGGGCCCACGGCGCTTCGCTAGGAAGTGCTGCTGGCACTGGGCTGCTCGACACCTGCTCTGGGCTTCAAGCGGAGGCTATCGGAAGCGAAGCTTTGCGGATGCGTGCAGGCGAGGGGCAGCGAGCTAGCGGGAGCTGGAAGAGAAGGTTTTTGCTGCTTTGTGCACGCTGGGCTGAAGGAGGAGACGTGATAGGAAAGTATATCCAAACGGGGCCGGAGTATGCTGCACGCTCCAGTTTACTAAGCGAATACGAACCTACTCATACTTTTTTTTTTTTTTGTCACGTAACACTTTGCACACGAATCTACGGGCATGTGTGAATGCAGCATTTCCCTCAGTCAGCCTTCCTCGTGACATTGGGTTTACACAGAGAGGGCGAATCCAAAAAAAGCCACGGAACTCCCTAGGCCTTCCCCCCGCCCCAGCACAGGCACACGCACGCACACACACACCCCTAACCTCACCCCCATCTGCTTTCGCTTCTCCCCACCCAGCTGAAGAGTTAAATGTATTAGACACTGTTGTATCCTTCAATGAAACGCTGAAGAAAGAGGCTCCCCTATCCTCCCCCCCCGGACAGGCAATGAAAACGGAGAACTGCTCCCGCTGAGGGTTGGAATGGACAGGTATCTGCTGGTACTCAACGTCGGCACTTCGTTACACAGTATGACAGCTAGACAACGCCGCGCGGGACTGCTAGCGCTTACGGAAAAAGTACCGGCATCTCTCTTCCCTTTTTTCCCAGTCCCCCCTCCTAAAGACTTCTGGCTTCGTGTAAAGGGATGCTCCTTCAAGGCTGCTGCAACTCGCCTCCCAACAAGCAGTCTTGGAAGTTTTGTTCCCGGCGCACACATGCACGCACACACTGGCTATCACTGTGGATTATATAGGTTACCCCTATCCTGCCCAGAGTACTACTTACACTGATGCTAAAACAAAAAAAAAACCCAAACCTTTCCTTAAATACAGAAATTAAAAAGCAACAGTACAGAAAAAGTAAAAACAAAAAAAAAAAAAAAAAAAAAGGTGCAATACTTTAAAAAAAAAAAAAGTCTTTGCTAGTTATATACCTCCCTAAGCAAAACCACGTACACAGGAAAAAACACAACACAGAGAAACAAAAGGAAACGTTTGAAGTACACACTGGTTTAAGAACATTCGTAAGTAAACGTTTCTGTCAGTGATGGTCTGGCGTTGTAATACACCAAGGCCTGGCACAGGTAACGCTCACCGTGAAGACGCAGAAAGGAGTTAGCTGCATGTGCTTTCAGGAGATGAGGCAGGCCGGCCAGCGATTTGCTGACACGATTTCATTTTTGTCAGTGTTAACACAAGCAGTGAATCAGTTAAAAGGCTAATTTGGTTGGGCTGGACTTTCAGGGTTTTGATGGATTCTTTGCGAATGAATGTGGGTGCTTGTCTATGCATTCAGGGGAGAAAAACAAACGCTCGTCTTTTTTTTTTCAAGGTACTGAAGCTTGCAAGAGACTGAATAAGAACATTCGTCTTTGTCACACAAAAAATGGCAATGACTTCTTTCCTCCCCTCTTCTGAAGAAAAAAAAAATGGCTTGCATTATATAACAAACATTCTAGGGTTCACTCAGTACAAAAACCCCACATGCAGACATAAATAAATAAATACACTGCTACTCAAAAGACAACATTGGCTCCCCTCTCACCAAATCCTTTGGATATGGCAGTGTTCCGCTCTACCACAGGGTTAGAACAAGGGCTAGGAAGCGACTACCCACTCAGTATGATCTGCAAACTTGAGATAGCACCCTGCTAAAATGAATTTAAAAAAACCTACTGACAAATTTTAATCCAGCCCAACTGGATTCTGCTTCAGCCACAGGGACTCCACCGTGCTTGTCTTGTTTTCTGAAGCAAGACACGCAGATGGCCAGCCAGCCCGTAGACCATCAGCAATGCAGCGTTTCAAGATTATATATAGAGAGAAAAAATGCACACACACGAACATGTGCACACGCACTCACACAGAAACAAGCACACGTGGGCAGTTACATGTGCCAGAACACACTGGTACTTATCAACCAGCCAATCACAAAGTGTTGGTTTTTTTGTTTTGTTTTCTGTTTTGTTTTTTTTGTTGATTTTTTTCATTTTTTAAATTTTTTTAATTATTATTTTGTTTTTTTGTTTTTAAAGTGAGGCTCCGTCAAGTCTTCCCCTCCCTCCCCCCCCCCCCGTTTTTTCTTTTGAATCCCACCCCTGCCCCAACCCAACATGGTAGACCTAAGGACGGAAACACACCCAGTGCAAACAAAGTTAAAAAGCTATTTTTTCAGTATATATGTTTCTTAGCAACAACTTCCGTATAACATGAAAAAGTGAAAAACTAGAAACTAATTTTTTTAATTTTTTGTGTTTAGATTTAAATGGTATGTGTACTTGCTTCACATTGTCTTTCTAAGTTGGCGTTCATGATTCAAGTATTTCAAGAGTGATATGTTCTCTTTTTGGATTCATATTCCAAACGAAAAAACTGAAGTTATATAAGGGAGGCAACTATGTGCTCAGACAGTCTGTCAATGACCCACCTTTTTTTCTCTCTCCGTTTTCTTTTTTCCTTTTATAAATGTATTTATTGCAAGTTGAAAAAAACGAAAAGGTCAAGTTAGTGCTGCTGCTGTTCCAAAAAAGGTCACGAGGTCAGAGTTGAAAGTTCTAAGTTCAGATTGAATCCGACCCTCCTCCCAGAAGGTCTCCAGGTAGTAAGGGAGCAGGGCTGCCCATTCTGTGTGGATCCTCTACGCTCGGGACCCCCCACAAGCTTGAAGAATAGTTTGGGGGCCCCCACAATGAAGCGCCAGTGAGATCGCCCCCACTGCTGCCGCCGCCGCCACCACTGCTCCACTGCCCAAGCCCTGTTGACCCACCAAAGAGATTCAAAGCAGGTCCAACTGGATCTGTCTGGTTCTGTCCCGTCTCCAGGGATTGCCAGCCTGCCGTGGGTGCACTTGGGGTTGCTGCAGGTGTAGGGGGCTGAGCTTGTGCCAGAAAGCGACTAACCTCTTCGTCTGTGGCAAACTCAGCCAGGATGGTAGTGTTTCCCAACACACACCTAGAAAGACAGGTGGGAGAAAAAAATAATTAGACAAAGCTGGAAGTTCAGGGTAGGGATTCAGAAGGCACGGAAAGAACGCTATCAGGTGACAAAACCAAAGCAGAAAGCAGCTCGCCACAATGGAAAGAGCACAGAAAATGTCAGCCATTTGATACGGGGCAAAAATCAAATTCTCTATTGTTAGGCCTGCAACAAAAGCATTCTAAATTTAAGCTAAGGCCCTGAAGATAAATGCGAGGACAATGAAAGTACATACGCAGTGTAGCTGAAATGGGAAATGCACATATGCCACCTTTCAAATAGCATAGAGCAAGAAAAGGCTGAAAAGCCCAGGAAGTTCAAGATAAGATTAGCCTCGCTTACACGATTTCAGTGAATTTTAGTGCTTATTACCACCACCCCCCAAAAATAGTCTCAAGACCTCTCACATTTTCCGAACTTAACAGAGCCACAGTCAATTCCAAAAGGCTTAGGTAACAGGAAACGTAAGACCTGCAGCCTTTCACAAAAGCTATTTCAGGTTTATCTCAAAACTTTAGCAGGTTCCCGCACATTTGGGTTACATATGGAAGAATGATTTTCATCTGAAGTCATTCACAAGGCTTCATAAAATAGCCCAAAGTGTACAGTAATTCGCGTACTGGTCACAATTCCACCCTATTTGCACCTTCCTGGTTCTGTATTTACAGGTTTGTGCCAACAATTAAAACGACATAAATGGAAGGCAGCTTTGTTTCTCATCTTCTATTCATGAATGAAAGATCCCCTTCAAAGAAGCGCTCTTGGAATGAGTTTCCAAAGCACAGCAGTGGAGAGACATTTGGTGTTCATGACTAATGTGGTAACAAAGAAAGGCCACTGGGATTTGCTCACATGTGCAGTGCAGTCTGGGCCTTGGCCGCCTCCTGTTTGGTGTTGTATCGGATGAGGGCGGTGCCCTGGGTCAGGTTCAGATGGAATGTCAGCAGTGGGCCGTGCTGCATGCAGATCGTCCTCAAGGTTGACCCATCGATCTGAGGAAGAACAGCCAGGGTAAAAGGGACATTTGTAACTATTTCATCAAATGCACTTTAAACTCAGCAGTCACAAGTAGTTTAAAGATAACTGATCTCACGGGAAAGCAGCTGGAAGTAAAAAAGTACGCAAAGGTGAGAGGATTTAATTTTCAAACAGCATTTCTGTATGCCTCAAGTTCTCACAATTACAGTGACTTCAAGCTCTCACAATTACTTTGCTTCATGCGACAATCTGACATGTTTTCCAGCGATTACATGCAAGTTGCGTTTCTCCACCCATTAGGACTTGGACCAAAGAAGCAGAATTTGTTAAGCCTCCAGCACTCTGATTACAGTAGAATTTACACCAACCAGTTTTGCAAAATTTGAAATCTCACCTCTGTAACAAGGGTCTTTTTTACTTTTCTTTTGGTGCATTTTTTGTCTTTGTGGTTATTAAACATGAAGTCACAGAAACAGACAGTGGTCTTTCTGCCAAACCCAGCAATGTTCATTCCTCCTGAACTAATGTTTTCACAGCAGTTGTTGCCTGCATTCCTTCCTGCAGCATAACAGCTTCTTACCTCCAGTAACTGCTGTTCTCCAAGGTGCTCTGTACAGACAGATTCCATTCCTGGTATGCCACAGGAACATGCACACACAAATGGGATCCGTATGTGCAGATACTTAAGGAAGTGTTATTACATTCTTCCTCTCCCCCCTCCCTCTTTTCAGGAAAAGAAAGTTTTATGTGGGTATAAATGTGGGCAAGATTAAAAAAGAAACTGAAGGTACTGTCTCTGAAATCACCTTAATCTTTACACTTCCTCCTCTCCAGTGTACTTGACCAACAACAAAAAGAAGATTTGTTATGAACAACTATAACCTACCTTCTCCTTTTTATTAATCCAATGCCTTCAAAAATATTTTTCTTCCATTAAACCATTACTAAAGCAGTAAACTACCCTGCACAGGGCGGGGACTTAGACTTGTGCCTCTTCGTCACACCACTGCTGTTTCCTAAGGAAAACAGACTTTCCTATGAAAGGAGTGTAGCTTGCCAGTTGGGGTGATCTGAAGGAGACTCTCTTTCCTTTCACATTGATGTCATCTTAAACTGCACTAGAAGCGTGGTAAATTACCCCGCTGAACAGGGAACTCTCTGTCTAGACCTCAGGGCGCTGCTGATAATCACACAAGCTTTTCCTAAGCCTTGAATAGAGAGACTAATTGGGATCGCTGAAACCAGGATCTCCACAAAATTCATTTTGAATGGAAGAGTTCTGAGAATACTTTTGCAGGAATAACCTAACGAGACTGCTTTTGGCAGGAGTGCTGGAAACATTCTGTGGTTTTACTATGGAAACACCAAAGCGAAAACTGGCAGTTACACCAGCATTCTTACAACACCCCAAAGAAACAGTCTCTTTAGCTGCTATAAACCATTCCACATTATGGTCATGCAACTTATCCTCACTTCTAAGAAAAACATCTTTCTGTTCCAATAATTTCTTGAAACTCTAGGTAAGGAAAGGCTAAGTCAGTCATGTAGCAAATGCTGAACATCTTCAAGTTAAACGAAGAGACTGCAATTGAAAAATTCATCAGACTACTGTTTAGTAGAAACAATTCTTACGTATGCTGACAGATTTGATTTTTTTAGATCTTATTCACAGAGAAACAGCTGAAGAATCCACAAATTGGTGTCTTCGCAAAGCAAGTAAGTTGCCAAAGACAGTAACAGAAAATACCTGTGGAGTGAGATTGTGAAGAACCAGCCAGTAACTAGGACGAACTGAGCTACCATCACTCCAAGTAGATGCTGCAAACAGAAGAGAGAGGAATCAAAAAAGACTGGATACAACGAAAATCCTTTTTTCTTTACAGTCAGGTCTTTTGGTCTCAGACAAACTCAAGATTATCAGCCCTGCTAACATATGAAGCCTAATCTTTAGTCCTGGAAAGAAAAACCACATCTTTCCTCACATTTCACATCATGATTTACTTTTTACTGGAGTTTATCTTCTAGGAGTTTCCCATTCACAGACAGCACTTAACCAATGCCTTCAAGGCTTGAAAGGCCCCATGCAATAGGAATTCCCTCCTTGCAGCTCTGAGACCACCTCCAACTCATCCCCTGCAGCGGGACCTGGGATTCTCCCCCCACCATCCCAATCACTGACATGAAATTTCCATTTCAAGAAGGAACTTTTTTTTTTTCCTTTTACCAGGCAACTGCAACTTTCTTTCCTCCAAATCATTAGTGCTGTAAAACGTACACTCCTCAGGTCTGATCAATGGTGCTATCAGGTGATTCTTCTCACCAGAGGCAAGCCTTGAGTCCTGTGCCCCCCAGCCCCTGACCGATCGGGGTGCTGTGCTGTTCCATGGAGATGATGGTTTGGGGTTGGTCAGGCCAGGAGGCGGGCGGGGCAGCCCTGTAGTGTTCCTTGAGGAAATATGGTTTTTCCACATCTTGTTGGAGAGATGAGTGGGATTGTGTCCTATGGGATCTGGGGACCATGTTGATTTGTAATCACTGAATTTTGCTAGAAGATGAAAATAAAAGGCATGTATTAGAGAAACATAACAGATTCAACTAGCCTTCGACTATACTATTACTGTAAACCCTCTGACTGCAATTTTAATCACAGATAAGCACAAAACACAGAACCATAAAAACAGTTGAAAATTGCCATAACAAAAAAAAAGCCATGCCATAGTTAATCTTTGCTTATTTTATATACTCTAACAACAACAACAAAATCCTAGATTATTTGTGTTAATGTAACTAGCAACAGTATATTCAGTCATTAACAACTAACAGCAATATTTATGTCTGTACTGTATTTCTTTTGAGAACACGAGCATTTCTTACAAGTTTGGGCACTACTGACTTATATTAAAACTGAACTTTCTTCAGGCCCTAAACCTGCAGAGACCTGAAATAACTACTTACTGCTCCTGGTCTACTAAGCTAATGCTACCTCCTAAAGATGTCTTCTTATAAGATCAAAGCTTTCTCATGAAACAGATTTCATTATAAAGTCAGAACAATGACAGCACGTGAAGGTCATTGTGCTGTGTGACAACTGGACTTTTAAACAATCCTGACATTTATACGAGAAAACATTACACAATACCTATTAGGAGATCACCACCAGTGAGTATCCCTAACACACTTCAATAAAGTCCAATGAAAAAAATTAAAAGACTCCCTAAAACATCATTAAGTTATGGATATGTGGGAGCTTTTCCTAAACGCTTGTCCTTAACAAGGTGGAGTGTAAATTCTCCCATACCTCCCAACACCAAGAGACATTTATCACCCAGTAAAAAGAAACAAATGGACGTCAAAATTGTTCAAGTAATTTCCTTTTTCCTTGCTCTGCAATCAGAAGCAGCAAGCACAGACAAAGCAATCTAGGAGTAAAGGCACTTGTGCCAATTATCTTCATCAGAATTCATTTGTGTGGGTGCAAATACACGCATTAAGCTCTATTTACTAACAAAAGGTAGTAAATTACTGATTTGAAACAACGGATAAAAATCCAGATTTACAACATGACAGGATGTCACAAAATAATACGTTTGGGACTCAAGACCATCACATTTACAGCGAGAAGTAAAAGCATGCTTCCCTCTACATTTAGATCACCACATTTCAGTGACAGTAACTGTCAGCAGTAAGCAGGTTTCAAGCTCTAACCTAGGAAAGTATACAAAAGTGCTTAAAAAACCCTGTTTCACTTGGCCAAGTTTGTTTTATAGATTTGTAAATTCCAAATCCCTGATTCCGATGACCCACTTTCCATCTGTTTAACACTGGTGTGTAGTTTAACAACTTGTGGAGATTTATGGATTTATGCCAGATAGAGGTCTGGTTTCTTCAATTCAGCTACAACTTCAGTAATGTTTTTTCCCTCCAATCTCTTGGGTTTCCTTATGTGCTAGACAACATTAAGCAGAGGTAAAGAGCTGATACATGCCATTCCATTTCCCAGGCTATGAAAGAGATATTTTTTGTCATTGGAATGCTGCATACACAGATACTGCTTCAAACCAAAGTCATGCCACAAACTGGCACCAGGAACACTGTTTTTCTTGAGGGGCAAGTGTGATTTTCAGCTGGCTTTGTGAAGATGTCAAGTTAACATATGAACACAGCTGTTATCCCGTAAGATGGAAAAATCATACAGTCCTGGCCAGATGCAGCTCTCAGCCACGTTCACCACTGCTGGTATCTGCACACAATTCTTCAGTTTTACGTAGTTATCAAAGACAAGGATGTCTCAAAAGAAAACTCCAGTATTTACAAGCACCTCAAAATCTCAATTACTTATCTGAAATGATAATTTCCAGTTTCCTACTCAGAAGTGCATGCAGAGACCCTTTTTTGCAAGAAAGCTTTGTAGGCCTTACCAAGAATCTGAGGCAGACATCTAAATTACTGTTTACAGGCCAACCATCAAAAGACCTCTGACTAAGACCTTTAGTCCTTTAAAAATGTTCTGTCTCCAGGTTTCAGGGAACGATGAGTGTTATAAAAGGTGAGGGAAAAGTGTTCTCTTCACAGCACCCCAATATTCTAAAGTTAAGACGAATAAAGTCACCTGCCTTATTACTCTACTTCCTTACCTCATACATACAGGAGGAGGTATTTAAAAATAAACAGGATAGTCCCCCTTTACATATGTCAATGGATCATATGTGAGTTTTTTTCTTTTACATCTACTGCTCACTGCGATCCTTTAACCTGTGTAACCAGGAATTTTTGTACCAGGAAACGGGCAAGTGTCTTTCAGTCAATTTTTTTAAAGCAACTACAACAGAATGTTTTATCAGCAGAAGGAAAACGATAATCATCCACTTGAATTTTTATTTCCAAACCTCCCCAGCAGTCACTGAAAAGCTCAATATTCAAGGTGGAATAAGGAGGAGAAACTAGTTAATAAGTGGAAAATCTTTTGTCCAGGTTAATTTTGGAGCCCGCATACCTGAAGTGCTATGAACGTTGGTGAAGGAATTGTCAGAGGCACTGTAGGGCCAGGCACCAGGTGAAGGCAGCGAGGTGTTGAGGGAAGAATTAGACCCTATCAAAGGGAGAAGGAGAGAGAAAGAGAAGAGTAGGCCAGTTTTAGAGTTTCTGTTATCCTGTTAAATCTCAAAAAAGCCACAATTTGTATCAATGCCGACCTTTTACGTGATATACAGACACGATGCACAGGCACACAGGCTTCCTGCTTAGTCAAATGCAGTAGACTTAATTGTGTTCTGACAGGCACGTTAGAATATTCTTGGATATCAGCACGACATTTTACCTGTGGTGTTGTCCCGCAGAAGTTGGTGGTCAGTATCTACAATGGGAGATGTGGCTGTCCCCCCCAGCACACTTCCAGGGGTCACATAGGGGTCCGATTCAGGGTCAATGTTTTGTATACCTTTCCATGGCACTCCTGGTTGGAACTCTGCGACAGGAGGGGAAAAAAGAGTTAGATGCAGAGAGGAGAATGCCATTTACTGGAATTAATTCTGGACAATATTTTAGAGGATACAAGTCTTCTACACTGTTCCTCACAAGATCAGACTTCTCTTAATTAAAATCTGTTGCATATTTCCTCCCATGGCATTATCTCTAGTGACTGAACACAGGTCAATAACTGTAGGTGGAAGTGCATACAGCATTCCTTTGACTATTTGTATGTAACAGCATAGTCAAGACTATGACTCTCATGTCTATTAGATGAAAACTTGATACTACTGGTTCAAAAAGTTGTCACAGGAAGGGCAGTATTAGATTGCGATACTGCACTGTCAGGAGAACCTCAGTGAAAACGTAAGAAATATCCTCTATCTTAGTTCCACCATTTACACAGGAGTTCTAACACCGCAGCATTTCAGAATTAAAACTCTGTGTTTATCTTACCCACTGCCTTCATGATTTTGTAGATGTCAGTCATCAGCTCCTAATCTTCTGTAACTCTACAACATAATCTAGGCTAACAGCTATCAAAATTCCTAATATGATCAACTAGCTCCACACCAAGAAAGGAATCTGTTCAGCTACTGACAAAATACTGCAGTCCCCTGAAGCACCACCTTATGCTTAAGGACCACCCAAAGCAGATTCTCAGGTCTAGTCACAAATGAGTCACGTCACACTCAGCGTCTCTGTTCCAAAATAAAATATCCATGAACACAGCTTAGGAACTGGAATGGCTGAAGACAAGGTAAGAGATGAGTCTGAGTCTTGTTTTTGTAAAGACTTCTGAAAACTGGCAAGACTGAAAATCAAGTTAAGCAAAGTCTTTAAAAAGTTGGTCTGGAACAGTTAGCCAGTTCAGAGAGTATGAAACATTGTGGGTGCACAGACTTTACTGAGATAGCTATTTCTTTAAATCTCTTCTGCCTCATCAGAAAATATTTTTCTTGCCGTAGTTAGACACTACGATTTCTAATTACTTTGTGTAGGCTTCCTGCTGTTGTCTATCTGTTGCACAGACTCCCAGTCTTGCTGATGCAAGGTCTGTCCTACTGGTTTACCCATGAGATGCACCTGCACCTTTATTTCTTTGTGCTTGAGCGGGTACACAGCAGATAATTTGCAGCAAGGAATGTTTTCCTGGAATGTAAGAGTATTCCAGACAGAGAAAATCAAAGCATCTGCTGTTTGCTGAACAACACTGGTGATTAATCCATGCAACTTCAAGGACACCAGTCTGGGTTTAGCGACTGTTTCACAGAAGATTATGTGCTTGTTTAAGTACATACATATTTTTCCTAGATATTGAGTTTTCTGGTGGACAGAAATTTCTGCCAGTGAAACTCTAGATGACTTTTAAGAATATGCTACTGCCGACTGTAACCCAAAAAGAAAGAAACTTCTACAAAAGCCACAAGATTGTTGAGAACTACTGAAATATGGCAGTACTTCTATCCTTTACGCAGCACGAGAAAATATGAACCACAAACAGCACAGCACACACATTTTGTACCAATACTGCTGGCAAAAGAAGCCTTGTGCTCCACAGTGGATCATATTTATAAACCACTCCTGAGATGAAAAGTTCAAGCATCCTCAAATTAAAAAAGGTCAGGACAGGAAAATTCTGTTCCCATCATCACAAAAAGGTAGATTTTTAACTTTTGCTTTCTGATTCCAGATCAATCTGATCTTTAAACCCTTTTTTTTTCATCCTAACACAACACAAGAAAGGAATGAATACAAGGAGGGAGCTGATGTTATGTATTTTGTGGACAGGTGCTCTCATGAAAATTTCCTGAAATGTAAAGTCACAAAACTACAGAAAAGACTATTCAGGCAATTCATCAGTTAGTTCCTATTTAGCTTTGCCGTTTTTTACTGGAAACTCAACATTTTTGTTTTTAAAAAATGCGATTCACCAAACAAATGTTTTCCTTATAGCGGTTATTTACGTAAGATGAAGAAAGGTCCCAGCACATCAACCGTAAAGCTGGGGCACAGCCCCTGCCCTCGTGTAATACCTGGAGGCCAGCTGGCGTTGCTGGATTTGCTTCCGATCTTGTTCGTCGGTGGAGATTTGGCAGGTAACCAACTATCACCAGCAGGGCCTGCATGGCCACCTAGTGGGTCGCCCTGAATTATGTCAAACTGGTTGTAGGGCGACCCTCCGCGAGCCTTTCCAGGGGGCACTATTGCACCTGAAATATTAAAAAGAGACACTTGCACTCAGGAAAGGTTGGGGTCTTTATGAGAATATGGAATACCAAAACCAAAAAAAGTTAAGATGCATACTGATGAGCTAAGATGTTAACTACCTTTAAGCAGTTTCACCTGAGTTATTTCACCTCTGGTGAGATGCTACTTAAAGAGTACTCTCAAAATAACCAATCCCCTCTCACCATTTTTGTGCATATTGGCATCTTGAGAAGCCACAGAGGGCAGCCCTTCCATCATAGTCCACTGTTTAAAGCGGGATTCTGTTCCAGCTTCTTTCCCTCCCACCATGCCATAATCCATGCCACTTGAGCCAAAGCCTGTGAAACAAACAAACGGAAGCCATTATCAGTTGCTCTTTTTGTTTTAAACACCCTTAAATCAGGCGGCACTGCAATCAAAAATTCAAAATTCAAGCACAGCAAATGAAATATTTGAAAGGAACTTTGAAAATAGGTCGGTTAAGTCAGCATGCCTCTAAGATACATTTCGACATGAGGTTTGTATTCTTCTCTTATAATGAAAAGCAATGCAATTTTATCAAGAGCTGACATTTCTTGTAACCTTTGCTCTAGCGCTTATACATTAATTACTTGTTTCACGGGAGCACTTACCTGAACCGTATCCAGGTATTTGCCCTTTGGTCTGTAAATCTGAGAGACCCACATTCAAGGGATTGGGTACCATGCTGTCTATATGCGGCTTAGGCCCAACAGGGTGGGATGGTGAATGCTTCATACCAGGCTGCCTCTGCTGCTGCTGCTGGAGGGCACTCACCATACGAGCAATCTGCAAATGAAAGCAAAAAACCAGGCATGATACTGAAGCAACTCAAAAGAGATTCAAAGGACCATGCTCTCTGGCAAGTCCAGTGCTAGCACGCTTTATGCTTCACGTGATTGACAGAAGCAGTGCCCCACCTGTTGCTCCTGCTGTTGTCGCACAGCTTGAGATAACTTCCTCTGGCTCTGTAACAGCTGCTGCTGCTGCTGCTGCTGAAGGAGGAGCTGACATGCCTACAAGAGAAGTGGGGGGGAAGGGTGGAAATTCAGGGTTCTTCAAGTGAAATGCAACTGCCAGGAGCTGCTCAACTGCAAATGCTTTACTCACAATGTACGTAAAGGTGAACTGTTTCTCATTCCTCACAATGAAATAAAATTACTAATGAAAGCTTTAGAAGAATAGTACATTTGTTAATAGTACATTTGTTAATTGTTTCTAACTTCACATCATGCAACAGTATTACTAGTACTATTGCTGAGACTCTAAGTCTGAAGAAAATCAACAAACAACTGCTTTCTGTAATACAAAGACATTGCTGAGAATCATTACCATCCCACTGCAACATTCACAGTAATTACACAAGCCTGTCTGGATTACCCACTGACCCCTAACAGGACTATTTTCATGTACAACAAGCAGGGAATATTTGTACAAAAAATAACACAAGATCATTAGAAGGAAACAGAATTAGAACAAACGTAAAAAGAAAGCAGCAGACAATTTGTAAACCGTCTGTCTCACAAGATTACTAGCTACTTACTAATTGAAACTGAGGAATCTGTGGAAGCTGGCTCAGCATGGCAATCTGTTGCGGAGAAAGCTGGGGCCCCATATTGAAAAGACCTGGATTCAAGCCACTGTTGGGGAACTGCTTGAGCATGGAGGCCGAAACCTGCACGAAAATCAATTACACATCCTCAAGAAATGCACCGCTACGAGACAAGATGATAGAGTGGGAATATTTGTATAAAGGAATAGGTAGGACACCAATCTTAAGTGGTGTTCTGGGAAAGACATTACAGATTTCTTAACACATCACATTTAAACGTACATAATCTATGGCTTGAGCAGAGTGAATTTTTCACTTGATTGACAATATACAATATTACATGTGCAGATGCAGACACACACACACACAAAAGTTCCTCCCCAAACCAATCAGTTGCTAGAGACTGCACTAGATTAAAATCCTGATATATACGCAGCTAACCAGTAATCACAGTACTGCATTATCACATTAAAAATGTACTGCTTGACAAGGGAAAAGAAAGGCATTCAGGCAGTCACTGTAGCAAAGAAACAGTGCCTCACAGAAAGAGTTAATCTCTGTGTATGCTGGATAAGCTATAGTAAAAGACAGGAGTAGGTGGAGAAGAATCCCCCCGTTTCTCCCTGCGTGTTTGAGAGTTACACAAGTAGAGTATTCGAGAGAAACTCCAAAAGTCTTCACCAAGTGCAAAGCAAAAGGTAAACTTGTGCAGTTGGAGAGCCTGAGGTCTTAAAGAGTTCTGCAAAGTAAATGCAACACGTAGCCCTTCATCAGGCCTCTTATTCAGGGGGACACGAAGCACAGGACAAAACTGCTCGAAAAAAAAATTAAGCCAACTGTCTCACTTCAGAGTAACTTTCAGCTTTCACACGAGTATTTTACTTTTAAATACTTTGCAAATGCCTATGTAAGACAAGATTTCTGAATCCACTCAGATTTAAGAATACTGGTAGTGAGCATTTACAACTGCCTCGGAATGAGAGAAAGAAGGCTAATCCTTCTGCAAAATTCAATCTCTGGATGAATTTTAAAATTCACGGTCCAAAGTCCTTAAGATTTTTTTATTTTTTTTTTTTTATCTATGCTGTTTATTTCTTAACATCAAGTCAAGACTAAGACATACGTATAAGTCTCCTCAATGATGTGGTCTGGAGGCTGTAGCTTTTTTTTTTTTTTTTTTCCTCCTTTTCTTTTCTTTACAAGTAACCAGTTACTATAAATTCCTTACCTGGGGAGAAAGAAATTGGGGAGGCACTTGCGCCCGGATATTGGGGGAAGGATTTAGTGGCTGCACTGGTGTGTGCATGCCCCTCGATTGTGCTGTGCTGTTTCCAAACAAACCATGATTGCCACCCTATAAAATCAAAGCAGTAGTGAGAAGAGGAATTCTTCAGGATAATGGATTTCTATGCTATTAACTATGTATAAATAATGCGGCAAGTACTGACTTAAACAGAGTATCCTATGAATTGCTGAGATGCTTGCCCTCGCTCAGTAACATTCCACCTGCATTAAGGCTGCTGCACTACGTTTTCAAGATGCAGGCTCTTTCTCCTCTACGCTGAGCAGTCATGTTCATCCGTGTATTTCAAAGCACATGACAAAGCTTGTGTTTGCTGTTTTGCATTTTACATGTTGGGAAATGGAAACTGTGAGTACAAACAACACGCTAAAAAAAAACATTCCACTAGCTTAGAAGTATGGTGAGACTGCGTCAACGAGAATTTTTGGCCACTGTCTTAGAAAAGTCAGGTACTTGGTCAGACTAGGTTGTCAAGGCATCTCTCCTAAGTCTATTACTTCCTCTGCAGGCCTTTCGCTAACATATTAGAATTCAAAACTTCCATTAAAAATTTCTTTCAGTGTGAAAACTTCAGGATTCTGGATTGGGATTTTTTTCCCCTATTTTTGTAAACTTTCAAATGTGAAAAAATGTTTTTGTTTTTCCTCCTAGTCATTTTTTTTCCTAAGAATACTTGTTTTTTTTTTTTTAATGAGAACTATTTACTGTTTTTTAAGGAACTTACGTAATAATAAACCCTACTGCACAAAAAAAAAAAAATTGAAGAAAATTCATAGTTGTGTTCCATTATTTTAGCCTCTGAGCAGACTGCCTTTTTCTAACATCTTCTGACAAAGAGCCACAGGAGATGTAACAGACAGTCTCCTACGCTTACAGTTGCGTGCTGTTGCTTCTAAAAGCTGAAGCTGATGTATTTCTCTCTGATACTCCAAAAGGTCCTCCCATGCCATGATCCTGTCCTTTCCTTTTCAAGACCTTCAGCAATTCCCATCTGCCCCCGTATACCAAGACCTCTTCGATCCATACCTGCTTCTGCCACATACCAGGGCGTCTAAACTGCCCGTTTTCCAGCCCTCAGCCACCAGTATCTTCTTCTCCATGCCAACATCACTGCCCCCAGCATAATTCACCTTTCTTTAAATTTGAGATCTTCCACGTCTTCTCCAAAACCCTTCCTTCCCTTACATGCCAGAATATTATACAATTTGCCTCCCTTCCACTGTAATACCGGGCATCCTTCACTATCTTTTTGCTCAAACACAATTCTCTCATTCTGCTTCTGTACCGGCAGCGTTATGGATTGCTCATTCACCTCCATCACATCTTATTGCCTTAAGAGAGCTTGCCTTTCAGAAGCAGCTCAGGGTGTCATTAAGCATGTAAGAGGATAGGATATATACGTATTGTTTGTCTAAGAGACAAAAGGATTCAGAAAGGACTCACTGGATTCAACTACGTATTAAAGTTTTTGAGAGGTCTGCTGCTGCTGCTGCTACACTTTCAGCCTTCTCTAAAGCTCCGTGGAGCTCTGTACACTCAATTCGGGAACTTGCCTACAAATTTTGGACTTAATCTGATGTTCAACACTTATTGTGTCACACAGAAACAGAGAGACAACACAAAGAAACGCCATCATGTCAAGCATGTGCCTACATAAGCTAGTCCAGGTGTAATACTTTGGTTCTGTCCTTTCATTTCCTAGCATTCCTGCAGCATTTTCTCCTAGTATGGTGCGAAACATAAAAGCCAGGAATTATTCTCAACTACAGTTAACAACTTGCTTTCTTCCCCATCATTCCTCCATATACAGAATGAAAACATCACTACTTCAACCATTTTCCAAGGCTGCTAAATCAGTTCTTCCCATGGCCTGTGGGGAGGGGAGGAGGCATCAGGCAAACGCAAATTTTTCAAGGCACATTCCTGCATACGAGGTCACTGGGTTGGAGGCTGGAAAAAATTCAGTGTTGGGGGATGGTGGGGCAAACCACCAGCCTCTAACTAGATTTTAAAACATCAATTAGAGTAGATAGCTCTCCATTAACTTCATGACTTCTGAAAAGCAAATCTGTCTGCTGCTGCACTGTGCTTCAGGAAGTAAGAGGCCAACAAAAGCAGAAGGAATACATTTTGATGACAGCAACCAAAGCGGATCGATTCTCAATGTCCGGGTATCGCTGAAATTTCCATTAACTGTATTTATTTGGTAGGAAAAGAAATGCAAGCAACCAGCTAACCGGGATTAAGCCCAGGTTGCAGCCATATAACAATGCATCTTATAAGGTGGCCTGCTTACTTGTCTAGCAGCGAAGTTTTGGGGACTGAGCCCTGAGCCGATTGCCCCAAGGCCGACGTTGGATAGTGTGGAACCAGAGGGAGACAGCTTGTAGCTGGGAGAAGGGGAGAAGGGAGAGCAGGGAGCCTCATCCCCAAGGCACCCATCTTGATTGGAGAAAGGCAAAGTCAGCTGAAGCAGCAGTTAGCCAACAGCAGGAGTTGGTTAGTGAAGCAACAGAACGCAAGAGGAGAGAAAGAGGGACGGTGAGTGACTAGGAAGAAGCAAAGTTAATTTGTAATAGCAATTACAAGGACAACACTTCCAACTCAAATTATCATTTGACAATTCAGATTTTGGTCCAAGGAAATGCTCAATAAATCCCTAAAAAATCCTTTTTCTTTTTAAAAATATATTTTGAGTAAGAAGGTTCGCTTCCGACAGTGGCTATTACCACTACAGAAACAAATCTTGAATTAATTCCTAATGTTACCACACACCTGCAAACACCATCTATGTTCAGAAAGCATTAGCTCTACTCGTGGTATTTATTAAATGGGCCACCAGAGGGAGTTGACTAAACTGTTTTTGGCCTGTTATACCAAAATGGAGGAGTTTAAAAAAAAAAATTCAGACACTAACACGCCTACAGAATTTTTAAACCTTTTCCATTTTACATGTGATAAACTGTATTTTAAAAAAATAATAACATTTTGAATCTATTGGACACTGTCCAATTCATAATGTGAAGCAATTAATATTTGATAACAACAGTGAAAGCTTCTACTTAAAATAGACAAGAATATGAAAGAAATGCTACCATAACATGTAACAGATGTCACAGAGAAACAGATGTCATACAGAAGCTCACAGTACATGGACATACAGCAAAAGGGGTTACAGAATTTAGAAAGGGTGTTTCCAATAAATCACAGACATGAAAGCAGGAAAAAATTTGGAAGACTGTGATTACTTATGTTTACTTTGATCTAAACTTTTTTTTTTTACAGTAGATGATTGTAATCAGTAGCCATAAGAATCATTGTGATGAAACCTGTAATGAATTTCATTGCTACCAGTCATTCACCCTTCCAAGAAAAACAAAATAATTTCTTTCTCTCCATGTAAAGAGAAGTCTGTTCTAGAATAAAAAGCATTATTCTAATTAGATAATCTAGTTTGCCTGTGCATACCTGACACCTGTTTTATAAACACATTCATTCTACAAACGTAACTCCCTCACACCTTTTACTGTTGAGTTCATCCAAGGTTGTTGAATTTTTAGCACTTCCAGAGGAACAGGATAAAAACTGGGACCTCAAACACAGAGGCTGAATTTAATTTATCTAAAGATATTTCTCTCACCTTCTCAAAATAAGGCCCACTATCTGTAGTTCCCATGTCTTTGGAATTAGGTGGACGGAACCCAGATCGATCCTTTCTCATTATGTCATTAAAATCCCCGAGATTCATGGCTCGTTTATCTACCTCAAACTTCTTATCTGGGAGACCACCTGTAGAAAAAAGAGTAAAGGCAGCAAAATTAGTGACAATCTCCGTTGTCTTTCATGACAGCAGGTTCACAGATGAAGAAAACTTCTTTAAGATCAGATCTGTTGTATATATATGTCTTGTAAAAATTCCATTTGTCTTACCACTTAGCAAAGCACACAGTTCCTATTAAAAGATGATGAAAAAATAAAATAGGAAGTTTCATTTTTAAGATGGAACAAGCCAATTTACTTTAAAGAATTTAACGTGAAGTATTTCTCACAATTTATGTACAGATATAAAGAATTTGATCATAATTCTCCTACAGTAACGTGGACTTCATTCTTGAACACCAGTAATCTTCTGACCTAGCATAACTTCCCTGCACCAGACAGCCAATCTCTCTCAGCTTGTATGTAATAATTCTACAGCCAGTAACAGAGACTTTTCACACAACTTCTTCAGTGTCCTGCCTTTGTTTAGTGAGTAATCTGGTGAAGCAAAAGGAAGAGATATTAACGAGAAAACCACCATACACAGTGGACAAGACACTTTCTTTAGAAGCAGATCATCAGCCAAGTCCTGACTGAAGGAAGTTTTCTACCTTACATACTGAGCTGCTGCCAAGGAACAATTTCATTTGTCATATTTTGCACTTAGATGAACAGTGTTATGTTGAAGTAGATAGAAAACATCTTAATTTCAAAATATGAGCAACATGGTACAAACAAGCTTTATTGGTATTTTTAGTTTTAAGTCATTGGGTTTGGGGGCACAGATGGCCTTTCTGGGAACAGTTGAAGAAACCTGTCAAAACTTACGCATCTTCCAACAAAGGAAGCTGGTGATGGATATGATATCCTACCACTGACAAAACATTGAAGTCTTTATCATATACAGAAGACAACTGATCACTCTGAGATCCTCAAAACACTTACCTTCTAAAAAAGTTTTCAAAGCCAGTATCTCTTGTTAACATCCAACTGCAAACTGTTAATAACTATAGCTATGACATTGATGAAGACCTATGAATTCAATGACTAATTACATGGGTTTTTCTTTTTGGCACAGCTTTGAAAGTTGATCCAGTTTCCATCTTCTCAGATGCCTTCAACATCATCTATCACAAAAACACTGACATATCACCTCCATATCTTGGCTTGTAATTGGACTCACACTGACCTGGATGGACTCATGTGTTACTAACATATCCTATAAAACTAGAACTGGCTCTGCAAAAGCAGTCACAAAATATCAGGTACATCTTAAATCCTGTCAATATCTACATCTAACCACCATGCACAATGCCAGCTAAGCACTACCAAAAGGCTGCGTGCTTTAATTCTAGACAGGCAGCGCTGCCTATTGGTTGCTTGAAAAGAAAATGAAAGGGATACAGAGTTGCATCACTGTTTGATATGAAACTGGGTCAATGCCAACTCAAGATGACTTAGCAGTAGAAACACCCTTTTGTCTCTTCAGTTATCCTGATGATCCAATCAACTCCTCAAACGTTACTGAATGATGCCACGCAACATGGCTCGTTAAATAATATGTAGGGCATTAAATAGCACCTTCAAAGGCTTCGAGCACGGATACGCCACTTAGTGCTGAGGCAGCTGCTTAAACTTCAGTATAAACAGGGCCTTGCTAAGAGATGATAGCATTCATTTATCTCAGTCACAGAAAATTCTAGTGCAACCTTGAAACCCATTGTGAGAATCTGTCTTTTGGACTCGCTAACAAAAGCTTTAAATAATGCAGGTGGCTGAAGACCAGCTTTACCTTAGACAGTACAAGATGACCATTAAAATCTGAAAAGTTCAGGTTTTATCCTCGGCAGTAAGCAATAGCACTTGTTTAAAGTGATTAAATGCAAAACCCTAAATCCTCTACGTGTAGTACATGTTAAGAGTCCGATCATCTTTGTAAGAGAAGACATCGGTTCTTGGATTTTTTCTCCCAACTATTAAGAGCTGTAAGAAACATGGTGAAAACTCCAAAATGAAACGAGCTTGAAGGACCACATTATTCACACCCTAGTGAGGAAAAAAACTGTGAAGTATATCTTCCCCCACCACACACACACAGCTTAAAGGAAATTATTTGACTGAATTCCATGCAAATAAATTTATATATATAGTGTGAACCTGTATACTGAGAAATAGAAGGCAGAAACTGCTGTTGAGCAAAGTTACCTACAGCTTTTGCAACAAGAGACTCAATGTGGTAAAAATACATACATCCACAGTGTGGTGAAAGTAATGCTAAAGAAAACCATTTGAAATATGTTTTCTGATTGACCACAAAAATTAAAACGTTTTAAAGATACTGGTTTTACATCTTTGCCATGAAGTTGCATCATCCAAGATTACTCAGCATGCACATGTGCTTACACATTGAGGTGTTGCACCCAAGTGCCCTATCTGGTTAGGGCTTTGCGATGTATTTACAATAGACAATAGCACAGACTGCATTTGAATCAACAGAAATTAGAAATGAATTTCCCAGTCCTCATGGAGGATGTGAGAATTCTGTCATCTGCAAAACCTGCAGCTAATCCATGAAAAAAAGATAAAGGTGGCTGTCAATATTTTATCTTTTAATTCCCCATTTAAGTGGTCCTGACACACTACTTACTGTATTATCAAACTTCATGCCTCAGGACTTACATACTGGGAGAGATTTCAGTAGATAATTGTATCCTATTTTTAAAGTTCAACAAGCTATCTGTAGAAGAGATTTGATAAAAAAGAAGAGAAAGAAGATCTGCTTAAGGCGTTCTATTGATCCACCTCTTTTCTCTTAGGCAGTTTAGCACCCTGCAACCTAAGCAACACATTTTTCAAAAAGGAGACTGAGACCAACATAGTAAGAATTACTATGGCAATTACTATGACAACTGGACCTATTTTAGGATGCATGACAATCAGAGCCAAGTTGCTCTGCGCATACAAAAGCCAAAATTTTCTTTGATACGCGTGGTCTCCAAGCACAGATTTAACAGAGATCAACGCGCATTTATCCATGGACTGGGAAAATACCATGTTGGAGTTCCCTGGCTAGTAAAGCCTGGTATATTGTAAACCTGACAGAAGTGGTTGAAGAACAAGCCTACTTTATAAGTAAGCCCAACTTTTCAGGTTTAGAAGGAGATGAAGGCTGAGCAAACAGCTTATACTTTTCAAAAGCGTGAGCCATAAGTAAAAAGGGAACTGCTAAGCAAAAAAGAAAGTAACAACAAAATATGTAGGAAGGTCTCAGTTACATTCTTACTCTTTGAAATGGAATACAAACTGTAATAGACTCCTGTACCAAGGATCAGGAATGTCCCCATTAATGGACACATTAAAGAACAGAAGTGTGACACATCAAGACAACGCACGTAACCTTTCTGCAGCAATTTCACAGGATGTGCTGAGCATCAGCTACCTTCCCTCACAAGGTCTGATGGCCTTTAAGATCCCTGAGGACAGAAAGTTCCAAAGATCCAAAAGTTTAATTTGGAGATGAAGAACCAGGAGAGCTATAATCAGCCCAAGCCAAGGCTACCATCCTCTTCATTTGTATATTCTTACATCTGTTCTTTAGCAGCAGCAGCTAAAGGCAGATGAGAACTGAACATTCTTATCTCTACCTAAAAGATCTTTAGAGAAGCACGATACAAACACAGCGTGCATGGAAGAGGCTGTTCGAGGCTGAAGTGGAGAGAAAAATTTCTGCTACTTTCCCCAGATCTAGCTGTACTCTACAAAGGCAGGTTTTAACATCTCGTACGTCTCTTAACATCTCTTGGGATCCTTCACTGTTCAGAGGAAGAAAGCTATTTGTGAAAAAAGGAACTTCCCTTTAATCCTCTATAAGGCGTGATACAGCACAAAAATATACATTTTAAGACTGTAATAATTTTTAAGCTGAGAAACATTACAGCTATTCAGATTTCATCGGAATACTAAATTTGGAGTTGATATTCGACTTAAGCCTTGATTACTGCAATTCTACCTTGGGTAACAAAGAAGATTAAAGGATGTTCCAAATAACAGATTTTTTTTGGCTGAGAAAACCTCAGCTACATTAGCAGACATGATGCTACAGTAGTTGCAGGTGAGGAATTATTATTAAACCTGTTGACAGCACTGGTGCAAAGAGACTTGACATCAGACCAGTTGTCTATGTTCTATGAACTATGTTCATTTGTTCATTGAGTAAAAGTTACTTAGCAATAATTTCCTTTCTTCCACAGCTCTATTTAGAGAAAGTAAGCCATGAACAAACCAGTCACCTGCACTGTGAATCCCCACCTCCCTGCACTAACTCGACAAATACTCATTTGAAATGCCAAAGAAACTGTCAAAATGTCTAGATTACACAACTACACAAAAAGTACACCCAGAAAAACTTGAGTGGCTCAAGTGGCTAGACTGGCCCTCCATGTCCCTGTTTGCAAGAGCTTATCAAACTATACAACTTCCAAAAGATAAAAATAAGCCTGCCTTAAAAAAAGAAAACCCAGCCCTCCCAAAACAAACAAACAAACAAACAAAAAACCACCAAAACAAAGCACAGAAAAGAGCATTCATTTTCTAAGAGTATCTGTAGTAGCTGTGATTCCTTTCCCTGAATAAAGGAAGCCTAGGGAAAGGAATATGTAACAGGTATTTATAAAAAGCTGAATTCTGTTCAGTGGAGAATATCAAGACCTCTCCGTATCAAAATAGTTGATTTGACAAGCTTCACGCTAATCTGGGCTGATGCCGATACCTTGAGAGGTCATTGTTTTTGAATGGATGGATGAAGACGCTAATACTTCTAGACCTGTAGCACAGTAAACACATTGCCACTGTTAGCAAGTGCCCAACAGGCTTTGTAGTCACTCTGCAAAGTCTCGGGAGTAAGATTTGTCAGGATTGCTTTCCCTGAACTTTCCATGAATGTCTGTGAACTTTCCTTGGCCTGTCTGGAGAAGTTGTAGCTGGAACAGACTTTTATTTTAAAACCAGGTGGGCTACTGCCTTATTCGTTACCAGACAACTAATATATTCAGAAAGAACACAGAACTTCTCCTATTTTACTTCCATAGGAAGACTGAATTAAGTTGGGTTTCATGTATGGTTAAGACAGGAAAAAAACTTAGCTGTGACTTAAGCTATTGCAAGGGATGATGAAAAGACTACATCTTGTTAAAGCATTAGTATTCTTTAAGGGCAAATTTTTGGGGCAGTCCGAGACAAAGTCTTTTCTTGTTGTATCAGAGCATACTAGGTATGCAAATTGCACTGCTACTCTTATTTAGGATAGTGTTTTCCCTACAGCCCATCCCACTTAAGCTGCGCAGTATTTGTGGTGAAGCTATCAAGAGTGAAAAATCTGGTTCTACTGAGCAGTAACTCATAATAACCTGAGGCAAGCAACTGAAGGACTCAGCAACAGATAAGTCTTTTACCTTGCATCACCTCCAGAGAACTATGCTAATCAGGATGTCCTACTGCCAAGAGATAAAGGAAAGGAGGACTCTCACTTTTTTGAAACAGTAACAATAAATATGAACTACATGGATCAAAACTGTCCTATAGGATGTCCCTTTCCCAAGCTGCAGCTGTGTTCTGCAGCAGGTCTACATCCTCATCTTGCATTCCAGCATCAGCTGTGTAACCATTCAAAAAGCTTGCAAGCAAGATACCAGATGCTATCACTGCGTCCCTGTTTCATGAGGAGCGCTAAAAAGTAAGGATTAAATCTTTCAAAGCACGCTATACAATCTACGTAAAAATACTATGCATGATGTCATATTCAAATGCATTTAAATTAAATGATACGCACCTACAGACAAGTCCATCTTACTGCCTGGAATGTCCTCAGTTTGACTCTGAAAGAAAAAAAAACAAAAACCAAAAAACATTAATTTCTGACCTCTGTGAAATGCTGAGGATTTTTTCAGAAAGTAATCCCTGATGGCTAAAGGTAGAATTAAGGAAAAGCAGGTTCGCTCTAATTAGAGCTCCATCCTAAATTACTATTGAATATAATGATTCCTCACATCACCCTAGACACACCTCCCCCCAACCCTCCAACCCTGTGTGTGGCAAGTTTACTGAAATGAAACCAGACACATGAACACATGCTACAGACAGAGAAAGATGGACAGACAGCTGCTCTGTGAAATGAACCTCTGTCCTCATGTTCCAGTGGTCAAGGGATGAAATACTGAAGTAGCGGCCAAAATGATAGCTCATCCTCATGACCTGTCAAGTCATCAAATCTTGAAACGCACTGCCAAGTTACTCTCTAGCTGGCAGTCTAGGACAGCGTGTTCCCATAGCTTTCAGAAGCATCGGTGGCCTAGCAGACTGAATGTGAGCCTCAGAACCAGGCTTTACAAACTAATCCAAGCCATGTCAGTGACAGTCTGTGCAGCCCTTGGCTTGTCACAAAACCTCTACAGTGTCTTCTGCTAGCCTGCATTACATGCTGTTCCTGCATCACAGGATTACAGTTGGTGCAATGTTCTATAAAATGTTTGACAAACTGCTGTCAGAAATTGTTAAACACTTTTATATGCAAGTATTTTTATGGTACTGCTTTGCAGATCTGTCTTTTCTCTCTATGATATCCCATTTATTTATTCACATTTCCAATCCATCCGTAAGTACCATTTAATTCTGAGCTCTTTTTGTTCTAAAAAAGACCTTGCTGCACAGCCCTTAAATAAACATAACCAAGCTGTAACTCTCCTTTTCTGACAGGCGACTGAGATTCAGAAACCTGAAGAGCCTTGGACAAATGACGGGTATCTGACAATACAGTCATGAGCTGAGGCCTTTACCTTGACTGCTCTAAACAGCATGTTATAAAAAAGCCCACCGATTACTTGCAAGGAAATTGCAATTGTAGAACTACAGCTGTCATAAAGTAAAGAGTTTGTTGTTTTTTTTTCTTGTTGAGAAACCATTCTGACTAGCAAGGAAGTGCTGAATATCCAGCTATTATAGGCATTATGATCAACATGCCTACAAAGTAAATGCAGATAAATATGTAGTTACACGCTGTAAAACAACTGATCTTTTCACTTATTTAAAACAGGTTTTTTTAAAGAAAAAAAGTTGGGATTTATATTTAAAATAATTCACTTACTAGCAAGCCCATATTTGAAAACTGTTTGGATATAGGGTTCATCCATGAATCGCTATTTCCTCCTTTTAATGAGCACTAAAAAGAAATAAAAGGAAAAAACATGTAAGCATCTTTTCCATTTCTTAAATTGTTTTATCCCTGGGAGGCACAAGTGTTGAATGAAAATCCTGGTGTCATAGAAATTCATCTCCTAATACACTGCTTTAACTTTTTGCATGGTTGGAAACATTTAACAAAATACTTTTTTTTCTCTCTATTGAATTGTTCATTTTCAGGTATACTGAAGTAGATAAATGCTTGCTGTGTAGAATGCTTATCACACCTTCAGTTCCATTTTAGAACCTGGAAAGCTTTGTGAATGCTGTTTTTCTCTCCTGCTACGGTTTAATAGATTCTTTAATTCATCACATAGAGGTCTCTCCTTGGCTTTCTTCCCTTTAATACGGTTGCTATTACATGGGCACTGTGCAGACCTGGCTCTCAATCAGGCTTCACTGCAATTTGCAGGTGATCAAAACCAAAACTGAACACAGGTCAGAAAAAATACTGATTAAAAAAAAAAAAAAAAAAGGACAATTGGTTCGGTAGTTAAAATAAAAGATATTTAAGTGAAGAAAAAGCTCACAAGAATCATTTTTGCAAAAATAGAACTCCACTCTGTTGCCACAAGAGTATTTCCACATCCTTGGAAAATGCTCTGCACTCACCTTTTGAGTCTGCCCTGCATAGCTGATCAGTAGACAAAGCACAGTCTTCTAATATTAATACAATAGCAAACATCATTGTACTAGAGAACTTTAACATGTATTTAACAAGCATTTCATTCCAGACCATAGCCAAGCTCCTGCTTGAGACCAAAAGCCACCAGTAATAAACATAAAAGTCAGACCCAAACCCAACAGGCAGTAGAAGCAGGAGTGCATGTGCCAAAGGGGCTGTGGAATCTGGAGTTCAGCAGGCTGTGCAAGGAGAACAGCAGCAGCCTAACAGAAAGATGCGTCAACAAGAGAAGAACAATAGCCTTGGGATACTTATTGCTCAGTTTCATTTAGTAATTCGTTTAGGCTATGCAGCCTACATACTGGAAGAATTTGACACCTACTGGCAGATTTATTAGTCACAACAGGTGTTAACACATTAAAACAAATCCAGAAACCTCACATTCTTTACGCTGCTGTAACAGGTACCTTTCTAGCTGAATTCTGCAATACCTTTTAAAAGAAGATCTGTTAGAAATGCTCTAACATATCAGTCATACTGCTTTCAGACAACACAGCAGTTATGAATCACTCAAGTGTTTTACCTTCATTTGTGTTTTCTTTCCTCCTTGCCCCCAGCTTGTTGAGTTGTGGGAGGAACTGCTTCCCTGAGAGCCTGCTGTGTTCCAGACTCCTCCCTCCTCCTCCTCTTCCCAGCTGGAGTGACGCGTTCCTGTCACCGGCCCATCACTCTCTCCCCAGCCATCTTGCATAGATTTAGAACCTTCAGAGAAGAAAGGAAAGCTCAAAAGCAAGTCCGCGATGCCACGCAGCAGGTGATTTGACACTGCAAGATTAGCTGAGATTGTCAGAACCGCAAAAAGTCCAAAAAAAGTGCACGCTAACAGCTGTAAAAGCTTGTGTATGAAACCCAAAATCCAAGAGATGTGGTGGCATGCTAGCCTGTCATATTTTGCAATTATTTCAAAGCAACATCAAATCCTTACAGAAAAAAAGAATCAAAGGGACTTCTTCCTTTAAGTAACTACAGCTGCATTTGGATTTCTTTAGAAGGCAACCTATTATTTTCTAGTGTAAATGAAAGACTCTGAGAACACACACACGCAAACACAAAGGGTGCTGAGGACTCTGGTTCAGGTGGTTTGAGAAAGATTTCCTCTCTTCCTTCCACTTAACATTTCCATCACACTGAACTCTTTCACAGAGGGTAGGAACAAACAACTTTAATGAGTAACAACTAAGCAGTATCTGAAGGGAAGACCCTGACGTTGCACTCTAGTATATGTAACACCAAAACTAGTTGAATGTCCAAAAAACCCTCTACTTAAATTTCCGGTGTCAGCAATGTCACTAAAATGACTCATTAGCAGTTCTGTTTAAGCAGAGATACCATTAGCAGAAAGCTACAACCTCTTCAAGACCAGGCTGAATGGGATTTTGAGCAACCTGGTCTAATGGTAGGTGTTCTTACCCTAGCAGGGGGTTGGAATCAGGTGTTTTTTAAGGTTCCTTCCAACCCAAACCATATGATTCAGCATATCAATTCAGACTAAGGCCTTTCTGTCCCTCCCTGTTTTTTCTTTCTGTTACTCTTCAGTATCGGCTGTCAGTTACAATTTTAACCTCTACTGACAAGCCAACAAGAAGCCAAATCCTCATCTTGTCCACTGTCCAACTGCTCTCCTTCGTATGTAACTCCACATTCTGCGTGTTCCTTCCCCAGCACTCATCTTTAAAGATGAGCTCCATCACCATCACCTTTCTCTTCACTAATCTGGGGTTTGAGTGTGGTAATCAGGAGTAAGGATGCAGTAGAAATCTGAAACATAATTAATATATCAAGGAGAACTTTATCCTGCTCAATTTAAGTACAGCAGCATTTCACTGTAGTTTAAGAGCTATCTTAATTTAAATTCCACCACGAACAACTGTTCAGCTACTTCACAGGAAAGGTAGCTGTTCAATGTTTATTCATTCATGTAGCAGAACTCAGGACTGCACAGCAGACATCCTGGTCCAAACACCAAAATCTACTTCTTGATCCTTTAATCATGCTACTTACACAGGAACGGCTACAAGCTTTAACTTATTTCCAGCCGCAGTGTTTAAATATAGCACTGTGATCCTGGTTTTAACCACATGACCAGAGAGTATTTTTCTGCTTTGGCAGCTCTCAGGTCTGAGATACTTGACCATGAATCTGGACAGTGGTGCAGAGACGACTGGTTGGTAGAGCTCCTGCTTTATTTTCTCCGTATGTTGAGTGAGGAGGCACGAATAGCTACAGTAGGCAAAGGAAGCTTTCAAGCTAAGGACAAAATAACGGTGTTACAGAAAAAGATGGATTTATTCCTACTTCTGTCAGAGAACTCCAATGCAATGCTGGTAAATTAAGTAAGAAATTTTTGAATAAGTGGGTAATAACATTTATTTAAGATCCTGAATGTGCAACACCAGGTCAGATGCAGCTATACCACCGCACAAGGGAACTAATACGGCCTGTGCAGTTACACAAAGACAGATAAACTCAAAAACCCCAATCCCTAGTTGCCCAAACAGGGATTTCAAAATCAAAATACATTTTTGCAAAATCTTCATGTCTCAATTCACCAAATGCAAAATGGGGATCACACCAATCACTCTCATGTAATTAAACTTGATTACTTGTTGGATAACTGGGTTCACAGTAGCAGTAATGATGCCACAGGAGGAAAAAAAAACACCACCACTACCCATTTTGGGCTTTGAATATTTCAGGTCCCGTGCAAAACCCACCTCCTTTTGATTGAAAATCATCAGGAAACATGTAAAACAATAGGGAAAATTAACTTTGCGGAGACTTTTGACTACATGACTTCTCAACCCCCTTTAGTTTTTATATCAAGTCTGTCATAATTTACAAACAACAACAAACTAAAATATATTCCACAAGGCAGTACCATATGGACACTCACATGACTTTAGTTGAGCTGAAACCTTCATAGCAGCTGCACGGACTCCTATCAATGGAATTGACAGTATTATGAATAATGACAGTGCTAATTTGCATCTGTGTTTGCCAGCATTGCAGAGGAATGGGATATTATGCCAGTGGCTTTCACCAGCAGTAATGGCACAATTCCCATCTTGACCTTCCCTCTCCAAAGTTAAGAACAGAATATTCTCTGCAAAGTATAACTGAGTGCTCGCTCTCCCAAGCTTGGCAATTTTTATTCCACCTCAGACTTCTTTTTTCTAGTCCAGACACTCTACCAAGAACATGCCCATTCCTGACAGTCTCTCATTCCAGACTCTGAATTTTTTTTTGTTTGGTTGCGTGATTCTCACCTGTCCTACCTCCTCCTCACACAAGGAACATCTTTTCAGAACCTCTTCTGCTCATTCAATTTCATCTCACCTCATCTCCCACTTCCTTCTTTGGCTTTAAGCTCTCATTCTCTTTTCCAGCCATTGCTGGTCTTTATTTCCTCTCTTTACTTTCAACCATAAAACACAACTTTGCATGCTCTTTGTCCCAATTTCTTCTTCCAGCATATCCAATACATTAAATATCTCCCCTCAGCAATGCAGCTTCCTCCTTTATTCGGAATGGGTGCCAATAAGAAAGGAGTTGAGAGCGGTCACACAGGAGGAATGAGGTCTCAGAACTGGTGTCCTACTGCACCACAACCTCAAACAGCCACAACAGGGAAACTCCCTGTATTCTGCTCCTCCAGAGCTGGAAACAGCTTACTTACAAAGCAGAACACACATGCTATAGCTTAGATTATGTCACATATGCAGACCAGTAAGGACAAGCAAGTGATCATTTATAGTCTTTAAAGACTATCTAAAGTATTAACAAATCCACAGAATTTTCAATGGATCACTAGTATCTCAGAGCCTCTTATTTTGGCTATTTTTATGTAGCTTTTTACAAATGAAAAAAGATACCCATCTAGAAAAAAAGCTAGCATCCTGGTAAGTGCCAAGTTTGTCTGGCAGGCACAAGCCGCACTACAGGCACCCAACGAAGGTTGCTATAACCGTTAATGGATTTTTCCAGTTTTGTTTCATAAATGGCCAAATTATTTAATTGGAGTGTGGGGAAGAGAGAATGACACAACAGAATACAGTCTGTACAGAACATTTCATTCCAAACGATCACACTTTGCAAAAGCAACTTGTAACTGGAAACAGTTTTACAGTTGGTATTATCACTGAAGTTCAGTAACAGTCATGTATTATTGCTATTTCCTAATAGGAGCTTCTTATCCAAAAGTCAGCTTATTTATTATGGCTCTAGTTATAACATTGGTATGTTGTATTGTCAGGCAGTTGCTTTTGTTTGCTCTTTTTTTTTTTTCTCCTTAAAAACAGTGAAATAAATTAAAGTTCTACAAACAGCTTACATCAGGAATAATTTCCATGCAAATGAAACTCTCGATACAGTAAAACTCTAACTTGAAAGTAACCTTTTAAAAAGGTTATGTAGAAAACATTCAGATGTTTTGGTTCAACCACAAGACTAAGTTCAGTTCTTAGAGACAGTTTTCCACTCATACAGCAAAAAGGTCCATTCAAAGGCACGTTACACACCTCTGCTGTGAATCCTTTCTATAAACCGTGCGTTCCTTTTCCTGATGTGGTCAGAAAAGGTGATTCAGCGTGTAACAAGTTCATACCTTAAGTAATGGGTATGCAGCCACAGAGGAACAGATGCAAGAAAAAGGACCATTTCCTCACTCAGGTGCTCTAGTGTTTCAACACTTGCACAGATCAGAGCGGTCCATTTAACCACTCAGTACTAAAAAAGCCTCCACTACCTTAAAAAGGTAAGGTTCCAGTTATTTGTAAGAACTTAACCCATCATTCATCAAAATCTTACACGACATTAAACAGAGCTTCTAGGCCTCATGTGACAATTCCTCCACGGTTGATGTATTATCAAAAAAGCCAAATACTAAAAATCTCCAGGACCATCACAAAGAAACTGGTATCTGGCCTGTACTCACTAGATTTCATGGCATTCGGGGCGTTGGAAGGTGCATTCCCCCAGCCTGTAGTCGATGCTCCTGTATCATCTACTTCACCCCACCCGGGACTGGTTTCATTTGGCTCACCCCAGGCGGACGTACCATTATCTGGAGCAGGTGGAGTGCTTTTGCTCCAGACTGCGTAAAGGAGAAAGAGTTTTCATTACAGACCGTTTAGACAATCAACTATTTACTGCAGTGCAGCACCACGTCATCAATCTACTGCTTTATTCCTTTTGTTGAGGACTTTAGGGTCTCAATAGTGAGGGTGAAACAGAACTGACAACTGTTCCCATCAAACAGTGGGCTCTGACCTCTAGGGATGAAAAGAGAGAACGTGCTGACCTCTTCTCAGATTAAACATGAACCCACATCTAGGGCTATTCAATCTGGTGACCTTGTAACTAACTAAAAGCACCAGACTATGGCAGGGAGGGTGGAAGTAGATGATCTTTAAGGTCCCTTCCAACCCAAACCATTCTATGATTTGGGGGTTTCATATAGTGGAGAAAGAGTAAGGACATATCTGAAACACTTACCAAAATGAAACAGTATTCCTTAAAGCATGTCCGAGTCAGAGAAAGGATTATCTAACAGTAACACCATGAATTATTTCCATGCTATTTAAATTTGTGGGTTTTTGTCCTTATTTCAAAGAACAAAGTATTTTGCTAAGTATTCTTTATCAAACAGCAGAGCCAAATCGAGCTAAGCAACTAAATCACAGGCTCACCCAATTGCAAGTTATATAACTGTATCAAAGCACAAAATTTTGACTGAGTATGGGATTTTTCCCTATTTCTGTAGTAATTAAATAAAAGCTTTGTGAGAATTCAGCCTGTCTAAGAATATTTGTCAGCTAACAGATTTTCTTTTCCTGGGAAGCTGACCAATATTCAGATCAGAGTTACTGAGGCAGATGCAGCAGAGGACTAACTGATTCAAATTAAAGACACTTTAAATACAGAATCAAATATTCATTTTTTCTTCTTATGAAATAAAAACTGTTACTGGAGGCTACGTGTGCATAAAGCTGATGCTCACATATAGGAGTTTGCTAAGAAAGGAACAAACCTGATGCTTGTGATTTGCCAGTCATTGGAGTAGGCAGGCTCTGCTCCCGTGGGGCCTGTCCTCCTTGCGAGTTCTTGTCCCACAGGTTCACATTCTTGTAGTTGTAACTGCTAGGATCTCCCCACGCCGAAGTGCCATCATCAATATCCATTTTCCGACTGATTGACTGTGGGGAAGGTTCTTCCCAGCCACTAGGCTCCTCATCTTTGGGGGCAGCTGGTTGCGGTCCGCTGTTCCAGTTTGGGTTTGGAGGTCGCCCATTACTTGGAGTTTGTGGTGATGGACCCCAGGAACCAGAAGTCTCCTGCTGTTGCTGCTGGTGCTGCTGCTGCTGCTTGTTCCAGGAGTTGGGCTGTCGACCCGTCTCGTTCCACGTTGAATTTCTTTTACAATCATCCCATCCACCCTTTGAAGCAGAGCCTGTATTTGCACCGTTACCCCAAGTTCCAATCTCATTTTGCCCACCTTCACCCCAACCAGACACTGGCTTGTTTCCTGCACTTTCCCAGTTGCTGTTTTTTGTTTGGTCAACTTCCTCTCCCCAACCGTTCTTTCCAGAAGACCATCCTTGATTAGGTTGCCGTCCACCCCACCCCTGATCCTTACTCGAGCTTTCATTCCAAGAAGACGACGATTTTTCTTCCGGTCTTCCCCCTCCCCAATTAGAAGAATTGGGGTTCTTATAGTCATTCCATCCTCCAGTATTTTTGGGATCCTTCCACTCTGTTGGGGTCGAGAGCTCACCCCATCCAGACTTGATTTGATTGCTTTGGCTGGGTACATCGCCCCAGCCCCCTGAGTTCTTTGTCTGTGTGGCAGAGCTCTCCCACCCCTCAGTTCCTTTATCAGACTTCCCCTCGGGCCGTGGCATCTCTTCAATATCCCACACGGTGTCTTGCTTTATTTGAGTTTGGCCCCAGCCAGTGTTTGAAAGCACTCGGGGGTCCAAATCAGTCCTGCTCAGCAAAGTCTGCAAGACTGCCTGGCAATCGGGATGTGTAGGCCTATATGATCGGCGTCCAGAATTGTGACTGTCACTGCTTCCTGCTTTGTGGTTGCTTCCAGTGCTTTGACCTCCAACCTCACTTCCCGCAGAGCTGGAAGATCTTCCCCAACAGGGAGCCTGGGAATTGCCTTGGTTTTCAGGAAGAGGGTGGCCTTTTTGATTGTCCCATGCTCCAGTGCTAGAATTTGGTTGGTTTGGACCACTCCATTCTCCAATCTTCAGTTCATCAGACCCAGACAGCTGTTTCCATTCTCCCTGAGAGACCCCAGATGTTAATTTGTTCCCTTCACCCCATTTGCTTTCATTTGCATGCTGAGGGCCAAAGTTCCAAGACCCACCACCCGTAGACCGGTTATTGTTATCCCAAGAATCACTTCTTGACCCATTAGGTTTTTGAACAGAAGCTCCTTTCCAGGAGTCCTCCCTATCCTTTCCATTGTTCCCATGGTTTCCAGAATTGCTCTGTCCAGAGACTGTGTCAGTTCCAGAAGACCCCCTAGCTGTACCCCAAGATCCAACACTCCCAGTCTTTCTTTCTCCAGTGCTTTGTGAAGGGGTGTCAGTGCTCCTGGAAGGGTTCCCCAAGCCCATTTCAAAGGGCATTCCCTTATTCTCCATAGGGTTTGGTGAACTTAAGTTCAAGGAGTTAGTGTTTCCATTTTTTGGTCCATCAGTGTTATGAATTTGAGCCTGTTCTCTGCCAGAGACAAAGTTAACACCCGCATTTTCCATCTTTGACTGCTGTTCCCTAGAGGTCTGACCTACTGTGCTAATCTGTGCATTGGAGCTACCACTATCAGATTCCAAAGTCCCTTTCCTAGAACTGCCCTCCTGAACCAGTGCCGGCCAAGCAGATGGGTTGCTATTTGGGTTAAAGTTGCTGAAGCCAGAACCAGGACCAATTCTATCTTGTCCAGTCAAGTTCCTCCAATTACTTAGTCCATTGTTACTCTCGGCAGCAGGGTTGGAAGATTGAACAGATTTAGCCTTGGGATCAGATTTCCAGGCCCCAAGATTACATTCGTTTCCAGCGCTTCCAGACTGGCACTGGCTTCCTTTTCCTTTGTTACTAGTGGTGCTTCCTGGCAGAGCGTTCTTCTCCAAGCCAGGGTTCGAGGCACTGTTGTTATCGGTGGTGTTTTCGGAAGAAGACTCAGCATCTTTGCTGGCAATACAAGGCCACTCTTCCATGTCAGACCCGTCTACAATCACCTTGTCCCAGATGTGAGTTGGGTTGGCGTTGGTGCCGCTGTTGGAGGAGGCTCCAGGACCCCAAGTGGAATTTGCATAATTTGAAGCAGCAGCACCTCCAATTGTTGAATCTAAAAAGAAGAAAAACAAACAAACAAAAAAGACCCGAGAAAGTCATTAATACTCAATGCTATCTATCTACAAGCACCAAACATCACTTTTTTGACACCATCGATTATCATTTCCACTAATAAGTTAATACTTCCCTCAGACATTTCTAACAAAGGTGCTTTGGAAGAACAGGAGGCTGAGAAAAATCATTAAAAATAACGATAAAAAACTTATTTCAAGAAAACTCCCCATGAGCAGTTTGTGGGCATCTGAATGCACTGTGGGGATAACCTGCTTAATGAATCTACAAGGCCATTACTGACACAGGTTGTAGACTTTTCAAAAACATGTTTAAAATCATACTATAAGTAGAAGAAGAATAAGTATATATATGTACACATATATATGCCTGCATAGTTGTGCAGTTGAGTAGCAGACCGACAGCTGCATGACTGATTCAACAAAGCAACTACAATTTATGACTTGAAAAGATAAAAGACCAAAGACTAAAAGCATCTAATGAATGTATAAAGCTGAAGAAGTCTATCCGTTAGCTTCAGATGCATCTTTCTCAAGTTGATTTTGCTACCAGGAATGTCTTCACACCTTTATGAAACAAATAATTTTACTTCCCAAAGCGAAAACGCAAAGAGTAACCAGCAGAGTCCAAAGCTACACAAATTGCAATTTCTGTGTAGTAGCACGTAAACTGTATTCAGCATCTAATTACCCGACGTTTGTGTCACTGCTGTATTCACCCCAGAAACTTCAGTTCATGGTTTTGTAAGAAATTAAACCAAGTTCTCTACCACCAAATGGAGGCTAATAAGAGATCTAACTTTTTTCCTCTCACCTGCTCTATCTACTTCAAATTCTCCAAGTTTCACCTCTTATTTGTGTCAGGCAAGCCCTTTAACATAGTCAACTGTATTCACTAACTCAACAGAAAACTGCCCACTTTTTGATGGGTTATCTTTTGCTGACGTAGCAGATTGTACAGGGAAACCTGCAAGTCCAAGAAGCCTTGGAGTCACTGTAAAAAGTGGCAGGAGAAATAACTAAGAGTAGGGCCTCTTTCTTCCATCCATGGTGAACTATTAATATACCCTATGTAGTCTGAATTTGCATTGACAAGGTATTTGTGTAGTTTTGAAGCAGATAAATTAACACAGTCCCATGACAGATGACGGCTCTATCAGTGCTGGCAGCATGAAGTTTGCATGTGTACAGATAATTCTCACCATTAGTGAGTCAGGCAAGATCACACCCCACCCCACTGCCAATCTACAGAATTCCCCCAGCTACAGAATTATTTCTGGGCCTCTATATAATGCAAGTTCATTACTACTTCCATGTTGTTCTCTCTACATAGCTCTACTTCTTTTTCTACACGTCCGTAATCCTGAAGTCTTGAGTAGACTGCTCTTGCCACAACTTCTCTGTGATGAAGACTGAACACTTTCCCTTCAACAAATTCATACCAAATCCTAATTAAGCCATAATGACATTCAAAAAATGAGAAAAGTGGATTTTTTTGAAGTATGTATGTATTCAAAAGTGAAGACACAACTTCTGATTATTAGTAGTTTCAATAGAAGACAAATGGATCAGCTTTCAGTGCCCATCTGAGGCTTTTGGTTCCTTAGCTAAACCAACAAACTTCCTTGGAATGACTTCCAGATCCCTCTTCAGCGAGGGCCAGCAAAGACCCACATTTTACAGCAAGGCTAGAATCTTCCTGTAAGCTTTGAATACTGGCAAACAGAAGAAGTTTTTCTTAATCCACTAAACTTCAACCATGAAGATCTAAAAGACCACATAGTTCCCATGCACATTCTGTTCCTTCTGTTATATTTTCATCTGTAGTGCAAACTTATCAAGGAAGTATGATTCTACAGATCTATCTGGCTATCCACACGCACACCTTTTTTATTTTTTTCTATTTAAAAACTTTCTGATCACAGGAATAGCTTAAGAAGAACAGACAAAGACAAGTTCAAAAGACTGCAAGGTTGCTATGTTTTGAAATTCCCAATGATTCAGTGAATGAAAGATGCAAATGCAGAGCAGCCTATAGCAAGATCTTTATGTAACTGACTTGAACAGAGTATTTCATGTTTCATTTTTTCAAAGACATTCTAATAGCATTATGATCGGGGTGTTTCCTAACATAGTGTACTAGGACACAATTTAATGGACTGTTTTATAAAGTCAGCCTCCCCTTACTAACTTGACAGTGGCGACAAAGCCTTAGCAGTTTACAGTTTTGTCCTCATATAAGAGGGTTGGTAAGGGCTCTTATTTCTTAAACAAACTTCCGTAATAACAAACACGCTGAAGATAAACAAGTTTCTCATCTGACTACAGAGAAAAAAGTTACTAGCAAATGACTGTTTTTAAGGATGGAAACGTGGAACTGAAATAAGCGAGAATATTGAAATGGAGTCCTGAAATGAAAATGCAGTTTTGCTATGAGACATTCAATGATTCCTGGAGGGTATTACAGCTATTGAAAGAAGACTTTCACCAACAGCATATAAGCTTTGCTTTCCAAAATTGTCTTGCGCGTCCTGAATATCGCTGGTTGTGGTAAAAACGATATACAACCCTTCTCCACCCGGCACTGCTACAAGACAGTAGTGAATGTGGCATCATGTGTCAGGGTTCTAGCATTTTGCCATCTTACAGAAGAATTACTCTGGTAGAAAAAGATCCACGTAAAGGACTGTGTCCTGACTTTTTTGTTTGTTTTATTTTGCATGGAAGATGGACTACCACAAGGGCAGTAAAATACTAATTTCCAAAAAACAGACCAGTTATTGGCAATGGAGCATCTTGCCAACACCATCTACAGATACCTGGTTAAAGTTATAATGAGAAAGATTGGGAAATTGGGTAAAATACATTATTTTCCCCCTTTGGAAACTTTTTTTTTCTCCTTACGTGGGATGAGTTAATCACAATATCGCTGCACATGTGCCTGACTTGTAAATAGCCAGGATCTCAGATGGAATTAATGTCAGGAGAGGCACAGCAGCACTGTACCTCCATAAGCAGTTTCATGAAGTACTTGAAGAGTAATTGCCCCAGCTCTCCTCTTATCCAGCTGCTCATTTCTACTCCTCTGCCAGACCTACACTCATGCGCTATCACCTGTGTTGCTACTGACAGTCAGTGAGCTGAACTGGGAAATCATCCAGACCGAAATGAGCTTTAAAAAACAATTAGAGTTAATTTTAACCCGAGTCAGCTCCCCAGCCCAGTTAATTGTGTTATGGTGCAGAATTGTGTTTGGATGGGGCGAGTCAAGTCTGAAGGGCACACATCTTACCTTTCTTGGCAGCACTCCAGACTTATATCAGATTGAAGGAACTAACCATTGGCATAAAAAGTTGCCCCAATCAATAAAATACAACCATGTAACATCTCAGCAGTTAATGCAGCATTGAACTGAATGAAAAAATACGAGAATTCATACAACTTGAGCTCAGACTCTAAAACAAGTAACAGGTGAACTTATACTAATTACAGGCATGTCTAAAATGTTTCAAATTGGTCCTCCTGTAATACATTCAAAATAAAAATGCTGTTTATGAAAAAATTTGAGAACTTCCAGAATGCTTCACTAAATCTCCTTTGTCCGTTCACTAGAATTACCGTGAAGGTACACTAATGCTGACACAACGCTAGGATTTTATACATAAAGTCTAAAGACTCGAGGGTTTTCTTTTGTCCCCCATGCATCTTTCAGGTGTTTTTGCAATCAAAATCAGCCATTTCCAAGTGATGCATTTTTAAACTGATTAGCTGTTGCAGTTTGAAACTCATCCCCCATTATTAAATAGGGATCAAAGACAAGACACAATCCGTCAAATAGGGATTCACTACAAAGGAGGCCAAATGCTGAAAAGGCAAAAACTAAATTACTCATTTTCCTAGAAACCTTTTTAATAAACACAGCCATCCCACCCAGCTTACTTGACTCTGGCCTTTCAAATCACCTCTGAGTTCATTTTCTTCTGAACCACAGAGAACTATAAAGTTTATGCTCTCCAAGATTAAAAAAACACCCCATTGCTCTGGCAGGGCTTTCAGTAGGAAACTCAAACATAAAGGTAGCGTTTTTCCTTCCTTTGACTTTTTCTTAAAACCTTATTGTTAGAACTCAAGTTGTTCTTGAATTCTCAGATTAACGTTCTAGAAAGCAGATGTCTTGAGTGGAACTGTTTGTTCTAGTGTCGTAACTTAAGAAAATATTACTATTACTGCCAGTCTCCAACCTCCTAAAAAAATTCAGGAGCAGTCATAACTTTCTCATGCTTATAAAACAATTAATCTTAAAATCAATGTATTTGCTGGAACTCAAAGTGAACAGAAAAGAAAAACAAGACAGACTTTTTGTTGTTTTTTTTTTTTTGAGATTATTTAGGATGTGTTTTAAGGAAAACTACTGTAATAAGTCTTATCTACGGAGAAAAACAAGATTACTAAAAATGTCAGGAGCAAAAGGAACACCTTGTGACTTCATCCAGATGAAAATCGACAGACACCTGTCATTTGCAGACGTGGTGCCTATACAAGCTTACTATAAAACTCTGATGTTTGTTTTACTGGATCATAACAAGAAGTGACAGTACAGGAAATTCATGGCACCAGAGGAACTTGTTAAGAACTGAGCTGTTAAGAACTACTCAATGATGGCCATGAAATGCTACCTACATATCCCTATGTTGTGTTTACCTTGCTGTGATACAAAAAGCATTACGGCATCGGATTCAACCCACCCAAAACACAGACGTTTTTCTAACATTAACCAACTTTCTCGCTCCATCTAGCAGTAAAAATTGCACCCCCTGCTGCAAACATCAAAAGTGGATGTACTAAAACAGCAGAAGTAAGCTTTCCAAAAGTCACTCCAGGAGTTTTATTGTATGATAACATGCTTGTGCACAACTTCAGTGATACCTTTTCTTAGGCGTGTGCGTGCATACACACGCATTTAACATCCCTCTCGCTACTCACCTGTTGCAGTCCCACTGTCGCTCTGCAGCAGTGCTCCTGTCACTGGTTGTGCGTTGTTTGGGTTTGCTCCTGGTGCTGTTGGGGGGGGAGGCCCTGCTCCACCCCCAAGGAGCATGCAGGATGGCGGAGGGGGCTGCCCACGTTTCAGTAACACTTTGTGGTCCTGCTGGCAACGGAATCGCGGCGGCACCTCCCGAGGCATGTAGCGGGCGGCGCTTGGCGGTTGTCCGTTCGGCACTGCCACCCTTTTGGCATTGTTGCCACCATTGACTGGTGGCGATGGAGAGTTGCCAATTGGGCTGGCAGCCACTGGTTGGCTTAAACTTGGTTTCGTCACTTCGGGCACTGAAAAAAACAGGAAGAATGAAAATCAGAAATTTTTCCACTTAGACCTGTCTTAGCTACAAGAACTCGCTGCAACTCTTTCCATTTATAAGGTCATTCTTCTCTGAAATACTACACAACTTCAACCTTATAAAAGACCTACTTAATTGAACCCCAGGACGAAACTCTGCCCTCAGCAAGCATTTCACTCCAAGCCTCAAATTTCTTGAAAAAAGTAACGCTGGCAAAGGATATCACCCTGGGCAAAAAGTTTTAAGACACAGTCAAACACAGCCTTTTTTCCTTCTCCTCTGTTCCCCACCTTCCACTGCTTTTAGGATTCTTATGCATCACCCTAATGCGAGACCTAAAAATAGATCCTAAGTCTCACTTGCTTACTAGACTATGTGGCCATTGCCAAAACAGAGAGCAAAAAATCCTCCTCTTCAATTCAGAATTAAGAAATCTGAGCTCCCTATACAGCTCTGACTGTTAGCCAAAAGGCAGTCCTACCTACAGCATTCGTATGGGGCCGGCCTAAAGTTTACCAACTGGTCACCACGTGGCCCCCTAAGTAAGGGGGAGCTGCTGCTGAGAGCTATTATGCGTTGGGGGGAGCACAAAAAGACACACAAATCCTTGCAGAACTAATGGCTTCACAAAACTTGTTTAAGAGACTCTAGAAATCAAGGGCTTGTGATCCCTTATTCACACGCTCCATGTGCTTTCTGAAACAGAGCAAAAGAAATTCAGGCATTATCCTATCCAGGCACCTAGAAGTTGGAATAACTCACTGAGAGAGCAGACCCCAAAGCAAGGAAAATTTAATCCATCTGCTCTAGTCTCTGTTGAAGACTAACACAAGGAAGTCATGTCCAACAGCCCCTCCCCGCCAAAGTGCACATAATCAGTAGAGCTTTTCCTCTTACAAAGGGGGGAGCAAAGCAAGGGGATCTATCTCTCTGACAGGTGAATGCATTATCCCACGTTTTATTTTGATGAGGGTTTTCTGACTTCTCCATGTAAGCTCCATTGTCCATAAGCCAGAAAAAGGTATTGCCAGCTATAAAATCGTTACAATCCCAGTTCTCCTCCATCATTTCTTTTTAATGGCAATTTCTTCATGTGGTTTTTAGAAAACTGACACACACATCACAATTAAATGTATTTTTAGATCAGCTAAATAAATTACACATCCAAGATGTTCACTCATCAGTTCTGCCTCATCTTCTGGACTTTTAGGTGCTTAAACTTCAATCTCTCTTCACTAAGTTTCCAGAAACAAGTCATTTTCACTCATTTTGGTATGTCACCATAGGCAGTACTTTCCCTGTCTTTGAGTCCATTTGTATGGTTAGTTTCAGTTTTCACTTGCTCATCTAAAACCTTTGTAAAATTGAAAGTTAGACTAAATATTTCAGCTCATTTATTTTATCTACAACCATCATTTCCACTTCTAGTATTCTGACGCTGACAAATGGATAGTTTTGGATTCTCCGTATTAATCCTCTCAGCTTTTATTTCTTCTGAGTACTCACTTTGAGTACTTCATCTCGAATCATAACTCCTTTTTCTAACAGCTTTAATCAAAACTGAATCTTGGCTCAAGTCAATAAAAACACTCGTTAGGATTGAAGAACGGCTCTTACCTTTGGTTTTTTGATCTGTGACCTGCAAAGTAAGAGCAACAATGTAAATAGAGTTTTAAGAACCTCAAAACAAACATTAAGCAGGCTGCAGTAAACCCTGAATTTATTAGCCCAAGATCAAAATTTGTTCAAAGAAAATAATCAGCTCACGAACTGCAAGTCTCAAAAGTATTCCCAAACTTATACACAAGTTTTCAAGAACACTACAGTTCCTGTAATATCGTTGCCTGATGCAGAATTCTCTGGCAGAAACCGTAATTACTTTGCTCTTGATGATTTTTAGTACATGCCCCTCATCCCAAACACGAACTTCTGAAGCACAAAGAAACAAGTGCTACGCCACTACAGTTCTTCCAGATTTCGGAGATGAAGTATTACAGCTGAAGCGTAATAAAAGCTGCCCTTGATGAGAACATCCCTACAGCAGACTGTTGGGGCTGGCAACAGAAGTCCCACGGGGTTTCCACATGTGAGAGTACCAATCTGGCTCTGTCGTCTTCCCCTTTCGCTCTACCCATTACATCTCTTCCAAGGAGAAGTAGTCCTAAAAATTACTGGTCTCGCTGCCACAAGGACGGGATGTACCAGCGCTACCTATAAAGAAACAGGCTTCAAAATCTCTCGAGTGATTACTGAAGTGAGCCATCAGGCTGGCCAACGAACTCCGTGTGTGGTTTTGCTGTACTTCTACATTCTTTCAGCGTAGCAGGTTTCAAGCCACAGCAGGAACAAACATATCACTGGTATATTCGCTGGAATCATGGGCATTGTAGCATGTTTTGAACCTGTCGATCATGAGCTCCACTACACAATAAAGAAAACCCCTAAAGATCATCATGTGTCAGGCTCTATGACACCTATTCTGAAAAAGAAATTGCTGACCTAGTCCATAATTCTGGAAAGCACACAGGGACGGTATAGAATAATGAAAGCACAAGTAAAAAGCAGTTTATTGTTTAAGCCAACCAAGCCAGAACTCTTTTGTATGGTAAAGAATAAAAAGACAAAACTGCCCTGAATTGCTGTGGCATCACTTACTTTGCAAAGATGAACGCTGCGATATGCAAAGTGGAATATTCACTGTAATAAAAAAAAAATCTCAAGCATCGTAGCTTCACAGATTTAGGTAATCCAACTCTCCTAAGAGACCAAAAATGCATCTGTGCAACGCCAGACGTCAGTTTTCACTTCACTTTTGAAACATCCCGTGTGTGTAAAATTATATCTACTTCTGTAACAGTTAAAATTTGGTTAAGCACTTCAGTGACTCTGATGATTTACTACTAAAAAAATTCATGAAACCGACCTTGTAAAGCTGCTAGGTTTACTACAGTTAGCAGTAAACATGTTCAGTAAATAACTTGCCTGCTTGGAAGAACACCATTTTAACAAATGTTTAAAGAATTCTGAATTATAACCACAGTTTGTGTTTTGGGAAAAAAATCACTTTTGCCTGTGCTGAATCTGTACTTGTTAAAAGGATCTGGTTTTGTGATTTTTTTCGGGTCTACAATAGAAAAGCTGAGAAAAAGTGACAGCATGTCTCAGACTTAGAGCCGTCATCTCTCTGTGGGAAACCTGTAAGCACTGGCAGGGCAGGGCCAATCTCAGCCTTCTGACAAGCTACCAAACAGCCCCTGGGACACAAACCACAGGAATTCAGTCTATGAATTTGCTTGCATAATCTTGGGTGATTTTTTTTTTTTTCCACTGTTTTATTTTGTAAGCTGCAGAAGATCCAGAGAGAAACCGTTGTTTCATGTTATACAAACCTTGAAAAAAAAGCTACCCCCTAAATCACTGCTGCTTATTTGGTGACCACCACCACACAGTTCCTGAGAACAGACACGCACGTTTGTGTTCTGCCCATATTCTGTCTTCAAGGAGTACTTCAAGCAGCACTCTTTAACGTTTGGTCTCTAGGAGATTAATTTATTTACAGTGTTTACCCTTCCTAAGATTTTGGCAAAAATATCATAACATTCAGTTATACCAAATAACTTGGTAGGTGAGGGACCACACAGGAAAATTGGCAGATCTTTGTATTCAAAGCGCTGATTCCTCAGCAAACACAGTGGTTATCAACGTGATCTGCACAACCTTTCCAAGTTTTTGTTGTGTTACTGAATATCAGCATCTAATCCTCAAATCACCAGCCTCCAGTTACAAGCCTCTGCACCTCCTGGTTCCTACACATCCTCAGCTGAAAATACAACATCTATTTTGGTTTTGAACGTGTAAGCAGCAATACTGAAGCAAAAAAAGAGCAGGCACTGGAGAAAGCTTATTCTGTAGCTACCGATCTTCTGCAGCATTATTGGGGATGTATCAACACGGCCTTGGGATAAAGGCAACAGAAATAACACTGGGTTTACCCGCACCTGTTTTAAAGCCATGCATTCAAATAGGTGAAGAATCTGATTTTAAGAAAGCTCCCGGATAAACCAAAAATTAACTGGCACGGCACAATCAGTGGTGGCTGTTCACAACACAAAGCTACAGCATCTAACGCAACACGAGTAACACCCGACCTGTGGTGGGATCTGTTGTACTAAAGTAACTGAAAAACTGGGACTAGTGAAAGTCAAACATTTTGCTTTCAATTTCACATTACTGTCGAGGTTGGAAGGCACAGCCTCTCGAGCTCTCAGAGTTCATGGTGGTTCTCCTCCCTCATCGCCCTCAAAGCAATTTAACAAAACCAGACTGCTCAGGGCCGTGTCCGACTTGTTTCTGAGCATCTCCAAAGAGAGAGGCACCACAACTTCTCTGGGAAACCTGTTCCAGCGATTGACCATTCACGCACGCTCACAAAGAAGTCTTTCTATGATTAAGTGGAATTTCTTGCATTTCAGTTTGTGCTCACCCACTGCCTCGAGCCCTGTCACTGGGCACTGAGAAGAGCCTGGATGCATCTTATTTAAAACCTCTCACCCACCAGGCATTTATAGACCCCCCTGAGCCTCTTCTTCTCCAGGCTGAGCAGTCCCAGCTCTCAGACCCCCTCCATCTGTACTCCAGTCCCTTCATCACCCCTCAGGGGCCCCTTTTGCTGGACCCACTCCAGGATCCTACATCTGTCTTGTACTGGGATGCCCAGAACCAGACAGGGAGGATTTTACCAGTAAAAAGCATGGATAAAGCTGCAAGAGACTCAAGTTCACGCTTCAGGTTAACTCCCAGAACAATTTACTACATTTTCAGCAGAACAGAACACTTCTAAATAAACCAAGTGTTCAAATTCATTTGCTGAGCACATTTTTCAGCAACTCAATTCTCTACTGCTCAGACTCAAACTGATGCACTTAACATAAGGGTTACTAGCCACGGAAAATAGAAAACCTAAATGATACTTAGCAAAAATAAAGGCAACTTCAGTAGGGAACATTTCATATAACCTTCGTAAAGGACTTGCAGTGTTCCCGTACCCAAACACCTTGAAGCAGCAGGAGCTGCAGAGATCAAGGGAGCTCATATTCAGGAACATGAATTTAATACTTCATTTCACAAAACTAATTACTCTTTCTTCACCTGAACACTCAGAAGAAGAAATATCAAAAGTTTACTAAAACTGAAGTTCAAGAAAAATAATGTAAAAAAAATCTTTAATAACATATCACTATACTTTAGATGAAGAGTTTTTAAGCTCAAATACAAACAATCTAACATCTTACCAACCCCAGTACGATTTATGTTCCTGCTGGAAAGAAGAATTCAAATATCAAAACCTACCTTCTGAGCAGATTCCTTCTTTTTCTTATCCTCTTTCTTCCTTTTCTTGTCTTCCATTAACTGTTCTTCCCTTTCTTGCTCCTTCTCTCTGCCAAAACATGAGAAAAAAACAGTAAGAGCACTGCCAAGTTCTGCAAGAGCCTCATGTAGTATCTCTCTCTTCCCCCCAAGAAAAGAAGTCAGGTTACTAGGTTCCCTTGATCATCATATTTCATTTGCATTGAGGGTTTCGGCCTAAGTGAGACCAGAAAAGCACCTTCTAGTTCATTGCGACCACAATCACACCACTTGCTGCATAAAGGAAATTTATTTGGATGAGGCCTCTTCTGTTAGTGCCCTCTGCAAGTTAATCACATGCCTGATATTAGAAAAGATCTCGAAGACAGTTGGGGCAAAGTATACTTTTAATTGGGTTGTGATATTATTTAATGAACAGTCTCATGAATCTTTTCATATGGTAAAAAAGGGAAGTTGTAATTTAAAATAAGATGGTTTGGTCTGATATGACATTTATCTTCACAAGGGGAAGAGATTATTCTATTGCCTGTAGCTATGCCACTTTTATAAGAGACTAGAAGTGTCATATCAAATCAAAACCATCATTTATTATACAAATAGCTAATTTAATTTCTAGCCTATTGTATCCACCCACAGATTCTTGTGACGAACCTTGTAATATAAACTACTTCCCAGGGAATCTATTTTTTCCACTAGAACAACCTTTCTAAAAAATAAAGGAAAAAAAATCAGCACAGCTGCTGTTGTTGTCAAGCTATCGCCTTGTTGCTACGTTTTGTATCAAACATAAAAGTGCCAGTAAATGGTTAATTTGCTGCACAGACGTTACTGGCTGCCCTGTTTCTATGGCAAAACACATTTCAGTTAACCAGTTCTCTTCACCTGCTAAAAAAGTAAATTTCAGATTAAGTTTTCACCTCGCTTGGAATAAATTCGTTTTTTTCAGGGAAAGATTAAGACAATTACTGTAAAAAGATGATCTGACAGATGAGGTGGAAGACCAGAGAAAAGCAATGTGCACTTTACAAATGGGGAACAACAAGCGTAACCCATGATCTTTTATGACACAATCTTAATTTACATCAATGAAGATGGACCTGTGGAGTTTCAAGTGATCAACTTTAAATGCACAGAAGAATCTGTACCATACTGGGGGGCTAGTGGGGAAGAGGGAAGAGAAATTTCTATTTACTGTGGTGGCTATAACTGTTTTATAAACAAAATTGGAGCTTATGCTTGCACTAAGCTGTTAAAATTATGCACAAATCAAAGCTCTTTGTGACTACAACTTTGAAAGATTAGAGCCAAGCTGGCTTTGCTGTTGTTTCATTCAAAAATTTCCTTCCATTGCAAGTTACAGTATCTTAAGCAACATTTATGCTTGCATTTTCACCACATACTGCCAAGTTAGCGTGCAAAGAAACATTTAACATAACTAAGCACTTCAATTTAGACAAAAAATCCTTTTGAAATGTTATGGTTCCTGCTTGAGGACTTTGCAGAGCTCTCTTTGAGAAAAAAGGTTCTGTGAACAATCATGAAATGGATGGTTTCCTTAAGTCAGATTCTCCTTGGTGGATGGGGAATAAAAGGGGCACGGATGAGCCCTGAGCAGTACCAACCTCAGGCTGTCACCCTACCCAATCCATGCACATCGGCAGATCCCGCCCTGATTTAACAGAACTGGGGACACGCTGCATGTGTTCTGCACCAGACTGAACGGTGTTTCATGCGCTCTGCCTAGTATTGCTTAAGCCAGGTCAGGTCTTGTTCTTCTGTTCTCTGTGAAATGTCAAAGCACACTTCCCAGCCCTACACTCTGGCAAGGAAAAACCCCACAGGTTTTTCAGTTTCACTAACAAGCACATGATGCAAAGCATCGGGGAGGTGAGCATACTTCATACGAGCGTGGCATTGAGACACAGTTTCCCAATTTTCTTTGAGCCACAGAGTTTAATTAATTTGAAAAAGCTCTCCAGTGACACCCTTATCTCTCAAAGTTACTATAACCTCAAATTATGTCTGCTTTTTTTTCTTTTCTTTTCTTTTTTTTTTTTCAGTCAAGAATTGCGCACCTTTAGGGCTGGAGTGCCAGTTAAAACTTTACGATTTCTAAAAAGCTTTCTTACAGCAGGCAAAGGTTTAAGAGCTGTCTTAAAAGAGCTGCTGAAAAAGGGTAGGATCAAAAAACAAAATGAGTTCCAGTAACTGCCTGGCACACAGACAATCTTCACTTTAAAGCACCTACTTATTTTTCGAGCAGAACAGGGAATGGAAAAGAACGAGGAAAAGGTAATATTTGCCCTCAAAGCTGAAGTTATTTCTTAAAATGACACATAGCACTAATAAGAAAAGGAACCGAGGATAGAGGATCGTTGCCTGGAAGAAAACACCTGGTGATCGTCACCTGCTTTTGAGACAACAAGCTCAGAACAGGGAGGTGGCTGCTGCTGCAGCCGCCTTGCTTGGCGATGTACGTGAACAAGGACTTGGGGTATGAGGGCTGCAGAGAAGCTTTATGACTACCTGCACTCCTCCGGCTGTTTAAGCAGAGATATATATCCATTATTGCACTGGGTACATCATCAACTACAATATAGTAATAGTCGACACTTGGTCATTTATGCTGGAAGTCAAGAATTTGTTGCACGCAGCCAAGTTCTGTTGAGCCGGCAGATCTCTCTCAACTCCCGGGGTGTATGTTCATGACCATTAAGTTATTGACAAAACATAAACAAAAGCTCACAAGCAAGTACGAAGGATGAAGTTGTACTCTCCAAATGCCAGAAAAGGATTGACAATATGGACAAGTCAACGATGTAACCTGCATGCTGAAAGTTTACCAAATTAGCGGGGAAATAGCTCGTTGTCATTTTGGCTATCACACTTGACTTCTTCCCACTTTTGCTCTTTGATGCACTTCACTATTATTTGCACTTTTATAACTATATAGTTTCCCTCTTGAGTCATACGTAAGATCAGTCTTTCTTGCCTCGTTTTAAGGACCCCTTCTTAAAAATAACATTTTTTTGGCAATGGGTTAAACACAAACTTGTGAGACCAAAATTGTCTGGAGGGGGGGAAAAAAGCACATTGCAGTGCTAAGCATTACAATAAATTTACCAAAAAACTTTCAAGTACCTCATCCATTTCCTGAAAAGACCACGTTGCTCATTAACCTTCCACCATCAGCTAAAAGGCAATTCTTTCTGGCCCGGTCAGAGAAACCGGGATCAATCATCAACCTTCCAGCAACCAGCTGCTTGTATTGACAAGATCAACCTGGGGAGAAAATCCACCAACTCTACACGAGTGACTTTAGAGTAATCCAATGGGGTGTGGTTCCGCTTTTTGTTACCAGCGCATAGTAGTGGGAACAAGGACACACCAAAACCCTGAAGAGGAAATTTGCTACTGAGCGATCAGCAGCCAGCTTTCTACTCCAGTCTTGTCCAAGGCAGCGTGTGTCGGTCCTAGTAAAGCACAATTAAGCAGTCGTTTTATTTCCCTCAAAATCTTAGAATCAACGTTGTTGATAATGTTTAAGAAGTGTATTACAGACTTCATTTCTGACTATTTCAAATGAGGCGTATTAGCACTTCAAATGATAAGCACCTCTAAGTTTTAATCCAACATTTTGTTTGAAAAACAACACGCAGCAGAGCGCCTATAATGCAGTACACTCAATGCATTAGTGCTCTTTGGCCAAGACGAGAATATTTTATTTCAGAGAAAATGAGTTTTTTTTAGCTAGTTAACATTAGAAGTAACAGAAAACAGTTGTAAAGTCCAAGTTCTTATAAAAACATACCCACTTCAGGAAGAAAAAAAAAGAGGCATTCAGAAAGCGTAGCCTCCCACAGAATTTATCATTTTTGGAGATTAATTTCCTGCAAAATCCCAGTATTCATTTTTCCAGAAAACTACTTCTAAAATGATCCTTATATCTGAAATGGATGGGCTTGAGGCATGGCGAAGAACCAAAGCTGTTCTTTAAGTCCCTGCTATCGCAAAGTGAAGCGCAAGACGAGGTGACGCACCGCGCTGCGCGCTATCTGCCGGCAGCACGCTTTGATAGGCGGAGATAACACGCCACGCAGAGCATTAGTCTACAAAAAAAAAAAAAAAAAAAACCCTATGAAGTCACCCTCCAACTAAAACCGCACAAAAATGGAAGTAACATGGAAGAAATAAATTCCTTGAAACTCAGGAGCGGCACCCGAGTGTAGTCAGCTTGCAGTTCCTTCCACCGGGCTGCAGCTGAGAAGTGTTGCCCCGTGGGCCAAGATGCAGGCTACATACCAAAACCCCAAGCAATCTTCCCTCCTCCTGCCCCTACCCTTCACTTTCAGGATCATTAACCCTAACACAACACAGGAGTGGCATCAAACTTGTATGAAGTGCACCCTGTTCTCTGCATTGCAATAAGCATTGGATGATTCTGAAGTCTTCCTCCAAATTGGGAGCCAACTTCTCTGTGTTCTTTCAGAAGAGGGGATTATGGAACTACACTTGTAGGATCAACAGTGCTTTACCAGAACAAGCTTTTATCTGTACAGGGACAAGGTCATGTCAACAATTTAAATTTTGTCTGAAAACTTGAGCCATAAAGAGCCACATGGGCCAGCCTCGCTTTGAGGCAATATTTGTTTTATTAACTTGAACTGGCTCTTTATTACAGTCAGGCCTCTTGTGGTCCAAAATATCAGACCAGAAATATATTTATAAGCATTTTAGAAATAGAATGAAAGACTCAAAGTTGAGGAACCAAAACCAGGAATTAAATCTACTGGAAGGTGCCCAACGCCGGTCCGGATTTGAAGCAAGCTCAAGGCAAAAGCTCCTCTCAAGCTATACAGACAGGAACCCTCTTAGAGTAAAGTAAGCTGCATTCACAGAGCAGTTTCTTCTCTGGAAGTCAGCTGATTGTATTGCAAACAATTTCAAGTCTCAAAAAGCGACTTGCCCCACTCATCACCTTCCCCCTTTTCTTGTAAATTAATTATTTTAGCGCATTATCAGATTAATATCAGAAAGGAGCACGCATATGCAGTAGGGAATCTTCTCCATTCAAAGCAGCACGGTAAGTTGGTTGCAATTAAGTGAAAGCACAGCCTCACTGTACATCACCTCTCCACAGAGCACCCTGTAAAACCCTGTACCTTGTATCAGCAGAAGGATCAGTCGAAGTGCCTGCATTTCCTTCTGAACCTGACTCCCAAGTTGTACTAGTAGAGATGTTTCTTCTGAACCGTACCGCATTTAGCCTTTATTTCACACCCTGCACATGTAACCGTACTGTTGTCACTTGCGTGTGTGCAATTCTAAGCATAACAGGGGCTTTCGTGGTATGTTCCTATACCACAATTTATATAGCCATACATTAAAAAGCTTACACTGATTGTAACAAGGGCCATAAGCTATGAAGAAAGCATACCACAAGTCCCAAATGAGTACACACAATTTCAGTTCTCAGTTTAAGGCTCAAGCCTGTCTTGCAGCAGCAAGTAACACTGGCTATCAACTGCTTAAGCTGGATGAAAGCTTTTAGATCATATCAAACTCAATTGCAGAGACTAAAAAATAAACAAAATAAAATGCACTGTACTGGGGTATGAAAAACTTTACAGTTTTAATTCTCCTTTCAGTTGACGTCATGCTTTAAGCTAAGGGTCCATCACTCCACCAGTGTGAGAAGAGCACGGTGTGCCCAAACACAGCGGTGTGCTCCAGCATGTTCAGACAGAGCACGAAGCAGAAGGAAGGTGCTGACAGCACGGGCTAAGTCCCAGAGCTCCTGGGACAGAGTCCTGACCGAGTTCCTAACAGTAAAACTGCTTCTGCTAGACCAGGCCATGTAAAGAGTTATGATCTTGCTGATCGAAAGGTTCAAAATGGGACTAATTCCATTTTATAAAACATGCTCAAATGCACGGCATGAGCCACCTTCCTCGCTAAGCAGCATAAATCAGGCAGACGTAAGCCATGCACAAGTTGGCTGAGCAGGACGCAGCTCTTTAGGAACTCGGTCTTCAGGCTGAACAGAAGGAATGGAATGCAAAACTATTCTAGGACTAATGAATTCTGATGTGGATAAGGGGAAAAAAAAACACTGATCCCTCAAAATAGCACCCCTGAGTATAAAAACTTCCCAGACTGTAAAAAAAATAAACCCAGAGCATAAAAGTTTCAAGGAAAAGAAGGAAAATCAGTTGTTTGCCTGAAATGAGACTGAAGTTTGTAGCATCACTAAACAACTGCAATACTGTAGAGATCAACTGCGTAGTTCAGAACTGAGCAGTTTGCAATGGGGTAACTAAGCTCTGCTCTTTGAATTCAAAATAAAATCAAAGTATCAGGACCCAGCTATTTAGCATGACATTAAATTTTTCATATTTGTAACCATATATATAAACACATACCTGCATGTAGTATAACATGTAAGACAAAATATAACAAAAGCCACCCCCCAAAAGGATACGCTGACGATTTGATACACACACGCAATAGACGCTTCACCGTATATTAACTGAAAAAAAACTTTTAAATAAAACATCTCTAAAACGCTCTGCAAAGCAGCGCCTTGCAAAGGCGGGGGTTGTTTGCCCCTCAAGAAGCTGGAGTAAGCTGCTTGCTTCCCCTCTCTGGCTGGAGTCCCAAACCGCGTCACTGCAAGAAGTTTGCTTACTTTAAATAGCGTATCTGGAACAACCGATAGGCCGTTATCTCTGCAAAACATCAGCAATGTGAAGTTGCTGGAGAAAATAACCAAATTTCCAACATCGGCGTGCCGACTTCACTTGAAGCATGTACTTCTAAAGCAGGACTCCCCGCGGAATGCTATTAGACTTGCTAATAGAGTAAGATTAATTACTTCTGGAGTATTACACGTATAGGCATAATGATTTACAGTAACAGAAAAGCAACAGCTCTGACCATGAAGGGCTGTTTGCTTTAAAGAACCGGACAGCATAAGCCCTATGTAACAACTCCAAAGGCTCCTAAATGCGGAGGTGTGTTCTCAACACGTTCAGCAACTGTTTTTTGGGGGGTTCCATTTCAGTTTTCATAGTCTCCCGTTAACAAGAAAACCTTACATTGTGTAAAATGAGAACTGAAATCTTTTTTTAATATTCCGTATTTCTTGCTTGTGCTCTTTATAACATTACACGTTGCAGCTGTATCAACAACGTACACGAAGAAAATCTACTTTCAGGCAAGATCTGAAAGTTTACAAATGTTAGCTACTGTTGATAAAAACTCGGGTTTTAAGCACGCGGAGAGCTGCAGCCCAAGTCCTAGAATGTAAGAACCGAGCAAGTTTTCTCCCTTCAAATGCTTCAAAGCTCTTACGGATCAGTAATCATTATTTCATAACATGCACACACACGCGCACCAAAACCACAGAGAAAGTGTTTAGAGAGTTGTGAAATGTGATAAAAAAAAAAAATGCCTCAAAAAGGCAAAGCATGCAGTTAGAAACCCACCTATTATTACGAGCCCAATAATTTGTTATCGGATCGAAACACTCGTTCAGCAAGACACGGCTCTTATTCGGGACTTCAAGGATCAAAATGTGTAGAAAGCTCCATTATCTATCTACAACTGTTTACCAAGAAAGGCATCTTCGTGGTTTTATAACCCACAAAAATACATAGAGAAATGAATGCTGAACAACTGATATAGAACACTTAATGAGTAACAGCCACCACAATAAAACCTCAATGAAGAACCTGTGACCGCTCTCAGGAGGAGCTGAGCCCTCCTTCCATGTGCGTGACTCTTTTTTTTCACTGCACCACGCAAAGCGAGCGTTTCACCTATCCCACTGTGCGTCCCAAAATACATCAAGAGTCCTACTTCCCCGCACAACATGGGGCTTGACATAAATGCAGGCGATCCGGGCAGCGCGCCAGATGTCAGTAAAAGGGCTGCTTATTAGTCTGCAAGTGCAGTGTACGCGAGTGTTTGCCAGTATTGCTTTGCATGAGAAGATTAAGAGCTGTAAACTTGAACCAGTTTTATAATCTCAAATGACTCGCATGTCAGGAAAAAAAAAAAAAAAAAAAAAGCTTTCATTTGAAAAGTGACAGATGGAAAATTACACCGAAGTTTTTCCCTAAACAGCGCTTCCCAGGTTTAGTTTTTATTCTTTAAAGCAGTTCCCCTCTAAGAGCCAAGCAGCCCCCTGCGGGTCTCACGGGGGTAATTCTGGCTGAAGGGCCCCACGAGTTACCTGGGCTAACCGCACACACCGCCGAGCCATCACCACGAGTTTGCTCAGGACCAAGCCATGCGCCGAGCAGCTCCAAGGACAGACGCTGCCGTCACCGTGGAGGGCCCACTCCGGGTTTGGCCTCCACCCATCGCATCGCGCTTCCCTCCCCCAGTATCTAGCCCGAATTCCCTTTCTGCCGCTTGTGTTCGTTGCCTCTTATCAGTGCGCACCACCTCCAGGAACAGTTTGGCTCCCTGCACCCTCTCATTAGGCGGTTGACGACAGCAGGAACGCTACCTCCTTAGCTGGGTAAGGCCGAGCAAGTCCAGTTCCCTCAGCCTTTCCTTATGCAAGACGTACCCCAGCCTACTAGCCGTCTTGGTGGCCCCTTAACATGCCTGTATGCATCTTGCCTGTATGGTTACAAACTGCGACGAAGGGAAGCTGAGGAGCATTACTGCCACCTGAATAATGCATTTTTACATGTATGGATGAGAAGCGTTATCAAAAGCTGTTTACTGCTCATCTTCTGACAGCCGCTGGAAAACAACCGCTAACTCCTGACAATGGTGTAAACTCAGCTGTAACAAAAGCAGCTCTGTGCTTTCTTAGATTACAAACTTCGGTCTTAAATGTCAGGAACAGAACTACTCTTCAACACACACACAAAAAAAGCCCTAAGAAACTGCACTATTTACTGTTTGTGGTAACTATAACACAGCACTCACAACGATTATGGCATTTGTTTTAACATCAGAACATAACATTTCAGAGAGAAAACGTAATACTTTTTAATTAAATCAAACATTTTCTGCTACAGCGTCATTTGTGATTACAGCACCGGCCAGGTGGGCTCTAAGAATCCGGAGCACAGAACTTGTTCCTCCCCAGGCGCAGGACTTCACATCTTTACTTGCTGAACTTCACGAGGTCCCTGTCCGCCCATTTCTCCAGCCTGCCCAAGTCCCTCTGGATGGCAGCCTGACCCTTCGATGAGTAAGCTGCTCCCCCCAGTTTTGTGTCATCTGCAAATTCACTGAGAGCGCACCCCATCATCCAGATCGTTAACGAAGAGATTGAGCAGGACTGGACCCAGTATCCCTGGGGTACTCCCCTCATTACTGGCTTCCAACTCAGCTCTCCACCACTGCCCATCACTCTGTAGGGCCAGCCACTCAGCCAGTTTTCAGTCCACCTCACTGCTCATCCAGTCCGTATTTGAAGGCTTCTCTATGACCTTATCACAGGCAACAGTGTCAAAGGCCTTTGTGTCCAGGACAACATCACTGTTCCTCCCTTCGTCCATCAGGCTGCTGATTTCACTACAGAAGCTTGCAAGGTTGATGAAGCATTACTTCCTTTGGTGAATCCATGCCAACATGCATGGCCTCCTGATGATTTTCTTTTCCTCCATGTGCCTGGAAACGGTTTCCAGGATGAACTGTTCCATCAGCTTCCTGGGGACTGAGATGAGGTTGACCTGTCTACAGTTCCCCAGGTCTTCCTCTTGCAGTCAGAAGTGATGTTTGCTTTCCTCCAGTCCCCGGGTACTTCTCCCGCTTATTATGGTCAAGCAGAGATTATTGAGTGGCCTCACAATCACATCTGCCAAAACTCACGGGTGCATCCCACCATGGCCAGAATAGCTTGCTCAGCAGATCCTTGCTCTCCAGAAGTCCAGGGTTGTGAGCTTGCTGTGTTCCCTCCTTGCTGCCCTCATGATCTTGAACTCCACCATTCCATGGTCACTGCAGCCAAGGCTGCCTTTAACCTCCCCTGTTGCTGGGAGAAGGCAGTTTAATCATCAATGCATTCCACGAACCTCCTGACATGCTTACACCTTCCTGTGTCATCCCTCCAACAGACACCAGGATGGCTGAACTACCCTAGCAGGACCAGGGCTTGTGAACACGTGGCTGCTCCTACCTGTCTGTGACGGACCTCATCTGCTTGGTCTTCCTGATCAGGAGGCCTGTAACAGACCCCCGCTATAATGCCACCTGCCCTTGCCTTCTCTTTAATCCTAACCCATAAACTCTCCGTTGGCTCACCCATCCCCAGGCAGAGCTCCGTGCACTCCAGCTGCTCATGGACATAGAGGGCAACAGCCCCTCCTCGCGTTCCAGCCTCTGGTTCCTAAGAGCCCGCATCCTACCGCTGCAATACACGGGAGCCATCCCACCACATAGGATGTAAAACTCGTATTTCTTGGACCGTAACAGACATTTTTATAGTTTCTCAGAAAATGTAAGGCCAGCCTGGTGCAGATCTAAACTGAGATAAAGGACAGAATTTTTGGGGAAGGTGGAAATAAAGAAAACATTAGATATTCCCAGCTTATTGCTAAAAAAAAAAAAAAAAAAAAAAAAAAAAAAAAAGCTTTTGCTGCAGTTTAAAATACTGGAGATTTCTTGACTTTTGTTATATGACACTTCAGGAGGGATTAAGAAAGTTAAAGCATAGCTACATGTGAAGAAGTTCTTATTTAGTGATAGTTAGTTTACTGAAAAACAGAAGCAAGCCCTATACAAGCAGCTTATTTTGAGTAGTCCACCTGCCTGAGGATGTTTTTAAGGGTACTCTCATGGTGTCAGAATTATAAAGGTCATTGTTTAAGAGATCTGATTGTTTGCTTTTACTCAGTTTCCAAAGAAACGCTCCAAATTTACTTGCTCCAAAAAAATGAAAATAATTTAATCAAGTTAAGTAACAGCTTGACAAGCACATCACATACCTCCAGTTCTGTGTAATACGATACTATTTTGCATATGCAGTGCTCCAGGGCACTACAGTAATGAAAATAGCATTTATCAAACTGTAAGTCATTATTTTAATTATACTACATCAAAATACTAAAGCAAGAATGTATTTAATTTTATCAGTGGGAAGTTAAGAACAAGGTTTTCTGCACAAGGTTATTATTCTTCTGTTGTAGGTCAAGCTGGAAGAACCAGCAAGTTGAAGTTGTTTGAACTTCTGATATTTAATAAAAAAAAACACACACAACTTGCTCAGATTTTTTTGGCGAAGGTATTTAAGGTTTATATTTTCTATTCCAATTGTTGCCCAAGGCAATATTTATTTTTAACAGGTAAGAAAACTCATTCATCCTCTTCCTGCAAATACTCAAGTTTACGAAGTTTCAGGGCTGCCATGATCTGTATCGGGAAATCTAAATCAAAGGCAGAAGGGAAAGTAAGTAACATATTTGGCATGCCTGGGTAACCCTGTGTAAGTCTTGTCAAATTACCATCTCTTCAAACCAATCAATCTGTGTCTGCTCAATGTATTCAGCTGAAGTTTGGAAATAAGTTATTGATATTCCCTAATTAGTAAGCACGACCATAAATTAAGACTTATAATTAGGGTTACATGAAGACACCCAAAACAGCCCCCTTCCCCAATTGCCTGACAACCACAAGCCGTTGTTCATCTTGGAGAGCCATGGTATTTCCTACTCCTCTCCATCCTTACACCACCAGAGCAGAGAGCTGAATCGGGACTACAGGTAAGCAAAAAGCCCCCAGAACTGGCTGAACAGCCAGGCTGCGATGCAGCAGGACAAAGACCCAGGTGCATTCATTCTGAATCCACAAGGATGCAAGTGCTGCTTTGTGCACGGGCATTCAGCTATGCCTTAAAGTTCACTTGGAAAGCACTCCAACAGAAGTTTTGAGGCCCTGTGTTTAAAACTGTATTTATGTGTTTTGTGCAATGAGTCAAATACAGACGTAGCATCTCGTATGAAAGAAAAACTAAACTGAAACCCTGTATTTGCATGCATGAAGCTTGGCAAGTAATTTCATCTGATGATACTGTGCCTTATAATTGGACAAATGGTTGGTTAGCTGGCGATATCTTAAACAGCTGTATACTTTTTCAAAAAGTTCAGAGGTATCTTGCAGTTTTACGACAATCTGTAATCATAACCTTCCTCTGTCAGATGGAGGAAAAAAACACCCAAGAGATTGATGTGTTTATTGTTTCGTAATAGCCAAATACTAGATGCCATAAGAGCTAATTATCAATCTTGGCAATCACAGAACTCAAATACAGGCTATATTCAGTCTGAAGTAAGAAGTCATTTACCAGCTCAATGCCATGGATTAGTGAGTTCTTAGAATGCAATAAAGATTATATATGCTTACTCCAGAGTGAACTTTCAGTTGAGCTCAGTGTATACAGACCTCATTCACGTTCAGTTACAGGAAAAATTCAGCCCGGTCTGTAACTAGATGTAACATGCTCCAATTCAAGTTCTCATGCTGGCTCTCAAATCAGCTGTTGAACACACTACCTTCTCACCCCCTGCCACTTTTAATGATGCATTTCCTTACAAAATATCAATTATGTTTAGAGCTCAGGGAAGTTGTACACCACTTTTTTTTTCCCCCCCATTTAGAACTGATGTGGGGGAAGGATGACATTTAATACCACATGCTGCAACAACACAGAGCTTTCCCAGGCTACGTTACAAAACAAGAGGCTGCATGACCTGCTCAAGGTTACAGCATGACTCCATTGCTCACTCCGAATTAAAAACTGGTATCCTCCTGACTCCTCCTGTATTTTCACTAATAAAATAACACCACTACTGAACACTTACACAGTTCCTTTCATCGCAGGATGTCAAAGGTCTTTATAAATATTAATTAAGCATTGCAGCAACACTAAGAAGTATGTAAAACTTAATTCTGCACATGAGTAAACCCAAGCAAAGAATAAATAACCTACATTCAAAGTCATAGGACAAGTCAGCAGTATGGATAATAAACAGCTCTTGCCATTAAGAAACACTCCATTAGAAGCAGGGACACAATTAATACTCCAACTGTGATGTGAACAGTACAGGCTTTGGTAGAAAAGGTGAATTTTGGAAAGTATATTGGTAGTTAGTGTTTTTAAAGAAATTACATGAAAAACTATGTAATTCATGTTTCAGCTCACTACCACTTTCAAAAAAAAAGAAAAAAAAGAAAAAGAAGTACTTAGAAGTACGGCTAAACTCAAGAGCAAACACTGCAGAGACGCGTCCAAATGCTCCTGGAACCCGAGAGGGAGCAACTTTTTAGGCTGTAGCCACAGAAGCTGTACGTGAAAATGGGCAGTATCTGCTCTCTGGACAAACACATCTACTACAGACGAAGTCATCAACTCTCCAATTCTGGAACGACACAGATACATGATCCTTTCATCACAACGCAGCATCCGCAAATTAACATTTTGGTTCTTATGATCAGTCAAAACCATTTTTTTTTAGTGTGTTTAACTGGTTTGCATTAGACTTTTGTTACGTACACGAAGCTGCTGATCCCTACCTTTTATCTAGTACTATTTATAAAGGATTTCCCATGCAAAACGTGTCGCGTTGCAGCATATTCTCATACTTTTAGAAGACACTCCAAAGGTCAGGGAGGACCATATGTACATGAAAGAAAGAGAACTGTATTCTTACAAATAATGGTTGTACCTAATGTCATCAAGATTCGACTTTAGAACATAGCAATGAAGTCAGGTCTTAGCATGCTAGTACAAGGGAGTACAGTAACTATTGTACCATTAAGAAAACTATTTTATAAGGCTAGCATTCAGTATTTGTTGTTTATAGGTTAATTACAGATGATGAAAAACTAAAATCCAGTGTAACAGCTTTGCTAAATTTTAAGCTAGGTGTTTCGCAACAAAAAAGCTTAAATTCATTTGCCGCTTTAAGTGTATAATTAAAGCAGACTGTCCTGTTAGACACAATTTTGGTATGCATTTTAAGATACACGCTTCAGAATATACAAACTAACAAACTTCCTCCCTCCCTTCTTTTGTTTGTACCTGAAGATTTAAAAGCTGATGAAAGCCACCTTGATAAACGAAATTCATCAGCTGTCTCCTTCAACCAGCTTTTTAGAAGCAAATGCACCCAACCGTTCGTACCGTGGCATCAAATCTGCAAGAGGTATAGGTGGCACGGAAGTGAGCCATTTTGTTAATGCACCGTGCTCTCTTTTCTGCAGCTTGCACCTGCAGTTAAGGCAGGCAAGAATTGGATCTCATTAACGCCTCAGTAAGGATGAGAGGCTGCTCAAGAAACGAGGTAAATCACAAGTGCAGTAAGTGCTCTCCTTGATGCATTGCTACAGACATTCTGAAGGCCAAAACGTGAGAGGCATTGACTAAAATCACACTTATGGTCACAAAATGTAAGTTAAAAAACCAAACAAACATGCTTTTCATTTATTAACTATGAAAACCGACATGCTTTCAATCAGTAAGAAAAAGTGGGCTCTGCATCTTGCTTGTAATCAGTAGATATGCTAGACTTGATATCTACTTGTAAAGCAGCAAGATTTAAATGGGGCACCGAAAAACACTGTTCAACTTGTAGGGAACCCTGGAATGCGTGAAGCACGTGGATTTTTACAAAGCCTGGTACGGAAGTGTTTGTTTGCCAGATGCGTGCTTCTCACCCTTCTTACTGCAACCAGCTGGCCACTCTTTTCATTAGTCACTTTCCATTCAAAAGTGGCACTGATAAATTATTATTCAAAATATCACAACTCATTATTTCACATCATGACTCATACGACTCATTAAGATGTAAGCTGAAATTATTCATTGGCTCGCAGAACGAAAACTAGACAATTCTAAAGAAACTGTGTGTAGGAAACAGGAAGAGCACACAAACACCAGCGCAGTACAAATGCAAGACATGACTTGTTTTGAAGTACAGGAAACTAATAATCCTTCCACGTGAAGTTACTTAAGCAGCCAAAAAATTCAAAGCTTCTTCAAACTTGTCTTCTCATATAATCATATGACTTTTGAGGACTTAAAGATGCGATCGTTTTAATCTGGCATTGCAAGAAAATGATCGTCTAACATTTCAAAACAGCAAGAGAACCAAATACCCTCACCAAGGCGTGCTGTGTCTACAAATGCTGGGAAAACAAGGACAAGCGTCACAAAATAGCAAGTAGAAGTTGCACTGCCATATGCTTTTAGGAAAGCATACAGCATTTTGAAGATTTAAAGTTGCTGTTTTTGAAGAACAAATAATTGTAGAATGCTTGATGAAGATCAGGAGTCCAACTGACATTAGCCACGTACCCTTCCTTCCTCACAAAGACCAAATTCTTCATGAACAACTAATTCTAAAGGCCAACAGCAAGCTTCTAAGCACAAGGTCACAGGTCTCTGTATTATGATGCCACTGAATATCTACCAACAAAGATTCTGTCTGTTTTAGGAATCTTCTAGGAAAACATTTATTTTACTCCTCATAAATCTAAGTTAAAAAAAAAAACACTTCATATAGCTTATTAAAAAAAAACAACCTCTACATATAGCAATGGAAAAACCTCACTTGTCTACAAGCATGATGTATTAGCACGCAATGCCTGAACAGAAGTGCACAAGCACCTCCCTATTCCCAAGTTTGCAATATCTCAACCTTTTAATTCCTGATTTCTCCTTATGACTTTAGGGCATGATTGCATTACTGCCTTAGTACTGAAAAACAATCTTTAGTTTTTAAAAAAGTACCATTTAAAGATTTTGAACTTTTTTTTTTTGCAAGCTACGTTTGGAAGGCTACAGAGAGCTGGGCATTCCCCATAGGAAGCATTATCAGAAAGGATATTGGAAGTCAAGAGCTTTTTAAGGTCACAGAAAACTGCAACTGTATAAATACATTTCAACTTATCCTTGGTCTTTTTTTTTTTTTTTTTTTTTTTTTTTTTTAAGGGACGGCACCATGGCTAACACTAGAAATACTGCTGTCTACTCAATTGGTTTTTGCTTAAAAAAGAAAAAATAAAATCAAGTTCCTGGAATCCATGCAACAAGACCATCAGAAATAGCAGCCACTGCACTACAGTAAAGCACAGTCATCCTAAATCATACACCTGCCCAATTTAAACAGGAAAATATAAGCCTTTCCTAAACACAGTAGTACTTCTTACCTGTAACCTGTACAAATGACCAGAAAACTGAGACCTGTTTAGTGACAACTTGCAAAAATGTGTTTCTTCCTCATACAAAAGGAACAGCAAAACGTGGAAAACAGCATTCTGCAGGCCATATAATCACACCTGTTCAACACAGGTATGGAAAATTAACTAGCCACAACAGCTATGAGGTAGAAACAAAAGAAACTCTATAAAATAATACATGATTAGGCAGAGAACATACATATGTTCTCTTATGTTCAATAATCTGACAATCAGTTTTTGATCGTCTGTTTTTATGGTCTCAATACTGTAGGCCATTCCTGAGCTGCAGTTTAAAAAAGTTACCCAGATTTCATGCCTTCTGGAAATAAAGCACAGATTAAACCACCTAGTCTAGACATGAAACTCTTATTAATTGCTGAGTAAACAATCATTTCCTTATTTCTTAAGCAAAGACTGTACAAAGTTTAAGCGAAAAGCATTCGCCATATCCTCAGGCATTTCTTTAAACTAAGGGCAGTCTCCCACCAGGGAAAGAATTTCTTTTAGCCAAGCTGTTTTTCCAGTGAAGTCGATGTCTGTCCAATCTCAGCAGTCACTCACCTGAGAATTGCTACTATTTGTACTGAGTGCGGAGGACAAGCTTTCTGAAGTCTTGACTGCGGATTATCATTCCCTGGATCTCTTTCCAACAACGATAATTTGCAGCTTAAACGATGTTGCTGCTTAAGTCGTTCACAGATACATTACCAGATCCATTTCTAAATTCAACCCCATTTCTATCTGTTGCTTTCCAACCCAGTGGTTTAAAATAACTTAGAAATTTTCAGTATTAGTAAAAATCTAATCTGAAGACTAGATGCGCCTTTCACTTGAAAATCCAATGGCTCTTCAAGTTTCTCTCTTTAAAAGGAAATATTTTAAAATTAACTATACATTGCTATCAAAGAAGAATCGTCTCTTGTAAACTAAGTCAGATCTGTAATACTTGCATTCCAGAGAGCTTATGATCATTGACAGCTCAGATCAGAAAGTTGTTTCAACACACAAGAATTCCATGACAGGAACTTGCAATCCCCATACAACCTGGCTACGGTTTGTCTCCCAGGCATGCACCACTCCTTTTGCTGCTACAGAAAAGGGAAGCAAACTGTAAAAGAGAAGGTAATACAAAAAAAATAATCTAAGGTGGGGAAGCCACTGATGTTTTTACTTTGGAGCAGCGAAAAACCATGTGCTCTTTTGTACATCAGTGCTAACAAGAGAAGACAGCTAGATCAAAACCATTTAAGGCATTCAGTGTACATGTTCACAGAACACTTCTGCATGTTTGCAGCTACAAAACAATTTCTACCTCTGCAGACAGTAAATCTGAAGGCTCCTCCCATCTTTAATTAATAGCTACATCTTTCTATCTACCACTGATTAATTTTGTGAAAATGAAGAACAGAGAAGGTTGAGTTTTGTCTTGTTTTTAAATACTACGGCAAAACATTGTAAAATATGTGGCAAGAAGGTAAGATATTCACAGTTCCGCAAAAACTGCACTTCTAACCTATTTAGTTAAACCATCTCTCTATCCTCTTTAAGAAAGGTGGCTCTGCATAAAGACAGGTCAACTCTGCGCTGCTATATAAAGTTGAAGGTTAAAATGCATAAGCTGGTGTGGGAGACTATTTCCTGCTGAAGGAAAAGCCCTTTAAACACTAGAACCTCCAATCTAATTTGTCAGCTTATGGCTGCTTCCACGCACACTGCCAGTGCAAAGCTCCTAACTTTCTACAAAGCCACTGCATTGAGAAAACAGACTATGCTACTTAGCAAAAAGGATAGCCTGGCCTTATAGGAAAAGTGACAGGCAATTCCCTTGCATAAACATCTGAAATTTCCAATTCCAGGTGAAGGATCTTCTGCTTTCATCAAGACCATCTGCTATTCTGGAAGTGCCAGTTGGACTTATTGCTGTCAGCGTGCAATTTGTATGTGGCTGAGTGAAGTGGGAAAGTGTATGAGTAAGCGCTAACTTGTTCAAATGCTCTTTATTAAGAGTATAAAAAAATATACCGGGCACCATTGGAAATAACATCCTTAGTTAAAAAGGCCTCTGATAAGCTTGCTAATGTGTTCTTTAAAAAAAAAATAAAAATAAAAATTAAAGAGAATTTGAACCTGCCACTGAAGTTATGTCTACCAGTTTGAATCAGGGTCCAGACAGCTCAGAACGAAGCAGGCTCAGCTGGGTCTGTCGCCGTCACAAGGCTCCAGTCCGTAACACATTTTCGGGCAGCACTCAGCCACTCAGCAGTACACAGTTATGGTACTGCTGGGAGACCTACTGGGAAGAACTATACAGTTTAATTACACCATATTGCCAGTTGTAACAGGGTGAATAAAGCAAGAACTGCCACAACAGCGTTGATTTCAAACACTGCCCAGGCTTGGGCAAGGAACCTGACAGACATCCAGTTTAAATATCTTCTGAAGCCGCAGCCGAAGGGAACAGGGACTTGTAAAGGCTCAAACAGATGAAACCGAAAGGGAAACCAGTGCAGCAAGCATTTCTATCTGGCTCAGTCAGTGAGGTGCATAAAAGAAGAGCAAGTTAGAAAGACGAGGTAGATCACTAGTACTGATTACTTACAGCAATTTTTGTAACTACCAACGAAGAGTTTTAGATGTAGCAGTGACAGTTCTGTTCTGTTCTGACAGTGACCGTTCTGTTCTGAACGGTCAGATACAGCCACACCGTGCTGCTGGGGGAAGGGGGAAGGAACACAGAGGGCTCCAGCTTCAGCCCTCACAAGCATCAAATTCTTTTAAGCTTGCAGTACCTGGGTTTCTTTTTAGAACCATTTAACATTTTTGTTATTTTGCACACACAAAAAACACCTTACACCCAGGTAAACGCTGGGGAGGGGGTGCCAACAGGGTGTTTTTTGGTTCTTCTTGGTTGCTTTGGTTTTGTTTCCTCAGCTAAGCACCACGTTAGTAATTTAGGAAAACATTCTTATTACGCATTTGCGTAGGGCCAGTTTGCAAGAAAAGGTTTGTACACACAGAATGCACCTGAGGAAAAAAAAAAAAAAAAAAAAGTTCTATTTTGCCTCTGCAGCTCAGGACTAACAAAACACTGCATGGAAAGTAAAAGTCCCTTTAACTGTCAAAATGGATTTGCTGATCCTTGCCAGGATTTTTAACGGTACAGAAAAACAAACTGTAGTGGTGGTGTTCATTTTATAAGAATGTTTTAGATCAAAATCCCCTACCTAAAGGAAACACCTCAAACTGTGTCCGTTCAATAAAAGCTATTCAAAGCTAAGTTTTTACTCCAGGAAGGAAGGATCAGTCAGTGAACCTACAGAAGTTCTCTCTTTTTCTTTAAGTTTCACATGAAAGCCTTTCATACTTCATTGAAGGATAACAATATTTAAAACCTCATTAAAAACTTTGAGTGTTAAATATAGAACATGAATTTAATGAGTAACTCAGAAAGACTGTCTCTGAACTACATTTTCACTTCTACTTTAAAACATCAAAGCAAATCATCTACTTTTCAGGTTTTCTTCTGTTTTTAATATTAAGATTTCTCAAGGTAGTATGCAGAGCAGCTTTTAAGCCCTGAATTCCTGTACCCTCAGCAGAAATCCTGTCTGGCCTCAAGACCCTGCGCTGTGATTTGTTATCATTTATGACCCAGTTACATTAACCATGCTCCTTGGTACACGTGGTAACCTACAACACGCAACAGGACTTCTAGCATTTGAGATTTTGAGAAGGGTGAAGTACACTATTCTATCTTTTTTCCCACATTATGATTTTAGTTAAATCAGCTGTGTTCCCCTAAAGCATTAGGAAAAAGAGCATTTTTTCTATTCACAATTCAATACAGCTGTGCACAACTGGCTTGAGCCCCAGGCCACAAGCCAGGAACTTCCGAGTTCAAGTCTGGCTCTGCCACTGACTTGCTGTGTGGCCTTCAGAGAGCCTCTAGATTTCTCTGCTGCTCCTCTGCCATCGGTATGCTTACCTTACAGAATGGCATTTGCTTTGTTTGTGAACATCCAAACATGAATCAATCAGCTTTGAGAGAATTTCTCACTATGGCTTTAGTTGGTAAGGCCCATTAAGAAGTCTCTGCATGCCAGCAGACTTTAAATGCATTAACTGCCAACATACACAAACACTACATGTACCACATGTATGTACAGATAGACTTAAGATACACCTACATAAATATCAAAAGAAACAAATAGTAAAATGATAAAGTCATTATAACATAATCAATTCAAAATGTTAGGAACAAAAAAGCAGGAGAAAATAAAATCAAGTTACCTGCCATAAAAGCAGATCAAACTTACAATGCAGAACAACCTATGACCTTGTTCTTATTAACCTACTGAGCTGGTGATGAAATCTGTTTTTTAAGAGCTTATATTAAATGTACACAGCATGCAATGCTTCAGCTCAAGCAATTACAACGACTAATATTTTAGAATATTACTTTAACAACATATAAAGCAGCCTGGGAATGTGCAGTACAAAAAAAGGATTTAAGCATTTAAGCTTAACCGAATTACCTAGTACCAACTGAACTACCATTTAAAAGATGATCTTTCTTCAAAAAAGATCACGGGAAGTTGCAGAAACTTAAGCTTACAATACCTGCATGTCTGCTGCACAAGTTTCAGTTCACATTATCTGATGAAGCAGAATGCCATGGAGACCGACACCCGCTAGCCTCAGCTTTTCCTGAACTGCAACAAACCAGTCTCGCAAATACAACTGATCACCTTTAAAACAGTATACACTGCTTTTAAATCCACACCCTAGAAGAAAACTTGTCCCCAAAACCCTGTCAAGACAGGCTGACTTCCCAAAAGCTGGCCAGCTCAGCTATTCATGGCCTCACCATGGAGAGAGCATGCTTAGACTAAGAACGACGCATCTCAGTCTTACGGTACATTAAGCCGCCAACGCAAGTCTTAGCCTTCAGTTTAAATCCTAGGATTTAGTTTATCCTCCACCTACTATCTCCTTCTGCATCTTGTTTTACCTAAAATCTGGTAAAAACACACTTCCTACAGTTTTTCTGTATCGGGACACAGAACTTATTTGTGGAGAATGGTAAATTTAAAGCATAACCGTCTCCCAATTAATTCCACAGTAGCATAAATTAATTCAGAATACTGTGTTATTTTGGGATAAAAACAGTCAACAAGGACCGCATCAGATACAACTGTTCCACAATTGCTCCCATGCAAAGAGGAGGAGGATGAATGCAAATTCAGATAGTGTGTGCACAAGGACTAAACTGGTTTAAGCTGCAGAGTATTACCTGCATCCAGGACTTACAATTCTCCCATTCCAGGTTATTTACTACTATTTTCCTGCTACAACGTAAAGGTTTTCAAAAGATATTTGCTGATTAAACCCTGGAAAGTTAGAGAAATACCATCATGAAAACGTATAGCAACTATTATGAAGATTAGATCCTTACCCAGGTGAGATTTTGTTTTCAGCTCCCTACATCACACTACCATCGGTGTATTTCCATCAGATGAAGCAATCGTGAATACAGCAGCAAGGCGACTATACTGGTTAGCAAGCATTGTTGCCAGGGTAATCGAGATCTGCTCTGAATAGGATTACATGACACAGGTAAAAACAAAAAACAAAAATAACCCTAATGCTTTATTCACGTTCTCTCTCTGCATCACTTAGTCTGGTTCAGACGTATCAAACTGAGATAATGTGAACAGTACCTGAATAGGAATGAAAAATGTACTTGACTTTGTAACACAAATATATTTGATTTACAATTACCATTAATATTACTATAGCTGACTTCTGAAGCACCAGCTGGAGCCTTCTATTACAGTAGCTTTAAAAAAGCTTTTGGGGTTTTACTTCAGGTTAACCAACTATCCTTACAAGCAGCTTGAACTTGGTCAACGTTTAGATTGCAACCACTGCACGTGAACTTGTGATCATACCCACAAAGGAAAAAAAGAACTAGATATGACATGTGTAACCTAAACAGGATATCCCCTATTTTCTTACAGTGTTGTTTTTTAACCAGTTTAAAATTGTTAGTATTTACCATAAAAGCTCTTTTGAATGAGGCAGTTGGGTAATAACACTAACGGCACCCAAGTAAAGGCAAGGAAGCATTTATTTAAATAGCATGGACTAAAATACCAATTAATTTTTTTTAAAGAATTTATATGGAGATCAAACCATATAATGACTATTCTCTGCTTCACAGGATGATCAGTTCTTGAAGCAAAAAAACATATATGCAAGTTAGGAAAGGAGGTTAGCCAAGTTTTGGTTCCTTCTGCCTACAGAAGTATCCGCTTTGTATCCTTTCCCATTTTTACTGACCTCAAACTCTCTCCACTAAGAGGCAGAATAGGCTGGAAAGAATCCAGCACAGGTAACCGGGTTAGAATTTCCACACATTAAAATAGCGAAATTCACCTGTATGGTGTGATTAAATCAATTATTATTCCTCTGAACTGACCAGCAGAAGATTGATCGCAGCCAGAGTGTGTATTTAGTTGGCACAGTGACATCGGTCTCACTTTCGTTGATGAAGTTCTCAGTAGTAGTTCTTCCTCTTGCCAAAGAAAGCTCTTTTGCAGACAAGTATGTCTAGAGTATCAACTCAGAATTAGTCGTGTTTTAAATCGGACCCCCAATCGACAATTATGCAAGTGGAATTATATACAAATAAAAAATAAAAATGCTAACTAAAGAGTTTCAACAAAAACACTACTGTGGCTACACTTGAATTCTAATGTTAAGCTGCAATGTCATTTACTAGATGCAGTAAAATTTAAACCAGAAATAAAGCAGAGGAATCACGGAAGATCCATTTTAAGGAAGTTTTAAGTGACAGAGGACCCTGCAGCCTGGAGAACAGGATGGCTCAGGCATAATCATGTTCTCAAATACAGCCTGAATTATGATGACAACACATCTGTGTGTATTTGCCACAGAGCACACGTGAAATGGGACAACTGAGCTGAACTTTAATTAATGCTTAAGTAGCATTAGCAGAATACACACGCAACCTTTCCTGGCTTTATATAGGTCAACTAGCCCCCCAAAAACTTGGTATCTGTGAAGGCTACTGTGTGTACATACCTAAACAACTACATTCCAGCAGTCTCACTGCAGCTGAAGTCATGCATATGTTCATATACGTGGTGATTGTGGCAAACAGCTACTCTGAAGTTGCAGACGGACAGTAGCTTATGACTGTGCTGTGCTAACAAATGCTGTGCTTAAAGAAAAAATAATGAGAATGCTAGAAGTGGTTCTTCCATTGTTCTGTTTAAAAAAAATACTTCTCCAATTCATAAATGGAGACAGTGTTCTGCTCAAGTTCAATTTGGTTTTTCGATTCAGCTGTTATATACGTATCGTTACTTTATAAAGCCCCAACTCTGTGTTTACTAAGAACATACCCTTCACTTATTTCATAATTAAAGCATGCGCGATTAAGTTTTGTGTACTCTTAAGGAATTTAAAGAATGGACACTTTCAATTAAAAATATTCATGCCTTTCTGCTTTTTAGTTCCTGAAGTAACTCTCCTGTTCAAAGCCCACCCAACTATGATGGAGCTCAGTGTCAAAATAATTGTTTTCTGGCACAATTTACAGTTGCTTATTCATTCTCAGGATATTTATGTACCTATGAAAATAATAAAACTTCCGCTTTTTTGCATTTGCTAGACCACTTTCTTCTATTATGTTTTACTTGTCTTACTTGAAATACCTCAAAATTTATTGACCTCCCCTACTGTTCAAAATGCTCTGAAGTTAAGGTCTTGTGAATGTCCCATCCTAAAAGGAGTGACAGTCTCCTGATGGCATGTAATAAAATAGGGCTGTGTCTTGATAGTTTCTTTTGGTTTTGTTGTTGTAGCAAGTTCCAAACCTAGATTTCACCACTAAATCCCATTTGACATAAATTTGAATCGATACACGTTTTGTACTTTGCCTTTTTCTTTTCTTTTTTTACACCTATTGGTATCTAAGTACTTTTATATCATTTTCTTTGCCTGACATACAAATGTCCATTTAATTAAATCATTTAATTAAATTCAGACACAAGTGGTAGCACAGAGAGAAACAGTACTCAGCTATCATGCTTGTTACCTGCTGTCTTCAACAAGACCCCCCTCCACATTTTCTCTCCAGGGGTATCAGCGTACATTTTCCCATGCTACGCTTAACCCTTGGATTTTGATCTGTTTTGCCTTTACGTATCACCTGTTTTATTAATGCTTCTTCTCCTGGGTACCTGAAATAACTCCAGGGTTCGTTTATCGGTTTATGTTTTTATGTTTTCCCACATGGCTAAACTGGCTAATTAAAAGTAGTTCTGGAACTAAAACATTTTAGAAAGAAAATCAAGGTTTGTCTTTAAGCTTACCCATATTACTGTATCAAAATATCACTTAGCCTGTTCTTAGACATTACATTTCTGAAATGATTACAATTTTAAGTACATCATTATAGCAGCACCAGAGCATTTCAGCCCTGAACTATAACCCCAGCATGTGCTATACAAACAGACAGAAAACCATCCCTTAAATCGACAATTATCCATAAAGCTTTAGGAACTCACATCAAAAGCATGTGGGTGGCACTACATATAAAAAAATAACTGGGTTTACATATATGCCTGCTGCTCCAAAATATGTATGCTCTGTCTCTACAAAAAATAAACTTGGGTTAGCAGCATATGTACAACGGAGGAAGAATTTAAGCAGTGCAAAGTGCTGGATGTACAGCTCTGGAGTTGGAATTCACCACAGAGAGAAAGGCACCATTTCTCTTGTGTCCTTCAAAACAGTTATGGCACCACCACTGAAACAAAATGGAAATACTTTCGTTATGTATTATTTTTCATCTCCGCTCTATTACCGCGTTGCCCTTGATGTTGAAATGGCCAAAAAGCATTCTCTTGACACCTAACTTCGGATAGTTTGTTTGAAACAGATTTGAAATATGACATATGTAGTCATACCAGAAAAATTCCAGTGTTACATTAGCAACTAAATCTTCTCTTTCTTGAAATAAATACTGAACTTGCCTTGCTTTGAGAATCAATAAATCTTCATATTCAACTAAACTGAAGTTTACATCTGTTTATCAAGTTAATTCTACTGCAATAATTATAGCCAAATGTTTAAAGTACAGACATTTAAGATCTAACCAGCAACTTCCAGCAACATTCTTCTTGGTGGAAAGGCATCCCACTTTTGCCCTGCTCTTACACACATCTTCACAAGACTTTCAGGAAGGTTACACTGGAAGAGCCTTCCCTTGGAAATGGTCACGGTACCGAGCCTGAAGTTCAAGGAGCGTTCGGACAATGCTCTCAGACACGTATGGACCCAGGAGTTGGACTCACAGATCCCTGTGGGTCCCTCCTAATTGAGGATGTTCTCTGGTTCTGTGGTTATAGAACTCCAATACCCACACCTGATCCCTGGGTAGAAAACTCCGAAGCACAGCTTTTTAGAGAGGCAAATGTCCTACACATCTTATTTTCCTGCTTCAAATTTTGAGCTGTTCAAATAGGGAAACAGCAAACTGAGCCAGCTCTTCAGAAGGAGGCAGGTTTCTTCTCTATCAATTAAAGAAAAAAGAGAAAAAAAAGAACAAAACATCCCTCAAACTTTATAAAACTGCCAGCTAAAGACGATACCAAGTCAACACCTTCCATCCTCAGCACCAAAAGCAAAGTAGTTCCACAATGACCAGAATTCAAGGTCTGCCTCGAGGTACAAGCCACAACACACTTTTTTGCAGTGGAACTGGGAAAGGTACTGATAAAAATTCTCTAAGTTTCTACATTTGAATGCTTTTTTTTCCTCTAGTAAGTCATTTAGTAATACATAAGAGACAAAAGTCTCAGAAGGTTAAGTTTAGCTGGAACCAGCCAACACAGAGGGTATGATCTTATGAAGTTTCTTTTTTTTTTTTCCCTCCTTACCCAGGAGATAAAAAGGCTAAAAACCCCGCTGAAAGCCAAGCGTACTGATTTTTCAGACACTTGTTTTCCCTTCCCTCCAGGCTCCTGTATACTGAAGCTCAGTGGTAATAAGGCTTTTCTTGTCAATTATTTCTCAAGACTCTCAGATGTAGTGCACAAAACTCCAGGGGCTCTGCTGACTACAGACTTCACTGTAGTTTTCAACCTACTAGAATAGTCTGCCTCGGAAAAGGACTTTCTGATTCCTGCAGATACCAATAACAATCGTCATAGAAACGCAAACAGAAAAAAAAAAAAAACAAAAAAAAACACATGCTTATAAAGCCGCTGTCATCGCTGTAAACCGAACGAAGAAAAAAGGCTCCTTCCCTCCCCATCACTGCTGTAGGATTCAAACTCAGACACAGGAATTGCAACTCTTGAGTCAGGTCCTTCAGAATGGACCTAAATCACTTTTTGTTCCCTTTGTACTGCAGGAATGTACCAAATGCAAACAGTATAGAGAACTGCCTCGATTTGGTCTTTTAAAGTCCTACCATTTTACAGGCTGCAGTCTTCAACACACCCTGTGCTAACATTTCCTAGGTCGAAGACATTTATATGAGGAATAATTTGAATTGGCCCTTCCTATTCAGAATGTGCTGTCTCAGGAAGCCACTCAAAAGGACTAAGACTACATACTGGAATCACTTCTACTCTCAGCGATGTGTGCACGCATGGTTTTTTTTTTTTTAAAGCATCCATGGCAGCTTCTAGTTATGAACAATTGCAGGTACTATAAAATATTACTTGAATATTATCAAAGTAGAATACAGGATACCATTATTTATGGGCTTTGACAGCATACAACAGACAGCAATGAATGAAAGCAAGAAAATACACAGGAAGGGCGACTACTTTTCCAAAGCGTAGAGTCTGAGAAGGCCGAGCCCTACCATATTGCCAACCCAGAACCAAACTCACATCCTCATTACTTCCTCAGTTCAGCCATCCTAGGCTATAACTAGCATCACATGAACTACGTAACTGATGTTTCAGTCAAGCAACTACCAAATCTAAGAACCCTACTACCTATAATGCTGTATCTGAAAACTGAATTAATTAAGTTTACCGATCAACAGGTATATTCAACATATTCTGTCTACGTTAGAACCTCTGTTAAGCTAAAAAATGCTTTGAATAACAAAAGGAGCTTCAGTCATCAGGCTCAGGCTGCATCAGGTCAAAGACAACATTTTTATAATATCCTCCCACACAGATACATGCTAATAGAGCAAGAGGGTGGATTCCAATACATTCGTTAATCCTTAGAAGGTACAGAGCATGTTATTTTATACATGAACTAAGTAATGCTTTACATCTGAACCGTAAGACCAAAATTTGAGTGGAGTTCTTTTTTTTAAAATTGGCTTTCTTCTATTTAAAAGAAAAGCTACCTTTAATTTCCAAGAGCAACTTGATATACTGCAGAATTACTTCACATACCTGCTAGCCGAGAAAACAAACCCATGATATACGCTATGAGACTACAAGGACTGCTCGATATACCTTCAGCACATCTGTCTCCTCCATTTGTATTTAACTGCGTGGATGCGAAGCCACAAAGAAATATAAAATACGACCCTGTCTCGTACGTTTCTAAGTTGATCTGCAAACCATAACCACGGTACGTGTACACGGCAATCTGAAAGCAGATTCACAAGACGGTTTTTTGCTGCTTCGACATCCAGAGAGAGAAAAACCAGCCGAGCCGAGACCTACCAAGCGGAGATGAAGAATACCGTAGAGCACCGCCGAGAAATTGTTTCATTGAACCCCCCAGCAGGAGCATTACATCACACTCCTACAATGCAGGGGGAGGGGCCTGCTCGCAGCAAGCTTCGCCTATTTCCCTTTAATTTTCTGCTCGCTTCTGGAGGGAGATGCAAAAATAACTCGGGGTTAAATCGCTACTAACAGAGTCGGGGGGGGGGGTAAATGCGAGAAAACACCCCCTTTGCCCCTCCATTTGCCGCCGACGTGAGGAAAGCTTGTTTTATAGGGGCAACCCAAGCCTCGGGCAGGCTGGCTGCCTGCCTGCCTCCCCCCTACCTGCCTCGGGGGGGCTCCGGGCACCGCGGGACCCCCGGGGCCGGCCCCGGCCGGATCCGGGCAGGCCGGGGGGAGCCCGGCCGCTGACATTTTGCACCGCCGGCCGCCCTATTTGACGCGGGGTTTTTGTTTGGTTGCTTTTGTGTGTGTGTGTGTGTCCCGTCCCCCCCCCCCCCCCCTCCGGAAGGATGGCCTGCTGCTGAGAGCACTTCCCCATCTGTCCCCCGCCGGAGCCGGCAGCAGCAAGAATGCAAAGCCGGGGCTCCCTATGCAAATTTGTGCAGCAGATTGAAGAGCTCGGGGTGGCGCGGGGAAGGAATCGGCTCCTTCCAGGAGGCTCCGTTTAAATAAAACGAGATTTTCTGTGGGGAAAATTTAAAAAAAAAAAAAAAAAATAAAGATCGGCTGCGATTTGCCCGAGTGCTTTAAATTACCGATCTCTGCAAAAATCTAGGCTCCCACGGAGACGCCTGGGTAAAAACCCACAAAACCCCTCCGTGCACGGGGAGCAGGCGAGGTGTTGGTGCAGGGAGGAGCCCCCCCAGCAGCCCGGGCTGCCCAGCCCCGCGGCCGCCAGCGGAGCGCGCCACTCACCTCATAAAGTGCAGCAGTGCTTAAATCCAGCGAGCTGAGGCATGCGAGGCGGAGGTGGGAAACGGAAAGCGATCCGGGGCTGAGCGTCGCGTCGGGGCTGGCGGTGCCGTGGCGCTGGGTTGCGTTGTGTGGTGGTTTTGTTGTTTTTTTTTTTTTTTTTAATTATTATTATTTTTTGCCGTGCGCGCTCTCTGCCCTCCCCCCGGCTCGCGGCGCTCAGCAGGCAGCGGTGGCGGCCATCTTGGCGTCGGCTCCCTCCCTCGCTGGCTCTCCCGCTCCCTCCCTCGCGCTCCCTCTCGCTCTCTCTGAAGGAAGCGGCGCCTGGTGACCTTCACAGCGGCGCCCGGTCACGTGGCGCCCGCCGCCTGTCAATCACGCCCGCCGCGCCCGCCCCCCCGCCTTAAAGGGCCAGCGCGGCGCGGAGGGGACACCGCCGGCCTCCACAGCCAAAGCCCTCAGCGGCTGAACAAAGAAGCCCCGCGCAGCGCAAACCTATAAAAGGCTAATGTGCCTCAGGTTTCGGCATGTTTTGCACCAGGTGCCTTCATGGCAAGGTGCAGAAACCCTAACTCAAGGATTCCCTCAACAAGAGTTGTCCAACGGGACCCCAGCCGTGTCTGTTTGTTCCCTGCGGTGCCTCACAGAGCAGAGGAGCGGTTAGCGGGCTGCAACAAGACCTGAAGAGAAAACCCAAACCAACTGCATCAAATGTTGCAGCTTCACATCCCATGCATGTGTTCGCACCAAGTATGAGTGCGTGCACTACAGCTACAGATAACTTCACTCCCCTCCCCAAAGCCAAATTGTTTTACTCAGACTTATAAATCCTCTCAACTTCAGCAGGGCTTGCCAGCTCTCCATTCTGAAGCCCTGGAAGCTTTCAATTCAAGGAGCTGACAACACTGCTCAGTCTTGAAGCAACCAGCACTCAATTGAGTTGCTGCATATCAAGTGTGAAGCACTGCTGCAAAATTTCATCTTGTCCCTGCTCAATAGGCTAAACTTTTAAAAGCACAACGCGTTTTGGGAGGACAAGCAAATAACCAACAAATACAGAGAGTATGAGTATGGGCAATTCTTAAATAACTGCAGCACCCATAAAACGTCTTGACTAATTTACCATACTGTTAAAAACGGCTGTCTGTGGGCCTACGTTTTATCTTGATTAGCCTGTCTTCCAGAAAGAATTGTGGATTCCACTGATGAGGTGAAAATTGTCTCCAAACAGTATTTGGAAGCAACTTCAGGATTGGTATTTTAGTATTAAAAATTCAACCAAGCCAACAACTGAAACATACTTCACTGTATATCTGTTCCTGTTGGCATATTGGTTAAGTCTTGACTATCCATGGCACAGAAAAAAGAAGATTTTTGTTTTGTTTTGCTTTAATGCAGCATTTCTCCAACCAAAATTGTGGAAGGAGAACCAGCAGCATAGCGGTTCAGAAAACTGAGTAGAGCATAAAAATACAGAGCATATACAAAACCCACACATCCCTTTTCAGAGGGCAATTGCCCTTGAAAACCTAACCATTAAGCTGTCTGGTGCTCACAGCTCTGTTAACAGCTAGTGTTAATTGGTTGTATCTTTGTTATGTACTACTAACTTATCTGATTATAAACACTTCGTTTCTAAGCACCTTCCATCTGAGGATCATAAAGCACCTTAAAAACTGTAACGATGCTTCAGAGTGCTCCTACCAGGACAGCGTCCAGCCTGAGCGGACATGCACACGCGCACACTGAACGCTTACAGTTACGGATTCTGTGTCCTCATCTCAACTTAGGCAGGAGGAAAGGGATTTTTTTCTAATTCACATTGAGGTGCGTTTTGGTTCTAGTTAGAGACGATCCTTTTTGATGGCCTTTTGATACAGAACTAATAAATTCGGCTTCAACTGTACGTGCACAGCAATGCTGCAGCATCCTGTAGATGAACGATGACATCAACTGTGCCTTCTAGCTGTCACATCAGAAAGGAGATGTTCTCCAACCCATCTGCAGAACTTTACTCAAATTTAAAAGATTCAGGTTCATCCAGTCCTTATGCAAAACTCCCTGTCTGCAGGGCTGGCATTTTGTTTTGGTTCACAAGTCCCATGGGTTGATGCCATCTTACTTTATTTTGAAGGCCGAGCCCCTACCATCCTGCAGCTCCTCCACCCCCAGGGCCTTCTACATTGCCCATATTACCCGTGGCAACAAATTTAACATTTAATTTTTCCCCTAATACGTTCTTCATAGCTGATGCTATGGAAGTGAAAAAGTCAACTTGGCTCCGCTGGACATAATTCCTCAGCAGAAACCTCAAATATTAACAAGTTCCTCATAGTACAGATGCCTTCTCACCAACTGTCATTTTTTCTGCTGGTGAAAAATTTGCTTCCTAGAGCATGAGAGGCAAAAAGACAAATCCTGAAGTGACCTGAGGCCTACACGTCCTCTATCCTGCTGCAGCTCATCAGTTAGAGTCCCACAGAGCGACCCCAGACGGCTGGTGGGGTAATAGAGACGGGGTGATTGGAGGCCGATTCCTCCACAGCTCCTCAACCAGTCACCAGCAGACCAACTAACCTGGATTGCCGTCCTAACAAGCACAAACTCCAGCTCGTTTACTACATCACATTAACAGGGTTTAGAAGGATCACTGTCTTTCTGGAGGTGAAATTAGAAACATATATCTTAGCATGGGGACATGCATGCATACAGTTGCATGATGTCTAATAACAGCAAGCAGTGAAAACACTTAAATTATGGAACAGAATTACGAGTCTCAACTATTCCTTGGGCGCTCTAAAAATTATTGATTTCAAGAGAACAATTAAAAACATTAGGTTAAAATTTCAAAGCATCTTGCTTCCTCGACTTGGTAGATGCCTGTGTCAAGTTCCTAGTTGCTCAGGTCTAGATAAGGGACAGTTAATAAAACGTTTAAGTTGTTTTCTTCAAACAGCGATGCTGAATGCCTACCACTTCTGAAAAGTGAAGGCGATAGCTAAATCTGGCTGTATCAACTATCAACTTTTTTTTCTTTTTGAAGTCTTCAAAGCAACTGCACATTAAGCCATTGTTCAAGAGAGATAGCCTCCCCTCTGTAGGAGTTCAGACTTTGAAGTGTCAGAGCATTCTTCAAGGACAAAATACTCATTCCTAAGGAAAACTATATTATCTCCCCTTCCCCCCTCTTAGTGAGCAGTGAGGCATCTGATGCTGCAGAACTGTGAAAAGAGAGTTAGCAGGATTTATTTTTTTTAAACTATAGTAGCCAAAGTATAATGTAAATTCTTTCTACAGAGAAAAACACCATGACAAAAAGCGACCGACACAGGAAAAGTTTGCACAATTTCTGAAAAGGTTACAACCGCTTTTGCAAAGGCGCTTATCAACATGTTTTAGGAACAGAGTATATATACACCATTAGTATTCAGAGTTTATGTTGTGGCAGTGGTCTGGAGACTCAGTAAAACTCAGTTTTCCTACCTTGCCAGGGACAAAAAGAATGCAAGACCTGAATAGTTCAGAGCACATTAAGTTTAAGAACTATTTATGTCTTCAAGGCCAAGACCAAGTTTTGAATCCATACATTGATGAAGCGTTCACAGAAAGATAACTCGGAAGGAAAACTTCATTCACAGAACTTAGCAAACACCCACTTTTCCACCTAATTTTTTCCTCAATCTGCCACAATACTTTCCCTAGCTGTGCGGCCTATAAATAATCTATCGCTATGCCTCCACTTCTTCAATCTCCTCAAATGCCCTTTCCGAAGTGGAGAAAGATAAAGCCTTCTATCTTCCTTGTAACAAAGTTGTTCCACGAACAATGGAACGAAAAAGCTAATTTCCTACCCAACTCTGTCACACACCACCGAACCTCTGCTCTGCCCCGCTAATCCCAGCATCCTGCAGCCAGCTCTCCTTTGATGCCAAGGCCCTGCCAGTACACGAGTCCTACGCAGATCTCTTCCTATAATTGTTTTGCACCCTCCCAGCCTGGGCAGAAGATAGCATATGCTGCAGCTAATCCCAGAGCGCATCTGATGATTAGCTAGCCACTGTCGTAAACACAAAAGATTTGTTTTGTCCTGAAGCCCTTCTTTTAGTGGAAAATTATTTTTGCTCTCTCTTCCAGGCAGCCTGATGTTTTACATACTGGCAGTTGTAAGTGGCCTGTCATTTCCTACTCTAAGGCTTCACTTGAACAAAACTGGACAAGATGCTGAAAACTTCCTGGGAAAGACAGACACAGAAAGTAATAGCATGAGACTTAACTGAAGGAAACAAAAGAACAGGCCTTCCAAAACCTTCTCTCGTTAAGTCCCCTTCTAAATGCTGAATGATTTTTTTTTTTAAATTGCAGAAATCATTTATACATATATCCCTGCAAATTATGAGAGTACTCTGCACTAACACAATGTGCAAGGCAACTTTTGCAGATCAGTCTTCTTACAGTTTAGCACTTCATTAACCTGCTTCTGTATTATCATCTTGGAAGCTTCTCACTTTTGGAGACTATAATCCTTTCCTAATGGGTTTCCATCTTTGGCTTCTAAAATCCTACAAACTGTCAAGATATCTATGAAATATGAAAAGCTTATCAGTTTTATATACCAAAGACAATGCGTATTTTATTTTTTTTCCAGCATTAACACATGTTCAGGGAAATAGTTACTCCAGCTGTATGTACAGCAAGCTGTTGCTTTCTAATGGTTGTTTATGACAGGTGAATTACCACACCAGTTAGAGGACGGATTCAACTGACCTTCCCTCACCAATAGCTGTTCCGCTGCATTTCAAAAGGAGTAATAACCTCATGGGTTAAATCCTTCCCTCCCCTCTGTTTAAGGCTAGAAGCTTTCAAGAAATTTAAACAACTACCATCAAGCAGTAAGACTGGAATATTTCAGGAAAAAAACTTATCTTTCATGTCAATAAACCCTACTGCAACAGGACCCCCTTCCTCGCATGGAACCTGCAGACAGGCCTCTCCTGAAATTCAATATATCCTCTGCACTTTGGTTTAGCCTTTCCATGTAAAGCAGATTTCTCACAAATATTTATGTGAGGTCTCACAAAAGAGAAGCAAGATATTTAGACTGAAAGCAATGGTCTTATTCACCACCTCCCTTTTCTTCCCCTGCACCTAAAAGGAAACTATTTTGCACTTAGCTTTTTGTATATAACTTTATTATTTATCTATGGTGACATGGACCTGTACCTCTCCGCAAATTGTTCTAACTTGTCTTTAATTTTAGTGTGGGGAGTTCAGTCACTGGCCCGGAAACCTCTGAGCAAAGGAATTTCTGGCATCTTGGTTGGAGCTGGCACCAACCCATTTGCCTTTGTTCTCATTAAAGGAACCATAATACGGTACGTTAAAGAAAATAGAAAGAATAATAAAGTGAGCTGAACATCTTCCCTAAATAATTTGCCTTCATGTACAGCCCTTGAGTTTGAAATGTCAAAAAAGGAACAGCTAGGTATCCAGGCAGAAAATCCTACAAGCTGTACTGCTGTCAAATGCTCAGATGCATGCATTAACCTAACTCAAACCAGTGTGATCCCCCCAATATGACATAGTCGATGAAGTGCAAAGAGTTCAGCAGATCTATCAAGTCAGAGGTAGAAGAAATTATACCAGCTTTCCTGATCACAGCATGCCTGGGGATGCAGTTTCGGAGTTCCAAAATATCTCTGTAAACAAGTTTTTAATTCATACCATGCTGACCACCGAGAGCAGTATTTTTAAGTCATACAATGCATGCCCTATCTTCTACATGGAGAAATAAAGAACCCCATAATTTACAATAATGGATGGTCACTTCCTGACGGGTCTGCATGAGATCAACAACTTGCAGCCACGTTCTAGGACTTTGAGATCATTCATCTTTTTTGTCCTTTAACTTCTGGCATCTGGAAGCCATAGCAGATAGTCACCAAGATTTCTATTTTCTGGACACAGGAAACAAGAAGAAAGCACAAACCCTAATGTAACATAGAGCTATTAGTCTTCTTCCTCTTGCTTTTTCCATCTGCTTGAAATGAATATTCAACTTTTCATCTGGGTGTCCACGGAAAGAATACAGAAGACTTGATGAATGTATTTATTCTTTGGAGAGAATTTAAAATTAAAAAACCAAGTTTGGGGACTGTAATTCATACACATTTATCATGCCACTGGCTTCCTCTAACAATCCAGAAAGAGAATCTTTAGCAAAACCATGTGGCACCAACTTGGTGTAGATACCACAGATTTTTTTTTAAACTATACTTTTACATTAGTAATATAGAGAAAACACTAATTTAGACGAGGCTCAGAATTATCCTTGTCACTTAAATAATTTTTCCTTGTAGTTCTTTAAACCTGTTGCTATTACCTGTGTAGCAAACACTTGCAGCAGGGCACATTAGATTTTAAAGAACAAGTACAAAGCTATTCCAATTTCCATTTTGGTTAAAAACATGCTTCCCACTGAAAAAAAAAATGACTTCAAACTTCTTTTCAAAACCAAGGCAATTTTGCAGTAAGCTTCATCATTAATAAATTCAATCACATGAGGTTATACTCAAGTTTTACATCCTTACTGTTAAGAAGTTAATCCAAGCAACTTGAGAAATCACCAATTTTTTAGCTAATACTAGTTCTTGTTTACATACTAAGCCACTTTTTCCTCAGCAGTAAGTACCTCTACAAGCAGAATGACTTTTGCCTCTTTACTTTGTGTATCAGTTCAACGACAAGCCTACTGAAAAATCGATGTATCAACAGGTAACTGAAAAGCAGAATTCCTTGTTTTTCCTCCTTCCATTCTACAAGTATTATTTGGAGGACAAGATCTTCTCTTTCAGAAAGTGTTGTGTTTTTTTTTAAAAAAATATACTAACCAGAAATACATTTGATTTATCAATGGAAAATACTAGTTTTGTTTAAGGAACTTCTAAATACTTGCTTGAATTCCAAGGATTTCCTCTATAAAACACTTAGAGGATAGCACTGAAAGTTTTACTCTTATAAAAGTGTACAAAGTTATACTGAGAGGAGCAAAGGTGGGGAGAAGAAGGAAGAAATCAAATTGTCCGCAAGGAAGTGGCAGTACAAAGGCAAAAAGGTAGAACAGTTTCTTTAAACTGCATTTCCTGCCAATCTCAGGAACTAACTTTGTAGTATGTGTTCTTCCACATCAAGGTGGGAGACAAATCACAAACGGAACATTTAAGGCTCACTGCGGACTTATGGCATTCTATATAGCATTTAAGGCATATATTTGATACAGACATCATACCTTTTAAGTTTGTACATCACAAGTACGTGCTTGAGAAGGGCAGCATAGAAACAAACAGATCTAAACAGGTTTCTTTATGTTTGTATTGTTTGTTTTATGTGTATGTTTTATCTACATTTCTAAACATCAACCTGTAAGCAACTCGTCTCTCTCCTATGTAAGAGGCCACCTATCAGTTTCTATCTAGGTAGCAAGGGAAAGCTGAAAAGAGAGCATTTTCCAGCCATCCATATAAATGATGCATCAGAAGGCAGTTACCTCAGGCAGCTTCTGACTAAACATCAGCCTAGGAAAGGGGTAGCGGGGAACATCCACTAGTCAACCAAACCAAAAAAGACTTCTCGGACAATTAACCTGATCTTAATAGTGTCCCTAGCTAGTTCACTCCCTGAAAATGGGCTGGAGAGCTTAGGTTGGAGGTTGTGTCTCAAATAAAGAGACTCTGGGATTTTAGGAATTTAGTCTGTATACAATTACTCTCTGCTTCAAAATACAGTAAACTGTACAGTAAGTTTTTGTTAGCAATTAGAATTACTACTAAATTATTAATTAAACTGGGAATATGTAACACTACCTACTCCGGATATTTTGCAATACCGTATTTATAAGTATCAGCAAACCGGAACACAAAATACATTTTTTTTCCTTGGTCTGGGAAGACAACAAATATGAAGTCTCTTGATCAGATTAGACTGCAGAGTTCAGACGCAGATTTTGTGAACTTCCTACGCAGGACAAATACAGATCTCGGAAAAAACAACAAACTAGCCTGGTCTTACCAGAAGACATCTGGAAGAAAACGCTGTAAAATCCCAGGGAAAAGAAGTGTCATGCTATTCAAATGTAGAATGCATACTGTCCACAAATCTTTTCTTCTCTCAATATTCAGTAGTGTGTAGCTTAAATACGTGGATAGTAAGTAGGAATTTTACTTCCAGAGTTGATGTTTTTCTGTGTGATATGTTTTCTTTTTCCTCAAGTCATCTAGCTTCTGATTTTCCACATATTAAGAAAATACTTGCTAAATGACAGCATGCTAATGGTGTAGGTTAGCTGGAGTACATGAAAAGCCAGTATCTGTTCATGACAAAGTAAGACACAATGCTGTATGCTTTGCTGCCTCTTAATACACGGTTTGAAAGAAAAATGAGTGAGTAGGTGAATCTGCGTAACTTTAAAAAAATGAAATGACAATTGAAAACATTTTCCAGCGTTTTCAAGACTAGCTTGCAGAAGTGAGTGTGATTTTTAATGATTTTTGCATAGAATACTCAGACTGGAGTTTTCCTGGGAAGAATAACTTTAGGCACAAAAAAGTTAAAATAAATAAATAAATAAAAAAAATAAGCTTAACACTAACTGATAAAACATGGAAGAGAATTGATGGAACCCTTAGCATTTAAAGTGCTGAAGTCTTAAGTATATTCTGCATATTTTTGTAGTTGTTTAGTTCTGAAGTATTCTATTTTAAGAAGTGCAAGCCAGCTTTTTCAACATTATTGACTTACCAGTCTTAGAGCTAAAACACAGCTGCTCTCCAGCTAGAGTTCACAGCTACCTCATCCATTACTACCCACTCCATCGCACAACAAAGGGCAATGGTTTTCTGTGCCTCAGGCCCCTTCCTTACCTACACAGGTAGGGTCGCCCACACCAACGCAGCGTAAAAACACTTGGACAGTATGTAGCTGATGAAAGTATTCCTGAATCCTCACCTAGATACTCAATTCTTACCTCTAGCACAAGTTTCGTGCTCTCCTGCTTCCCATATCCTTTCAAATCTCCAAGGATGTAAAAGAAAAAAAAAGTCCAAGTCAAAATTCTCCCGCTCGGATGCCAACACCAGAACTAGTCTGAATTATTACCAGCCTGAAGCATTAACAGAACCACAACACCCTGCGACAAAAACGTCTAGTATGGCCACTACATACGTAGTGCATGTCTCAGCTGTGCCTTGTTTGGATGTAGGACAAAGGACTTTTTTTGGGGGTGGGGGAAAGAGGGGTGGATAGACAGTTTTGTAGAGGATTTATCTAATTTTATTCTACAGACACAGAAAAAATAGCTACGACCTTTAATTTTGAACATAAGCATTGATGTTTCCAAGGAAGGGCACAATTTGCCATGAATTTCAACAGAATTTGAGCTGACATCCAAATTAGGTAGCCCAAATTGGGTTGATAATCTGAAGTAGGATTTGGAGGTTACTTTGACAGCATTAGCATGAATACCTTCAAAATCTTCTGTTTTGGCTGGCACTGTCAGTTAATTAAAAAAGGTGTGGAGCTACTCGAGACAAATCTTAATACCTTCTGTAGTAAGGAGTGTCCTTAAAACAACAAGCAAAAACCCTGTTATGCAAGTATTTAGCTATGGCTTACTTTAAATTTGCTAAGAACACGATTTCATGCTACAGAGAGAGATTCTATGGCTTTGGGCCTTCTTGGAAATTTAACATTGAAGAAACCCTTCACAAGAATACTGCCATTATTTTCTAACAACATTGTGCATTCCCAGCAGCCAAAGCTGTTTGTTATCTTCAGGATATACCACAGAAGACTTTCGTTTTCAGCATCACTATAAAAGAGGAGTATTGGTTGATTTATGCTACTGTGGCAGCGAGGCGCATAATATTGGTAGGTTGCTGAAAATGAAGGAAGACAGGCCTATTAACTGGTTCCTTAATGCGACTTACAAAGAAAGGCTGATAGCACTTGCTTTGCTTTGTCTGAAGAGAAATTAAGCAAGTGGGCCACGGGGAGATCCTTCTGCTTAGTAAACAAAGAGAGATTAAGTTTTAGTAAAGACTGAGCCTGACTTTCAGACATGCATAATGGAAGGTTGAAAGGCAATAGACCAATTGCAACAAGGGAAATTCCCACTGAATATTAGGATTATTGAGAGTGATTGAACACTGCAAGAGATTGCCCAAAAATGCTCTAGAATAATCCTGAGTAGCCTGATGTAACTGTGAAGTTAGATCTAACCTTCAAATCCCCCTATCCTTTAAGCATAGGATTGGATAAGATGACTTTCAGAGGTCCTTTCCAACCTAAATTACTTTATTGGTCTACAATTCCTCTTTCCAGCCTGTATGATTTTATGTGTAGCCTTCTTTAAATTACGGTGTGATATAAGTCCAGAAAGACATTGAATATTTCTTCTCAAGCCTTAAAAAAGGATTTAAAAGAGCATGACCAAATTTAAAACAATGATTTTGCGATCTTCACAGCTGCAATCTCTTTTCTGGCATGACTGCAATTTTGTTGCCTCAGAATCCACATAAACCTGTCAAGCCAGGGAAGAGGCTATCCAATATGGCTAATCAATGATACTTAGTAAATGATAATCTTCTCTTGCTGTCTTTCTTGTGGTGTGAATCACTTCCAGATGTACAAATTACTTAGGTAGTTGAAAACACCTCCATAAAGCAGCAGGTAGGGAATAGCCAACTGAGGTGCATCAGACAGTGGTAATAGCTTGGCTTACCTTGCAAATGAATGTATGAACTTGGCTCCCTTTTTAGTCTGAATAGCTGCTGCCTCCAGCAGTCTTCTCCTATGTGTCAGTCAAACTTTTTGTTGTTGTTGTTACAAAATGAGTTTCCCTTTCACTCATAAATCCAGGTGTGCTCTATTACTTCAAATCTGCAAAGTAACAATTTCTCAAATGCATTGCTCCTCTTCTGGAGGAGAAGCACGGTCCATGGTGGCCATCATCAGCCTCAATCCTCTGTGGGAATCCATGCAGGGGTTTCAGAGTAAGGTGCAGCCCTCACTGCTGCACAACCACGCCAGTCCATATAACACTGGCACCGCACGTGAACTGCAAACCTTTCAGAGGACTTGAGACGAGAACGCCCATTCCGTATTTCATTTGTACAAAGGATTTTGAATGGGTAACTTCATAAACAGCTTCAACTGAAACGACTTATGTTGTAAATGACCAGTTTAAAGACCTCATACACCATCTAAAAGGAGAATTCCTCCTCATAAAGCTGACAGATACTAGCAGATAAGAGTTCAGTTATTATCCAGATTTTAACCAAAAAAAATCTTGAAATGCTACAAGCCTACAGTAGGTTTGCTTGAGAGAACCATTCCATACAGCTAAAGGAAAGTTTTTGCAGTTAAACCATTTTTTAAATACCAGAAGGTACACTTAAAATCCCAAGATTATACCCAAGTCATACTGAGCTGAAATACTCTGTTGCATTTCAGAAATACAGTGCTAGAAGTTGTCCGCGGATGCTGGCTCTTTGTAATCCGTTATGCAGCTGTACTTTTGCAGACGACATTTCACAAGAGACCAAGGCTAGGCAAGAGCTACTGCTTCCACTGGAAGTCTCTCAGAAGTTTTTTTGTTTGTTTGTTTTTATTTATATTTTTTTGTTATTGCACATTCAAACCTTTTTTTGAGTCCCCTGGAATGCTGCTAGATACTAAGAAATTGCTGGGTTTGCCTAAGGTAAATACTTGCTGACTGCTTCAGCGCTGTGGTGCAAGTTAGCTCCCTCACAGGTCACTTGGTGAAACCTGTATCTTCCAAAGGCCATGGTAGTACAGTTATACAGATTAAGGTATGTATGAAAGGTGATTAAATTAACAAGGACAACTTTCCTGGAAAGCAAATTAGAGGGACTCCAAAAAAAAAATAAATCTGCATAGGTGCACAGAGAGTAAACTCCAGGAAGTGCAAGGAACAGCTGGAAAGGGAAGGACACATCTTCTACAGAAAACATCTGATTCTGCATTCAAACTTACTATCTTTTCATTAACAAGCTCCGATTTTAATTCAAATCAAACAGGAAGACAATAGTAAGCGCACACATACACCAAATCACAGAAATGTTGGGGATGGAAGGGATCTCTACACATCATTAATCCCAACCCCTTGCTGAAAGTAGGGCTAACTACAGCAGGTTGCTCAGGGTTGTGTCCAGCTGGGTTTTGAGTCTCTTACAGCATGAAGAAGACACAACCTCTCTGGGCAAACTGTTCCATTGCTTGACCACCCCCAACAGCTTTTTTTTTTTAAAAAAAAGAAAAAATTGTTGTTTTATTTTCCTTCTTATGTTTGAGTAGAATTTTCTGTATTTCAGTTTGTGCCTGTTGCCCCACTGACACTGCTGAGAAGAGTTTGGCTCAAGTCTTCCTTCCATCCCTCATCAGGTACCTACACACACGGGTAAGTTTGCCCAGCCCTGACCCTTCTCATCTCTAAATTGAGCAATCTCAAATTCTCCTCATCTGCCAGATGTGCCAGCCAGTCAGTCTGTGGCCCTCTTCTAGGCTTGTTCCACAATGCCCAGATAACAGCTAATGGAAGTAATATTACGAAGAGGCAATTTCAGATTTTCTTTTTCCTTTTGAGATCTGTACAAAAACGATGTGAAGACAACGCAGCCTTTTTGAAGTAAATTAAGGTTATAAATTACTGGTCCTCTTTGTGATTATCATCTGTTTATCCTCGATGCCAGAACAAAGTCACTTACAACCTTTAAGCTCTACGTAAGTAGACGATTTTGTTAGGTAGATGAAAATTTGAGATTGTGGGTAGTAAAAGATTTAAGTGACCAACTAAAATTGAAGAGCAATACCCACAACAGAATATTCCTGGCATTATACTACAATGGCACAAAATAATTGCCTTAATCTCTTAGTTGCATTACTGAAATTGCACTTTTAGCCTTTTATCAAAATATTATTTGATATACAAACCACAAATTTATTAGCTTTAAAACACAACTCCCGCCTATCACTGTTCTCATTCTCTTTCCAGTAACCATAGTTTTGGAGAAGAGGGAGATTGTAAGGCACTTGAAAAGCCCTAATTAGAAATCAGGTCAACTGTAAAATAGCTGGAGCTTCCACTTGCACCTAAAATAAGACAGCAAACAAAAGGCCAGGATAAATCCAAGACGACATCCCCCATATATTCACTCTAATAACGCATTTCATTATACTACTATAAACCAAAATAAGCAATCCAGAAGAACAGAAATCTAACTCCTATGTTTCATTTCGACTCTGATTTCCTTCTGGATCTTTCTGAAAGTTTCTACTTTGACAAGCTTTGTACCTCTTGGTACCACAGTAAGTTGGGCAGTCTGAATAGAAAGAAATAGCAGCAATTACTTTGAGAAGTTTGGCTCACTTCCATGATGGAAAAAATGTGCATGCTCAGCACTCGAACTTCCCTTAGCTCATCTTGGCTACCTCAGAAACATTTTCTCACTGTCGCAGAGGCAGCGAACGTACAGTTGTTAGCTTAGCCGAAAGGTAAGGAAGGCCACCACCTCAAGCTGAATCCCAACCTTTCTGCACCAAGTTTACTGCTGATTGAAGAGACAACAGAATTCCTTTTCATGAAGAGGCGTCCAACTAGGCACGGGGGGAAAAAAGTTGTGCTGTGGATTTCCCAAAGACCATCTTGCCTGCTCTGTAAGGTAGGTGAGGTATCATTTAACTCTGATACAATTGTATTACCATTGCATTAGCTGAAGAGAAGAATACAGGAGACAGCCATCACTGCAGCACACCTTGAGGACAGAGCTCTGCTCTTCTGCTACTGGATTTCAGTCTGAAGTCCTATTAACAAAAGCTGTTTTCCTCTATGCCTTTTGCTGATGGAAATGTGTCTTTTTTTTTTTTTTCCTCTGATCAAGCTTTTCCCCCTAAAGCACTAAGTACTAGCATCTTAAATTGTTCATCCTTGAGAGAGCATTTCGTTTACAATTTCAGTTCTTTTATTAAAGCACATTTTAAAGAAGGCTCATATTTCAAAGAGGACTAATCTACCATATGCACACCAAGAAGGTGACCCTGGTTCTATCATATTCCAGATTACTTCACCGAAGAAAAAAAGTATAAAAGTTTCACGTACAAATTTTCACTTTAAAAATAAAAAATGGAACTCACTGCCTCAGCGCTAAGCTTCCAGAACGATTATCCCTTTCACAACAAATTCTGATTTACCTTCTGACATTGCAAAGCGTACTTCCATGCTTTTAAATTTAAGGCAACTCAACATCCTGATTTATTTCTCTTTATTTTTAACAGCCACCATCCACTATTAAAGAGGGATATTTAATGAACCAAAAGGGCAAGCACCAAACGAACAACCAATGTTTCCAGCACATTAAAACAAGAGTGCTTCACACCATTTACTATGGTAAGGCCCTTTTCAAATAAACGTGTGACTCACTGTTTGTTTTCTTCACCAGGAGGTGGAGTCTTGCCATGCCCCTCCATTACAAAATCCTCATGTTCCATCTGCAAAGGCAAGCATTGCAGGTCAGAAATTGGTGGAGCAAAACGCACATCACCTAAAGTGGCCCTTTTCCATATGCAGCAACTTAAGGCAGCCACTTTATCAGAGCGACTGGTCCAGAACAGACCATGTGGTTTCTTAGCAACATATGTACATCTCCATCCCCATTGCTATGGTATCATTTTATAGCACAGTTCTCAGAAAATCTTACAAGGGAAGAAGAATGATTTAATGGCTATCGCAGGAGACTGATCAGTCAGGGTATCGATGTTCTAAATCTTGCTCTGTTATGGACTTCCTTCATTATTCTCAATAAGTACAACTTCTACCGCTCTTCTTCCTTATGTATAAAGTAGGAATTAAAAAAAAATAAAATTGTGAAGATATCTCTCTCTCAAAAAATAAAAAGATTTTTAAGAATTGTATTAACTACAGATAGAAACTGCTGTAAAAGCTGCATATTATTTGTGAAAAGCAACTTTATATGAAGGACTTTCACTGCACACGCACAGCTTAGTTAGTAGGGTAAAAAAAAGAGGCCTAAGGGAACCTCAAATAAATGCTGTTCCAATGACAACATAAGGTAGGCATTTCCTTTGGCTCACATGATAAAAGATTCCAAGGGCACTAGGAAGCTTTCTGCTTAATTGTTTGCTTTTTAAATACAGTTTTAGCATACATTTTCAGTAATTTCGTTGGCCAGAAAGGGGAATTACATTATATTTTATCATTAATTATGCACGCTTCATTTAATTACTTCATTCAGCCAGAAGTTTTTGCGAAGGTAGCAGAATATTCTTTTTCTACAAAAATTCAACACATGCACTTAGTATTTTACACAAACATCCAGGCATACGGTTAGCAGTGCTCTGCTTTACATGAAGTCAGCAATCAGGCCACACTGCGGTGTTCAACAAGCCATACAACAAATAGAGCAAATAAATCATCGTCACACACAAATCCATGACCCCCTACATCACATTTGGGAATGGAAAGTAGAGGAGAACACTATTCAGTCAGAAAGGATAACATATTCTAGTTATTCGGTTAAGGAGGAAAACAAAACCAAACAAAACCTACACAACACAAACCAGCCAACCACTACCTCAGCCTTTCCCTTGTGTCCCTTCCTGAAGAAGAGGCAACTTGACTCATTGCTACCTTGATCCTGTTGACACGTCAAAAATACTGACAAAAAAACATTATGTGCACACTGACATCTAACAGGGCTAACAGAAATTATGTTATTTGCCTGCATGGACACAGCCCTAAGCAAAATCACAAACGTACTGAGAAACCGAGACACTGTTAGCTGGTAATGACATCCTTGAAGACAAAGTCCATCAAGTAAGCATATAAGGCAATTTCACATTTGTGAGCATGTACCCAATGGGATCCAGAGTCAAAACAGTATTTTATTTAAAAGCAAAAGTTTGAAAGCAAAAGAAAAATTTGCATTTCCATTCCCTGAACAACTCGCATTTAGTCTCACCATATCAAACACACTGAAATCTGCTTGCACATCTGTCTAAGTCTGCTTCTCAGGAGCTCTAACATCTGCACTCAAATTGCCAGGTAGAAGAGAAAGGTATTCCACTAATTGCATTGTTGTAGATGATAAAAAAAAGAAAAAACACAAACTAGGACAACTGGTAAAATAGCTACAGATTTGTGGCCACATCATAAAACAACATGGTGTTATTGAGTGAGAGTAAATGTGTAAGAGTTACTCCTATACAACCTGAATTTTAGCTTGTTTGCTCTATGTTTAGGTGGGTGGAGGAAAGCCTCTTGCTGATATAAGACAAGCACTATTCACATGAAAGGTAAGCAAAGGAACGGTTTGTGGCTACTACCAGGAAGAAAACATAAGATACAATGTTTGTGAGTAAAGAAGAATTACATACAGCATGTATAATGCTAAACTAACGAGATTCCCATATAAAATAGAAATTCAGTTTAATGAAGCTGGAGATTGTAAAAGATTGAGTTTAAAGCTAGAAAGACTTTAAAGTCAACAAAAATTTGGAAAGGAATGGGAATTTTATTAGAACATAAACAAGAAATCTGGATGAGAACTGGAACATCTAGTAGATCACCAAGACAAGGCAACTGCCAAAGTATTGTCAATAAAACTGTTGCTTTACTACGAATTTTAAATGCTAGTGGCATAGCTCTTCAGGCAACATTGTTATCTAGTATGCACATCTATCAAAATTACCATTATAAAGAGGAAAAGTAAGCAAACAAGAACTACAAATACCCTGGGTTAAAAATAACATTCTCGTAGGTCTAGACACAATCTGTTTCAAAGCAATTTAAAAAAAAAAAAAAAAATCTACCATCTACCAAAATGTTAATCAGTTTACTTCACTTCAGACAGCATGTAGAATTATCTGAAATAACTAAAATCTACATTATAAAAAATAAAGAAGAGAAAGAAGAAAAGAGCTAGGCTTCTTGTCACTTAGAGGAAGGCAATGGCAAAGTTTCTCAAGAGAAGTTCACAAAGAACATTAGTCACAGAGCAAGAAAGTCCTCATGAACATGGAAACTGTTGAATTCACAAAATAAAGATTAATTGGTAGATTTTCACTGAAAAAAAAAAATAACAATGAAATGCCTCAAGACATGGGAACTTTAAGAAATTGAGTGTCAGGGAACTAGAATGAGCAACTGGACTGGTAAGAAAAACAGCTGGGTGGTCAGTCTCGGGGTAATAGTTAATGGTTGCACACTACCTGGATGCTGTTAAAATGTGGGATGCTGCACGGGTCTGTCCTAGAACTTGTCCATTAAACATCTTCATCGATGGCTTGAAGGACCAACACGGTGTACTCTGCTTGAGTTTTAAGCTAATACCACAGGCTGAGGAATGACTGGCTAGGAAGCAGCTCTGTGGAAAAGGCTTTGGCAGATGGCAAGTGGTTCATGAGCCAGCAGCATGCCCTGACAGGAGAAGCCAACAGTGTCCCAGGCTTTATTGGTAAGAGCCTTGCCAGTAGATGAAGGAACTGATTATTCCCTCTGCTCAGTAGACCATATCTGGAATAATGCACCTAGTTTTGGGCCCCCCAGGAAAACACAAGAAACACATCCATGAAGTAGACCGGCTTCTGCAGCAGAGCCCAGCAAGATGCTCAGGGGCTGCAGCACTTGCTGCATGAGGACAAGCTGAGCTTGCTCAGCTTCAGGACAGCTTTGGGGGGACCTAACAGCAACCTGCCTGTACCTACAAGGACATCAGCAAGGAGCCAGGCTCACTGCAGTGGGCCTGGGGGAACATGCACAAGTTGGAACAAGAGAAGTCTAGATTGGATATAAGAAGACTTGTCTTCACCATAAGTCAAGAAGTGGAAGAGGTTCTCCAGAGAAGTTCTGCAGTCTCCATGTTTCAAGGTTTTCAAGGCCAGATTACATAAAATCCCTTGTAAGCTGGTCTGACCTCACAGCTGACCCTGCTTTGATCAGGAGGTTAAACTAGAGCCCCCCTGAAGTCCCTTCCAATCTGAATTTCCTTGTGATCTTGTAAATACAAGGACAGTTTAATGTTGAGAGGTAATATACAGAAGAAAACAAAACACTACCAAGTTACCAACCCAGAAAGAACTGTCACTCCAGTATGGAAAGGTCTAAGAAAAATCTAAGAAAATTACTTTAGAAAGTAGTTAAATAATCAAAACAAAAAATCCAAAAATAAAACCACCAAAAAAAGAGAAATTAAACTATTCCATATTTCTATCGTACTACTCTTCAGCAATGACTGTAGCAGATCCAGAGTATGTCCTTTTTTAGATTACTGCCTATGGGTAGCAAGCAGCTACTGCAGGCTTAGAAACCTTACACAATGCTGTAAGAATGAGAGCTCAGAATAAAGAAAGGTCTGAGGCAGAGAACAGATTTGACATGAATACAGCCCAGCATTTGGGCTTCAGATCTCCCTTAACACAAGACATATGACTGATGCATACACAAGGAAGTAGTCTGATGATGTTGTAACATGTCCCTCCTTCACGACCACAACATAAATAAAACCTAAGCTACTCAAAAAGCAACTTAAGATACACAATTAATTGTAAAGTATACTAATTAGTAAGCAGACAACTAATTTGTTGTACAAACATACCTTGCAACACTGAATTTTGCAAGTCCTTGTAGACTGCATGCTTTTATATGTCTATCTATACAAAGATGATGATTTATTTGTCTACTAGAGGATTACAAAACACAAGCAACATAAGCTTTTCTGATTCTGACACGATCATGTTTACAAACTCAAAGGGACAGGGCTTTAAGCAACTGGATCTAGTGAAAGATGTCCCTGCCCACGGCAAAGGGCTGGACTGGGTGATTTTAAAGGTCCCTTCCAACCCAAACCATTTGATGATTCTCTCTACAAGGCTATTGCATAGGTCTGATTCAGCACAACCTCGTTTTGCAGAACTCTGCCTCTAATTTTCTCACTTGTCTGAATATGGTAAATATTATTTCATGACCAGTGGTATGCATTTTCACAATAAGCTTAGGAAGTCAGATTATGCATTTTCAGCTTTCCCTGACATTTGAAAGTCTAAAGTGCTTTACTGGATAGTTCATCTTAATTTAAAGAGGTGCCTCTGACAAACTGCCTTCTGAAAACAAAATTAAACTGACCAAAGAACATTCCATGGACATTATTTACATATTTTTTAAATTAATTCTTAGGGCCTAGGTAATTTATTGACTAGATTTACTTTTGAAATTAAAAAGTATATACATTTTTTTTAGGTCTTATTTCCCCAATGATAATAGTAGCACCCCCTTGCAGAAAGGATGAGAATAAGATATTTAAAGGTTTGATTAAGTGACTACCTGTGGATGACCTGAAAAGAAGAACAGCACTTAACAGCCAAAATGAGCTTGAAATATTTTTTTCTCCCCAAACACAGCTCTTACAAAATGCCTACGGACATTTCTTCCCCACAAAAGTCTCACAGCTTCTCTTCAATCTGTCATCATGACATCATGTCCAGCAGTCTTTTCCCCTTCTTTTTAAGGCAGCAGGAGTCCAGACTCTTCACTATGTTTTAGCAATACACAGCAACCACATCAGATCCAGTAAACCACAAGCATTCTGAAGAGGAGTATTCAAAGTCTTCAGTCGCTTGACTTACACAACAGACAGAAGATTAACTTATCCTAATATGTAGAAATAGCGTGGAAGGTTCAAGGTAAGACAAAACTCTTCTATCTAGTGTATTTCTCCCAAGGAAAGAAGAAAAGCTTGAATAGCTGAGGGTCTTAGGCACGTTAGTTTCTCTTAAAAGGACTGCAGGGGGAGCCATGGGTCCCAAGAATCAGAGAAAGCACGCTCCACACCTGTTTCTCCTGGCAAGAGGTGGTAAAGGCTTCAAGATTCTGGCAGCTGGAAGCAGGAACCAGAAATAGACCCTTAAACAGCAGGGGGGAAGCCAATAGAAAACCCGCATCTATTAAAAAAGGAACTGCAAATTGTCATTTTTTTTTTTTTAATTTCTTAATTTTTATTTCAAAGCTTTTTTTTCCCCCTTTAAAATCCAAGCATCTGAATTTCCACATTTTGACAAAATATATTGAGTGTTCTAAATACATAAAACAATTGGAATTTTTGTAAAAGCTACTCATGATTAAACACCTGAACACTTAGTTTCTGAAGAGTGAGATATACCAGAAGGATCTTGGACATAACAAAATTAGTACTCACCCCCCCTCCAATCAGTGCAGCAGCTGTTATCAGTTACGTACAATGCTTTTTAGAAAGGTTTTCGGTGAAACCCTAAGGGATTTGATTAATCTGGAGTTCCTGGATAGTCAAGTTTGACATATTTTGAAGGGTCAGAAAATTTCTACAGCAAAGCTCTCATCTTTTCTGAATGCTGATTTCAGAAAGCACGTTCCTAGCAAGATTCAACACCTCCATTAAACACCCTAGCCCACCAAAACTGAACTGAGCGTAACAGAAACCAAATACCTTCCCACGAAAAAGGTGAACGTTTGTAAGAAATCCTACATTAGCTATGAAAAGCTACAGATTTTTAAACAGTATTTTGTCTTTTTTTCCTTCACCGGCCATAAAAACATACTAATGCAGCTTCACGAGACAGCTGCTATCACAGCCTTTTTCCAGTCATTCAATAGGTCATTCTCATAACTTTTTTAAAAATGATTATTAATAAAAAGACCAGCCAGCCACCTGAGTGAACAGGATATGAAGTCTCGTAAGAATGTTCATTTATTAGCATCTCCAGTGGATGAACAGAAAACCTTATCTAGCATGTAACTAGACATCCTTAACTGAGGACCAAGGTCAAAAGCTGCTGTCTGCAGATCGTGGCAATTTACTTCCCATGCTTAAATTTAACTGTTAATTTCAACACAGCCTACGGCAGGTCCAGTTTAAGAATGACGCATTTGGTGCTTCATCACAACTACTTACTTTTAGACCAGAGCACCTTCCCACTCATCAGCTGCAACAGAGCAACCATAAGTAGGCCATCAGCTTTTCTTTTGTCTCGCTAATACTTCGTTAAAATCCAAGCAATTAGTCACCAGTCACGGCAGCTAGCAATTGAGGAAGCTCTACAAATGCTGAGCAGTTAGAAGAACTTGTCGGAAATATCAAACAGAGACAATCCCAGGTGTAACAGAAACGTAATCACTACTACAAGTGAAAGCAGAGCTGAGTCACCTCTCTGCCTGGCTTCATGTAAGCATTTCGGACAAACTCAATGAAGGTTACTCATTACCAACAGATATAAATGTGTTTAATTAACCTTTAAATTTACCTTCCTTTATTAAAATCCGTGCAATTTAGCTGCAAACACTTTAATATTTTCCTTTAAGGATGCATTGTTGTTGAGCTAGCTAGCATCTCAAACTGTGCAAAGAATAGCAGCAATTAGTCCCAAAATATACATTCGAGATTAAACCTTAATTTCAGCACACAGATGAAAACACTCAAAGTCTGAATCACTGTATACAAGTTAAAACAAACAAACAAACAAACAAACAAACAAACAAACAAAAAAATCTACAGCCCCTGACCTTCCTTTTCCTAAAGTGAGAAAGCAAAGCATTTTCCTGAACTATGTACAGGAAAATCTTAGCGACAAGATACCTGGGAAAAGTTACCTGAATTTTTGGACCCTCTGAGGTTTTTGCGGTATTGCTCAGCTTTGCGATGTTACTCAATTTTTACTTGAACCTATTTCTACCACACACTTTTTTTTTTTTAATGGCAAAACACAGCCCCATTATTCAACAAAATACTGACACAAGATGTCAACTATCTCCTAGCCTACTCACTATTTTCTTGAAGTTTCTCATCAGCATCTAGATTGAGCCTTTCAATGTTACTACCATCACGCAGCCTTAACTGGTTTTCCTGTTAGTAAAAAGAGAAGTGAAAACTTACTATTGTAATTTTACTGATAAATAACAATCACATTCAGCACTCCCTGCAAGGCACAGGATATTCTTTTGAAGACTAACACACTTAACATTCCTATAATTACTTTTTAAAAATCACTAATCTAACACCTGTGTTTGGTATCTGCAGCCTAATGGTACTTTAATTCCAGACTCAGGGAAATTTTACAATAACTATAAATGCCAACATGGTAACATATATATTAAGCATGTATCACCCTTGCAGAGCAACAGGACAGATTATCAACAGCAGCTCAATAAATCTTTAAGAATAGCAAGGTTATGTAACTCAGAATATGTAATTTATGTTTCACTTAAGCACCAAATCTGCAGTAGCGGTTACAAGACTAGGGATGTTTCTTCTACCACCAACTCCAACTAATCATCTGTACTTCCAGAAATAAACTCTGTCCTATTTTCTACGTTAACTTTTGAGATGCTTTTATTATCTAATATTCTCTGAAATACCCAGCAGCTTAACAAGAATTCCCTGCTAAGCTTAAAACAAACAGCTTTATGAATATAACGACAAGAGTCACACACACTGGAAATGCTAAAAAGATCAGAAGCCCAGCAACATTTCCTACTGTACAGACAAGATTAAATGATTCTTTTTTAATTAAATAAAAACATTACTTAGCTGCAAAGTATTTGAAAAACTACAGCTCATGAATATAAACAGTAATTCACCTGAATCTTGGTCTGGAGGCACTCTGAGCTACCCAACTGTTTGCAGCAAGAGATACTGAAGGTAATACCTTCAGCCGCCAAAGAGGTTTCTTTATGCCACCCAAGTTGTGGTATGACAGAATGACTTCTGAAATCTTCAACTTAGAAGCTCTGAATAATAAGTTCAGCGATCTCAGGCTCAAACTGCTTAGTTTTCTGAATATAAGCAAAAGTGCTGTCCGTGTCCTGTGCCACAGCTGATAGGGGACTCTATCCCTCTATGTTTCTGTACATATGTAACATGGATCCCAGAAAAATCTGGATTTACTAAGACACAAATAATTCACGTATTTTATTTAACTATCTGTATTATCTATTTTTTATTTAATTATCTGTATTATTTTATTTAACAATCTGTATTATTCCTCATATAAAGACTATCTGCATTTCACAAGGCATGAATTCTAGCTAACTGCTGCAACTCAGGAAAAAATCTTTCATACTTCACAAAAACGTAGAGGGAAAAATCTGACCTCAAAGCCCTTGAACAATTCACTCTTCCCCACTACTCTGAACAGCCACCTGTAGGCAGCCTGATGACTGTATTTAGGCGACTCAGTTTATAGTTAATTTACTATTTATGGTGCAGACACACATGAACAAGTTATAGCAGTTTAAACTGACATCTGTAAGTGGCTGATATTTTAATATGCACGTTGTTAACTACCCTGACAGAGAAGAAAGAAAACAAGTTAACTGCTTTCTCCCACCTTAGATTTGGGAAGCTAGATGGCACCTTACCACAAAAGGACAACTGGCACAAAGAATTTTTAATGGCTTGAGAAAGCAGATGATAATCACAGTTACTGAGAACTAAATTACACTTTTGCACCATGCATCAAATCACCATCACTGTGCCACAAACACTGCTTTCTGCTGTTTGTTAGGACTGACCCAAAGTGACATAACCCAGGCAAAGATGTGCTGAAGTCAGTCAGCCCCGAGAGCCACTGACAATGTTGATGGCTGGCTTTTACATAATTTCTCCTAATTTCTTGAGGTTATTCCAATTGGTGGGATATCTGACAGACCACCAAACCACTGCAGCATTGCATCATGCCCAAAGAAGAACCCGGGCTTTTCTTGTTTCCATACATTACAAACTTGCCCTCAAACAACAACTCAAATGTTAACAGAGCTATTTGTGTAGGAATCACACACGGAAGCTCTGTATCTGCTGAAACCTATCGATGTGATTTTATTGATAGGAGTACTTCTATAAAATTTCTTAGAAATCTAATTCCACCTAGGCTTACTGCATCTGTAGACAGCTATCACATTCTCCCTTCTTCATAATACACTGTCCTGTCTACCATCCAAATGTCTGAGCGAGTTGGCTTAAAACCAGTGACAGGAAATGTTGACATGCTTTTAATGTTGCTTTTACCCTCAGGGGAACTGACATTGCACAATGCCTTTGCAGAGTACACGTGCCTTCAGCTGTCCACACACTCTCCAGTCTACTGTAACAATGAAGACCATCACATCTATTTTTAGTTGCAAGAAGAAAAGAAAGGCCTTCTCCACAAACCACATCTCCATTTCTTCCACAGGCAATGAGAGGGGAAAAAATAGTTCGAGGAACTGAAATATATTTATAACCAACTAGTTCACCCACTGAAAATGAAATTGCTCATTTAGGATCTTGCAAATAGATGAGGTCAGCGAGACCACTCAGTTTTTCACTTTCTAATGGATCAACCCAAGACTACAAACGGTACAGATATTCCAAGGGTCAGGAAAAGCTCTACTGTCTGTGGCTCAGGTTTCTTCCCAAACACCTATTCCCCTCAGCTTGCCAGAAGACAATAAAATTGAAAACATCAGTGCAAGACAAAGAGCTGATCTGGGACAGCCAACATAGCTTCATCAAGGGTTAATTGTGCCTGACCAACCTGGTGGCTTTCTGTGATGGAGTGACCGCATCAGCTGACAGAGGAAGACCAACCAATGCCATCTACCTGGACTTCTGCAAGGCCTTTGACATGGTGCCACATGACATCCTGGTCTCCAAATTGGAGAGGGATGGATTTGATGGGTAGACCATTCGGTAGGTAAGGAGTTGGCTTGAAGGCCGCACCCAGAGAGTGGTGGTCAATGGCTCCACGTCCAGGTGGAAGCCAGTGAGGAGTGATGTACCTCAGGGGTCTGTCCTGGGACCAGTACTGTTGAATATCTTTGTAAATGACACAGACAGTGGGATTGAGTGCACCCGCAGCAGGTTTGCAGATGACACCAAGCTGAGTGGTGCTGTTGACACCCAGAAGGAAGGGGTGCCGTCCAAAGGAACCTGGACAAGCTGGAGAAGTGGGCCCGCGGGAACCTAACGAGGTTCAACAAGTCCAAGTGCAAGGTGCTGCACTGGGGTCAGGGCAATCCCAGACAGGAGTACAGACTGGGAGAAGAACTCATTGAGAGCAGCCCTGCTGAGAAGGACGTGGGGGTTTTGGTGGATGAAAAGCTTGACATGAGTCAGCAGCACACACTTGCAGCCCCGAAGGCCACCTGCATCCTGGGCTGCATCACCAGAGGGGTGGCCAGCAGGTCAAGGGAAGGGATTGTCTCCCTCTGCTCTGCCCTTGTGAGGCCCCACCTGGAGCACTGCATCCAGGTCTGGGGCCCCCAGCACAAGAAGAATGTGGGGCTGGTAGAGTGGGTCCAGAGGAGGGCCACAAAGGTGATTGAGGGACTGGAGCGCCTCTCCTACGAAGAAAGGCTGAGAGAGCTGGGGATGTTCAGCCTGGAGAAGAGAAGGCTCCAGGAGGAATTCATTGCAACCTTTCGGTACTTGAAGGGAACTTACAAAAAAGATGAGGAGCAACACTTTGCTCACCTGGATAATGACAGGACAAGGAGGAATGGTTTTAAACTTAAAGAGGGGGGATTTAGGTTAGAAGTTAGGAGAAAATTCTTTGCTCAGAGGGCGGTGAGGCATCGGCACAGGTTGCCCAGAGAGGCTGTGGATGCTCTATCCCTGGAGTGTTCAAGGCCAGAATAGATGAGGCCCTGCCCATGGCAGTGGGTTGGAACTAGATGATCTTTAAGGTCCCTTCCCACCAGAGCCATCCTATGAGTTTTAAGTGTCTGATTATAAAGGCTCTCTAACATGCCACATTGACAGGGACTACAACCACTGCCAACGCCTTTGTAAAGCCAATACTGAAGGGAAAGAGATCAAAGGGCAGTATTCTGAAAAGGTGGTGGCCAGCCCTCGAATTGGGTGCCAATAGCACACCTACACGAAGAGACAAACAAAGCTACAAAGCGATGGCCGCGCCCATCTCTGCCCCAAAAATCATAGAGGGACTATACCAGGATAGCTCTCAAATGCAGAACTGCCTTTTTTCCTTTCCTTTTTAAAGCATTTTTTAAGCTTTTTTGTCTGTTTTGCGAAGTATTACAATCTGCTGTATTCAGCTGAAGAGATGGTATTAGCCAAGCAAACTTTATTGAAAAAAACATTTACGAAAAAGAAAGAACCTTTAGAATAAAGGAAAAGGTGAGTTTAAACTGAATTTTATTCGAGACTGAAGTACCTTTTCGTCTAGATATCAGATTTGCACCTGTTCACTGCAGTGACTTTTCAGGCCATTACATATCCTCCACATGAACCCTACATATGAAAAGGCTGCATCAAAGGATTGTCTAGCAGCAGTCCTTACAGATCCCAAAGTCAGTTTGGCAGGTGATGATGGTATTTGCCAAGAGAAAGAAAATATCTCCTCCTATTAACCTTCCTTTTTGTACCTTAATAGCACTTCAGGGTATACGGAGGAAAGAAGATAGAAGGAGTCATCTTCCAGTCTTGGTATCTATATTTTAGCAATCTTAGTCTTCACTATGGGTAAATAGGTTTCAAATGAGCAATCCATCTTGCCCTTGTAGAAAACAATAGAGCCAACTGACAAACTCTTGCACTTCCTGCTGAATCCCTTTAAGAATGCCCAAGCATCCAAGCTCTGAACGGCATTCCTAAAATAGCTCAAGTAGCACTGTCTAATTACATGTTCTTCTTTGGAAATGCTTCAACAACTTTACCTTGTTTATAATTGCTGTTCTGTAATGCCAGCAGACCCTGATAATGCATTGTGATTGATAAGTCTTTGCTACAATGCCTTTAAATTTCAAGGATCAAAATTATAAACTGACAAGCAGGTTCTTCCCCCCGCTGTAGAAAGGTCCACCTATGTAGTATTTCCTATAAAAGCGTTATTAGGCTCTTTTGTTGGCCACAGCATTACAAGTTCAAGAGAAAAAGCGAAAAACAAAGTCATACTCCCCTTAACGGATTATGTTAATTTCTCTTTAAAACAAGAGGAATCTGTTGGAACATTTTTACAAGTTTTAGGAATAAGTCATTAAACGAAAAGAGAACTTTATTAACCTGAGATTTAAACCTAGTCCACGCTTCATTGAGAGATCAATACATTTTTATTTTTAAATCCACACTATGCAAAGATTTTGGTTTTGAAATTGCTTTACTAAGAAGTTTCTAACATTTTCAGGCTAGAAAGATGAAGCTAGCAGGGCATGAAGAAAAGAACATTAGTTTCTTTTGTGAAAAACTATCTTTGTGCTCAGAACTGTTCTAAAACTGCTGCCCTTCTGGAGAAGCTCAAGGTATGTGCTTGCTAGGCAGAACACCTCTCTACTCCCAGAAGACTTTATGAGATATTTTATACAAAGACTTTAGACTCCTACAACTCAAGAGTACACCTCCTGTAGATTGAAAGTACACCTCTGTAATAAGCCAAAATTTTCAAGAGTAGCAGGGATTCATTCTGCAAGAGAAACCGTCAAGCCTTGAAGCACCATATATCAGAGGGCACTACTACCCTGGAAAACAGAAACAGCTTTTTTTAATTACAGTGACAAAGCATTTTGCTCATTTCATCACTGTATAGGCCTTCAGCCTGAATGTTTTAAATTATTTAGTGCCATCTGAATAGAAACTCATTTCTGTATCACTCAACAGTAGTACTATAAGGGCCCAGATATACAGGCGTCGAGGTTTTGGACATAGTGTTAAGTTTAACTACCCAAATAGGATTTTCTTCTTACCATGTTAACTGTAAATCCCAAGCAAAGACACCAGCCTAACTTTTGCACTGTTGTCTACATCAAGTAGCAACGACTATCAAAAACGGAGCACAGCCTACTCATAAACACAGCTAGTGAAACATTTATTTATTTATTTATTTATTAACAGGTACCTCCTCCCAGCTGGCATTTCTTCCTCCTAACAACACTTCCTTCTGAATGTTAAGCTTCTGTTTATAAATATCAAAACACGTAATTTATCAGATCAAATACAAACGCTATTCTGGCAAGCTTAAATTTCTTTAGTCTTAATAGCTTAAATTCTTGAGTAAGCACTGTGTACTTTTTAACCTTTTCATCACCTCTGTGTGATTGCCTCTGGATAGAACAAGCAGAGCCACCACCACCAGGGTACTGAAGTGATTTAGACAGAAGGAAAATGCTGGCTCACAATTAGACACCGAGAGGCAAGAAAAATGAGAACAGGCAGGCAATAAGGCAAGGGGAAGATTCACTCTGACAGATATGAACAGGTGGGCAACTTGAAATAAAACAATGATTAACAGCCACACAGAGTATTGAGATGCAGCCTCATTTCTAGACTGCTATTCAGTTCAATAATTGCTCCTATGTATTTTTTTTTTATAAATACTGATGAAAACTTGAAATAACAATATACATCCAGAGCAAAATGTTTCTTTCCCATTTCCCTGCACCTATCAGGAGTAAAACATGTTACTGTGGACACTGTGGAGTCATGTTTTTCAGCAAAGCTTTGAGTACCTAGATTTTCATCATATGAAGGATCAAATGGGCAGAATTAACTATTTTCTTCCTCTCTCATATACGACACCAAGTAAAAACGTCATAAATGAATTTATAAATACCTTTTTTTATCTATTACGTGGGCCAACATTCCTTCTTCCCTGAAAATTCACAGGCTTTTGGTTTGAAAGATGAGGAACCTCAAGGGTGGGAGGGGAGAAATTTTACACCAGTTGACATGAAAATTTCAATCACATTTTTTGAAAAAGACGTTTGCAACTTAAGCTCAAAACCCTGACCAATATTGAAAGAAATCTAAAAATATTCCGAATCAGGCATAAACTTTTAGCTTCCTCCTGCAATATTTTACAGTAAAGGAACAACTGAGAAACAAAGTTGAAGTGTTGCCTGTGCAAAAATCCTTAACAGATGGATGAAAGCAGCTGAAAAGAAAATCAGCAACAAACAAGAAGCTCAGAGCTTGTTGACATCTTCAGAGTACCGATGCTGTTAATGGAAAAAGCTCAATAATCAAACATGGCAAATCAACTACCATAAAACATAATTAGAAAAAAGAATCATAATCTAAAGAGCATTAGAGGTTGTTGGGTTCTATGCAAAAACTTTGTATTAAAAAAGTGAAAAGAGGGTGGGGGGGGGGGGAAGATCCTGAAAAAAGGAAAACCAGACTCCCCCACACCACTTTTTATAAAGTGAAAGATACACTGCTGTATGATATTTACCTGCAGATCACATGGATAAAACAGACCCAATATTCCCTGTCAAATGTAGCTCCTACGTCTGCCAAAAATAACTACTTTCTCAAGCACTAATCACATTACAAAAAGCTCACATTTGTACACGTTCTCCTCCCTCTCTGTGGCACCAATATTATCTGATTATTGGAATCAGACGGGTGCTATTGACAGCTGCCTGCTGTCTTCACCATGTTGATGTCATGCTAACAGAAAGCGTGTTTTCTGACAGTCTGACAACAAGGAAGAAACTGTGAGATCAAACAATGGAGCCAGTTTAGACCAAAAAAATAAATAAAACAGGCAACAAAGCTACCAACACAGTAGGGTTCTCCAAAACAGGCCTACAGTGAGGGTGGTGTGGAAGGAACCCACTCTTTGCTGGAAAAAGGATACACCGCCAAAAAAAGCCATAGAAGCTTTGCAAGTGTGCAAAATTGAAAAGGAGAACAGCACAACTCAACTAATACAGTATCAATCACTGTACCATTAGAAACAGCGTGAGTAGTATAAATGAACTGCAAAATGAATTTAAAATGCATACATTAATACAGTGGGGAAAACAAACGTTCAGAAAAAAAGTTAGGGCTGAGCCCACCAATGACCTTCTTTAAGCTTACTTGCCAAGACGTTGCTACTGGATTTCTGTCATTCATTTCAAGAAGAAATGAATTTCTTGAAGATCCATTTTCAAGAGCAAAGGTAAGTGTGAAGTTCAACTTTTTCAGCAATACTGCCAGGCCAACTGGAGTCAAGCAAGACCACCACTCCTCATGATGCCTGACAGCAAGGAGTACATTTTCTGATCATATTTCACGTAATGTTAGCTTGAAGCACACATGTATTTAATCTTTAAAGTGACCTGCTCAGCTCTACCCAAAGCACGTTCTTTTGTTTTTCAAAAGCAGAAGTAAATCTTCTCAGCTCAAGGCTTGGTCTTGTTATCTCAGAGTACAACCAAGCCAGTATACAAGGAATAAAGTGTAGGTTATCCTTCTGTCCCCACTGTATGACACTGAGTTGCCACATGTAATGTTTAAAATTATTTTAAGACTGGCACCATAATTCTTGCAGCATGCAGACCCCTCTATCCTGATGTTCATCTTACCTCAGAGAATTTTGTCAAGATGACCCTGACACCCCTGAATACTTGATTCAAGCTTACCTCTAACAACAATAGGACAGAAATTCTGAACAGCGGGGAAATACCTACCAGACCCCTGAGCATCTTGCATTCTGAAAAGAAAAAAGAGTATCAAGCATAATCACAGCAAGACCATTTCCTACTGGAGAGAAATACTTTAAGTGTAGCTGACAGCAAGGCATTCCAATATGTAGGCCTTTGCTTTTTGAACACCAAGTGGCTTTTCATATTGATCTTAGGTAAAAATATAAGATCTTATGTGACAAGATATAAACAAAAAGGCATACAAACGAATTCTACAATCTTTTCTTCCATCTTTTGCAACAATAGCTTCACTACTGTTGCTGAAGCCCTCAAAAAAAAAATGGAAGAAATCATTTCAAGAGAGAAATCTTGCCTGCTTTTTCATTATAATTATTCTGGTGGAGCCAATAAAAGATGCTATGAATCACCACAAACAGTAATTTCATTCTTTCTATCACTTGCACAAATCTGTTTTTGGCTAGAAATGAATTATCCAGAACAAAGGCTAAGAATGGTGCCTTAACCTGACCTCATATATGATATAATCAAACGTATTGTCACTGGGGTAGCTTGAACGTGCTTAATCAGCAGCAAATAATCTCATAATAAGACCTATGAGCTGCAGGCTCAAATTCTACAATGTTTAAGAGAAGAGCTTCAAAGGAGCTGCTAATACACCCAAATGTTCCATGTCTTCCTTGAATGTTCATAGGAAATAAAATGCTAGAAGATGATGACTTTTGTAGATATCTTTTACAGGCTCAAAAAAATCGTTTTCTAGTGAAGGCAAAAGAATAGGTAAGTTATGGGATTTTGAGAACAGACCATAAGCTGAGGGGGGACCAAAAGGATCCCTAGTACTTAAATATGGGTATAAACACCTGGAAAAAAAAAAACAAAGAAGATCCACTGATCTGAACAATAAATATAAGAATAGTTATATACTTCGGATTTATTTGCAGCTTAGTGTTTTGGAATGGATAAAAGGGGAAAAATGAAAGATCCAAATAAAATATGAATGATATATAATTATATTAATGTATTTGAAGCACAAAATTAATTCCTTCCAAAAATTCATGTCATCTGTCTGAAGAGGAGAGGAAAAATAGTCCTGACACAAAGAAAGAAACTCAGCTGCATTACTGAAGTTTTAAAAAATCTCTTAGAAAAATATCTTTAAGAAAATGTCTCGTTAGATCATGGAAGTGTTGTTAAATGAAGTATATCATTTAGTGATACAAGACAATATAGTGAAATAGACGTTGCCTAAGTTTTTCTGGGACATACCCTTCAACTGTTATAGCTATAAAAGCATCCCAAGAAAGGGAAGACAAGCATTTACAGACTAAAGAAACACTGGGGGATACGCTTCAGTGACTAGTCCTGTACGTCACAGGATGGGGAGAAGGACTAGGTGTAGTCATCAGAACATTTTGCTTAAAGTATATTGATTCTATATAGCTCTGATTCCAAGTCTCCTACCTTCTCTAAATGATAATCATTTCATGTCATACTACATACGCACTTAGTCAGTCTAAAAGATTTGTTTGGAATTTAAGCTCTGTATATTTTTGGAACACCTGATGGTGGGATAAATATTATAATCTGTCATTACACCCAGAATTAAGCATGCCAGAGAAAAGCATGCTTTTAATTGAAGGAAAAGAGTAATTTTCACAAGAGAGTTACTCCAATCCATTTCCTGCCACATGGGCAAAAGGAGAAAAAAAAAAAAAAAAAGCTATGTATCCATACATACACACACGGACCTGGGTGTGTATACACAAAAACATATGCCCACACACACACTAATTCTGTTTGATGAAAAGCGAGCACCATTGTCCACGCCATTAACAGTGGTAATTAATTACACTATGGCATTTCCTCTCATCAATATCCCCCGCTGATCTGTGTAATCATATCCTTGTTGAGAGAAGCATTCGATCATCTGGCTGGATGCAGGTACATCCATGGATATGTTTTCCTTTGTCAATTCCTGATCTATTGAGCCTTCCTTCAAAGCCATTTAAAATTAACACAGTTCCTAAAGTACATATAGGACAACCACCCAATTGTTTACATAATTAATCACCTCCTAGGATGATGACTAGAGCTCAATCTTCCGTTCTATTAGAGCATAAAACCATGAGAGCATCTCTCAGAAAACTACAGCCCGATAATGACAAATGTTAAGTCCTCCAGTTATTTCCTTTTTCAGCTGCTAAGTAGGTTAACAGAAAACTACAAGCAAGCTAACAATGATTTGGACCTTCATGAAATTTAGGAGCTGGATTTTACAACAGATCAGTTGCCAAGTTAACACTCACTTGTTGAGATAGGACCATAAAATACATTTATAAACCCACTGAAGAATTAGATAATCACTGTGACATTATGCAAACCAAAGTAATTCACAATTCAATATCTGCATCTTCAGGAAGTAGCACAAAGCAGGACACAACCAACACGATATTCAACAGCACACTTAACAGCCTCTTGTCTCTACAAGGAATGTCTAGTATCATAGATACCTTTACAAGCAACACCCTACCCAGTCTCACAACAGAACACATGCTGGCAAATGCAGGGTAATGAGAAGCAATCAGTCAGTAATCCACAAACACTGATACCTGCACCTAAGGGCTCACATGCCTAATTCTTGAAGTTAGTTCAAAGAGCAGGTGGGAAGGACAGAAACCTTGGCAAGCCCTTCCAGTTCTAACAAACACAACACAATCAAAGTTAGTATTTCTTTTCAAGAGTTTCCTCTTTCCTTCCTGGTGGTGCCCTAACTCAGACATACTTTTCAATCCTTAGCAGGCTACAAAAAAGCCTGTGTTCCTAACAGCCTTTAAAAATGTTATTTTTAGATGTCTCCAGGGTCATACAAATTGTTTATTTGCATGCAGGTATTTCTTAAAAATACCACCAGTAGTCAGCGTTCACTCCACGTATTCCCCGTTTCAGCCAAGCAAGCTCTTGGTTCCTCCAAAATACAGCGGTGTTTACCTCACTGACCTTGGGACTGCCTTCCTCCAGTATTTCTCCCTCATCAGTTTGCATGGGAACAGGATCTGTGCAAAGCTCTGCAGAAATGCAAAATACTGCCTAGAAGATAAAAAGAAAGATAGATTTTTAAAAGAATGATTTTGCTGCCTTTAACAGTGTTATGCAAGATTGCAGTGCACATAAATAATGACTCTAGGCTATGACCTTTAATGTTCACGTTCTGCATGTATTCGCTGAATTTATGTTTTGCACAAACAAGTACGGCATCTGCTACTCAGGATAAAATATAATTCTACTTAATGAAGAGAAAAAAAACACCTAGCAGGAAGCTGCTTTCTTTTTTATGTTCAAATATGTCATTGCTGAGTATTTTATGCATTCATCGTGCTTACTGAATAAAACTATGGTCAGCAAGGAATAATCAGAGACTAGAGCTGAGCAAATCTTTCTTATTAGAAAATAGCTTTTGTGATCATACAAGCATTGCAAATTCAGCTTACAGATAATCCAAAGGTTATTAGTCTAAAAAACTGTTATGATTCCCAGCCACCCCAGAGTACCTCTGAATTCTTATTTTTCTTTGTCTTCATTTTAGAAATAAATATATTCTAGGCTCTAAATGGTTCAGGGAACAGATAAAGTCATTCATCTCCTGGTCACTATTTCAAATTTAACCCAGGCCAACAGCTCCCAGAGTTTCCAGTATTCAACACTACCTGGTAACTTTTTTAATTTGGTAGACATTGTCTGTGCAGTTCCAACTGAACAAAGTCAAGATGCCAAATTCCAATCTTAAAAATTTATCTTATGGACACATGCAATACAGTTAGGGAGTCTACAAAGATTAGAATGTCTTCGACACCAGAGAATAAGCCATCTTTCAGGTGTAACAGAGCATAAAGCCAGCAAGGAATCTCTGAGTCAAGAAGGCAAAACTTCTGCTATCAGCAGATCCATCATATTCCAGTTCTTTGGAAAGCAAGCGCTCACACCAAGCTTACAACTATGAAGCAAACTGCTGTTGGCCTTTAACAACCGTCCCTCTCAAGATGCTCATCTCCCCAACTGCACCAGCATTTAAATGCCATTTGAAGTCTCTCCGCATCATATCTGCACCTCAGATACGGACTCTTGTGTCATCCTTTACTGCAGCAATTCCAAGCCTGGAAACTTTGGGAGTGCAAATTGAAATGAGGTCAAAAAGAGAAAGCTTGGAAATTTGTCACCTAAATGTACCTCTTCCGCTTCAAAGTTAGAGGCTGTTCATAAGGTAAGGCTGCCAATGCCTTCTGTTATGTCATGCATAGGTAGACAACATTTTTCATGGCTATTAAGCTGTCACAAGAAATGAAGAATATTCGACAAACAAAAGGCCTGAAACCACAAAATGTTGCTTACAGCTTATCATGCCTTATAACCAGCAAACTGCTGGCTATGTTCAGTAATATCAGAGAGTCTCAGGCAAAGCAGCAGCATTTTTCAGACTTCCAGCAATTTCCTTTTCTGGGTTAAGAGGAATGAGGATAAAGCAGAACTCTCACCAAATTCTCTCTGTGAGGTATGGGTGTGAGAAACCTCAGAAAAACTTTACTACTACTACTATCATCATAGCTTTAGTCACAAAAACTTTATTTCCCTTTTCAGTGAATGTTGAACCTCTGAACTATTAAGCAAGAATATTCAGTATCTACAAAGAACCTACTTCTTTTGTAGGTGTAACCAGAAGATTCAGACTTCTCTAAAGAAAGTTACCACTCAATAGCACAGTCACACAGATTTTACCAGCGCAGACTTCATAGATCCAAATGGGCATTACCTCACATCAAGTTCTATTTTACTAGCATTGTCACTGCTCCATCTTACCCTTCATCTTCACATGCTAGCACAAAGCATAATAGATATAATACTCTCCAAATACAAAAATGCTTGCTGAAGAGTTCATAAACCGGAGATTAACAGGCCATAGAATCAATACCATGACTTCGAGTGAATGTACTGATCTTTCTCAAAGCCAAGATTTAACCTAACAAATCAAATACATTGTGTTTGTCAAAAACCACATCAAATATTCAGACGAGACTTTCTGAAGCGTATGAAAAAAGCTGATTGAGACCTAGTTAGCAATATATGAAGATGTATTATTTTGTCCCTTTCACGTCCTAATCCGTTGCATGGAAGTTAACTCCACAAACAGTGCGACAAAACAATTATTTCTGGCATAACACAAAACGATGCCCTTGAAACGTGTTCAGCTTTCACCTCCTTCCTGGAATTCTGCTGTAAAATCGGAGAGGTATGTATATCATGATCAATTCATACAGGAATGACTGGAGATGAACCTAAACTTCAACCCTGTCCCTACAGCACTGAAGAAGATTAACACACAAGACTGGAGTTTATCATGTTAACAAGGAGATTAAGTAAACAAAAGGAGAAGCACCTCAAGTGAAATGCCATAGGAGACACTCCTAAAGGAATTTGGGGTTATGCTCTATTAGCAGTGAACACCCTACGCACAAAGTATGTATGTGATGAGCGAATTCCCTTCTACCACAAAACAAATGAAACTGATGGGGACACAATGTGGGGATGTTACAATCGTGGGGGTGACAGAGGCAGGCTAAGATACGCTGCCTGTTGCATATAAGCAAAATTCTTAAGTACTGAGAGGTAAGCAAGACGTGGATCAGGCACGGACACCAAGAGCTTCGTGCCCCAAAAGAGTGTCTCCCCGCAGGCGAGCTGTTTGTCCCGCTGCAGGGGCTCGGGCAGAGGCTCCGAGCAGGCCCTGTCCATGGTACTCGACCACGCTCTGAGTCCAAACCAACCTCAGCGCCGCTGGGGCAGGGACTTTCTTAGTGTGACTTTGCAATGTTGGATTCGAGTAGTCGGGAAGTGCCACAGCCCAGTAGGCAGACATGCTGTGGTCCAACAGTCAAAATGGTTTTGGTTTCTTTCATCCAGAAGCACAACAGAGAAGTTTATAAAATCAAGTGAGGTCACGTCAAAACAAGACCACCGTGAGGAGTGGTCGCTGCATTAAGAGTGCTAGAAGAACTTGAAGATGAACTTCTGAAAAAATTGCTATGTTTATCTTCTGAGATCTCCCAAGAAGTCAGCAGAACTAAGACATAAAAAATAAACAGAAAAAGTCTACAAGAACAAAGATAAGCAAACTCTCCCACTGAGGACAGACTAAATACACTAGAACAATTCAAAGCTCAGAGAATGGAGTGCAATGGGGAAGGAAAAAAAGAGATGAGTCACTCACTCTTCACGTTTTACCAGCTTTGATGTTCAAAACAGACTCTATTATTTCATACCACGCTCAGTTAGTGTGAACTCACTCACATGGAATGGCAAGAAGCTGGAAGTTTAAAAAGGCCCCAATTTACTGGAAAAATTCACAAGGGGGAAAAAAAGTAAATCCACTTAAAAAAAATAAACCCTCACAGCTGGTATAAGAAGACCTTAAGCCACAGACAGCAGGAGTTATTGCAAGAGGAAGCTTTTGCTAAGCACTGTCCTTTTGTTGTAGTTTTCCCCATGACACTTGCTTGTGGCTTTTTTCAGGAGACAAAGCATCAGGCAACAAACTCTGAGTCCAATTCAATACATTTTTACATACTTTCTTCAATTCCCTGTGAAAGGAAGGATTCATACAGCCACTGGCACAAGAATGCTGCATTTCCATCTTCCTTATTGCCAGAAGCAGGCATTTGGGGATTCCTGAATCCATGAAAAAACATCTCTGACAGACTTTTGTAATAGTCATTAAACTAAGGATGACTTCTCAGCCAAGAAAGCAACTGCCTACTGCCAGCGTATGAAGAACCAACGTAATTATTCCACGTTGCTGGCAGTGACAAGCCTCTTAAGCTTCTGAGCAGAGGGCTAAAGATCACACACTGGGTAGCTCATTTTGTACAAAGAGGCAATCAGAACTTGTACTAGGGTCCTACAGGATCGGAAAGGAGCCCAACAGCTTCCAAAGTCCCAAGCATTAAATTAGTTATTTCCAACATTGGATGGACCACACTCCCTGGAGATGAAATGACAAAGTTTACAGACAGTCTGTTTAGACTTTCAGACCTGACACCTATTAACGAAGTCAGTCTTGGAAAAGGTCACAGTACGATAATCCTCTTCTTCCACTCTTGCGTGTATCCACCAAATCTACCTCAAATAGGACTAAGGTCCCCCAGCTTCATCTGAGGTCTTCTGGAAAAATTAACCAACTACAGCCCGAGTGGAAGGGACTCCAAGGGAAGTCTAACCAATGGCAACATATAGGTATGCCAACGTACAACCTAGGAGATGCACGTCTGAAGTTAATTACAGTATTTATTTAACTCTTCGAAATTTAATCTAATATTCTCAAAGATAAAAATACTCACTAGTAGAAGAACTCTAATTCTTATGAAATTTAATGCCTAAGACAGTATTTTCCTACCGTAATGTAATCTGGCCAAATCAGTCTCATGTTTCATCCTGTTTGTGTTTCATCTCTTTCTGCAGCAACGATGTACAGAATTTTTTCAGTGATATCAGGATGATGGATGCAGCTACCAGTCAGAAATTCAGCGTAATTACAGCAGTGCAGAGCACCTAGCTCCTTACTACTGCATTCTAGCGTATTCCAGTGAATAAAACCTCAGCCAAACTTCCATATCCTCAAAAAGCCCTCACAAGTACTACCAGTGAACAAGGTACTTCTACTTCCTAAGGCTGATTGTTCCCCAAATAGAAAGGTCTGCCGTTCAGAAGCATAAAACCCTTATTAGCAGGAGAGAGCTGGAATCCAGGTGTCTTCAAATTTGCTGGTCACCAAAAAGGCATTATCGGAATGAAGCACTTTATCTAATAAACGGGTCTTTCGACACTTTGTCTTCTGATTGCCAGCAGACATCAAATACGGACTGAAGAGGAAAATAGTGCCCTTCATTTGATATAGGGGAAAGAATAATATCAAGCTTCTGAAGACAGCAGCTGCAAAAGAAGCACTTTTTGATGTAAAAGCAGTTGTGGTTCCTATGAATTGCAAAGTCTGAATCAGATATGACCAACAGGAAAACCCTCAAAGAAGAGCAAGGCTGTGCAAACTGTCACCATTATAGAAAGTAAGCAGAAACTGAGGGTAGATCCTAAACTCTCTCAAGAGCACAAAGCAAAACAAGTGCACACAAGTGCTCTTCAAAACATGGTGATCTTGTATACATGCCATACTTGAAAACAGGCAGTTCTGTAATGAATTATATCTTAAATGAGACTAACACAATCACGTTGATACATCATTGCAACCATTAGTCCTTACCTAGGTATGCGGACACAGAAGTGTTAGTTTTTAATAATGATCTTGCCATATTACATCAAATCGCTAGTTTCACGTTACATGGAGCTTGTTATGACTGTACAAAAGCAACACAAAATTTAACATATGGGAAAAGAACAGAACAGTTTTTGTCATTTTAAATGAGAATTGAGAGGTACTGAGATGAAAGCAAGAGCATCCAGAAGAAAAACAAAGCTTCAGTTTAACTTCACTGCCTATAGGAGCCAATTACTTACAGAATCCAGTGACTTTAAAATCTCATCAGAAATTAATTCATTTTCAAAGAAAACCACCACACACATCAAATGTAGCTGACGAACACAAATCCCATCAGGCAGTTACAGAAAAATCTTCACATGCAAAGCCACAGGAAATAACACACCAGAAAATACATGACATTAGCAATATACTGTAAAAGTGGTTAAAAACTAGTATAGGTGAGTGTTCTTCCCACCTCCAACTTTCAGATATGCAATACTGAACTTTGGATTTTTATTATTATTTCTTTTTTACCTTTGACAGTTTCCAAGGGCTGCCAAAGCCCACAAGGATCCGTCCTGGCTACATTCAGTGCAAAAACGAAACCCTAGAAGTAGACAAAAATGAATAAATAAATACATTAGCCAACGGTGGTCATTACCAGATAAAAACACGTAGAAACGAAAGACAGTTAATTGCCTCTGAAGCTCAGCAAGCCTTACTCACAAAGCATTTAGAAAAAAAACTGTCAGATCACATAGGGTAAATACAGAATTCTTATTGTAAAAGAAGCAGCACAGGCTCCTCCTCTTCCCCAAAGTAATGTATGCAGTATCAGGGGGAGAAGAGGAAGAGCTACGGCCAAGGTTAGAGTAAGAGGGAAACGTACTTTTCTCCTCACTATTCTTCCACCTCAACCGCCACTCTAATCAAGGCAATTATTCTTCGAAGGCAAGGATTTTACATATTGCAAAACCCATGTATTTGCTAAGTCTTAGGATCAAATTTAGGCTTAGGTTTTAGCAAATTTAGATTTCTACAGTATAAAATAGCACCACTGCTGAAAATGTGTTTTAAAAATAGCCACCCTCCAAGAAAATGTCAAAACCATAATACTGTATATTGCTTCCACGTAATTATTACTCACACACCACCACACAATTCAGAGCAATAATCAGTTTTGAGAGAAAAAAAAACACTCATCCTGCAACCCAACAAACCATTTAAGAGGTCGGACTGTTTAATGAAGATTGAGAGCAAGCTGATCAACCAGCAGAATAAATACTATATACTACAGCCTGACATTGAAGTCTGATGAACAACACATACTGCATACTGCTGCATGACAGAAACATCAAACTGATATTGAACAGGAAATTCCTCTTCCAAGGATTTACTGTGGTTACCAGTTTGTAGAAACCTCGCCACTGGAAGCACCGGGGGAATAGAGGGGAGAAGAAAAAAAAAAAGAAGAAACAAAAAGCTAATGATTTCTCATCACAATATAATGGTAATATAATGGAAATACCTCCTAAAACAAACGTTATCATTTAAACTAAGCACTACAGCTTCATAGCTGCTGAATATGTTATTTTTGGCAGCACGTTATAATTTCCTCATTATTATCATTTTATCCTTTTCACAACAGTTTTGAACTGTTTTAACTGTTTTGAACTGTTAGCTATCTGTAGGTACAGAACTGAAATGATGGCTTTCCAGCCAGAAATGAACATGCAAAGCAGTATGGAAGCACAAGTGCAACATGCTGTCTTCTCAACCACTCCGAAATGTACATCTTCACTTGGAAAACTATTAAGTACATTAATAAGGCATTTTAAATTATTGTTACAAAGTAAGGCTCTGGAGACAGAAGTCTACCAAAAGTCAAACTCCTGATTAAGTTTGCAGTAAGTGAATGCATACCCTGGAATGAGTAAGAAGCTGTAACATTTACCACTTCTTAACATTTCCTTCAGTGAACAAACACTGCTTTCATCCCAGTTCGCTAAGTAAAGCAAGCTGCATTTACCTGGCTTCACTGGACAGTAGAGATTAAGGAAATACTTTTACTACTGCCATACAATGAATGTAATACGCAGAGGTGAGAGCAGCCCACTCTGTTATCTTTGAGTTTTCAGCTTTCCCTATTAATTTCCAATTAACAGAAAAGAAGGGAAAACTGAATTCCTTGTCTGAATGGGAAATTGCCACCCATCTCTCTGAAACATCTCAGAAATATCCAGCAATGCCACGTAAAACACTGTTATTTATCCGTGCAGTCAAGTACAAAATACCTTACAGGTGTAGCCGAAGGCTGCTTGCCGTTGACCTAGCAGTTTCAGGAAACGTATCCGACATCCACCCCCACCAACGAGGGTATGAGCCAAAAGGCAAGCCTCACGTCTGTGCCATTGCTGACAGCAAAGCATCTGAAGTTGGGGCATATGAAACACTGCAGAAGCTATCCAAATAACAGCTTTTTTTCCAAAAGGGCTTGCTACAGGACGGACATGGAAATACCGCAGCATTACTATCTAGCAAAAGCATTTAAAATTCCAGCCAAACCACCACATGCTTTTGGACCACTAATGTCTCGATGGGAAGAGAGAGAACTGCTACTAATTATGCCAATAACCTGTCCTACCTCATCACAGAGTCTTGTTCATGAGGAGTATGGATTCCTACCACTAACAGAAAAAGGCCTCTAGTGAGTATCTATTTCACTTTAACAGACAGAAGACAACAAAAGACTGATCATTCTCCTTCCATTACTCTGATAAATTTAGGATTACATTTCTAGAGCAATAACAAAGTTAATTAGCAAAGTCAAAGTAGTTCAAAAGACTAGAATCCACTGAAAACAGGCTAGGTAATGGAGCATGACATGTAGCTGAGCAGGACTGCAAAGATGTTACAGCGAAGAGAATCCCAGCATCCACCATAGTCAGAACAATATTTAAATATTGTGGATACACCTCCTAACGCAAGTCTTCAGACGGAGCATCTATTTTGACCAGCCAGGGTTTTAAGATGTGTCAACATGCTTGCCCAGACTGCAAAGGAAAAAAAATTTAAAGGAAAGAAGGCACAGTTTGATTACGTAGCCACCAAATGCTCAAGCAAGAAGGGAGAGGAACCAAAAATGAAAGGAAACAAGAAAGCCCACCTACAATTTAGGCACTGCTGACAACAAAGTGAGAAAAGGAACTCCCCCTGCCCACCAAAAACTGTGCCAGGTCCTTACCAAGCACTCACAACGTAACTACAACACTTGGTCATTCAATATCCAGGTGCACTGAGAAATCTGATTCAGTATGCGTTATCTTGCAGTAACAGAAACAAATCACTCAACCTACCTGCTGGTGGCTTACATAAAGTAAGCCCTGCCCTGGCAGACCACAACTGCATCCACGCAGCATAACCCCCAAACTGTTCTGTACGCACTTCTGGTTCTAACTGAGCCAAGAGCAGCACTTTGCTTAGCTGGGTTAGGAAATCTATGAAGCAGCCAAATATCCTGCACAGTGTCAGGACTCCCAGGCTAGCCTTTTTCTCAAGTGTTTGTTTAGGGTGTTGCGTTTTTCCCCCGTTTCCATGCCAAGTTCATTACTTACAGCAAGTGCCTCCTTTCTGGTCACCTCACATAAGCTGCCTCTGTAGGAACACCGCAGTATTCCAGCTGCACAGAACTGAAAGGAGCAAGGTTACAATCAGAAATAAGTTTTCTTCCAACTTTACCCACAACCTCCCATCCAAATCCGGAGAACGCTGGTGACACGTGTGATTGAAGTTCCTACCGGCTGCGAGATACCACAGTACAGGGGGAAATTCTAAGAATTTAATTTCTATTTACAACGGAGTAAAGGGAAGGGGTGAAACTGGTTTCTTGTGTAAGAACCGAGATAACGCACACAGGCGCGCTCAAGGAAAGTGGTTATGTAATTCTACGAGGACTCCTGAGTAGTAATTACGTATAAAAATGAATCCCATTAGCAATTGTTGGGTATGTAATCCTATTTGGATAGAATAATGACACATGAGCATCGCTGAACTGGCTAACACTCAACACGTTCAGATCATTCAGAACCCTCTATCCTGCACTGACCACAGCTAGAAAAGCCCTCAATTTTGGTTTTGCAAAATATAACTGACTTGCAGGACTGCGCAAGGGTCCAAAACCGTTGGTTTACCACTATACATCCAAGTTAACAACAGGAAAATCTGAATTCCAGTTGCTATTACTTAGGCACCATTCAAAATTAAAAAAAAAAAAAAAAAGTTAATTGTGAAGGTACCCAACAGGTGGCACGTTTCTGAATTCACTGCGTCATGCTGTTGGCGACCACTCGTGCTCAACGTGCAGCACCGTGTGGTGACAAACTGTTCCCGTCGCTGGTCTAGCTGCCATAAACTGAGGCATTTTTTTTGGAGCTTCTGGCATTAACTGAGAGCTTTCTGGGCAAGATTTGCATTCACTCCATTTCTGACTGGCAACAACAGGACGCTTGGAGACGAAAAGGGGGTCTCTGCTGCCACTGCAATTTAACTACCCCCTTGCTAAATGGCTAGCTGTCTAACAGCACGAAATTTTAGCTTAAAACTCGGTTCCAATTTACATACTGCAATGATTCTGATAAAGCAACCAAAAGCACACTCTCTGCTCAAAAGGCCTCAAGCTGTCTAAAATCACCTCACAAAAGCGAGCTGACGTAAATGCCCCAAACCATCATGTAGCCAAGTAGGTAATCGGCAAGTTGGCCTGAAGTCATTCGCAGCTTCAAAACAACACAAAAAATACTTTATTTTTCTCCTCCACCTACAGCACGCTGTCATAATTTACTATAAAAATTATTCTGGACAACCCACGTTTCGCTGTGGCAGTCCTTCTCCACTTTATTGGACTTTCCAAGACTGAGCAGGGAAATGCCATCAGTGAGGAGCAACGAGACAGGAGAAGGAGAGAGGTCACTGGTGCCCAAGACACTGAACCACTGCACTGTTTCACCGTGTTTAGAACCACCTTTCTGCCGTAGGTGGAAGGAAACCCAAAAGACATACTTCAAGGAAAAAAGAGCTAAGAACATGAAAAGGAAAAGCAGAAATCCTCTGCTTCTTGTTAAAAACCCAGAGAATTAGTGTTCAGCAAGGGCAGTTGGGTGCTCCACAGAATCACCACGGTGTCCTACAGCAGAACAGGACGCATTGCAAAAGGTCCACGTTTAATTCAGTGTTGGCTGTACAACTTCATATTTTGTTCATTATTAACTTGTATCGAAGATTTCTCTACTGCATGGAAAATAGCTCACCTGTTAACACAGTTACCTTGCTGGAAGTGGCTGTGCATATCGCACTGTAACTCGGAACAGATATCATGCATATGCTGCTCTACTAAGGGAACGTTAGAAGGACTTGACAAAAATTATCATTAACCTGTATGTACAACACATGAGCCTCAAATCATAGCACTTAAGTCCTTTTTTTTTTTTTTTTTTTTTTTTTAAATCAACAGCTCAATAGCACAAACATAAACTAGCAAAACCACTTCATAAAGCGGAACGCTTGAAGATGCCTTTTTTTTTTTTCTCTACATAGAGAACTACACAACATGAGTTGCTCAGGAAACCCTTTCTTTTCCAATTAAAGAATGTCTTTATATCAATGTTACGGAGGAGATGGGAAACAAGTGCAAAAGGGTACTTCTTTCAAATCCCAGTCATTGGACTTTTTCTGAGAAACTAGTAATATCTCTTAAACCACATCTGTGTAATTTAAAAAACGAACAAAACTTCTGTTCACTCCATCACATGGATACCAGATCATCCACATCCATTTCAAAAGCAGGATGGTAAAGAAAGGCAGACCTGGGCTACACAAAAATGTTCTTCAGTCAGACTTCCTACTTAGAAATCCCGCGTCTAGCTCTCTCATCTGAAAACAACCTTGAAAAATGAACTGAAGACAGAACATTGCATTGCCACCTCCCCAGTGTTCCAAAACATTCACATAAACAACGTGTAAGGTGCCAAGTATTCCTCCTCCCACTAAGGGGAAAAAAAATTGAAAGCGCATTTTTTAAAAATGCTTTGTTTACCTTTTTGCCACTTTCTAATGCACAAGAAGCACCGAAGTTCACTTTTTTCTTGCTCATGCTTATATTGCTGAAGAATCCATTAAAAAGGTAACAGTGAACGTGAGAGTTATTTGTTTCTAGTCTGCCTCGGCACCTATCCTGCACTACACATCACTTCTCAATTGTAATCAAGGTTAAAACCAACTCCCAGCAGCCTGAGGCTGCCCACTGGTTATGTCTCCCAAACTTCTCTGTGCTTTGTCCCACTGCCTCTTCAGCATGGCTGAAGCACACACGGACACATATATGTTATGTATAAAATGTGTGCATATCCTGAAACTGTTCCTACTTTTACCTCTTTGAGACCTTTTACACTCTAACTCTGTGCTTATGGAAAGCTATCAAAACCTGAGGTTGTTGGGAGCACTCTTTCAGCATCTCAGCATCTTCTGGAATCACACCCCGTGTTTCTTTCTTTCTTGTCTTTGACTGTAAGCTCTGTGGAGCAGGGAAACTCCCCTTTTCCCTATCCCCTCTCCAACACGAACTGGATAGTCAGCAGCACTGTAAATTTCAGTGACGACTGAGGCACCTAGGAAATAAAAAAGGATGAGCTTTGAATATTGGCTGCTTTTTCTGCTCTACACCGGTTTTACTCAGCTAACGCAATGAAAGAAAATTTTGAGTAAAGTCAGAAACAAACTATCACGATCAAAACTCATTCCTTTCAATTGTTCATCTTCTGTTCTCTTAGGTATTGCAAACTAATGCTTTACAGGCACAAAAGAAGGCTGTTTTACACTGCTAATACTGCTTTCTGCTTGATAATGGGAGCAATGCTCGGAATCCTAATGGCACACAAGCAGCCATTACCATGAGTATTACAACTATCATGTAATTTAACGATGCTCTGGTGGCAAAAACGGGGATGCAGTCAACTCCAAGTGCCAGCAATCCATTTACACCAGCACTCTCAAAGCTGCAGCGCCGCTGAAGCAAAACCAGTACAGCAGCAGCGAGGCTTTATTTCAGGAAAGCTGCAAAATGAGTCTTCAGAATACAGAGGAATTCAGTGTCAGAGTGGGGAGGTGAAGGGAACAAGAGGTGTTATGCTAGACCAGAGACTTTAAACCCTTCTGTCCATCTTAAACTAAACGTTAGTACAAGAAACCTGCTTCTTGACAGCTCAACTGTAAACCTGAAAGCTATAGATAACTTCTCTACTGCTGATAATCCCAACAGAATCATCCCACCAGGTTATTTATACCATGAAAGACAGGCAACTCAGGATCGAGGGTTTCCTTTTCATCCAGAAGTAACAGCCATCAAGACCTACGCACCACCATGGTTATCAAAAACAGCAGCAGAAACAAAATTAAAACTGATAAGGCAGTAAGCAGGCATGCGCCCTGGGGAAGAAGGGTGGCTTATCTATCCATTGGCACACTGAAATGGGAACTTCAGCAGTTACAGGGGTTATTTAAAGACAGAGCTACTGAAATCATTCAAACACAGCATGGGGATTGGAAGATACTGCACCTAACCCTTTAGTTCTTAACATCTTCCTGCCTTACCATTAGAAAAGTATAAAAGTTTCTATAGGTTTATTAAACTTCTTGGTGTTTTTTTTTTTTTGTTTTTTTTTTTTTTTAATACTTTCACACTAAGAAGCCGACACTAACACAGTTCTGGTGCTAACTCCAACAGCAGTCATGATACACAAACACAAAACGCATCTTTGCATAGCTGGTGCATGCAGAAGGCGCTAGAGCTTAACACTCCACCCCGCAGCGCTGCTTTGGGCAGACATTTATCACCACGGTGGGCTGAGGCAGGGCCAGGAGGAGGGCCGGGCTGCGTGCATGTGTTGAGAATGAATAGTAAGTCACAATTTGCTTTTATTTTACGTTTATTTTAGTCTTTGCTAGTTTACACCTTGAAATTTTCCGAATGAAGGTGCCGTACTTAACACATTTCTAATCATTAGTAACTGAGATTTTGGTTTTACACAAAGGCATTTTATTTGGCTTCCTACCAACATGATTTATATATATATATATATATATACACATATATACATATATATATATATATACATATGCGCAGAAAAGTTTCAGATCTTGACACTATCATTGTCAAAGAAAAAAATAAATACTAAGTTGTAAAGCAGGTAATTCTAAATTACAATTGTAAACACCAACTTGCAACGTAACCAGCTGCCAAGTTCAGCTTCATCAGTATTTACAGCTTGACATCAGCCTGAATTGTACTTTTCAGCTATTTAGGCACCTAAGAAAGGGAAAGGAAGCCAATTTAAAAAAAAAATCTGCTGTGTATTTAACAATGTTAATTCAATCTTCTGCAAAGAAATGAGGCAACGCTTTTTTTTTTGTTCTTATTTTTATTATTTTAAAAGAATATGTTATTAGTGATATAATCCTAGTCTTCAACAATGCAAGCGCGAATAAATGTGCTCAGTCAGAATTACTGAATGTGGAACTATTTGTACAAAGAGTTTTGGTTCTCCTGAGGCATGCGCAAGAGTCCTAAATCTTCCGTGTTCTGGGGGTGGCACAAAGTCATTCTTCAACATTTGCATCTAATTTCCTCTAAAAGTGGCATTTAAAAGACAAGTAGCCAGTGTTCATTATTACAGTCAGGATGAATCAAGCCTACTTTAGGCTACCTACTTGCAATACATGACAATTGACCTGCACAGTAAAGCTGTCCCATCGTACCTAAAGATGTAACTCTTTAAAAATTTGCTTCTAGGTTTGAATGTTTTTCCCTTTTAGATACCGTTCTTTGTTCATAATTCATTTAATCTGAAAAATGTAGTAATATGAATTCCCACTTGTTTTTTGGGGTTAAAGCTTTCTAAAACTGAATTAACGTTTAGTTTACACAGCTAGTCTCCTTCCACACGGCTAAGGTAGGAGCAAGTCAAGCTGCCATACAGTATTCATACACAAGACACTACCAGTTTGCCTCGTTACCCAAACTGGTGCAAGTAACACTGCCCAGCACTGGGTAAGTATAGGGCTAGACCTGTGACAGAACAGACCAATTGTGTCATTGTATTCTTGTCCCAAGGCCACCGTTACCTTATGTAGTCAGGAGTATTTTCCATTGCTTATTGGCCAATGTCAAAGTATTTAATACAATGGGACTTGCACCTTTTAAGACATTTCTCCTCAAGCCAAGTTACGTTTTTATTCAAAGACTCTCCCAACTTGAATGCATTTTCTGCAGAACACAAATTGCCAAGGATCCATACAATCCCCGTTGGACGGGGAGGAGAAAGAAGGTTGGCCTTTGGATATGAAAGAACCAAAGGAGTTACCTTCCAACAAGAAAGAACGTTTTTGGTCACTTTGGGTTGCTTCTCTGGGTACTCCAGAAGTTAAAAAGCTTGAACAAAGAAAGTCATGCAAAGCTAATTTACTAGAACTATGTAGTTTTCTAAGTGAGTGAAAAAGCTGAGCTGTGCAGTAAAGAATGTTTTTCCACTTTCAAGTCTCACTCAGCAAAGTGAGTGCCATCAGAAATGTAAGTACCATTCTTCTAACTTTTTACTGAATATAATAAAGGCTCTGACAAAGTAGCTAAAATCTGTATGTATTCTTCATGCCACCAGCCACATAAAGTAGATGAACAGCTCCCAAAGCAGCCATTCATCCAAGCAAAAAGCACAGCTATATGAAAACAAAACAACCCCACTCTCAAAGAAGAAACCCCAACACCTCAAGATACGTTTCAGTATCCCACTTCGGTTTTAAGTGCTCAAGAAACACAGAGTATACAGTTTCTGGTACTGTTATTGCAGGTAACAGCAACTGTGCCCATTTAAAACCACTACAGTAAAGATGTTTCATATGATGGGTGGTGCGATGCTAATACAAAGACAGCATTCGTCTTTCAAAAACTCTAATGTAAGAAAGTTTTCAGAAATATTTTTCTATGAAAAATGGTCTGCAACAAATGGATAAACCAGTGCCGTGGCTTGATTCCCTTTCATTCTTATTCTCCTCACCAAAAGGCTCATCTACACTTACTTTCAAGCGTTCATATCTAGTACAATGCAATAAAAATCTCCTAAAGCAGAATCTTAGTCATTTAACAGAAAAAGACAGAAAACTAGTTGGAAAACAAAGTTCTTCTGAGACCCTGATTACACACAGAAAGAATGTGAATTTGAATTACAATGACTGTAAAACTTCCTGTGTGGATACACATTTGTGCAGAAGCTCTCTTTATTTAGCTTCTTTCTTAGGAGCAGCTTAAGTTCAACTTAAAAAATAAAAAAAAAATCATAATAAGTCCATTCTAATCACAGTTAAACTGCTACGTTTAGAGCAATGTAACAATGCTGTTATAATCCCACACGTATCCCAGAAAATCTCAGTGCAGAAAAATCCTGGAGAGGGTCTCAAAGAGAGATACTCAAGTCTGTAAAGTAGCTGACAATGTCCTAAAGCAACCCTTTCACACAACTCTAAGTGTTTGCTTTCTTAAAGTAATTTTCAGCTGCTTCAGGTCATGAATGGACCACAGTTTGGAGTGAATTGTGTGTCTTTACCTGTAAGAAACGGGCAAGCAGACACACAACATTCCTCTATCGCAGAAACAAAACTTTATCAACTACTTTATACCCTAAGTTTGTGTTAAAGACACCAGTTCTCAAGCTAGCTTTTGCACCTAGTAATATTAACTTAGAGTATCTTAAGACACTGTGCAAACAGAAACCTGTGACATCTGAAATAGTGTGTCCTCATATTAGTAAAGGAAATAAATGCATAGGTGATTCAATCTCCCACATAACTTCTGGAAAAACTTCTAAGTTACAGTACTGCTGTATGAAGAAGCAGATTCTGCTGTCAGCTGCAGCAAGAAAATGAAATGTACTCTGTGGCATTTTAATTATCTCCAGAAAAAGTAAATCGGATTATTTTTAAGGGTCTTAAAAAAAAAAAAAAAAGAAAAAAAAAAGAGAGAGAGAGAAGTAAAAGGTTTTCAAACAACCAGCGAAGAGCTGGATGACCCGTGTCTCCTCAGCCACACACAGCTCCTGAGGGTGTGAGCAGAGCGTGCTGACACAGGGCTCCTGGGTAATTTACGTCTCTCAGCTGCAAGCAGCAGCAGCAAGCGAAGAGGGACTGCTGCTAACGCTGGTGGATCGCCCAGAGCCAGAGCGTGTTGCACGCACAGTGGGCTGGCGTGCCCCAGGAGAGTTACATCTGTCTCCTCAAGGTGAACCCAATTCCTACCACGAACACACGACAGCCACCAGGCTTTTGCAGAGGTCACAGGGCCAGGGAGGTCGGTGAGGATCGCTGTAGAGCATCCCAGGGATTGTCTGTTCTGATAACACGCAGACTTAATAAACTAGTCTTAAAACAAGAACGCTGGCACAGGGCTTTGCAAAACATTTAGCTTCTAGATTTGGAAATCATACTTGTGATTTCACTTGTGAAACTTGTCTATTTCTGCTACGTGACAAACGTAGCAAAGAACAGCAAGGCACAATCAATGTTTCCTGTAAGAAAAGAGATTTGAATAGGAAAAAAAAAAAAAAATGCAGTTCCAGGATACAAGATGAGGGGAACGGGAAAAGCCATTTTCAACTAGTAAAAGAGAATCTGAAAAATCCACTGATATCTGTGAGTTCGGAGGTTAAGAACTATGTTCTTTGTAGACCGCTACGAAATCCAACAGCACAAAAGAAGCCATTTCTCCTAAGGCAGGATGGTCTTGCTGCCAAAAAACTGAAGCTGACTGAAAAAAACACTGTCAGGTAGTTTTTCACAATGTATTTTTCACTGCACTGTCAAGAACTAAGATGACATTTTAGAAATTAAATGCAAGTAAAAACATATACTGGGTTATTTCTTTTGCCACTCATTTAATAGTTTAGAGGGTTTCCCCTCATGCAACACAATATTATTGTATCACCTTTTGCCTAATCCTCTGACAGGCTATTTTAAATTATCAACCCTTTGTTTTGCAACTTTGCTTCTTATCCTTTCATCCGCTAATTAGCTTTTCAGCCTTCAACGTTCTGCCTAGAGGGTCAAAATACGTTGACTGTGAGTTTTTACTTTACCCATTTATTTTGACCAGTCCCCTACAGCACGCAGCAGGAATACTGCCTTACCGTACCTCCCATTTCTCTCATCAAACAGTGTTCTCAAAAAACACAACAGCTAAACTGAGTAAGAGCTACTTTTAGACCTATGTCAGCCTTTTAAACATATATATTTGTAATTAAATGCTGACAGTCCCAGATGAAACATCTTTCTTTTTGGATTTTTCATGGAACCATTGTGCTTTTTTCTAATCCACACGCATTAAATCAGGAAATAAGACAGAAGATATCTGATTTCAGAAGCTGGCAAGGCCCAGAAACGCAATCCGTACTGCCTAGCTGAAACTGGAAAAGGTCATCTCCATAGCTCACTACATGGTAAACACGGAGAACATCCAAACTCCAACCACAATCCTTACACTGATGAAAACTTGAAAACCTCAGAACATTTCCCTACAACATGCAAACCGTAAGTGCAGAACACCCTCTCCTTCTTACCGCTACCTGAAGGACAAGGGAAAAATTATTCAATACACTTATTGCCTACCGCTCCACAGAGTAAAAGAAATGTCACTTTTTTGTAGTAAATCATACTTTTTCTTCAGAGAAATAAGCAAGTAGAAGCTTTCGCTATTTTTGTGCAAAGCAAAGAACTCACGAAGAGTAAAGCAAAGCAATCTGAGGAAGTGTAAGAGTTTTACTGTCCGCTGAAAGTGACGGGGAAGAGGAACCAGAATATCCCGATTACTATTACCCTGGTCAACTCACAAGCCGAAATACCAACTGGCAGCTCCTTGTCTGACAGTGACAGCTGGCTCAAGGACCAAACAGCACCCCTATTTTTACTAGCAGACGGTAGCAGAAAGTTTACTTTGCATTAACAAGAAATTAGGAGTGATTCTTCAGTCCCTATTGCACACACTATGAACTGAAAAAAAAAAACCAAACAAATTTAGCGTACATATTTTAACTGAAAAGGGAGAAAAGACAGTAAACGTTAAGCTAAGGAAGGATTATCAGCAAGAATCCAGAAATCTTGTTCTACCACATCTGGTTAAACAGTTAGAAGTATATGCTACTAATTGCTCCACATATCTGTGGTTAAGTTCTTACTAATAGAACACAAGACTGACATCTTCTTCCTATTCTTTCCCCAAGATAGACATAATACTTGTAAAATGTTGCACTAAAACAAAACAAACAACAACAAAAAAACAACTCAAAGATAATTAAAAGCATTTCCAAAGATAATTCAGGCACATATATTATATGCACCAAGGTGACAAAGTTCTTATATTAAAGAAAAATCAAGGTAAATATTTCCTAGTATCAGGTATTTCCTCTTAGTACGAGTATTGTAGAATTTGTAAATCTTTGGGGCAGACAGAATTTGTGAACCTAACACTAGCATTAGAGCAATTACTGAGGAACATCACTGCAAAGAAGCTGGAGAGTGTCCGCTGATCGTTCCTATTGTACAAGCTCGACAATATCTATGCATAAAAAGCCATTCTGAGGGAAATTAAGAAAGATAATGGCAATGAGTGACTAGGACAAGAGATTTTGCATCCAAGTATTCTGTAGAAAATGGCATATCAAGTAACTGAACCACTAGGTATTAATAACTATTAATAAACTTTTTCAAATCAATAACTAAGCTCCAAAGACTTTTTCTATGCTCTTCAGTTCATAAAGCTTAATTGTAAATCCAATCTCTTCTGTAAGCAGAAACGCAGTTTTACTGAAAAAAAATAAACTCAAAAGCCAATAGAAGAAAACCCATTTGAACTCAATTTTCACATGGCTTTTTCTACAGCAGTACTCTAATTCACTCCATCCTTCTGGATGCAGCTATCTCTAGATATGATACATGTTATGCATTATTTCTACAAAACAACTTATTTCTATTTTCTACTACCTGTAAGAGAAGGCAAATCTGAGGCGCAATATAGTATTTTGCAACTGCAGAGTTCTCCCCTGAAGCTCCCTCCTCTTCCAGTTATCCCGCAACATGAATCAGCTCTACACTCTATCAAGTTTTAATGATCAAACACTCATCACCAAGCAAAGCCATGACACGCATTCTAACTCGAGTGTTTTATTGGAATATTCAGTCACATAATCTCTGGCAGACGATGCTTTTTTGATTCACGCTTTAAAGATTCTTCTTTCCTAATATTTGAGCTAGTAAATTTTTTTTTTTGTTTTGTTTTAAGATGAAGGCTCAGATTTCCAGCTTAATTTGCAGCCACACAAAAGCTGCAGTAACACATCAATTCATAAGCTCGTCTAACCAGGAGACGCTGGCATTTCTGTAAACTAGGGTCATGGTTTTTCCTAGTGCTTCCACACTACCGGAATGAAGAGAGTTCCTTTAGTAAGCAGCCTGATGACAACATTATAAGGAAACAAACTTTCAAGATCAAGTTGACACGAGAATCACACACGTTAGAGTATTACCAATTAGCAATTCTGTACTAATTGTTTATATACGCATAGTTTTACAAGAACACTATTAATATACAACTCCACGTGCAATATAGCTAGCCCAGGTGACACTACAAGGTATGACACCAACCTCACCTAGTTTCTACAGCGTAAGACCTGCTTGCACCTTGCTGCCACCAGAACTTCAGAGCAGAAAAGCTAACACACACTTGCTTCTGCACAGGGTCCCATGCTCCCTTCTGCAGCCTCAGCTTCTCGTGAGGTGATTTATTTCTTCAGTGCAGAATTGGCTAACTTTACCTGTAACTGCGTTAGCTGCGAGCAGGTGAAAAGTCACCTTAAAGCACTCCCGAGGTACATCTACACAGCAGCCCCAACACTAATCATGGATCACGTACGGAAACCTTGACCTAACTGTTAAGTTCAAGACCTCAGATGCTGCAGCAGATCAGGACGTGGACTTAACTTCTCAACAGCATGCACGCTCCAAGGAACCTGAGCCACAAGAGCCACAACAAGAGAGGCGAAATTGCTGAGCAACTCCAGTATAGACGAGCTTTATACAAAGCTGGTTCAATTTGTCAAAGTATCTAAAGAGTCTGAAAATCAAAGCTGTTAGCCATACTACACTTGTACCAGAAAACTAAACTCTGATTCATCTGAATAGCAGTGTTACTGGGAACTAGTGAGTAAAACGTACCTGTTAAATATGGAGCTATACAAACTGCAGAAGTCTACCTACTACTTCTCACTAAGATTCATACGGTTTGCAGAGGATGAAACACTGAAACCTAACAAGTCGTGGTTAAAATAATAATAATGACAGAGCGTAAAGTATGAAACTTAAGTTAACTGTAAAGGCGCCCTGCAGACTCTCTGGAGGGTTATCAAAACAAATATTCAGGTTAGTCTAACATGGAAGAAAAAACACAGGAAAAAACGAACCACCGCTTACAGTATTAGCCTTATCTACTCCAGCTAGGAAAACACTTCTCTGGAGCTGGGTGTTATCCCAGCAGCTCCGGCCACCTCCCGCAGCAGCAGCTACTCCTACACCCGTGCTCACACAGCAGCTTTCTCCTCGCAGGACACCGAGCGGCGTTACCCACAGCCGGCGACGCGTCCCCAGACAGAAACATTGCCTTATTTTGCTACCGAAGTTGTTTTTTTTTTGTTTTTTTTTTATTATTATTATTTTTCACCCTCCGTGCGCGTTCGGGACACACCTCTGCGCGCAGCCCCTCCTCCCACAGCCCCAGGAGCAGCATCACGTCCCGCACAGCCGCCGCCTCGCCCCACAGACCCTCATTCACCCCCCCCAAATCCCCCCTCCGGCCCCAAGCAGCCTGCTGGGGGCTCCCCTGCGCCGCCTGCGTGCCCAGGAGGGGGGCGAGGAGAAGGAAAGGGGAGGGAAGGAGGCAACCGGGGGGGGGGGGGGGTCACCGCTGACCGCGGCGGGGCGCAGCCGAGGCGCTTCTGCCCCGGGCCGGGCGCTGCGAAGCGATCGGGCGGCGCCGGAGCCGGGAGGGCAGCGCCCCCCCCCCCCCGTCCCCCGTCCCCCTCCCGCCTCCCTCTGAGGGGCCCTGAGGGGAGGAGGAGGGAGGGGGGGGGGGGGGGGGGAAGGGGCGCGCGCGCCGTTGGCGCCAACGGCCCCTGACGGGCGGGAAGGGCCCTGGGGGGATGGGGGGGGGGGGGGGGGGGGCACTCACCGCTGAGGCGCGGAGCCGCGCGGGGCCTCGGGGGGGGGGAGGCGGCTCCGCCCGGGGAGCGCCGCCAAGGTGGAGGGGGGGGGGGGGAGAGAAAAGAAAGAGGCGAGCGGGCCGCCCCCTCCCCCCCGCCAAGCCGGGAAATTTGGGAGAAAAAAAAAAAAAAAAAAAGGAAAAAAAAAAAAAAAAGGAAAAAAAACTTTGCTCGCCGCCGTCTCCCTCCCTCCCCCGAGGAGCACGAACCCAAACACACCGGGACACGCCCCCGCGCCGCCCCTCGCGCCGCCCATTGGACGGCGCCCCGCCGACCCCCGCGCTGATTGGTCGGCCCGCCTGCCCGTCTGCCCCCTCCGCTCCCCTTTCCGCAAGCGCACGCCGTCCATTGGGGAGAGCCCCGAGGAGCTCCCCGCCCATTAGCCGCGGCACACGTCCATCAAGAAGAACGCCCGCCTCCCGCCTCGTCTCATTGGCTACTCTCATCACTACCGCCTCTCTGATTGGCTGCCCTGGGTGCCCGTCACACATTGACATTGCGTGTTCCCGCCCCCTCTCGCACCCCGCCAGTTGGTCTCGGGATCGGCCCCTCAAACAGGGCTCCCGCCCGCCCGCCCCTGCTTGCCCCGCCCACCCGCGCTACCGATTGGCTGGCGGCCTGCGCCCTCGCACGCCATTGGCCAGGGGAGGTGCCCATCACGCCGCAGCGGCGCGGAGGCCCGCCCACCGAGCTGCGGCCCGCGGTTGCGGTGCTGGGGCCGGCCCCAGCCCAGGCGGGGTGGGGGGGGAGAGGCCGCGCCAGCCTGCCCCCTGCCCTCGCCCGCGGACGGAGGACGGGGCCGTGATGGGCACAGGCGGTAACGAGCGCGACCGCGGCAACGACGCCACACTGCGCCGGCCGCCAACGACGTTTACCCTCTGCCCCGCCCCTCCCTGCGCGGGCACGCCCGCCCGGCCGCAGCTATTGGGCGGGGGAGGTGTCAATCGTGCGGCTCGCCACGCCATTGGTGGGCGGCCGACTCCCCCGCAGCCAACTGGCGACCGCCCCCGCTGTCACCCGCCGGATGACACAGCAGCCGCGTGCCGGAGGGGGGCGGGGAGACGGCCTGCCGCCCGCTGATTGGCCGATCCAGCCGTCAATCCGCTCCCGGCCGGGCCGCGTGAGGGTGCGCGGGCGGCGGGCGGGGCCCCCACGTGGCCCGGGCGGTCGCGCACGTGACGGGGCCGCGAGGCGTCGCCGGTGGCCGTTGGGGGGGGAGGGGAGCGCGAGGCGCCCCGTCAGGGCGCAAAATGGCGGCGCCTCACGGGCCGCAGAGACACGGGGCTGGAGGAGGCCGCCCGGAGCACCCCCAAACAGTGTCACCACCGAACCGTGTCCCCAAGCACCACGCCCAGCCTCCCGTTAAACGCCCCCAGGGACGGTGACCCCACCGCCTCCCTGGGCAGCCCGTCCCAGTGCCTGGCTGCTCCTTCTGACAGAAATGTCTCCTCACTGCCAACCTGAACCTGCCCTGGTGCAGCTTGAGGCCATTCCCTCTGGTCCTATCACTCGTTATCTGCGAGACGAGGCCAACCCAGCTCCCCACAGCTTCCTTTCAGGTGGTTGCAGAGAGCAATGAGGTCTCCCCTGAGCTCCTCATCCCCAGCCCAACCACCCCCAGCTCCCTCAGCCGCTCCCCACAGGACTTGTGCTCCAGGCCCTGCACAGCCCTTACACAAAATTTCCCTGTACCAACAGCCATGCCCCTCAGCACGTCTCGGGCTCGTTCTCCATCAGTTCTGCAGCTGCTGTTATCTTGGTGGCTGTCACTGCCTGACCTCACCCAGGGCTGCATGCCAGTGCGGTGTTTTCACGTAGCCCCCTCCAGATAATCCTGTTACACCCTGATCAACAGAGTACGGGGGCTGCCAAAAATACGGTTTTGATGCTGAACCGCCAGCTAAAGAGGTGGTGAGCCCGTCATGTTACCGAACTGCTCTACGGATGCTGAGTGGAAAACAGCCTGAGCAGACCAGCTCCACCTGAACCCTGGCCACACGAGTCAGTAAACAGCAATTAATCTTTTGATGGCTTCCCCAGTCAGTAAGAGCAGTTGGTTTTTACATTGATGGATGAGGAAAAGAGACCCTTTAATACAAAGAAGTCTTTATACTGGCTTCTTCTATATGCTTGTAGTGTATATATAACTATATAAATGTACACGGTCATTACTGCGGTGCTTTAAGGAATGCAAAAGCCACTATATAAATCAATATGAAATAGTGGTATAAATTGGGGGGTGCAGATCTTGTCTGTTCCCCAGTGTTTATTCACAGAGCAGGAACTGTCCGTATCCTGTGTTCCCACATCTATTTTTTTGGTGCGAGCAGAAGCCACTGATACACTGAGGCTACAGGTTGCAGGTGTTGGAAAGGAGGAGATGTCCAAGATACTGACCTTGTTTTTGCCATAACTGAAATAACGTTTTACTCTTTAGATTCCTTTTCCCATTATAGGTGTTCTTTTGCAGTTGTTTTCTTTCACATGTTTTGCTCAGGGCTTTGTAGCATGCACAGCGGGACGTGGAAAGCAAGGTGAAGCGATGTGATTTATTTTGCACAAACCTAGGGAACCAGAAACTTTCATTTCAGTGAAGGAAAAGGTACCACGTTGCAGATGTGGTACCCTGTAGAACAAATTGAAGAGCAAAGTTGAACTGTAGAAAGCAAGCAGATTTTTTTGGTTTGTCTGAAATGATAATGGTTGACTCAGAAAATCTCACCTAGGCTCGCCTGTGGATTTAGGGGAATCGCAGCTGCTGGGCTAGTTTTTGGCTGTTGTAAAGTCCTAACACATATCAACAAAACAGTTCTTGCTATTTTTTTCACATCTACCCAATCACCACTTCTGTCCAAAAATGGGACCGAGTTGGCTAGTGAAACTGCATTTTTCCATCCACTGGATGTCAGTATTACACTACCGCTGTGGTGCATTGCCAGGTGCTGGGGAAGCTTGGGCTGCTTCGGGGTGAGGACTTCTGGAAGAGCTTTCCTCTGTGGGGGTGAGTGATGTGAAAGACCAAAGCACAGGGGAATGTGCTCACTGCAGTACGTGGACACGCTCCCTTTGGCTTCTACAGAAGCAGGCTGGGACCCTGCGTGCAACCCTCATAAGGTGTGAAACCTCATAGTGAGTGTGCCCCGAGGGAGGTGTGGGGTCAATTCCACAACGTTTTGACTATTACAACATCTCCTCCTTGTGCCATGAAAAGGCCTTTTCTTTTCTTTTTTTTTTTTTTTTTTTTTAATTACATTTACTTGTGATATCAGAGACAAATAATAGTGCATCTGACATAGATCCAGTATGGGAACAGGGATTCTACAAACAAACAAGGGCAAGAGTGCTGCCTGCTTGGCACAATTCTGAGTGCACGAAAGGGGACGAAACACTAAAAGTAACCTTGATATTTTTTCCCCCCATATCTGTCACTGATTTATTATTTCCAACCTCTTTTTTTTTTTTTTTTTATAGGATTGCTAACTTTTTTTTTTTTTTTTTTTTTAACTAACGCACCTGAAGGAACTCTGGATAGTCAGTCTCTAAAAGCTATTGCTACTGAAAAATACTCTTTGCTAACCCTTTTTCTTGTTTTTCTGCTTCTGGTCTTTTAAGCAGCAGGTATTTAGTGGGCACAGAAAGTATCTGTTCAGTTACCTGTGTTGCGAGTAGAGGCAGGTTACCTTTAGGGAAGCCACAGTAAAGCTTATGCTGCTGCTCTTTATTGTATGTTATGTTTAAGCGTTTTTGAATGAAATGCAGCATTTGCCATGTGATATAATGCCGTGCTTTAGCCGTGACTCAAATGCAGCCAGCACTGGAGAAGAAGATGGCTGTTGTTAAAAAGATGATTTGTGAAAAAGTAATAAAAGAATTTATGCTCTCTTGTTATATATGAAGACAAGCTGATTAGGTTATTCTCTTGCTTATTTCTTTCCCTTGGAAGCTGCATTTTTCTCTATCCTTTTCCTAGAAGACTTTAGTGAAGATTCAGCAGGGATAATGACATCAAAGTACCAAAGGAATAAAACAAATATTTGGAAACATTTGGATGCTGTTTAAAATACCGATTATCCTTATTTAAAGGTATTTATCCTAATAATTACTTTCAGAAAAGATACTTGCTAAGGATTCAGCATTTCCTTTTACTTCAACTGGATGGCAAGAGTATTTCTCAACCATTCTTGTGCATCCTTCACATAGATTTTCAGGGAGCCAGCAAGACAGGGAGGAAGTAAGACTTCATATGCCTGGAAGCTATAAAAATGGGGATAGGAAAAAAGGATTTGTATTTAAAATAGAGAAGATTTCAACCCAATTATTTTTTTTCCTTTCTAGGTCAGCTATAAAAGCAAAGAACAAACATAAAGGAGCAATGTAAGGAAAAAGAGAAGTAATGAATACTAGAATTAAATGAAATAGTAGGAGGAAATTAAGGAGATAACGTCAAATATAATTTTCAAATTTGTACATCGGTCAGGTGATTAACGCTAACATTCCTGCTTTGCAAAAATAGTTTAAAAACATATCTTTAATGACTGCTAGCATTCAAGATCTGAGCTTCAAGTCGCAGTCAGACATGTCTAAGTCTGTAACTGCTCCCAGCATAATAAGCTTATTTTGACATGACTTATTTTTACATGCCATACCCACGAAAGAAACGCAGTTGCAATAGGAACGAGCAGTTTATGTATGTCTTGGGCAAAACGCTTAGCAGAAGTTTTGACTTGTGCTGTTGTGCTCACATAACACTGTTGGAAGGAAAAAGGGAAAAGAGAAGGTCGTCAGCCCACAGCTGAAGGGAAAATGTTACCAGCATGATGGCAGTTGTTCTTAAATGGAGAACAATTTATAATAGTATTTTGTTTCATTTTTTCCTGGAGGCAAAATTAAAACAATGCTTCGTTAACATTATTTGAAGCTATTTTAAATATTGCAATTTTTGGCAAAACAATGTTAACATGTGGGATTTTTTTAATGGAAAAAAAGGCAATTAGGAAAATGTTTTGAATGATATTGTATTATTTTACCCTCCCCCCCCCCCCCTTTTTTTTTTTACCCACTTTTTTTACTGTGTTGGCAGAGGAAGATGCCTGCTTTGTGCTTTCAGTGCTGAAAACAAATCAGTGTGCATATATGAATTATTGGCCAGGACTGGAGCAGTTATGCTGAGTCTAGAGGTCAAGCAGCTCTTCAGGTGAGGTTTTATTTACCTTTTAACCTTCCCATTCCACCAGCTTGGTCAGAGGCACGATACTCAACACCAGCAGAAGCCTGCGCAAAACAGTTTAGAGTCACCTTTCACTGAACCTAAATAAAAACTAAAGCATAGGTATGTAAAAGCAATTACAGGATTTTATTGTCTCAGCTCCACCTTCATCATGAGGACAGCGTTAGAGTTTTGCATTGAGACACAGGGTAACTGCTGCGGGCACTCTCTCCTTCCATTTGCCAAGGTTGAAGCGTACGCTGGAGTTTTTATTGCTCCCAGGGTAGCCACACGTTCACGTGTGATGGTCATTTACGTACAAATTTATGTCACCCAGCCCCATCACGACAGCAGAATCGGGCTTGGAAGAAGGAAAAGGGCTGGGGCACAAACCTGCCAGCTCCTTCCCTGTTGCACAAGGACTGCGGGTACGTGTGTTCCCATGCAGGAGGGGAATAAGGAGTCCGTGCAGATCTGGTAACACCACACGTGTAGGACCAATACTGAGGCTGGGGAAGGCTCCTATCTATCTTTCGATTTCAAGCTCTTATTAGGACAGCAGGAACGTGTGGTTGTTTTTTGTTTGTTTTTATTCTTTTTTAATTATTATTTTTTGCTGGAAGTTTTGGCTGTATAGTAATTGAAGACTGTGGCTTTCTAAGGCTTTGCTGTGGTTCTAATTAACTGGGTACGCTGTTTAATTTTTTATTTCAGTTCAAGCTTTTCCCCTCATATTCAAAAGGGCTCCCTTTGTGCTTTATTACTGACGAGATCAAAGCAAAACGAATGGCTGCCATTTCTCCTTACTCTGGGGAAGTGAGGCTGTCCTTAGCAAAAAGGCACGTCGCTGTCCGCACTTGTCAGCGGGACTGAAAGCAGTCCCACGGGCAAAGCTGCTGCCCTTCTTTGGTCTGGTGAGCTGGACACAGGCAGTGAGCAGGAATAATGCTCTGCGAGGAGAACACGTGAGAAAACCAGGAGCGGGGTCTGGCAGACGGGATGAAGAGGGACTGGAGGATGGAGACGGGAGTGGGCTGACTGAAGGGCAGAAAATCCGGGCTGGGGGGGGAAATCCAGTTTCCTTTTCTGGTATGGAAAGTCCCAGGCAGCCCAAGAAATAAAATAAAAAAAAAAACAAGCACAACAGTTGCCATCAGTTTGACCAGGGAGTTAGAGCTATGGTTTGACTGTTTAAACTCTCCATGCTTTGGGTGGTGGCTCTATTATTCCCCCTTCACAGGCTTCCTTTCCTCCCCAGTGTTTCCAAAACTGGCATTTGATGGGGAAAGCACAACACTTCCATTTTTATGTAAAACCAACCAACCTGTGTGTTACAGGACCGCTAACTGCCACTTGCAAAGAGGCCAGAGTCAATTACGGCAGAACCTGAGGACAAAGTGAAAATAATTCAGGAAGGGAGCACTGTAAGAAAGAAAGCTGGAGCAGGAAAACAGCTGAAAGACAGTAGAAAACTGGGATCAATAATAATAAAGTTTACCGAAGATCTCAGTGCAGGGAAGGAGGAGAATGATGGTGGTGAGAAAAACGTGGGGAAGATGTGTGCCAAGGAGTGGGAAGCTACTTGGGAGGTTTCTTGGATCCAGGGCTGCACGCAGAGGGGTGTAATTTGTCCCTCGCACGCAGGTGCACGTGTGCACACAAGCACACAAAGCCTTATTCCTTGGCTCTCATCAGCCAGAGCCTCCTCCTCGCCCTTGCATCACCCCCGGTCAGCTGCAGGGAGTCCCCAGCAGAGCTCCTGCGGAGCGGGGCTGGACGGTGACAATGGGATAAGAGCACCAGCAGGAAGGGCTGCGAGGGAAGATGGAGCAGCAGCAGCAGCCGTTCCCATGACTTCGCCTCCAGCAGTTGCTGGAACAAAGAGCCGTGAAGCTGGGTGGGCCAAGCTGTTTCTTCTTTGCTGCTCGAATCTGAATGCTTGCAAACCCCATGACTCACTGGCTGTCCCAGCTCGTCTTCTGCAGGGGTTGGCAGCAAAGTCAAACCCAGGTTCGCGAGCAGAGCTTTCTGTGTCACCTGCCCAAGGAAAACCTGCCAGCAACCTCCCTGTGGCTGATCTGCTGCTGGGAGCCCAGGGTGGGGCTGTGTGGGCAAAGCCCTCAGGCCAGCTCCTGGGAACAATTATAAGACCTCTTGGTAGCAGAGATCTCTTCAGAGCCACCGACTAATCTCACACAGGCAGAAAGGGAGGAAGACTCATTCGCTCAGGGCTCAAGAAGCATTTGAGCTACTACCTTTTGCAGGGGGAAGGTAGGGTGGTCAGGATTCTAGTGGATTTCATCACGTACAGACAGCCCTTCTCAAAACATCAGATTCTTTCTCTCTCACTTGGGAAAAAGCAAGCAAAGACCCCAGAGCTTTCCTGCTAATCCTGCACTAAAGCTACTCCCAGATAGCTAGGAGAAAGCCAACAGTACAATGGGGTTTTCTTTCCCCCCCTGAAAGAAGAGAGCGAGGTGTTCTTCCATTATTGTTGCTCTGGATTCAAGGGCCTTGCTGAAGGAAACGTGTTCCCTCTGAAGAGCCTCAGCAGCTCAGCTCTAGTCTGTTTGCTTCCACTGCTCGGACCGCACTGGCTTGCTTATTGTCACTCAGACCCTTACAGAGTCCAAACCAGCCCTGGCAGCTCTTCTAACTCAAGGTCCTGCTTCCACCGGCTAACCAGAGCACAAAAAGCAAGAAAATACATGTTTAAGCTGCTTTTCCAAGACATCCCAGACCAGGGCTGTGTTCAGGAAGAAAGCTGTGTTTATCAAGAGAGCCCAGCTCCTCCAGAGGTCCTCCTATAGCTTCTGCAGCAACATTCAGTGCAGAGATGCTGCAGCGATTGCGAGGGTTTCCTCACGTTCCTAACACTGCCGTGCAGGGCAAATTCCCCCTTCCTTACACCGAGTGCTACTTACACGGAAGGCTTTGAAACAAGATGGAGCCTGCCTGAAACAACGCCCTCCTTTTGGCTGCAGGGTACAGCATCTGGAGCTGGCGCCTCTGCTCGTCTGCCTCTGCCTTTGTTCTCGTGAGCCTGTCTCCCTGGATGCAAAAAGGAAGCTGTTGGTCATACTGTGCTGTCAGGAGCTCCAGCGTAAATCCAGCACAACCCCACTGGGCGAAGTAAAATTAGCCTGGATTTGCAAAGTATAACTTTGGCTCCCTAGCTGTATTTAACGTGCTTAAAAAGTGGTTTGGAAATTGGTGAGAAACCAGGAGAGACCGCTCCAACTTTTCCTTCCAGAAAAGTTTTGATTTATTGAAATGCTGTAGTCATAAATACAGAACAAAGGAAGTGAATATATTACAGTGTCCTCATTGTGAAAGGGCAACGGCAGAGGCTTTGATAAACCAGCAGGCAGGTCATTATTTCAGCGCGCTGCCTGTCAGGACTTTTACCTATCGTACCTCTCCAAAAAGTTATTTTTTAGAAAAAAAACACAACTTCCTTCCTCTGAGATTTATTAGGCTGTGAAGGAGAACCTCAAACAAGTGGTAGAATAATTTAGCAAGGAAAGGTATGCTGGTGAGCTGCTCATTGTGCGGGGGCAATGGCCCAGACGACCTAATGGCCTTTTCCATTTCTAATGTCTATGATTACCACAGCTATACCTCAGGATACTAAACAGAGCCATTTTCTTCCTTTCAGTGGCAGCAAAATGTCACTAATGGCCATGCTAAATCAGAGCAACTGATCCTTCTGCAGATGTGTTGTGCACTTAGCGAGACAGCTATAAATGATCCCACTTTGTTTAGATTTGCTATTTTCTGTTTCTGTAGTGCAAGTGCTCTGCACAAGAGGACTGCCAGCCCAGGGAAAGAATTTCTGGTAGGAGATTAAGGATAACTAAGGAAATGGTTGCATGACCTATAAAGAGAGGATCATAAATATTGCAACAATAAAACCAATAGCTCTTTCAAAGTTTAAATAGCTTTTCTTTTCAAACACTTGAAGTAAATGCCCTTTTCCCAAGGTTGTCTAGCATCTGCACCTTGGGATTTCACACGGTTTCACCAAATATATTGTAATTTCTCAGGGAGCTAGCTTTTCCTTTTAATTATTTTTCTTTGTACAAGCGTCCTCTCCAGAGAAGTTGGAGCCCGGCTACCTGGAAGCACCTTACTGCTTTCTTTACTGCTGAAGTTTCAGAGAAGCCAGAACATAATAAGATGAAACATCCCCTGCATTTCTTAGGCACAACACCCACCAAACAATGCAAGAAGAGGCAAGTACAAGTATGGTTCTGCCCTTTATCACCAAGCAGCAGTGCTTACGCTTTTTCTTACGTCCTAAGAGAAACCTCAGAAACAAGGGTCTGCCCACGTAAATACTCAAGCTAAAAAAAATAAAATGTATTCTTCACAGTCCCAACTGTGCAAAACCCCAGACCTGGGCTGCTGCCGCTCCGCAGATAAAGACAACCGACATTCCTATCCCACGCGCCCTGTTGGCATGCCCTTTGTTTTCCCCGTGTGGTGTAGGATCCAGCTCTGAAGCAAACAATCTGCTCTTGAGGGCAGTTTTTTTCTCCATACTCCATCCTACCCTTAGTCTGTAGCCAGCGGAGGGGAAGCACAGAGTGATGTGTTCCACAAGGATGCACACCTTGCAGGAGGTTCACCCCATGATCTCTTGTTCATTTAACTGTGATGTTTAGACCTTGGTTTGGGGGTAGTCCTTTGGCACGATGCCTTCCACAGGACAGAGGGCAGAGAGCCTGGATGTTGGTGCTCCATCCTGAGCATTGGTCTGACTGCAGAAAGCAACATCCTTTCTGGGACAGCCACTCCAGTTCGGCAGTCAGATAACCAGTGTTCATTCAGCCCATAGCAGGCATGTGCCAAAACCACCCCAAAACCCATACGAAATGTTACTTAGTCCACACCCTACAGGTGCAACATACTTCTCTCACTTGCACAATTGGAATAAAGCTCACTATTCAGTAGAAGCTTTTTCCTTTAAATAAACTAAAAATGCAAAAGGCCCCAGAATACTTTCTCTCTGTGAGTATTGACCGTATCCTTGACCTGATGTCCCTGATCCTTCCCCATGCTACTTCATGCATTTGCTTAAAAATCAGCTCTCATTTTTATGTTCTAGGCTTCAGGCCCACTACAATCGCAACATTCCTCACTATTCAAACATTTTAGTTTGCTTCCGTGCTCCACCAGCTTTCCTGTACAAATTCTCTTGTTTGTGTTTTCCTGGGTATGTGCAATTTCACACATCCACTGTCTATAAAATCATGTCTTTCAGCATCTAGAAGTTGCCTGTTTCTGTCTCGGGTAGAAGGCAGCAGAAGGGCTGTTTTATGCTTACAGTTCTCCTACAAGGTGACACATCTAATATTTTAGAAAAAGAAAACAAAACCTGACAAGTCGGATGAAAAGGCAGGAGCTGATATCGCAACCAGGCAGACAGAAAAGGGAGAGAGAACCAGGATTAGAAGCATCTCCAAAACCTGAAACATTGGCAAATCATGTAATAAATTCAGGAAACAACAGCAACTCTGCCCTACGTTCCTGTGCAGATGCTTCTCAGCTACTCTCCCTTACTGCCCTACCTCACTGAAAAAGCACAGCAGATTTGCCCACATCATGAACGAGACTGGGGTAGCTGAAATGCTGCATATTACACCGTGGGTTTCTGCACCCTCACTCCCTAAGTACACGTGCCCAGACTTGCAGCAAAGATCAGAAATAGGTGTTGTGTGAAGAGGTAGGTAAACATCTCCCAGGCTTGCTACATGTAAAGAGGTCTTACAGTTTCATCTACATCCATAGGTTTCTCTTCCAGAGGGTTCCTTCTTTCAGCAGGCTGAGGACAGGGGATGCAAGGTCTAGGGACACAAGGAGGTCGTTTATTCCTGGGCTGTACCCTGATTTTCAAAGAGCATAGACGAGACTGTCAAAAGATGAGGGAAGTGTAATAGCAAAGTAGCAGTGAAGAACAGAGAAGAACACATTTATCTTGCTTTCTCGGAGAACCTCCCTAAAATAAGCACAGAGAAAGAAAAGGCACAAAGTGATGGCAGTGCTAATGCTCTAAAGAAAGACGATCAGATTCCATGGAGCCCTGACATAGCCTGTGAAATGAGCGTGGCTTAGACAGGCTTCTCTTAAACAGTAAGAAAGCAATTGCTATGTGGGCTTTAAACACGGAAAGAAAGGCAAAGATTATGTTTACTGCAAATACATTTTCATGTACCTTAATGCCCCAAAGTAAAATAGAGACTGGATTTATTCTGCAACATGGTCAGGAATTTTAAAAAAGGCTTTTGTATACACAAAGGGAGCACGGGAAACAAGCTGGGGAGTTACTTAAATGTCAAGGATTGCACTGTACCGGGTAGAACTGAAATGTAGCAGAGGGACTCAGTTTCATAAATGAAATGTCATTACTGATGGGTACAAATTATATAGGAAAGATGGCGAGGGGAACAGAGATGGCACTTTGTCACATGCATTTACAGCTGCAGCAAGGCGCAGTTCAGCTGCTGAGAGAGTGGTAGTGAAAAATAAAACCAAAGAGAAACTGAAAAGGACATCTGCTGCAGCCTGCTCCAATGAATCTGAGTTTCTCTCAAGGTGTTCAGCGCCACAGGATGCTGTACTTGGGGGGGAGGGGGGGTGGATTTAGCTGCCCACACATCTGTTAACGAGCACAGCCAAACAGACCAAGGATGTTCATGTGTTACACAAAACCTGCTCTAATCCAGACAGTACAGGTTCTTGACAAATAATCAGAAAAATCCCGACAATCCAGGAGCTGCCGTTGAGAAGTTGAAAGTGACACCAATGAACAAACTACCTGAACATAACATAGCAAAGAGTTTATTTGTTTGACTTAGAAAAGGTCTCTGGCATAAATCACTGGACACATGTACATTAAATATATATAATTGCATACTAAGAGGAACCTAGAAGGCACACATTCAGCCAAGAAGCTCTTTCAGAACCATTCCCCATTTCATGTCAGAAAGAGCGAGTTGTGAGCCCCAGCTTGACTACTCTTTTTTCAAAACCCAAGAACTGGCCAGCACAGGTCCCGTGTTACGCCACACAGATCAGCAAATCTGGGCTGACATGCCCAAGAGTAAAAATTGTCCAGGCTCAGGAAACAGACTCCAAAGAGAGCTAATCTTGGTCTCCAAAATAGCAACAATTATCTCCCGTCTTTCCCACCTCCTTGGAAGGTTACTGACTTGGTTACATTAGTCCCAAGGGAGGGCTTCTTGGAAGAGACAAAATAATAGCTTATTTGTGCCTGCTATAGGTGCTGCTGTACCTTCGGCCTCCATTAGCAGACTTCCAATAAAATTCATAACCACTGCTCCTTGCCTGCCCGTCCCCCAGCTCCATCACCCACGTTTTATTTGGAGAGTGATAGAGATTCATTTTACAGGTCACAGCCTCAGGATTCTGGCACTCATAAAGAACCACAATTAGCAAAACTAGCCAAAATAAATGCAGTCACCTCACCCGGACTCAGAGCTGTTGCCATAGGAGCAGCCAGATGGTCCAAGTTCAGCTGATCTTATCTGCAGGGAAGAACAAGTTCCACCAGAGTCTGAAACATCCACTCTGGAGCAGCAAGGTTGCACGCATCCCCAAAGAGTAACGCTGAGTTTAAGAAGCTGATTCACATCATGCAAGAAAGCAAGTTTGCTCTCTTAAATTAAGTAAATTAGCAATGCGTAATAAGCCTAAGGAATTCTACTAGGCTCCGGAGTCAAGGCATGAGATTTGACTTCTGTGACTTCCAAATTAAAAAAGGAAGGGAATTAAAAACAACTAATGAACGCTACCTTTTAGAAACTGGTGTGGCAACAATACAGAAGGTAAACTGATGAGAGACTCTCACTGGAGAGGAGATCCTGCTAGTTGACAAGGTTAAAGAAAAGCGCTTTCACATCTGTCATAGGAAAGGGAAAGTAAAGCACGTTACATCAGCAAGCACAGAATGAAGGGAAGGACAAGTGAAATCAGCCTCTCGGACTATTTAAGGCACTCCACCCAAGATGAAGCAACAAAAACCTAAAACCAAAGAGATAGAGGTCTTCCTGGAAAACCTGACCATATACATCAACACAGTACTAATTAGTTAATTAACGTATTGCACAATTAAAAAAAAAAATAAATAAATACCCTGAAAGCTTGGGAGACCAAGGAAGCAGCAGATGACAATATTCCTACAAGAACAAAAAGCGGAACAACGTTGGCCTGATAAATTTATCTCTGGTCTCTGCTAACAAAATGAAATAAATACTGGGAGAGATAAAAATCTCCTAAACATCTGGAGAATAACGAAAGCATGGCAAAAATCAAGCCATTTTAGGCAATCCTACACACATACAGTGAATAGCTTTTGGCACAGGTACTGTGCTCCTGAAGCCAACAGGATATCTCATGTATTAACTTACTTCTATGTCCAAGTGACGGTGTCATTTCCAACACTTCTTCTCTCCCATTACCAGGAAAAATGTTATAAAACACTGCTGATAATAGGAGCTGACAGACCTAGCTGTAAAACTACATTCTGTTCCCAGAAGGCTATATAGAAGTTATATAGAGTAGCAAGCATTTGACCCACTGAGTGAGGGGGGAGTGCGTTTAACAGAGGGCATAATACATGTACCTTGGGGTTTTTGAGGTCTTGAAGACATTCTACAGGATAAAATCAGAGTAAAACAAACCTGTTTGCCATTCAAGTTAAATACGCTTCCAGGAAAAGAAAATCAATCAATCAATCAATCAATGAGATTTTATCAACTACAGGCAGCTGCTTCAGTATAACAACTAATGCTGCAACCCAGCACCTGGAGGAGTCTTGGGAATAGGCTATTCTTTGTTGGTAGAGCAGCAGTTGGCTTTTCTTGTCTTTGCATGCTGAAACAAACTAAATGGTGTCTCTTAAACAAAAAAGAAAGAAAACCAAACCGGTGTTTTTCTGCTATCAAAATAGTTCTGGCAAGTAGGTATGTTAGTTTTCAGGTGTGTACTTATGATTGGGATTTATTTTTCTTAGGGCTTATTTATGACAGGAGAGTATGTAATTTGGATGGCAATAAAGCAGGGTGAAACATCAATCCACATACTGAAGAAACAAAAACAACCTGCTTCCCCACTTCGTTAGTGGGTAGAACTGGAAAAGAGCCAGTGAACAAGAGGACAGAGGTGTCAAACAGGTCCCATATAATGAATAGCTACGTACAGCATGAACCTGTAGCTTGGAAAATAATGATGACTGAGGACATATATGATACAGGTCTGTAAAAAGTGGCGAGGAGGCAAGGAATAGGGGTGGTCATCACTGCATCTGACAGCAGAAGAATTAGGGTCACTGGATGAAATCATCAAACAAACCATTAAAACAGCCTGAAGACAGTTCTTTGTCATAACACACAATGAACTCAGGGTTCACTGCCACAGAACGCTGCGAAGGCCAAAAGTACAAAAGGACTTTTAAAAGGGGACTAAGTGTATTCATTAAGGCCAGGTCCAGAAGGAACTGCCAGTTCAGAAAGTCCATAGACTGCTGGAACGGTGTCAGAGAAAGACCTCTGTATCTAAGCTTTATTTTTTATGCTTCCGTGATCACCTGTTACTGGCTGTCCTCAAGAGACAGGATAGCAGATTAGATGGCCTTTGGTCTGATTGCATGCACCTCTTCTTATGGATCAAAGCCCTGGATTTTGGCATGTTTTAGAGTCTGGAAAGGTTAACTTCAAAAAAAAAAAAAAAAAAAAGAAAAAAAAAAAAGGAAAGTAAAGAGCAAAAGAAGCATTTGAAAAGCTTGTATGCTTGCCCTGCTTCTTCTTTTCAGCCTCGAAGATGTGCTCCTTAATCATACAGTTTCCATGAAGCATTGCTGACTTAGCAACAAACAGGATTTTATAACAGCCGTGGAAGGCTGCGTACCTACTCCCTGATCTGCCCGCTCTCCTGTGTAAGGCATTTCTCTGACCCAGTCTCAGCTGCAGGTTAAACATCCCCCTGTATCCCAGTAGATTATTGTCAAATCACTTTGTTCGACTGCTATATTTATGACACGAAACAAACGGTTAAGATACTAATCTGTTGGCCTCTTCTAGCTAAACCCTTCTCCCCTAACCACTCATTTCTCTGTGGATAAATGACAGCAGGAATCCACAGGAAGACTCCTTGAGGACAGAGGATTGCTCTGCTGTCTGTAAACATCACTGTTTCACCCAGAATTTGCCACTTGGATTGGACTTCGCCTGCCAGCCCGTCAGACCAACACATTTCTGCAATGCAGTAGAGTAAACAATGCAACACAGTGATTCTGAGTCTGTAGCTAGACAGACTGAAGTAGCAGCACAAGTAAGTCAGAAAATCTCCTCCATTTATCTGGACGCAGAGCGAGCTCTGAGACCCAGTCATCACAGTTGTTTTTATATATAAAATCTGTATGCACACACACATATGGACTAATACATTCATCGCTACCCCTCGTTTAAGGGACTGACCATTCAAAGTCTATGCTTCACCCGGTAAATGTGCTTTAACTGCAGGTGCCAGGTGCATCCAGGACCATGCAGCGGCTTGATGGACCACTGCGTGAGGACATGGCTGGAGGTTCAACATCAATCAACAGGTTACTGTTCCAGATTGTTCAGTCTTCAGCTCTCCGGACAATCCTTCCCAATCAAGATAACACACAGGTAGATTGTTTGTTTTTATCGCTCATAGTGGAGTTTGGACCCGGGTTACCTGGAATGAAAAGAAGTTAAAAAAAATGTTAATGCTAAGTAAATAAGATCTGGATAAAGTTTGGACTCACTCTTCAGTCCTTTCTCGTTATTTATTATACGCCTTGTGTAAGACCCACATTGCTCTGCACTCTCTTGGGATTTTATTTCCTACTTCTGTGAAATGAAGACACTAAAATAAGAGCAAATTCAGAGTATACTGTAGAGAAAACCACTGGAGAAGTATTTCCAGGCTTTGGCCTGTACTCAGGCCAGCGTCAGCGGTATTCTTAGGTCCCAGTTGGCACTGAAAAGCAGGCTGGCTATGACTTAGGTGGGAGGTTTTCCAAGCAGCAACGGATGAAAACAAAAAAGAAAAGTCAGGTCATCTCATCCATCTGATCTCAACCCACATTTTCAACAGAGCTTTTCTTGTGTTTAGTTCTAAGCATCTCAAGTGGCCGTATTTCCACCATTTCCTTTGCAAGAGAAATCCGGAGGCCTCAGGGTCTTTTGGTTAAGTAGCCTAGTACGCTGCCCCCAGCTTTTTGTTATTTATTTCGTTGCTCACTCAGTAGATTCCTTCTGCTCTCAGTATCTGTACTTTTGAATCCTTGTACTGCTGTGTGATCCCTTTCATTACAGCCAGATCCTGATCGGGGTGCCCCAGCATACTTTTTTCAAGGCCTGTACTATGAGGTGTTTGCATAGGCTTTTGCAAGTAAGGGAGCTCAGCGGTACTTTGGGCTTAGCAAGGCTTACACGGGGGGCTGCCACGTGGCTTGTAGCCACTCTGAACAAGGGCAGACCCCACTCGTGTTTCTACAGAAGGAAATGATGTGTACATCCCTCATGCCAGTGGTCAGTATAGAGTGAAAGCAGACGGAAAACTGCCGCCGGTCATGGTGACATGATGCTCAGCCTTGCTGAGATGAGGTAAAGTTCAGCCCAGGCACGGCCCCTGAACTAGGCTTCAAGTGGATTATTTTGCATGTCACTCTCTTGCTTGTGGGTATTTGACCATCACTTTCCTTACCTGTAGCTGATGGTGAAGAGAGGAGCTCCTTTTCCTCCTCTTGACCTTCCTCCCCACTGCAGCTTCCCCATATCCACGTGGGAGGCTGCACTGCAGCCCACCGTCACTGCTGTGGCTGCTCTGTATGCTGCAGCCTCTTCTCCACGTCTCCCCACGGCATTTCATTCTGCCTGCTGTCCTCACTTTGACCTATTCTGTATGTTACTACCGAGCTTGTTGTTATCCCTATCTCCTTGCCACCCCTCCCTGTCTGTATCACGTTCAAGACCTTCATGTTTACCTTCCAAAGCATCAGCGCTCCTCCTCTGCTTAGTCTCAACTTTCAATGCCTTTGTTCTTCTCACTCTTTCTACTCCTGTCTTCTGGTCTTTTTCTACAGATCCTGCTGCAGTTAGAGCAAACACTGCCCGTGCATGTACGCAGCAACACTTCCCTCCTTCTTTTTAAATAAAAATTCCATTTACCACCAGCCCACGACCCTACTTGGGCTGAAAAGCACTGCTGATAACTAAGCAGCTACTTCTGCAGTGCTGCAGTGTAAATCCCCTTTTTTGTTGCAAGAGGCACCCCAAAAACGAGACACAAAATCTTGCTATTAAGTGTAACAATTCTGCAAACATCGCTCTGAGGAGCGAAGGCTGATGTGCAGAGACACCCGGGATAGCAGACCCTCCAAACAAGCCCACTTTGGCTGCTGCCTGCGGGGGAGGAAACAAAACAAAAAGGCAGTGCCTTCCAAAGGCATGCAGCTTTCAGACCCTTGCAGTATTTCCCAGAAACTGCACACAGACGTCAGTGTCTTTGCCGATCGCAGTCTGCCCAGCAGCAGCATAAAATTAACAACATTCTGGTCAGGTTCAGAGCTGCTGCTGCCGCCTTCTAAAGCCGGGGACAGTGAAATCCAAGAATTGTGTCAGTTTCATCATGTGGTTTAAGTGAGCCTGGTAAGACAAAACACAACATCCATGCGGTGTGGTAGGACAACACCCCAGGATGTTCGTTTGGACGCTTGGTTTGAGATGTTACTACCTGGAGCCCTGGGATTTTCCAGGCTTCCCATCCTAACTTGTAGGTATCATTTTCCAGCACGTAAATACCCAGTCAGATTTTCAGAGACTGTTGCAAAACGCGCTTTCAGCGCTTCCATCCCCAGTTCGTATTCTCTCCATCACCATTTGCTCTTACAAGATTGAACCTGACCTTTAGCCTGCTTGAATAATGTCTTTCAATTACTCTGCAAGCGACTCGGGGTGTAGATCTGGTCTTTCTCTGCATTTGTAAGACGGGCTGTGTCTCTGTGGTACTACAGAATTACAGAATTAATAGTGACTTTGGAGGATGTGTGCACAGGCAGGCCCACAGGGCTTAAGTGTGCTGTTTAATCTTTACAAAAGGTAAGGGCAGCTATTTCAAACTGTGAAGCTCGGAATAATTGCATCCTAACCTGACTGCATACCAAGCACCTTCTCCCTCCTTCATTTCCACTTCCCACCTCCCTTCTGTCACTCAGAGTATCACAGCCATCAGTTTTTACTAGGCCTGCTCAAAGACAACTTAAACTTTTAGAGCTAGGTCAGTCCTACAGTTTCCCCAAGAACAAAGGGCCTCCTATTTTTGTCTTACAGCTGGAACTCTGTTCCATGCCCGTGTTCAAGAAGCTTTTATGAAACCCTAATGAAACATGTGCTGCTGATCAAGTAACAGCAGGATCCAACGTGTCGAGTCCTTTCTTCCTCCTTCTCATGAGGCTCATCTCTTTAACGTGCCCTCTGCCATCTCTGTTTCCATGCTGCTTTGGGACCACTAGGCTAGAGAAGCTTTCTTTCAAGAGCAGCGATTCAACTCTCAAGGAGCACGCAGGCAGTGATCTTCCCCCAGCCTTTTGTACCGGATGACCTAAGCCTGCTTACACCACGCTTCAAAAGCTGCGGAGTCTCCCGCTGTCACCACGAACTTTATGCTCGAGTAGCATAAAGCAAAACAAAAAATATTTGCCTGGACTCCTCGGAAAGACTTATCGGGTCAGGATGAGCACAGCAGGAAGGCTACTGTGCCGGATCTGCTCCTGGCCCTCTGCTGCTTCCCTGCACTGCAAGTTTGAGCCTGGCTTGCCTGGAACCAGAAGGGGTATCCCAAATCCTCGGGTCTGTGTTCCCCTGCACCGGAGGAGGCCCGTCTCTCGGGAAGTAGCAGTGACAAGACATAAAACCTGAACATAACGGCGTGATAGTGTCTTTATGGAAATGGTCCAGACCGAGCATCAGACCAGCAGGCATCGATCCACCGTGCTAAAAGGTGTAGGGACATCCCTGCCGCCCTGACCTGTGCGATGCCCAGGGGGGCTCAGTGCCCCACTGTCAGGGACATTAATCTCTTCTATGCCTTCAACTGGGTCGAGTTTCGCCATGGCACTGTGGGAATGGCAGGCAGGCTGCTTCAGAGCGGCCACAAGCACAGGGAACCTCTGACGCTGATGTGCTGACAAGTCAGAGTTGACACAGTTCTCCACTTCTGTCACTAGAGGGTAGTGCAAGCCCTCAGGTCCATTCCTCCGGGAGGAAATGCCCATACATCTCCCTATAGGTCTTCATGGATTTTGTTTTTTCCTGGCTCCGAAGAATGGGGCCCAACAGCACATATTGTCTGTGCTCAGAAAAATAATGTGATTTGGTGAGAGGATGAAGACCAAGATTTACTTCTGTCTCCCCAAATGTCAAACATCCGAAAACGGGTCTACTATAGTCTCAAATTAACCATCCAAGCCTTCTTACAGTTCTCTCTCATGTTCATTTGGCATTTTTGAGTCTGTTCTTCATTTAGCCAGAAATATTTCTAAGAATCTAATCAATCGCTGCTTTTGACCTTCCTAACACCTTGCTTTTCTATTTTGTTCTCAGGAGAATGTCTTTTGATTTCATATCATGGCAGTCCCAGAGGATTTCAGTCTTTCTACTCCAGCATTTTGCATTCATCAGAGCACAGAATGGCCACCAGCCAGATAAGTTGAGAAGAAATTTTCCTCCCCTTAACTAGTTTATTTTCCTGCTGGTGCAGGATGTATTGACACTCAGCACAGTTCACTGAGAGAGGAAGACAACCAGGCTGAACAGTCAATAGATTTACTTCTATCTGACAAAACATCTAAAATGTTGGGATGTGAGCTACGAACACATAAATTAGGAGAAATCTTCAACCAAATGAAACCTTGGATGGGCTTTAAGCAAAAATACCAGCCGTACCTTAGCAAAGAAAGGAAGGTTCAGATGTAGTGCTTCTCCACAGCTTCCATTTTCACGACCCTCTCTCCCATTTCAAATGGAGTTAGAGGAGCAAGCTGAAAAGCCTTCCACCCTCTCCTTCCCTCCTTGCTCCCTCACCTCAGCATAAACATTTTCTCCCTTCTCCACCAGTAACCTTGTCACAGTAAACACAGTTGACTAAACCCAAATGATGAAAGGAGAGGTTACACTGGAAATCTGCCTGCATGCTGCTAACCACGACACTGAACGTCCTGCTACTGCTTATCAGGGCAGTGCTCTTCAAGAACTGTATGTGCAACTTGTTTTATACAGGGAGACATTCACCTCTTTCTCTGTCCCATGCCTGCTTGCTGGGAAGTATCAGAAAATATGAGAAGTACCAATCTTACAATAAGACTGCCATTAAATTGCCTTCAGATTTATGCTTCATTTGATACAACTTCTACTTCTCTTTGATTCTGCTCTTTTTACTGCAGAGGAAATATCAGGATCTACTTGCAGGTGCCTACGTTAAATACGTTTGCACCAATCAACCAAGCTCGGAACAAGGGACAGCCTAAGAGCACAGAAGCAGAACGTGATGGTAGGAGAGGTTTTACCTGAGATGCCGTCAGCGCTCTGAACACTGGCATGGCTGATGCTGAGCTGTTCATATTCCAGTTTCATGTTCCCAAGGTCTTCTCCTGAATGTCCTTCACTGGCAAAAGAATTTGCCTCAATGCTTGAGCCTGGAGATCGTTTGGCCTTGCGACTGAAAAGCCCACTGGAAAACCGTTTTCCTTGCTTTGAATTTGCCTGTGCATCTTCTTTCTTCACATCACGAATAGACTCTCTGGATTTGGATTTATTTTTCAGGTCCATGTGGAGTCGGGAGAACAGTTTCTGAGGGCTCCGATTCAGCTTGTTCAAGTTCTCCAGAGGTGGCTCAATTTCTGGGAGCTCTTGATCCAATGTGATTAAGTCATTCAGAAATTGATTTAATCGTTTCTTTGATTCACTTGTTTCTTCCTTTTCCATATTCCCCTGATTATCCTGCTTGTGTCGTGAAGCCCAGAGCATCATATCACCACGGGCTGCCCCTGCCACTAAGCCATACTTGGGGTTAATGATCTTCCGAGCCACGGTGGAAGAATGAAAGCCTGGCTTCCCAGTTCCCAGAAGGTGTGGATTAGTAATACCCAATTCCTTGTATAAATTAACTTCCTCTGAGATGGCATAGAGCTCACGAAACTCAACGTCAAACATCTCCACATGCTGTCCTGTCAAGACTAGCAGGATATTTCTGTCAATGTGAGATGAACTCCACGTGAAGCTAAAAATAGGAAACAGAATGGAAATTAGATATTTGGGTGCATGCTTGACCCAGCCCACCCAACAATATCTGAAACACTGTGTAGGAATATGCAGCATTGTGCCATTTGCCAAGATGCATCAGGGTAGGTAGGTGAAGTTCATTATTATTGTTCTTTAGGCATGCAGTAAAGATCTGGAAGAAAAGGCATGAAAACTCTGAAGGACAACCTACCCTTTTAAAAAAAGCAACATGGCATCAACAGGAGGAGTCTACAGACTGGAAACCTCTCCAAGGAGAGCAACCTACAGTGGTTAATGCAGCATGGCACTATCTCTAGCCCACTGAAACAGTCCACTAGCATGGGCATGTTCTGTTCTCCTGGGAGCAGCTTGTGCTCTATATTACTTTCTGTCTTACCCCACCTCATTTTCTACAGGTGCCAAACCAATTACAGAGACTGGAATAAGAAAAGGAATGACATGAGGAGACTCTCAAGCAAAGCTGCAAGCCATTCTTTACAGGAAGGATGAATATCTGCCTTAAGCAAGAGCAACCCACCTGTATGATCCGGTGGCCACCTTTTCACCATCCACCATCAGGAATCGGGATGCCAGTGTGCCTCTGATCTTCCCTGCTGGCATGTAGAACCCAACTCCTGTCACAGAACGTATGCGGATGTTCTAGCAGGGAGGTTAAAAGACGAAATGTCACAATAAATAGGGCAGAGAATTAGATAATTGCCAGCTCCAAGTCTTAACACATCCCTCACATTATCTCACTATTGCTGGGGCTACAGCTCATCATTAGCCACCAGAAATCAGAAGGGCTGCAGAGAGGAAAGCACGGTGCTGAAAGCCCTGTTGTTATCACCTGTCAATACAAGTCACTCCCATGCATCGTTTTATAGCCTTGTCCGATAGGTCAGCATCTTTGTAACCTTGCCTGCTGTCTTCAGCTATTCATCTGAGCCCATTGGCAAGACAATGCTCTCAAAATCAAATAATCCTCCATCTCCAGCCCTGTGCTGTAGCTCAGAAGGCCCAGCCCTGTTCAGGCAAATGAATCAGACGAAGCTCTGAGTCATATCTGCACTCTCTGAATCCCAATCCCTACTCCATGACACTTGTGAGCTCTTTTCCAGGCTATGTCAGCAGGACCAGAAAACAAAGGAATTTTGCAACACCTGTGCAGTCCCAAGCACACAGTTACTCAGAGGGTAATGTATGACATAGGACTAAATTAGCCTCTTTTTGTGCTTCTGTTCTGAGCCCAACAACATACAGCTTGACAAAACTGGGCAAATCATAAGGCTAGACAAGTTAATTATTACAAAAGAGGCAATGGAACAGTCGCACTGTTCAAAACATAGATGTTTCCTGTGTGTTATAACAAAAGAACCCTGATCTATATCATTTTGCTCAGAATCCCAAAGAGTTACAATGTCTTCCTACATTCCTCACTGTTCAATGGAGAGTGAAAAACGCAGAACTTTATTTTGAAAAAAAAAAAAAAAGGTGTATGGTAAGAGTCTCTGCTAATGTCTCAGATGAGCGAAGAAGAATTTCTGGAGAAGAGGAAGGCAAAATTTTTGATGAAATTAACTGAAATAGTTGGAGGAAGGTTTTAGTTCTCCCTGGACCTCCTGTCCCACTTAAAACCTTTGGGCATCAAACCTGCAAATAATGAAATAAAGTACTACTAAGGATAGAGAGAAAAACTACAGATTTAAGGTTACCTCATTTTCTACAACAGACTCAGGTGTGCACATAATGAAAGAACATATCTGCATGTTGGACTGGGTGTTATTCTGCTCAGACCAGTGCTGAACTCCATGGGTCCTGGCTGCTCGAGGCTGAATTGCCAAAAAGGTGTGTGTATATATATATATATATATGTATATATATATATATATATATACACACACACATACACACTGACTAACATGAAAAAAGCCAACAAAACCCCAAAGCATTTATTGTCAGTATAAGTTTGGAGCAAATTATCTTGTCACTCTGACACACAAATTTAGATCATTTTCTTCATTCCACCATCTGTTTCTGTAAGAATTCTTTAACAATGAAAAGCTAAAAGGTATTGTGATCTGGAGTAATAAATCCAGGGTTAGGAGTCAGACAGTCCCAGGTGTAATCACAGCTCTGACTCTATTCCCTGTGATGTTCTGGGGAAGTCAATTCACCTTTGCTTCATTCTTCCCCCATCTGCAGAACAGGAGAATCAGGAGGATTTGGCTAGCACTAGCACAGCCTCAGATCCCACAAAGAGCTAAGTACTATTATTATGAATCTCACTGACAGCTTAAATATCGATAGGCTATAGAAATCAGCATGCAGGAATGAGTGATTAGAAGAATGTGGATTTCTTCCAAAAAACAGTTTTCTGAATATAAATCTTACCTTTTGAATCTGTTCCTATTTTCCTCAGTAAAACACAGCAGTGGCAGTACAAATTCTGACTAACAGTAACTGATGATACTACTATTTTGCATTCATCTACTGCTTGATCTGTCTGCAGTCCTGTGTGGGCATTAGCTAATTAATCCTCCCAACACCGCTGACAGTATTATCACCCTGTTTTAAAGATGAGGAACCTAAGAGACAAAAAAGATGAAGTGACTTGCCCAAGGCCTAGCTAGCAGTGAGTCATATGTGTGGGATGCTGAATGCAGGTTGGGTAGAACACGGGAGGAAGGGTACCCTTTCCAGTACTTAGAATAACATTTGTAGATGGCTGGCTGGTTGCCTAAAGTCATTTTTTCTTCCCTTGCTGAGTAAAGTTGGATTTGGGATTTGCCAAATCATGGGATATTGACTGGAAGTGTCAAGAAGTATGCCTGTCCTTCAAATCAGCCAGCAGCTCTGCCATGTAATAATCCTTTCTGAATCAAGGACTATCAGCCTGCGTGAGCAGAAAGTTTCTTAGCGTGTAACATGTGTGGATTTTACTGTGTTAGTATGTTGTATCACCTTCTTTTGGTGGAAAGAAAGAAAACTTGAATTTCTGCAGTAACTGAGCCACACATAACACTTAGAAGGGCACAGAGGGGATAGAACCAAACAGCTGAATACATAAACCTCCTTGAACAAAGTAGGCACAGGAGTGCATAAATGCATCTTGTAATGCAGAAAACAAGCACAAAGTCATATAAACATCGAGTCACTTAACAGGTTATTTGTATAATGTTTTCTGCCTTGAAGGATCTTGGAGCATTTGAAGACTAATATATCAAGCTGTACGGAGAAGGAACAAGCCTGGGTTCATGTACTGAAGATTATACAACAACAAAAGCAGAGAGACAAATATAAATGAGTTGAGATTTCAGCCCTTTTCTTTGGGCACTGACGTTACTGTAGTAACAAATATTTTGGCTAAAAGGCCAGTTAGTTCTTCAGGTAGAAGAGACCCCTCCAAATCTGTATTCTTGCAGCAACCTGCTTAGGGTTAGTCATATCCTGGCTCATGGAGGCTGCAGTCTGTGTTAGATTTCCACGTTGCCTTTACACAGACTTACACCACTCCTCATTGCAAGCAGTGACTAACATCTCCCTGACAGCAACTTAATACAGACCGGTAACGCTCAGGCTTGACAGAGCATCCTAATACACTCAGCAAAGGAATCAGTCTTTCTTGCTTTATTGTGACATGCTTTTAAGCCTCACCCTGAACCCACAGAAAGTTAAATTAGACTCAGCTGAGAAAGTCGGTAATACATTTGTGTGACTGACCTTAGTTGTCCCTTGACAGACCCAAGCAGCAGCGCCCAGAAGTGGGGATTGAATAAGGTGAGATACACAAGATGGACCCTAAAGGCAGGTGTTGCAATTATTTTCACCAGGGAATCCTGGTGTCCCTCCCCTCTTAGAACAACAGCTGATATATATGTTGCAAAGCAGCAGAGGTCTTTACTTCCAGTTGGGATGAATGGCATGAGCGAGCTCTATAAACTGAAAGACTTAAATAAGATGAAGGACAAGCAACAAACCAAAGCAGTAGATCATACATGATGGTGGCATAACAGTCCCTTGCATTAACTGCTTTTTTTCAAAATATAGAGATCTTTCTGCTGTCCCTGGGAAAATCAGATCCTTAAGTCAGTAGCATCTGTTGGGGTGGCTCCTGTCCTCTGCTTTCCTGTACTACTGCTTCATCTGAGCGCAGGGCTGAGGGGGAGGCACAGATGCCCATTTTTTCCCACTCAAAAATCCTCCATGGAGGTTCTACAGAAGGCAGTAAAAGGAAGAGAGATATAGGATTCACGTGGACAGGACCACAGTGACAGGAGATAAGGAATCTTTCTTTTTTATGGTCTGCAAGCTTCTCATTTCAGGTCATCAGACCTCCAGGTCAGAGAGATGGGTAGTAGCTGCTCATGTTAGATGGGGACAAAAAATCAGCCGCAATCTGGAAGCCAACACCAGGCAATGTTGGGAGGGACTGGGCTTATCCTATGTAGTTGCCCTGAACAGTTTTAGAAAAGGTGATGAAATAGTAAAGCTTGTAGGTAGTCAAGTAGAATAGGAAGAAGTGCAGCTAGCTAGACCTGGCCCAGCAGTGCCATTACTGGGTATTAAAAACAGCAGCACTGCCTCACATCACGTTCAGATTCTTCTTTACTTGAGTTTGAATTGAATAAAGAAAGCTGGAGGGCAAAGACTTGAAGAACTGAAACAAAATTCCAAAGATCTCTTCGTTAGAAGCTTATAAGAATACCTGGAGTGAGAAAAGGAACTCCTTGCATGCTGGGGAAATGAATATAGAAATTAATATGAAGGTGAACTTCCTGCAGATACCACATTCCCTAGATTTCCTTGGAGCTCTAGGTGAACTTGAATTCCCTGTCTTTGAGCAAAAGTGTCCGTCACTGACGTCTTGGTTAGCAGAAGCATGGGGAAGAGAATGCCTCTAAAAACCAGTGACAACACTCACCCTCAGGTCAACAAGAGGAGGACTTTTTGTGGGGCTATGAATTTTATCTCTCTGAGAACTTTGATTCATTCTGATCTCAGAAGAACACCCTTGTGTCAAACATAACAAAAGTCTGGCAAACCATGTCCTGCAGGCTCAAGAAGCAACATGACTCATACAAACAAGACATGCTCATACTGACATCCCAGGATGAATGTGCAGATGGTTGAATTTAAATGCGTTTTTACTGATCTCTGGCCTTCAGACAAAAAATGAAATTTTCTCATTTCACGTTTGGAGTCAGTGAAGAGCTTCTTTTCTTTGTGAAGTACAGTCTTGCTACAGCAGTTTCCCTCCTGTGAGACTGTGGGTGGATCATGATACCTTGCCATCTCAAAAAGATACAATAGCCAGGAATTTTGTGAAAACACCCATCACTCTATGTAGACAAAGGGCAAAATCCACTGTTAAAACAGTAAACCTCCCTGTATTAGGACTGTTGAGGTATTCACTCTGCACTGGATGAGAGAGATGCAAACAAAAGGGTAGGAATCATAGAGCAATCTGAGCATCTGGTGATGACAGAAGACAGAATAAGCATCCTGACCCTGCAGCAATGCCAGCCCATGGGAGTGTGTCATCTCTTTTTCTCTGGGATGAGAAGTTGCCTCGAAACCTTAAAGTTACCTCCCATATTGCTGCAACTTTCTGTGGAAAGGCCAGCCTGTAAATCTTACAGAAGCATTCCAAAGGAAAGATGGGAAGAAGGGCAGGAAGGAAGAGTAGAGCACATAATTCCCTTTTCTGACAAACTGGGGCCCAATGTCAAAATATTTCATAAGAGAGCAAAGTGGTTACACAAAAAGAAAGTGGAAGGGGAGAATGTTCTCCTTGTAGCTGAAAATCTGTAGAAGAAACTCAGGCATCAAAGCAGATATCAAGAGGAAGACATTGTAAAAAATAAATGGGTGAATGGTAAGAGTTACGTGCACCGGAGTTTCTGGTTCTTCCTCAGCAATTCCAGTGAGAATTCAGTGTGGGACAAAATGATTCTGCCAGAGTAACACCAGAAGCCCAGCTTAATTTTTTGCTTTAAAGCTGGGTCTTCAGTGCTAAAAGTGCAGAGCCCCCAGACACATTAGATGATGAGGTGGATGAAGTCCCCAAGGGAAAGACCACATCCCTCTTGCGATTTCTTTCATATCCAAAGCCTGGCGTCAGGCTATATGATGATTTCTGCTATACTGACCCAAACTGCAGCACAGATACATCCAAGATAGCCTTGCAGAAAAACTTGACCAACCAGCTGCTCCTGGTCTTCTTGATGCTGACAGTCACGTTGACCCAGGATGGAAAACAACAGGAACCTGGGCAGGACACCGAGAGGCCACCTTCCCTAAGAGACAACTGACCTGCTTTTCCCAAGAGGAAGACTCTTCCCAGACCTTCCATAGCACCACAGAAAGGAATAAACTGCATTGACCTTAACAAGATTAAAGAAAGGCTCCTTAGGTGTACTGGAAAAGGAATATAACAACCCTAAGCAGAGAATTTACAAAACAGTACAAGATAGGTGGGAAAATGGGAAAAAGTGGAAGGACAACACCCTGTTGGTTGGAAATCTGCAGAAGAGTGAAGAATTAGATTAAAGAAGGATGTTAAAAAGTTCTTCCTCAGTGGAACTCCTTCAGCTCAGTCCGAGTCTGAAAGAAAAACACAGCAAGTGTTGGTGTGAGAGAAGGGAAACACAGAAGGGGCACAAGAGTTTTCTACTGCTTTTGATGGCATCAGTTTGAACTCTGCCTCCTTGGAAGGGGTGACCTTGTGATGCAAGGAGGCTGCTGCAGGACCTAGTCATTGCTGCAGCATGTCATTTTGATAATTGGTTTTGGAGTGTAAAGTGTGTGTAGATACTTATGGACAAAGAGGTGTGGGGAAAAGCAGAAAGAGACCAAACACTTTTTAAACAGAAAAGGCAGACAAACAGGAACTCACCTCTGCAATAGCATTGCAAGTTTTTCTAAAATGCCAGGGCACTCTATCCAGGGATGAAAATATGCAGTACTGAAGTCATCATTCCTTCACATGATGACACAGTGAGAAAAGAAATGGAAGACAGGTACCAGAGCAAATGGAACTACTGCTGTGGTTTTACAGCTTTGTACCAAAGAGACTCCAGCCCAGGCCACAGAACACCCCTGAAGCTTGAAACAGGTCTGTTATAACGATGTCTGTGTCTTGCTTTCAGAGACACCAGAGGGAAGAAACTTCCATCTCTGTTTTGGAGAAAGATAAGAAAGCTGCTCAGCTGGATGTCTTTTTTTGATGAAGAAGTCCACAAACTCAGAGCAGAGTGGTAGTTCACAGGAGCATTGTTCAGACATATGCGAGTCATTTTCATCCACCTTTAAGACAGTTCTGCTTGAATGGTTAATATGAGCCTCTCTAACCTTCAGAGCTTTTTGATTTTTTTTATTTTTTTTTTTTTTAAACTATTAACTGAGTGTTTATAGAAGATCTGCCCTTCCTCCAGGCACTTTTTTTTTTTTTTTTTTTTTTAAACTGCTCAGCAGAACAATTGGATCACAAGAGGGGTGAGTCTTGCACCCTGTAGGTTGTTTCCAACCTAGCAACTTTTCCAGTATTTGGAACAAGTCTGTAGTAGCGACAGTGGCTAAAAGCCATTAAAACAGTAGGAAAAACAAAAGTAACTATAAACACACAAAGAATTTCAGTTGTATGTAATGGAAGGAGATCCTACTGAAGTTGCTTCTGCCAGCCAAGCTAGGCTGACTACTCTGCTGTGGTGCAGGCACTATATGAAAACATCCCCAATATGGAACTGGGGAGCAGCTGCGCTCCCCAGTCCCTTATGTTCTCAGGCAAAGGAGGACTACAAGCTCATTCAGTCCCAGATTTCACAAAGTGTAAGCATACTATTACTATTTGTGTGAATCCCAGTATTCTCAAAGACCTGGTTTGAACACTAGAACTTGCACAGGAGACCAACAAGTATTTCCTCGGACAAGTTTTCTCCCAAACAGGAATATTTAGGTGATAAGAGCCAAAAAAAAAACACCACACAGACCCCTGTCTCAGGTGAAAGGCAAATAATCCAACTCTTCCCTTTCTCTTTTCTTCTGTTTCAACAGGCCACTGTCTTATCCCTCTATGTTTCATCAACCTCATTGTCTGTCCAAGTCAGTTCCAAGATTCTTTACAAGTCCACTGACCTACAGAAAATAATGGTTCAGCATTGAATATCTTACCCGGATCTGCAAGTCACTGAGGTCAAGGCATCTGCACATTTCCAGGAAGAGCTTCACACCATCCTCATCCAGAATTACGTAGACTGGGATCCAGCGCTTATACGCTGCATCAACAATATCACGGAAGATGTCCCGGTCTGTAAACACATCCATGGCCACTGCAATAATCTGGAAACAAGAAGACAGTAGACAGGCAACTAAATAAAATATTAGGAACTCCTAGGGAAGCCCATCGCACTGTTACAAAACAAAGGAGAGCACTGATACCAGAATATGGAGGAGGATATAAGGGAGACAAAAGCACAGGAATGTACATGCCCAAGCACTTCCAATGATCTTGTAATTTTCCATCATGGTTCCCGCTGCATTTTGGAAGGAACATAATAAATTGTCCTTGAGAGTTCACCTTCTTCTAGGGGAAAATGGCTTATTTCAGCAGCCCGAAGAACGCCAAAGCCAAATACCCAGTTTTATCTCTGTATTGTGAAACTCTCTTTGCCTCTGTAAAGATCCACTTAAACATGAAAAAAGACTGAAAAAGAAGAGTGAAAAACACAGTACTAACACTTTTCAGAAGGTGAGTAATGGAAGAATGAATGTGCAGAGGAATCAGGGCATGACTCCTCAGCCATGGGGTGCACAGTGCAGACAAGAAGAATTTTATTTTCCTTTTTCGCAAATTCCCTCTGAGAACTCTGCTCTCAGGGCTGGCTTCATGAAGAACGTCTCATGGAGCTCAAACATAAACATCTCATACTTGTCAAAAAGTGACTGAAATGCACATTCAAGATTTGGAGGAAAAATGACCGTTCCCCTCTCTTCACATGTATATTTTTCTGGTGTAAAACTAATCTCTCTTTCCAGACACAGATTTTATACAAAAGCAAAGGGTTGCACTGACATCACTGACAAGCCTGAACATTCATAGGATGAGTAACAACAAAAACAAGACTTTTGTGGGCAACATTTATGCTGATCTTACACGTTTTGTCTCTCTCCCTTTCTGTATCCTTTACACCACTTGAAGTATCAATTCATTTTTCTTCCAGGAGGAGTTATTCTCCCCAGCATTTCACAGGCTATGAATGAAGGAAGCTGTGGTTCTCCCAGTCCCACTAGGAACCATCAACTTGGCAGGTCAGAGCTCTCATACTGACAGTAAGTTGGGAATAGAGTTGCCTAAATCCTAGCTCCCCAGGTGCTGGGGTCACAGCGACAAGCCAGGCTGTGCTGGGGAGAGCATGTACAGGTGTGAATGGAGCTGGGGACTGGATCCAACCGTAGAGTTTTCTTCAGTTGATGTTTGGAGGACGTGCAGCTGTAGTTGCAGCAGCACCCTGTAGAAATGGGGATAATACTTGCCAGACGCCTCCTTCCTTTGAAAATGCCCTTGAGCAAAACGGCTATGGGAAAATGATGCCACAATAAATGTCCCCTGTTTTTGTTGAGTCTGCTGGTATGGCCAACAACAACCAACACCTCTGCTCTCTCAGGCTTCTTCTGTCAGCAGTGCTTACAGGAGCTGTTCTTGATTAGAAAAGAAAAAAATGAGCTGACACTGTGTTTATGCCCATCATTAACATGTACGTTCCTGATAAAGGTGAGCGATGGTGAAGGTCCATTATAAGCTAATTGTAAGGCCCTCAACAGCTCCTGGTAGGCAGAAGAACTGGATTTCAGGTCCCACGTTGGTTGTCACTTTCTAGCTCAAAGGAGGGAGATGCAGGAAATGTCAGCCCTGAAAAACAGCGAACTTGTGCCACTTTATTCCTGAACAACTTCATATGCAGACACGTTATTAAAGGCATGAAGTTTTCATGCATTAATTGAGCCATGCTATGCTTTCTTTCCCCTCCACACACTCTGGTATGGATGTTGTTACTAAGCAGCAAGAATGCTAGATAATATTCATTTGAAGTAAGAACATCCACGTAGGGAACTGATGAAGAATACATAGAAGTGTGACTGTGTTTTCTTTCCATCCTCTCCATTTGCAAGGAGTCCAATTTGAAATTGCAAGAAAGCCCAAGAAATTGCAGCACACACTGGACTGACCATTAATTGGTACTAGGTCACTTCAGGCTTCTTTGCAATACTATGGACTAAATCCATGAAAACTGCAGCCCTGTATGAAAAACTGATGAACTGCCTTGCAGATGGCACTTCCAAGATAGAAAACTATAAGAGGGGCAACCCCAGGGTTGTTTTTTGTCTTCCCAAACCCCTGTCACTCCTGGTGATCTGTCAAGATAACCTAGGAGCATTTCCAAATGCAGCAAGTCAGAGCATGAGTATCTAACCCCTCTGCAAGTCGTTTTTTTTTTTTTTTTTCCATTCCTTTTCCTAGCCTATGGATAATAACACTACTTATCTATAGGACCCATAGGTGTGCCTTGCTCTTCCTAGGTATTTACAGATTGGCAAGTTAATGCTTGTCAATCTCATTGCGGCAAGGTAGCTTAATTACTGTATGTTTGTAAAACACTGATGATAAGCCACCCACAGACATGTCAAATATTACCAGTATCTATGTAGGACCACCACCAACCCTCCCCCCCCCAAAAAAAAAATAAAATTAAAAAACAAACACACACACACACAACAACCCCACTCTTATCTGCTGAATGAAAAGCTGCTACCTGGAAATTTTATTCTCCAGGGCCAGCTCAACTGAACACAATAGGCAGTTACCTAAGAAAAAGACCATTAAAACGTCAACGACTGTTAAACATGAAACTACCTTTGGGCTGGGAGGGGCACAGTTCCGTCCAGTCAGTGAAAAAAATCTACAAAGAAATTAATTACTTCTAGTTGCCAGGCCCAGCTATCAAAAAGAGCAAAGTTTCCCAGTCAGCTGCCTCTACACAATTTGTAGAGGCATTTGCAGCAGTGCAAAGAGGATATGAAGTTGTAGCAAATCAGACCGTGAGCATTTTACAGCTTCAGCTTCTTCTGTATGACTGAGCACACCAGTTGTTGAACAAGATCACGGGGTGTGCACCTATTTCTGCAAAGTTTTCTGTGTTTCCCAGCAGATTTGGTTTTAACAAGTCTCTGCAAAGACTGTGCGTGCGGTGTGCACTTGGAAGGGGGGGGGGGGGGGGGGGGGAAGAGAGACCGCTGAATTAGCAAGCAGAAAAAACAGAAAGCAGCAAAACTAAGAGCAGGAATAAGTGGCTTATGATGAATATCCCAAGCTGGAAGGGACCCACATGGATCACCGAGCCCAACTCCTGGCTCCACACAGGACCACCCAAACCTCAGACCATGTGTCTGAGAGTGTTGTCCAAACACTGCTTGAACTCCATCAGGCTCGGTGCCCTGACCACTGCCCTGGGGAGCCTGTTCCAGCGCTCTTGGAGCGTCACAGCTGGTTTGTTTTCTTGCCAGAGGTGCACTGTCACCACTAACAGTCCTTTCCAGCCCAAGATAAATAAGAGGAGCAGCCACATATTGTCTGGACTCTGGCTGCCTCACACTCAAGGTTGGATTGGCTGGAGACCGCAAGAAAGTAAATAACCCCAAACAAACTGGCTGCCCTGTCTTTAACTGGGGTTACCTGCACGTACAGGAGGGGTGGCTGGAGCAGCACCGTGACCTGCCTTCCCCCTGCCCCGAGCCAGCTCATCAGGCTGGGGCACCTAAACCAACCGTGGCTACAAAGCCCCAGTGCTGGCGGGGGGGAGTTGATCCCATCCTGGATATCAGCTTTGGCAAACCACAACATGACCGGCAAGGAACCGCACGGAAAGCCCTGCCTGGTGGACACCACCAGGATGGGGGGCCACCATGCTTGGCCATCGAGCACCACTTGGTGGTGGTGGTGGTGGTGGTCTCCTTCCACCCCAGGTGCCCCCAGCCCAGGCGTGAAGGCAGGGTGGCTGCTGGCATACTGGGGTGGCCGGTCCCTACCTTCTGCGCCTGCTGGATCATGTCCCGCACCACCTCCTTCACGTGGGGTGCGTTCTCCTCCTTGCGGGGATGTGTGAAGAGAGCCACCCGGCTGATGCCCCGGTAGAAGGTTTTGTCGGTCCAACCCAGGTCCAGCGGGGGCACCTCCGTGTCCGAGCAGTCGGGCCAGTAGGCCAGCGAGAGGGCTTCGCCACCGGGGCCCCGCAACACCTTGCCGCTGTCCCGGGGGTCATCGTAGCCCCGCCAGCTGCCCCGCAGCGCCTGCAGCTCCCGGCTGGAGAGGAAGTCGCGCAGCTGCTCCTTCCTCAGGTTTTCCTTGTAGGCCCCCTCGCCTCGGGTCACCAGGACCTCCAGTGCCCGGCGTTGCTCCTCGCTGTAGTAGAAGCGGGCTTGGGCCTCCGTCACCTTCTCGTTGACGTGCGCATCGTCCAGCAGGACCACCTGGGACTCCGCCATGCTGCCGGCACCCGCAGCGCCGGCCGGCCGGGAGGCTGTGGAAGGAGCGAAAGGCAGGCCCAGCACCGCCTCACCTGGCCTGCCCGAGCCCGCCCCGACAGGTGGAGCAGCCGCACCGCCCCGCGCCAGCCCCTCACGCTCCTCAGGCTGGCTGGGGACATGGCTGTCCCCTCCATCACGCGTGTGGCCCAAGCCCCAGGGGGACAGAGGTGGTCGTACCCCGGCACGGTGGGGTCAGGGGGGCCTGACTGCCTCAAGTGAGGAGAGTCAGGCTGCTGGCATATCTCTACAGTGTGGAGGCACGCGAATGCAAAAATCTGTTTAAAAGATTCGTATTTTTCTCCTTCCTCTTTCCTTTTGAAGGTGGTGACTGCATTCACAGGGAATAAGGGGACGCAGGCAGAGCGTGACGGTGGTCGCAAGTCAGGGTCTGTCTGCCTCAGCTGGCTGCTATCCGGGGCTTTTCAAACCCACCAAAAGAGCAGCAAAAACAGCTCGGCGACACCCAAAAAAAGAGCCAAAAAGCAGGAGGTGGGTGCCCTGTTTACAGACAGGAAGATGACAGAGTGATTTGCCCGAGGCTGCCCAGCAGGCTGGTGTCAGAGCTGGAAAAAAAACTGCACTGCTGTGGCTGGGAGCATGAATAAATACCCCCGGCTTCACGCACGCACGTGTCCCAGCTGAGAGACTGGGGGCTGTGATGTTAAATGATGCTTTTTGCGTGGTATGTGATAGTAGCTAGGGGCCCTCATCAAGATTCAGGCCCCATTGTAGTTTGCAGTGCAGGCACAAGGGATTAAAAGCAGTTCTTCCCCCTTGCAGCCCTGGCACAGAGCTGGCAGAGATGAGCGAGGAAATGGGGATAAAGGCAAAGCAGTGGTGAAATACAAACATTCGGAGGCATTTGCAGCGCTTTTCATATGTGATTAGCCCTAATTGCTCACATAAGCAAAATGCACAAACTGTAGGAACAGAGCTGTTGGAGTTGCTCTTTGTATCCTCTCTGTAAGCAATCACCTGCGCCCAGGGTGAGTTAGTTTAAAGAAAAAATCCATGCGTGAGGTGGGGCACTGTAGCTCTTCCCTGCTGTTCCTCTCCTTTAGAGGGAAGAGAGAATTTTAGTATTCCAGACTGCCATCAATAGCTCTTCCTGGCATGAAATTCACTTAAAATTTGAAATTGCACTTTGCAGAAATCTTCTCCTCTGCCTATCATATCACCTCTAAAAAATAATTTCAGCGTATGCCCTTTTAGCTTGATTTCCTATGGAAACGAGGCTTGCGTGGCCATGGTGTCTCCATCTGTCTCTTGTCTGGCCATCTCTAATAACTTTTGAACCCACTGGCTGATTTCAAACAAGTTTGGCTGAAGCATAATTACATCCCTACAGGTTTTGTGAAAATAAATAGCCTGATCGCAAAAAGAGACCCTATCACAGTCCCCTGGCAGGGAAAGTTGCAACAAGGGTTCATGCCTTATTAGACTTCAAAGATTCCATAAAAGTGGAAAGACTAATAAGTTCCTGAACTGTATGAAAAGCTTCAAATGCAGTTTATGCCATCCTAGACACCCCAGTCAATCAGCCATGATACATGAGTACACAGGGGATGCAGCTCTGTTAGCGCCAGTGCTCACTGAACTACTTGGCTTTGTTTTCTTTCCTGCTGTACCAGAGGCTGCCATCAGCTCTGCTATTTCATGTGTGGCTAAATAAAATCTCTTTAATCCTATACGCTCTATTCAATTGTAGCTGCACAATGTAATCTTTTGTGCTCAGCTCAGGCTCCCACATGAAAGTGACAGTAGGTTCACAAATGTATGTTTAGTTTTATATTTAAAAGCAAGTGAATGTTTCCCACATCCAAGTGAAAGCAGCAGATTTTTGGTTTGCTGTGATGAGACGTCTAGCCCCCTTCTCTCACATTAAAAGACAAAGTGTTGCCTGTGTGTTGATATGAGAAATAGGGGCATGAAGCTGTACAAAAGCTGAGAGAGACCCTTTCCCAATGCGTGTGTGCTCCCCCACCCTCCCACCTCCCCACCCCAACCCACCTGTTCTCCCAGCTATACGTTCCAACCAGGCGTATTTTGTATATGGAGCTTTTACAAAGTCTGACGATCCAGTTTCTTTTGATATTCCCTGACCCGCTGGCTGACAGCCTCACCTAAAAGACTGGCAAAAAGAGCTGTGCAAACAGACTGCCCTCTCCATCCCACAGGTAACCCAACCCTTCAGGACTGCAGAAGCAGAAACAGAGAAAAGAGGGTGGGTGGAAATTCCCATGCCTGGCTGGGGCTGGGGAGTGAATTCCAGTTTCCACTCTAGATGAAGTTCATTACTGTTTCAGCTCAGGTTTTCCTCTCTGACCTTAACACTGGCTCGAGAGAAAGAAGAAAGGGGAGGCCTGCTTTCGAATTGAGCTGAGGCAGCTGCAAATCCAAGGAGAGCTACAGTAGTAGACCTTTGATTTATTTATTTTTCCTGGGGATTACTTGCCGGAGGGGGCTGCGTGCGCACGGGCAGGGTTGGGTCTCATCTCTTTTGACCTTTGTTTGGGTGTCGTCCCAGCCCAGTCACGGTTAAGGTCTAGCTGAATTTTCTGGTCTGGTTCCAAAACATTTTCCAAAGGATATAAACTAACCTATCAGGAAATATTACCTCTCGCTGTAACCCTCCCCAACCCCATTACAGTGTTTTAAATCTTCTGCCTTCAAACACCTCCCACGTATATTCTGCTTACTTGGGCCTAATTGCTTCACTTTCCTTTGCAAGGCAGTGCAGGTTGTGCATTAGATAAAGATATGACACCTTATATTTAGCATTAATTGTAACTGTGCTTGTCCCATACATCTCTCTTGCCTATCCTTCCTGTGTAATTTCAGTCCCTAAATAGCCCATCTCATGCGATAGTTTTTGATAAACCTCCCAGCAGTGTTTTGCTTGTGACAAACTGTAAGAGGCTCTTGTTATGCAACTTTGGGTGCTCAGGTCTCGGGGAATAAAATTCCGATGCCTTAGCCTTATCTTCTCTTTACATCTTGTTTCGTCCATGGGGCAATATTATAAAGAAAGCATCATTACCAGCCTGATTTACCAAAAGCTCCCTGGTCAACCAAACTACCTTTCAGCTTTTTGGATAAGAAGTGGGAACTGGTTGAAAATGAGTTTTGCAAAGAAAAGAGGATAGCTTAAGGGATAGACGACAGAAAAGAGTGTTTTCTATTTCTCAGGCCCAGCTGCAGTTCAGCCTGAGGTGATGGGGCTTTGCCGTCTGGAGATGGAAGAGTAAATAAATGCCTGTGCCGTGGTTGTTATTAAACACTGCTCCTTCCCTGTGCTGGCTGGCACCAAAGCAAGACTTGCAAAGGCTTGGTGCAGACTGCATCTCTCCATCGCTGTCCTCTTGGAAGGTGGCATCCAAGTGGCTGTGGGAAGAACATGACACACGGGGCTAGCCACACTCGGCTCGGCCTGGCTCTGAAATTCCAGGGCTGCCAACGCAGCGTGGCACTGGGTGCGTTAGTCACGTCCTGGTGTTGGCAGAGTTAAAAAGTCTGAAACGAGGTGATTTCAGGGTGGAGAGGAAGAAGCGCTGGCACTCGCCATGCTCCCTCCAGCGACCCAGAGAGCCGCAAGTGGCGGAGGGGAGGTGTGTCACCTCTGCAGCAGCGACAGGCTGCAATCTGGACGATGATGAAGAAATGCTTTCAGATGCTTCCTTTCTATCACATTACAGTGCCTCAGGGAGAAAACCTAGCTGCTGAATTGGAGAATTGCCGCAACTGAGTCAAGTGCTTCTGGCCTCCCACTCAGTCTTTCAACTGTTGTTTCCATGTGAGGGTAAATAGGCAAAGAGTCCTCTGAAGAGAGCAGAAAGGAGCAACAGCGTTTGTGGGCTTATTTCTTGCAGCAAGGTGTTTGCTCACTGAGCACACACAGAAAGGCCCGTAGCTGTTTTCCCTGGCTGCTCCCATGTACAGGGCAACCCTTTGAGGCAGTTTCCTGTAAGAAATCATGCTGACCCAGCCCTCTTGCTTAAGCTTTCAACCTCCATCGGCACAAGGGCTCAAAACTGGTTTCATTTCTGAACAGAGCCGAGCTACGCTGAAGTGCCATGGACAGATCATCTGTTGTGCTTCAGTTCCCTATCTGTAAAACGAGGCAAATACTGCTCTGTTTCACAGGACTGCTACAAGGAAGATCTTAAAAAAAAAAAAATCAAATTAAAAAATCCCACAAGCAAACAAAAAAGCCCAGCATCACCTACATTTCCTTTGGCCTCTCCTGCAAAGAGGGGAAATAGCCAGACAGCTGTAAAGTCTAAGTAAGCCAAACCCTGCCTGGAAGATTTGACGACAGAAAATAGTGGGGAAGAAGCAAAGCAGTCCCTGAATAGGATGCTTAATTGCAGCTATAATGATGCAGCTCTCGAAGCACAGCATGCTTTATAGACAAAGGAACACTGGCCATGGTGGCACAGGGACAGTAAGGCAGCAAGAAGGCTGCAGCGTCTTGTCCTTGCCCATATCCTGGCTGTATGTCAGTGTGCATTATGACTGACTTTTGGGGAAGAAGATGCTCAGGTGGCATGGGAGAAGCACTGAGAACACCGAGGGGTGGCCAGGGTGGGTGTCCTGGTGCAGAGCCAGGAGGAATGGCCATCAGCCAGCACAGCCAGGTGAGGTGGAAGATGAAGGTTAGATGGAGTTACACGCTGATGGCAAGGAGGAGATGTTCAAAGGCTACGTGGTGGGTAAGAGAGAACTGGTGGAGGGAATGTAAGAGACAAATGACATGTCCAAGAGTGAACAAATTAAATGAAAAGCTGCATAGACAGCGGAGGAAGGGAGAGCAGCAGGATGCTGAGATGAGGCTCTGGAGTCCACAAAGTTTTAGTCATCCTGGGAGCTTAAAGAGCAAAAAATTGGAAAATTGGAAAACAAACAAACAAACACCCTTCTGTTTTTTTTTTGTTTTGTTTTGTTTTGTTTTGTTTTTGTTTTTAATAAGGAGGAGGAAAGAATAAAACTGTGAGGCTTATTGGATGCAGGGAGAATATTAGGCTCATTCATATTCATTAGAATATTAATGTATTATGGTATTAATAATTATTAGAACAATTTGAATTTGAAGCGGTCCCTAAACTACAAAAATAAACAGGCAGGAAGCAGACTGGTCCCTGCAATAAAAGCAAAACTGCGTGAAGGGAACAGCACAGGAAAGAAAAGTGACTGCTCTGAAAGCAGACTCAGAAGTGTGGGCTTAGACCTGTCAGTGGAACGAGCAGATTTGTGATTCATGAGCACAATGAGATGCAGCTAAGTTTTAAGATGTGGCGGAATTGTGCTTATTGGGTTTGGAAGATGCCCTTTATTGGTCAGCATAAGTTGACCTCCAAGGCCTGTTTAGCTTTAAATTCTCCAGAGAGGGAACATAAAGGAGGTGAGCTGCTCAGTTGGAAGGACAAGTAACTCCAGAGGATGCCTCCCTCCTGTTCACTTGCCAGGGTTTCAGGCCAGCAAACAAAAGGAGCCAACCAGATGTCCCTCATGAAGGGCTGTTTCCGAAGAGGTGCGTCAAGAATTGCAAAAGCAGAACTTTACAAGAAGTTGCGTTTGGAATCTACCATTTAATTATTTTGGTCTTATAAATCCAAATCTAATGCTGTTAAAAAAAAGTAAATAATAATATACCAGGTGACATCCCCTGCCTCTCTTTTGCCTTTTGCTTAGCCCCAGGACAAAGCACCCTTCATCAGCTTGAGCCTGACCCTACACAGCAGCACATAGACCTAGTTGCAAAGCATCCTCGCAGTCCCACAGGGAGTGACTGGCACAGCCCCTACTCATGATACAGGAGATGCTCCTGCCTTGGACATCAGCAGAGACGAATTTCTAAGCCAGGTGAGGCTTGGCCCTGACACAGGGACAGTGACCCAGGCTGTCCCTCCTGAGTCTGCAGGAATTCACAGAGACTTTTGTATTTTCAGATTGGCAGTGGCAGAAAGATCTGGTTTTGAATTCTCCCCAGGTAAAACCTAAATGCATAATGCACTTACGTTCCTCCAGTGACGGTTTTTAGATCCATTTCTTTTGCAACTCAATTAATCAAGGTTTTGCTGCTCATTCTAAAATACATGGCATCTCTCTTAGGAAGGTTTACGGACTTCATTCTTAGAGGTTTAAAAATAATCAAATGGATTCTGAGCTAATCCAGATTCATAAACCATTTTTATTGTTAACATCTTAACACTTTGGTCGTCATATTTAAATGATTTATTTCTTTGATTTATTGCTTCAAAGAGATACTTTTCAGACAGATGTCCCCCACAACCCGGTCTATTTTGAGGCTGCAGAAGGTTATCATGCTGCTACCCTCATGCGAAATGCATAGGAGGAAGGGAGGGAGAGGGGAGCTTTAGCAGAAATAAGCCACAGCTCTGAGCTTATCCACGGTGTTTTTTTCCCCTCCTTTTCTCCTGATGATGCAGAACCCGCAGACCTGATTTTTGGTGTTTGTTTAACCTGTCCCCACTACCTACTCTTTTCTATTTGCCATGTCATCCTTTAGTGGGATCTTTCAAAAACCTTCCCCTGGGAAGGACTATGGGGCATTTTTCCTTTAACTCTTCCAGCCAGGCTGGCTCAGCAGCACGCTTCTACTTGTCAGACCCTCCTCACCTTCCCCCTCCCCACCTTCCTGTCTTTATTTCCTTCCTCTGGAGAGGCAGCTGCAGCCCCTGGGGAGGCGCGCAGCCTGTGTCAGATCCCCATCCCCCCAGGAACACCTCTGCTCTGACAAGCAGGATGACAGAGTCCAGTCTTCATGGCCCTTCATCCACTCTCCCGAGGCTACCAATTAGTAGAGGAAGCACTGATTGGATTTCCACCCCCCCACCCCACCTGTGCCCCATGCTGACAGTTGACCTTAGCCACAGCGAGGCAGGAAACGCAATTAGACAGCAGATGATCTTGGGAAGGGCTGCAACTAATGGCTTAGCATTTTGCATTTTTTTCCACAAATATTTAATTTATCCTTCTACTATTCCTGCAAAAAGCATACGGGATGTAGTGGGGCCAGCCTGACATTTTGGACAGGGAATGGATATGCTCCTGCTCCGTGTGTTCAGCACATGAATGCCTCCTGGGCTGATGTGGCCATATACTGCCGTGGGACTCTACAGCAGTGCAGGTAAACTACTTTTATGAACACTGAGCTGCCAAATTAGTTAGGTCAGGAGATTCCCCGCCTTCATCTGCTCAATGGCCTGCCAGTCCCTTTTGTTCTGAGCTCATCTGTATTTGGAAGGTAAATACAAGTTACGCCCATGGTGACCTTTAGAACTAGAAGCCTTTACAGTTTGCATAACACTGCAGATGTATATGCCATGATAATAAATAAGCTAGGGCAATTATGGAATAAATCCTTGCCCCAGAGAGATGCCCAGATACGGATGAATGGTGGAGCACACTGCCAAACGTAAAGCACGGCTCAGCCAGAGAGGAGCGTCCTGGAAGCAGGCAGGGTTTTTGCAAGAGGAGGGAAGAAAGCCTAGCCAACATGAACAGGCTCCAAGGGCAAGCTGAAAGGGATCAGAAAGTCAGAGGAGGTGAGAAAGACTGTAAAGGAGGTGATTAAAACATACATGAGGGTAATGGCCCAAAGGCTGAGGTTGTAGGAGATGATAAGAAATGCTGTGTTGGCAGAAATGTAATCATGGAAGAGGAAGGGAAGCTTGAAGTTTAACATCCACAGCTCTGCAGTCATCCTGCTGTGCTACCTTTGGCACATCACCGCAGCCTTCACCTACTTTCTCTCCTCCACTTTTTAAGTCTCACCTCATTGACTTACATATTTTTTATTATTATTTTGGAGTAAGATTGTCATTACTACAGGTATGCGACGTGCCCACTGCAACCAGGCTCTGAACTCAGCTGGTGCCTCCCAAAAATGAAAGTCAGCAAAATCCAGTGGCAGATGAAAAGCTGTTGGACTTGCAAGGAGGCTTGGGTGCAGGCAAGGCACCTCTGTTAACACAGACCCACAGCCTCTGATGTGGGGATGAAGCAAAACCAGATGCTGAAGAGGAGAGGGTAACACCAGTCACCAGGAGCACAACTTGTTCTTTGCAGGGGCATAAGAGAAAGAGCGACGAAGAGAGAGAAAGAAATACTAAAGCCATGGTGTGTGGGTGGAGGTGGGGAAGAGAGGAGCAATGGTTCAGTGGAGAAGGCAGGTGCTATTTTAGTCAGACTGGGCTAATTTCAGCTCTGATGTAACTCCAGTTACGTCAATTTTAGTCAGTTGAATTACACAAAAGATTAATTTGGGTCAGAATACAGAGGTGAGGGTGAGTCAGCTAAAAATAAATTTTGGGGTGCAAGGAACAGATGTGAAATGGGGACCAGATGAAGAAAAGGAGCCATCCAGGACCTGGAGAGATATTTCTGAGGAGATGAGGTAGGGGAGAGAAAGGATGAGCAAAGGGAAACCAGCTGCAGGACCCGGCAGGGATGTTGGCCAGTGATTTTCATTCCAACCCACCCAGGTTGCAAAGAAAGGCGGTCTGCTCCCCGAGCTCTGCAGTCTGGTGGCTATTTACCCTGCTGTCCTTCTCATGGCCCACCTGCCCTTGCCACTCCTCCGGGCAGCCTACACACCCACGTGCCACACTCACTGAGAGACTGAGCTTCGGTTTTATTTTCTGTGTTTAATCACAAAACGTTCTGGGTTAGGCCTGAAATAGACTTTGGATCAGGGTTCCACAGGGCTGCGGTGGCAGCTGCATTTAGCAGGGCAAATGGGTCTGATTCACTCCCGCTACAGCTTCACTGGAGTCGGTGGAAATTAATTTGTTCCATTAATTCTCCAGGGATAGCATGAAAGCCAAATGAAACCAGACAGGGCCATTCGCAGCCTGACAAAAGCATCCGTACCTTAGCTCTCACCAGCCTGCCCCTGTAACGCATGGAAAAAGTGTCTAAAGTACTTGACACCATCTTAAGGTTTGCAAAGAAGTGCCTCTTGACAAAGCATAGGAAATAAGAGAATGATGCCATTACACTTAATGAAATGAAAACAAAAAATAATTAAGTGCATCTCTTCCGTCCCTCCTTTCCACTCCACTCTTTCTTTCCCTGCATATGCTTTCCATCAATTGTTTGTGATGCCTCTTAAACTGGTGTTTACTTTCCATAACTCTGTGTACTGAGATAATTTAACATCACGAACTCTTGAAGTTTCTTTTCTCTCCCCTGTCCTCATTTCCCCTAGCTTTTATTTTCCCATTCAGTTTGTGCATTGTTGTTCTTTGAGACCATGATCTTTAATTGTATTTTATTTTCGTTCCCTTCCTCTGTAGCTTGGCCCTATTTTTATTCCTCTGTTGTCTTCTCCCCTATTCAGCATCAGCTTTAGTTAGGAGGAGAAGGGGGCTGGTAGCATATAAAGATTAACCATCTCTTTGACACCTACCCAGGCTCAGCTCCCCCAGTTTCCCACCTTCCACAAATACTCGGTACCACACGAGAAATAAATGCGCAAAGCGCTCTCGTCTCATGTTCAATCACCATAATAAATACAAACTCTCTTCTACAACATTCAATCATTATATTTAGTCTTAATATCACGCTTTTCATCTGCAAACACCCACACATGCATTGGTTAATTTGTCCTTACAACAGCCTTGCAAGGTAGGTAATTACGTGTTATTATCTCCATTTTACACATAAGGAAACTCCAGGAGAAATTATGAAACTCCTAACAAGCGCACATACCCACAGATCTAAACAGGTACTAACTACAACTTCTACAAACACACACATACGCACATTAGCCTACACTGAAAACAAGGGACCAGCGAGCTTGACATAAGGTGGGAGAGAGGCACCGAACACATTGCGTCCACCAGAAAGGCAATGAGATTGCCCTGGGCAGCAGAGGAGAGGTGCAGGAACCAACTCTGAGCTCTCTGCAGCGTGCTCTGTAGTTTCTGGGCAGCATTCACAGACTTCCCTTCCCTGCAGATGAGCAAACATGCGAGGTGAACTCCTCCTTGCCCCCATGTACTTCCTCTGAAGCACCAACGAGGCTTGATTTCATATTTGCAGTTTCACCACTGGTGACCGCCCTCACTCTATCAACACTTGTTTCTGACAAGAAGTTGGGAAAACCCAGTCAAGCACAACCCCCAAGCGAGCTCCTGACCTATTTGAATGCTAATTACCTCCTAGCGCTCTACCCGACTAGTTCTGCTGCCTATCAAGATGTCACCACGGGAAGAAAACAGACCTTCTGGACCAGAGGCGGCCGCAGACGCTAAACCGTAGCAATACGGAAGGCACATCAGTGGGAAAGCCAGGGAGCTAAAATGAAGACACGAGCAATTAACTTTGCTCCAGGATGTCAGCAGGCCCTGCCGCAGCAGCCCCGCGCCGCAGGGCCTGGATGCTCCGCTCTGGCCCCAAGCGCTGCTCCCCTGCAGCACTCAGAGGGTCCCTTTCAGAGGTTCAGATCCTCAAGCAAGGATTCCCACTTACACAAGAGAGGTCCACTGTAACTAATGGGCATTAGAGGCCGTTAATATAAGTAATTCTGTGGGTAAATAAAGAGCTCTGTAAGGATTCACCTCAAGTACTGTGTGCAGTTTGGGACACGACAATGTAAGAGGGACATAAAACTACTCGAGAGTGTCCTAAAGGGGGGCTACAAAGATGGTGAAGGGTCTAGAGGGCAAGAAGAGCAGATGAGGTCCCTTGGTTTGCTCAGCCTGGAGCAGAGCAGGCTGAGGGGAGGCCTCATGGCGGCCTGCAGCTCCCTCACGAGGGGAGCGGAGGGGCAGGCGCTGAGCTCTGCTCCCTGGGGACAGCGACAGGACCCGAGGGAAATGCATGGAGCTGGGACAGGGGAGGGTCAGGCTGGGGGTTAGGAAAAGCTTCTTCACCCAGAGGGTGGTCAGACACTGGGACAGCTCCCCCAGGGCAGTGGTCACAGCACCGAGCCTGCTGGAGTTCAAGAATAGGGGTGTTTAAGGAAAGGTTGGACGCGGTGCTTAGCGACATGGTTTAGTGGGTGATATTGGTGGTAGGGGGACAGTTGGACAAGATGATCTTGGAGGTCTTTTCCAACCTTAATGGTTCTATTATTTGGGACTTTGTGACTCCCTATTTGGTTGTACTCTGCTCAGAGTGATGCTCAGACTTGTGGTTTTGGGAGTCATGGTTCAACAGACACTGTCCTCTCCCCTCTTTGTTGGTCCAGCCACATCATCTCTCAGCATAGCTACATCCAGGCAATGATTTGAAAGCCATCTTCCTTTCACCCCTTGTGTTTTGGGGGAGACCAGGGACAATGCTGTAGGATAAAGATTGCCACATTCAACATAAAGTGCTTGTTCCATAAAAACTAACACAAGGCCTCATGTCTTCCCTGTATCAATAAACACCTTAACTATTTTTTCTATACCAGATTTTCTTAAAATCTCTTACCATTTTTAGTTTTTCCAGCCAGGGTTGTGTCCCTGATGTATTCATTTTTTCCTGTCAGTTTTCTTTATTTTGTAATTTCTGCTTTAGAACAATTGTAGTCTTTTTTTTTTTTTTTTTTTCCCCCCAGCTGGCATATGTTACTTTTTTATTTCTAATTGCTGCCTGAGCTCTGCCACTGATCCAGCACAGGCTGCGGCTTCCTAAAATACAGACATTGATGCCAAATCTGAAACTTCACAGCATTCTGCCAGACTTGCTGACTTTAGATCCCCTCATCACAGGGGGCCTCTCAGCTCCATCCTTTATTAATTGCAATCAATCTTCCGTACCGCAGCAACAACCCAAACCTTTGGACCAGTTCCTGACCCGACTGCCCATGTACTGTGCCAACAGGGAGGGAAGGTCTGCCCTGCCTTACAAACTACAAGTTGACAAGGTGAGGCAAAATATTCATTCCAGATTAAAAAATAAAAATTGTGGTCCCATATAGATTGGTAACCTCTGCTTTGAGGACTATCCTTTCCTCAGCGTTCTTTATCCCTGGATAAACGATTTGACCACTAGCACAGCATGGTAAGGCCATGCCCGACTCACCACACCTGGACTGGCTGGCCATGCCCCTGCATGGCTGGAGGGGTCCAGCCCCTGTCCATGTCCACTGGGTTTGGCGAAGCCACACTGCTTTACACAAACAATTCTCAGAACAGATTTTCAGGAAGGGAAATAACTTACAGGCATAATGTGTCCTGAAATGTTCAGATGAGATAAAAATGCATACTGCTTTGGCCCATCACTGTGACTTATTCTGCCTCAGTGCTTTCTTGTGCTGCTCCTGTCTACTTGCCTGTATCCACCTCTTACCATGAGCTGGAAGCTGCAGGAGCTCTGGGACCTGGACACAGTGCCAGCCCCAGAGGCTCTTGGATGGATTTAGCATCCCCAAGTGCTTATGGCAACTTGTGAATAATACTAACAAATACTATAACAATACCAACAAAACTTAAAAAATAATAAATAAACACAGAATTATAAAGGCTGAAAAAGACCTCCAAGGTCATCTGGTCAAACCATCCAACTGTAATGGAAAGCAGATGTACACTGGTGTGGGAGAAGGTGATGGCAAAGTGTAGGAACAATGCAGAATGAATTTCAGGATCGTAATGAAGCATTTGAGCTGGGAATGCAGGACAAAGGAATTAGAAGCTGTGATGATGAAGACAAGTGCTTCCAGCTAATGTGGGAGTGCAAAGGGAGACAGTGGCAGGATGCAAATAGGAGGCTGTTGTGATCGCAGTGCTGAGCCAGCCAAGCCTTGTCTATACCAGCAGCACACATCCTACAAGAAAGAGCTTTGCACCCACGCTCGAAGTAACAGGATGCTCAACATAAATTTGAATTTTGCATGAACAAAAGACAGCTGCATTAAAAAGGGGTTAGTCAGTCTTGGTTAATGCTTTTTGAACACAACATGTGTATCGTATATACTAGGCTCCAGCCTCATCGGGCACTGTATTCCTCAACATGATACCTCTTCTTTACGTGAGACAGTCATTTATCTGCATTCAGAACACAGCCATTCTTCACTGACTCTTCTGTGAGGTTTGTTACTCTGTATGAGGTGGGCAAACACCAGTGTCCTCAACTTCCACTGCATGGACTGCATGCACCCGTGCAGGATGCTTGGCTTGACCACTTACTGCAAAACAGTCATGCCACAGTCACCAGCTTGGGTTACTCACTGAGCTGCTCTAGCTCTAAGCTAGCCAGCTGTTTTTCCAAAATGACGCATTTTCCCTGCGCAAGCAAGATGGGGAAAAAGAAACCACCATTGCAGCAACTTTGTCAATAAGCTGGAGGCTGCAAAAATAAGGAAGGTAGAAACAATAAAGCGTAATGTTATGAGTATGTTGAGAAGAGTTTTGGTGCTGTGGTCAGCTTTGTCTGAGTCATGAGAAAAGAAAACCACGTGGCTTTGACCATATTAGACTGCCTTACCCAGGTAAATATAAAGATTCTTTAAATAGATGAAAGATGATAATTATAATTTCAAAGAGGAGTAAATCACTACCCACACCCTTTGCCTCCCTACCTGAAGATCTTATCAAATTAAATTACGATCTCTTTCTGGAATAACGAGGTAGAAACTTAACCAGTAAAAATCAGAATAGCTCCATGGGCTTAAAACATACAACAGTGACTTACTCAGCCAAAGCTCTGTGCCACAAACTGTTTGGATGTCCTCTTCCTCCTCTTCCTCCTCCCAGACACACTCAAATCTGTGTGTGCCACAGCCACACACTCACACTAAAACAGACTGGTGTTCAGAGGCAGCTTCCTCTAGACCTGGGGAAGCCAGCTTCTCAGAAAAACAGGCTTCATATTTAAACGTTTGTTGTAAGGACAATAAACAACACCAGCCTTTTGTTAGCAATGCTATCTCTCATCAGAGTGGTTGGCTTTCAATTTCCTGACAGGGCCAGAGGCTTCAGAAGATGGAAGGGACAGGCATGGCCACGTTGTCCAGCTTCCTGTAACCATAGGTGTTCAAGTAGCCACGTGTGTTCTCTGTTCAATAGGCATGCTTCATTTTCACTCAGAAGTTGTCTCAAGTACAAACCACCCATCTGTGTATCTTGTATAACCTTACCTGTTATTTTTGGACTCCTAAATTCAAGATGTTTACCATTGCTGTTCCAGCACACATTCTGCTGCGTAAGTGCTTGTGAAATGCCTGCCCTCTTCAAGTCATGCACATTTTAAATGAGAACCAGCAGCTATCATTTGGGTCAGCTGATGCTGAAGATTTAAGCTTGTAAGCACTGGTGTGCTCTCCAACCTGATAAACACGACTGATAGCTGCACCCCACCCAGAGAGAGGAGCATCTGCAACAAGTGGCACTAATTTAGCTGGTTCACAGGGCAGCTAGATGCCTCTTTCTATTATTCTTTTATTTATTTATTTTTTCCCTGGAAACTGTTGTGCACATTCCTTTCCCCATCAGAGCTCACATTGATAATAGCTTGAATGATTGAGAGCTTTACTAGCGTGAACATGTTAGGATTTTTTTTTTCCTACTTTAATTTACAGTCCAAGAAATAGCAGACTCACAGCTTTGCTGTTTGAATGAAAAGCTTTTACATGAGCTCCCACGGAGGAGGCGTAGGACACGCTATTTGCAGCGGATCCGAGATCTTTCCCCCTTTCCCACTCCCCCCGTGTCTCCTAACCAAGCTTTAAAGAGAGGATTCCCCGTTCACGTAAAGGCATCGTGCCAACCTCAGAGCCAAGTCGGTTTTCGTTTTGCTGAGCCTGCAGCCTAGGATGAGGTGATTTAATCATGCCCACTGCCAGCAGTGGGAGGCTCTGCCTTCCCCTTTCCCCTCCTGGCTGTGTGTTCCCACCGTGCTCCTTGCGCTGGCGCTGGGCCTGGCTGGCTGAGCTGACTCCACTCGGTCACCCAGCAGAAAACAAGTGGGTCTGTCTGTGCAGGGTGGCTGTTAGCTTGACTCACCGGGGCTGACGAAATCACAGCCATTGTTTTTACCAGACCATCTCCATCTGATAACAGGCAAACAGCTGCCATCACAATGGCAAGCTCTGATAAATAGATAGGGGAGGACAGAGAGCTGGCTCCCTGCTGCCACACACCTCATATTCACACCTCTGCCAAGCGAGGGCAAAAAGCTGCGAGTTCAGAACAAGCTGTTGGCAATGCACACACCCACCCCTGAAGAATATAACCCTATAAGGGGCTGAGCATGGAGCAGGTCCCCCACCTCTTGGTGCTGGTAGCAAACCTGCAAGAAATATTACTTTTCCCCACAAATTTAGAACAGACCAACTGATGTGACTGCAAATGACCCCTAGATCCATAGAGACGGTGCCTCTTTTCTTTTACTTTTACTTTCCTTTTCTTTATCCTTGGCTGGACATCACAGCATGGTTTCCTCAGAGAGCCTCTTAAACAGGGATTGGAGCTGCAGTTGTGCTCTCAGGACACTGTCACGGTTTTATAGCTTTAAGTACATGATAGTAGACTCAAGTCCTAAACGGTGTTTTTTTTTTTTTTTTTTTTTTTTTTTTTTCCTTTCTCCACAGATCTGTGCTCATTTTTATTTGAGCAGACTTGCCATGGCAGTATCTTTCATAACTCTTGGTGGAAATGAGCCTGGTTGGACTAGCGGGGAGAAGCCACAAGATATCTAGACATCTTTTAATTCGTTTGTTTCTTCTTCCTCCCTTTGTTGCCTCTGCTAATTTTCTTTTGGCATGTCTACAATGATCCCTGCATACCTGCCATTTGTAAAATTTTGCATTTTCGTGTTAGCAGACTGGACGCCTGCCAACCATCCCTCTCTCTTGCACAGTGACAGCAGACAATGCGCTTTGAATTTTCCCTCTGTGCAAAGGTCGGTGAACTTTTCATACTCACTCACCCGTTTCCCCGCTGTCCTGCACCTCGCAGATAAGTCCTCGGCTGTTTTTGACTGTCAGTTCTGCTTATGTAAGGAACATCTTCTGTGTCTGATGCAAATTAAGGCTCCTGAATTCTGTCACAGAAAATCTGCCTCTAAAAATTGGAGAAATTGGTGATGCTCTGCCCTCTTCCCCAGGGCCATTAAAGGCTTTATCACACACTCACTTCACGCTTCCCCACTGAAATGCAAAGCTTTCAGCAGCAAAGAGTGGCTGGGTGTCAGGAGCTCTTTAGTCCACGTGTAGTTTTAAACCAGTAGATCTTACTGCCGGGATCATCTAGGGAACGCTAATGGTTTCAACTGATCTCTGTAGGGTTTCATTTGAAAGCAGCTAAGCCAATTGCTTTGAACAGGTATTTGAAATGAGGCATCTGGTGGACTTTCTGGTGCATCAAGGGACAGCGGGGTGACGGGCTGCAGCTGCAGAGAGGTGCAGGGAGGCTTCCTGGCTGCATTAGGCAGGGTCAGGCAGCAGCCCTGGGCAGCCTTGGAGAGAACAGCGTTGCCAAATACTTCTCACACCTACTCTGGTGCAACCCAGACTCCTTGGCAGAGAGCTGTGGAAGCAGAGTAAGAGTCTGAGCACAATCCTAGCCGGGATGGCCGCATCTCCGTCTTGACAGACATCTTTGTTGTCCCCGTGATGTGGCATGGATACAACTGCAGATCTGCTGCTTTCCACTCAGGGTAGAGCTCACCCCTCACCTTCACACTGGGCTACAGCTGCTGGGGCATTGCTGTCCCAGTTATACCACGTTGCTGTTCCAGGCTGATTTCTCCCAACTGCAAGGTTTTGGCTGCTAGATCTGCTGCTGCTGCATTCCTTGGTTGCTCTCCATGAGAGCTGAAGGCAAAACGGCTTTCCGAGAGCTTGCAGCATCAGCATCACATTTGGGAGGAAGGATGAGAGGTGCTGCTTCATAGAAAAAGTGACAAACAGGTGTCTGTGGTAAAAAAGCTCCAAATTTCCTGCACAGCCTGTTGAAATTGAGAACTCCCTTCATTAAAAAGACAGACAAAAAAAAAAAAAAAAAAAGCCAACAATTGAGAAACTTGTTGTATTAATGCCTTTGCATGCCTGGTGCGGGGGGAACTGGCCTAGCAGCCTGTCCAGGAAAGATTTGTGCTGGTGCTGAGGCTCCTCTCCCCCCCAGTGCTCTCACACTGCAGTTGTCCAGGAACCAGGCACGTGCCCGTTCAGTGCTCCAGTGAGCACAGCCACTGGGATAAGCAGGTACACTGAGACAGAGACATCATCTCTGTTCTGTGACACAGAAAAGCATCTGGACAGCTTTCTCATGAAAGGAGATTTCCATTTACTGTTTTTTGCTCAGCCGTATTAATCACAGAGACTTTTATAAACAAAATATGGATCTGCGGCAGAATGTAGGCGAAAAGTTCATTCTGACAGGAGAAAGCACAGCTCAGCTGCGCTCATCAAACTGTTATTTTTCCATGTGCAGTCCAGCTTCCTCTGTTTCATTTGTTATAATAATGTTTGCCTTCCCACATGCAATTCCTACTTTTATCTCTGTTTACCATCTCTTTTCTCATGAAATGTCTTTCTTGCCTAAGAGAAGTACCAACAAAACACTTCTTGGGATTCCTCTTTTATCCTTCCTTTTCTTTTCTTTTCTTTTTTTTTTTCTTTTTTTTTTTTTTTTGGTTTCCCAATGGGCTCTCGGGCTGTGTTCTGGAGGGTTAGTTCTTTGCCAAACATTGACAAATGCCTGGAAAGCTCAGTGCACCACACCATCATCTTAAGGCCCACCATCTTCAGTTGCTGACACGTTTGTTGAGCAGAATCTGAAGCTTTCATAGCATAATTGTAAAGCAAAGCACCACAATGTTAACAAAGATTGTGTTATTATTAAAACCAGCTGGAAGAAGAAGCAGGAAGGTTGGAGCAATACAGGGGTGGAGGAGAGGAATGTGTCTCTTTCTTGTTAATTGACCTGACCTATGGGAGATTTTGTTTTGTGGGTAGACTCCAGCAGAAGACAGGGCACGGAGAACTTCTCCACCCTGTGGGTACAGCATCCTCCACCTCAGCAAAATTCCCCCCTTTGCCTACACCCTCCTTGTCGCCAGGGGCTCCGTTGACTTGGGAAGGGCCACAGCTCTCTGTGCTGTTGTTTTGCTGTGAGGAAAACAACTTCTGCTGTGGGAGGAGGGTACAAAATTGCAGCCTGACTCCTGTGCCTTCCAGCTGCTGGCATGCACAGTACCCGCAGGTAGCACTGCCTCTGCTCCCCAGGACAAAAGTGACACTGGGACTCGCAGACCAAGGCTTGGCCGCAGCTACGCAAGGCAGCGCAGGACATGGCACCAGTCTCGTTATCACAGATGCCACGAAACCTTTGCTGCCTAGTAATTTTGGTGTCATCAGGTGCTGCCCGTAATGGGAAACCATGATTTAGCTGTGGTCCTGATGTGCTGTCTATAATTAGCATGCAGCCCTTTAATGCTAGTTACCTTAAGTATTAATTCCTTAAACATCAATTAAAAAAAATCACGTGGAAATTTACCTCTTCCTCAGAAGAATCATGACTTAACTTGGGGGTACTTACTATGAACTACTTAGGCTTGCTTAATTAGTCAATCTCTGTAAAGGGGTTTCGAATGTGTGAAAAAGCTATCAGACTGCTAAGTGCATTATCTTCAATTAATTTTGTGCAACTACATCTTCACTACCAAGAGGGTCTTTAGAGTGCTGAGGAAAGGAAAAGGAGGCATTACTTCCAATTTAAAAAGTAACTAGTGAAAAAAAAAAAAAAAAAAAAAAAAGAACTCATTGAAAGATGATTTGACACAGTGAGAATAATGGTGAACACACCATTAGAGCCCCATCTAACTTGACCTTGAACACCTCCAGGGATGAGGCATCCACATTTTCTCCGAGGCAACCTGTGCCAGTGCCTCTTCACCCTCAGAGTAAAGATTTTGTTCTTCATATCTAATCTAAACCTACCCTCTTTTAGTTTAAAGCCATTGCCCCTTGTCCTATCACCACACTCCCTGACAAGGAGTCCCCCTCCAGCTTCCCTGTAGCCCCCTTTAGGCACTGGTAGGCTGCTATAAGGTCTCCCCGTGGCCTTTTCTTCTGCAGGCTGAACAACCCCAACTCCCTCAGCCTGTCTTCACAGGAAAGGTGCTCCAGACACCTGATCATCCTCACGGCCCTCCTATGGACCCAATACAATAGGTCTTTCCTATGTTGGGGTCCCCAGAGCTGAATGCTGGGCTCCAGGTAGGGTCTCACAAGAGCAGAGGGGTACACTCACCACCCTCGCCCTCCTGGACCTGCTTGTCAACCAACACCACCAGGTCCTTCTCCTCAGGGCTGCTCTCAGTCCATTCTGCCCCCAGTCTGTGTTTGTGCTTGGGATTGCCCAGGCCCAGATGCAGGACCTTGCACTCGGCCTTGTTGAACCTCATGAGGCTTGCACAGGCCCACCTCTCGAGCCTGCCCAGGCCCCTCTGGATGGCATTCCTACTCTCCAGTGTCAACCACACCACACAGCGTGGTGTCACGAGCAAACTTGGTGAGGGTGCACTCGATCCTACTGTCCATGTCACCGATGAGGATGTTAAACAGTGTGGGTCCCAATGCTGACCCTTAAGGAATGCCATGTGGACATCGAGCCGCTGACTGCAACTCTTTGAGTGCGACCATCCAGCCAATTCCTTACCCACTGAGTGGTCCATCTGTCAAACCCATGTCTTGCCAGTCTAGAGGCAAGGATGTTGTGTGGGAAAACAAAGATATCATGCGGAAATGGAAGAATCATCATTCATATCCCTCCTCTGCTTTGACTGCTTTCTTTTTTTCTCTCCTTCCACCTTTCCTGTGGACTTAATCCTCTCCCTGATTGAATATTAGCCCTTTGTCTTCCAAATTTGACATTAGCTTAGTAAAAAAAAAAAAAAAAAAAAAAAAGGAAAAAGTTCAAGAAGAGTGGATCAAAACAAAACATTTCAAAACTGTGGACTTACAGAGGTTACACCCCCACATCAACCCATGATATAATTTAGATTGTTCCAAACAAAGCCACATGGAGTTTACTCCTCTTTAAAGGTGAGATGCTAAAGGCCCAGAACAGAGCCTCTGCAAGAGTAACAGGGCCAAGTACAGCTCAGGAAGCCATATGGTGTTTCCCTGTTTCCTGAGCCACCCGTGTAGCCAATGGAGATTAGCTCTTAATGTGTTTTTCAAAGTTTTCTCTTCTATTTAGGGGCTTATATGCCTTGTTAATTATTCTCATTTTACTTCAACCATTAATAATCTGCTTTTGGTGGAGTTCTCTCAAATCCTTGACAATGGGTCCTTTCTGCTAATACTCTCTCTAGCTGGCAGCTTTATTTAGGCCAGCTACATTGAATTGGACTGCACCAAGAACCTATTTCCTGGATTTTTTTCTCCCACTAGGACTAACAAAAGATAAGAACATTTTTCTTGCTGAGTCTGATTTGATTTTAGAGTTTTTTCACTTACCTTTTCTTTCTTTCCCCAGAATGATAATTCATCACTTCCTTGCTGACTGCTGAGGTTCCACATGTTGTGAAAAATTCAGGCAGCTTGTTTAATATAAACTTGCATGAGCGGTGGCTAGGCAGCAGTATCTCTTTCTCAGGGTTTGGATCATTTTAATGTGCATTTGCAGTATATTTGTATCACATCTTGGCATTCACTCAGCAATGATTTGAAATTCTATTCATTTACCTTATTTCATCTAAAAGAAACTGGAACAGAGAATAGACTGTTCAATGGCCACAACTTTATTGTCTGCACACTGTAAAGTCACAGCTCAACAAGTCGCATGATGCATTCCACTGGCAAGCCAGAGTTGTATACCCAGTGATCCTGAACACCCCACCTTCTCAGGGAAAGAACTTCTGGCACGAAACAGAAAAACCTCTTCTCCTCAACCCCTCCCCAACTCAGTTTTAGAATGGTATCAGTAAAGGATATCCACTGTTATTCAATCCAGGGGATATTCAGGTAGTTTTAGAGCCTGACCTGCTCTAACCAGGATGTCTAATAGGATGTTTAGGTACCTTGGAAAGCAGATTGAAAATGGGACAAGCTGTTTTTGCAGGGTGCGGACAGAGGTGCAGGAGAGCAAGACTATCTGAAGAAGCCATGAAATTAGCTTCTCACCCTCCTGTGTCTTCACCACTTGGTTATTTGTACAGAAGCTTCCAGGACCCCATCCCTTCATCTGGTGTATCCACACATTCCGTGCCCACAGAAAGTACTACAGGTGCAGGCCAAAAACTATTTAGAAAAGTCAAGGTTGCCTTGCACCTCAGCCTAAGTACCCCTTACTTGCCATCCCTACCTGAAGGATTAATGTAATTAACAATCATCATTTAACTCACCTTGGCATTAGTCCTGCCTCTGAAAGAAAGGTGAAATGGAGCCTGAAGGGAGCATGAGTGCAACCAGATCTAAAAGAAAGGGGTAGTGCCACCTAAAGATTGAAACCTGACTTGTCTGAGGTGCATTTCCACAAAACAAACCTAATTGCAGGAAGTTATCAATACTTAGCCAAAGTAATAACAGGGCAGGGAGGATCCGGCAAGGTCTCAGTAAACAGTCCAGGTTTCTTGCTCCCTACCCCTTTATGGATGTACAAAACGGGAAAAAATTCCCACCCTCTTCAAAGGGTTCTGTTTCTTACCAGCATTTCAGAAGATCAATTCCCAATAAATTAAGACAAAAGCAAAAACACCATATGTCCTGGGGGCAAGGGAAGATTCACTCCCTCTCTGTCCCAGTCATGTCAGAAGAGCAGCTCTGATACAGCCCTCCGGGGCATACTGTGCCCTCACAGGAGCACTGGTGTGACATAGTTGGAAGGGAAGAGACCCAGTTCTCCACGCAGACGTCCTTTCCACCATGATGGGTTGGAGCTGTCTAGAACCTCTACGATGTCTCCACTGCGGAAGCCCAGCTCGTCGTGTTCCACAGCATCAAAGTCGTACAAGGCACGGACCCATAGCGTTCGCTGGGAAGGAGACAGAGACAGGCAGGGAACAAGGAATCACATGCTTGATCCAGACCCACTGGTGAGCTCAGGCTCACTCACAAAGCCCCAGATGCTTATTGTGTTGAGCTCATGCTAAGTTCCCTCTTCTAATAATTCTGCATGTTAACTAAAACTGATCTTGAGAACAGACTTGGAACTAGGCTCATATGGATTCAACCAGATTCAAGCAGCTGTGATAGAGTCTTGAGACTCAGGAACATCTTCTAACATATATCTCAACAGCCATAACACACTATTCCTCATGCAACCTCTGTGCAGGGAGCATTGCCTAGACAGCTTGCCATTGATAAGGAACCCAGTGAGCTGGGCCTTGCAGGTACGTCACTTACTGGTGTCTGCTGGTGCAGGGGGTCTGTGTGTCTCCGTTGCATAGCTGCTGCACTTCCTTGGCCATGATTCCTTAGTCCATGCAGCCCTTCTTTCCTGTCCAGACTCCCCCCATATCTATCCTAGAAAGACAACAGCAAGAGAAAAGTCATGAATGTACTGAGGTGTAAGAATGAGGGACTTTAAGAGTCAAGGTGGTCAAGGTCCAAGCCTCATGCAAATCGTCTTAAAAGTCAGCTTGCAGTACAGTCCCTATGTTGCAGTCCTGGAAGCAATGCCTCTCATGGAGGAGGTCAACTTAGACTGTTCTATTTTGGATTTTTCTTCTTAGAAGTTGGAAGTTGAGATGTGGACACTTTTCCACATCTACTGAGAAAAGGGGCCAGTGGCTTTTTTGGCTTCTGGGAGTTTTGGAGAAAACCTAAGGCTATTATAAATCACAGGTTAAAAGCCAGCTCAACAAGGGGAGTTTTGCCTATCTGGAGTTATTAAGACCCAGTCTCCCTATTTTACTTTTTCTTTGGGCTGCCCCACATTGTAAAGAGCAGGGAACAGGCCTTTGAATCCAGTAGCTCAATTAATGGAAGAGGAAAGGGACAAAATCACATTCATAGAAAAAAATTGCGTATGACTGCACATCTCAAGTCATATCAATACAAATCATCCAGGGAGCAAGTTCTCTATTGTCTGCACAACCAAGAGGTGCTGAGTGCCTTAGTGCCTTCAGCTCTTCAGGCCTTTACATGCACCGAAATTGTTTTTACTTTTTTTTTTTTTTTTTTTTACAATAACAGTCTGACAGAATCTGTTATCATGTTAGCTCAGGTTGCAGCAGTACTTCAGTGACACAAGATCTGATCAGTTGTATCAACAGAGGGGAGGAAGAACAGCTTGTGTTTGCTGTAAGCAGCTATTGTTTTCTCCCTCTTGCTGCTGATTTTCTTGCACTTACTCTTCTATATGCTCCCTTGGTGTCACTTACACCTTTGTCAGCCTAAAAGGTCCCTGAGACTGGGGCACAATTTGCACCTCAGCTGTCCCTGCCTAGATGTGAGTGAACTCAATTTGGCTTTGCAGCTGCAAGATTTACTGCACGGACACTTCACACCTCTGAGACTTTTTGCTCTGTAACGAATGTGACTCAGGCATAGACAGTGCTCCAAAGAGTGCAGATCCTCAGCTTTGTCAGAGATTGTGTGATTCCATCATCAGTCCCCTGACAGGCGATGCTACTTGTCTGAAGAGAGAACAGCCATTTCATGATTGTCCCTGGCCATGTGATACAGGAGTTCTCTTGCCTCAATGGACGTGGCATTGGATTTTATGCCTTCATCAAGACAAGTCCTCTCCTTGGCCGATGCTACACTGTCTCTGCCAAGAGACATGAGACAACCCCAGTGTTATGGCTTTGGCTGGGATAGTTAATTTTCTTCGTAGAGGCTCGCAGGATGCTGTGTTTGGGATTTTGGGGAAAACTATTTCCACCCTAATTAATCAGGAAGAACTGTGAAGACGTCACCAAGGATTGCTGTTGTCCTCTCCATTCCTGTGCCACCAAGAGAGCAAAGAAACATCATGCATCAGGGGTGCAACGTGATGAGAGGGAATAGAAAGGGCCCAGAACAGGAGGAGGAATGTTTTGGAGGAAGCCATAGTTTTCTGGGGTTACCATAGTCATTTCTAATCCCCGATGTGTTGTGTGGTGCAGACTGTCAGTGCAATAAGAGAGAAGAAAGAGGCAGCAAGGTTTCACTTGTCCTACAGACTCAAGAGGAGTTCCTGAAACCACCTATTTGTGTGTGCCAGATCTGGGAGTGTTTTTCCAAACTGTCACAAGACACTACCCTTGCTTTCAATTTTTTGGGGTAGAGCTCAATAGTCTCAGGTTCCCAGTGAAAGGGCTACAGTGTGCTAATTTCTTTTTTTTGTTGTTGTTGTTGTTTTGTCAGTAAGTCCCAAAGATCACAGAACTAAATAAAAGCTGACATTTGTTTCAGCCCAAAAGATCTGCCTAGGCCAATGCCATCATTGTTGCTACTTCCATATGAAGATCAAACTGACTCTGCCTCCTAAAGCAGACTCAGGGTGGCAGATTTTGATAAAGTGAGTGTTCCCTTGCCACCAAGCAATCAAGGCCAGTTTCATGTGCCCAGGCTTCTTTTTCCTGGTAGTACCTGTTGCTGGTGCAATACAGGGACTGGATGATCAACGTATCTCCTGGATATAGAAGAATGAGCTTCTCCAGATGCTCCACCCAGATGGAGAGCGTCCCATCCCATCCGTTCCAGACTCCCACCACGCCTTTCCTGATGGAAGAAAGATCCCAAAAGTGAGGTCAGGTTTTGCTTCCCACCACAACCCTGACTGAAGCTTAGCAATCATTACCTACTGATAATTATCACTACCCTTCACCTTGGAGGCTCTTCCAAAGGTATGCTCCTGCCTCCCTGAACAGAAGGACAAATAAAGAATCCCATATTTTAGATCTTCCCCATCCCCCATTTGAAGAATGGGTAGTAAAAGGTGATGCTGGGCTGGAAATGTGATCACCGATGTGAGGACCAGCATAGGAGGCAAAATCTTTTTGGAAATACTGCCCTTAACCTTCATTTGTAAAAAAATCCATAACAAAAATCCATATATTACTATCATTTTGTAATATGGTTGTAGCATCTAGAAATTCTAATTGTGAACTGAAACCCCACTGTGATGAGCGCTAAACATACCCTGCTGAGCCTATCACCATAACAAATATACAGAGCATTTGCCAAAGCAAACTTGACTCCTGTTCTTTCATTTGCCTGTCTGCATCTTGGAGCAAATGCTGTTCCCTTTCTCTCCCTGCTCAGAGTCAGCCCAAACAGGTTGTCTTACAGATAGATATACATGAATTTAGTCTTTCTTTCTCCTTCCCCAAACTATTATTTGCTGTGATCTGTTTCTCATAGGTCCCATAGTGTCTATTTTACATCCTACTAATGCATTTTTAAAGTGCTGAATAAGTGGGCTAGAAAGAGACAACAACACAAGCTCTTCCTTCAGACTGAAAAATAAATCCTCTCTTTTATCTGAGCCAGAAAGAATGACCCACATGCAGCTTATAACACTCTCCTGCTGCAGTGAGCAATTTGTGCACTTTCTGCCTCGCCTCTACCTGTACATCCTGGTAATGTAATACCAGAATCCGTTTCCCAGTAAAGCAGGACTTTGGTTACTGCAGTGACCAGGTGCGTTCACTCCCACTATTGTGTGTGCGACGCATAGCAGGCGTTACTATGTCATTTGCTTGTTCTCCTGGCACAAAACCAGGCATTCATTGGACTGGGATTTCCCTGCCTTCTTAAACACCTACTACGTCCTCCCTGAACGCACAGCTTGTTCCCAGACCTGCTATGTTCTCCTCAGCAGGGCTTTTCAGCCCCCACCAGCCACTGCACCAGGTTCTGCCTTGGGTTCCTCCACATCCCTTACTACACTAAGTAACAGGAGAGAGGTAATTCTTCTGAGCACACAAACTTTCCACTGTAATAACAGCTGCACTCTATGTACATTCAAGGACGCTAGGAAACCAGACTCAAATTCTTCTCAGACACAGCCTAACAGCAAACTTTGTACCAGACCTTATGAAATCTAGGCATTTCATAAGGCACGACCTGCTTCCCTCGGTTGTGCAAGGCGTATTAGGATTTCAGCTGTGAGGCCTCAGCACAGCTTTAGCAAAGCACCTCTATGCAGATCTGCAGCATTTTCTATCACAATCCAAAACAAAATCAGAAAATTCTGCTCTAATTAACTAAAAATCTATGTTGCAAGGCCCACCAGCACAGTGATATGATTGGGTTTCCAAGGACAGATCTCCCTCCTAGATATTCTTGTGAGCTAAATTCCTTCAATAAAAGGGTTTCTCCCTGAGGAACTCCTGAGGTGTTTACCTTCTCTTCTCGCTCGTCCCTCAGGAAGATCTGCTTCTGCCTGGAGATGGAAGTTGTCTTGTAGTAGTCTACCAGCTTGTTTAGCGAGTAGAATTTCTCTGTCCACAAGTAGTAGTTACCCTTTGAATCCCTCATCACTTTGAAGTGTTGCACATCATCTTCATGCCTGAATCCAGTTGAAAAAGTAAGAGATCACCAACTGGCTTGCACCTTCGTCTTCTTTGAAAAAGTCTTTTCCCGAAGGGAACCCTAACAGTTCTTTCTGACACTTGGCCAAATCTAGACTTCTGGAAAGTAAACCAGTGGTAGCCCTTGTGTGTATTGGACCTAGATGAGGCTCTGTGTTTCAAATGACACATCAATTTACAAACATGGAATGTTGAAGGGCTGGCCAGTCACAACTGCTATCAGAACAAAGCACAGGGTTTTAAAACCTCTCGTTTGAAATAAAGGCCAAAGAAACTTTGAGGTCCACAAATTTCTAATAGCTTTATTCTGTCCTATGTATGAGACACAAAGGTACAGTTGTAGTCTACCCTGACCCGGAAGGGGTGACTTAAAAAAGCATCTGATACACAGAAAGGGGTGGCCACAGCAGAGTTAGTGTTCCTGGCAAAAGGTTTTCCTGCATTCCCCCCAGATAATTTTTGAACTCTCTGAATCAGAAACTTCACAATGCTTAGAATGGGCATTGCTAATCACTACTTTAATTTAAAAGTGATTATTGATTGGACATCAATTAATGGAAAATCAGAAAACCAACCATCATTTAACAGCTCTGCTTTGAAGCTCTGAGAAAGGCTGAGATGCATTAAGTGGCTGAAATGAAGGTGGGCTACTAGTAAAAAGGAAAAAAAGAAAAAAAAGGCTGTTCTTATCCAGTGGCTGTTTTATTGATCCGTGGGAAAAAGTTAATAATAATGCCACTACTGGAGGTAGTGGAATTCTTGGATATAGCAAATGGCACTGTCAAGAAAATAAAACAAATGAAAGGCACACTTTTTGTACTGTGGGAGATGTCCCGTGTGCCACTTTGCTTTGCTGCAGCTCCTTCAGAGAAGCAGGTCACTAGGGGATGCAGCTTTGAAATGGGGAGTTCACCGTGTCACTTGAAAGACAGAAACATTTGGGAATTAGATACCTAATTCATTCTCATTCATGTGACACAGCAGCACTGCCCGTGACTGGCAGCATGCAAACTTCCTGAGAGGCAATGTCACATTAAGATTCCTGTCATTAGGAAGCCAGACCATTAGAAGAGACCACTTATGGAAGAGACCATTAACCAGGAAAAGGGGCAGGAAAACATTGTGCAGAGCAGATACCTGACAGAGATGGAGAAGTCACCATGAGAGTTCTGACTGGCCCGGACAATGAAGGAACCAACTCCTTTGTTCATGAGGATGTTCTCGGCTTCGTGGCGGGATATCCTCTCATCAAACCAGCTGTCAAGTGGGAAAAACCAGGGAGACAAGAATAAAGAAGGTGAAATAAATTAGGGAACAGAAAAACTGAAGGTAAGGAGAACATGAAAAAGCAGGTTGGAGGAAAGACATAACAAAAGAATCAGAGGATCCCACATGACTACTCCCACTGGCCATGCGGAGGCAGACCATTTTCTCTGAGCTGTAAAAGCATGTGCATGCAAAGAGAACCACGTAAGCTTTGGCCTGCTAAGTAACACTCAGCTGAAAGTGTAATTACAGGCACAGTAGAGTAAGGTGTTAGTCAAGGAAATTTAAAATTACAAATGTGTATATATATGTACATATACGCACAATTCTGAGACATACATCAAATTGCTCTTGGTAAACTGATTGAAAATTACTGGACTGTGATGGATATATTGCAAGGGACAAACATAAATTTTTAACAGAAGCAAGGCATGAAAGTTTCAGTACTAATAAATTGGCTTTTGCAAGAGTTATAATACCACAAAATCTCAGAAACACAGAATGCATAAGTACGCTTATGTAAATTTAACCAAACATAACAAACGGTTAGTATAAGGCACTGGACAAATAATGAGAAAAGTCATCATAAATAGTAAAATAAGGTAGTATCAATAGGAAATTTTAAGTAGGGAAAAAACATAATGTACACTCGTATATGTCTGCAGCTAATGAGATCTACAATCTGCAGTCTTCTGCCTTATGTAATGCTTAATTACCTGTATTGCATTACAATTAAAGACTGATCGTTTCAGACTGTCATTTCTTCTTTGGAGTTTTGTTATTCTTCTCCTTACCATCATCGTAGTTTATCTATGTATCATTAACAATCAAAAGGGAAATCAGACTTTAATCACCATTGATAACTGCTCTTGATGATTATTGACAATACAAAGATGGGGAAAATAGCCCATCAAAAATAGGACACAACTTTCTTCCCTACACCTGGTTCTAGCGTCTGGCCTTCAAAGTGCAGATGTGCTACTCGAAGAAAAGTGTCAAAGTGGAAATGTTTCTTCACAGTTCTCGCACAGAGAAAACATCATGAAGAAAAAGTGTGTGAAAAAAAGAAGCTGCTAGTGTCCCTGCATGATGTCACAGCCCTGAGAAAGAGTGAACAGGCACAATTAGCTGGGAGATTTTGTCCCCATGGGGCCCAAAAGCAACAGCCCATATTTGTAGAGCAAACTAAAAACGTCCTTCAGCTCAGCCAGGCAGGCTGGCTCATATCCAAATAGTCTAGAAAGTGCCACCTCCAAAGGGGACAGTGGCACTTTGTAGGGCACAAAATCCCTGCATGCTCCCAGTTTGCCTGCCCAGGGCGTGAGTGTGTTATAGCTAGCAGGACTGGCCTTGGTCCATGCTCTGCCTCCTCCTGAAATGCAGCATCACTTTTACAAAAGAAGGCAATTAGAGGGGCTTCTGGGAGGATTTCTGCCAACTGAGAGGAAAAAGGTTATAAAACTGCCACCCGTTGCCATATTTATGGCACGGGGCTGGACAGCACATTTAGCAAGCGTTTAAACACCTATCAGTCCTTGCTGTCATGCCACCCGCACGGCGGGGAGGGAGGAAGGGGGGTATGCCTGTCCTCTGACAGATCCGTGTTTGGGTGTGCAGTCACGAAGCGTGGAGAGGGGTGTGTGTGTGCGTGTGTGTGTGTGTGTTTGCATGTGTGTGGGAGCAGGGTGACATGTCTGGTCTATCGTCTCTGTCAATCCACGAGCAACACCAGCTGTCACACTTCGTGCAGCATTGCACTGACCTCTAGTGCATCGAGAGAAACTCGCACACGCTTCGTGGGGGGAGGGAACGTGTATAGCAGGGTAGGAAAAAGGGAGTTAATGTAGTTAAGAGTCAGGGGGGAGGCGGATTACATTTTTTATTTTATAATTCATTTATAGGGAGAGTTCTTGCTCTTCCTTTTGTGCTCAGACTCTGTCTGTTGCCAAGACTTCACATCATGCCTATTCTCCTTCTGCCCAAGGAGAGCTAAATGCAGTTCCTGCCACATCCCGGTGACATCCCTCTGAGCAGCAGTAACAAAGGAGTCACTTGAGAGTGATGCCGAGCATTGAGAACCATTCAGTTCAGAAAGAACACAGGATGCTTCAGGGTAGGAATAAGGTGCGCTGGCAGAACTGTGTATAGCATTATGGCAGTCCTTGCCAGCCTTAAATTGCAGTATGTTATAACCAGTGCTTCCTCTGTCACACCTGCCTACCTGCACGCACACACAGACACACTCTCTGTGGCACTGTGCAATGGCGGTGCACGCAACACTTACGGGGGAACGTGGAAATCAATGAAGTTCTTAGGAACGTAGCCCTCTTGACCCCTGAGTTCAGCCTTGTACCACTCTTCCTGGGAGCTCAAAACCTGCAACAGAGAGACAGATGAAATAAACACATCTCCTGAGAAAGGCAAAAGGAACTAAGATTCTGATAGAAAACTAGGATTTTGTGTAAAAAAAATGAAAGAGAACTCCTTAATACACTCTGCTTCCCACCCACCTTGCAGCAAGGTTAGTGGCTGATGACCACTTGAGTGCAAACAAAGCAATGAAGAATGCTGGTTGGAATTAGACGGATTGCTTGTTACCTTTATCCCTTCATCTGAATGCCGTTTCAGGTGGCTGGGGATGCAGCCTGCATATCTCTGATGTCTGTGAGATGGAGGAAATCAGCTCTGAAAGACTTAACAGGGGTTTAAGGAGTTCTCTGTGCTGCTTTTAATTGTTAGTACTGGATCATGTCAGCTTCACAAGGGAGGAAAAAATCTGTGAAAACTCCTCTAACATGTATGTGCATGGAGGGGTATACAGCTATACCTCAGTGTGTGTGTGTGTTGTGGCAGCACGAATATCATCATGTGTTCTCACATGTCATTTTGCAAGAGAGTATTTAGTGGGTTAAGTCCGCAGCAGCCCTGAGCTTGACAGGGCAGATAAAAGTAGGAGGCAAAAAAGTATTTTAAAGCCACTATTAGCCACTTCCAAGATTGCTGGACAGCAGGAAGCCAGTCCACAGTGCAGACTGGCACGGCTTCACGAGTGTTGACATTAATGTTGACTGGAATGGCCCTTAGGGACAGCACCGCTGACCAGGGACTGCCCAAATTCACTGCTCCCTGGCTGATGGCCTCTGATACAGCTCTAAGTTAGAGGGGAGAGGACAGGGATACAACCATTTTGTGATTTTGCCACAAATGGTGTGGCGTTTGGTTTGATGTTCCAGTTCCTGGGATGTAATTCCTTTTTATAAAATAGAACATGTTTCTGTTCCTTCTGGGTTTGGAGAGGAGCCTGAAAGCACGAGCCCTGACAGTTTTAAAAGACAAAAAGCAAGTGGAAAAGACTTCATTTGAAATCTATTGTTAACAATAATAATACTCGTTCTGTAAGCCAGTCTCGTGTGTTTGGGAGGCTAACACACATTTCTAGCTGCTTGGTGCTGGCAGCAAGATGTTACTGTCCCCGGGGCTGATTCTCCATTGCCTTGCCTGCCACACAGGCTTTTTCTGTGCATCTGGGTAATGAAAAGTTGAGGAGTTGAAAGCTGTGGAGATCCCTGCTTGTCCGGTCACTGCTTCACCCACCCTGGGTGCTGGGTGAAGGTCCCTTTTTGCTGCTGCGGCAAACCAAAGGGGATGATAGCTACACCCTGCTGTGGCTCATGGCCTGCTTTGTTGGCAGCAGGGTTTCCAGAAGGACCTACCTGATGGTCCTTGGTGAAAAGCTGGAAGGTTTCACTCAGTGTGTCATCCCCTCAGAGAAGGATGTGGGGTGTGTGTGTGTGTGAGAGAGAGAGAGAGAGAGAGAGGGTGGATTTCCTCCTGTCACTGGTGGTTGTGGGCCTCGTGTTTCCTGTTTTCTAATCTCTACATCAATACTGTTCATCTTATCTCCCTCACAGATCAGAAAAGACAGTCAGGAGGTTGCTCAGGCAGCAGAAGGGGGCTCGGGACAGGGTATGAATGTGTGTGTGTGCGTACGCCAGAAGGAGAGATGTTACTCAGGCGAATTTACCGTTACTATGGCTTGGGCGGTGTTATTTTGTTCACCTCAAGGACGTTAAAACAGGAGGCAGCCTGACTTTTGTGATAGCGAAGTCTCAGTGACAACTAATATTAATACTGGTGTGTAGCATTATTTGACACTTTTCCTCAGTAGCTTCCAATTTAATTTGAAAAGCTTTAGCTTATAGTGATTTTACAGGAAGGGAAATGGAGTAACAGAAGGAAAAGTGATCTTGCCAACACTGTCACCCAAGACAGGGGCTTAATGAAACTTCAGACTCCTAAGAAAGCAGGTATCAGGTAAATATCAGGGATATGGGGACTACTCTTGACCTAAGGAAGAATCAGGAATGAGAGTTGTCATCAACCCTGAAGAGAACAAGTGATTTCTCCAGAACACTTCTCAAAGCTCTCCGGAAAAAAAATGGTCTTTGATCTCAATGAGTTCTGGATGCCATCAGCTTTGTCTAGGCTTCAAAGATTAAAAGGACAATAAAATAAAAAATGGTGGTGATGGAAGAGGCAAGGCTTAGATATAATATCTGGCAATTAAATGGAACAGCCGGGACTATACGGAGAGGTAGTGAAGGCTTCCTGACAGAACGAAGGTTTAGACCTGACTGTTGTACAACATTGCTCTGGCCAGTGAAGTGGTCAAGGCCTTAGAGAGGTGTTTTACTCAGTCATTTTGCACTAAAACAGAATAGCTATGCTGTGGACTGAGAAGTGAATAAGTAATTAGGGTATAGGGTTAACAAGTAGTCCCCTATGGGACTTCAGTAGGGTTAACAAGAACTGTTCTACCCTAACATAAGCCAAACAACCTTAAAGAGACTCTCACATGCCCTGTATTGCGTATGATCAACTCTACTTCTGCCAGTCTGCCGTTCTTTCATTGCTAAATTCCTGCAGGGTGTATATAACATTATTAGCTAAGGACCTCTTAAACTCTTCCATTATGTGTATAACAGACTGTTTTGTGGACATTTCCTCTTCCATTTGCAATTGCCTAAAACCCCTGTGGCAACTAACAGTGATTACTTACAGTGAAAAGTTACATATAAGTTCCACAATGTATGACAACTATCATTTCTAACAGTTTAATGGTTCGAAATAAGGAAGACAGCCATCTGTCTGGCCCACACTCATCCTGCCTACCTTTAGACAAAGTCTTCCTAAACACAGTCACCCTAGACTATCTATATAGGCAATGAAAACAGACCAAATCTTCAAAATGTGTTCAGCCAAAGACCTGGATCTCTTCCCCTGCAAAGATACTTCCTTGCTGACTACTGGGGGACTGTAGGACAACTACATTTGTAGTTTAGGGACCTTAAATCAAGTGGAGTGGACACAGACTGGGGAGTGACCTGGGAGCTGCTGGTTGATTTGTAGCAAGTTATATGGATGTCTAGTGTCCTGCATTTCTATCCCAGTTTATGGACATCTGTGTTCATCTGTTTTGTCAAGGCAAATGGGAGCACAGAAAGACCTGGCAGAATTTCAGCACTGAGCTTCAGTCATGCTTGGAGCTGCACTTACCTTCAGTAGGTCCCCAGCCTGGAAACTCAGCTCATCCTCTCCAGAAGCAGTGAAGTCAAACTTGGCGATGGCTTCCATGCTGTGTCTCAGTGGCAGGGCAGAGCTGGAAGAAGTATATGCTTGTCAGCATCTATGAGCTGCTGGGACTGCTCAGTCTAGCTTACAGAAAGCTTATAGGCAATGCTGTGATATGCACATTGTAGAGAATGATGCACCTACCATTAGAAGAAGGTAGTTACTAGACACTGAAAGACATTAGCAGGCAGAAGAGATGGCATGGCCAAGAAGATGTAACTTGCTCAAGTAATTCAAAGAATCCAGCTGTAAGCTCATTCCAACAGATCTCTTCCTCTGCAGCAATTTCATGGAAGAGTTTGCACACATCACCCAAATAACCTGGTAGCAGAGAAAAGCTTCTTCTGTGTAGACCAAGGACCACTCTGACACAGTTCCCAATAAAGCAAGTGATTCTGTCATGCAAGAGAAGAATGCACTTGCCCTCTGCAATGACTAACTCTTTATCTCAGGAGAGAGACAAATTGTGGACAAAACGAACAGCTTGCAATAAATACAATTTTTTCTTGGACGGAGTCCACGATTCTGAAGGTTGAAAGAGACTTTTCTCTGTGATGGCTTAGCATGGCTAACCACAACTTTCAGCTAGGAAAAACTGTTTGCAGAAAGACTCTAGTCCCCGTTTTGAAGTCAACAGAGTGTGAAACTGTAGCACTGACAAATTTAAGGCATGCACCTACCCTTCCTCAGTGTTCATAACCTAGGAGCCTGAAATGTACCAGACAGTCTGCAAACCAAAGCCTGCTTTTCATCAGCAGAGCACATGTGGCAGGGGAAGTAGCAACACGAGCTTTGCTTCTTTACCACTTCCTGCTCATGTAACTCGGGACCACTTCTATGAGCAAGAGAGCTACTTGGTTCCCATGGCTGGCTTGTGGACCCTGCAGCCCAGCAGTGAGGCTGACAGTGACAAAGTAAGAAGAAGCTAGGCAGTGCCACGTCCATCAAAGGTGCTGCTGGAAGATGTTCTCACAGTCCAGCTTGTGAAGACCATCCAACAACTCTAACACAGAAGTAGCTTTAATGGTTACTAAGCTAGGTTCATCTGACAGCAATGATCCTGAAGCCAAAGTCTCCATTACCAACCTTCACCTCCCACAAAAGTAAAGGAAATACACAGAGAGGTTAGAAAGGTGAAAATTACAGACAGAGGTATGGCTGTTGAGATGGCACTAGGATTCAAGAGGAAAAACACCAGCATGGAAAGATAAAACATTTCAGAGGGGGAAGAAACAACAACAACAACAACAACAAAAAACAACAGGAGATCTAACCATTGGGGTGACTGACTTGTCAGTGCCACCAGTGCTGACCAAGCTGGTGGCAGACAGCAATGCAGCAACACCAAGGGTTTGATCCACAGAGGTTGACTGTTCCCTCCTGCCTGACGCCTGCCTCGCCAGCAAGGACTCTTTGGGTGTCTTTACACAGGCAGTGAGCATGCTAATGCTTAGCCTGATATTTCAATAAATCCTAGCTGGCTTCTGTGCATGTTAACTGTATAAAAGTGGTTATTTATTGGCTAAGTTGTGTATTTCCTGCTCGCGGAGTCCCTTTGCACTTGACAAAAGATGCCTGGATAAAGCAATCCACAAGAGGGGCCACAGCATCACTGGAGATTAGTTCTGAGATTTGTTACATCTCATTTCTAACTAAAAAAAAAAAAAAAAAAAAAAAAGAGATCTTCACTTGCTTTCTTTTGGATTCCGTTAGCACCCTTTTTTTTTTTTTTTTTTTTTTTTTTTTTTTTTTTTGCGTGAATTTGTATTCATGTGACTGATGCGAGCTACGCAGCAAATTGGTGAGCAGCCACAGGCAGCTCTGCCCATTAAACACAAACCTGTCCTGGAGCAGCCGGGCTTGTTTCGGTGCTGGTGCCTCCCAGGTAGCTTGGTGCACATGCGGCTGTCGTGACCTGCCATATGCCTGCTGCTCCATCCCAGTGCCTGGAGTTTTGTCAAACACTTCACTACTGAATCGCAGCACCTTACCAATGTGCTTTATTCGCATTATTGAGCTTCTCGGTTGTTCTCCAGACCTTTTCACCTCCTTTTCTCACCATCCACTTACTGATGCTCTTTAATTCTTACTTATTTGCAGTCTGTATCAGATCTGCAAAGACAGATAAAGCTTGGCCTCTGATTGCCCCTCTCTTATTCAAGGCACTGGTGTAACTCTGTAGGTGCAGCTCAGACCTGCTCTGAGGACTGCCCCGTATTCTTGCACTGCCATGCTTGGAGCTCCAGTCTGCAACACCCCACAGCCTGTGTGAGCCACCTGCACGCTAACAGAGCAAAAGGGTATTAAGTAGGGATGGAATTAACCATTGAGGGAACTGGATAGACAATGATACTCTTCCATGGAAGAGAACTGAAGTAAAAGACCAAGGAAAATTACTTTAATAAGGGATGTATTTCAGCATTATATCTTGAAGGGGTGGGCTGCTGCAGAGAGCTCAGAGCCAGGAGTGCAAAAGCACCCTGGAACTCCTTAGTGCAGAACATTCATCTCAGCTTGAGAGAACAAAACAAAACAAACAAAACAAAAGCAAACAGTTAAAAACAATAAACTGCTTAAATACAAATCCCGTACTTGATTTTTGCTCCTTAGTGACAGGAGAGACAGTGGGGGCTCTCTCTGCAGGGGGCATGAGAGGAGAGAGCCTTTTATTTCTCAGTATCCCAAGCGATAAAGATGCTGTTGGAGACGTGACTCCCTCAAAGGGAGAAGGGCTTGCGAAATGGTTAAAGTCTCCTCTCTCACCTCATTTTCTATTTCAGCAATCACAACCATGGGGAGAGACCAGGAGACAGATACCTCTTCAAACAATCTAACACACGGATTAAATGTGCTTTTCATTGCCAGCGGCTGGATTTAGAAGCGACTCTAATACCATACACAGTGTTGGCTGTGTTGATAAATCAGCAATGCAGTAACGCTGTGGCCTTAAGCTCTTCCCCTACCAACTACTAAAGCAACACTAGCCAATAATACTGTCTTTGAACTCCAGCCTACCACTTTTCATCACCTGAACTTCAAACCAGTTCTGTTTTTCTGATCCTGTTCCTCCCTCCATCTGTACCTCGAGGATCCTCGCTCCATGCAGGTCAGTGCTGGGCCCTCATGAAAACGCCCCTGCCAGGGGCTCTTTCTGTCCCTCTCTGCATGTGTGTGACCTCAAGCACCATCCCACGAAACACTGAGATGGGATTTTTTTTGTAATTGTCATAACGTACGTTTCATTTCTCAAGCACCTTTCATCCCAAAGGACAGCACTGCTGTTTGCAAACAGCCGGATTCCGCTTTTAACTGCCTGGTGCAACTCCTTTGAGCTTTCGAGTAACCAAGGACAATTTTAGAGTGTGCATAATGTTCTGTGGGAAAATCACCTTTGTACGGGATTTAGCATGCAGCCTATGTGACGTTTAAAGGAGGATTTTTCAGTTCTGAGTGTGGGTCGAGCGGTACCTCCATTTTGTGCTGACTCCCTGCATGGAGGTGAATTTTTCTCTGTGGTTCCCCACTGTAGTGAGGCAGATCCAAGGGGCATGGGGCTACTGACAATCTGTGGGACCAACACAGCAGAGGACTCATGAAAGGAGAAGCAAAAAGCGGCTCGGCTTTGAGAGTGCTAGGTAGGTATTTCAGCTTGGCAGAATGCCATTCCCTGAGCAAGAACATCAGCATCTCTCTGTTGATCAAAAGAGTCAAGGCCTAAATCATGTCAGCAAGCAACACGGTCTGACAGCAACATCCCAAAGAGTTTAACACCGTTCCCCTACACCAAGCTGGATCAAAATTCCGCAACAGCAACGCCAGGGAAGGTCACCACCTACGAAGAGCTTACCACTGCGGGACAGCCCAGGCTCAGCCCCACTCAATCTCATGTATTAACATCACAGAAGAGGGCACGGTGGCAATGATGTGCCTGCTTAAAGGAGCCACATGAACAAAAGTTGGATTTTCATGCCTGCAGCATGCACACCTCCAGCGGGCAGCTCCATCCAGCGAGGTTTTGCGCTGATGGATGCAGCACGAGCTGCTGTGTCTTTGTTCAGCTCTGCAAGAACAACCTATCGGACTGATGAGCAACCAGGGACAGAATTCAACCCCGAACATCTGTACAGAAACTCCAGATGACATTTCAGCAGAAACAATGGCGAAGGGACCCGTTATCTAGAAGAGCCGTGATAGATAAAAGCTTTGTTGTCACCAGCTAAGCCACATACAAGTGGCATGGGAATATTTCGTTCCAAAAACACAAACCTCTTGCTACCGAGTTAACGGCGCAGCTCCGCTGACTGTCAGTGATAAGAGGGTAAAATTTATAAGGGAGAACAAGTCGCAAAAATGCTCAGCACTGCCACATTTAAGTCTTGGCTGTCCTGCCATCTAAAGGAATTCAGAGCTGTGGGCTGAGCCCCTGCACAACGCCCAGACAAAATAAAGCTCCTAGGAACGACATCCACAGAATGAACAAACTTCCAGGGCTCTATAACCAACAGCAGTTGGTAAGAAATGCCCCAGACAAGGATGGCACTTAATCTCCCTGGAGAAAACCTGGGCCTTCTGTGCTGCTTCCAGTCATGACGGAGCAGAGCTGGGCAGCACCACGGGAAGCCTGTACACCGGCAGTACCAAAAGGGAGTATCACAGCACTGTACATTATTGTGAGAGTCGTGAATCTTTGCTGTGCTGGGGGGTTGGTGTGGAGTACTAGGGTGGGGGAAAGCACCTCCTGTTTGCCCACCTCATCCTTTGGTTTCCAGATGGTCCGATTTGGCTGAGGGGCAGGGATTTGTCCTGCAGAAGCACTGCCCTGCTGGGGAAGCTGCTGAACAAGACGGCGCTGGGATCCCATGCTCTTCCCCTGTCTTGCATTTCTTTACTTCTCCCTCCAAAAGCCCACCATCCTCCCTGGTACCTTTCCCACACAGCTCAGCCCCCCCCAGGTCCCTGAGCCATGCTCGCCCCATACCTTTTGGCAGCTCTCCTCTCCTCTGGCACTTTGCTAGAAAGCAGGAGGCACGTTACCATCTAGGGGACGGAAGAGAAGGAGAGCTCAGCCCATACCAGGCTCCTCCCTGCAGCAATAAATGTGCCACATCGGTAGCGGGTCCACGTGTGTGGACGATGACAGTCAGAAGCGGGTACAGGGGACAGACATGGGGGCACAGAACAGTGGCACGGACCATTATCAGCCTCTAACATTGGAAATATTTGGTACGATGAATGTTTATAATGGTGCTGGCAGTTGAAAAGGACCTGCCCTTTGCTGCTGCCTCAGCCCAGCCTGGTTTAACAGACAAATAAAGGAGGGTACAGTCCCTTAAAAAGTGTAAGTTGTACCCAAATAAGGAAAACAGAAAAGAGCACAGATCTGGCAAGTTAAATGAGAAGCCATATAAAGTCCGTTGAAAAGCGTATCTGGAGGAACAAGTAGCAGCAGACATAAAAACATGTAATAAAATTATTTTCAAAGACAACAGAAGCAGGAAGCCTGCCAGAGTGTCTGTAGGGCTGACAGATGATTGAGATGTAAAAAGAGTGCTCAAAGAAGATAAGGACGAGGCATAAAAGCTAAATGAATTCTCTGCATCCATGCATCTTCCAAAGGAATGTGAGTTGGTCCCTGCACTGGGGTTTTCTCTGCAGAGAAGAGCCAGGGGAACTGTCTCCAGCTGCAGAAATGGAAGAAGAGGTTTTAGGACAAAACAGTAAATGAACAGAAGTAAATCCAAGGATTTGATATTTTAGAAATCTTGACAGAAATGTAAACTTAGCATGAAATAGTAACGGTTGAGCAATTAAGCTGTGGCATAAAATGTGTACCTAACCCAGCCTCAATACTAGGCCAAAAAGCAGCAAACACCACAGTTTTAAAAAGTGCTTTGAGGGGATGCAAAGGGCAGGTCCAACTTCTGTATGTTTGAATTGATAGAAACAATTATGAAGAAAAGAACTACTGGGCACAAGAGATCAGAGACATCACAATTGCCCTTCACGCAGCTTTTGCAGAAGGAAGTCGTACTGCCCAAATCTGATGCAGTTCTTTGAAGGAGCTGATGAACATGTGGATACGGGTGATCAGTTGATATGAGGTACTTGCGTTTCTAAATCCTTTCAGATGAAGATTTTCACTGAAGACTCTTAAAAAAACCTCCTAAGCTCTCCAAGAGGAAGAGGAAAGTTCCTTTAGAGGATTAACAGCTTATTAAAAGTTATGAAATGAATGAATAGTTCAACATATTCATAAATAATCTGGAAAAAATGAAGTGACAAAGCTTACTGATGAGAAAAAAAAAATCAGGGTAATACAAATTAAACCTGATCATGAAGACTTGCAGATGGGTTTCAAAATACTGTTAAAATGGAAGACAAATCTCACTGCTAATGACTGCAAAATAATGGACGTGGGAATAAACAACCTTAACTGTATGTGCACAGTGATGAATTTAAAACTAGCAACCATCACTCAGAAAAGATACCTTTGAGCTCTTGCAGATAACTCTATCAAAGCATCAGCTCAGTGGAAGTCAAAAAAGTGGGTTAGGAAATGTCAGGAAAGCAACAGAGAACAAAACCTGAAGCAACATAGTGTCGCCATACAAATCCATGGGGCACCTGTCTGAATATTTGTAACTCGAATACGGCAGCTAGTTCTCATCCCTCCATTTCAACAACAGAGACAGTAGTATTTAGAAATTGTACAGAGAAAGTCACTAAGGATGACCAAAGGAATGGAAAGTTTCTCAACAAGAGAGGTCCACATAAAACAGACTAGGATGCTTCATTCTAGGAAAAAAAAAAAAAGTCAGAAGGGTAAAGGCAAAAGCAATGTAGAAAATAATGAGAATTGTGGAAAAGGCAAAGAGGAAATTTTTATGCATTGTTTCTTATATGTGCTAGGAGCTCGTTGTAAAGAGTGCTGGGATCTGGCAGGCCCTAGAAAGAAACTTTGCTGTGTGCTTGCCTTTTCCTCCCCTCATTCCCCAAACTGGCTGGGCACAGCCTCATGGGCGGCGTGGAGCTGTACCCTGACGCAATTCACCATTTCCTATGAGCTCCAGGGCTTCACAAAACCCACCGCTTTGTGCTGGTCTAAGCCAACCAGTCCAGCAGCAAATGGTGGCCATTCCCACACACACCACCCTTTCGGGAGGGAATCATGTCCCTGGAATAGCTGCTGGTGAAAACAGAGGTAGGCTGTACGTTATGGAGCACTCAGACCAGGACGGGGTAGAAGGAATGAGATTTCGCTCTGCAGAGGATAATCCCCTATATATTTTGCTGGAAAAAAAAAAAAAATATATATATATATATATGTATATATAGATAGATGAGAATAGCAGGGGGCCATAAGAAGTGTATAGCAGTCAGCTCTTGTTGTGGAAAGTTTTACGTGTGGCCATCACTGCACAGATCAGGAATACAACCTTCTGTACAGCCAGGTGCGACACCAATCCTCACAGTCCTCTTGTTTTCCAGCTATGTTCATTTTCATGCTCTGTGAATGGCCTGACAGATTACATTACATTACACATTGTAATGACCTATTTTCTCTGTTTTTACCATGATGTGATCTAACGAGCCCCCCAGCAAGAGAGTTGCTGTGAGCTGTCACTCATGCCTGCTGCCTGGCACTGTCAGAAAGCACTGGCTGCCTTCCTGATAGATATCCAGAACCATTCCATGATAATATTGAATATATTTAATGTCAAACCCTAAAATACATGGCTTTCTCTGCCGCAAATAAAAGACTCAACAGTGGCAGGCTCCTAACAATGAGAAAGTATAGGGAATAGGGCAGGATAAGAACAAAAGCTCTTTTCTTTTTTCCCTTCTTTCTTTTCTTTTCTTTTTTTTTTTTTTCTTTTTACATCTATATACTCTTCCCCTGACAGAGTTATGGTAGTGTGTTAACCTTTTCACCAACCATCACAAAAAAATCGTCAAAAAAATTCAAAGAAACACCCAGATAACCCTGCCAGAATTAATGGTAACCCTACAGAAAGGGCTGAAGACTCCACGTTTTGACCAATCTCTGTTAGACAACCACATGAACCCCAAGCCAAGCAGACAGATTACTCCACAACGACCTGCTGCAAACTTCTTACATCATCCTCAGGAGCACTTGCTACTTGGAGATTTCGAGAGAGAAAAAACTTCTCCAAAGGCATTTTTATCCTTCAATTTCTATCTGGGAGGCCAGGGAGCTGCCAGATATAAAAGCAAACAGAACGTAAAAGAGAAAAAAAAAAAAAAAAAAAGGGAAAAAATGTTATTTCCAATAAAACATATGAATCAAACATTTTGCCTACTCCAAATTGTTCAGGTTGCTAGTATATGAAAGATTAAGAGGCTATGGTTTGTTTGTCCTCAGTGTAAGCTACTTCTCCATGTTCTTAATTAGTTTGCTTCCAAAAGTAACACTGCCAGCAAGGAAAACAGAAGTTGGAGTGTGGAAACAAGGGAGATTTCAATTGCTATATTTTGTTGTAAGTAATAACTCAGCATCTGTGGATTCAGGAGCATCAGGGCTGTAAATCCACATAAAGCTGAATGTTATGAATGGAAGCTGTCTGCTCCTGCCTGATCTCCCATCTATTCCTGTCCCACACTCAGATGTGCTCCACACACAGCAATTCATCCTCTCTCACTGCTTTGCTTTCTGCAGGCAGCTGCTCGGGCTGTCCGTAGTGACAGGTCATTAGCGGGCAGTTATTTTTTCCAGGACTGAGTGCACAGGAGTGGCAGCACTGTAAAAGCTTCTCTGCAGAGCTCCGTGAACTGATCTGGACAGAGCCGCGTCCCAGCTTGCCGTGCCTCCTGTTAATAAAGATCGTCTTGAAATCTCTGCGCCGTGTTGGTCACCTGCAGTAGTCCTGCTTGTTCGCATCATAGGGTTTTCAAACAGCTCAGTCAACTCTGCATCGCTTGTTGACACACTCACCTATTGCTATTCTAGCGCTGGACTTGTCACCCTCAAAAACCACATTCAGTTAAGCTGCAGTGACTAAAGCCTACTGTGCTTGCACATTTCATACACCTATTTCAAGCAAGGGTGTGAAGCCATTTTTCTTACAGGAATAAGCTCTAACTGTAAGAATACTGTCCTAATTCTACAGTTGTGCGTGCATCGGGAGAGCGTACGACTTTCACTGCCTGGTATCATTAATGTAGCACCACTTACTGCAAGGAGATGCAGCTCTAATCCTGAACAGCAGTTGCTATTTTGCTGTATGATTCAAGCAACCCTTCCCATCACACTGCTAATTCATCTCCAAAGATACCCCCTACCATTCTGGCTGATGAGCATCTCTGTGCTTCTGAGAGATTTTTCTTTGGGAATATATTGCTATGATCTTCTGGCTTCATATTCTAAAGACGTACTGTCAAAGTTGATGAGATTAAATATTTTCTTCAAATCCCTCCAAACCTGCCAACTCCCTCTTTCACATTCCCCACCCCATAACTCCCGATTACTGCATTACTAGAGTCTCACTAGCACTTTTTGTATATAATCAGTTAAGTTCTCCACCTTCTGTCTTTGTAGAGTGATTACACTGAGCCATGCTCGTGACATCCCAGATCATCATCTTGACAGCAATTACACCATCACAGGAACTGAACTGCCACAGAAGTGAATGGATTAGCAGAGAAGGAGGCAGCAGATTACGATGGAGAAAGAGAAGTTTTGACCTCTTTTCTTTGCTGCCAAACAAGTCCCCTGGGTTCCCACAGATTTCCTTTAACTGCTTCATGGTTGTCCAAGAATCCAGACAGAAGAAACTGGTTTACAGCTTCTGTGTTGACAGCTGCTTTGAGGACACAGAGCCAAAGCATGCCTGCTGGGCTGTGCAGTGTTCTGCCTCAGATGTTTTCAATGTGGGGGTCATGAACTACTTTTTAAGGTTCTGCAGATCCACCACGCTGTCAAGGAGGCCTTTATTCACCAAGCAGCAGCTTGTGCCATCATTGGGAAATCTGGATGAATCTGCAAGACTAAAGAAGTTTGGAGACCACAGGAAACGATGAACAGAATACAACGCTCATCATAACAGCATTTCTTCCTATGCCTGCTCTACACTTATCTGCCGTAGGAGCTAAAGAGGGCCAGTGGCTCAGGGCAAGAACCCATGGATCCTGCAGCCTGACTGTGCTCTGGAGCCTTTCCCCAGCAGGCCCAGTCTCTGATCCCTGTCAGCACCAAGAAAGACCTATGAAACCTTTCTCCTTACTGCTCTCTTGGGAGCCAACACCACCTCATTTAGCTTTATCAGTTGGTCACCGTCATCTATGAACTACACCAAGCTACACCAGCCTCAAATTTGGCACGTCTTGATTTTATAACGAATAGGGCTAACTCTTTTTTCAGTGTTCAAATAAATAATAATAATAATAAAAAAAAACAACAGCCAAGTGAAGACAGAGAAGCTGTGCTACCTCTAGAAAAAAAGAGCCTTGTCCCAGTCTACAATTTGTTTATCACCGACCCTTCTGAACGCTAACAATTAGCAAAGTCCTCCAGGCTGTTGTAGCGGTTCCCTGTGCTTCCCTGAAAGATAACCATGACAAAACTAGGGGAGCCATTCATCTAGGTCTTTATGACGATAGTTAATTTTGTCATCATGTTACGAGAATTTGAGTTACCGGTAAGCTAAGCAGGGGCTGCATGGCTATCAAGACAAAATCAACATGGGCTGCATGAGCTGATTTGCTTCTTCGCTGCATGCAAGCAGTACAGGGAGGAAAGAAACAAAAGAAAGAAAGAGAGAAATAACTCTTCTTCGGTGATTTGAATCCAGTGCTGGAGTGTTCAACAAAACATTCATTTTCAGGATTTAAATTCTCCCTTTGATGAGCACCTAGTGACTCAGTGGGATTTGCTAAGCTTCCATTTGAAGTTAGAGAACAGTATTCGCCCTCTATTTCATCCCCCTCCCTGTGCTACACCCCTTTAATCATGATAAATATACCTAAACATGCTTGATTAAGCCAGACAGAAAATGTGCCCCTAATCTGAACTGATCAGGGCTCCGGAGCTGCTGAAGTGAACCTGCTGTCTCTCTATCAGGCAGAGCGATAAGGGGTCGGTAATGCAGCTCCATTAACTGCTTCCCACAGAATGAATTTTCCCTGACTGCTCCTAAAGAGCCGACACTTGAGGAATGCCGCCTGATGGGAAGTTGCTTCGAACGGTCTCTTTCGGCACAATTGTCGAGCAGCTCCTTCTCGAGCCCTCCAGATGAATACCTAAAGTATGAAAAAACGTAGCCACTTCCTTCAATGTTCTTTATTTTTTAAAAAAATCCCCTCATACTTTATCTAACTAACTGCCTCTCATTTTTTCTCGTCTTTTTTTTGGTAAGCTTCAGTGCTGGCTGATATGTATTTTACTGCAAGTGTGTGGTTATCAGAATAAAAATCACACTCCCGTTGTGCATGTGCATATGTATGTGAGGGATCTGCCTTGGTGTGCAGGTGGAGCTCGCACTTTGTGGTCTCACAGGACGTAAGGCTGCAACAGGCTACTAAATCAATAGCTTCACCCCGTGCATTTAGTGTATTTGCACTGATATTGGAGGTGCATTAGAGGATAAATGGATGTAGATCAGAACAAGCACAAGGATGCATACCTCTGAATTTGATCTGCAATCCATATATGTGTACGTACATCTGTTTTTTGCAGGTGTAGCCCGCTATGATCTTTATCTTCTGCGAGGATCTAAGCTTATTAAAAGACTGCAACAGAGAGGGATACAGGGAGGATCAGACCATGCTTGGGCTCTGTGAAATTCTGGGACTGCTCATCCTAAAACTGGTCTGTGGTGTAATTACAAGTACTGTCAAAGCTTCTCTGAATCACACCAGCTGTGAACAGCTGCAGGGAACCATCCTGCTGGCAGCAACAAGTCAGCTGGAGACTTGTTGCTTCTCATACCTCCTGCTGTCCTACTTCAGTTGGTGTCAGAGGTCTGCAAAGTGCTATGTGCCAACTATCAGACTTCTCAAAGTGATCATACAAGAGACTAGGATGAGGAATGATGCTGTATTTCAGGCACGTTTCCTCTCAGGAAGGACTTTCCAAAAGTTGCTTCCAGTGCAAAAGAGTCAGAACAAAATCAAGAATCCGTCAAAATGAGACTAGATTAAAAACAACCAGCCTCCACAGACAGTAAAAACCACCTACAATTAGATCCAGACATTCAAAGGTACTTTCCTTCTATTTGGATATCAATTATGAGTAAAGAATACTCAAGATTCATTAGCTCCAGCTTTGGCATTCAGAGAGATTTCCAAAACACATGGAGCATCCCATGCACTGTTCTGTAAATCTGAGCTCTTGCACTGCAGCTAAGAGCTGAGCTCTGCTGCTGTTCATGCTTGTATGGTCTGCGTGTGAGTACACACTAGACGTGCACGTGAATGCTGAATTCCTTTTATCCAGGCAGGACCATACATTTCACAATGTGAAATGGAAATACAGAAAAAGAGTGTAAACACTAAAATAGGAATAAGTTTGCTCCATGCCTTTGGTTCATTTCCAAAACTGTACAGAAACTCCTCCCTTCACATATAAACAATAAAAGATGCAACAGAAGGCTATCGTTTCTTTATATCTGAGCACAACACAACCTAGAGATTTCGTTACATTAAGGCATTAATCCAGTCTGGTAAAAATAACTTTTACTCTTTTATTGGACCCTACTATAGAGCAATACATTTGAGTGGGATATGTGAAAAATATGGTATGAAAATCTGCTAGCAACTACAGCTGGGTACATAGTATTACATTTCAAATCAGCTACTGCATGTTTCTTTGATCGTGCCAGCTGATGGAATTTTATGTAAAATGGGAAGAAGAGTGAGATCAGTGAGGAAGCTGCTATTTCCTTTTGTATGTTTTGTTTATTTTTGGTTTTGGTAAGATTCACCCTAGCAACACACACAACTGTGCAAAACTTGCAACTCTACTACTAAGATCGCATTGTGTGCCAATAGTATTTTGCACAAAAGTAGGATTACAGTTAAGTCAGTAAGAAAAAGTAGCATTTCTTTGTCCTTTTAACCATAGAGCTATTTTTGTACAAAATTGTACCTGTCTGTACAAGTTGTGTTTTTCTACTGAAAAGTTTTTTTTCACCATTTTCTTTATATATTTTTCCTCTCCTCTTGTGCTTTTACAAAAGGAAGAAATATAAATGTTGGCTTCAATGTACATTTAGCTATGATAATCTAAACACAAACATAGGAAATCTGATAATTAGGTTCCGAGAGTCCTCTTATCTCGGCCGTGTTGTACATAATTTCAGCTCACAGCCACATCTGTTCTGAGAAGAACATCTGATAGACTTTTATATAAAATTTTGTGTTTAGGCAACGACAGAGAAATTGAAACCCTGCTAGAAGTATCTGCCACATGGTACAGTTAGCACTCCTATGGTACCTTCGTTACATAATGTCACTACTTGCATATTTACATTCTGAGCCTCAGTGCTGCATTAGCTGTTATTTTTTTTTTTTCTGCTTAATGGATCTTCGTGGCCCAACTTCCATTTAAACACAGCACCCCTTTTAGGCTTAAGTGCTACAAAACAGCCTTTCCATAAATTAAAGTCAGCCCGCACGAATCTGCACTTGGGAATGTTTCTGAAAGGGTTTTAAAAGCAATCAATTACAATAATTCATATGTTTAAAGATGCAACTCCAACAGTCAATCCAATTTTTCTTCCGATTGTAAGGTAAATGTGAGCGCCAGCTTGTTACTATTCCTGGGGTTTGTCTCTGCACAGAAATCGTAGCATTTTAAGTAGAGGCATGGAACATATTTCATGCTTGTCTATGCATTTTTTAGTTCACTTGGATTACGATACCTTTGAAATTAAAGTACAGCAGCAGTTCTTGAATGATTTAATGTGTAGACACTTTTACTCTCAAGTAGGAACAACTTGTCCTTGTTTATCTTAATCCATAAATAAGTTTAATCAAATTGGAATAGGGTTTCAGCATCTGGAGTAGAAATATCCAGACCTCATCCTGATGTAGGAATATCGGTTGCCGAACTGATGTGCAGACTAAGATGTCATTAAGCACACAAAGTTCCTGTAGGCAGAGATGAGACCCGACATCCCACGCTTCCTACGCCTGCAGCACGGGAACTTTCCCAGCAGTGAGGCTGATGGGAACCTCACCGGGTAACCCCTGCACACCCTGCACGGCTAATCACGGCCCTGCTCCTCCAGCGAGCGAGCGAGCGATCGATTGCAGCTCTGCAGCAGGGAACCACGCAGCCGCCAGACTGCTCAATAGATTGCATGTGGCAAAAAGGGAACACTGTGCAAAGGGTGTGAATGAGTCATTCGACATTTGAGGTTGACTGAAGTCATTCTGCTACATTTACTTCTAATCTCAATGTGCTATCCACATTTGCATGTTAGGCAGGATGGGAAAAAAAGAGATTTACAATTTTTTTTTCTATAATACACACATGGAAAACAGCAGGCTGCATGCGTGTGAGAAAGTGGGATTACACGCATGTCTGGGTGAGCGCAGCAGCCTGCAAACTGCCTCTTCTGCCCTTGTACGAGAGCAGGCATTCTGCATGCAAGCCTGAACACATCTGAGCAAAAGTATGTTTGAACATTTGTATCTCTAGGGATCTGATTATAATGAAAGATGTTCATTTGCAGTATGCCTGAACGGAGGAACAGAGGTCCCGCGAGCACACTTCAGGTGATGTGTGTCGTGTTTTCCTTGGCAAACACAGGTCTGAGCAACTGTGAATGAGTTGGTCTGTGTACACTTGGAGGGAAGGTGCATGTGGGTGACAGGGGGCATCCGGGAACAGGTATCAGCTGAATCTGGAATTTAGGCACTAGTCAAATATCAGCAGCAATGAACCACTTATTTAGACCTCAATGGAAATAATAATATATGGCAACTTCTTAAAGCCTGAGCTGGCCTAACGTTATGCTCCTTCTCTGTTGGTTGTAATTCCAGCTGGAAGCACAAGTTTGCAGAGTCTGACTGCTTATACTTCCCACTGAAGTCTGAGCCATGCATATTTAGCAACTGTAAGTATTATATTATTTTAAAACACATGCTCACCTATGAGGCTTAGGAGCCTCAGTTCAAGCCCTTGGGCCTGAAATTCTGGACAAAGAGACCGATTCAGCCCTTGCTTAAGGAAAAGAAAAAAAAATAAATCTATCACTATGAAGATCCTGGTGAAACACTGCCAAGAAAATATTTTCAGAAGGTGAAGGAGGCGAACCTAAAAGATGCTTCATGAGACTACTCAAGGTTATGTCACAAAGAAGGATGAAGATGGAGAATCTGGCTGTGACATGGAAGCAGAGGGTCACACTTGAACTAATTCTGGAGGAGATGTAACATCAGTTGTGTGTGGCAAGCAGAGCACTGGGATCTTGTCTCAAACTAAAAGCAGTCAGGTTTGGTTTTGCACAGAGTTAACAACGTATTTGCATCCAAAGCAGGACTTGCAGCGTGTCACATAGGTAAAGGGTATTGCCAAGATCTGCGTTATTATAATTAAATTTTTTCTTGGTAATGTTCAACTTACTGTATTCTTTAAATTAAGATTTCCTTACTGCTTAATGCACTGCAGATCCTCCCTACCCCGGCACCTGCACCTCTATTCTGCAAGTTATTGATACTCCACTCAATTAACCTCGTGAATATGGGCTGGACATCACCTCTCTCAGATTCAGTCATTCTTTCTCAAAGCCACTGTTTGCATACAAACCACTGAATGGCAGTACGTAAATCTCCAAGTAAAATTACTTTAATGGAAACAAAAGCGTATATTCATGACATTTGTATTCATATTAAGTCTCATACGTTTTCTGTATCTGAAAGCCTAAACATTGGGTATAGCCTACACAGATTCTGCCCTACTAAATAAAGAAGCACATGCAATTCTCATTAAAAAAAAAAAAAAAAAAAAAGTTTACAAAAATATACTTTTCTATTTATTTGGGTTACAACCCCAGACATATTATTGCAGTTTCAACCTATCCACTATGCTTGTATTGGTTCTGTACATCAGATAAAATGGAATGAGCTGGAAATCCAATTTTAATTAGTGTGTCTACTCCAAGGCACACCTATTGAGGTCCAAAAAGGTGCAATAGTCATTGGAAGTGGTGGTGAAATGGGGAGAGAATCTACACATGGGTAATCAGGACAGTGGCACAGCATGATCTACGGCAGCTACAAATCAGTTCACAGACCCTCTGAAAATCAGCTCTGGCCCCACCAGCTCCTGCAATTGTGAGAGTGCAATTGTTTTACCTCAACTCTCAAGTCTGAGAAATAGGTGTGCGCACATCTAAAGAAGCCAGCTGTTGCATTCAACATTTCAGTCTGGTTTATGAGGAGAGGACAACATGCTATTTCTTCCATAACACAATAAAACGTCACAGTCATTTGTTCCTACAAGTATTCTCCCAAACACACTGTGCTGATGGGAGCATTGTCATCTAAGAATCACCTCATGAAAGAGTTGAAAAGAAATTATCATAATAATATTGCCAGTGTACTGAATTGATTGTGTTTTTTCATTGTTATATCTCTTTTTCCTTATTCTTTGGACTGTCTTCCCTGTACTTAATGCAAACTACTTGGAGCAGCAGGCGGTCACAGATGGTATTCTTCTATATGGTGCAACTTAACAAAAACCAATGGGTTGGGACTGTTTATGGAGTCCCACAATAATTAGATTAAAAGAGACTTGTGGAGTTCACTCAGTTCAAGGCCCTGCTCATGGCAGGGATAACTTTGAAATTATATGAGATGAGGATGCAACCCAATTTTTATACAGCGACTACTCTAATGCAACACGAGTCTCAATCAGGCAATAAGAAATTACGTACCTGTGTAGATCAAAGGCATACTGAAAATCATTTAGGTACAAAATGTTCATTAAATGATTCAGGTTTTCCTTTCAGTATTTACCTTAAAAGATTAAAAAATATATATTTAAAAAAATCATATTGACTTCAGTGCTATACTCCAATTATACAGTTGCATATTATCAAAACACACTAAAATGATCATTACAGTTATTATTTCCTGAATTTCGTATGCCTTACACTTTTACTACATAACTTTAGAAAAGCATTGTTTGTAGATAGAATTCTGAAACAAAAAAAAAAAAAAAAAAGGAAATAAGGAAATTCCAGAATGAAAAAAAAAAATCTTGGTTAGACACAGCAGATAAAAAGACCAAGCTAGACACTGAAGGCGATCTATGTCATGTATCTTATACAGCCTTCAAGAGGTGCTCCTCTTCTACATACCTTAGAAAACCTGCAGAAGACAGTTTTGAGAGCTGTGAAGTGTAGGAACTGTGCAGCTCTCACCCTTCAAGATGCATCATGAATGTGGTAAGGGCTCTGCAGTGGGAAACCAGCCTATGGTAAGAACTACTCATCACAAGACTCAAGCAAGGTCCATGCACTTCTCCAAGACTTATACCCTCAAAATAGGGATTAGTGTGATTACTTCACTGATGAACTAGATGAATTTTATTCAAACTGAATAAACTAAGAACATTTTCAATACTAAACTTCTGTTTCCATATAAAACACACAAAAAATACCCAAACCTCTCTGCTGACTGCACTTCCATTTTCTGTTCCGTTTTCTACCAGTTTGTTCTACTCATATCTATTTTACTTGCTATCAGATTTAAGAAACTGTAATGTTCAGTTTCATTACTATTGCATATCTTGTAATACTTGATTACAGTGTGATGTCTCTTTAGTCTTGAAGATGAGCTTTTTGTTTTAGCTTGCAGCTTTTCAAAAATTAAGCTATACTTAATAAAGTGATTACCTTTGGAACAGAAGCTAATCCCCAAATATCCTGAAAAAGCATTCACTAAATTTTGGCATACTGTTTCTTGGTTGCTCAGTCTGAGAATGGTTGGACTTTGCAGCTGGTCAAGGAAAGAGGTAGGCACTCAACCCTTCCCAAGCTGAAGCCAATTAGGTGTTTGAGATTGTATAGCAGAAGTTGATGCATTTTTCACCACCCCCTTAGAAAATGTCATGCCAGGCTTGTTTAGACTGAACAGAAGAACATCTCAAAAAGAACATCCTGCTTGAAGGCTAAAAACATTTCATACAAAAAAAGTAAAACTAACCATACCAAACAGAAACAGTTCCAAACAGCAGTAAATCATTAAGAAAATAACTGCTGTTCACCCCAAGAGATTTCCACCATGTTTCACAAACCAGGAATTAAATTCAGCCTCACTTTGTATTTCTTTCATCCTGATTGGCTTCATCAGAGGGGGATGCAGCAATGCTGGGCAGGGTGCAGGGGCCACACACTGCTGTAGCTTCTCCCTGGTGTGTTTTAAAGGATTACAGCTGTTCCTTTGGCTTCTCTTGCTAGAACTACCCAGCAGTTTAATTAAGAAACCCTATTATGAGCTCTTTTCTTGCCGCAGCCTCATTGAGAATTGTGCTTCTCTGGACACTGCTGGTATGCAGTAGCAGAGCCAGTAAGCCTGAATATTAGAACATGACAACTGTGTCCTTCGACCTCACATTTACCCCGGAGGGTACCTCCAGTTTGGCTGCCACTTTCTCCGCCTCTGTATCTATCCCTTCACCTAACAATGAAATCCATCCTCCCGTGCTTTTCAGCAGTGCACAGCAGGTTAAGAGCAGAAGCAACAACTGCCCAATTAAAATCAAAATGTCAGATGTGCAGAAGGCAAACTGAAATCTGCCTGGGCTATCAGGGCAAACACCTTCAGACTTACGCAATTAGCCGAAGGACAATTGATGACCACAGGTAATCAAGCTGTGGTCGAGGGGTCTCACTTGCAAGAAGTGCATTAGGACAAATCATTCAGCACTGAGGCAGAGGGAAGGGCTCGATTCCCTCTGAGTCACTACCACCATCTCCTGAAGTGCAGAGAGCTTCCTTTGAAATCCCCCCTAAATTACCAGATGAAACCAGAAGGTGCTTAAAAGACTCAAAGCAGTGGTTACAAGCATGCTACCATTCTCAGTGCCTCTGGAGGCTGTAGCATGCAAAGAAAGGCAAAAGCTGTAAAAGCTCTTTAGCTGGCTATGGAGAGGAAAGGACTCCTTCAGTTGAGTGGCACCCCTGTTGATTTACTACAGTGATTCAGTAATAATACAGGTAAAAGCAGGTGTGGGGAGCTTTGAGGTACTACCAAAGAGATGGAAAGCAAGCCAGAAAAAGGAACTCTTATTCAGGAGTTTCAGAGGCCACCAAAGAACTGTCCCCAAGCCACTGCCCTGGCAGGACAACACTGAGGGAGCTCCTCACTCGAACAAGCCCTTCGTCTTTCCTCCCCTCTACTTTCCACACTTCATTTACCTTTCTCTTTAGACTGAGAGCTTGCTGAAGCCTGGGTCATCTTCTGCTATGACTTTAATGACTTTACCTTCATGCAAGAACTGTTTTTTTATTTATTTTTCATTAAGACAGCTATTGTATAAATAAATTGTTGGAATTATCCCCTTGATGTAGCTGTTGGAGGTACCTTCCAGGCAGTTGTATTGTATTGACCAAAGCCACCCACCCTGCCACCAAATCACCTGTGCTTTCTGTTCCCTGATACTCCATATTGAGGAATAGACCTTGAGTAAACCACTTGAATATTAAGGAATTGCCTGTTTTTCACAGTGGAGAAATAACCCCTGTCAGTGCAAAGGATATGGTGTCAACAGTGTCTGAAAGTCAGCTGAAGCCATGCTGTGAAGGAACTAATTAATAATAGAGCTCAGGGTGCTTAAGGAGCTGACCCTCAGAAGCTCTGGAGATTTAGGAAAGTATTTCTAAACCCATACTGAAGCTACAGTCATTAATGAACAATTAATGTCTACAGCCATCATCCTGTGTTTGCTTCAACCCTGCTTCCCACAGTGACCTCAACAGCCAAGGGTACCAAACCAGAACAGTATTGAAAAATCAAAATAAAAACAAAATAAAACTATGGAGGTACTTGGCATATCTGTGTACTTACAGCTGAGTTAAGTCTTATATTTAAAATTAAAAGCCAGTGTTTTATTTAATGTATGAGAAGCATCACATTCATTGAGAATTACAGCACTAACTGTAAGACCACATAATGAATTTTCTGAGAATTTAGACTTAAATCTACTAACTAACTTAAGGACTAAAATTAATTTAAAATGTAGATTCTTTAAGAATCTTGACACTTTGGGTTTGATCTTTTATTTGTTTCTGTAACCTTGATAATGGATTAATCCAGATCGTCATTCTACTCAAAGATCGTAAAAATCTCGCATTGAAAACATTTTAAGGTTTTCCCAAAATTGGTAGCCTTTTTATCTTTATCTTATTTTTTTATCAAAAAATCCCCTTCAAAAAAAAACCCTGGTGTTTAATTTTTTCCTTCAGGGGATGCTACCGAGGGACTTTTCAAGATACTCAAGCTGCCCACAGCTAGCATGGCCCTTTCAAATTGTTCATCGCTTCACGTCAGGATTGTCTGCAGACATCGGAGACTCCATCATCTTTTGTCAGGGACACTTGGCTTCGCTTCTCTTGGAAACAGACAGAAGCAGCTGCTGCTCTTAATGATGAAACTCCAACTGTGCACAGAGGTATCAGCCCCACTGAGAACTGCCTCATCGTGATGTCGTGGGAAAGAAAAAATATTTTCTTGAACATCACTTAAAGCTGCTCTGACATCACGAACATTCAGAGGCTTTGATTATTGCATGGTATCATTACAGCAAAAGGAGAAGATAGCATTAAACCATTTAGGCATGTATCACAGTTGTAATTACTTGGAATAGAGGAGATAGAAACATACACTATACCAAATCAGTAGGCAAAGGGTGCCACTGCTGTACATTGCTCCTGCTGAAGGTAATGACATTATGACAACACCTATATAATCTTTAGCAATGTAATATTGCAATTCTATTCATTCCCTTCTCAAAGTATTTAATGACTTCAATGAATTAAGATTCTCCTTTTGTTCAAGACAGGAAAATACGTTGAGACCAGATTCAGTTCTCCTATACTGTACAGAATCAGGAAAATGTTTTAGTTTGATGGATTGAATCTCAGAGATCTGTTACGCTGTCAGGATTACTAAAAAAGGAGGAGCCAAACACATTAGGGTTCAACAAAAGCATTATGAGTCTGTTAGCATAATGATAATACAACTTGAAACTTCACTCTGTAAACTAGTTGCCCTGTTAGAAAGCATTTGTTCCATCCATGCAAGAGCTCTCTGCATACCCAGCTGACAGAGGGTTGGGCCACTTTTCTCCAAATCATTATGTTTAAGCCACTATTTGTGTAGCATACGGGACGTGATATATGGATAGTCTGATCTGGTACAGCAAATCCCATGTACAAACAGCCAGAATGCCTCCAGTATCTTATCTTTAGATGCTACACACTTCTGCATGAAAAACAATTATCAGAGCACAGTCGTGCACCAAGATAATTTTAGAAGTTTGCCCACATCCTAAGATAATCCCTGTTTAGTTTGCAGGGTTAAGGAGTGTGTCTCCTGTGCCAGAACTCAGCTGTAGCTTGGAGGGGCTACGACCTAGAAACATGATGTTGTTATTTATGTAGCTAGATTTTAAAAATAAAAGAGAGATGCCAGAGCTCTGAGGGTTGAAGTTTTTACTCTAAGGGTTACTGGCAAATTTGTCACGATGAGATAATAAAAAATAAATAAATTGGGGAACTAGAAAGAAACGTCTAGAGAACACAAGGCATACAGTGCCTCAGGGAAAAGAATGGCATGCAATTATAACCATACACTGCTCAGAAAAGATAAAGCTGCATGTAAAAAAGGTTATAGACTTGGGGAGAGGGAAGAAGGATGGATGTTGGAGCTCCGAGAGAGAGGAAAAAAGGATTTCATCATGTATTGGTGCATACTGCTCATTTAGGCATTCCAGTCATTTTCTTTCATCTCATAATATTTCACAGTACTAACCTATGAACTCAGTGCCAGCATAATGTGGCCCTTCTTAGCAAGCTTATTCCTCAAAGGTTAGTCTCCCCTGCTTAGATGGTATTTAAATGGTACTTTAGTGTGGTTCTCTAATCAGCAAAACAATTTCAAAAAATGTAAGGCTACAGGAAGAACTCAGACCCTTCCAAGATCACTTTTTTCATTCTCATCAATCTGAAGCTAGCAACAGTATTTACTATATTTCAGAGACAGTATTCTGGGCTAAAGCCAAAAGAAGAAAAGATGCCCTTCCTCTCACCCAGACTACGCAGCTAGGTAAGCCTGATATCCCTGGCACAAGAGGGACCAGAGATCAGAAACATCTGAGTAGAGCATCAACCCACTCAAATGGCTATATCATGGGAATCAGTTTGTACCTCGAAACATGAAGGTGATAGTACCTACTACGCTTGTTAGCCTAGCTAGTATCACTACCAGTTCCACTCATGTTTGCGCAAGTCCCTCCCTTTTGCACTCTTTTTTTAAAAAGTGCTTATTTGAAATCACATTTAAAATGAGACTGTCACTATAAAACACAGAAAAAAGGCAGCCTTGTCTACTGATTAAGAAACAAGACCAAGAATCCAGTTTCTAAGCCCAGCTCAGGTAAAGCTTTGCTGTGCACCTTCAGGCAAGTTACTCGACCTCTTTGAACTGTAGGAGACATCTATAGAGTACAGCATAGTCATACATGGAGGTACTGACATGGGCTGCGGTTATGGCTTTTGAGCCATAAAGCTTGATTCTCAGAAGGCCTGTTCATTTTTGCAGATTATTAGGTTAGTTAAACTAGTACGGCTTTAGTGCTTCTGACATCTCAATGACTTTACATTCATTTACATAAGTCGGATTATAACTATACAGTAACAGCATTCATACTGACCCCGTCATAAGGGCAAAGAGGCAAAATTCCCAAATATCAATCAATCAATAGCCAAAAATCTGTGCAGACATTAAGAAGAAACAATTATACAGGAAAACTAAAGTTGCTGCCGTATAACCCCTGATGGCAATACACTTCATTTGGTGCCGCCCAAAAGTACGAAGAATGGTGGAAAACTTAGCTGAAAAAAATAGGAAGTCTCCTTCAAGGGAGCTGCAAAGTGAAGATTTTTGAAATATGTCAAGGGATTTATGGATGCCATTTGTGCTGACTGGAACATGGCTTGCAGCCAGCCGTGAGCCTCAGATCAAGTGTGTGACAATCATCATATTCTGTGTAGCATTTTAAGGAACTGAAAGAAGACAGGATAGTTACATTTCTCTTACACTAAAACCAGACTCTGGAGGGAAAAGAGAAAGGTAGAGGAAGATAGGGCCTTATTATATCATAAAAATGAAAGAAACTAAAACGAGCCCCAAACACATAGGGATACCAAGTGGTGGTAGAAGTGCTTCATTACTGGTAAAACATATGGCATTTCCCCAGCCACAGTGGTTGGGCCCTTCTGACTACTTATATCAGAGACTAAACTTGGCAGCGAGTGTATTTTATGGCGTATATCTTACAGCTCCACTAAGAGGAGAATTTCAAGTGAAAATACTGTTAGGGGAAGAAACATAGTGAAGGGGATGAAGATCATTTTCATTATGTCAGGCAGTAAAAATAAACCAAAAAAGACTGCCTACAGCAGTAGTTCCAGACCTGTGGCTTAATAGCAACCTCTTGCCTGCCAAACTTTCAGATATTGCTTGTGGTCACAGAGAGCTGCTGTCAACCTGCAAACTGATGGGGAGGGCAACGTGTAGCATTGTACGGAGGGCATTACTTCCTCATGCTGCTGCCCTTGAATCAGTGAAAATGGAGGGCAGTGACATATGGTTGCACGAGTGGAAGGTAAGAAGTGTGGAAAAAAATATTCTGTATGACTAGGTAAGAGAAGACAAGGTTTGAAGAGAGAAGTGATGTCTTTTATTATAGAGTAATGGCTATAACTTATGGAAACCAGACAGGCTTCCAGACATACTATACCTTCTGCAAACTAATGTAAAAAGGTATATGAGATAGGACAGACAGCTAAGTTGAGCAGCAGAGCCCTGGTACTCTAGGAACTGTAAAAATTCTGTCTTGTGAAAAGCCAATTCTTGTTTTGCCCTGGAAGATACCTCAGTCGTAACAATTTTAGAAGCTGTGTATGGAGAAGAATAGTAGAGACGAAGCTAACTTCCAAATCCAGACAACAAAATTAAGCCAAATTTATACGGGTACGTTTCACATCGCTTATCCATCCACCTCCAGGTCACTCTGTTTCCTGCACATACAGAGCTATTTTGTGTTTAATCTCATATCTGGGGAATTACCAAATTTGGATGCAAGAAAGGATGCAGAGATAAATATCACTTGATATTGATATGGGAAAATATCACTTGATATTGATATGGGAAAGTCTGAGGAATTGACTCAGCGGGATACAAACTGTTTTTGTTTGTTTGTTTGTTTTGTTTTGTTTGTTTGTTCATTTTTCCCCTCTTCACATGTTTTCTTCATATCTTTTCCCCAATTCATTTCACCGTCACATCATAGACAGGGTTCATGGCATATTCACAGACCTGGGACAGAGGCTAAAGTATGGGCCATGCCAAAACACAAACAGCGGGCAACTCTTCGGGGTTTCTCACCCCAAAGCCCAGCTCTTCCTGCCATACCCATTTACTTGAAATTCAGTTAATACAAAACCTTTCTTCTCCAGACAAGTATGCAACAGCTTCTCCCACTGTTGCTGAAAGGAGTTTACATTATTTTTTCTAGAAAAAAATTGTACTAATACGCACTACTAAATAATGTCCTGGAGACTGATATCCTTTTGCTCCGAAGTGAACTGCAAGACAGGTCAAGCAGTTCAAGCATTCTCCATACACACAAACATATGTGAAACATACATAGACCATGCCACGCAGCTCTCTAGCATGCCATCCTAACAAAATGTCTCATACCAGTGTTGCATGTTGTGCTTACAGTCCACCAAAAAACTTTATAAGAATGTTAACGAAGCAATTAAGGAGAAATTACATTCAGGCCTTATCCCTTGAGACTTTAGCACATTTCACAGGAAACAACAAGAAAAGGGTCAGTAATGCCAGATCTGCAGTTGCCAGAAGCATTTTTTCTTTCTAGGCATCTTGCCCCAGTCAGTATGATCACACTGGGTATCTTGGAGACACAATAGCCTGATCTCTCTCAGGGCAACCTTAAAGTTTCTGGGAAATCTGGATTTCCCTTTGCTTTGTCCTTCTGACTATAAAACAATACAAAAGAAAACATTATTTTCTTCTTCCGAGAACATTCCTGATCCCCCACTGACAAACAGAAAAGCTTGATGCAGCTGTGGTGGAAGTGAAAACACACTGAATTCTCAGCCTTGCATGTAAGACCTTCCTTGTTAAACTCTGCAGAGAATGCCATGCTAGTTTAGCCAACGCTACTCTTAAAACTTCATAGCGAAAGAAGCAAGGAGTCAAGCAGATCTGTACCTTTGAGGGCTGGTTGCACTCTGCTGTTTCAGGATCTGTGCTGAGACAAAACGGTGGGGAGCAGTAGGAGTTTCATAACAAGATAACCAACTTGCCTCCTGCCTTCAGTGCCAGTGCTCAGCACGGGTTGAAGCCTGCAGAGCCATTCAGGACACACAGGACTTCACTGAGGCATCTTCACCTCTCCCTCGCCAAGCACAGCCAATCAAGCCGGCAGGGTGCAAACCACAAACCACGCAGGAACTCGCAGGCACGGCAGCTTACAGAGCCGGGTGTGGGGCTCAGCTTAGTGTGGTTTTATTATTCTACTGCCAGGGTAACAGCTGCTCAAGAGCAGTTTCTGTGAACGCTACAGCTGTTCGCCACTCCAGCTGCATCTCAAGCACAGGGGCACCCCATAACTTGCTCAACACTTGGGTATTCAGTGCATCTGTCTGGAAAATACCGGACACTGTTGGACACAAATAGTGTTCACAGGAGCAAGCCATCAAGTGTGTCCTGAAAGATACCCTCTTCTCTAATATCGGGTGACGGGTGGTCATAAACTACCTGTTTGAACTTGTAAGGCACCTCTCCTGCCATACATCCCCCTGATGTGACAGAGTCTGCAGGTCACACAGTGCACCTACATGTGAGAAGATGTGTCTCTCACATGTAGGTGCACAGAAAATACAAGCAAACAAAAGGGTCATCTCGAGCAGCACAGACATGGGCCAAGAGGGAGGTACTATAAGAAAGCATCCAGGATTTTAGCAGGCTTCAGGATTATCGTCATTAGGGGAGCTGTTTTTGAGCTGTGAGAAAATGGCATGAAAATCTGAATCTTATTAAAAAAAAAAAAAAAAAAAAAAAAAAAAAAAAAAAAAGCACATCTGTTTATTTAGTTGTTGCACCAGTTTAGTCACTAGCAGGGGTGCACCACAGGAGGCTGACGGCCTGAAGAGAGCAACTGCCATCTACACAGAGCGCTGAAGATTTGCCTGGCCAACATCTGTGCTACGTCTCTTTCAGATGGCAAAGTATTTATGGACCATGTAAATGCAAGGGGAAAAAAAATGTGTAATTAAGGTTTCTCCCCGGGTGATTAAAGGCTGAAGGTACACCGTGGGGCCACTGAATAGGCTGTGCCACCTCGTGCCTCTGCCATGGGCTCCACCCACCATCCCCACACAAAATGGCGGCCGTCTCCCCTGCCCCAGAGCAGAGGCAGGTGATGGCCCTGCCCGGTGCTTGTCCTGTCCCCATCGGGGCTCAGCCTCACAAAAGTCTTTTATTTTCTTTCCTTTTCTTCCCACAGGGCTCCAGTCCATCCTCCAGCCTAAGGACTGCTAGCGGCCTGTGGAAAAAGGGATGTTGATGACTGGAAAAGTTGTTACGGGAGGGCAGGAGCCCCTTTAGGAAACACAGTGCTTGCCCTGGCCCATGGCCATCCGGTGCTGTGCCTGCAGCAGATAGCACCGGGTGTTTCAGAGAAGAGTAAAAAAGGCTTGACATCAAGTGAAATTTCTCCCTGCAGCCATTGCTCAGAGACCACTTGAAATCATAGCCTAAAAACATCTAAATTCTGGCTGGTTGACTGTAAGCAAGGAAAGGACTACTTGCTGAAGCTGAAACAGATGTATAAATTATCGAGTTCTTGAGTCAGTGAAATCCACAGTCCCTGGTTTTTTGAAGCCTCTTTTATCGTCTCTGTACCAGTTTGAGGACCTGGATGAGATTCTGTTTCCCTGAGCATGGTTCAGAGCTTGGCCAAATGTCTGTGCTTTTTCCAGCCTACTGGTCAAAAGCAGAGATACAAAATGTTTTAAACTCCTAATTATTGTTGACTTTGAAAAACAAGAAGCCAGATTGCTCAGGTTGTATCTGTATCTCTCAATAGACCACAGATGTTACAAATGGAAATGAACAAAAAGTTATGATTCATAATAATGAAATATCTAGTGTTGGAAAAAAAATGGTTTTAATAGTATCTTTTGACCCCAAAAATTACAGAGAAGGATTAAGCTGTTTTGTGAATTTCTACTAAATTGCTCTCTTGCTCTTTTAATGTCTTAAGCACTTCTGATATGGAATGTTCTGATTTTTTAATTTAAAACTGCTCTTTATCTCAATATTTTCTGTGATTTGAATAAAAAAGTAAAACACTAAACCCTTAAGCAAACTTTTTTTATATATTTTTTTTTTGGGTGGACAAAACATAACTTTCCATTTGGCCTAAGATAAAATACTCTGAACTATTCAGGAAAAAAAAAAAAAAAAGTATTTTTCACTTTGCATTAGAAACTTTAGTCTGGTAAGCATTTCAATATGTAAATAATTTTCAATATGACTAAAAATCAGTTATATATACAGCATTGTAGGACTAATCACACAGAGTTGGCTCAGGGACGGAAGCACAGAGTGCAAGAATCAGATGTTGATTTCTTGTCTACTAACACTAATACCTAAACTGTGTTCAACTTCATTTATGTAACATGATCTATATGACATTAACTGACAACCAAAAGCAAAAGACAGGAAAATAATTCATGGGTATACCAATGCTTCCAGCCTTTATAGTCTCAATAACTTGATTTGAGTATTATTTAAATAAGAACATCTTATATTTCTTCTTATTTTTTTATTTTTATTTTCGTCAGAGGAGGATCTTTTAAGCTAATGACTTGGTTTTGCTATGATTCAACTATACTAACATATTTTTATCTCTAGAACATCCTACCCCTTTAATATCCTGGAGTAGCAGATAAATACCTCTGTGCGTTAAGAGTATATGATCTCTCAATGTAGAAGTCCTGTGAAGTATCACCACCCCAAATACTTGTAATGTCATTTCAATGCAGTATACTCTTTTTACATCTAAATTATTCCTGAGATCCTGAAAGGACATGGAAGTGTATGCTGACATTGTTCTTGTTGTTCTTTTTTGTACACATACAGAACTTCAAGCTGTCACTCTCAAACTTTTCACCGTTCACTAAAAACAAAGAAACAGGAAGAAGCATGACATGCCCTGTATGATGAGAGCACATCTCATCAAAATCCTGGATGTATCAAAATCAAACTGAGTGGGGACCTAGATATGAAAAACCTAGATACCAAATTTTCTGCTCAAGCAAGTTATGATTGCAGCAGGATTATACAATCATTTTGTAAAATAATAATAAGAAGAAGAACAAAAAACAAGTTATGTTGACATGTAACCATTGTCAGAGTGCAACTGTGACAGGAGTGAGTAACAAACATACAAAAGCAAAAGAGGAATCTCATGATTGAAGTTTTTAATAGCTTCATTGAAACACATGATAAATTCAGTTTCTCTCAGCAGGAGAGACAGATAAAAATGGACTCCATTTGAACTGCAAACAACAAAGAGGCACAGGGAGTTGTAAAACGTACAGCACCCTCCTCATAAAGATCCCACTTTCTCTCAGTTCCAAGTGTTTGCAACTGTCTCGCCCTGTGAAATCTTAATTAAACCAATATATTTCCCATCTAAGTAATTTTGAAGATGTGTGTAGTTTGATAAAAAGGTTAATTAGCTCTATTTTTTAAAAAATTAAAAAGGTACCATTTTTATCTTTTGCTTGAGATTCATGCCTGTCCTTGCATTAAAAATATCCCTCAATCTGGACTGTAGTAGCTAGCAGACAGGAGAAGCATGCTGGTTAGCAGGGCTGGGGGGATGGAGCTGTGATGGAAAGCAAACATTTATTATGAATTTTAATATTTTTACCTTTTGTTCTCATAAAAGTGCATTACAGATTGCCTCCCTTCTTGAGACTGGGTGTTTGTCAGGGCTTGAAATCAAATTGATACATGATGAAGGCGGACCCTTCTCTGGTGACTCAGCTGGGAATCGCACAGAAATCTACCCAGCCTGATGCTAACTAATAAAAGGAAGGGAGGGGAACAGGAACATCTCATAAAGCTGTGAAATGACAATTCACAAGCATCATTTAAATCATTTGGAGGCTGCATTCCCTTTTTATGCTATTACTGCATTGACTAAAATGCACCTCCTATTGAGTATACCAGCTGTGAAAGCTGACAGATCCAAGCAGATCAGTCTAGAAACACTGTTGTTACAGTTTAGCAGAGCAATTCACAGACAAATGGAAGCTCTTGTTTTAATTCTGTCACCTCTCTGCTCCTGTTTAGAGCCCATCAACAATTCCTCAGACAGAAGGGTTGCTATAGATTGACATAAGGCATTTCCTTCCCTTCTCCCTAGCTGCAGATATTGTCCTTTTGGTGTAATGTAACTTTCACTGGATCTGACATTTGCATTTGGATCCCGTTATAGGTGTGATCAAAATGCTAACTACGGTAACACCATAAAAGTCAAGCGAAGTCGTGGTTTAATAGTAAAAGGTGTTATGCTGCATTTAAACAAGCTTACTGGAAAATAAAATGATCCATTTCTTCTTTCACTTGCTAGTTCTTGCTGCATTCTTGGTAGATTTTTAATAGTAAAACACTTGAATATGGTGTTTTCAACCTATAAATGTCAAAGTAGTTCATTGTTATGGAATACATTATTGAGAAGGACCAAGCCACTTTCCGTCTAGTTTGGTGTCAAACTGTATTCTCTCCAAAACAAGAGGGGGGTAGGTATATTCTCTGTATTTTCTCCTCAGGTCTGTCATGGTTGCTGTATTTTTGGTTAAGGGCAGTTGAATGTGTTGTTGCAGAAAGCAATATCTTTTCTACCTTCCTCTTTAATTTTCCTACAGCGGAATCCTAGTGTTTGCTGTCCTACACATATGACAAATAGAGAATAAACCTATTTCCGTCTGTCTTTCTGCAAAATGTTAAGTGAATGATATCATCTTTGAACAGTTATATTTGCAGAGTTGTGTTGGTATACAGGATTAGGAGAAAACAAACACCACAAGATATGTTTGGCATCACTTAGTGACCATAGATGCAAAATAACTTGTTACCTATGGCACTCAGGAGGTACATGAAGAGATTTATGAAAAATTATTCTGAGGCCAGAGTGAAAGTCAGGGAAGCAACCTCTACTAATCCCTGGGGCTCCCAAGGTCACCAGTGTGAGGGATCAGTGAACTAATGCATAGTACCGTTTCTCTTTCAGGGATTATGGATATGATACCTCACAGGATGAATGACTAGAAAGAACTGGAGGCACTTCTTTAAGTATCTCATGCTGTTGGACTGTTTTATTAATACTGGATCAGAGCAAGTCACACACCATTGTCAAGAGGGCTTCTTCAACATGGAGACATTGAAGAATTAGAATTTTCATTTTATGGATAACACTGGAAGGGTTCGAGGGAAGGATGACTTGAGAAGGCAATTAAAATTAGGAAGTGTATGGGGGGGGTATTTAAACTAATTGCTCAAGGGAAAATAGCAAGTATTTATAGCTGCACAAAGAAATCAGAAAGAGAATAGGGAAACCAACATTTCCATATTATTTTGGGAGAAAACACATAAAAATACTGTCACATTTACAGATAATAACTTAGGAAAAAAATACATCACCAATGACTTTAGGCTTACATATCAGTGGAAATGTTTTTGATTATAAAGACAGATGAGCTGAAATGCTGAAAACTGAAAAGAAATTAGCATCCAGTTGGCATTTCTGAAAATTACTGGCTTGAAAATAAACAAGAAGAACTAATATTTCCTAGCTATAAAATACATACTAAAATAGATTGGGATTTATATTGAGCTTTCATAGATGTATTTTTCTAGATTAATGAAGGGAATTGCACTGGAGAAGACAGTAAGAGAGAATCTGTGTATAAAAATTCTTTGTTACACAAGCACTAATATGAGAATCGGGTAATTGATGTGGGTGCTTGGTGCTATAATAGCCTGGACAACTTAAGTTATGAAAGAGCATCCCAGGTGTATGTCATTTAGGAAAGAAACACTGAAGCTGTTTCAGCCAGTAGTGCTCAGTTTGCAGTTCTGACAAATATCACTGGTCAAAACAAGTTGGCTTTGAAACAAATGTGATTTTGTTGAGAAATCATACTAAAGGTACAGGGTCAGGCAAAAAGCCCATCTGGCCTAGTGTCCTCTAGCTAATAGTGCCAGTAAGGTCTATTTACTGAAAGTGGGCAGGAAGAAAAGAAATAGCAAGCCTTCTCTTGACATTCTTGATGGGATTATTACCTCCAACAATCTAGGGTCTTGTTGAAACAGAGGTTATATATAATAAATTATAGTGAAGAGGTACTTTTTCCCTGTAAAATCACTTATTTATATTTTTGCCTTTTGTTACACTCTTTGGCAATAAATTTCACAATTTACTTAATGCACAGTACGGAAAAATACTTCCTTCCTTTTGTTCAAAACCTACCGTCTGATAATTTCAGTAATGTAAACTTGTTACTCTTGGAGAAAGTAGGCCATGCTAACTTAATCAACTTCAAATCAGTAGTTCAGAAGTTTACACTTAAAGCAAAAGCACAACATTGACCACTCAAGCACCTTTACCACTGAAATGTAAGTAATGTTTTCTATTTCAAAATCAATCAGATCAGTTGAGAAACTTTGTAATTTAGGAAAGCTGTAATAGCATATGAAAGCTGTTATCTTTATTTTCGATATCATCTCTAGACATTGGTTTTAGCTCTTAACCTGCAAGAAGTTCTTGATAATTACTAACATCTTGGCAGTGAAAAGAAAAGGAAATGCCAATCAATTGACAGTAGAAAAGTATCCATGCTACAAAGACAATTATCCAGTTCACATCAATTACTCCACCTGCTAGCAATCCCTACAGAGAATCTGAATGTCAGAGGGGCTGTGGAAAATGAACTTCCTATTGTCCAGCCTATTGTAGAGCACTTCTTCTTGCACATTACTGACATGCTTATGGAAGAACAAGAGCATGTTCTATCCTTGCTCTCATGATAACCAGTGTCTAATAGATAGATGACTTCTGTATTGTACATATTGTCATCTGACATATATGAGTATCCAAATTCTGCAAACTACATTTTCTAGGGAGAAGAATGAAAGAAAGAAATACAATCTGCGCACCAGAGTTTTTATTCAGAAATAAATTATGGTAACCGTTACCTGTATTTTATATATCATAGACTCTTCTCATTGTTATTTAAGTTAAAGATCCTGACAAAATTATCAGAAAGTCAAAGCCAGAGAAACAGTCTTCCTTTCCCTCCCCCTTTGTCAGTTATTTACACAGGACACAGAATTGCTCATCAAGTCAATTTACATTCTGGGGAACAAATAGATGGATTACAGTATTATGTATAAAACTTATTCCTGCTGTACTGAACCATGAAATTGCAGTTAATTTTGCTGAAATGGACCATTATATTTTTAAGTAGAAGTGAAAGAAAATGAGAAAAAGGAGGCAAACTGTTAGGAACCAAACTTCAAATACAAGATTAAATTATTAGTAGGAACGTAGCACTGCTGGGAACAGCATGAGCTGTTAGATGAAGCCACTGACCTGCTGGCTTTCAGACACAACCATGTATCCACCTTGCCATAGTAAATTAGATGAATTATTGGTAGTGATGGGCCTGTCACGTTGTGCATTCATGTCCCCGAGTGATCTATGCGAAAGCAAATTCCAGCTGATACAAGCTCCATACAGCTCCTCCTGGCTCTGAGATGCCAACAGCATGCATCTGTTCTGTGCAACAAAATAATTGCATCGTGACACGGCTATAGTACAGCTGTGCATAATGATTTTGCTTGATTTTATACTGATAGATGAGACAAATTCAAGTCTGTTTAATGATTGTACAAAAATCTGGAGGCTATGAGATTAGACTAAGTAAAACTGGAACTGTACCATGAGAATTTGCATTTCAATGCCCTTTTTTCCTAATTCAGCAAAAGATGGCATGCACTTCCACCATCTCATTGTTTAACTTGAAAGGAGTATGTAGTTTAATGCTAGGTTTAGTACAAGCCAGGGAAACCAACTCAGACTTGGTCATTCAGTTCTAAGAGGTGTTTCACTTGTTATAATTAGCTATTGCCTTTCACCAAAATGTTGGGAACCAACATTATGCACAATCTTACTCCATCCCGTTTATGAAGTGAAATGTCTTAACATAAAAAGCCCTTGGTAAAGCAGTTTGGAAGCCCAATACTCCTCAATAACTAGAAGCAACCACTTGAACTACCAGCTGACTATCCAATTAATTTGTCCATTGGGCCAGGCAAGGCCAAAATTCTTCAATGTGACACTACAGTGAGATCAAGTGCATTATTGCATTCAGTGCTTGAAAAAATTATCAACAACAGAAAGAATGAAATAAAGAGAAAAGGTAATACTATACAGTACTCAATTTTCAGGTTTATAAATCTAAGAGAGGAGGAGGCAGAGGTCTTTCACTGTATGCAGTCTGTCTCTTGAGGCATTATGTAACATACGCTAAGGACTCTATTCAGCATGCCAAAAACAGGAAAAATCTGCCTCTGCCTTAACTTCCCTTTCTTGTGGTTCCTGACAGCATCAGAAGAAGCTATGACAAACAGGCAGCAAGGTAGCTAAAACAAATCTAGGTGTTGTACTTTCTACGTGATGCTGTCCCCTTAGAGGGCTACTATCAAAGGCTGCTCACCAACATTGTATTCCCTTCAGCTCCTAACAGAATTTCCTGGTTCAGACAAACTTCAACCTAGACGTCTCTACCTTAAATTGTAAGAATAGGTATGCCAAAACTTTAAGTGAATCAAAAAGAAAATGCTTTCTATTCAGAACAAAATTGCTATCCATCAAAAAAATAAATAAATCTATAGGTCAATGGTTTTAGAAAAATTGGAAAATGAAGCATTTAGTAATATATAACAGGTCTTTTTATAGACTACACTCTCTCATATAGTCTCAGATAGAGTCATATTGTGGGTGGTTAAATTGGGCAAACATTTTTCTCAATCTGTTCACTGTTTGGTACAATTTGGTTTGACCAAAAAACTCACTCAGGACTGGAATAGCAGGGTGTATTAATGGTTCGTCTTAAATAGTCTTAAAAATGGTTAGACTTAAAATAGTCTGACAAAAAACATGTTGGGGTTCCATAACTAGGAAAATAAAGAATTGCTCTGGGTCAATACAGAGGTTTCTGTGCAGAACTAGGAAGAAATCATCAGCAGGGGAATAACAAGTGATCAGTTTAATGGACTCTTGCTAGAACTGTGCAATAACATTGGGACTGAGAAGTGCAGAGACCAACGCTAGACGAACAGTGATGCCGTGGGAGATGAAATGCACCGAGGAGATGGGTAGAGATCAACAGAGTGTTTACAGTATTTTTGAAACTTCATGCTTCATCTCACTGCAGATGTCTTGCATAATTTAGAGACCCCTGATATTCACACGAACCATATAGGATATATAGGTAACAGAAGAAATTAATTCTTTTTATGTGGTGTTCAAAAAAAAAAAGTCCTCCAATTTCCAGGCAGATCACTACTTTCAGAATAAATTGTCAGATGATATTCACTGTGAAATAACATGGGAATAAGATGACTGTACCCTAGTGCTAACTAAATCAGTATGGCTCTATGCCACAAAACAAAGAAAAATTGCCCCCTGCTAGCATTATTTTCGGTTATTTTTGTACAGCTTTTACATATATCAGTTATTGCTGAGGTCTAGAAAACAGCAAGGCTATTTATTCATGAGTAAATAATTCTACATAACATTTAAACTATAAAATAAAAGGAGAGGAGACTAGTGAATAATTAATATTGCCAGGAGTTAATTTCGTTCAGATAATCTAAAATGCTGTAAATTTCATTTGAGTTGAAGTTGCACGATGAAGCTTAACTAAAAAAGCCAATGTTTAATATCAGAAAGAATCTACTCAGAATTTTTGGCTTGTTTTTCAAAGACATAAATGCCAGATATTGAATGCAAAGTTACAGGACATGACTATTCAAGTTGACATATAGTCCAAACCAACCAAAGTCACTGTGTACAGCATTTAGTCTGTTGCTGCACCTTTCACCCTGACCCATCATTCTTAAATATTTCTGCAGTTTAGATGCAGTCAGTATAAGATAAAGGATATCATATTGTCTAGTTTCACCAAGAGAAAAACAGAAGTGCTGCAATTTTTGGACACGATGGCAACAAATTTCTGATATGACAAAGTCATTTCAAGCAGACAGAAGATTACATCTGTTTATATTGGTTGGGATGTACGGTCTATTTGCTGCAGCTACGGTGCAGAGAAAGTATATGAAATGCTTTGCGAGGCCTTCCTCTGCAATAACGTCTATGATTTATATGTGCAGCAATTCAGGTGCAGCATAGCAGGAGGCAACTGCATGTTTATGGCAGCTATAGCGTATGGTCACCAGTTGGCTGGCATGCTGTGTTTAGGCGTTGTGAGGTCGTCAAACACAGCTTAATGTTTCCATACCATATGTACTGTAATATCTGATCACCATGGGAGTAGAGTCTAGAGTTTCAGCTCAGTTTATTTGTTGGCTGATAACAAATAAACTAACACTTGAAATGCTATCCTTTTCTAGTCACCCTATTTATTTATCTATTTATTGTAACCAAGGCAGAGAACACCACTATAATCTGCAACTTGTCCACTTTCCATCTCCCAAGCTTGCTTTCTCCTTCTCACAAGACAGGAGCCTTAGCCTTCTTCATCTTCCAGAAAAGTCAAACTTTTTCAGGCAAATAGTTTCACCTCATCTATTTATCAAATCTTTGGAACACTGTGTAGCTCCTAACAGAAGAAACTTCAAAAACAAATTTTCTAAAGGTCATTAAATCATCCTTGATATGAATTCCTAACAGCTTAGGTACCTTTTCTTTGCATTTCACCAGTTCCATAATGCAATGTTAGCTACAAACAAGCTTGCATGGCAATCATGAGAATCCTTGAAATGATATTTTTTTTCCACACTAAATTATGTTTACAGTTAACTGGGGAGAAATAATACTCATATCAAAACTAAGAAAATGAAAAATCAAGGTGTCTCCAGTGTGTGCTCTGCAGTACCTTGAAGAATATGTATCACTCAGTCATAGCACCATAATTTTTCCTTTTAAAATCAAAACAATGCTGAAAAGCACACCTATGTAAGCCCTTTACAACACTGCAGAGATTTGTTTTTTCATTATGATTTATATGACTACGTGCAAGACCATATTCAAATTTCCAAAGGAATATTGATTCCAAAGCAATGTCCAAATTCCAAAGGATATCATCTTACTCTTTCCTCTCAGTTCTAGCTCCAGATACGCACTTGTGCAGAAAGCTGTACACATCTAACCCTAGTAGAGAACCTAATAACTTTTTGAGAGATTTTTTTTTTTTCAGTATAGCTGCCTCAATCTCATGGTTGAAGTTCTGGTGGAAAGTGGGCTGGGCAAGAGAGGAGGAGAAGGGGAGGTGTGAAGCTGCCCACCTCAATGACTGCCAGCCATTAGATGGATTTAGCTGTATTTCAAAATCACACCCTTTTACACAACTCTGGCAATGATGAGAAACTTTAAAGTACATGTAAATAGTACTGCATTTGCATCCACTCTGAGAACATTTTACACATTGCCAGGACTATGTGGAAAACTGTAGTGCAAATAAAAAGTAGATCAAATATATGCACTGTTGAATTCAGTTACCGGTAGCTCCCTTTTGATCGTCTGTCTCTGTGGAAAATGTACTGGATAAGGCAATTTTATTCTGTTTACTGGGAAGTCCTAGAAGGCATTGAATTTCAACCTTTTTGATCAGTGGAGCCCTAACGATCGTACAGTTAAGTTGCAGACTTCTGAACAGAGAAAGTAGGCATAATGATGGTAGTCTTATTTTTCTGAGCTCTCAGATCCCTTAGAAGCACATCATGGAATTGGTGGATATACCTTGAAAATTTGGATGAAAGCCTGAGAATCCTTTATTACAAATAAGTTAATATAGCTAATAAAAGTTGCATCAGCTTTCTTAAATATTCTATAGCAGTTACAATATAGATGTGCAAGTCCTAACACATATATATACAGAAAAAAGCTCACTTAACCAGATTGAATATGATTGCAAAGACATCCTTACTCGCAGTAACATAAATAATGAAATAAGCTTAGCTAATGCTGCATGACTGTCCCTTTAGGAGCTATGAAAAAATATGGCCAGTTCACCCAGCAATCCCAATGAGTAAAAGTTTTAACAGACATAATTCTTTTAGTTATACAACCCCAGATATGTATGGTCAAAACCTGAAGGAAAACACAAAGTGTAAAAATTTTATTTAACATGATTTTTCTCTTTTCTTTTTTCTTTTATATTGGAAATTCCAGTTTAAATTACCCTTGGAGCAATAAAGAGGAGATTTTTTTCCTTTTATAGGCTAGCTCTACTTGCCTTTTATCAATTTAAAATGACGTAACTTCCACTAATGCAGGTATTACTATCTTCAGTGGCATACAAATCTTCTTGCTTTTCATAAAAATAGGCATTGTGTGGGGAAAGCTCAAAATACAGTCTTTGCTTTGTTACACCTAAAAGGGCCTGTCTCTTTTCAACATTTTCAACCTACTATCAAAGATGCCCACCAAAGTTTTTTTTTTTTTTTTTTTTTTTTTACCTAAAAATACATTTACATCATTCTGCCTTTAACCAAATGCCAAGACTAAAGGTAAATTTTCTCCACCATAAACAGAACAATATAGTACTCTCCAACTGTTGTGGGTGTCTCATCAGCGTTTCTCCTGTGGCTATGGTTTACACCAAGGGCCTTCCATTATTGCCTTCCTACCCTAACAGAACGGTTTTATGTTTGAGTCACTGTACTTGATACAGGCCTATATTATAATTTCTGTCGCTGATTTCCTGTGCAGTCTTGGACAAAATCTCTTTATGTTTTTGATGGTAAAATGAGGCTAATGCATCTCAAACTTATAAGGATATTCTGATGGTCAGTTGATTAGTCTTTGTGAGAGACTCTGATATTAGAGAACAGATGCTTCAAAAAAGCCAGTAAATATACAGTGATCTTTGATTTCTGGTCTTCCACAGATTTTTTTTAAAAAAAGCTTTCCACTTAATAAATCGCAGCTGGATGACTGTTCTTTTTTACTCAGCATCTCTCACATTAGTTTTCTAAGGTAAAGCCAATTTTCTTGCCTTCTTTTGGAGCTCTTTACCCTTTGCAGATTTAGTACAACACATCCTTTCCAAACATTTATTTTTCAATTTTTATCCTCACATTCCCAAGTACCTTATAAATGCATGTATACAGAAACCTTCAAATAACAAAGAAATAAGACTGCTGCAGGGATACCACATGGCAGATAGATAAAAATGCTATTAAATAGTTAGCTATGTTGTCCCTTCATTGAATCATATCGGAACACCCACAATGGGAGGTATAAAAGAAATACCATATATTCTATAGAAACTGCTGAGAGGAGCTTTTAATTGTATATAATGTAAATCTTCAGGACGCTAAAATTAACCTCCTTATCTTTTAAGTATAATTTGGGATAATTAACCACTCCAGCTAATAAGGACATTGGATTTTGTGTCTCATCCATATCTGATTGCAAAGTCAGCATAAAAGCATGGGTATTGGTGTAACACAGACTCAGAGGAGTGTTCTGCAGACTGAATTGTTGTGGCCCCCATTCCAGCAAAGTTTTGCTGGAAGTCTCCTGGCAGAAAACTAAAATGCGTGAGCCTCATAGCCCAAGTGAAATATGGAGGTAAGAATCCAAAGCGGGTGCCCACATAACCCATGTACATTTTAGGAATGCTCTACACCTTTCTGCTGAACTGGATTCTTCAGTGAAGAATTCTGAGGGATTGGTACTTTCTACAGGAAAGACCTTATGATTCAGGACACTGATCATTAATGCAGAAAAAAATTAAATGCTTTCATACAGCACAGTGTAAAACAGCCAACAAAAGAACACATATACACCAAATAATGACAATATCTTTTCATTTTCATTCTGTTCTTTTTCTTTTTCTTTTTTTTTTTTCATTTATCTGCATTATATTTTAATTTTGCATTATCATTTATAAGTATATAAATTTATCTCAGGAAATTATAATCTTAAGAATTTGTCTTTAGTTTTTCAACTGTTCCCTACTCTCCTGTTGTGCTCCGTGTGTTATGGAGCGCATGTCAGACATAATGCAGCAATAATATTCCTTTTAAAGTAATAAGTATATGTGGGGGAAGGGATGCTGATCCTGGTTTGCTGGGTGTTCACTCATCTGTATAATTTTCACATAAATGAGCAAAACAAGCCTGCTTCTTATATTCATGTCTCCCCTGCTAAAAAAAAAAAAAGGGGGAGCATGTTTCAGACACCAGGGGTATGAACACAGAAGGCAGCAGGTAAGAACAGGAGGGCTATGCTGAACTGAGAATCTGTCTGGCTTTGTCAATTATCATAAAGAGTTATAAACTCTGTTAGTATTCAACTCCAGCCATTGGCAGTTGGCATTGCAGTTAATGGACTGAATGATGCCTCAGAGGCATTTTTCTACCCGATTAACTCCAGGAAATTTAGCACCTGTGTAAAAAGACACCACCCCAAATAATTAAAAAAAACTCAGCACAACATTTTTTTTTCCGAGGCAACATCCTTCCCACATCAAAACCAGCTTTTCCCAACACTCAAGCGAGCAGCTGTGACTCAAGCCAATTTCTGGACATCACTGCTAAGTATCAGAGTCAAATATTATGGGTAACAGAGCTGCATTTAGAAGGAAAGTTGATGGATACCTAACAGATTAATTTTTATCATCATTCTATTCCCCCACCTTCACAGTAACTAACAAATAACAAGCAGCTGGTGTTAGCAGTGAAATACTCCAAATGAGGATGTGCCCTCGGGCAGATTTTTGGACCCCAATAACTAAAATGAATGTAGAGATTTTGTCTGCCATCTTTTCCTTCTAGTATAAGTGCTGTAAGTGTGTAGACTTAACCATGCTTTGCCAAGTCTCTATCACATTCCCAAATACAACGAAGGGGTCCATGATGGTTTCTTATCTGGCACACACTGACAGGAATCAAAATTCTGTCAAAACAAATGCACAAACTGCAATTAAAACTACATTAGAGATAAAACTGCACAGTTTGAACATTATAAAGCTTCCTGTAGGTCCTCTGAGAGATCTGTAAAGAGTACACAGCTCAGACTACTTCAGAATATTTTTTACTGGGACATTGTGATATCTTCGGATGGAGTTTATTTTATCTCATGTTGTAAAACTGCACTGATCCCAGCAAGACACCCTTTCTGAATTTTGCCATGTACTCACATTAAATACTCTCTTAGATCATCAGTAATCCCCTTTAAATCAATCAGGTGCTACCTAACAGGAGTAAAAAATATCACTATTTGACTCAGCAACTTAGATAGAGGCTTAGGCTACTTGGCTAAATCAGTTCTGACATATGACTACCAGTCAGCAGAAATGGAGCCCCCCAAACGTGTTTTGGAAGATATTTTGTAAAATGCAGTGTAATTTGCAGAATTATGTATATCAATAGTGAATAAATGCATAATATATCTACAAAATTGTGTGGGTATTCCAGGGTAAAACTCTTTAGTTCATTAAAGTTGCACTGGATGCCTGGCTCTGCACAAAATAGACTATTTTAAAACTAGTTAATTAGTACATGAATCATCAATGTTTTACATCTGTCAAGCATATGAAATATTTCACCTAGCTAGTTAAAATATTTAATTTGGAAGCTGCTTTATGAATAAATATACCATCCATACTTCTCAAGGTATGTTTTTAATGACTCTGCTGAAAGAGCACTGAGGAGGCAATCCCCTTTAAGGTTACGTGAACATACCTATGCTCTTCCCTTAACATTAGGACATAGGGAAGAGCACTGGTATGACCTATACTGAAACTGGCAAACAAAAAAATAAAAAAAAAAACAAAATCTCTGATATTATCAAGCAACAACTCATTCCTTACAGTAAAGAATACACACCACGGCTGGATCTGAATTCAGCTGTTAGATAAATGAGGTCTTCAGCAACTGAACTGCAGAGCAGCAGGAGAAGAGAGGAATAAGAAAGAAAATTTGAACCTAAAATCTTGCATCTGTCCTCAGAGAAGTGCTTTGTAAACAAATTGTAATCAGTTATAACTCCACGCTGTATGATTCTGAGGACATTATTCAGCCAAGGCAACTAATTCTTTGTGCACCCAGGAGGGGAGGTATATGACCCCAGATTTTTATGACATCTTAGTAGGAAACGGAGGGCAGTCTCATCTCTTATTCCTACCTGCCCATGATGATTATTTCAGCAGGCTCTGTGAAGACCTGCTATAACTGGTTTGCCTCCTTCCTGAATCCATATAATCCCCTATAAAAGGTGTCCCTGTGTTTCAAAGAGGCTTTGAAGTGATATACATATTTTTGTTTTAAAAACATTATTAAATGATGGCAATATTCCACCACATTCTTGCCAAATTTCTTCTCTTATTAGCATCCGCAGTATCCACTACGACCCAACTCTTCCCTCTGCTCAGCAAGCTGCTCTCTCAGTGGATGATGAAACTTGGCATGGATAAACAGAAAATCTTATTAGCGATGCCCACACGTGCTGCGCAAGGGCTTGTACGTGATCTATGGCACTGAAGGAAGACACGCAATCTGATTACAAAAGTGGATTTTGTAAAGAGTTCATCTCTATGGTTGCTAAGTCAGCACAGGCAAAGCTTGCACATCTTTTTTAAAATGGTTTGAGATAAAATCTATTTCATTCTATTCTGATTTCCATGCACAGCCCACAGAAATTTAGGAAAGCAGGGCTTTCCGACTCAGAGCTATGCCTTCCTACTTTTCATGCTTTGTAACATTAATATTTAGCATTTAGAAAACACTTTACTCTTTCAACTCACTGTCTAATTAAATATCACTGTAAGATACGAACTCCTCTAAAAAGGCAATAGATACTCAGGCGCAGTACTGCACAATGTTATCTGATATTTTGTACTTCTGTTCTAAAAATAGGGAACTGCTGTGCTTTCTCACAATATGATAGCAGCAGGGGAACACTGACTTTTTAATGGTCTTAATGGTAATAACATTAGGCGGTACTCTTCCTGAAGTCAGGGATCCGATTCTTATTGGTTGTAGCACTATTTTAAGACAACATAAAGAGGTTTTTTTTATTATTATTATTATTTTTATTTTTTCTTAAAGAGTTTGAACACCAGCAGGTTGTTTCATTCCCAGTTTTGCATCCTGTGCTCCAGCTGGAAGCAAACCCAGAAGAAGATCCTCTTGTAGGAAACACAAAAACTGATCAGGAAACCTGAACACACTTCAAACGTGGTTGTAGACCATGTCTACAGCAACCTATTCTAATGTGTCCTGGCATTCTTTCGTGGTATGGCCCAGAGTATGTATGAAGTACTAGCAGCAACAAAATATAAAAAAATACAACTCTGGCAAAATGAATATTGGCCTTAATATTATATGGCCATATAGCTTTGTTAAAAATGTAAAGTGCTGCGCAATAGCCAAGCACCTCACAGCTTGATTCACAAGCAAATGTCAGTAAACGAGCACCTTAACACCGAACTGATTCTGACTGGCACTGGGATGCCCCCATGACACACAGACATCTCCTCCCCTGACTCAGAAAAGATGGCATGGCCTGACTTAAAAACAGTGCCAAACATTTCAGAGAGCAAGCTTCCTCCCAACTTTGTTCTTAATGGTAACAGCTCCAGATGAAAGGATATCAGATGTTTGTGCTTCCGTGACATCCTTATGGTGAGACAGTGGCCTCGATACCTCTCCACTCATTCACTCTTCTTTTCACCTTGTCCTATTCAAGCCACATTTTTACTAATGCCTATCTCCCCTGTTATACAGTTCTAGAAATACCTCCTCCACAGCCCAGCCACATCCCAGAGCTCCCCAGACCACAGAGTTTTGGACCTTGGCAGACTCATTGCATAGTTGCACTACATCAGAGGAAACGTGTTCACCCATTCTTGTGTCATCAGAGTGAGAAAGCACACTGCTTACTCCCACACACTTGGCAAACCCCAGATACTAAGGCAAAAGCTGAGCAGTTCAATGTAGATAGGGAGGTGTGAGCCTCTTCTAGGAGGGGACTTCAGGCTTGTTTGCAATACCTGCTCCAGCATTTTCCACAACGGACTTGTGAGGAGGCACAGATCACCAGGGTCAACCCTAGGACCCTATCGTCTTTCACAGGCTTAAGTTTACCAAATAACTTGGGCCATCCCTGGCCACTATAACTTTTCTCCAGTCTCATCCCCAGTTATCATCTCCTAACACGTGATATTAGCTGAGACACCTGGATAAGATCCAGGAAGAAGACCAGAAGCAGAAGGTGGAGAAATAGAAGCTCTTTGGACACCTTTCTTCATTTGAGCTTGTGTCCACAGAAGCATCCCTATACCAGCAGGAGCCAGCATGATCTCTGGTGGTAGCTTTCCACACCCAGATCTGCTGGAACAGCCAAAAGCTAATCCAGTTGCCTCATCACTTGCATCATAGCAGATCCTCACATTACTGAGGATTTTTGCGTAGGAATACAGTTTTTGATAGGAAACTCCCTTTGCAATTAGTAGTACAAGAATCATGACACTAACTGTGGGGTTAACTGAATGTTATCTTACAACATATTATACATTTTCATTCTGATTCCCACTGACATATAAAATAATATCACCATAGGAACATGCTCAACCTTGCTCAAGACCAACATGTCTGGTCTGGTGCATCAAGAGAGATGAAATCCAAATCTACATGAAATAAATCATTCACTACTTTTCAATATACGAACAGGTGTCTGAGTTTACTGTCAAATTTACATCATCCAGAGAATATAAGAATAATTCTGCTAAACTGGACTAAAGGTCCTAGTTCAGTATCTTCTGTTCAGTAATAGAAGAACCTAAGTACTACCTTGGCAAAACCTGGAAGAACTGAGATAAGTTCTGGGCGATCTTTTATTGAAGCAGACTTCTAGCTTCAAGTCATGTAATAGTTTCAAGAACCTGACATAAAGGATGCAGGTAGACCACATTCAGCAGCCACATATATATTTATCCTCTGAAATTGATCAGTCTGATTTTGAACCCCTTTCTGTTCTTGGCCTCCTCAAAATTCTGTGGCACTGAGTTCCATGATTATATGCAGTGGGGAAACGTGTTGCTTTCAGTTTGTATTAAAGCTAATTTATTACAGCTTATAAATTCACTGGGTGCCCTTTAGTTTTTGTGTTGTGAGAAATAACAAGCAGTCATTTCCTATTCACTTTCTGTGCTCCGCATGTCTTTTATAGATCTGCATAATATCTCCTGTTTTTTTCCAAGCTAATGAAACCATTTAGTACTTCCCCCGTATGAGCTACTCTTTACCTTAAATCACACTTGCTGTCCTTCTACGTAATCTTTCTAGTTCTTTGTGACAGTCAAGGTGAAAATGCACCAGGAATTTATACAGTAATACAATAGTGTTTTCCAATTTATTCTATTTTCAGTAACTCTTGACATTCTCTTTGTCTTTTTCACCTCTGTGCAGCAATGAACAGATATTTTCATAGATCCATACAAGACAAACATAAGGTGTCTTTTGCAAGCACTAATAACTGATTTAAAACCCATCACAAAACTCCAAAGAACACTGAGAAGGTGAAGATACTTAAGGTCTGAAAGAAAGGACTATGACAATGGTAGTAGGTTAATTCACAATAGCAATGTATGGCTTTCCCAGTAAACTGGATTAATTTCAAGTCACCCTTCTATCTAGCCTTAGTTGCTATGAGTAACGTGGAGATTTCCTGTGTTTCACCATGCTACAGTGGTAAGGGGATAGGTAAGCAATGGATCAGAATCAGGTGGAGCAGGCAAACGTGGATCTGGCTAAGTCATTTTGATTACGTCTCTATGAATGCAGGGTCTGGGCTTAGAGAGGGAAACCACAGTCTTGTTAGCTTTTAAAGGAAAGGACTTACAGATCTGGGTGTAAACAACGTGTTTTACTGGTAAGTATACTGTTTTGTACTGTAACATGAGCCATCAGAGGCTGACATTCGAGACTACTTGTGATTAGACTGAAAACAATGAACAAAGGAAGAGGTGAAGGATTAGAGAAGAAACAGAAATCATGGTGGAAGAGTTTTCAGGAGAGGAGATTATTATGGCAGGACATGACATTGAGGACCTGTTGGACGAATTGGTAATATGACATTGCATTTTTTAACTATATGCACAGGTAGGGTGCCTAATTAGCTCTTCTAACTTCTATAACCAGGTTTAAACTTTTCTTGATGTTTAATACATGAACAGAAGTCTAGAGCATATTTTACTGGAAAAGTGATGTACAAACAATGCAGAGCATGAGTGAGCAAAATCATAATGCTGCCTAAACTGCCAACAGCAAGCTATGAAATACATATTTTTAACTATGTTGGAGATGCTTGTTGATTTAGCGTATAATCCCCCACTTCACTCCACACAATGCAGGTCTCAGAAGACAGATTTGGAGAAGAAAAAAAAAAAAAGCTTCCCCAGAACAATCCTTTCAGCTTAAACATTAAGCTTTAAAACAATACATTTCATCCACTCAGTGCTGGACCTCCAATATCACCCCTGTGGATGCTGTATTTTGAAGCAGATCAGCCCTTTTTCTTACTCTTTTGAAAATTCATTTGCTCTCTTGCTGGAACCTTCAGAAGAAAATGTTTTGGGAACTGCTCCATTGATCAGAGCTAGCCCTCAACTTTTTTTTTGTGAACCTAGTATCCTCATTTACCCTTATGATTTTGTGTAAGTTCTAATATATCTCCCTAGTAACTCTGAAGATATCCTCCAGGTTGAACTAGAATATTGGACTAGAAGGTTATTGTGCCACATATGGTGAAATCATGGAACCATAGGATATTCTGAGTTGGAAGGGACACACAATGATCACTGAGCCCAACTCCTCATTACTCACAGTACCACCCCAAAGACGAACCTCATATCTGAAAGCACTGTACAAATGATTCTTGAACTCCGGCAGGCTTGCTACCCTGGCCCCTTCCTTGGCCAGCCTGTTCCAGTGCCCAAACACCTCTTCCTAATGTCCAGCCTGAATCTCCCCTGTCCCTTGCTGTTTCCTAAAGGCCCCATCACTGGTCACCAGAGAAAAAAGATTAGTGAGAAATATCAAGGGATAGATGAGACATCATTATAATTAACTACAGGGTAATAGTATTTTTTTTTTTTTTTTTATTAGTGATCAAGGACTTCTCAAAACAGACGTGTGCCTTAAAATGATGGAGAGACAACTCAGTAGTCAAAGAAAAGGAAGAAAGGTAAGGGGAACACAGTTATGTGCAGAATCATGAGCTTCTACCTAGTTTGTCTCTTCAAACCTGAAAAGGATGAGACAAGCCATAGTGTACAAACAGGAAAGCTTCAGGAAGGAGATCAGAAATAACACAAGGAAAGTTTTGGAACAAGAGAGAAACGCAAACACTGACCGGCCAGTTCTGAAAAGTGACTTTCAGTAGACACAAGTTTAAGCAAAATAAACTACAGTATTAAGCTCTAACGGTTCAACTGCTGCCAAATGCATCAGTCTAAATAAAGGCAATGCTACTTAATGGACTGCAGTGTACTCCACAGCACTTGACAACCATTCCGCTCCTTGACAAGATCTTGGAAAGGAGAACTGAAGTTGCAGCAAGATGTCCCGAACGTGGGAGATAACATTGCTATTGATCTTCATTGTTTACTTTTGCAGCTGGCTTTGCAGCTTTATCTCCGCATCCTTAAAAAGCTCTGAGAATGCTTTTGCTGGCCCCTAAGAAATCTCCAGTTCAAAGGGAAAAGCGAGAAGTTTTGGATTTAAAATCTAGAGTGCCGAGCAACTACAAACATGCAGCAGAGGAAAAATGTAGACATTGGGTAACATAGCAATTAAAATTTTTGCCATTCATTGTTTTATTACTACATCAGTTCTTTTGATTGGCTACATACAACAGTTTTGCGCTAAGACAGACCTTAAATACAATGCTATTTGGATCCCAAACATTAGTTTACCTTCTTTAGTCTTTCATAAAAGCTGCACTCTCCTTCAGCTTTTCTTCTTCCAGCTAATCCTGACATAACATAGCATGGTTATTAGAATAACACTTATATCAGCTAAAGTCTGATTATTATTTAGAAACAAAACAAAAGAGCAAGCCTCTCTCTCAATTTGGAGTTGAACCTAAACAAATAGAGACTTGAGAATGGCCTCTCAGTTTTTCCAGTCATTTTTCATTTCAAAACTCTGTATTTTCTTTACCATGTGAAACAAAACAGAAATGTTGAAAGGATTCCCTCCCACCCTGGTAATTCTGGTCTAGTTTCTCAAATTTGAGAGGAAGAGGGAAAACAATCATCAGCCAAACTTCTGGATGCTTAAGTGAATTAAACTACCAAGACTTTAATGTTGGGCCAGCTCTGAGCAGCCTAAAAACAATTGGACTTCTGTGGTACTCTTTCTTTCTTGTGAGAAAAAGGAACATAGATGTGGGTTATTCTTTTTTTTTTGTGTGCGTGTGCAAGTGTGTGTCTAGTTTTCTTATTGTTTTCATAATTGTCTTGAAGAAATATAAATTTAGACATGGGAAATATGAATTTCAGGGCATTTCCTGAAGATCTATGTTCAAACTTTCATCCTGTTCATCATCAAGTAACTGCTTTCAACTTCTACATGGCTGTTTCTGTTAACCCACCCACATTGCAATCCTATAAGATCATACACATTTATGTCACTCACAGTTACTGCTACCAGTCATATGTCAATCACAGTTCCTCCCTGTCTACCCTGGGTGGCTGTCAATCTGTTATCAGGGCAGAATCACTTTAACCTGTTCTAAGAATTTATGCCTTTTATCATGACTGTAGCACAGAAATATCCTTTGCTAATAACGGGTGTTAACAGTAGATGCAGTTAAACTTGTCCTGACATGCTTCAATATTATTCAGCATTGTTTCAACTGTATTTCTTCCCATGATCCTCCTTCTCCTCCTTCAAGAAAATTACTTTTATTCTAGTACAGAAAAAAGGTCTTAGCTCCCTGTTCAACTGCTTTTAGCAGTGCAGTGATAAACTACTTAAGCAACCGGCATCCTGCTGTAATTTTTAAGACTTTTCTGCAAAGGAAGATAAGCATCTCAAATACTACATGGTTGGATTCTAGCTCTGTGTGTCATCAACCAGTACACAAGCAGAGAAGCCATTTATCAGTTCCTGGTTTCCCCTAGAAAATCAAACCAACTTCAAGGGGAAGTTGGCTACAATTTCACTTTATGAAAACCAACATACAGTGACTGATGGTGCTGGGGCAATAACAACTCATTTCATGCAAAGACCTGGCTACCATTTCAACAGAGTCAAAAGATACAAGGAGTTTCCATGCCTGCAAAGGCACATTTAGTATGAATTTCCCAGTACAGACTGTACCCAAACAGGCTGTATTCTCCCCTCCTTAGGCCCTTGGGATGTTCTGTGTGGTTTCAGTGCCTCCCCTCCAGTCAAGATATACCCAACCCTTTTTTCACAAGACTGCCACGTAGTTCATTTAATTTTATCCTTAAGTACTTTAATACAAAATATATGATAAAATAAAAGCATTAGAAACACTATCGACAGAACTAAAAATGTTAACTGGACAAAAGACAGCCCTTTTTAGAACATGTTTTCAGTAACAGCTATGGAAATGCAGCGCAATGATTTTTTTATTTTAAGAGCAATGTTTGGTCTAAGTATGAAAGATGTTCTTTAGTAGACTAGGTCTACCAAATAGGTCCATTATTTTAACAGTGATCAGAGAAACCTGTGAGAGCTCATTACAGGGTTCTATTCTCTTGTAACAACACAGAGCAGCAGCACCTCTAGCTGCTGTGGAATTAGTGGTATTACTGCTTGCAGCAGGGGAAATATTTTAATCTCCCTTAAACCCATTTACAGAGGAAGGAAACAAGCATTCAATTATTTTTGTTGTTAAATACCTGCTTCTAATCACCTCAATTTCTCATGGTTATACGAACAATTACCTGTAATCTTAAGCATTTTTTAAAAAATATTGGTACTTGGGCAAACAGATTCATTATGCACCAGTACCAATCAAATAGTTTGCATTTGTAACCACCTGGCTCTTCTTCCTCCTCCAACTTAAATTGAATGGAAAAAATAGTCATAATGATCAGAGCAGTTCATATATGAATATTCAGCCCTCCGTCTATCATTTCTTTTTCTTTTCTATCAGGACTTGACAGTGTTCAGTGAAGATGAGCTGATCCCTTCCACCACTACTTTACCATCATCCTGTTTTGTCAGAACAGCACATGATGAATGGCACCCGTGCCTAAGAACACTGTCAGCAGTGCCTGGAGTTGAAGTATGATGTTTAAAACGCTCACAGCTTGATCAGAGCTTATATCCTGGTTAACACAGGACCTTCATCTTCCTGAAGTTTATCAAAATAAATCCATTTTGGAAGTTATTGCATAATGAAGTATTAGTACAGAAAGCAAAACAGGCCCTACCTCATATATTATGACGTACATTTAAAAGTGAAGTCCAGTCCACCAGGAAGAAATAGTGTAAGCAGGGATTTCAGAAGTGGTTTGGTTTGATTCAGGCAACTATGCACAAATACAGATGCAATATGCATCTGTAGATGTTAAATCTTTTCTCTTGAACCCCCTTTTTCTTCTACCTTATGGTGCTAAAGTCCCACAATAGCCCTCTTGCATACAGATTATTATTCTCTTTTCATCCTCGTTCATAGGCATCCTTTATCTTAGCATATAATTACTTATAAAAATACAGAAAATACAGTGGATTACTAAACTCAGCCTCTAGAGACACTCAGTACTACAGGGAGAGAAGCACATTTTCATAAAATACTGAGAGTGAATTGGGAAGGGTATGTAGCAGGGGAACATTTTGGGAAGCAGACGAGAGTAGGAAGGAAGGAAGATGGGGCAGAAAAACAGAAACGAGGATCAGATCTAAGCAACATGAGAGGGGAATTCGGGCCAGGAAGCCTAAATAGAAAAATCTTAGTATTTTTCAGATGCATTTTGCATAATACTAGTGTAATGAAAGCAGTCCTTGAAACTGAACTTTCTATATGTTAATTTCTAACAGCTGACATGAGCTTAAAATATCTTTTTATGTAGGAGCAGTTCAGCTTCCCCCCAATATGTTCTGTGCTTTCCTTCCTTCTATTTCATTGGGACTAAAATCAGCTTCGTTGAGGACAGTCCACCTCTTCCTCCTGCTGCCTTGTCTCCTACACCTCCCAGTGAGAGTCTTCTATAACGTCACCACTGATGTCACTAGTAGAGGGTTAAGATTGTAAATAAAAGGCACAAGGTGACAGAAGAATTAGTGGTAGGGACAACTGAACTACCAAGAAACCAGGAGGCTGTTTTCATGACACTGCTCATCTCCTTAGAGATGAAAAATGAAGAGGAGTCAGATGAAGGAAATCTCAGTGATTAAAAAGTGAATTGGTTTTCTTTTTTTTTCTTTTTTTTTTTCTTTTTCCTCATGCATTCAGTGAGATTCAGCAACTCCTTACATTCATAATAAAGACATGAAATAGAAGACAGTCTAGCTGTAAAATTGTATTTAGGTATGCACACAAGAAATACACGCGGCAGAAAAATCCTGTTGAATTTTATCCCTGCCCTTTGACTGTGAAAACATAGGAGAATGTGTTACTATTAATTGTGCATATAAAAAAAGCCATAAATTTCTTTCTAAATGCCTCTAAAAGAACTGGGTGTGGTGGCAGTAATGCAATGGCAAGAGGCTTGATTTTCACTCCTGTTAATGCAATAGGTCACCACAAAAGTGGCTGCAGTAAAAGTCAATTAGAGAGCCAAAAGAATGAAAAGGCTTAACCTACTTAAGACTGCAGTTCCTTTGCATTTATCCTGAAAAGAGAAATAATCATTATATCATTTTCAAAAGCCTCAGATAAGTTTGAGACTTGCATGGCTGTGATTACAGGGTCTGTCCCACAAACCTTGGGGTAATGCAAGTCTTCTAACATGCCCTTAGCAAAAACCTATCTTAAAATGCATTGAATTTAATGCAGTAAATTGCTACTCTGATTTCTACATTGTTGCCTCGGTTATTGTCAAATTGGCTGTATCACATGCACGTTCTTGCTCTCACAACACATGTAAAAAGTATCAAATAAAATCTAGCCAGAGGAAGGAATTCAACATAAACAATCTAACAAAATATTAATTAAAAAAAGCGGTAACAGAGGATCTGCATTAATTATACTTCTCCTCATACCTCCCATATCCCAAATTCTCTACGTTGTCGTCACTGGGTATTAAGTGAACAACATTATCATCTCGTATATTACCAGTCATATTATCAGCATCTGGAGAGCAAATGGCTCTGTATCTAACTGCTAAGTAACATCCACTTGACAATAATCTGGAATCATTTGAGATGTTACTGTCTCTTAAATGCTTACTACTGCCCTTTAGGTAGAGATGAGGACCTGTATATTTGAACCTTGTAAATTAAAATATACTGATGCTCTTCATGTGCCTTAATGTGAAGCCAGCTCATTAACTGAAGTATATGATGAAAGTGTTCTGAGGCAACTTAGTTGACATATAAATGTCCATACTTGCAATGTAAATATAGAAGTGGTATTGGTATGCAAACTTGTAATGTAAATGTAGAAGTGGAATGTAAAATGGTATTTTTGAGTTCCTGTCACCGAATGTTTCCTTCCTAATGTAAAAACTTGCATTTTAAAATATTGTTATAAAACTAGGTTATTGTTCTTCACTTTCTATCCTGAGCTTCTGTAAATCTTTTTACATATATTGTTTGTGTTTACCATTACATTAGGAGAGCAAGAACTGTAGGAAAAGGGCTGGTGATGAAGAAACGTATTTTTTAAAACAATTACTTGTATTGCGGTAGCACTTAAAGCCTCCTATGAGGTCTTCATTTAGCTATGAGCTGTGACTTAAAAGCAGTCCTTTGAAGAGCTTTATTTTGTTTTGTGAGAAGACAACAGGTAAATCATACGTGGGGGAAGGGAGCAAGTGATACAACTCTGATTAGCTTAATAAGCAGCAAAATTGTCTGTAGCTGCCTGAGCTGCACTTGCCTAAATTGCAGCTTACCAGCAAGTACTTCATTTCAGTTTTAGTAGCAAGAACACTACCAATGAGGCTCTTCTTTTTCAGTCAGGTTTTTTTCTGCTGACAAAATGGCAGAACACAAGCAGTGCTCTCAGTTAAAGTCGTCCTAGCTTTGCAAAAGCAGCGCTCCCCACCCTAGACTTATTTGTGCAGTCTAGCAAACACCATGTGTTTCCTACTTACAAACTCAATTTCAGAGCTGCTCAGTACCTCACCTATATCCCCTAAGAACAGAGAAAAGGTACACTTCAATTTTTAATAAGCAGCAGCAACCTGAAATTGGTGCAAGCTGCTTAGCTCTAGATAAAGCAACGGCAGTTAAACCACAGTTAAAACCCCAAAGAGAGAATGACTGAGAATTAGGAGTGCATCCAAAAAAACTGCAGCATTTAATTGACTCTGGTGATGAACTGTAAGTGAGGTATGACTACGATCACATGAAACTTAAGAAATTTTCATCTTGTCTCCTCGCTCTTCCCTTTCTTTGAAAACACAGCTAATTTCATTGTTCATATTCTCCATGCTAAAGACTTGGCTACCTGCAGTGCCTTGCAGTAAAATTTGAGGGCAGCCTCTTGAACTGAACTGAAGATGGTTTTTAACAGAGGCCATCATATTTCCTCATGGTAACTTTTGAAACAGCTGAAGCAACTCACTCCTGCCTTTCTCCAGCACCAGCTGCAGCCAAGAAGTGCTCCAGCATGCATTTTCCCCTGCCTTAACACCAGAAGAACCACAGCAGAGCACTTGAACATCATTGCCTTTTAAACTGCCCAGCTACTAGAAAAGGGTTGTGGGCACTGGAGTCAGCCCACAGGCATGGTACAAGGATGGTATTTTTTGATTGGTTATGGCTAAAAAGGAGATTTCTCTGCTTCTATATGTTTAGTTTCAGCCTCTTCGGTGACTGCTCTGTAAAAATAGCCCCAAGTTTGCCAGTAGGCGTCTCTGAAGGGATGAATGGCCTTAAAGCATGGGCCTTGGAACAGAGAGGTACAGAGCTGCGGCGGGAAGTCATTCTCTCAGCTGCTTTTACAGATCTGTTTTTCTTCATGCACTGGTACACCAAATAAGCAACTCTGTGTTTGAGCATTTTATTTCTAGTCATTGGAAGTGGGAGCAAATCAGACCTGCAGCCTTTCCTGCAATACTCAGACTAGCATGGATAAATTACAGTAGTCAGACCACTCATCTGGTCTTCCAACCTGTCTCCAGCAGCAGACAGGTTTGATGCATAAGTGCCCTCCTGTTCAAGGTAGGCAGTGACATGCCTGAGAGACTGCATGCCAACATGCATAAATCAAACAAATACATAGGTCAGTAGCTGTACATGGTAAACACAGGGCTTGGAGGTTCATGGCATTGCTACATGCTCCCTTAGGAGTTCACTAAGCTGAAACAGTTATTTTAGTAGCATTGTAAATCCTACAAAACACTGTCCTGAACAAGGTGATTTTTTTTCATCTCTGTTACACATATAGAGCAACCTGACTTCTCTTTGGTTCAAGCCATTCTGCTACTTTCTCCTCTATAGATTTGTCCACAGCACCTAGTAGTCTAAATGCACCTGTTGTACAACCATGTTCTTTGACCTGGTTATGCTCTTTTTTACTTTTAAAATAAATAAAATAAAAGAAGTCTCTAGGAATTTGTAAAATCTTGACTTTATCAGGACAATCTGTGTTTTTTCTTAATTCTTTCTCCTCACTCATCAGACATTAAGGATCATGAAATCTCTTAAGATGCCATCAAGTTCCTTGTCCCTTGTCTAAGATGTACCAAAGTTTCTCATAGCTTTAACAGCAAGAAAAAAGTCTGAGATACTTAGGATGTTGCTAGCATACTGTACTGCAGTAGCACAGCAATAACAAGAGTTGCATAAAGCTTTTAGCTTTCCTATATTTTCTCACAGGCATCCAGCCCATTGCTAAGTTATATCAGAACAATTTTTTGGGTTACTTTTCCTTGATGTCAGAGCTGCATCTTAGCAATTAATTCATTTTTTACTTCATTTGGGAAATAAAAAAAGGCAAGTAACAAAACCTTCCACTACATTACAGGCAGTTTTTGCAAGCAAAGTAGTCAAGTGTATTTCTGTTTAGATAAAACAGAATGCATTTCTTCTGAGGTACAGCAATGAAAACAGAAAATAAGTGTTTTTTTAAACATTAACTGCCTGACAGCATAAGCACAATGAGCTGCTCTGCAACTTGCACTATGAAGCATTTAGAGCAATTTCCAGGTGCCTTCTGAGAGACAGCACTGAGAGAGGCTTGTCTAAACAGCCAAGCATCCCATCCTCAGTGCTGGGGCCAAAGATACATTTTCAGATCACAGCCACAGTATCGTGCTTCTCCATGAAAGACTGTCCTCAGATACTCTTTTGGTAACCCTTTTGACTTGTTTAATTTTTATTTTTAAAAACGGTTGCACCACAGAAAATGAGTGCTGGGAAATACTTCACAGAAGATTGAGCCAAGCCTTCATTTAGTGTTACCAGGCTTGCCAGCTCTGTTGAGCACACAGATCTGGTCTGCAGAAAACATGCATTTGGCCTGCTGACTTCCTGTGAATGTTTGGTTGGCTGCAGCAGGGCGCGATGTGGGGAGTCCTGAGCTGGTGTCAGGTCAGGGCAAGGGCACAGGGTGTAATGCCGCACCATGCAGGAGGGATGCTCGGCACCCAGGAGCAGCACCACTGCAACCACAGAAAGCTGCCCAAGGGCTACACCCCAGCTTTTTTTTTTTTTTTGGCACAATGTCCTATGCATGGCTCTACTTCTTCGGGATATGTATGCAGAAGCAATCGGAGTGGCAAACAAAACCCAAATGTAAGAACCAGTGAGAGTTGCCTCTAATCTGTCCCTGTTTCAGTGAATTTTTGCTAAACCAAAAACAGGCCATCAGAACAAGCCCGGCTCCTAAAATATGTTTGACATCATGGATCAGGCCAAGTCACCACTAGCTAAGGAACTTATGGTCACAGAGGCTTTAGACTATTCAATGTGGCTAAATCCCATTCTCAACTCTTTTTTTTCCCCCTAAAATGGGTTGGCATTAGGGTTGTGTGAACAATTTCCCCTGGCTGTTTCAGTAAGCATAACACAAGCACTTTCCTTTGTCTGATCCAAAACAAGTTTTTTCTATTTAAAACATGTGTGTTCAGTTCAATATACATTTTTTTCTCTTGTTACAGGCATCCTTTACCAAAAGTAAAATGAGGAAAGTGAAAGACTATGAACTTTACTAAACACAAACAAAGCAGCAGCCGGCCAAAAATATGGGATGGAGTAGCTTTTAAATCTGTTATCTGAAGGTGCCTATTCCTTAAGAGAATGTTTGAACAATGACCTCAGAGAAAATTAGTACGCAACTGTATCACTATTAACACTGCTCACTTTTAATTCAATGCTTAAGTGTTCATGACAATACAGATATTCCACCTCCTAGATGACTGCCAAGCCATTAGTCCCCATCTTTGGCTCAGTGAATATTTTAATTGTCCCATGCCAAGGCAGAAAATCTACAACAGGAAGGTTAGAAACACGTCAGTGCGCCAACCTCATAGTACCTCTACCTTGTCCCTAGGATTTCCTGACGGGCCTTGTAGTTAAGCAAGGTAGATTTAGGTTTTCACAAGTGGAAAAGTCATTTTTCAAATTGTGAATGGTTCTGAAACTGATTCTCTCAGATTCCTTTCCCAGCAGCTACGGTGTTAATTCTCAAGTTGTGTAGGAAAGACTAAAACTATTGAAGAATTCACCAAAACTTTTATCTCTGCATCAACTAGACAGCAAGAGAAATCACCAAAGAGCAAAACTATCCAGAAACGAACATCTGTAGTGTATGCCATCAGTAAGATTAATTTCCTTTCCCATTGTAACAAAGCCAATAATTTTTGTCATCAAATATTCAGTTTTGAATTTAAATAATGAGTATTATTATTCTTGGTTTTGGACAGGTAAGCAGCAGCAGGTCTCTCACAACACTAGCCCCCTTTTCTGATTGGTTTCAGTTGGTACAGATCTCAGAAAAAAAAAAACAAAAACAAACAAACAACAACAACAAAAACTACCTTCCTTATTCTTACTGCATATATTATGGTCAATGGCTTCTGCTTTATTTGAACATATTGACATTTAAGTTTTGTTAGCATCTGATGTACATGCCGCTGACCCCCACAATCAACCATGCTGTTAAAGAATCTGGGCTGCCCCCCTTGCTTGAAGAGGTGCAATCAGACTGATTTTGTACCTATTACCATGGTACCTGAGAACTAGAGCCTCTTAGCAGTGGTTTCCATCCCTGTGCCCATTAGACAGTTTTACACAATCAGGGTGCTGTATCAGGTAATTCGGGGAGGAAGCTTCTCAGTTTACACTACAGGGAGCCTTGCGTTCCCTCCCTGTTCATCAATAAAGACAAATTGACAGTGACTTTTATTGCTGAAGAACTTCTTGAGCTACATTCCACCACAGAATTCACATTTTTGCTTGTTGATGCCAAGGCAGGCGGCTCTGGATGCCTCTGGAGTTGCTAAGGATCTCTGCTGGAGCCCTGTCAGAGTTTGGTAGCTGCACCAAGCAGAGGGGCAGAGCATGGTGCCAGACATCGGGACCGTGCTGGGAGTACCTCTAGAGGAGGTAACAGCAGTGTCACCGCTCGAGGGAAGGAGGCAACACTGCTGAGGTCCTTGCCCAGGGAGGGGAGGGCCCCATGTGAGTGAGAGAGCAGAGTGCTTTTTACAAGCACTTTCACACTCCCAGCTTGCAATAAACAAATGAATGTCTCTCACAAGCGGGGCATATGTGAACATACTTGAAAATACTGTCTGAGGCTTTATATACAGCTGGGAACTACAGCGACTGTGCCGCACGCAGCCCACCGCCAGCACTCGGTAAGGCTCCGGCAGCAGCTGCCCTGCTTGCACTCCTGCCTGCTGCACACCTCAGAGCAGCGAGCTCACCTCGCTCCTCCTCAGCTTGAGAGAAGACCTTTCCTAAGGGAGTGGCAGGAGATACCCTGCTCTGGGCTCAGTGAGAGCTCTTGTAGCCCTTCAAAACAACCTCATGTTCTCCCTCAGATATTTGCTTCTTGTGTCTGGGAAGGAATACTGTTTACAGGACCTAAATATCTTTGGATTGTTAGATATTTTTTCCTGAAACTACAAAAAAAAACTCTTCTACAAAAAACACAACTTCTATACACCCCACATTCTGCTACAAAGGGTATGCTCACCTCTCTATTTTTCTCCTTTTACTGTGGTTTTTAAACACTGTGTTGCTGGCTTGTGCAGCTACATCTAACTGAAATCAAATACACTTTAATTTGACAGTCTACTAATCACTGCAGCACTGTCCAGTGAGTCCCAAGGAGATAATGATATTTCTTTCATTTTTATGTTTATGCTGAGTATACCTTGCCAATATTAAACATTTACAAAAGGAAAGGAATTTGTAAGATACGTAAGAAACATGGTCATTCTTTTAAGTGCAAAGGATTGCCTCATCTTTTTTTTTTTTTTTTTTTTTTTTTTTTTTTTAAATCTCAGCATAAGTAACTATTTTGTGCAGATTCTGCCTTTTACGTTTTTCTGTTTGATATCTTTTCTTAGAACTGAATTTTCTAGAAGAGGAATGCCCAACCTTTTCTTAGCAATGAGACGTTAACTTCATGACTACTTATTGCATATATAAGGTGTGTAACTAAGCAGTTGCTGCCTCAGTGCTTCATAGATGTATATCTAAGCCTGTCTAGGCTGCTCTCTCAAACCACATAAAAATCACAACTTTAGTACGTTGCCATAAGCTGTTCTATGGGCTGCAAAACTTCTGCTTGGCAAATTCCTTTCTTTCTAACCATCAGTTTTGGCTCCTCTAATGGCCATCTTTTTCTTGGTCTTGAAGCTTTGTTACTGCCTGATTTTTCATTAGGGACATAAGGAGAGAGCAAGAAGTAAAAACACATTTTTCCTCTTCAAACTATCTGCAGTGTATTCTAGGGTCTCTCAGACATCCCATCTTTGTATAATGTAATACCTTTCAAACTTCTGTTGCATGGTTTCATAACTGAGTTTTACTGTTTGAGTTAACTGAAAACTATTTAACACATCTAGTGCTTCATATCCAGCCACTGTCAGAAAATAAAGGTCTATTCCAATTGCCTTCCTTTTTCTGGCATCCATTCCTTGCAGCAATAAAGTTCTGTTTAAATTTTTTCCAACTCTCTTCCATAATTCCAGAAAAAAAGAAAAAACGCTCTCAAGAGGCTTTTATCTTTTTTTTTCCCCTTTTGGACTATTTTAAAATTTAATCTGACTCTAGTACTATTGTCACTCAGCAATCACTTAGAGGCTACTTGTCTGATACAGGTCTGCTTCATTCAGTCTCTGATTAGAGCTGCATAGGCTGAGCTGCAGCACAAGAAAAGCAATCTAATTGTTTCCGGTGGTTAGGTCAGAGCTTCTTAACTTGCTACAAAATTATGGTCAAAATGCATGAGAAAGAGTGACAGAGTACCTTACCATTCCCCCCAGCTCTCACCCCAAATTTAAATCACTCGAGTCAAATGCATCAAGCTCTAGTACCTCCAGCTTCACACACTGATTAGAACACAGCTTACTCTTTCTGCAAAGACTCACAGAAAAACAAAGCGAGTAGTTAAAGTGCTCCTTCCCCAGAGGCTGGGATCCTAAAGCCAGATGTGTATCTTTATAAAACCAGGCAGAAATAGTCCCTAATTTTTCCAGAGTGGTCTGCACACAGTTGCTCACCCTGGTGAGGTGTGCATGCCATGGAGATCTCTGCAAGTGCAGATCTCAGAGGCCACCGTCAGGCCATGTTCCAGTGCTGATACTGGTGTGGTTTGCAGTGCCCTGCATAGTCTGGGGCTTCAGGTATCGAGATCAGAGCCCACTCTGGCTCCCTCATAGCAGATTTGCTTGCCTGTGTGTAGGAAGTACGATGACATCCCCCCCACCCTTCTAGGCACCAAAGTTCACAACGGTATTGGAAGTCCTGTAGGGAAACTACAGTCAACCCTTCATACAGTTTTGCTTTCAGGAGGTTTATAGAGCTTCTTGGAACGATAGAAGTTTGGCTGATATCATACTTGCCTGCTTGTTTCTTGTGTTCTCTGATATCAATAGAAACGAGGGTTTGGGGGAGGGAGGAGGAAGATGGAGGTAGAGAGAGGAAGGAGATGAGTTAAGTGAAAGTGAACGATAAGAGCAACATTTCTTGGTATCACATCTGTGGGAGGGTTTTGGATGAGTAGGCCAGTGATATAATACTAGCATGAGGCCTGCAATCAAGTGAAGAATGAGAGCCACCCAAACCACAAGAAGGGGACGGGGATCTGCACCTGTGACATTTGTCAGAGGGAGCTCTGCTGTACAGGAGCCACGCTCAGCAGCTTCACAGAGGGTTCCAACATGAGAAAGCCGGAGGATACCACCTGGATTATCCATAGTTACCTAATTGGATAACCTTTACCTAATTGGATGACAGGTTTTCTGCCAAAGCTGTAGCATGAGGGTCCTGAGGGAAAATGCTTACCCATGCTTAAGATGCTTAAAGGTTTTAGATAATCTGTAGATTTGTACAGACATTTCATCTTTCCGTTACTGGCAGGATATTATTGCCTCTTCATTGTATAGGAGGTGGAAGAACGAGGAAGAGAGAAGAATTAAAAATCTCTCTCTCAAATGGGGTATGTGGAAGAACATACATAGTCATTGTCAAAGGACACAACGTATCTGCCTTTACATCAGTTCATTAAGCAATTCAAATCTCCCTGCTGTATCAACTGTTTAGTACTACAAGCAATTACTACACTGGACTTTCTATTATCTCCGAGCTCTATTTCTTTGAGCAACATAATTACTGAAGGGAAAAATTTTTTCATTTGCACATTCTCAAATCAAGAGATAAATTTAAACTTTTTTTTTTTTTTTTTTAAATCCCTTGTCATGCTCACTGACTCTGCTTTGTAATCTTTAATGGGATATGGCATATCAGCCTACCAAAGAAATTGCTTATACAGACAATTTTGAAAAAAAAATAAAAATCTAGCTTTCTCTAAGAAAGCTCCAGTTAGCAGCGCACGAAGAGCAGCACAGTATATGCCTACAATGAGAAGCTAAAGCAAATCAGCAGTCAAAAAGGAAACGGCAGTACAGATCTATCTAAACCACAGTTGCAGGGGCTCACATGGCACCAGCCTGTGACATTAGTATTAGCGGTATTACAGCTATTAGAAGAAACTGCACTTCTGGATCACCCGAAGGGATCTCTCACATGACAAACAAGGCTATATCCCCATACAGAGCTGCTTCTTATACTACTAAAACACCCTTAAATTAAGTGTAGCCGTAAGTCACGTGCAAATCTGCACGTTGTGCTTCAGCAACACAAGTGCCCCATGCACAAAACCAAGTTGTGCTACAGAAGATGCTGTTTGCTGTTGCAGTTATGTACACTGACACAGTATATCCCAGGCTTGGAGCTGCCAGCGGAAGATCCAAGAAGCTCCACACAATGGGCTCTTCTGCACATCAACCATGACTGGCAACCCATGTGTGTTTGGATAGCTGCATTGTCAGAAACCTGCCATGGAAAAGTGACCGAGAGGGAAACTGGAAAGGGAGGGGAGCCACATTAACAGACTTTCACTATGACTTAAATAAAAGAAGGAAAAATATTACCATATGCTATATGGTTCTTGCATTTCTGCAGATGGTACTTACCTTCTGTTATGCAGTTGAGGGAAAATGGATTTTACTCAATTCTTACACGTGTCCTACAAATTCGCACACTTCCCTTGTAAGCCAAGCAGGCATGCTTACTATTTTTAATTTACCATACTTCCTCTGCATGTCTACCTGCTGCACATTGGGTTTCACACACTGCCACACAGAGAGCAGGATGCTGTGGGGCAGCTTCTGGAGATGCACACAACTCTTTTTATGCAAGCTGTTTCCAACAATTCCAGTTTCAGGAGTTTTCCATCCAGGCTGGAAACCTCCCTCTACCTTTCCTTCCCCACATGGCTCTGAATTTGCTAATGATCATGTTTAAGACCATTTGGTGCCAGCAGCTAACTTTTAGGGCTGCTCAGTGAATATGCTGTATCGACACGGGATGAGTGGGTGGAATGTTTTCTACTGTTTTACTTTTTTATGAGAAAATAGAACTAATCTGGTGGTATTAACAGTTGTGCTGTCATGGGTATGGCCACAGTGATAAAGAATAAATTGTTCAGTCTTGACAAGATCTTCATCAGCAACAGCAAGACTGCTCATTAGATTTCATAGCATACGCGCTTCAACTACATTTGGTGCATCTGTGGTACTGTCAACAGCTTAGGATTAGATATAGACACACACACACACTCCCTCTCTTTGACTTCAAGCTTTGATGGTTGTGGTTCAGTTTATAAACAAACAGGATCTTGAATCCTGACATTTCACCTCATTGCTAATGCGTAATTGTCAATACTCTTACTGGGACCTAGCATGTTGATTAGAGTTGCTCCACTAAGACCCACAATATCATCATCAGAATTATTTCTTTGCAGGAGGCTGTGTAAAATCAATTTTACAGGTTGATTTTAGTTCATTATTTTCAAACTAAGATAGGAATTTGTTTTCATGCCAAATGTTTCTGTAAATCACCTGTATTATGATGCATTAAAGCATTTTAATTTGATAGCCAGTGATAAAAGCAGACAGATCAACAAAAAGTTTTCATGTTACTCCACAGTGCCATTAATCAGCACAAAGCTTGTGATGGTCCCCCACAAACAATTTTTTAGTAATACTGGAATAGGTAAGCCTGTAAGAAAGATTCCATGTTAATTTTGGGTGTTGTGCTTCCAGTACTCAGGGCTAACTGTGGATAGATAAAGAAACATGCCATTTTACAAGTACTATCAGTGAGGGCCTTGCAGTTGTCTTCTCAAAGGACAAAATAAACATGAGAGGTATGAAATCTTCCTCTCATGTCAAGTGTCACTGAAATATTTTCCTCACAAAAAAGTTTCAAGGCTGTTGTCTAAATGGGCAGCAAAAAATATTTTCTACTGGGAATAATATAAAGCTTATTCTATAATTGTTGTGCCCATGGAATAAATATGAACATAATCAGGGGAAAAAGCAGCTCTCAGTGGCTGACCTTCCCATGGAATTCTGATGACCTACTCTCATTAAGCCAGGTACCAGCAGATACCATAGATGCCACTAAGCTTTATCATAAAGTTACGTTTCCTAAAGTTCCTGGGCAGGTTCATTTCTCTTTTTCGTGAGATAAAATAGGATTGAATTGTCTGTCTTCTGTTGCCTGACCAGGACTCACTCATTTGTTTCACAAGATCACAGGATGATGACTCACAATGAGATATGAGCCCTGTGCATAGAAATTGCAGATTAATTTCCAATAATTTTGTCACTCGCGCTCACTCCCTGAGACATTGATCAAAAATCCCAAACCAACATGATGCAAGTCTTTGCTGATTAGACCTCCTTTGGAGATGCATAAGGAAATCCTTTTCTAGCAAATCAGGCACTATATTAGAATACTGTAATGACAGCATTAGCTTCACAGATAATGAAAAATAAGGCAACATGATTCATAAAAGTTTATCGTATGGATACTTGATTGTTATCCCTATGGAAAACATCTATCCTCCTGCTGAATTGGGTTGAAGCTTCATTTTTTGCCAGCTACCACAGTAAGTAAACTTTTTCCATTGTTTTATTGTTTAGCAACTTTTGTCATAAAGCCATTTACAGATTCTATCAAAAAGATTGCCTGAGAGCACCTTAATCCATCATAAATGGGTAAAGAGTTTTCCTTGTATTGACAGTGGCATGCTGATACTGGTTTATAAAGATCGACTTCAATATTTATGAAGTATTAAAAAACAGCAGTCAAAATATAAAGCTTGTTTTTCAGAAGTGTTCTACCACTCATATTTTATAGTTGTTTGATTGATTTATTACTGTTCTTACCGAGCTACTGAGAGTTAGACAGGAATCCCTTAGCAATCTCTTCTTCTAGGCTGTATTTACAACTTGGTCATGACACCAACCCTCATTGTCATCCTGGACATAAGCTTTGCATGCTGCTATCCTATCTCACATGTAATGAAGCCTCTTTAGGGTCTTTCTCTGTGGAACTCAGTTACCAGAAAAGTCTCCATTCTCTGTAAATAGCCTATTTAGCAGTAGAATAAGACATTCTAATCAATGAGAATTTCATTATCTTAAATATTTTTTTATCCAGTAATAAAAAAGCCAAACAACTCAGAGTGCTAAGTCATTCTCAACTTCATCAGAATTCACCGAAAACATTCTCTTTCGCTGTAGTGCCTTGTTTCAGATTGAACTGAGCAGGCTGGCATGACAAACTGCTCCTATTGTGTTGGTGTCACCAGCACTTAATTTTGCCACAATGATTTATCTCGAGAAACTGTAACAATTACCTGAACACAACGTTTCCCATGTTGTTATGGATTGCTATGGCAGGTTTGAAAGTGGTGTGCTCCCCACTGCACTATTTCCCATTTTTTAGTTTACTCTTTCATCAATATTGCTACCTGTAGGTAACTTTCTGGAAACAGAGCTCTTCTTTAGACCACGCATGAATACATTTCAAGCCTTTCTAACTTTGCTGAATTGTTCCACAACTAACAAGACTTGGATGATTTCACTTCATTAGGCAAGGAGATGACCTTCAAGTAATTTATCTAGCCAAGCCAGAAGATGCAATGACCTAAATTACTAAATGCATGGAAGTTTATTACAATGCCCTGTTCTAATGTCAGACAATAATACCCGTTCACCTGCTTATTTTTGACAAAATTGCATAACGTTTCCTACTCATAACATTGGCATTGGTACAAATCAGGATTAAAGCAGCAGTGTACAGGGGGATAATTTTTTGTTTTCATCTTGCTCCCTGATTCCCCCATGGGGTCAGTGTCTGGGGCCGGCAGTCTGTTTTGCAGTTTCATTCCAGTCACCTGTTTCACACCACATAAACACCTAACTGCTCTTAGCATGCTTCAGCAGAGAATCCCAAGGAGGAGGCTTGGGTCACTCACAATGCCACCTGGGTTCACTTAGCTTTAAGAAATGAATGCTTAACAGCTCCTGTGTGCATACGGAGCAGGGAGTGACATCATTATAATATAATAGCACCATATGGTTTATCAGCAGGTCAAGCTTCATGCTCTGGTGCTGTTCCTAATTCCACATCTTAGGTTACCAAGTGGCCTTATTAACAAGGAGACGAGACTCCTCCAAATTTAAGATCTTAGAAAGCAGAACCCATTCTGCATGCATAAAAACAAACTCATTAAGATTTATAGCCATGATTATATCTCTGATTAAAGTAGCTCAACAGTTAATGTTTACAGACAAGCAGCCTTCTTTCCCATTTATGCAGATCAGAATGACTGCCCTATACATTTAAAATCATTTTCCTTGGCTGATCCAGTACCAGAGAACAAAACTGTAACTTTCTTATTGTTGATGTTCTATTAATAGAAAAGAAACTTAGATTTAGCAACTTATGCTTATGTGCAATTTGCTATAGTGATTGCAATTTGCTATTCATCACAGTTTCCTTTAAATTACTCTGAAGAACTATTTGATAGCAGTCAGTTCACCCCAGTTGTGGCATAGCACAGCTGGAGCAGCCACTCTGAGAATCTCAACCCTTCCTTCTCTATAAAGGCAAAGGAATTTAACAAGATCATTACCTGAGATTCTTAAAGAAACTAACCTGCCATGGGATAAAAGTCCTCAAGTGATTATGTTACAGGTGAAAGATAGGAATAGAAGGGCTTTGTTAGTAGAAGGTCACCAATAATATCCCTTAGGAATCTGTGTTGGGACATGTCTGTTCAATATATTCAGAAAAGGTCTAGAAAAAGGTTACACCCTATGATGGCAAACTTTGCTGAGGTGCCTATATTAATCAGATTAATAAGATAAAGAACAACCACACTATCTTGCTGAAAAACTGACGTGTTATAATGAGGCAGTACAGTATAGATAAAGCAACACCCATGGGGAAAAACAGCAATTTTACACAAATTATTAGCTTTGAGATGGCAATGACTACTTCAGAACACAGCACTGTAAAAGACCTGAGAAAGTGTCAGCTTGGTGCTCATCACGGGTCAAAAAAATAAGTAGAATGACATTCTAACTACAAGAAGGAGCAAAGACCAAAGCAGATCATTAGGCAACTGTATACATTTATGGTGTGCTAACACTTCAAATACCACATCATGTCCTGGTACATGTATGCCCCTCACCCACTCCCAAAACCATATAACATAAGTTAAAGAGGAACCAGACCTCCCCCAAAATCAGACACAGTGGTAAGAATGGATATGGAATGACTTGAATACAGAGCAAAGAAACAGATGGACTGGCAAATAAAAGAAGTTAGTGACACAAGTAAAATAGTTAAACTGTGGAGCTCCTTGACAGAGGATGTTGTGAACATCAGAGGTTTGCCCAGATGCAAAAAGTGACTGACCTCATTCACAGAAAAGAATATATATAGTATCATTATAGGTAAAAGCATCACCTCCATCTGAGGAAGCCTCTGAGCAGGAGTCAGGCTGGCCAGTCAGGTTTGTCAGTTCAGATATCCTTGTGGCACATTCCCCCTTGGTAAGTACACCAAAATGCATGACCACATTTACGCTAAGCAATTTACGCACCAACTAGCATGATTATAACATACTTCCCCAACCCCATCTGTGATGCATTCCTTTTCTAAGACATCTTTATTTGCTGCCTTGCAGGTGCTGCTTCCTGCCTTTCAGAGACAAACCAAGCTACTTCACAGAGGGCTTTCAACAGGAAGGAGGATGATGCTGCCTCAAACCTTGCTTCCTGCATAACCCTGAAGCTTCCTTCCACGAAAGCACCAGGTGCAAGCACTTCAAAACCCACAAGTCGCCTTGCTTGATCCTTGATTACCAGCCCCATGAGCTGATGTCACCAGTGGCCATGAAACTTCAGAGTCAGACCTTTTTTTCACACAGTCACAAAGTTTCTGTGCAGACCATCCACCTTGCTACTGCATTCAGTGCCTTTCAGCTTTTGGGAAACACACCTGAGCAATGAAGTTTTGAAGCTCTTCGTCTTGTGATAGTGTGCAAGCAGATAGAAGGTCTGTACCCTACTCCAAGGCCAAGTGAATTCATAGTCAGTGCTATGTGTATTCATATTTCTTCATTCTCTCACTCCCAGTGGGCTTCCTAGTGTTTGCTGACCAAGTTTTGTGATAGCTCAGGTAGGCACATCAGTCCTCCAGTTTAAAGTGCGTTATCAGCATCACCTTTGTGCTGCTGACAATTCTTACTGTCAGCCCCAGGTGAGTACAATGTGAGATGCCCAGGTGCTTCAACAGTTTTCAAATTGTCCAGAGTTTAACTCTTATAATCAACAGTAAGTGTTGATTATTCAACACTTACTATTCAACAGTAAGTGTTGACAAAGGCTAAAAAAAAATCTAAGAATGAAAGTCAGGAACTGTTAACACATTTGCATGTATCCACTTTTTAGACCTGGGCAGGAACTCTGGCTTACCAATTACAAAACCAAAAACTCTCCAGTTACCTGTAAAACAAGAACAATTTCATCAGGGACACGGCAAGCTTTTCCTTGACACAGTCCCCTCTGCTAGTCCCCTGAATTCAAACCTAAAGCCATTTCTAGACATTAAATAAGTCTAGAGTTAAGCTGTTATTAGTGACATTTAGGTTTTAGGTAGGTCCAGTCAGAGAGATGTACTTAGACCCAGATGAAAAAATCATTTTTTTTTTGGTAGATGAGCTAAAGCATCAACTCTCTCTTTCACCTTGCCACATCATTGCATCATTCACTACAAAGGAATGGTGGTGGCACTCAGGGCACTCACTCCACTGAAAGACACGTCACTGCCAAACAGATTTTTGCATTCTGCTCGTAGCTTTTCTGCAGAGCCTACAAAACTGTTTCAGAGCATCCTGGAGTGAGTGAATGCTCTGAAGATGCACTTTAACAGAGAATACTCCTGCCAAAAAAGAAAATACTAAGCATTTCAGAATAAACAAAAAGGCACAACCATGGAAGTACAAAACAGAAACCATTGTATCACACAAACTATTAAATTAAAAAGCACATCCTGCGTGGTCAGTGGTGTTTGGAAGTAGGCAGTCAGAAAACAAATACTGCTTGTTGAAAAAAACAGTCCAAATTTGCATATCTGAGCAATATCTTTTAAATTAAGAATTTGCTAATTAAACTTGCGTTATTGTGAGAATAACAAAAACATTTAATATAACAAAAATTACATCTTTACTGCATTTTCATAGGAGCTGGAAGAGCGCCTGCTATACACTGCTATCTCACATCAGCACATTAACATGTGACATGTACACAGCAGATCGTTGCTCACAAGGACTCTCGTGTCTGCTAGTAAAGAGGAGCCATAAAGCTTCTCTAAAGAAGACATCAGCTCATTCCTCCACAGACAGGGAATTATGCCAGTTCCAGGCACACTCCTGCATTCCAAAGAAGGAATATATCGAACTGTAATAAATAGCTGCAGGGTTATTTCAAACCAGCATAATGAATTAGCTCAGAGGCCGAACAATCCCCACCTGGCCCTAGGAAGCAGAGGAAGAATATAAAGGTGGCATTCCCACTTGTGTAAGTAGGCCTTGGTGTGATCTTGTCATCAAGTCATGAAGCAGCGTTCACAGGAGTGGTGTAGAAGACAAAACTCACAGGTGGAGAGGGAGCAAAAATCACACCTGAATTTTGAAGCTGGTAGCTGCTTTGCCTGTAAGTCTGTACCTAGATATGTCACTAGTTAGGTTGTTGTTTTTGGGTGAGTGCTTTCTGGTACGTAGATCAGGCCAGCATCAAGCCTGGGACTGTGCCAAGAGCAGTGTGACACTGTGTGACAAGTGAGGCTGCACTGCACTAGGGCTTTCTGGGAGTGCTTTTATCTGCACACAAATGCCTTGTTTCATGAAACAGAACCCAAATCCTTGGTAAATCCATAGGGAGCTTTGCTGACAGCATCTCCTGTTTAACTCCCATCCCTCTTTCCCTGCTCTGATACCCCCAGCTTCCCTCCTCAAGGCTGCAGGTTTCATTGATCCCTAGTGACAGCCACTCAGCCCCACAGCTATCCCCAGCTGGGGAGCAGCTCTACCTCTCTCAAATCACACACTCCGCCCTACACGCATGTTATCAGGTTGCTACAGTCAGCTTGGATCTTTAAACTTTTCACAGGAGCCTGTAAAGTGCAGAACTAGGTCAGGCTTTGTCTTTCCAGCAGAGGTGCCTCGTTGCTGTTTGCTCTTTGCTGCAGACCATCATTTTTCCCCTTCCCCCATCCTTGGGCTCTGGCCTGAGCGGTGCAGTAGTTTTAACTGCTGTTAACAGTTTTTGCTCTATGAAGTGATTGATTTTAAGCAAAAGGCCAACTCCTTAAATTTATTCATGTCAAAACCTCAGCGTTAGTTTAGACAAGCTTCTAGCATACAGTTTAATTTAAACACATTTTCCCCTTGGAGAAGGGGAAAGCTTACAAACAGACATCAACAGCTACAAAAGCAGAAGCAACAAACTGAATTAAAGAAATGTCTTTCCATAGCTGTAATATTTTAAAGCTTCAATTTTATTTTTAAGTATTCTTGTGAAGCGATGTTCTTTAATATTTTCTCTTGCAGAACTAAATATTATTTTCCTCCTCTCCCTTTTGAATTCTCATTTGGTGGGCTGAGTCTTGCTACAGCTTCCCTCCATATGCTCTGATAAAGTTGGATGAGGGATTGCGTGGATTTTTTTTTTTTAATATCTTTGCTCATAGAATGACCCCACAACAAAGTTACAGATAAGTGAGCAGCACTTGCAGAGGAAAGTTTGTGGTGTTTAAAAGATCTGAATCTATATTAACTAGTGATGATCAATCCCATACTGACCAGAGCACAACACAGCTTCATATAATAGCACTACCTAGAAATTTGAGGCTTGGTACCCAGCCCAGCATATAGTGGGGTATGATTCCTTGCTCATTTTAAGTTTTTACACTTAACCTTAGCTAGAGTATAAAAAACCTCCCAGAAAAGCATCATGCAGTCTCATTATTTCCTTTATTTTGTTCCCATATCCCCTCTCCCTGCTATTGCCTATTTAAACTGGTCAAACTTTTTAAATTCACTTATTTTAAGTGGGAATCAGGTCAACAAGTATTTGCATCAGATACCTGTTAGCATACCCATTAGCAAATACCTGCTGTAAATAGTCATCCTGAAATGAGAGCAATTATTTCTGGCAGAGTTTTTGGTGGTGAAAACATGTGCAGTTTTAGACATACACTTTTGGATAAAGGTTTTTATATTTGTTTTTGTGCCATTTTCTACCACTTATTTGTCGATTCTTTGATCACACCTGTACGGAAAGGGTTCAGAACGCTTTTCCAGCTACCTGTACTTCTGCAAAATACAGCTGCATTCAAAAATAGGGACTTGAGCAATTCTATTGTGGCTAATTTGTTCTACTGTCATTGCTAATGAGGACTCACAAATTAAACTTGCATTTTATGAAAATCTGGTATAATGTTGATTTGTATTTCTCTCATGCATATTTTAGTTTCAGCCATTCCCATGGCATCAGCTTCTCTTTACATGTCTCATCTCCTAATTCAGTTACTCCAGCAGACAAATCATCCTTCCCTTACTGTTGCCACAAGATCTTTTATGTTCACCTCAGGGGTTCTCATCTTCTGTTTCATTCAAAGAACTCAAAAGTCAGGTCCATGATATCTAATTCTTCTGCTGCTGAATGCCATTGCATTACTGAACACAGTGGTCTTGGAGATGAAAAGTGAAATTCTGTGGTTTCAAGGCAATATATAAGTATTTTGGTCCAGGAACTGCAAATCATTAGGATGAAGGTAACAATCATGGTTAAAGCCATTTAGTATCTGATCAGATTCTGGACAATGCCGTTCAAGCATCAAGGATGTCTAGCCACTTGTAGGTCTCAGGATGACTACACCAGACTTGCAAACAAGCTTTTGCCAGTATTCTCTCATAATCTGTGTAATCAAATTTCATTTAAGATGTTCAAATAATTATAATCAAACACCAACTTGTTCAGTTCTTTTCCTGAAGATAGACTTCTTGCATTTTATCCTTCGTTTTGTTACTACTTAAACTATTAGCATGCCCCCATTGTTCAGGAGCTTAATCCTCAAGAACTGACTGTGTATAAAAGATAAAACATTTATGCAGTACTATCTGCCTGTGTATTTCTTAGCTATTTGCACATTCATCTGTGTTTGTATCTGTGGGTTGTCCCTGCATTTCCCAATCTTCTGATCTGCTCTTATGTAGAAAAATAAAGATGTCTTACCAACAAAGCATCAGGATAATTGTGGGGAAATATATGAAGGGATGGTATGAAGGATGTCTATGGGCAGCTATAGGAAGTGTCAGGCAAGAAGCAGAAGATTTAGGATCAAAACCTAAAAATGAACTAAATGAAATCTATAAAGTCATTTGTTTCATCAAGAGGGAAAACACTGCCCTAAACTGGGAAGTATTCTATGCAATACAAAACCTGATTTATAACAACCCTAAACAAACTAAACAAGTCCTTAATTTTCTAGGTGATGGACTTCTTAAAACATTTTCTTACCATTTGTTTCTCATACCGCAGCCTAAACAGACTCTGAAGCAGTGTTTTACAATCCACAGCCTCAGTCTTTCTCCAGCAATTAGAAATTTTCCACTTGGCAGCATACCAGTATATGTTCCACACACCTCTATAAAATAGGTAGCAGCTTCTTCCCTGGCTACAAGACCAAAACAGACTAGACAAGTTTCCCATTATCCTCAGAATTGGCCCATTGTGAGGACAAAGTATGGATGCAGGAATAATTGTCATGCTCTCTTAGGATCTGTACAGTACCCAGAGCATCCTGCAACTCACCCAACCCTATATTGATACCCTATCACAGCAATGATGAACTAGAACTCAATTGTAACTAAAATATGTGGTTTAACTTAACACTGCTAGCAAAGCCCAGATGCATGTGCACACGTATTTGACAATTTAAGACTTCTCCTCAGGCAGGTTCCTAAATACAAACAACCTGACCTTCAGTAAAGTAAAATGCACCCATGCATGTCAGACCACCCAAACCCATCTCTTTCCCATCACAGGGCATTTGAAAAACTGAGTTGAGAAGGAAGCAGCAGGGAAAGAAATTGAATCCTTTCAAAGGATGTAACCAGTATGAAACTGTCAAGCTGGACTGAGCTGGAAGGTTGACACTGAGACCTCTAAAAATACTCACGTACTGAAGAAAACAGGCTGCAATTCGTACATGACACCCTTCTTTTTAAGCTAATATTTAGCTGATCAAGAAAACAGAGGAACCAAGGGCTTCTCTACACAGCCTACCAGAAACAGCACAAGAGATTCTGGAGGCTTGACTTGTGTACCCTTGTTTGTAGCAAGTCTTTACAAGTAAAAATCCCTCCTGCATTTTAACCACAACTCCAGTACACTTCACTTAGCATAAATGTCCTCCTTGCAGTTCTACTGAAAGTATATTTTATTCTCTGTCATGAACTGTCACACAATATTGCTGAGAGCTAACTAAATTTAACCTTAGAAATAGCTAACTTTGAGCTGTAGCTCAAGCATAACGTGTATAGCTGTTTAAGCAGTTTAGGATCTATTAGGAGAAGAGATCTCTGTGCATAACAAAACACTACAGAAACACAGAACCTTCACAGAGAAGACTCTGCCTCCCATCCCCTCAAAACTTGGTAGCAATTTCAACCCCAAAGTGTCCTTTTCAGATAAACTTTTACTATTAAATGTGCCAGCTACACTTAATACAAAACAGTGTCATGTTATTTTCTGTGATCAGTGGACCTATTATACCGTATTTCATGCTGAATGTCGGACATTGCTTGCAAAGCGTGTTCAATATGCTGGAAAGGGAAAACAAGAAGTTAATAGATTTAAAAGCCAAGATGGAAAGAATAAGCAGAAGGCTTTGAAGGCACTGAAGACTAAATAATGATAACACAAGTTCATCGACTGGAGAAGCTGAGAACTGGAAATAGAAGTGGATATGCCAATAATAGACTCAATGTGGCTGATTTCAAGTGGCGGTTTAAACACTGTCTGATAAAGGACTAATGGGAGAATAAGTGACTGGTGAGGTTTGTTTGGAAGGCAGCACGCAGAGAGAGAGAGAGGATGGATGGTCCCTGATCGTCATGCTTCGGTGAAAGAGACAACCGCTGTTAATCAGAATCTGTCTGGCACTGATGAATATATTAAAATCCACTGTGGGCACATTGCCTTCCTCCCTCTGTCCACCCAGAGAAGCAGCTAGGTTTCCATTGTGGCTGCTGCTAGCAAGTTGTCTGCAGCTTTTTGCATTTATAAGATGTGACCCCCATGGAAGGTTTGTCTGCTGAGAATCTGGTCTTGCATCCCCTAACCACAAAGATATCTGAAATCAGTCCAAGTATCTCCTGTCAGAAGAGCAGAACATGGGGATCTGATGATGTATAAAAGCTGAAGAGCAAACAAGCACAAAGAAAATTAGCCTGACTCTAGCCTTCTTCGTTCTCAGTTAAGGTAATAAGCCAGTAGTGGTTGTGTAAAAGCACAGGCAGCCTATTCTTCTACAGCACACAGTTTTCACTTTCTCATCTTAAACTGCTGGCAAATATTTTTGTTCAATGTTAATCTTTCTCCGTGACCCAATTTCCACCTCCCCCACAATTTAGGATATTTTGGCAGATACCTGTAATTTTTATGAATTAAAGTAAATGTCAAAAAGAAAAGCTGCTCCTCCCATTACTCTCACAGAGCTGGAAATAAAACCCCATGTCTAAGGTTATAAAGCTCAGGGCTCCACTTTGGAACATTGCTAGAACAAGTTCACTTAGTAGCTCTGCATTAAAAAGGTTTCCAGAAGAGTTACTGAATTCCCTTAAACCAAATCAAGGAACAACACAAGCTATATCCCAAAATCATATTTTTTTTTTTCCCCAAATGCTTTTCCTATAACAGCTTCAGCCTGCACATTCATTTTAGCACCAGCCCTTTAATATTTTATACTTTTTCAGATAGATTTGTAACTGTAGAAATCTTAAAACAGAATTTCTAAAGGCAAACTGGTTGCAGTCTGAACTGTACTGCATCGATATCAAACCTCGAGACCGGGAAAGGAAAAAAAAAAAAACGATTTAGTAGTTGGGGGGTGCACAGCTACAGAAACAGGTACAACTTCATACATGTTCTTAGGGCAGAGATGAACTCTCTCAGCCCCCTTTTCTTTTTCTAGTTTCTCCTCTCAGCTTTAGGAAACATCTCTGTAAGTCTCTCAGTGCCCCACAAAATGCAAGGAAAACTGTTTTCCCCAACAAGGGCCTTGTATTCCTTGATGGCTTATTCCTTTGAACCTATATACCTTATAGCCCTTGATTTGAAGCTCCCAGAGGAACTTTGGGATCCCTCACGACACTGTAGAGGTAAATTATTAAAGCAATGAGACATCTTTCTTCTACATGCCTTCAAAGAACAGAGGTCAAGTTCTTTGAATATGTATTAGGAAGTTGGTTTTTTTTTTTTTTTAGAAGTAGTATTGGACTACACCTTAAAAATCCAGCACATCTGCAATACTGAATGCGCATTTCTAGCCTCAGATTAATTATGTTAATGGTCTAAGTAAGCTAATCTCCTCTAACTCAGACAAATTAGTGTTTCCATGTGGTTCATTAATCCCTGCCTCTTCATCTGAAGAGGCCATGCTTCATAGGATCAGTGTATGTAAAGGAACAATATGCTAGGAATATCTCAGGTTGGAAGGGCTGAAAACAGCAGAAAAAATTGCTAGAATTTTATCTAGACATCTACTGCAGTGTTCTGAGTTCTTTTCACCTTTCATTTACTCCCTCCTTTTAAAGAAGCCCACAGTTACCACTAAACACCATGATCTGCAGCATTCCCACTGGGGCTAGGACTCAAAAATAAGGGAACAGCCACGTATGGCACACTTTGTCAAAGAAAGCTTCTGTCACCCAGAAGAAAGAGGAAGAAACTAAAGCATCTGCAAATCTAACAACCTTACCACTGATGTTAATTCATTGATGATAATCAGCATGCACCTTGCTGACCAGCCTCTGCACATGGTTTCAGTGAAAGGGGACAAGTGAACAAGTTTCTACCCAAACCCTCAGTCTCCTCAGAGGATGGGCTGCCCTGTCCCTGCCAGCTGGCCCAGGTATGATGCCCTGAGAAAGGAGCAGCCTAGCATCAAGCTCAAGTTCACCTCCAAAACACCATTGCTTATGTTTTACTTGTTTACGGTGAGGACATGCCTTATTACAATCCTCAGCAGTCACACCAGGGCAAGCAATAAGCATGGAGCAGTCAAGGTGTTGCTTTGGACAGTGCAAAATTTACAGTGTAAATAAGTTACACTTGTGATAATTTGAAGTACTTGTATATGATCACACACAAAGTCTCCAACAAAGCAAGGAATTGATTTCTTCATCATACTAAGACTTCATGATCGAGCCTGGGGATCATCTCCCTTTTCTGTAATAATCCCTCCTGATTTAAAATGATTTTAACGTTCTCTTCAGGTATATGATCCCCAAGGCTTGAAATCCTCAGTGTAGGTGCCACTGCTCACAAATCAATTGCGACTGTCACATATGATATTGATTCCTGCAGTGCAGTACCTTGAAGCATCAGACTAAAAAATGCCAATTTCAATTACTAAACAAAACAGGATTTATTTGTGATTATATGACAAGAGGAAGATTACTACCAACTACATTCTGGAGAAAAAAAAAGGAATCAAATGCCCTCACTCGGCAAAAGATACAGAAGTCTACACAGATACTAGGCACAAACTACATCTTTTTCTTTTTCTGCTCTGAGGTTATTGATTTGTGTTTATTCATATATGCATTAATTATCTCTACAGATATATAAATATGTATACATGCACATATTTGCACAACAGCAAAATATCCTTCAATGCAATTCAGACTAGTGAGAGAAGCACCACAGGGTGATTTTTTTCCAGTGCATTGTCTTACAGTTCTACACAAATTTTGATGAATTTTACCTGGATCCTTTTAATGTCCTCTTTCACTGCTGTGTCCGAGCGCCTCGTTGGCATTATTGAATTTAGTCTGACAAAACACTCCCCTGTGGGAAGTACATCTCATTGTAGATAGAGGCAAGCAGAGCTGAAGAGAAAAGTGCAAGAACTGCAGGGGGGGCCCTCAGCAAAGTCAAGAGCAAAGCCCAGATCTCACAAGTCCCTGACATCACCATCCCTTGAAAGGCAACCCATGCTTGGAGAACCACATAATCTCCTGATAGAGACCTGAGGAGCAATTTCTTTTTTTTTTTTTTTTCTTCTTCCCTTTTTTGGCCAGTGCTACCCCTCACTTTTGTTCTGTCTTAGGAATGCCAGCAACGAGCTCATTCCCTCAGAGTCCTGCTTCCTGATGCTCAAAGGACAGCATTGCACTGCATACCATGCTCACTGAGTGATCGGTGATCAGCCAGCCTGTGGTTTCATCACCACCCCAGCAAGGGCAGCAGTACAGAGAAGGAGAGCAAAGCCATGCTGCCCTTGATCCACTCAAAGCTCCTTTCACCAACACCACCACAGGCAGCAAGAGCACTGCATCTCCTACAAACATGGTGCAGGGCTGTTCGCCTTCCTGCTCCTCCAGGTCCCCTGCTGTGCAGCAGCAGACGTGACCGCAGCCTGCACAGCCACATGCAGGCAAGCCCCAGCCTCGCTGGTGGAGATAACCATCGCAGGCCACCGGGTTGCACAAGCAGCGCTGCATGTGGCCAGCTGATGGTGTGATGCCCCCAGAGATGACTGCCTTCGTGTTCTCAACACAGATGCTTCCTATCTGTGGTTTAATCTACCTAGGGTATGTCTGTTCAGCCTACAGCTTCATTTCCCCACACCCTGCAGAGAAATCAGTTATGTTACAGTGAGCAAACTGCATGCATTAGGTAGCTGTGTGCGGTGGTTTTACCTTGCTGGGCAGCTGGACTTCACCACAACCGCTTCTCACTCCCCAGCCTTAGAAGAGGGGAAGAAATTATGCTGGCAAATGAAAGAAGCACACCGGAAAAGGGAGAAAACAACTCACAGATTGAGATAAGGATAATTTAATTAAAGGGAAAAAGGAAAATGTGAAAGAAGAGCAAAGGCCACATGGAAGTGCAGAGAAGAGAAATTCCCATAAATGTTCTTCCCAAAGAACAATGCTCGGCTACATCTCAGGAAGCAGGGCCTTCTGAGATATGTTTTTCCTATCTCCTCTTCCAGCAGAAAAGAAGAGGAAAGAGCAAGCTAGATATGCTCCAGCTCTCCTTAAAACAGGATACTCCTGACAGCTTTCACACAGGTTCAGTTCAGAGAAGCCCAGAAAGGCTGCAGGGGATGCAACGCTGTGAAGGGCAACATCTGAGGCATAGGAGATACAGAATACTTTCTGCACGCCCTCACACGTTCCCTTCCTCTGCTTTCCCCTGACATCTGCCTCAAGCTTAGCCAATATATTTCTGTCTATCAGCTGACAGATATGAGAAAAGGAAGAGGGTCTTTCTACAGTATGGCTTCCTTTTTTTAAAAAAAATAAAGTTGCTTTTTTTGACCTCAAAAAGATACGCCTATCAGTATTACTTGCAAAAAATGCTTTCATGCCTTTGCAGAAAACATGCCCTCCTTGTGCTGGCCCTTGAACTGTAAGATGAATTCAAATTCTTGTCTAAGCCTGTTAAAGCCCAAGGAATGCTTTCCTGAACCCATTTCACTGGAAAGTTGTATTCAGGACATTACTTTAGAAATCTAAAAAAGGACTGGATTTAGTCTTTCATTTTTCTTTTTAGGATATCAATTATACTAATTAAAACTGAACCTTATCTGGGGAATATAAGTTGCAATTGGAATAGGCCAGACACCATTCCCAGTGGAACCACCAGTGTGATTACAATAACAACCTTGGGGCAGAGGACAGAGCAAGCCCTTGGCTGTTTTGTAGTCAAAACCCCAGATCCAACATTACAATGGGTAACTGATCTTGCTTTTAGAAGAATAGTTTCCACCTTTCTGAAGCTTGGAGTGTGGGAGTGACTTCATTAAAAACAAAGCTAAATTGCACTTGTTTAGCTGTGTGCTTTGTTTGGGTTTATTGTACTATGAGGTTTTCATGTTGACATACATCACATCAGGTGACAAAGACAGACAGAGCAGAATAAAAAGTGGCCATAGAGTACTCCAGCCACAGGGTCACTGATCCATAGTTCATCAGGACAGACAAGAAAATGAGGACACCAGATGTCCTTGGCCCAGATCTTCTGCATTAGGTATGCCACAGGTGCAAGGTGACTCCATCAAGCCAACTCAGTTCTCAACAACTTCCCTGGTGGGACCTCATGTCTTCCTCATACTCTTCCTCGCTCTCCTTCAAAAAAAAGCTGTTTGTAACCAGCTTCAATCTGCAGAAATGGCAAGATGAGTTTGCTCCTGGAATTACTGATACCTCAGATAACAAACACTGTACACCACCCTCCATTGACTTCCTATTAGAATAATTAAACCAAATAGGCTAACAGAAAAGAGTAGACTCTTGGCTTTGCAGGAATCAGCAAAAGAAGCCCCAGCTGTTGCCTGAGTGAGAAGTCTTCATTTCTCCTAGGTGATAGGTGAATCCTACAAAGTTAATCTAAAATGCATCAGAAGTTTAAGAAATTCCATAGCAAAAGCACATTAAATAAGTACCTCAATGTTTTGGCATGCTGTAATCAGCAAGAGTGCAGACCAGACCACAAGACTATTTCTTGAATAGAAATTCAAACACCTGGGCTAATGAGTTTATGAGCTATCATACCCCCATCAAAGGAGAGGGGCTCAGACAGATCTTCCAAAATTCATAGGTTGTGCACATAACTAGTCTGAACCCAAGCAGTACAACTGGCAGAATTCAACATAACCATCTTCAACAAGACAGTCCAAAATGGCTTGCGCAGATTTGGAACTTCAGACCCGTCTCCATAGCCCAGCATCACCAGCCCAATTTAGGCTCTTTGGATAGAATCTGGAAGCAGGCTTCACTCTGTGGAAATCCAAAGAGGCCTGGATTAGAAGAGTTAAGTAAGCACAAAATGCTCTGGAAAAGTCTGTCTGTACAATCCATAGCCAGCAGATATTGCAAAAAATTCTAAAAGACCCTGCCAGCTGCTTAAAAATATTTCCCAGTTTGATCCAAAGTCATGCTATTTCAGCATATCATCAAGGATTCTTGCAGAAACTGAGTGTCTAGGCCAAGTCACTTTTGAGATAGAACATAAGAAACATTTGCAGAAAAGCAAACGGCGCAGTTGATATTGGAATTTCATTTCAACAAAATCGCTTTAAATTGCCAGAAATATGGTTTATTGGCCCCACATCACACAAACAATCAAGAGAATGGACTTTGTTACTGAGGGGATTTAGAAGGCTTCAAAATTGGATGCAAAGCTAGCTAAAATCATTACTGCATAGACATTGCCAATTTGCCATGCTATGTGCACATGTATAGAAGTTGGGTAGTCACAGGGGCTAAGAAAATATTCCAGTTTAGCAGAAATGTTTACTTCAGAGGCACAATATGTTACCCTGACAAGGGGAGATTCTATACATGATTAGGTGCCTTATTATACCAAAATCCAGATACTGTAGTTCTTATAGAAATTGGTCTCTGACAACACCACAGTTATTTAGTAGCTTATTTTGTAGCTCATCATATCAGTAGCACACACAGTATTAGCAAGAGTTTGACAGTCATTGCTAAATAATCTGTGTAGCTTCACCAATAAGCAAACATTGCAGTGCTCAGCAGCAAAATCTTTTTACAGCACACTTCACATGGGAGCATGAAGAAGTTTTCCAAACCCTCTCTCTCAGCTCTGTAATCTCCTTGTAAGACAGACCTGTCTAATACCAGGGGAAAAACTCTGTAGCTGAGGGAAGAGACTGCTTTTCCTGTTAGCTTTGCTTTCAACAGGGTGAGCAGCTCTCATTCATAGTAAGTATAACCATTAGACAGAAGTTAAGCAGTAGGGTTTAAAGAGCTCCCTCTTGCAAGGTCACGTGGCTTCAAGCAAAGTCCTTTAGGGAGCCATCTGCAAGGCTTGGTGAATCAGGGCTCTCACCTGAAGACCTGCACATTACCTGTCTGACATACATGCCTTGGTAGGTTCAATACATACATGATATAGAAGCATAATAGTCCTCTCCTTTCTAAGATTACCAGGAAACGCTTCATTTAGCGGGGCTTGAAACTATTTCCTTTAGCCTAAGGACAGCTTGAAGGCAGCATCTACTGTAGAAGACAAGATTAAGTGTTATTTCCTGGGACAGCAAACCAAATATCCTCAGTTCATAGTCTCCCCAGTGACAGCCAAACTTACTGTAGACCACTGCACTCCACATTGACAAAACTGATGTCTGTGCTGGGAGCCTTGAAGAATCACTAAGTACCTAACCCACAGCTAGCCACAGATTAGGAAAGGTGACAGGACATTGAAAGCCAGTGAAAAATGCATCTTTTCAACAAAAAAAGCTTGTTAATACCACTTCTGGGTGAGTGTTCAGATGGTTGGGATTCAGATGGGATGAAGATGATACATGTGGAATAATTTTTATTTTTTTGACTGAAGATGTTACTGGAAAGACTGAGTACACAGGCAAGGGTTAAGAGATGCCCTGGTCTGACCTTCACAACCTGCCAATTGACTAAACTGCATCAATAATGAGTCATAATATTTTCAAATGGAAGCTCAGTGGCTGTCCTGCAGCCCCAGTCATCTGAAAGCAAGCTGCCCTTGGATCATTACAGTAGATACATTGGTCCATTGTTGGTTTGAACTGCAGTACCTCATGGTACACCAGAGATTTATATCATCCCTACTTGGTCAAGTCATCTAGTGCCTTTACATAGAGCATCAACAGTCCTTGGAAATACCACTTCACACATAGGAAGACACCGATACTATCTCATGCAGTCAGCTGAGCTTACTCAGGGCTGAAATAAGGCAGGAGACCCCCACCACGATGGTGCTGTGCATCTGAGCCCAGCCCCACCAAGCCAGACCAGGTATCCTAGTGTTGCACTGCCTGATGCTACCCAGGTGGGGAAGCCCTTCCTGCCACAGGAGAAGATGGCTCCTGCCTGAGCCCAGAACATTAAATATTACTTCTCCTGTGGGTAAACCTTCCCATAATAGAGAAATCTGCTCACCAAATGACAGAACTGCCTGTGCAGCAGGGCAGAAGCAAGCACAATAGTGCATTAGCCTCCATGTGCACCAGACGAACAGCACCATGGCCCTCACGTTCAGGAGCTCTAGTCCCAGAGCGAGGTGTGGGGTGGAACTGAATACTATTCCTTTAAGTGAAATAAAAAAATAAATCAGCATTTCTTTTGTTTTGCCCTGCTGGTCTCCTCACCCCCTCCCTCCCCAATGCGGCAGGGCACTCTTTGAACGCCAGGTGCTCCCTGACAACCAGTGACATGATTTACATTTCCATGGCACATTTCACACTAATGGATGCCAAAGGACACTTCAAACCGTCCTTTGCAGAGAAATTCTTATACCTGGGTTGTGATAAAACACTGCAGCACATTAAGTGTCACACAGTAGCCTTATGACAAGCAGCAAAGATGAGTATCAGAGGTAGTTGTAAGGGGACTTTTGGTGGGGTGAATACAATTTCTCACTTTGGCTCTGTCTGGAACACAAGAACCAGCATCCTCCCCATTCTTACAAGGACTGGCATGGAGGTCTTAACAGTTACAAGTGTTTCTTTTTTTTTTTTTTTTTTTTTTTTTTTAATCTCAGAAGATATGTCCTGGAGTCAAAACCATACTGAGAAACTGGAATTAGTAGTAAATCAAAAAGAAATGAGTTCCACTTATGGGGTCAGTCCTCACCACGACCTACCATAACCCATGTCTTCCCTTCAGCACTCTCTCATCAGACTCATAATGACTTATGATGAGATCCCAACCCGGCTCAAGGCAACATGTCTGGATGCAGAGGGCTAATCTTCTGCCGACAAAAACTGACAAGATGCTGCTGAAGTTGATGAAGCGCTATCAATTTACAACAGCTGAGGATATGTCACATAAGGTAATCAGACTTTAAAAGAAATATGATGGCAGGAGTCCTAAACATTTTCCAAACACTGTGCTGTCAGAATAGATCTTGGAGTACAAAACCCAACTTTGAGAAGTCGTCAGAGACCCAGATGGGCTGCTGATTTTATCCTGCCTGGAACACTGCGCACCCACCTCTCCCCCTTCCCAGTTATTTTTCCTGTACCCTAAGACCCTTAAAAGAAGTCTGATACCATGTCATCCCCAAAGCTTATCTTAGTATAGGCCAAGTATTTTGCTGGGCTATTTTTTTTCCCCTCCTCTCTTCTAACCTGATTGCTAGAACTCTAGCTTGAAATGTTTCTTTATCATTATGTCTGTAAAATGTAGAGTTTCGAAAGAGAAAAACAACCTATAAAAGGCAATTAATAAAATATGCCAGCACTCCCAAAACTGTTCAGAACACTTCATTCAACAAAGCATTGAGACAGAACAACAGCAGAGTTGCTAAATAACATGCCACAAAGCAAGACCTGCAAAAAGACAAAATAACCTGCATTTCTTAGGATCTTTTATCCGAAGCACTTTGCAGACATATGCATATTATACAGGGATCGTTCATCTAACTCAGAGATATAGCTGCCTTCACATCAGAACTAAGTTATATAACAGCACATAATAAAACTATATAGCAGAGTCAGAGAGGAAAATGAAGAGTAACTGTTCTAGTTGGATTACAGAGCAAACGCTAAGTCAGCGGAATACTATTTTCTCTAGGTGAAATTTAGTGGAACATTGAACATCGCATTCAAACTCACGTGGAAGATGTTACAGCCTCACTAACGATTAAGCTTTTGGGTTTACCACTAAATGAGAATCCAGTAAATGCCTCTGCCAGTGTAAGAGAGGGCCTAAGTGTTACCTAGTGAGTCATCAACATTAATTTCCGAGTTGCCTGCACTGCAAGGTCCCCTAGCTGAGTATCAATCAGCAAAGCCCAGTGAAGTTTAAAATTTCTCAAGAGCCAGTGTGACCATAGCCCAGGCACAAAACTCATTCTTACATTTCTGTTAGGCCAGAAATTCTCAGGGTAGTTTCTGAGAGAGGTCAATCAGGCCACAAGATGCTCTCTTGCTTGCTTTAAGAACTAATCAAAGGAAAGTCCCTCATATGCCAGTGGGATTGCATGGAGGAAGAAGGGGTTGTGTTTTGGACAGTGAAACACTACCTGGTTGAGGCACAATCCCTGCCAGCTGTTGAAGCGTCAAGACTCGTGGAGGCAGCTTGCAGGCCACCATTTGCATCCAGGAACTACAGTTCTAGTTATCTGTTTTTGTATATTCATCTACAACCACTTCCTGCACTTCCAAATGGATGCTGGAGACAGGAGGCTTGCTGCTAGCAGTACCTTCATTGTGCTTATTGCCTGTAACTACCCAGCTCTCATTGTTTGCATCATAACAAGCTTCATATATCCTAGTGTCCAGCATTTTATTCAGAAGCTTCTGGTGATGGATTACCAGGGGAAGTCGACTCCACTCGAAAGCCTTAGTTCCGGATGTTTGCTGTTTCAAGCCTTGAAGTGCGTGAAGTTGTAATTGGCTCATGCTTGGAAGCTTTCCTTTGCAAACCAAGGCTAGAAACATTAGTGTAAACACCATCCTGGATACTGCAGAGAGTAGAACTACCCCCAAACCTGAGGACAATACCCCAGCAACAGGAATTTCCTTTGATAGCCTTACAATATGCAGCACTTCAATAGTTCTCCACAGCATTGGAACGGCCAGAGCTTCTCTCATAGGTAGCCCCATGCTTTTTTACACCTCCAGAAGGATTGGAAGGTGGCAGAAGTAAAGCCACCAAATCAAACCCTCCTCTGCCCAATATCAGATGCTCTGACCAGCTACTACCCACTGCTTTACTTGGCAGCTTTCTTTGGGAGAAGAGGTACTGGTACAGGAGAGATTTCAGATCAGTAGCAATCTCAGATAGCCTCTTACCAACTTTCATCATTGAACATGGTAACAGAGTTGCCTCTTTCTGCTGTGGCCAGCCATGGATCAGAAGGCAGCCTAGCCTCCAAAGGGAAGGTCTGTGGCCTGACACTGGAATTAAAAAAGGGAAGGTACATCTTCCACTACTGTTTTTTGAAGGACTGTAGGAATGCAAATTATAACCCACCTTTCCTTCCAGCCAGAGGATGACCAGGCACAACAGCATGTCCTGTTCCCAGAGAAAGCAGCACAAAACCCTGTAATTGTGAGAAGCAAATGGGATACCTGTGCTGATGTTTCATCCAGACCAGGATCACCATGCTCACAGCTGATAAGGACCTGCTGCTAGCTTGGAGCAAGCTGAAACCCCTGCTGAAACAATATCATCTTCTGTCACCTTTGGCCCTGTCTTTGCCTCCTCCAACCCCACAGCAGTTACAAGAAGGCTGCAGACAGACTTATCCTCTCCTTGACAGTCTGTTTCTTTTCCTCATCCACATATATATCAGTAGTGTGACTGTTTTCTGTGGTTAAAATTATATCCCCAGATATTTTAGACCTGTAGCCAAAGCAGATTGAACTAGTCTGAATTCACTTTTGAAGAATAAATAGGAACATGGAAAGGTGTTGGAATCAAAGGTACTGCAATCAAAGACTAGAAATCTCCAGCTATGTCTTGAGAGACTCGATCTGGAGATAAGAGAGCCCTTCCAATTTAAGGAAAGAAAAAGGACAGTATTAGGCAACTACTGTGTAATTCTAACCTCCCATTCCCCCTAATTTCTCATCTCCATGTGACTTTTGTGTTCCTAAACGCCATCTCCTTCCAGGCTTTTTACTGCGTTCAGGCTGGTACACCACAGAAAATACCTCCCTACCCTGGAGCTTACTGGGACAGGCCCTAGGCAGTCAGTCAGCACCAGCTGATAAGGAATAATTCAATACAGCCTATTCTGCAGTCTCTGGCCCTTGGACACTAATCCAGAGGCTAATAAAGCAGTAATCCCCTGCTGATCCGCAGGCTCCGTTTCCCCCGCTCGGCCCCACATCATTGCTCCTGGCTGTATCAGCTCTCGCCACCCTCAATCTCCCTTCCTTGCCTGCTCCCTCACACTGTCCTCACTGGGGTGAGATTGTAGCTGCCTTTTAGACCTCTCCTCATCTGTTTATATTTGGCTATTTCAGCCTTGCCTCCCAAATTGTTGCTATCCCTAAGCACAGGCTATTCATGTGGATTTTGGAGTCTAAAAATCTCCTGGTGCCGCAGCAGCAGGTTTTCCCCCTCCCCAGGTGCCCAGACCGGCCCCAGGAGGGAATACGTACAAATGAGCTGATGGGAGGTCCTGGTAACAACATGACAGCCTCCATTCGCCCTGCCAGCAGCTCAATCGTGTGGAACGGGAAGCTGTAAGTCATGCCATGATTGTCCGACCCTCCGGTGCACTTAATCTTCCCGGAAGCACTGCTGACAGCTGCGGGTTGGGATGAAACAAGGGAAGGAGACCTGCAGCTCCTGACAGAGCTCAGACCCAGGCCAGGCCTCTCTCCAGTCTGGTCTCCCTGTGGCCACCAGCAGGCCTCACAGAGAAGGTGAAAGATGCAGCAGCACTGATCTTCTGCATTAGGCATGAAGAAATTATTCTTATCAATGCATATAAATTCACTGAGGAACTGAAGCATAAGGCTTAGCTTACTATCAATACATATTTCCTCTGAGCCCTCTGGATATTCTGTCACCCCTCACATCCCAACCCAAACGAATCTTGCAGAGATCCTGCTTTTGGTGCTGATTTGGGACAGGGAATTAGTTTTACAGCACGCTCCCATTTAGTAATGATTTGGAGCTTAGTTCCAAAACTTGCTGTCTTTTAATTTTATCTGTTGTCCTCTGAATAAGGTGCTGTATTTTAGGCATCCCAAAGAGGCTGGTATAGGGAGAACTGAAATACTTTTTCCCCCCACCTTGGAAACACACCCCCATGGCCCACCACTGGAGTTTGCCACAAGAGTCAAAGGGAGAAGAATACAGGGGCCTTAAGAGGATATAGGAATAGAAATATCAAATGCTCCCAAGAGCCAGCTTGTAAGCACAGATTATTTGCTTTCAGCAGGTGTCTCAGGTGTTTCAGCAGGATGTCAAAGAGCACTTTTGCCAGCAATGAGCAGAAGGGTTGCAGAGTACTTGACTGTGCAGGCTGCCAAGCAGCCATGAGCTCTCCCCTTTGATTTAGAACGAGGAGCCTTTTGTGTCCCCTATGTGAATTTAACTTCTATACTCCATTTTTTAAGACAAAGCACTTAGAGATCTGTACTCCAAATTACATGCAGATTAATGGAATACAGTAGAGCCACAGCAGTCTCCCTGACTGTGGAATTACTATTTAAAGATTAAGAATCTGACTGCAGTCCTCATTTTTAGCCTGTCCCTCCTGGATCACTTTCATCCTCCTCACTGTCTGGATGCCAAGGAAAATGGTTGCTCTATGAAGGTCTACAGGTTGGGGTGTTTCAGCTGCTTCTTTTCCACTGGCGAAGGAGGAATAAAAATGCAAGAGCACACAAGTCATAAGCAACAGGATTGCCTTAAAGATGCATGAGATCTCTAAAGCCACATCCACTACACCTACATATAACAGCGACTTTAACACTAAAACCCCATCTAAAAGCCTCCAACCCACAGAGAGGCTATTCGTCGCTGTCCATTAGAGGTCACTAGCACCCAGTCACAGCAGGAGCCCAGCCACTGCAGATGAAATCCCCAGCACCAGACCTCCAGCCAAAAAAAAAAAAAAAAAAAAAAGAATCTTTACTCCCAACCTAAGAGGGAAACCAGACAATTCATCCTTCTTTGTGCTATTCTATGTGAGAGAGGAATACCTTCAGGTGAGAAAGATCTTCATCTGCATTGCTCCTGGCTACCTGTTGGCCCTGGACAGGACACATCCGTATCTGACAGCACTGTTGGGGACAGGACATGAGGGGTCGATGGCGCCACATTGCTGCACCAACATCTGAAGATGCAAAAGCAAGGCTTTGACCTCTTCTGACCCCATCACTCACTCCCCCCCAGGGATGCCAAACCCATGACAGCAATCACTCCCCACGGCCACCTTGCCACTAACTGCTCCTCCCCTGGAAATAGCCTCTGTCCTTAAGCACCTCACGAGCTCATTTGATATTACAGTCACAGCATATGCTTGCTGCATCCGTGCCTCTATATGCTCCTTACAAAGCCCTTGCAGCATGAGGATGCAGTGCACGGAGGGGGACGGAGAAGGGAAGGATATTTGAGTGCTGACTGGGCTGTCCTCCTGATGAAGGACAATGACAAGCCAGAATTCATCGTCTGCAGCTGCTGCTTCCATTTAACTGCTTATGATGAATATTTACAGAAGGGGAGGGGGGAAATCATTAAATTATCTGATTTTTTTTTTTTTTCCAAGCAGGCTTTCTTCCAGAGAAGAGGCCATTCTGACAGCCACCCAGGGTGCCTCCCAGCCCTCCGTACCGAGTTTGTATGTGCACACACACTTCTCATCTGCCTCAGCGCTGACCTGCAGAAGGCTGAGGGAGGAGATCAGAGAAGTCAAAGACTGATGAAGATGCAGCTTGATGCTGCATTGATTTTGGTGACCTGTCACTGGCAGATCCAACCCGAAGCCCAGTGCTGTTAGGCAGCCTGCTCCCAACCCTCCGCTGGTGTTTATGACTCAGCGTGCTGCTGACCTGGGCTGGACCCGCAGTGTAACCGAGCCCCAGAGACTCAGGGTCTTCCCTCTAAAGACAGCTGCTATCTGACACTTCACCACCACCAGGCAACCCGCTGCATTAACTGAACTCCCCGGGGGCTGTGCAATAAATCTGCCTTTACTTCATGCTCACCCTCACCCTAGGCAATGCTTGTAAGAAGGACCACAGCTTGGCCAGGCTCATCTCATTGAAAAGATGCAGTACAGCTGCATCAAGGCTTTACCAGATGGGATTCTCAGGAGAAAATCATTTATTTCCCCACCTTGCTGTCTTCTGCACCTCAAGAAGGATAGTCAAAAACATGGGATTTCATTTTGCTTCTTCTCTTCTGATACATACATCCCCTTGTACAGCTCTTTACTCCTCTTTGTTTGCTCAGGTTTTGCACACAGCATACCCCATTCTCCAGTACACACTTGCAAGTGCTTTGAAACAGTCCTCAAGGGGAAGGTTGGGCAGCCTGCACTTCTGAGCACTGTTTTTGGAGAAAACACAGGCAAGTTTACTTTGTTGTGCTTTCCCATGGGGACTGCAGCAGTAGCAACCTGTAGGTTTGCCCTGTCCTTGGCGCCTGCCATGATATTTGAGTTTGGGGAAGAAGACAGACTCCTGCTGGAGGAGCAGGTGAAGCAGTGCACTGTTTCTTCAGTATTTCACCAACTTACTTTCAGTATTACACCAACTTGGAAGAGCCTTAGCCCCAAGGCTCCATTCTCTCCCGTCAGAGGGTATCAACAACTCTCCAACAGGCTCACAGAAATACAGCTTCTTCAAGCTCCCATCTATACAGCCAACAATCAACCCCACTCTGCTCTCTAGTCAGCCCTGGGCATCACCCATCAGGTTTTTACAGCTTTTCCCCCCAGCTGTGGAGGATGGGAGCACATTGTGAGCACAGGCATTTTGTGCAGACACCGACAGTTGTGGGTGGGAGGGTGTCTGAGCAGGAAGATGACCCCCTCTCAGAGGCTCAGCAACTTGGAAGAGTTTTCCTTGAGGGGAGAGAGCAGTACAAGCACAGGATTGTCCCTGTCAGCCAGCTCATTTGCCGTACCCCCCTCCAAGTGAGTGGGAGAGAGCTGTCTGCTTGCATTGAAGTGGCTGCACTGCTGATGAGCTGCAAGCCAGCAAAGAGTTCACTTGGGGAAAAACCATGAAGCGCAGCAGGGCAGCAGAGACCTTTTTTAAACATGTTTGTCTTTTGATAATCACAGTAATAAGATCTCTGGTGGAAAAATTATACCTAATAAAAAGTTCAAGAATTCCGAGGAGAGATTCGAAATTAGACTGAGACCAATTGGTAAAAGCCTGGGACTTACTCACTGGCCATCAGTATGTTAATTCACGATGTACTTGAAAGAAGAACATAACCTCAAAACTCCGGAGTTACAAAAGCATTACTGCTAGGAGGATCAGGTGAAAATGGTGGTGGTTACAGCTACCCATCTTTTGGGAGGGGAGGAAGGAGCAGCTGGTTTGAAATTTGTGATTGCAAGAAACTGCCTCAAGTCTTGCAGTCATTAAAGCTGGTCAGCCTGGATTTCCAAAAGGAGAGGACAGTTTTGATGGAAGAGCACACAGTCAAGCACAAGCAGAAACACAGTGGAGATGGGCAGGATGCCAGGAAAGCACTTCCCCAACAACTCAGGGCAAGCTCAGACAGTTTTGGGTGCAGAGTACAGGCCAGGAGAGACGCACAGGCTTCTGAGCAGCTAAATTTAGGTGAGTAGGACCTTGCAAATACACCTCATCAGTAAAGACACACCAAGGACAGGTTTTCTTTCACTATCACGTGTTGAAAAAACCCTGCACTCCAGCTGCTCTGGTTAGGTGGTGGTAAAGGCTGCTGAAGAGGTTTTGGGGCATGTTGCCTCCCTTCCTGCCATGATGCCAACCCCAGCAAGCAGGAAGGGCTCTCAGGATCACTTTGGATATGGGGTACAGAGCTGCTGCTGGTGCTCAGCACCACCTCCTCCAAGTCCAGAGCCCATAAAAATCACAAACATCAATCAATGAACACATGAGCACAGTCATAAGATTTGACTCTAGGCCTCTAGCCCAGGCATCCCCAACCCTAAGTCCACCTAAGACCATCAGTACAGAGAAACCAAGATATAGCATCAGGCAATGAGACTGTCAACCCCCCTCCCCCTCCCCACAATCCTCCCAGAACACAGGCAGATGAACAAACTTACCTTTCACTCCTTCCTTCACTAACTGTCTCATCGCCATAGCAACTGTAATCCTAGGTCATGCAAGCTAGGAAAATAAATAAATAAATAAATATGCAGCGCAAATGAAGATGTACGCTATCGCCAAACACAGCCTCGGTGGTAGAATCTAATTTTCATTAGAGACATAACAGTGGTTCTGCATAATTATACATATATTAATGCCCAACATGCCTATCTTCAGTTAAAATTCATGAATTCAGTTCTAAATAAAAAGCATTGCTCATTGCAGATATTTTTTTTTCTCCTTTAAAAAAGTAGAAATCACTTCTAAAAGCTCCAGTCACACTTGCACGGCAGTTTCTTAATCCTGAGATTAACAGGGAGAGCAAAATGCAAAGATTAAGTCAGCTCTCAAGTAGAAACATCACATAAAACACAACAGGGGAGTTTGCTGCTTTTACAAAATGAGGGCAGAAAGGGAGCAGTAATAAAAATAAATAAGTCAGCAGATTCTGGAGCATACCTGGAACTGAGACTCAAAGGAAGGTGTCTCGTGGCCTCTCCTTTTGGTGCTTGCAGGGAAAGCAGTGCCACAGCTTCATGCCGAGGAGCAATACGTCCCCATGAGTGACTGAGCACAGGTTTGGCTGACACCAGCATTTACTACATTGCTTGAGGTCAGCATTTACAAGAGGAGGTTTATTTACTCTGATAGAAACACACAGAGACCAGACAGCAGTGCTAAGGAACAGCCCCAACCAAGGAAGCCCTGGAGAGCAAATAAACCCTTCCCTTCCCTTCTTCTCCGTTCTTATCTGCTTCTACTACCTCCAGGTTCCTTCATTACTCACGAATTGCAAATGACCTTAGGCTGGTTGCCAATTTCCCTCTTTATTACTGAGTTTCTAGGTGAGCCTTGTTTGAGGGAGGGGGAAGTCTTGGTGCTGGTGAGATCCCACCTTCCCTAAACCTATGTGCCTGGAGGGGGCTTATTGCCACCAGCAGTGGCAGGGACCCGTGTACCTAGAGGATTTGGGACTTGACAGCAAGCTCTCATGTTGCAAGTACGCACACAGCTCGGGGGATGCTCTCAAAGCCTTGACGTGGTAGAGCTGATATTAAAATAAATGCAACTTCTTTGGTCACTGCTTCTTTAATTGTACTGACACCCTAGCTAGGGAGTAAAGGGAGAAGCTACTACATGGACTTGTCTCCACAAAGGCTTGTTTAATGCCTTGCTTACAGAAAAGGCACGGACTAGAATACAAGGGAGAGAAGAGCTGGGCTCAAGGGCAGGATTTGGGGCTGGAAAATGGTTGGGGGAAGGAAAAAAGAGGGAATTGGCAGCAAGGAATGGAGAGATGAGATGGAGAGATGTCTGTCCAAAATGACAACCAAAATCCCTTGTGGCTGTGAATCCCCAGCTCCTCATCATCCCTTGCTGTTATTAGCACACAGAGGAAGAAGAGGCTGGGTATAAAGCGTGTGGGGAAACACTCCCTTCTCACCTGGGTTTCTGGGGGAAGGAGAGGGAAACCTCTGTGTCCAAGCCCATGTCCACCCTGGCCAGGTTCTTGCTCATCTGGGGCCTGACAGAGTCCCACTGGGCAGCAGCTGGGAGCTCGGTGGAGGGGAGAAACCACATCCTCTCTAAATACTTCCATCTCCTCATCCTGCTGGCTGGCCCCTGGCTGGGAAGCAGGTCAAAAACACACGTACATGTGTCTTGTGGCAAAAACAGTTCTTCCATAACTCTGTTCTATACCCAACCTGGATATGCTAAGTGAGAGAGCCTCGGCTCCAGCACCTGGCCCTTTAATTGCTGCCACGAAGGGTAGGGATGTAGGCAATCCTGAGGCCAGCAAAGCAGAAAATTAGCATTTAGCGTGAAATGATACCACTGCATCATCACCAGCGCTAAAGCAAACACCAGAACGGGCTGGGCTGCCTCCTTGCCGCCCTACCTGCATGCTCAGAGCTGCTGCGTGCTGTTGGGGCCCCACAGCCTCCTGCACCCATGGGTGCTGCCTTTGCAGGGCTGCTACCAGGGACTCCGCGAGCCGGCACCCGCTTTCCGCCTCTGGACTTGTGATGAATCAGATTTTATACACTCGCTTCTGAGATAATCCTCCCTCAAATGTCAGAAGTGCCACATTAGCCGCTGCATTGATTTCTGCAGGGTTTTCAGAGCAAGAAAAATGCAGTGGCAGCTAGCGGGAGGCTGGAGGGAAGAAACCTGCACCTGCAGGGTGTCCCTTGGGGTGAATCAGGCCAGTCTCAAGCCGGGATTCAGATCTTCACCTCCTCCAGACCCTTAACTAGCTTTCTCTGTCATTATTGCAAATTCCCCTCGGGCCTTTTCACCTCTTTGTTACGCAGGCTCTATTTTTGCCTGGTTGGACACCGATAAACATCACAAGCAGAAAAGGGAAGGCTGGGATGGAGCCAGCAGCCCTGGCCCGGGGGGTCCCAGCGGCTTGGGGGCTGGAGCTGAGGGGCAGCAGGCAGTGATCAGGAGCAGAGGGGGCTGTGGGTGAGCCACGGAGGGATTTGGGACCGTTCAGCCTTGCCCATGGCATAAGTGCCTGGGACTGAAAGCAAAATGCTGCGTTATGGGTCAGACCGTGAGCAGGCTGCAGGGTGTCGGGGTCTGGGTGCTGGCTGCCTCCATTCTCCGTTTGGCATGCAGACCCCTGTGGGTGCTCAGGTGGATGATAATTGCCCCTCTGAACCTGTGAGATCTGCAATTAAGATCCCAAGTAATTGCAGTATGTAACAGTTTGGGCTCTTTATTGCCTCAATATGCACTTTTTAAAAAAGAACCGGTGGCAGATCTGCCTATAAACCACAGTCACATGCCTGTGCCTACAAACATGTGCACACACACACGTGCACAAGGCAACAGTGGCTCTGAGACCCTAAGGAATAAAACCAGACACCAGTGTATTTTCAAAATAGCCTCTCTCTCTCCCTCTCTCACTAGTTCAATTAGATGTTGTTTGTTACTTTTTCTTTTTAATATATGTATATATATAATTTTCCAATTTATTTCCTACGCCTGGGCTTACTATAACATCAGAAACTAATCAGTGGCCAACTGATTAACAGTCTTTCCTGTGTTATTAACTTTCTGTTTGATAGAAGGTCATTTTTAAAGACTGTGGCAAGAAAGTTAAGTGTACCTGTATGTGTGAATGTGTGGGGAATATGTAAGTGGAGGGAACACACACCCCAGTGCAGAACTTTTATCCAGGCCACCCCTTCACATCACTCTTGACTCTTTTTTAGAAATACCTATTATTATCCAGCATGTATGTAGCATTTCTGTGCGCAGATTGTATCTTGAAACAAAACCCTCACAAGGCTCAGATAAGGACGTGGGTGAAGAAGTGTGTAAATTGGAACATAAATTAACTGTGACGTCTTAATTGAGAGGAGAAATGGGGTCATCTGCTTTCATAGCTATCATCCCAGCAAAGATTAGAAGCAGCTAAAGGTGACAGCAGTTATTTTAGAGGAAAGCCCACCTGGTACTTCATATCCAAAGCTGTGATAGCTCGAGGGCAAGGCTCTTCCCAAGGACTGGCAGGGTAATAAAGATGCCTGCCTGTGCACATACTGTGTACCTTGGGTTCTTGCATGATGTCTCCCCTCATGCATGGGTTGGCAGCTTTCTCCTAAGAAGGCACTTCACAATTTAAGAACAAAAGCTTGGATTAAAGTTGTTTCACTGAAAAATATTTTCTCTCTGGCTTGCCATCACTGCTGGTTTGTTTTGAGGTGACATCTGCACCCATATGGGTGTTTGTGCCCAAAGGAGGTGCGGCCACCCTGCTTGCTTGTGCTGGTGATTGCTTGCCCCTTTTTTGGAAATGCTCTGCCAGCTTCTGCTGTAGAAATACAGCAACATGGGGGGACATACCCTGCCATCTGTGTGATCCCATCACAGGCACGAGTGAAAGGGCAGAGCCCTTGTTGCTGTGACGGCTGCTGGAGCAGAAGAGGCATGCTGAAAAGTGGTGGCTGGGCTGCTGGTTTTGGTGGGGGTGAGAGCTCTTCTCTTGTAAATTGAGCACATCTGCTCTGGAAGTGGCCGGGAGGCATAAATATTGAATATCACATTGCCAGCTCTTGTTCAAAGTGTGTCAGGATCTTAGCAGAAATAAACATGGGGCTTGGAAATATGCAGAAGAAGGGAAAAGTGCTAGAGAAGAAATATATATATCTAAATGAGAGGGAAGAAATGAATGATAATTCAAAGATACCGACATACTGAGCTCCTACTGGAAGCCAGTGCCTAGCAAGGAACAAAAATAACATGGAAAAACTGAGAAGTAAGGCAGAGCTCATAAAATAAAGTATTCATGAAGACCAGGGAAGTGAATATTTGGAAAGTCAGATCACATGCAGATAAACTGAACTGGATGGCATACATCCAGGGGCCTGACTTTGCAAAGCACTGAGCACCTCCTACAAGGTGTGCTGCACGTTTTGTATTTCAGCCCACCAGAAAATCAGCGGGGTTTAATTTTCCTCCTCTCTGTGAAGTGCTGGTGATGAGAACAAGAAAATTGAAGCTGCCTACCTCCACATGTTCTGTAATAAAAGTTTGAGTTTTCAGTTGGCAACTGGCAGCACATTGGCCAAAATAACTCTCTGCTTCCAAACCAGTGTTACGACACCTTTTGCTCTCATTGTGTGGGTGCAGAGGACATCTCCTGTGGTGTCTTGAGGGCACCTCACTGGCTGGAGACCTGAACGCACAGCAGTGCTGACTTTGTAAGAAAGGTGATAGCCGGCATGCTGGCCATTGCTTCCTGTGTTTCTAATTTAATAAGGAAGCTTGTGGTAGTTGGGATGAGGAAGACAGATGAAGATGGAGAAGGCAGGAGAATTAACTCCAGCAGCATGCCTTGTTCATGTGGAAGTACTGGGAAAGGGCCTCTGGGTGCAGAAGAAATACTAAATACTGGTGTGTTTTCCATGGGCAGTTCAGAGCAGGTGAGAAGTTTGGGTGCTGCTCTGGAGCTGGACTGGAGGATGTGGGAACACAGGAAAATGTACATGGAAGACTTAGAAAAAATGATGAAAGTGGTGGAGAAACTGTTTCACAAGGCAAGGTGGAAAGAGCTAAATGCATCCAGCTTGGTAAAGCAGGACGAGAACACGTGGAGGAGACTGGCTTCAAGCAGGGCGAAGAGATGATCTTGGTGACAAGTGTGGGGAAGAGCAGGGTGTGAAGGTGGTGAGACAGTTTGACACAACGGAGCGATCTTGAGCTGGCAACAGCAAGGAGCTTCCTAGCAGGAGCTGCTGCAAAGCGTTCCCCCGTGGGAAGCAGGGAGTAGGAGAGGCTGAGCAGATCCTGGGCTGCCCTCAGGTGTTGTCTGGGAGGTGGGCGGGTGATGACGGAGGTTTTTGCTGGTGCTGACAGCTGGGAAAGGCAGCTCTCACCAGGAGAAACCACGCAACCTGCCCCGCTGCAGAGAGCCCCAGATACACAAGGTGTTTGCTGGGTGTTAGCATCCTGAGTCCTCCTCCTTGGGAAGGACGCATGTTTCCTCCTTCCTCTTCAAACAGTTAGTAAATAATTTAAAGAGAGAGACAAAATATTCTCTAAAGATAACCTACTCTTCTGTTTCCATGGCAACCTCCTTCCAAAGCCAGAAGCCTTCCACTGGAGTCGTACGGTGCAGGGTGAAAGTCCTCTCGTGGGGAGGCAGAAGCAGGGGCATGACCCCGTTGGGAGGCAAAGGGGAGACCTCATGCAGAGCACAAGGGCTGTCAAAAAAAACACCAGAGAAGCAAAGATTTTTCCCTTGGAAGCCAATTCCACGGGGAACTGATAACAAGCTGAGAGCACATCCACCCTGGGGCCTGCTAGTTGCCCTGTGAGGCCTCCACCACCGCCTTGCTCACTGTGGCATGGAGGCAAGGAGGGATGGCACACGAGATGCCACCCTGGAGCAGGGACTGCAGGGTGGTGAGGGACGGGGTGGAAGACACCCTCTGCAGAAGGAAAGGGCAGGATTTTGCAGAGGCAGCAGGTGATTTGGGCTCCTCAGAGGAGGAATCGGGGCCTTCAGGCAGCGTTCATCCCTCACAAAGCCATTCCTCAGCCCTGGGAGGAAATCCAGCCTGTCCATCTGCCCATAATTCTTACTCCTTGATCTCACTGGGGAAGTAGAAGCAGACAGTGGAGTGTGACCCCCCTTCCCTCCCAGCTATCTCACCTGCAGGCCATGTGCCTATCGTGACCATATAGCTTCTAGCGCTGTGGAAGCCCATCTACAAGTCCCCTATGGCCACTTTGCAGGAAACACCCTACTTATCGGTCTGTGAGGGGGTTGGGCTAATTAATATATTTTTCCCCCATTTTTTTTTGTTTTGGAAGCCCAACCTCTGGCTTCTGGGTTTGAGTTTAAGCCTCGTGTAGTCTGATTTTGATGTTTGGCGGTTTGGGGACTGACTGCCCTCCTTCCCCAAGAACAAGGAACTATGTGTCTCATTTCTCCTCTCTGCCCCTAGGAGAGTGGGCAGGGGCAACTCACCCAAAGAACAACGAGCGCAAAGAAAAGCATTTAAAGACCCTTATTATTGCTTTAATAAATCTGGACTGGAAACTTTCTGCAAGGAGGACCTGGGCTCTCCTGTCCTCTGTCCACAGGTCTGACCTCCCTGCAGTCAGTGTGCACACTGCCAAGACAACAAACACTCCTTTCAGCAAATAAGTCCAGTCCATGTAGTAATTATCCTTTTCCTTTCTGTTGTTTGTCCCAATTGACGTGATTGCTGTTTACAACTCCAGTTCATAAGATGCAGCAGCAGCTTAAAATTCAGACAGGTAATGATAAAACCAGGAAGTCTGCGGTGTGCCGCCCCCTCTGTGATGCCTCAGATGCCAACGGGGAGCGCTCTGCTGCAGTGACCCTCTTGATCTGGTGGGGAAAAAAATGGGATGGGAATCCACCAGTGAGCCCTGCTCTTTCTCAGAGTACTGCATCAGCCTCCCCATCTCCTTAGGGCTGCTGTCCTCCCTCTGCTGCCCTTCTCCATTTCCTCTGAGATACCTTGGTGGGTCTTGCCTGGGTCAGGAGGAAACATCCCAAATTCTAAATGCCCCCTGGGTGGCTGACTGATGCCTTTTCCCACCCACCTGGAAACCTGGCCAGGGCACAAAACCAGGGGAGATGTGGGCTGGCCCCAGCAAGGAAGGAGATGCGTGTGGTCACATTGCTGGAAGAGGAATGGGGGACACAGCCCCTGGAGACCTTACTGCAGCCATGTGGGAGAGGATTGTATCTCTGGATTGGGGTCCTGAGGCAAGGCTCGGTTTGAGGAGTTGGTCTGCCCTCTCCCACCACCCCGTAGCACATGGGTGGTCTCCTGCGACACAGCTGGATGCAGCTCCCTCCTTCTCCCTCTCACCGTCTGGTGAGCCAGCCAGGACACAACACACACGAGCACCCTCACACCTGTGCACGCACACACACACAGACATGCACACTGATGTTCCTGTTCCCCACATCCACGGTTGCACACTGAGCAGGCCCCTGATCCCAGCTACACTGATGGAGGTTGGAAAAACACCAGAGGATGGAGGTGACACTGGAGAAGAGGCAGAGCTGTCACCAAGCCAAGGATGCTCTTGTAGAGTCTTCCTGCTGGGATGTAGGGCAGGGTTAGTATCCAGTCAGGGGGCCCACTACAGTTTGTGTTGAAGCCCCCTTTGCTTTTATTTGTCCTTTTTAAAATTCTATTTTTTGTCATCTTTTAATATATATATATATAGCTATAGATACAAAAATAACAGATAGGTTTCTCTAGAGATGGTTTTTGCACCTTTGGGCTTCTAAAAGAAAATATCACAACTACTGCAAATGAAAGGGGAAAAGTGCAGTTTCCCCTCTCCCTATTTTTTTTTTTTTAACCTCTCCCTCCCTCTCCTCCCCTGCCTGTCCCACTCCAAATTTCCTTGTGTACCTTGCACATTTTTCCCCTTAGCAGTTTTCTTTCTTTGGAACAAAATGCAAAGGACAAACCCAACAAAACAGCTACAAAAATACACCATGGAGCCCCCCATCCCCTCCACCCATGAGCACACCCTCTGTGCTTGCACAATCCCTTCAAAGCCAGGCTTTTCACCTCAAAACATGTCCCGTGCTCCACGGCTGTTTGATTTTCCCCGCCACCAGGGCCAGATTTTCCCCTGTTTTTCAGCAGTGAATCCCCTTCAAGCCAGAGCTCCGCTGCACTACACCAACAGAAGCGCACAATCGCTGTTTGGCCATTTTACGCTAGACCTGAAGACCTGGCCCACAATTTTTAATGTTTGAAATGGAAGCATGAACAATAAGGAAGTTCCCAGAAACAGGCGAGGCAAGCCCCGGACGCTCTTCCCTTGCTGCTCACCCCGCTTCCCTTCACCCCACCCTGCTTGCCCACCCTCCTTAATTCTGCATAGCACCTCCTTCAGCCCCCATTTGCTCCTTCCTCCTTAGCACTTTCTGAAATTCGTAATCTCTCGGTAAAAAAAATAAATAAATCAATCTCTCTCTATATATGTATATGTATATAACTGAATGGCTGCCAGGCAGCAGTCACCTGGCCGGAGGGTCCCGTCCCTCCCAGCCCCATGGCCTTTTCTAGTCACTGTAGTCTCTGCAGTGATGGTCCAGGTCTTGCCCTCGGGCAGGACTGTTCCCGTATTGCTTGCACTCTCCCACGCCTCTGAGGTACAGTACCAGAGTATTTATTCTATATATATATATATATATATTTATGTATATATATATATTTATAATTTTTTGTTTGCCTGGTTCTTTCTCCCGCAAATCCTTTGGAATCGCTGCTGGGGAGCAGCTGGCGAAACGCGCTCCCCATGCTGGCGGCCGAACGCTCCCCCCCTCGCACCCCAGGGACCCTCATCTGTTCCTCTTGCTGACCCCGTCACCCAGCTCCAGCTCGGACGGCAGTGGGGAGCCGCGCTCCCCTGTCCCCAGTCTGCCAGGGCCCTCCGGCTCCTCTCCTTGCCCAGGCGAGGGGGTGTCCTTGCAGAAGTCCGTCACCCACGAGGGCATGGAGAGGAAGCCCCGGGGGTCGACGGTGTAGAAGGGCTTGGCGTGGTGTGCGGCGGGGCGGCGGGGCGAGGGGCTGGCGTGGAGGCTGCTGGTGCTGCTGCACTTCTTCCCCAGCGTCAGCCCCGGCGGCGGGGGCGAGAAGAGGGAGGTCAGCGAGAGGCTGCTGAGGGTCTCCGAGGGCTCGCTGTTGTTGCCGCCCCCCCGCAGGCTGCTGCCTGCCCCCTCCTCGTCTGAGGGGTCCATGGAGTCGTGGTGGGTGCAGCCGGGGCTGGTGCTCCCGCCGCTGCTGTGGCTCCGCTGGTGCCGGCGGATGCTCCGCAGGCTGAAGAGCCCCCGGCCCCGCAAGCTGCGGCGACGGGAGGCCGGGGAGAGGGGGGCCGCCAGGGGTCTTTGGTCGCCGGCGGCTGGTACGGGGCACAGGGCCACCGGGAGGTCCAGGGTGCACTGGGGAGAGTCGCTGAGGTTGAGGCTGTCCTCCAGCGTGGTCTGCAGGCTGCCCGCCGAGCTGCTGCTCCGGCTGTCCAGGGAGGTGTCGCTCTCGGGGGCCTAGGGAGCAGCGGGATGAAAACACACAGAGCTCAGGCAAGAAGAGGGAGAAGACACTTCTTTTATTTACTTTTTTAAAATGATTTAGGGTGTGAAGAAATAAATTAATTCCTCTCTCTCTCCCTGCTGTTGAGGATGGCAGCTACTATCCACTTGAAACATGCTACAAGTCTAAATCTACCCTCGTTTAGTTTAAAGCCATTTCTCCTCGTCCTATCACCACCAATCCTTTCATCCACCAATACTCCCAAGTCCTTCTCTGCAGGGCTGCTCTCAATCCACTTATTGCCCAACCTGTGTTCGTGTTTGGGCTTTCTCCAGCCCAGCTGCAGAACCTTGCGCTTGGCCCCGTTGAACTTCACGAGGTTCACACCGGCCCACCTCTCAAGCCTATCGAGGTCCCTCTGGATGGCATCCCTTCCCTCCAGTGTCAACTGCACTACTCAGCTTGGTGTTGTCCAATCTCCAAAACCATAGCTATTCAATACAGTTTACCTCACATAATGAGAAGTTTACCAATTTCTCCTTTACAATGGCTCAGTACTTTTGCCCCAGCACTATGCCAGCTCCAGTGCTCTCTCTTCACGTCTAAACTTCTGCAAGAAGTTCCAATGCTGCAACAATTCAGTGGCCTCAGTTCAAGGCTAAATTTATCCCTAGTGAATTTATACACATTTGTATTGTGCCAACTGTGTCTATCACGTAAAACTGGATTACATATAATTTATTTTTTTTCAGTTTGTCTGGAATAGTGTCCCTGTACACTTCAAACAGGAATTGTTCATGGAGTATCTTCCAAGAACAATAACAGGGATCTCTGTTGTGCTTTCATCTCTCTGTCTCCTCTGCTCTTCAGAGACACTTGATCTTTCCTCACTGCTTTTATTCTTCTCTTCAGTGAGAAATAGCTGCCTTTTCAGAAAAAGACAGCACCTCTCTGGAATGCAAGATCTAAGTGGGCAGGGGAAAACTGTGAGCTCTGGGACATGGAGTGTGGATGTGGCATGACAGACTGTGGAGGATGTAGGTGGGGAGAAAGCAGGTGTGTGATCCAGAGTCACGGCGCCTGGAGGGGCCACGGTGGGTATGCAGCTGCCATCTCCCTGGCTCACTCTGTGGCTGCTGTGCATGCAGGTGTCTGCACTGCACTTGGTCCAGTGGCTCAGGGGTAAGCTAAAATGGGATGTGATTTCGTTCTCATGTGGGGCTAGCTGCAGCTGTCACACTACTTGTTGATCCAAAGCAGAAGAGCATATAATTTCAGGGGCTAGAGCTATGCAATACTCCTTTGGTGTAAAAACAACTCTCCTCCCCAACACTCCTGCACCCTGCAGTCCCCCGTGCTCCTCCAGCAGGCCAGATCCAGGTCACCCAGCCTCTGACCACAGCTGGTCTCTCTCCTTCAGAAAGGAAACGGGATTTCTCACCTGGTGAAGAAGTGAACAGTTCACACTCGGAGATCTCAGTGATGCCCATGAGCCTTGCAGAGAGATCTTAGGAAGGTTGCGTGGACACGAGACCTTCTCAGGCCCTGTCTGGGTGGCAGAGATGGCTGGGTGGAAAAATTCTGCTGGTACAGGTAACAGAGGGCAAGATGTACCTGGAGAAAAGGGGCTGGGAGGGACTGACAAAGCACCAAGATAAACGGGGAAGAGAAAACAAACAGAAAAAAAAAAAAAAAGTTTAAGAGTCCTCCAATTTCATTTGGTGTCTTTTCTGCTGTTACACTGAGGGTCCTGCAAGTCCAGTGCATGAAGGGTATCTGGTTACACGCACTCCTGGCCAAGAAGCCTCAGTCTAGTGTTCACACCATGAGTTCCTCTTTCTGCACAACAACCAAAACCTGCCCCAGACCCTGAAGATCTAACACAACTCAGAGCTGTAAAGCAACAGCCCAGCTTGCCTCTCCTGTTGCTGCTCTTGGAGGGAAAGGCTGAGCCATAAGGGCTTCATTCAACCATGTATCACTGCCAGAGGACTTTCATCCCAGGTCCTGCAAACCAAGGGATGAAGGGAGATAAATAAACTGGTGATTTAGGAAACCTGGGGACCACAGGAGGTCAAAGAACACTCAGTAGTGGAATGGGAGCACTTCCACAAAGGGCAGACCTGCTGTGTGTTCCCTATGGCTGTATCTGAGGAGCCTGGTCTCAGGGGACACACAGGCAGGTCTGAGGGAGGGTATAAGATATACCAGTTGAAGAAGGCAATGCTCCTTACCCCATTCCTGAGGACTGGTAAACTGAAAGCTAGTTCTCGGTTAGTGTAACCCCACATCAGATTACCTCCATTCCTGGCAGGGGGGAGGCAGGAGAAAGGCAGATGAGCTGCACCAACCCACACTCTCAGCAAACCTGGAGAATGATGAGAGCTGTCCTCACCTTTGGTACCTTCATGCTTTAGCCAAGACTGGACTGTGTTGAAAGGAGTTTTCTCCATTTCACACAAGTAACTGTCTGGGTTTGTAGAGCCATCCGCGCTGGATATTGGGAGGAGGCACTCCCCTAAATCTCCTACCCCAGTGGAGTCAGGGCTGTCCTTGCCATCCTGTTGGAAAAAAATAAGTGAAGACAAAGCCTGGTGAAATTTAACAGCAGACAACAGAGTGGATTTATCAAAGCCTCAGGAAGGGCTGACTCTGAAGGTATCTTCAAGTTATCTGAGAGATCCTCAGGTTTCCCTCCCAAATCCCCTAAATTTAGGCTCTTTCCAAGGCAGTTACTGACAGCAGTGAAGGAAACTTTCAAAAATGTACATCCTTTTTTTTTCTCTTCTATGGAAAATCTCTTGAAAAGTGACCAGCATTTATATTCCTCAGGAGGGACACTCGGATGAATACTGAACACTTCAGAAAAGCAGGCACAGAAATACAGAGTGCAACATGCCCATGACCACCTGGGGCTAACCTTGGTCTCCTTGGGACTCAGCTGAGACGTGCTGCGATTATCTGACTCGTCTCCTAGAAGGATGGAAGAGGACTTGTCTGAGTTGAGAGATAATGCTTCCATTTCGGCCAGCTGGACCTGCAGGAAGGGAAAGGAGCTGTCATTGAATGTCTGGAGCCCATATTTCAAGCACTCACGCCATTTATGATGGATAAGTAAGAGCCTGTAGACCCGAGATGAATTTTACATTATATTCCTTGGATACATCAGGTACTGCCTAACCCAGACCTGGGCTGGACAGGAGAATCCAATTTTTAAGGAAGCTTGAACGTAAGATCTGCAAGCAGCCCACCGCCAGTCCATGCTCCCCTAGTGCCAGCATTGCAGAAAGGAGTCCTGAATCCATCCCAGCGATATGGCTGGCACAAGGCCCTGCAAGTAAAGCCAGGCAGAAAAAGGGCTCCCTCAGGCTGATGATAAGGCAGTCTGCTCTGCTAAGGGATGGGGATTGAACCCATCCCTCTGAAGGCGCCAAGGACAGCCCTGCTTAAACATGAAGGTGTTTTCATTCCAGGGATAGTCATGCCTCTTGCAGTCCATGCCAGTATCATGCTTTTCATATACTCTTACCTTCATCACTGAAACCCCACCTCCCTCCATCTTTCCTGCATATTCTATCTCCCCTCACCTCTAGCCTACCCAAGACCTCAGCTAACACCACCCCACCACCCTCCTTCCTGTTCGCCATCCCTAAACTCACCCCTCCAGCCCTCGCATACTCAGATCTCTTGATTTCTGAAACCAACTCTGACTACTGCATCTTTCTTGTCCTTGAGGCTCAGCTCTGCTCCAGTCCCATGCCTGAGCTTGCTTCACCCTTCGGCCTGTTTCATGCCATACATTCCCTCCCCCCCCCAATCCTCTTTCCTCCAAGCTTTTAATTCCCCTCTGCCTGACCTCAGTTCATCCTATAATGCCTGAAAAGTACCTCCTTTTTCTAGTAGCCTAAGCAGCTGCTCTATCCCTCCTGTGCTCAACTTTCTGTTGTTGGTCTCTAGAGTCCCATCAGTTCCCACCAGCAGCACCTGACTCAATAGTTATATTCGGGGTTGTCTCAGTCAGGAGAGCTTGCTTCCTGGGCAGTTATCTTGTCCTCCCCTATGTTTGTGTTTGCAAGAAGTAGACACAGCTTTTGTGCTCTAAGAGCAGGTGGAACATTTGGAGAGATGACTCCTTCGAGCTGGGAGTTTAGTGGCCTGGGCCAATGCCAGAGACTGGAAGTCTCCATCCTTGGATAAGGCACTTTGAATATACAGAAGGGAAAACCTGAGCTGGATTTCCATAAAGGGCACGAACAACATCCACATTTGGGTCGTTATTCTGACATACAAACTTGGTGCCACTCAACCATGAAAAGAGCTCAAAACCAACAACTGCTGCTTGGAGTGCAGACACACCAGAGAACCCACAAGGACATTGTGTCAAGCATACTACACAGCCACCAGTCAGCAACTGCTTGTGTATAGAAACACCGCCCTCATCTAGTCCCACTTAATGTGCGTACTCATCCATTACTCGCCTAAGTGCTTGTTACACCAGAACAGCCTTACAGCTGTGCTCGTAGAGATGTGAGTGTGAAATCTGATAACATCTGCGACTACCTTCTCCGACCATAAAAAAAAAGAGTTTCAACAAAAGCCAGAATCGTCTGTTCTTCACTGAACCACTTGCTCACAAACTCTCATCACCTTGGGATCCTCAAAAAAAGCATAATCAACAAAGTTACAAGTAGATAAACTGCACATGCAAAACACTGTTCATGGCTGCTCACTGACAAACCCCTGCCACTGGCTAGCTAAGCTATCAGCCAACAACATACAGATGTCTAACAGTCAACCAGCCCAAAAATGAAAGGATAGAGATGAAATGAGAATAGGTTAATCATATGAGAGAAAAAAAAAAAAAAAAAAAAAAAAAAAAAGTAATGTTTTCCTGTTTTGTTCTTATAGTTTCCATTACTGGAGAATATTTAAAAATATTCTGACTAAAGACGAAGGGACAAAAAAGTAAAATAAATGTGGGGATGAGTACAATCTATAAAAAATGCTTGAGGTGTCAACCACAGGCACTGAACCACGCACATCAGAAAATTACTAGTTGCAGATATAAGCTATCTATAAAACAGAGCCATGATTAGGAAAATCCTTAATCGTCCAAAGAATTAGTTTGAAAATCAGATGCCAAGAGTTTGACTTGTAATGATGCTGACACTTCTACTCAACACAGTAGAAAGCTTAGCACATAATAATAACTTTGAGCCAATGTTAAGTGTTGTGTTTATCTGCTTTGCTCAGTATCTTCCTGGATTAAACCACAACTGAAATGGGACCAAACATTTTTGTCTGATATGTGATTGTTTTCACAAGGGCAGAGTTAAGGGTGATTTGGTGTGCAGCAAGCAGATTGTTTTGTTCAAAGGTACATGTGCTGGAAAGGACTAGATAAAAACTGCTCTGCCTGTATAAACTGCTGTTGTTTCTGAGACAGTAGGAATCTTTGTGTACAATATAGAGCTAGTACTAACGTACAACTCTGGTTATGTTGGTACACCTTAGTACACTCTAATTAATTAATGACTATGTATATTGTTATGTGCATTGATGGTGTTAGTGCTGGATTCAAACTTAGCTGTGGCAGTGTGCAGTAATTTGCTGTTGGAATTTTCTCATTGTTTTTCCTGCGATGAAATATGAAGAGAAGGTCATGATCAACCGTGACTTAAAATCCTGAGCTTTAATTTTGATTCATATGTTGAGAAATAAAAGATCTACATTTCATTATTAAAGATATTCCTGTGGATATAGATAATTTCTTTCCAATTCCACATTTTAGAGGTACTGAAATATCAATTTAGAAAAATAGTTTATGGCTCTATAATGGCCATTAGAAAATATGGTCTAAGAATAATTATTTGGTGGTGATCATTCCATTAAACTCTTTGCTGTGGCTGTGGGTTGCACTTGAAGATTTTGCTGTCTAGTTTCCTTGCTGGGCAGGTGAGAAAATCTGTTGCTGTTGTCTTTATTCCCAGGCAGGGTACTGAACACTATCCGGAAGGTTTTCAAATGCACCGAACTAGTTGCAAATTACTTGATTTGGGGGTAATCCTTCCGGAACGCTTTAGAAGACCTGATTTTTCTGAGAAGGCTGAGCACTGACTGCTGAATATAAGGACTTATGTAAGGCACTGGAAAGTACAGTGACTTGAAAACTAGTTATTTGGCTGTATTAATGCAGTATCCATGGGTGAAGTGTTGCAGCACTGAGAAACTGCAGCAATTTTCTCATTCTGGTATTTTCAAAGGGAAGCCATTGGGACAAGTAGAGAGATGAAAGGCAGAAAAAAATTAAAGCATCAGAACTAGGGGTCCAAAGCTAAATGAAATATTGTTGTCTTCAAATTTGGATAGAGTAATCTGCCAATGAGAGCTCTATTCCCAACTTTCCTGGTTTCTTTAAAGGCAATAACAACATATCAAGCTACGGTGAAGGAGATGGTGAAGATTGCCACTGATGACAGATGAGACAAGATACTGACAAATCTAACCATGATCACAGTACTTAAATATAAAAAAATGATTTCAGAAAGAAAAATAATTCTGCTTCTCACCTAACTTCTCCCAGGCTACTTTGCTCCTGAAGTTTTACAACACTAAAAGACTAATTGCTTACAAAGTGGTTTTCCAAAGCATGTATGAACTTTAGGAGCACAAGTCTAAGCCACTGGATGTCCTGCTCTTAGCAACAACCCATTTGTCAGCTAACAGGCTCTACCTTTGAAAGTAGACTCTAAAACTTTCTCAGTGGGCCCATCTTTATTTAGTTTTTGCTCAAACTAATTAACCAGTTTTCATCACAGACCAATCCTTGCTCACAGACAGTGACTCAATTCAACAAGGCATGTAAACATGTGCTTAACTCACCGATCTCAACAGGGAATAAGCAAGCACGTGCTTCAAATGAAGTCAAAACATGTGCTTAAATTGAATTGTCCCCAAGTGCTGTTATTGGGGTGCAAACCTGCCAGTCCTTTGTACATGAGCTTGAACCTCTGCTCTTCTTGCAGAACTGAACACAACACTGCCTTCACAGTCATTCCTCTACATCTCGTTCCATCCCTCCTGACCTCCATCCTGGCACATCTCAGCTTTCTGCCACCTCAGGCATCCCCTCATGACTAAGGAGGGCAGGCTCGTACCAGAGGCAGTATCAGCAACACGTGACGGGTGGAAAACACAGTCCAAGTTCTCTGTCTACACAATCTACAGCTAAGAGCACACGCTGGATGACCTGCGGGCATGTGTGTGTGGGTGTGCAGGTCTTGGGGGGACAGTCCCCTCACGCATCCTCGTACGCAGGTTACCTCTTGCTTGTCATGGTTACACTTCTCGCACATGGCCGGCGAGGAGTAATGATGGAAGACGGAGCCCGATAGGTTATCGATGATCATTAACTCCCCGTCGAAGGAGTCCTTAATAATTAAAGAGACACTGTCCAGCCATAAGTTCTCCTAGGGGACAAGAAAGGGGGGAGGATGGGAGAAATCATTTTAAGAATGCCGAGTTTTTTGCTTCAAAGTTTCTTGTGAATTTGGGGCTGGGTTCTCCACCCTGACTCATCTGGAGCAGTACCTCGTTCTGCAGGTACCTGCACAGGATCACTGGGGGAGCATTTGCTCCTTAGGGTGTAAAGGTGCAGAAGTCCAATGCAAAAAAAAAAAAAAGAAAGAAAAGAAGGATGGACTGTCTTCAATCACTTCAGTGCACCATGGCACTGCTTATGCCTCCCTTCCAGCTCTGCTGGCATGCCTCACTCTTGATCTGCCATTTCTCCTGCTCTCTTTTCCTGAGTTTCCCTCTCAAATTCCTCCTAACACATCTTCAGCTGATCTGCTCCATCTCTCTTCTGCTGGCCTTCAGGATCCTACACCACGATGCCAAAACTTCCAGGCAGCGCTACAGGACCCATTGCTGTTACCTCCTTTTCCCTGCACAATGCTACCAACTCAGCTGTCTACTGCTGGAAGCAAACCCCTCACCCTGAGGTGGAAGAGTCTGCCTGCTGCTGCTATGCCTTCAGTTGTCTAGGCTGCCTGGCTTCTCCCCAAAGCCACTTGCTGCAGTCTGGTTGGTAAGCTCAAATGTGTACCCACCTGTGCCGGAGAGTAGCATCTCATGCACAGCCGTCCTTCAGGATCTGTTCTCCCACCACTGCCTCCTGTTCCTGTTCCTGCTCCTTTTCCCTGCCCTGAATTCAGAGAGCCTGACTTGCGGGAGCACAGCCCATGCGAAAATTCCAGCTCAATCTCAGCATCCATCTCCGCATCCTCCTGGGCTTCCTTGTTGCTGTCATCCAGATGTTTCATGAGCACAGCTACCACCACATTGATGAGGACAAACTGGGCTGTGAGCACAAAGCTGACAAAGTACAGTGGGGAGATGAACTGCAGGTTGCTGAGGCAGCTCCGGTCATCGTGGCTGCAGTCACGTAAGGTATCCTTGAGGGGAAGTAGGGATTGGGAGAGAATGATGGAAGGAAGGAAGGACTAAAGTAAGAATACAAGCTTGGCTGCTCTATCAAAAAATACTGATGCCACTGGAAAGAACAGAGCCGACATTTCCATCACCCCACACCCTTCAGAATCACAAAGTCCCCCAAGAATCAAGGACATTATCTGACCACAGGACACAACTTGTACTCTCTGCTTCAAAGCAAATGTGCCCAAAGGTGTACAGAACAAACTCCTTACAGACCACTGCATGTTGCTGCCACTGTAGCCCCATGTGTGTGAACTGATGCTGTCTCGTATTACCATCTTTCATCAGGCTCAAAAGCACCATATGAGTTCAAAGAACTCATCTTCCCCTCTCTTCCCATCCTTTGAAGGAAGGATTAATTTGGATTGCTCTGGTAGCTCTGTAGATGGCTTCCATGTAAAATTCATTACTTTTAACTTCAGTAATGGGCCTTATGACAGCAGATATTCTCTCTTAGCTGGGATGGCCTTCTTGCTCCTTCCAAGGACAATCTGCACTTCTCCCAGCCAGATGGCTGTAGGACCACATGAGCCCAGGATCTAAGTTACCATATTGAGGTGGGAGATTCTGGCCAGAGCTGGGACTTGACCTAGCAACTCAGCTCCTGGGCTTCTCTCCCTTTTCCAACCAAAGCACTGCTGAACTGAGCACAGGTCAGAATTTCTCCTTCCCCATAGCAGGGACACCCACGCCACTGAGGCCCAGTTACCTTCATGATCCCATTCCAATTGTCACCTGTGGACACCTGGAACAGCGTGAGGAAAGCCATCCCGAAGTTCTCAAAGGTGGCGTGACGGCTCATGCCCTCACAGGGGTTCTCGTCATTGCACACTGAAAGGAAGGGGATCACAGCTTTCAGTGGAGGACACACTGCCAACCCTGAGATCAACAGCAGGAACTAGGGAAAGGCACTGCAGGCTCCTCACAACCTGGACATCTCAGCTAATGGCCTCAGCACCCTGTCCGACAGCAGGCTGTTGCCCAACAGTTGGCTGTCAACCAGCAATACAGAAAAATCACTGATAGCAATGTAACTCGGTTGCTTTGGAGGATCCTTCCAACAATGTCACTGGGCTGCCTTTCTTTTTGATCAATATTCCATGGCAAGAGATACAAATAACCTTTTCTGAGTTCTTTTCTGTAACCTTAAAGCAGTATCAAGGAAGGCAGTGCAGAAAAAAAATAAAAGTTTAGGAATGAAAGAGAAACCAAAAATTGTTTTTATTCTTTTAGGCTGTTAGAACAATACAATTTTAGAGGGGAAACTCTGCTTATATCAAGTATGCAAAAAGGAGAATAAAGGACACCAAATAATTCAGTCCTGTTATTGAATGAGTACCAAGCTTGAGAAACCCCATTTTCCCAGCGGGTCTGCAGCTCACACCGGAGCACAAGCTGATTGAGACTTACCTAGTTTTCCAAAGAGCTCCACTCCTAGAGCAGCGTAGATGAAAAAGAGCAGCATGAAAAGCAGTCCAAGGTTCCCCACCTGAAAGCAAACCGCATGGTCAGCCTATCCCAAAGCCTACCTCATCCAAACAGGTGAGTGTGGATCATACCCAAACCGGTTTCTGTCTTTCAAAGTCAGAAGAGAAGAGCAGCAAACTGCCAGCGTACAAATGCAACCAAACGATTACGCAGCACATGGGAAATCACTAGTGATGGCACCATCCATGCCACAACAGCCACCAGCAGACTCAAAGGATGCTCTGTTCCTAGCTACCGTAGCACAAACTCTGCCCAGGGCTGACTGAAGTGTACAATTTTTGGGCCAAGTGAAGGCAGGCATGTTGGAGCAGGGGCACAGAGAAACGAACCCAGTTTGGATGGGTGAGGGCCAAACTATGTTTTACAGCATAAAGCCATGTGCTGCAGTGTTACGTGCCCCACCAAGCTGCCTAAATCCCCTGAATTTATGTTTTTTGAAGCATGACAACAGGGCGCTAAAAGAATGTGGGTGTAGGTACCCCAGCTCCCTCCATAGGCAGAGGGCTGAGCAGGGCTTGTGGAGGTAGGTGGGAAGGAAGATGGGTGAAGAGGCACTTTTAAAAATGCTAAGAGAGGAGAGGAGGGGAAGAGACTATGAAAAAGCTAAGAGGGGCTTTTGTATCCTGTAAATAATAGGGCAAAGTCGGATTTTGGGGCTTCTAGCAGTTGCTGTTTAGAAATCCCACAATGGGAGGATTGCTGCTTCATGGCACACAAAGGCAGCAGTGTTACTAGCAACGTGTGCAGTGCCCCCAGTGCTTCTGCCCCCACATCCTCACTCTCCCAAATCACTTCTCTACTTCAGAATCTTGTGCATCCCAGCGTGTGGGGCATATGGATTATATATGGGAAGCGGGAGGGGGCTTGGAATATGCAGGCTGAACAGCAGCAGAAAGCACCAGTAATGGTTACCACACCATTGGTGGAGCAAGGGGAGGCAGGGATGAGTTAAGGACCTGGTATTCAGGTGTTTTTGAAAAACTGAACAGTGTCTGATTCCAATGCTTGTGAGGGCTTGTGGTCACTGGGCCTTCGTTAGGATCAACTACTTCGGAGGGCCTAATTTAGTCATTGCAACTGCTGTGACATCCAAATTCAGAAGATAAATGAATGATTCAGCCCACCCACTCCACTGGGCTGCCAGAACCTGGCTCCCTACATATGCAGTGGAAGGAATTATTTCTGATGACTAAATTGGACACCATAGTTAATGCTCTGAACACACACCTCTATCGGGCATTAAAAGAAGAGAAGCTAATAAAATTTAGCTAAGGGCTATATTTCCAAGGCGCTCTGAAAATTAAAGCTCTATTCACTATTTAGAATTGTTGCTGTGTAACAAAGAAAGGAAGAGAATTGAAACAGGACAACTGGAGGAACCTTATATGCCATTAGCAAGCCAAAATCCCTGATGTGAATCTGTGCTCTAGGAACATAAAGAGAAAGGTCGAGAGGAGGAAAAAGCGCAAGGGAAAGGACAGCTTATTTTAAACTGCTTCTTTTGGCAAAGCCAATAAATCTTGGAGAATAATATTACAGATAATTCAATTGTCCCCTGAAGACTCAGTGTGTAAAATATGGAGACTAAATTCAATTTTTAACAGTGAAACTGGGGGATTTTAGCCCCGCTTTGAGAGCAGATTTTGACGCGGCTTTAACTATGGAGTGATTTTTGATCCCTCTGTTATATAACTTTATTAAGTGAAGCCAAGCCATTATAGAGGGAAGCAACAGCCGGTCAATAGCAAGTGGATTGATCATAGACTTTGATGCTGGAAGGATTAAGCACTGCTTGTTATTACCTTCCAGGGAATACCTAGAAGCCAGACCTTTAGACATCTGCTTGTGAAGGTACTGTGGCAGATACTAATGACCTCCAAACGACAGATCATCTCAGTTAGCAAAGGGTCTGTGGGTGAGTGTGAGAGAGAAAAGAAAGAATTTGTAAAGAATGGAAGAATATGCTTGTGGTTTGTGGCTAAGACTAGTGAGCTGGGTTTGAATTAAGGTCCTGGCTGTGTTCTTTGCCATCCTGAGCAAATAACTTCACTGCCCAATTACTCAGTTTCTCCATCTGCATTGCAGAGATATGAACATTTCCTCTTCTCCTATTTATTTACAATATTTTGGGGGTAGAAGTCCAGTCTCACCATTTAAGTGCAAATATACTGCAGAGTCCTCTTACCAAGGGCTTCTAGACCCTACTTCAGCCAGCTTGTCATATCAGTGTGCATTTATCTGGGCTGCAGAATAAACATGTCACAGACATGCAGATCTGGAGACCTGCTCCATTTCAGATTCTTGCCTGAGCAAATTACTTGTGGCTACTAGAACGGAGACGAGCAAGATGCAGAGGGGCTGCACTGAACCAGCCTGGGGCAGCAGAGCCAGAGCTAATATACTTCAGTGGCCCAAAGCTACAAGAACACCCTTAATCTCCCATTCTTCACATTGTTTAATGTACCTCAGCCCCAAAGTATCCTCGATGACAAAGAATATTATTATGTATCCTGTATATGAATTATATAATTATTAATATATAAAATTTTAAATTATTACTGCTTAATAATAATAATAAAAAAAAGAACAACACAGAAGATCAGACAGAGCTTGGGATCCAGGAAGATCACAGCATTTCCCCCTGGCTTTTGTGCCATGAGATTCCCCTAATTCAGATTGACATCATTTATTGTCACTAACATCGGAAGTAAATTCCTTGTGTAACTACTCATGCTGTTTTCAGATTGATTCTCAGCTCTGCATCACTCACCAAGACTGGCATATTAGCTGATAAATCAACTGACAAATGCCCATGCATTTTGATATCATCCAAGATAGCTGCCTGCTCAGGGCCTGCCAGGGGAACGACTGATGTATGATCAGTAGAGCGACTTGGTGCCATTACTCCTTGCTTAACAATTCTCTCTTGAGGATCCGAAAGGAAGGGGACCGGTCTCCCAGGCTGCTCATCCATCACGGAGGATCCTCTCAGTAGGCTCGGTGCCTGTGTAAAGCACCGTGTCAGCATCTCTATTCGGGAACAGCTGCCGCTCACAGCTCATGAAATCCTTCTGTCTAGCTGTCTTGTGGTAGACACTTAACTGCCGGCTGCGTGAGCCACAACAGAGCGCGTCACTGCTTCTCATACATGAGAGGCTCAGAAACGTGAAGGGATCCAGGAGGAGAAAGGAAGAAATGAAAGTAGGGAGGGGGAGGCACTGGCTAAGAAAAGGAGTGACAGGAATGTGAGTGAGAGAGGGGAACATGCAGGGAAGGGTGAGAGGGACAGAGATACAAAGACCTGCTTTCCTCTTGAAATGGCTGCCAGTCACTCTCCCCTTCTTACAGAGAAAGAGAGGAGCTGGGGACTAGCCATAAGTGGAAGACACTAGCAAGACATGATGGGAAGAAACCTGCCCTTTCCCAAGAATCAAGAATTCATTCAACAACTAGAGAACAGAGATGCGAGGTGAGCTGTATTCCCATGACTGACTTGAAAATTTGGGCAGCGTTTTCAGGCAGTTGCCTGCACAACACAGTCGATACCACCTTTGAGACATGCAGAGAAGTGACCCTTTGGAAAAAAAGGTGCAGAAAATGAGAGTCTTGGGGGAAGCTTATGTGTTTTACCTGTGGCAGGGCTTGAACAACTGTATCCAGGAGTGCTCGCATTCCTGTGGCCATCTTCAGTAGCTTCAGGACTGCCATAACAAGCACAAAACTGTCACTCAGACACTCAGAAGGTCCATTATTTTATGTAACTTACTAATGTCAGTAGCACAAGACAGATGCCGATTTCCCCTTGCCCTAGAAAAATTGGATTGTCCCTTGTGTCCCCATTTTCCCTTTTCCCATAGGTCACCTATGCCTATCAGGCTCCTTCTGCTTCACCCAGATATGGTCTGGCCAAGAACACTCTTTCTCCCAGCAATCCGTACCAACTCTCCCTCTGCTCTGAATTTTCACGATTTTTACCACTTTCCCTTTCTCCAGCCACCATCTGTTAAGGCAGCTTAGCACATCTTGGTGACAACCAGGAGAATTCAATCCTCTTCCTGTGCAAACTTTAACCTGCTTGACGATCTCTTCTCCAAATGGCCATACTCAAGCCATAGAAAAATAACAGGAAAAATTCAGCTCTGGCATGATCTGCTCACCTTTTTGGTCCTTCACCTCCTGTTAAAGCCACTTCATCTAAATGCCTGGCTTAAAGAAACCAGAAAACCTTAGCCTCTAGGCTGTCCTTTCCATTCTCTGCCTCCCTCCCAGCCTCTACAGCTACTGCTTGAGGAGTCACTGTACTAGGTCCCACTCCATGGCCACCTACACCCCTGCCTCTAACCAGTGTCTTTCTCACCCCGGGCAATGCGCAGCACCCTCATGATCCGAATGATAGTGGGGTTAATTGGGAGAGCAGCATTGATTTCAATCTCTTCCAGTGTGATGCCCATGACAGACAGCAACACAATGGCCAGATCTAGCTGGTTCCACCTTAAGAAGAAAAAACAAAGAGAGTTAGGGAAGACAGAATTTTTCCACTTCCCTGAAAAAGAAAGTGAATTGTTTCCACTTTAACCTAAACATTCCTTTACGTATGAATCCAAGGCCCCACTCTGAGTCAGCCTACATAGGCTTTTGCAGACAAACAGAGATTCACTTTGCACACATCCCGAGCAGCCAGAGGCAAGCCAGCCCGATCTGAAAGCATGGAGCTGTGTTACTATGGTGCTATGCTTTGACTAATGGGCTCAGCTTTTTATGGCCTTACTACCTCGAATCAGCTTCATTATATACGTTCTGCTTCAGCATGCTCCCAGTTTGCCTCAAGGGCAGGAAAAAAAATGGCTGTTTCTGAGCCCACCTCCTTTGCTTTCTAGCCTGACTAGTAGATGCCAGCCAAGAAACAGTTCTTGGACAATTCTTATTATTGCCTAGGCATTGCGGCTCTGCTGTGCAGAACTGAAAGGCATTCTGCTCCTGCCTCACACTCTAGATAGGGATCCATCCTCAAAACCTCCACCCGAAGCCCAGCTGTCCCACAGCCACATTTGACAGAACCCTCTGCTCACCTGTCTTTGAAGAATCGCCGCAGACCGAATGCCACCAGCTTGAGAACTGCCTCCAACACAAAGACAGTGGTGAACAGGTAGTTGCAGTACTTAAGAGCTGTCTCCAGGGACTGCCAGCAGAAAGAAAGGGTGAAATAATTGAGGCAAGAGCAGTATCAAGCCCGTAACCTGTGGGAGACTCTTCCGAGTACCAGGAATTTGAGAGTAGATGGGGAAGCTGCCCCATGCCTCCTACTTACTAAAACATAGAGGCCACCTTCTAAGAACAACCATTAGCTAGCCCCTCTGCCCCATGTTGTTCTGGGGATCAGTTATTGCTCCTTTCTCTTGTACTTCTTGGTATAAGAGGGAGGAGGCTACTGCAAGGAGAGTCCACTAAGTACTATCAACCTGCTCCTCTGCCAATAGCCCATGCCATCATATTAATGACACTGGCACAGCTATGGACCAAAAGTGAGGCAAGAAGGTTACTTCGGTTGTGGATAAAAGCCATATCTCTGATGGGAGGAAATCCTTCCATGCCTTGACCTCTGGGACAGGCATGTGTCACCTCTCAGATGTGGACTTCTGGTTGGTCATTGTGCTGCCCCTTCGCCACCACCAAGGGTCAATGGGATCAGTGGGCAGCACTTGGTGGCACCTCATACTGGGAGCATTCAAAGCACTTTGGCAGGATTTATTATAAGAGCCTAACAGCATGGTTGTACCAGAGTGTTAGAGGGGAAGGAGCTGAGGAGTAAGAAAGAAGACTGACCTGTTCTGATATGAGCAAAGGCCTGACACAAGGGTGACAAGTAAGGACTGCGAGTTCCTGCAGAGTAAAACTGGGCACCACCAGGAGCAAGATAAAAGGTGGGCAGCTGGGCAAGATGGGTGAGAAACAGAGGATGGTGGCAGCAGATTTGAATGATAAGAGACAGATTCAGCTCCTCATCAAAGCCTGAGATACCTTGAACAGCATCTGCTCAGATGACACAGCTGTTATCTAAACCAACAATCTCCTCAAAAATAAACTGAAATACCACTGAGCAGATATCATAATGAATGCTTTGTCTGCATACAGAGGCAGAAAGCTCCTCTGATATATGCAGCATATATTTTTTTTTTCCCATCAGAGACATCTAGAGCTTTCCCAGGAACTGAGAGAGGTACCTGGTCTTCTACAGCCTAAGTATAAGACTTCTTTGGCCTTCAGAGCCCTTTGCTGGGAATCACTCCCTGCAGCTGAGAGAGGCCCTGCTCAGTGCTTTACCCCTTCACCTTCTCTTACAGAAAACAGGTGGCTGAATGGAGAGATCCTCTCCTGAGAGAGCCAATCCAGTCCCCACAGTTCAGGCCATACGACAGGAGAACTGGTCTGACATTTGGAAATATGATGCAAAGCCTGAAGCTCCCTGGACACTGCAGCTTCCACCATTCTTCTTGTTGGGATCCAGGGGAAAATACAAAGCAGGCTAGGCAGCTAAATTTGGGTGACCCATATAAACCCTTAATAATAAAAAGCACAGAGACCTAATTGCACAAAGCGTTCTAGTGGACAAACTCTTGCTTATATGCATTATCTCTATTGAGTTCAGGCAATAATATATGTGTGAGTAGGGGCTGCCTTTCTGGGTACACACCAAACTTACCAAACTCCTCAAGTATTCCTGCTTACTACATTAACTCTTGCCAAACTGTAACAATATTTTTAGAGACACTCGTGTCCTCTTCTCGTAGACAGAGAAACATAGTAAAATAGCATAATTACTAGAGACAGAACTTATCTCCATGATCTCACTCACCACAGGTTGGTTGTAGTGCTCCAAGGACATGGTGACCACGTTGAGGCAGATGATGAAAGTGATGAAGATGTCCAGATAGTGGCTGGTGCAGACCGAATGGATAAGGAGGCGTATGGGGCAGTAGGTAGCATAGTACGGCAAACGCTGTGCTTCTTCAGTGGAAAGAGGGAGATGGGGAGAGTTAGCAGGAAATTGGAAGAAAGAAAGAGATGGGTAAGAAACATTGACGGGTGAGCAGGTATAAATGTGGTGATGGGCTGACAGACAAGGGGATGAAGGCAGAAGAGAGAAAGAACAGAAAAGGATAGATAAAAAATAGGGGCCATAGGAAGGAGAAAAATGAAATGCAAAAAAGAGGAAAGTAGAAGTGGGGTGAAAAATAAATAGAATAAAGAAAAGGAAAGGAATGCTTAAACGAAAATCTGTCAGTCTATGTTTGTGGGAATGGTGCTAAATCAGCATTTCATGTCTCGACAAATTAAGATCACAAATGATAAAAGGGAGCAGATGGTTCCAGGAGAGGCCCCAGGGTGTCACAGGAGAGAGGAAAAAACTGGAGCACGGGAAGGGAAAGCATGCCCATGGGCTGTGAATGGAAGAAAACCATCAGTCTGGGGTAGTAGGGAAGATATCCAGGGGCAAGTATGCTTTTGCAATTTTTGCTTAAAAGTAATACAGAAGAGGACAGGAACACCAGGATGAGGGGTTGCTTCACCCTAGCGGGTCTGGGACCCCAAGGAGTGACACTACAACACTGATGAAAAGAGCCAAGAACAAAACACAAGAGTCTTCCTCTTTTTTTTCCCTCTCCCTTTTCTTTAAATTTTGGGTTAAACACAATAGCCTGCCCAGGTCTTCCCCCTAACACCAGCTGGAGATGCAGGAAGCCCAGGAGGTCTACTGATGTGCGCATGTCTTATGTTGACAGTGTGTGCCAGCATGTGCACAAGTACATTTTGGTACATGGTATTTCCCCATGGCTTCCCTGACACCCCAGCTTCCCTACAGACCTCATAAACCACCCCCTCTTCCCCAGACCGCCCCGGCATGGTGTGTAGCGACGTGGCAATGGCACGGGGAGGAAGGCTCAGAGCACGGCCACAAGCGATGCATTTCAGAGACCGGCCCGTCAAGAAAGAAAAAGAAGAGGAGAAGGTTTTTGTCAGAAAACCTTGGCCTACGAACCAACCAAACACTTAGGCTGTGCCTTACTCCTTCTCTTCTTCTCCAGGCGCCGCAGGCGCTTCTCCTCCCGCCGGCGTGCCTCCTCGGCCTCCTGGTGCTGCCGGCACTTGTGGAAGTTCTCCACCACCACCCCCACAAACATGTTGAGCACAAAGAAGCTGACGATGAGGAGGAAAGAGATGAAGTAGAGGAGCATCCAGGGGTTGTTGTTGGTGACCGGCTGGAGGAAGGAGGAGAAGAGAGAGGCAGTGGTCAAGTGGGTGGTGGTATAGAAATGATAGGGGTGGGAGCCACTGTGGTGATTAGATGCTGGGGAGGGGGGCATTATCATGAAAATGAGGGGAATGGGCTGGGAAGAGCTGACGCTGTATGCAGGGCAAATTGTGATTGACTGGATTTTGGCATCAGTTGGTGAAAATATAGCTTGCATTGATGGAGTGGGTGAGAGTGAAGGGCAAGGGCCCACCTGTACAGAGTCACCCATAGTTCAGACACAACCCCATCCACAGAGTAGGTGCAACCCCAATACATGGTAAAACAGTCCAGGCACTGGAAACACCTTTGGCTCAAGGGCCAGTAGAGACCACATTTACACACCACCAGGACAGCTGTCAGACCCAGACAGAAATGTCATTCACGCTCAGAGAAGAAAGGAGGCCCTGCCTTTACTGGATCTCCTGACAAAGCACATACAAAGCCAACAGTGGTGCATCTTGTGTGGAGTTTCAGAGGTAAATGGAGCATCATCCCCAAGGTTCAGGCCTGTGGAAAGTGCTTACACTAGCACTATCAAGGTCATTGCCTTAGCAGCAGAGGAATAGCACTACAGTGGGCAGGAGCCCAACAGTCCCTGCTTATGGGGTATTGAAGCAACCATCTGTGGCCTAGGAAGGAGCCAGCATGCCCAAAAATGTGTGAGGCTTTGTTGCTCTGTTAGAAATAAAGACCTTCCATGTGATCTGAACTGGTTGGAGGGTGAGAATTACCACAGACACCCACTGCACAGCCACAGCTGCACTTCCCCACGTTGACTTGGCACAGCCTTGACCCAAAGGATTCAGCAGGGACTCCTGGTTTGAGGGAGGTGTTCAAAGCAGGATGTTACAGCAAGCTCCCACCTTTCCAGCCCAAGGAAAGTCAAAAAGGTCCTTTTGCAAAGAATTCTTTATACCTGCTGGTCTACAGCCACAGCATCTAGTCCATTATACATAATATTGACCCATCCATCCTTGGAAGCCAGAACAAAGAGAGACATCAGGGCCTGCAACAGAAAAAGCAAACCAGATGTGAAGCAGGTGCATCTGGCAGGCTGGGAAAAGAAAAAAAAAAGCGTGGTTTATGCTCTAACACAGAGTGTTGAAATACTCTTCCTGCCTGCGTCTCTACACACATCAAAACCTGCTCCTTTCTCTGTCAAGGAGGGGCAAGGGGGACAGGAAGCCAGACCCACCAGAAGAGAGAGGTCATGAAGAACATCTGTTTCACAGCAGGAGGGAAAAAGAAAATCAAGCTCTCTGCTGCCACTCTTTTTCTTTCCCCTACAACCTATGAGCATCATAATGATACCAAAACATGAGTGACAGACTCTCTACGTGGATACCCACACCAAATAACTGCTCTTCCTGGCACTGGCATCAGGCTTTTTAGGCACTAGACATCTGTGCTCCAGGAATAGGTACTTATAGGAGGAGACAAACCCTGAGCTGAGTTCCCATCAGAGCTGGGTTGCAGGCACACTCACCTGTCCCAGGTTATCAAAGTTGTACTTGTGGTGCACCCACTTGTAGTTGGCAGCCACGCAGTCGGATCGGTTGGTGATGTTCCTGATGTCGACCCCCAGGCAGTGGTAGAACTTGCCTTTGAAGAGCTGTGAGAGAGGAGCAGCATCATCAGCCCCTTTTGTACCAGGGTCCCCCACATGCTCCCTGGGATGTACAGAAGCTCCTGAGATGGCAGGGGGCTGCAGGGCTCCCTCTGGCTATAAACCAGGTGGGTGGTGAAGGGGAGGCATGGGTGAACACCGGCACATTGTACAGCCCTGGCTGATGTACTGGTAAGGAGCCAGGGCCACACTTGTAAACTCAAATCTGGCTTTTCAGCCTCCTGTACTGCCCCAGACCAGCATTGACTGTAAGTCCTCACTATCCGATAGCTGTTAGGGCAATCTTTTGGGACCCAGTTAGAACCACTGGCCCAAAAGAAAAAAAATAATCTTCTATACAGCCACTGAGACCAATCTCTCCTCCTGCCTCCCAGTTAGCTGATGGGGAAAAAAAGATCTCATCTGAGGGTAAAGAACCAGAAGAAACATCCCCTCCTTCTTAGATCCTTTCCTTTCCTTTCCTTTCCTTTCCTTTCCTTTCCTTTCCTTTCCTTTCCTTTCCTTTCCTTTCCTTTCCTTTCCTCCTTTCCTTTCCTTTCCTTTCCTTTCCTTTCCTTTCCTTTCCTTTCCTTTCCTTTCCTTTCCTTTCCTTTCCTTTCCTTTCCTTTCCTTTCCTTTCCTTTTTTTTTTTCTCCTGCAAATCTGCACTGCTGTATCTCTTCTGCCTAGGGCTCCTTTCCCCATATGGAAGGTACTGGATTGTGCATTTGTACAGATGCATCAGAGCAGACTAAGTATAGCGCATTCCCTGAGATGGAAGTAACGCCCACGCCCTTGCTCCTCTGCAACGCAACTGCCGAAAATAAAGAGGATTAAATAAAAAAATAAAAGGAGGTTGTGGGTGGACTTTGGGCTGGGAGTGAGGGGGAGGAACAGAGCTGACTGGAGGCAGGGTTTGTGCAAGCAGGTATGGAGCTGCTCGCCCTTGCTGCGTGGCACGGATGTGCCCAGTGAGCCAGCCCTGGGCTGTCCTTGTAACACTGACCCAAACCCTGATCAAACTCCTGCCATGCATGCACGAGCATTAACTCCCGTCTCGCACATCCAGTAACACTTGCACTTGCTGAGCAGCTGGCTGCCCTTGCCAAAGGCCACGGGGACATTTCGGTGGGAGAAAGCTAGCAGAGGTGGGAAGCTACAGAAGGTTTCCTGGCTTGCCTGCCCCTCCTGCTCTGTCAGGGGCATAAGGGCCGTTTGAGGGCAATACCAGCCCTACCTGCACACCCAGGATCCCGAAGATGATGAAGAAAGCACAGCAGATGAGGACAATGTTTCCTATGGGCTTGAGGGAAGAAATGAGCGTCTCCACCACCAGCTTCAGGCCAGGGGCTCGGCTGATGACTCTGGAAGGGAAGGAAAGGGAGGGGTGACAGAGGGACAGAGCAGAGATGTTCAACCCCAGCTAAGTAGTTTCAGCAGAAGTGGGCCCCTGCTCTCCCTGTGCAGTGACTTGTCAGTGGGGAACACTCCTACCAGGGCCAAAAAGCCTCTTTTGTCCCATGGTTTGGTTGTCTGATGAGGTATCTCCAGGGCCAAAGCCATATGGCTAAGGGGGAACCTCCCTCTGTTTATTGGCTGATCTAAGATGACACTTTGACCAGTAACAGTGGGGTCTGACTCTGGGACCCTTCCTGGGGGTCCAGTGGGAAGGGGAAGCAGAGTAGGATGTGGTGGGGCTCTGACCGGAGGGGCCGTAAGGTGCGCAGCAGCCGGAGGACCCGCAGCACCCCCAGGATTTTGGCACCACCAGCAGAAGCTACCGAGACCACAATGTCGATGAGGGACACAAAGACCAAGAAGCCATCCAGGATGTTCCAGCTGCTGCGGAGATAAGCCTGATCGCCAAAATACAGGCCTAGAGAAACCACCTGCAAGAGAGGGGAGATGGGTAAATGGCTCCTCCGTGTTGCCTGATAGAGGGCAGCCACCGAGAGAGAGGAAGGATGGATAATGGCTATCAACTCCATGAACTCCATATGACCCTTCCTAAGGAAGCAGTGAGGATCCATTCTGCACCCCACAATCAATCTCATCACCTTTTTCTTTTGGCTGTAAGGATATGAAGGAAAATGTCCTTGGTGAAAGTGGTGGTACGTAACTCTAGAAACAACCACCATGCTTTGGAGTAGCATTTCACCACGTTTGCCTTCTCACCTCTCCTCTGCCTCCCTGAGCAACAGGACTTGGGAACATTTAGAAAACTTTTCCCTTCCATACCACAGATCTGGGGCAAGGGTCCCAGTCCAGACATCACCTTGGTTTTAGCAGGTAAAATGGGGCACCAAAACCCATACTCTGGCTCCTATGGGAGTGGTTTGATTCACAGCAGTTCTCAACACCAGCATGTGTTACAGACATCACTGGCCCTGAGGGAGAACTGAACACTCTAAAAATCATGGCAGTAATTTAGAAACAAATTTTAGGAGGTTTAGCTTCAGGCATCCAGTTTTGAGACTCTCTTTACACAGCTTTGAGACTCTTTCCTCAACATGAGAGGATTAACAAGATTTCTCTATTGTTGCAAAGACACCTATTGAATAATTATCTCAGCTCAGAACAATTCGTTAATATCACTGTAATTTTCCCCACTCTTGCTCCAGGAGGAAGGGAATGGACGTTTGACATTATTACAAAATGCATACCTGGAGGCCAGCTATTCCTCCCAGATATCAAGATCCCCTTGGTTTTAAAACCCAGGATAAGCATCCCCTCCATGCATGTTCAGAAGGGAAACACCCCAGGCAGTATGTGCCTTTATCAAGGTAGGGGGAAGGACTGACAAACTGAAAAGATGCAGAGATTTTAGAAGGGTGCTGGGCAAACATGAACCATGTTGTTCCTGACACTGGGAAAAGATTCTGAGCCATTCAGCTCCATTAACTTACCTTCAGCGTCATCTCAGCTACAAAAATTGCTGTGAAAATGTAGTTGGACACAGTAAGAAAGATTCTCTCCTAGAAAGCAATCAAAATAAAAGAAAACAAACAAGCATAAAACAACAACAGCAAAACAGAGAAAGGCCTTAAATGCATCTTGACTTTTTCTTGTTACTCTGTGAGGCCTCTCTGGTGACCTTGATATCTTTTACTTTCCTGCAAGGGGTCTGAAGGCAGGAGGAATGAGAGGTGCTCCTGGCAAAGGTTGGTGCCAGACAGCTTTCAGCTTGCACACCTTAGCTCTGCCCTGTGCCACAGCTAGGACAGATCCCACACAGCTCCCCAAAAGCACAGTGGGTGGGATTTGCAATGCATCCTATGAATCTGGTTTCAAGGTGCTCACTGCCCCAGTCTGCCAGTGCTACTCACTACCCTGGGACTCCTTCCCAAAGGGTTTCTGAGCACTGACCTGAAATGGTGAGTAACTGCAGTAGAGCTGGGGGTCAGCTAAGGCAGGGATACAAAAAAAAAACAAACAAACAAAAAAAAAAAAAAAAAAAAAAAAAAAAAAAAAAAACAACAAACATTTCATTTGCCAGTGCAGTCTCTCTTCCCTTTGACACACCAGTCTGAGCCACCTCCAAAACAGCTCAAAAGCAGTGTACATGAATGATAGCATACCATTCCTACAGAGACTTTGCTGCACATACAATTTGCTTCTGTTTATTTCCCAGTCCCCACCTTTCTGGCAAACAATCTATTAACCATGGGAACTCTTACCATGGTTAGGGAGGGAACTATGATGAGCCTATTACAAAGAGGACTGCTGCATTGCAAGACCCCACAGGAGAAGCACATATGATGTGAATTGCTAATACATGGGCATTTGAATAGATGAATGGGAGTTAGTGTTTAATGTTAAGTTTTATCCAGAAGCCATTCTGGTGCCAGGAAGACTTATGCACCTATGTCAAATGTGTGTTAAAAAGTAGGTGGGAGGGAATGGTGCTCACCGTGCTTCTGTGTTCAATCTGCGGTCTCTCCAGGGCAATGGTGATGCAGTTCAGGAAGATGAAGGCCAGCACAACATAGTCAAAGAGCTTGTGAGCAATGATGGTTTGGCAGAGGAGGCGAAACCTGCAAGAAAGTTCCAGTAGGCACCTGTGCTTTGGGTGGAGAGAGTTTAGGAGCTAGGAGCACAGAAAATTGAGTGATCTGGCCAAAAACTGAGCTTTGATGTGGTGGCTCTCCTATTGCTAATACTGATGTCTCTTGCCATGGCAGTATTTTGGCATAGCCCAGCATGGGGCAGAGCAAGGAACTGAACTTTTTGGTCTCCTAACCACTACTAACGTAGTGGTTAGGAGACCACTCTGGCATTGCCCCAGTGCCAGAGTGGTCTCCTAACCACTACGACTGTGTGCTCCTCTCTTGCCCTGTAAAGGAAAGGTTGTTCAGTTTCCCTCCCAGACTCACACCAAGGCAAAGAGGCCTCATGCAGAAAGCCGAGGATAGGCAGGTAGGTTGGCTGTCACGGGGAACACACCTCTGCCTGCTCCGATGGACACTGCCCATTAGCACAGGTGTCACACGAAGCAAAGAGCTCTCCTCCATGGGCTGTAACACAAGCCCCTTCACTTCAAGGGGCAATGTCCATTGGTAAGAATAGTGATGTCTGGCTTACATGAGCATTTTCTCCCAGTGGGAAGAGCCCTTTAGCAGAAAGAATGTATCTCAAAATGTTTGTGTTGTTGTTGTTTTGTTTTTCAGGCATGGAGAATTCTAACTTTGCCCTAAAAGGTGTGATATGACTGCTGATAAGTTGGCACTGGGACTGAAAATGGAACGGAGAGGCTGTTCCGGTACCAAGGGAGGAAATACCATTGTTATGGAGTCATTAAAAATACATTCCTTCTCCTTTCTGAGTTAATGTCAGTATTCCCTACCTCACTTGGCTATAAATATTTATGATTACACAGAAGAAAAATGGAATGCTCCAAAGGGAGGAGAAATCACAATAGCCATTTAGGATTCACATCCTCTCTTTCATCTCCAGAATCAAGGAAGAGACACATTGTTTGACTGTAGGAGAGATGGAGGAGACAAAACACATTCTCAATTGACAAGTTTAAAGTTTCAACCTAATGTCCAGGCTCAGGGGATGCATGGCAACAAATCTGTCCCTCCTCCTCAACCCTCTCATGGCAAAAAACTGCACAAACCTGTTTTGAGGAGAAAAGAGATATATGGACCAGTCTTCCCGGAGCTCACACCAGTCTGGCTTATAGACTTCTATCATCTTCCGGATGCGAAAGCACAGGCTCTGGAGAGATGCAGCAGAAGCAAGTGTCACTGGTTAACTTCCCATTTGCCTGACAAAGGCACTCATCCTTTCTCATATGATCCCAAAACACCACTGCCTGGTGTTTCCCAGGGGCACTACCTGCCTTTCTTAAGCACCTGCAAGAGAAGATGGGCCCAAAGAACAAGCCACAGAAGAGGAGGTAGGCACTGCTTTGCCATGGCCTGTTTACCTCTCAGCTTCTGATTTCTTTCATACATCGTTAGAAATAATAGTGCTGGTATCCTATCTAGGGAAGGATATTGTCCGTGATGTCTTCTCAGATGTCTTCTGTTGGCACTTGGGATCAGAGGTGATTCAATTTCATACAGTGTGTAGGTCTGCTTAAATTTCTGCTGATCCTCCCTCCACTCTTTCTACTATTTGATCTGCTTACAAACTGGACATTGCAGTCTCCCAGTCTGGCACAGCAAAATCCACTTGCCTTCTCTCTTGTTCCTCTTCTTCCTGCTCTGGTCTGCCAATGTTCCTAAGGCAAAGCTCTTGCTTCTCACAAAGACCCACCTATCCTCACCTGTAGAAATCACTGGCTGCACTGATCTGAAATAACAGCCTCCAAATGGCCATGCACGTGCCTCACCTCTGCCTTTCTCCCACCACCCACCTGCAAGACTACCTCATGGGCAGCCTGATGATGTGATGTGGGCTTAACTGGGCCCAGAAGATCCCACCTACATTCAGTGATGTCCTCCAGCTTGTACTTAAAGCACTTGAGGATGGAGCTGGGGTTTCCCACAGCACCGTAGTACAACCCCAGGTTCCCTGCACCAAGTACTCACATAATCTATCTCTTCATCATCTTCTCCACGCTCCTTGCGGTTGTTCATCTTTGGGAAGATCTCCTTAGCAATACTGGGCATTTTACCATTGCAGTCTTGATGCTCGCTGGCCCCTGGTACTGTCCCGAGCTTACGGGTCCCTCTGTGGCTGGATGGGACAGAGGCCAACTCCAGCAGGTCGCAGGAGCCTTTGTTGTCCAGGGAGAGTGTCCGGCGGTGATGAAACACCCTCCCTGCCCCATCTGGCTCCTTATCTCCTGCCCTGTGCCTCTCCCCGGACAGGAGGGACTCGTGCTCGGCAGAGGGAGGTTTGTGCTTCAGGCTGTGTCCTCGGGCCAGGCTGTTCCAGCTGGAGCGACGGCTCCCCCAGGCCCCGCTGCGGCCCCAGGCCCCGTAGTGGGAACTGCGAGAGCTGGACTGTAAGAGAGCAGGACAGGGATTCAGCCATCCCAGACACAGGAAGGGAGCATGCTGCCCTGTTTCAGACCACGGACTTCTCCAGATGGACTTTTTTTTAACCCTCAAGGAAGGTGTGTGTTGGGAAAGTAGTGGTAATCGCTGTAAATCTAACGACAAATTGATAATGAGCTAGCGATGGTGTTGGCTGCGATCGCTTTATAGCACCATCTGTGTGCAAGGCACTTACAGGGAAGGTAAACAATAAAGCCAAAGGCCAGGTGCCTGATGTTGTTACTTACACCAGCACAGAGCAAGAATGAAGTTTTCCAAAAATCTGATCGGCAGCATTTTACACTGCCCTGGGGTAAAAGATAATACAAGGTACGGGGAGATGGATAATCTGTCACACCATCTTTGAATACAGTCTTCGTAAAAGGAAGAAATGAGACAAACAGGCTTGTTGGTTATGGTCTAGTCCAACTGCATTAGCAACTTATCACATAGCACATGGCTGCCAGCCCTCCCTGTTTAAAAATAACAGGGGCATGAATGCTCCTAGCATTGATGCATCCCCCTCAAAACCTGTGTGTGTCAGTGTGCAGAGAGCCCAGAGACTGATGTTACAAGGTGGACAGGTCTGAGACACGTTGGCTGGACAGTGCTAAGGGGCAGCAGGATCTTCTGTGAGGAGCTCCAAGTCAAGAGTTCTCTCATTGTAAAAATAAAAAGCTACCAGAAAAACTATCTGTTATGGGACTTGGCAGTTCTGACAGCACCCAGACTTTCCTATGCTCTCAACTCACTCGGGGCATTGTTTTTGTACATGGTGCTCTAGGAAAACAGGGAAGGGCAAGAGGACAAAACATGCTTCACTCTAAGAGGAAGACCCTGTCCTCTTGGCATTTCCCCTCTCCTACCAGCAGAATGTAAGAGCTGAAACCTACACTTAATGGAGTATTGATCAATAACCTAGAAATATAGGTAAATAACCTAGAAATATAGCTAAATAATGTGAACTGTCCTGGCTTCCTAAGGGCAAGCAATGTGTCTGTGTTAGAAGTCTACAGCAGCAATGCAATCCTCCATAGCAGTCTCACAGCTGATGACAGAAAGGCAACGGAGTCCTTGGATTTCAAAAGAAGGGTATCACACGTGTTTCTACTCACTCACTCACCAAGGACCGCTGGTCATAGGTCATTCTGCCCAGGGACATTACGCTGCTCTTCCGGGAGCCAACAGCAACACGGATCTGGTCAGGCTGCAGGGAGTTACGCGAGGAGTTGGTGACCCCCCCAGCAGCCACTGGTGGGTTGGAGGAGGGCAAGGATGGGTCCAAGTGTCCATTTGGTGTCACAGGAATGGCACAGAGCTTGGGATCTGGGTAAAAAGAAGAAGAAAGAGGAAAACAAGAGAAACAAATAAGGTTGGTTCCTCCCCATCTGATGACTGTTTCAATGTCTAAGCTGCTTAGCATATTAGCAGCAGCTAGCAGTGTGTTAGCTCTGTGGTCAGCATTGATTCCTTCTCTTTTAGGGTGCTCTAGCAAAAGTGATGCAAGCTAGAAAGACTTTGTTCTCCTCGATCCCCCAAAATGACGGCAGCTCTCCTTGAGGCCAGAAGGCAGCTTTCCTTGAGGCAGAGTGCTGGTCAGGCAGACAGGCAGAGCAAGAGGCTGAACCCTGGCAGCAAGGGGAGGAGAGCGTGCTTCTGCGTGCCAAGAGCAGACACCTGCATCTCCAGGTCTGAACAGATACCGCCAACTGTCAGACAGGCAGACACTGGCTATTTAAAGCTGTTAGGCTGAGACACTGAGCAAGAGAGGAAGATGTGGGGAGACCCACAGCCATCCCTGCTTCGGGTTCTGCTTTAAATTCCTGTGATCAGACTCCTCATCCCAGCCTATCCTACAGTGGGCCTCTTCAAATGACTGATCACTGACCTTGAAGATCCAGGGCACCTTCGAGGGCTGTGTTAGCTTCTGTGAAAAACCATTGACATTTGTGAAGATGGATAGCGAGGATAGGGTACTGGCCTTTAACACCTGAAAGGACTGTAATAATCATTTCTATTTGACCTACTGAATAATGAAGGTCAAATATCCTTGCCTGCATTCAGTATCACAGCTCTGCAACCTTTTCCCCACCTGTCCTTCTGGGGCTTTGGCTGCCTACATTCAAAGTGAGCTCTGATATAGTGAGACTTTGTAACCCAGATCAGACTGCTGTGAAAACAGCTAAGTTGTGAGAAAGGGCTATGACAAGCCAGGTCTGGAGACTACTTCTTGCCACGGGAGCTGCATTTAAGCTCAGCCCCACATCTGTAGTCCTTGCCTGGGTTATGCTTGTGCCTGTCCTTGCACATTGTGGATCCTGACCTTGTCTTGCTGAATGAACTTCTTGGCTTGACCTTGGACCTGCCTCATCCCTGTGGACATGCTTGGCAATCACTCAACCGTTGTTAGACCCTGGCTACCATCAGCAGACCTGCCCTGCTCACCTTGTGCAAGTACTGTACCTTTGTTGGTGCAGTCCCTGCCCTGACACCCTGAATGCCCCCCTGACCATCCCTTTCAGAGCAGGCTACTCGCACTGCTCCTTGCCACCAAGTCCTGTCTGAGGCATAACACCTTTTGTAGAAAGACTTGCAGTCTTCAAGGAAAGACTTCAAGGAGTGGAGACCTTAACCGGCAGTTTGTAGGTAGACTGTTCCAACAGTTAATTATCCTTCCTTAAAAATATGTGGCTTTTTTCAGTCTGAGTTTGTCTAGCTTCAGCTTCCAACCTTTACAATCTCATTATGTTTTTTTCTGCTCAATTAAAGAGCCATCTACCATCAGAAATCTATCCTTATGGTCGGCAGTTACAGAGTGTGTGATCAAGTTACTTCTCCAGCTTCTCTAAGCTTCATTAGCTTCTCACCATGAGGCAGGGCTTCCAGATTTGTCTGAGTCCTTTTTAATGTGTTGGTATCCCCTCTCCAAATGTGGCTCCCAGATTTGAACACAGTGTTCCTTGGTGCCCCTGAAGCTGAGCAGAGACGGTGTCATCTTCTCACTACTATTTGCTGTTTTTCAGGTCATTCAGGAACTGCTCCCCTTAGCTATCACATTCCAATAGCACCAGGTTTCCACCAATAACACCACAAACTAGCATAAAGTTCAAAATGAAACCCAGAAAATTCTACCTTGGAGATGGGAGTGAATTTTCTGCTGAATTTGCTTTCAAAGTTCTTACTAAACAGCAATAGGATGCAAGCAAGTGAGGCTGTTTGAGCTATCATACCTGAGCCTTCCTGGACCTCTTGGAACTGATCTAACTCCTCTATGTTTGATGAACTCTGATCTTCCTCTGAGTATGACCGGTTGGCATCGCCCTGGAACACACAAATTAAGAAGCTGGGAACTCATAAACAGAAAAGACCATTTTATTTTTTTTTTCTATTTCATTGCTGGAACAACTGTAAAATCCTCCATGGCAGCCATGCATCAGCAGGAGCACTGGGGAGTTCAATGGGACCTGGGATGGCTGAGATACTGTGTTCTTATTTTAGGAGGTTGAAAGGATTCACCTTTGCAGGTGTTGCATGGGACAGAAATTATGAACTCCCTTCTAGAGGGCTTGTCTCTTTCATTGTAAAGATTAACACTGTCACCTATTTTTTAGAGATACCCACCCTGAATTTCAGAAGGGAAATGGCAAAGGTGTGATACTTTGGGAGTCCTCCACCCCAGTACCCTCCAAGTGTCTTAAAGGTCCCATTTTTAGCAGCTCTCTTCCTCTTCTCCTTGGAAGAAGCTTTAGTGACAACTTACCTCAGCCTGGAATCCCTCCACAAGGATGGCCACCAGCAGATTGAAGAGCACATAATTGCCAAATGTCATGAGAGCCACAAAGTAAAGGGATGCCCATGGTGAGGTGGAGGCCATGCCATTATAGAGCACAACATTCCAGTCCTCTTGGGTTAGGATCTGCAACCAGGAGCAGAGCGATGCAAACATGAAGGAAGAATGTGGAAGGGAAAAGGACAGTGAAAGCACTTCAGGATGCACCAGGCCTCTTAATTTCTCCATAACCACACACCTACTACCCATTGTTATGTCCTGCTGTGGTACTGCCCCAATAATGCTAGCTGAGCAAGAAGAAACAAGAACAAACATGAGGGCAGCCATGTGCTCGGGTGACAGTGTTAAACACAGACATTGCCACAACAGAAGTGACCTTTACAAACTCTCTCCTAGGAAGGAAGGAGCCCCTCTCTCTGAGAAATCCCAGTCACCATGGTACAATTCACAATCGCTCTTCCTCCTTTGACATCAAATGCTGGAGCCTTTTGTGCTATCAGAAGAGAGTGCAATTCTCCACAATGAGAAGAAACACCTCCTGGTCCTCACTTTGCCTTGTCCTGTATTGGCAGGGTGCATGAGGCACAAACCTACAGACAACAGTCCTACCCACGGAGAACAAAGCTGGCTCACCTGGAAGACGGTGACGATAGCCCACAGCAGGGAGTCAAAATTCTTCCGGTCGGGAATTGTGTCTCCCGTGTCCGTCCTGAGGCTGAACTTGCAACCAAAGATGTGCATTCCGAGGATGCTGTTGGCACAGGAGGAATTAGTGCTAAATTTAAATCTCTCTGTCATACAGGTGCTAGAGAACAACGCAGCCAGGCCACTGGGACCTATCCGTGAAGAATTCATGTGTTGCAAACCAATAGCTTACCACAAAACCTCATGTCCCATCACATATTGCCTCCAGCCTGTCTGACCAGTGCATCCACAAAGCACACTGACAAATTTTCTTGGGTGCTTCCTGCTACCCTTCTGTCAGTCAGCTCATAGGCTGAACTCTTCCTGCAGCCGCTGCTGATTGCCAAGCGATGCCACCCATCTTGCAATGGGGCATTATGCTCAGTGCATGCATTTGGTGGCAGCATTTCTCCACCCCGTCCAGGCCAAATCTTCAGCTACTGAACCTGATTTAGGGCAGCAGGGGCCTCAGCCTCTTTGGGTGAGTAAATTTCTGTCAGTGCTGCCTAAGATGACAAGATGAGCCATGTGTTTGTGTACTGAAGTTGCTGTCAATACGAACTGTGAGGCAACTGCCTCCTCACCTGAAGATGAAGATGAAGAGCATAAGGAGCATGCAGAAGGTGGCCACGTTGTCCATAGTCTTCATCAGCACCACGAGCTGGCGGCGCAGTGCGGGCATGAAACGCACCAGCTTCAGCACCCGCAGGAGACGGAAAGTCCTTAGCACAGAGAGGCCCCCATCTGACTGGCCGATGATCTCCCAGATGCTACGGCCCAGAGAGGCACAGGGAGCGCAAGGGACAATGTAAAAAGAGATGTGAACAGGCAAAGACAGAATAACAATGCTAATCCAAGTTATCACCTCCACATGGGCAGCATGCACAGAGGGATCAGAGAGAAAATCTTCTCAAACAATATGCAATTAGAAGTACATGCTACAGGTTTATACTCATCTATCAAAAGCTGCATTTCTCCATTCATGAACATGGCACTGCATGTTGCAGGACAGAGGAAAGGATTGTAGCACTAAGCCCTAGCAAATCAAGTTCTTGTAGCACACATTAAACCTCTGTGGTATCCTTCATTTGTGCATTTCAAAAAATGTTTCACAGATAATATTTGTTGTGGACTTGCAAGACAATTGAGATGGCCTCTGCTCTACAGAGGAGAGAAGAGAGGGGCAGAAATGCTACATGGTTTGCCCAGAGTTACCAAAATTTTTGGGAAATGACTTCTCAATCTCTCAATCCTTTGCCTTGTGCATCAGCTCAACTCTTTTTTTTTTTTTTTTTTTTTTTTTTTTTGTTAAAGCTGCTAAATCCTTTTGGAAAAGGCATATGAAAACATGCAAGCTTTACAGTGTTTTTTACTATATATATTTCAGTTGATCCCCAAGACCCTTGTCACCTGATGATGACGATGATGCTGTCAAAGATGTTGTAGGGGTTGCGGAGGTAATCAAAGAGACCAAAAGCAGCAAGTTTCAGGATCATCTCTAGGGCAAACATGCTTGTAAAGACAACGTTGCTTATCTCCAAGATGTTGGTCAGTTCCTCTGGCTGGAGAGAAGGCAAATTCAGAGTCAGAACTGAAAGAACAGAACAGAAATAAAGTGCCACCATTCCCAGGGGACAAGCTGTGTAGGGAATTGTGAAGGACCGTGGGTGAGATTTGAATGGGACAAGATACAGCCACCTTTGCACTCCAATTCACGTTTATTACCTTCATCATAGATTACATCTCTAACAAATTCTTGTATGGCAGGGAGCTCCACAGCCTTTCACGCACACGATGACCAAGCATCTCCCACATCCTACTGTATTCACTGGCCCCCTGGCTAAAGGCTGATTCACTTTGTGCAAAGAACTTGAGTACTTCTGAAGCAAGGCAAAAGTGGCTGATCTGTGATCTCAAGACTTTGCTCTGAGGTTTCCACATAACTGGCACAATTTGTTTTTGAAATTTACAAAACATTTGAATGTCAGAAAACAGTCCCCCATTTTCCTCTAAATCTCACTGCAGTTTTTTATTCCTTTTCCATGCTTTTTTTCCCCTGCCTTCCTCATTTTCTCTTCTCCCACCCCCCAATAAATCCTTGATGTGCATCAGTTTTCCTCGTCTTGCTCCGGCACTCTTCTCATG